>NC_053162.1:20316866-22716866 GCF_016835505.1 Polypterus senegalus | reverse complement strand
TTGGTTGATCATATAAATGCAAGCAGGTCAATCAAGTGCTTCATTCACACCTTGGCTGCAGCCTGTTGTGGCTGTAAATGGGTCATGTATGAATAAAAACAAGAAAGAGAAAGGAAGAGAGAACGGAAGTTACTTGCTCGAGACAACCCATGCATGGAAGAAAGGAGGAAGGTGGTTGCAAGTATGCCACAGGGAAGCGAGTGACAGGCCTGCACTTGAGTGTGGGGTTGGAGAAGGGGTGCTCTTTTTGAGCAACGAACGGGAGTAGGAGTGACCTCCATTGTATGGTGTCTCCATTTGGACTAACTGAGGAAGACATAAGTGGAGTTCGGAGCAGAGTCCCACAGGTGCCAAGGGACTAGCTGCTGGAACCTAAATCTGAGTTTAAAGGATAACTACACCTGTTGGCGGGCTTGATTTTAGAAAAAGGCATTAAGAATCACAACTCTTTTTAAAGAAGAATCTGCTTGGGATTTTAACCTCATTTTTATGGGATTATGTATTGATTTTTACCTCCACATTTCACATCATTTTCTTGAATTATTTATTTATAGACTAAGCAAAGCACTAGACTTTTTTGGACACTATTTGCTTGCTGTTTTAAAATAATAATAAAAAAAAAAAAACTTAACCATTTTGCACCAGCCTCTTGCTGACTATGTGTATCCTGGTTTGCCTAGCTCATCCTTGGGAACTTAATTTAGCATGGAACATGGAGCTGACCCATCCTATTTAAGTTTTCTAATTTTAATAAATTTGCAAACGATCCTAAAATCTTGTTTTCACTTTGTCATTCTGGGGTATTGAGTGTTGTGTGATGAGGAGCACAAGTGAATTTAAACAATTTTAACACGAGGCTACAACATATACAACTTTTGGTCAGCATCGAGAAGGTTCTGGCAAACCGTCAGGTGCCTCAGATGGGGAAAGCGGTGCTCCACCAACACTGTGTACAGTGGAGATGGGGCTCTGCTGACTTTAACGGCAGACGTTATTGACCGGTGGAAGGAATACTTTGAGAATCTTCTAAATCCCACCAGCATGTCTTCCTTAGAGGAAGCAGAGCTGGAGGACTCCGGGAGGACCCATCCATAACAGGGGCCGAGGTCACCGAGGTAGTTAAAAAGTTCCGAGGTGGCAGGGCTCCTGGGGTGGATGAGGTTCACCCTTGATTCCTCAAGGCTCTAGATGTTGTGGGGGTGTCCTGGTTGACACGCCTCTGCAACATCGCATGGACATCAGGGGCAGTGCCTCTGGATTGGCAAACTGGGGTGGTGGTCCCCCTTTTTAAGAAGGGTGACGAGAGGATATGCTCCATCTATAGGGGATCACACTCCTTCAGGGGAGAAGAGAGTTCGGTCGATGGTCGAATCTCGGATTCAAGAGGAACAATGCGGATTTCGTCCCGGCCATGTAACACTGTACCAGCTCTACACCCTGGCCAGGATCCTGGAGGGGGCATGGGAGTTTGCTCAACCAGTCCACATGTGTTTTGTAGGTTTGGAGAAGGCATTCGACTGTGTTCCTCGAAGCATCCTGTGGGGTGTGCTCCAAGAGTACGGGGTACAAGGCTCGTTGTTACGAGCCATTTAGTTCCTGCACATGAGGAGCAGGAGCTTGGTCCGCATTGCCGGTAATAAGTTGGACTCTTTTCCTGTTGAGGTTGGACTCCGCCAGGGCTGCCCTTTGTCACCGATTCTGTTCATAAGTTATATGGACAAAATTTCGAGGTGCAGCCAAAGAGCAGAAGGGGTCTAGTTCCGTGACCTCAGGATCTCGTCTTTCCTATTTGTGGATGACATGGTTCTTTTGGCTTCATTGGACAGTGACCTCCAGCTCTCGCTGGAGCGGTTCGCAGCCGAGTATGAAGCGGCAGGGATGAGAGTCAGCACCTCTAAATCTGAGGCCATCGTTCTCAGCCGGAAAAGGGTGGAATGCTCTCTCTGGGTTGGGAACACATTACTGCCTCAAGTGGAGGAGTTCAAGTATCTTGTGGTCTTGTTCACGAGTGAGGGAAGAATGGAGCGGGAGGTTGACAGACGGATCGGTGCAGCATCCGCAGTAATGTGGGCTCTACAAAGGTCTGTCGTGGTGAAAAGAGAGCTGAGCCAAAAGGTGAGGCTGTCAATTTACCAGTCGATCTACATTCCTACACTCAGCTATGGCCACGAGCTTTAGGTAGTGACCAAAAGATCAAGATCACGGATACAAGCGGCCAAAATGTGTTTTCTCCACAGGGTGGCTGGACTTTTCCTTAGGGTAATAGGGGTGAGATAGGGTGAGGAGTTCTGTTATCTGGGAGAGACTCGGAATAGAGTCGCTGCTCCTCCACATTGAGAGGAGTCAGTTGAGGTGATTTGGGCATCTGGTTAGGATGCCCCCTGGACGCCTCCCGGGGGGGGTGTTCTGGGCATGCCCTACTGGGAGAAGGCCATGGGGCAGACCCAGGGCATGCTGGTGGGATTATGTCTCCCGGCTGGCCTTGGAATTCCTCGGGGTGCTCCCAGAGGAGCTGGAGGAGGTGGCTGGGGAGAGGGAGGTTTGGGCTTCCCTGCTTAGGCTGCTGCCCCCACGACCCGGCCTTGGATAAGCGGTGGATGGATGGTTACAACATATCAATATTTTCTGAAGGCACTATATATATACTTTATATACTATATATACTATATACTATATACTATATACTATATATATATTTACTTTAACATGGCCTTCTTATAACTTCACTTTAACTTAATACTGATACTCTGTATGTTCAATTAATCACAATAACTATTCATAGTGGCTCTAAAATCCATACTGACCCCAACTCTCTCTTCTGTTTCTTTTTCTGATTTCTTTGTGGTGGCGGCCTGCGCCACCACCACCTACTCAAAGCATCATGATGCACCAACATTGATGGACTGAAAGCCAGAAGTCTACGTGACCATCATCATCAGGTCCTTCCATGAAAACCCTAAATACAAAGAGGACTGTTTGACTTATGTTAGGTAGATTGCCCAGAGGGGACTGGGCGGTCTCGTGGTCTGATTTTATTTTTTTTCTCCAGCTTTTGGAGTTTTTTTTTGTTTTTTCTGTCCACACTGGCCATCGGACCTTACTTATTCTATGTTAATTAATGTTGACTTATGTTTATTTTTTATTGTGTCTTCTATTTGTCTATTCATTTTGTAAAGCACTTTGAGCTACATTTATTTTCGTATTAATATGTGCTATATAAATAAATGTTGATTGATTGATTGATTGATATATATATATATACTATATATATATATATGTTAATATCTTACGGTTAAAATAATATGTTTTACATAATCAGTTTTCTTCAGTTTAATATTGAAAGGTTTTCTGTGTGAATGGGTCCATTGAGATCAAAGTGAGTGGGTGCCTCAAAAGTCACTGAGGCAGCCTAACAGCTGGAATGCAGGCATCTCACATCTCACAAGTTCATATTTTATGCAGCTTGCAGCGTAGACTGGAGTGTGCTCTGAATTTTCTTACCTAATTAAATAAATTCTAAAGGTATCTGCCTGATTAGATTTTTTAAGGATACCCATGCAAAGTTGAGACTGGAAAGATTTAGCTTGTTCCAATACTAGACATCTGTATTCAGCTGCTTGTTTCAACTTCTCTGGCAGAACAGAAGAGGATTTGTATTTAAGTTAAATTGTATGTATATATATATATATATTGTATATTTTAAACCAGTCAATTATGTGCAATTATTGCCAATTACAATAAGCAAAAAATTATGATTACTTTTGCATTTTTAAAATGGTTTGTGTCTGGCAGATGAAGAAGACTTATTTTGGAGATGCTGAAGAAAATAGATTCTACATTTTAACAGGTGAGCTTTATGAAGAACCTTTAAATACAGGAAGATTGAGGAGCTCCTCCTGTGTGCTGAACTTGAACCTGAATCTCGCAAATCTCTATTTGTTTGGCATTTTAATTACCTGGAGAGCTAATTTTCTGGAATACTTTAATCACTTGGCTCTGGCAGACTTGACTTGATTCAACAGTTGTTAACCAGCCCTTCTGCAAGCTGTCTTCTGCTTGTCATGAGACTGGCAGAAAAACATGTTTTCATTCTGCTCATTAAGTCCTGTTTTCACTTGCTCACTCACACACTGCATTTACATTTTAATTGTGTTAATCCATGAAAGTTCCTTTCTGAATTGTTATTATCCATATTAACTGAAAACAAGCAATGTCATTTCTACCTTGAATTAATCTTTCAGGCTATAACAAATATCTTGCATGAAACAGGCTTTCTGCAGGCGGTTAGAATTAGTTCTAAGCTGCATTCCCAATAGTTTCAGTAGTAAGTACCCCTCAAAAGCAAATGATGTGCCTTCACAAATGATATTTCTGTGTTTGAAAGCAGTGGTCAGCAGCTGTTGTCATGAAAGACGGCAGGTCTTTCTCCTTTCCAGTTCAGCTAATGGATTGTGTGATTAAGTGCAGAGGGGAACACTGCCCAGAACAATTACTTGCAACTGTGAGATCAATTTGTCAGCGATCTGAAGCCAAGAATAAACAGCACAGGACACTTAGTAAAAAATTAAATAGAATTAATCTTGTGGCCATCTGGATTTTCATTTCAATGTCTTGGCTACCACATTTTATAGATATGGAACTAAAACAAACTGGGGGAGAAATGTCCCCCTGGTTTGTCTAGATTCTGTTACACTTCACCTTGAAAGCAAATATTTTAAGAATCAAGACAATACTGTTGTGAAGCACTTAAGAAGAAAAGGGGTAAAGGAAAAAGAAAACAATCAGGAGACGAGAAGCACAAAGGAGCAATGGTCTGTAATCACAAAGACAGAAAGACAAGTGTCATAGCCAAAGCATATGCAAATAGGGTGGATAAAGAAAATTACCAAATGTTTAAACTAGAAATGAGAGCACTGTAACCAAAAAAGCCATTTTAGAAGCATGAGAAGTATTTTAAGATGATCCTAAAGCTAAGCACATACTGTACCACCATCTTATATAGGTGGACTTGACACAATATGCCTCCATGAACAGCAATAGACATATCAATTATAAGTAATTTCTTGGACTTTAAACTAAGATCATATCTGTAAATTAGGGTTTAAAAAGTAATGGATTCACATAGACCTGGGTCTTTCATGCTGGTTTTTTGTCATCTTTTCATGGAATTTTCTTCTCATTATATATTTTTGAGGTTATAAATTATTCCCTATGTGTTTTTTGAATTTGTGGTGGTTTTAACACATTTATTTTCTAGCCATGTTACATGTCAAAGATAATACAATACATTTTAAATTATTTAATATTTGATAACTCGTCTCATATATGTACCTTCAGTGTTCCTCATACAATTTTCCTCTGTATCCTTGTGTGTCCGGACCTCTCCTGCCCAGTGCTACCTGTCTTGATCATATTCCAATAAAACCTGTTTTTCAGGCATTTTCATTTTCATTCATTTTGAGACACCTTGCTTGCTTCTTTTCAGATTTTTAACTAGTACCATTTGTAGACATGGCCCTATTCATATTCTTGTGAATACTTCCCGTCTTTGAAGGCAACTTTCAGTGTGCCTCCCATGTCTTTACTCTGCCTTGTGTGTCTCATCCTCTCTTGAGCAGTACTTACTCTATCAACCAAAGCCAGACTGATTGAGCACAGATATACATACACACCCATGAAGCCATTTTGTTTTGGCACGGTATTCCGAAATGTTATGCCGCTTTGTTTACTGGTTCTTCTCCAGTTGCTATTGGCAATGCCAGGGGTCATGAACAGAATGTTAGGTGCCTTTGGACATAAAGGTTGATTCCTAGAGTCACTTGGTTGTCTGACTTTGCCTATTCCTTTTTGCTTGTGTAATTTACGTTTCAATGACTTTATTCTCTCCTCCAAATTTTTGACAATTACAAGGATTTAAGAGTAAACAAGGAAGCAAATTTTAAAACAGAACAGGAGTAAAAACTGGGAAATCAGTAACACACGAGTGAAAATATAACACAATTACACACGTGTCCCAAAATGAGAGATAAAATTCATAACCAAAAATATCAAAACCAAAAGTAATATGTTTGGAAAAAAAGGGTTTTGAATTCTACACACCAGGGGCCTCATGTATAACGCCGTGCGTAGAACTCGCACTATAACATGGCGTAAGCACAAAAGCCGAAATGTGCTTACGCACAGAAAAATCCAGATGCAGGAATCTGTGCGTACTCCAACTTCCACGTTCTTCCGCTACATAAATCCCGATCAGCGTGAAAACTAACGCTCGTGCACGCGCATTTTGTAATGCCCCAAATCCTCCCAGAATTACGCCTATTTGAATATGCAAATCAATATAAATCGCCCTTAAGCGCAGCCTTCTGTGAAAAGACAATGGGAAAAGCACGGGGAAAATATAAGAATTTCAGCGAATACCAAGTGGAGGCAAAGGAAAAACATACTATTTGTTCAAATAAACCGTGGTATAATCAACAAAAGGAAGTTGATCGAGTGACATAGCTTGTTGGAGAAACTTGAAAGCTCACATTCACAAATCGCACAGTGCCGGAAATAAAAAGAAGTCACATATCAAAGTCGCTGTGAAAAGCCGAGTTGTAAGCCCACTGTCTGAGTGTCATATGAAAGCTTATTAGGGTACAGAGAAAAAAGGCACACGGTGGGGAAAAAGCACGAAATGTCCACTTCAATCTCGACATTTCCACTTTAATCACGTAGTTTATTTTGTCATTAAAGTAGAACATCATAAACTTCATCTTAAAATCGTTTAATTAACCAGTTTCTCAAATCACATCGTAATTAAAGTAGCACGTTAAATGCTTTGTTTTGTATTTGATCTTCTAATCGTATGTGATCTGTGTGTGTTAATCACTACTTGCTTCTTAAACCGGCTCTCTTCCTCCAACTGGACACAGAGTCCATTACATTCGTGATATTACAGCTCTCTGAATAACTAAAATACTGAGATGTATACGTGATGTCATTTTCATGATGATAGGAGCTAAAGCACATTATTAAACATGTGTTTCATGAGCCTCGTGCTCATGACAAGCATTTATCTTTGTCGAAATTTGTCGCTGCGTTTTTAGCTGTGTTGTTATTTTCTTTCTGTTTTATATTCAATATATATTGCGTGCGCCCAAGAGTCCTTGCTTTTCTTTCCCCAAGTAACCGATCGCCATACAATCAGCTCTGTAATAGACGTTAAGCCATCTGTAAGCTTAGCGCCGATTCTTCAAAACATTTAAAGAACATTGAAATATCTTCGTAGTACATGTTTAATTATTCTATCCTTCACGACACTCCCAGTGAAGAATATAGATTATTTAAATGAAGTTAAAGTTTTATGTGTATAATTTAACAAACATATTTTGCTGCATTTCACCTTAGAAATGATATCGTCATCATATGTAAATACGCTTTATAAAGTGGCTCAGGTTGTGAGATATTATAACTGTAGTGCAAGTTTACAGTGGGGTGATTGTACTTATAAGTACAAACCTTTCTACAAGGAGCAATTGATTAAGTGCATTTAAAGTTCTTGGGATTAAACTGTTTCTGAACCGCGAGGTCTGTACAGGAAAGGCTTTAAAACGTTTTGCAGTGGCTGAGACAGCGTGTGCTTAATGCCGTATACCGATAATTCTCATTCCGATCAGCTGCTGCTGTGATTCACACTCAGATACAGTGATATAAATACTCCGAGTCGTGCAGTGAGAGCAATATGGAAAAAGATGATCCGCTGTGGCAACTCCTAACGGGAGGAGCTGAAAGAAGAAGAAGAAGAAGAAGAAGAAGGAAAAGTGAAAGTAACAACGCTAAAGCAGTTATGGTATTTGGAATACTATGGCTGTTCCCTGGACCATTATATTGTTACGAGTTAATTACAATCAGATGCATTACACTAATAAACAATATGCGGTTAGTTTATGTGTATTTGTAAAGCCGCGTCATGAAAATAATGAGTAATCACACAGGAACAGTAGCATTGCTTTGACGCTGGGTGCCGCCAGTTTGCAAAACCGAGCGGAGAACTTGCGTACGACAAGGCATGAGGTACCATGGAAAAGTGCGTGGCTTTACGCCAAGTGTAGTTTTTATACATCGCGATTTGAACGTGGAAAAGTTCTTACGCAACATTTCTGTGCGTACGCACCGTTTATACATGAGGCCCCAGATGAGGAAGTGAACACTTGGCCGACATTTTAACTCATCGATTCATTAACAAAAGATCACAACCTCTGAGGACACACCCCTAGCAACAGAGCGTTCTGCCTTGACAATTGTTGTCCAAAATATTAGGTAACAATTAAAGTAAACAGAGAAATCAAATATATACAGTATATATATTGTCATACACTTGCCATGGGGGCAGCTAAAAGGACCAAATGAAGGTAATTCCACACCAAGCCAGGGGGTAGCCAGGTGCGCTAACCCTTTCTCTGTTAATCCTGCAGACTAAACATGGGAAATTCTGCCTGATTCCGGCTATGCAAATGTCACTTCCGGTTTCGGCCACCCTGACATCACTTCCAGGTCCGGCTACAAAGATGTCACTTCCAGTTCCCTGTCTTAAAACTCAGACCACTTCCTATGTTTCCTTGGTTCAGTGGTGGACTCGAATCTGTACACATCAGTGCAACTAATTTTGTCTTTTTCAGCCAGGGCTCAAGTATACGGGTGGCTGCGCCAAACCTTCTTCTGTGTGTCAAGGCTTTTTATTTCAAAATATATATATATATCAAAATAAGAATCTATGACCCTATAAACACCAAAATTAGTTGCAGATCTCTGAAAGTGGTGCAAAAGAGCCATTTAAAAGTAAAAAAAAAATAGAAACCAATTTTTAACAAGACTGTTTATCTCCTTCTTCCTTTTGCTCTCATGCCATGACAGGTATGAAATCACTTGTGGGTTCCTCAATGAGCTATCTAGAGATTCCTTAATAAGCCTGCAAGAGTGTGCTTTATTTGCCTAGCCTTGTAAAGTTAGTGCAAGCCCCTGTTCCTCTACAGCTCAAATGAAACATCCAGATGCTAAAGTAAAAGCGAACATGTAAAAAACTCACACAGGAAAGAAGCTCAAAAAGAAAAATTATCAATGCACAAATCAGATAAACTGGATGATAGTTTGATTGTATGCTTCAGAGTTATTTGAACCTTTTGAAATTGTTATGATTGTGTGCCTTTTCCATTTTGCCTGGTTTTGGTGATCTCAAGCCAACTAGCCTCATCATTCTGTTCTTAGATGACAGGAGGGGAACTCAGAGATTTCCTGCTGAAGCAATCAGTCTTCTTCAAAGTCTAAGGCTAAGTCCACACTAATACACTGCTGTGCAGAGGAGAGAAGCCAATGCATCCCAGGACTTAAGGACATGTCCTACTGTGAAAGGCTAAGGGAGTTAAGTCTGCGTAGTCTCGAGCAGAGGTAGACGGTGTGGGGACCTAATTCAGGTCTACAAAGTTGTCAAAGGCATTGATAAAGTAGAGTAGGCAGAATTCTTTCTACTTAATGGTAAATCACATACTCGAGAACATCAGTGGAAATTATTGGGAAGAGCATTTAGGACTGAAGCCAGAAAGCACTTCTTTTACGCAAAAAGTTATGGGTATCTGGGACAAGTTTCTAACACGTGTAGTTGAAGAAAAATCCTTGAAATCTTTAAGAAATATTTGAATGAGATATAGGAATAGCTTAGCTATTAGTTAAACAAGATAGTTTGATTAACTGAATCTTCCATCTTGTTTGTTAAATTTCTTATGTACTACATTTTCATTTAAAAATGGTGTTTTTATACAATAATGATCTCCGTACACAATAGCATATTCACATGGTTTACAAAAGTATCTCATCCTCGCTAAAATGACTGGAAATGTATATGATGCAATCATCTGCCTACATTTTGCATGCACACAGTTTTTTCCTTAAAGTAATTGGCCACAGAATGTATTGCAAAACTGTAGCAATCAGGACATTATTTGTCGTGCACATGTATGCAGCATTCAAACCATACAAAATGCAATTTATCTGCATACAGGTATGCAACACAAGAAGTGCCATTGAAAACAACTCATCTCTGTCTGCCATATTGGAGTATGGTTTTCTTCCGTGAAGGGTGACCATCTGGTAATGAGACATTTCAATGAGAAGGATCCAATCAGAGTGAGATTAGAGTCTGCGTTTTCAAAAATCTGTGTTTTCATCCATCCATTTTTAAAGGCCTCCATTTTCAGGGGTTGAAAACGCCAGGGTATTGTGGATGAAAAGTGAAAAAACAGAGACTAATGTCTGTGTTTTTAAACAAAAATGTAGTAGTGTGAATGGGACCTAAGTAATTGTTCATTCAGAGATAGCCATCTGTGCACTACTTTTAGAAAGACTTGTTATTTGTGTAGTTATTGCCACTGACTTAGATGGCCATTCTTCTGTCTTGTTAACAATGTGTTTCTACCCAGAGAAATGCCACTTACCAGACATTTTTGGTTAATTCTCTGTAAGCTCTAGAAATGTTAGTGCATGAAAGTCGTGGAAGGGCATGTTTCTAATATGCTGGAATCGCTATGTCTTGCACCAATAATCATATCACAATCACAGCCAGTGAGATCATGCATTGGGGTCATTTTAATGTTTGGGTGAACAACAACTAAACCTCTTGACCATGTCTGCATGCTATGTATTGAGCTGAATCACATGAATGGCTGTTGGGAAGAGTAGGCTATTTGCATTATCGAGCATGTATACCTAATGTTGAGACCCCATGAGTGTTAACACATTCATTCATTCATTTATTTTCCCAATCTAATTATGCCACTATAGGGTAATGGGAGCTGAAGTCTATTCCAGTAATACTGTCCATCATAAGAGACAATCACAAATACAATGACACTCACTCACTCATACGGGGCCAGTTTAGAGTCACCAGTCACATTATCCTCAATGTCCTTTGGATGTGGAAGAAAATCTGGAATTTCAGGAGAATACACATGTTAACATAAGGAGAACATATAAAGCTCACACAGATGGTGCTTAAGTCAAAATTTAAACCAAGGAAACCAGCACTGTTGGTGAGCAGCACTAAACACTGCACCATCATGCTACCCATAAATAACATGATGGCTAAAAATTAAAACTGTACCAAACCATATTCATTAAGTGAAAAGGATGGTGCAACTATTGAAAATGGTCTCCACTGGTTTTGCTTACATGTTGTGTTATTTTTTGTTTATAGCAAAATACCAGTCTCACATTCCAGGCATCAGTCAAATAAAATCACAACGACAGTATAAAGCATTTCAAAATCTGGCAGAATGAGAAACATCTTGAAATGCCATTTATTTGTCTGTACTATATGTGCTATGGTGCTATTCTTTTGTAAAACACTCAAATGCATGTCAGCAATTTAGGTTTAAAAATTTATATCTCAGTGCTAAATGCTTAGTATCTAAATAAGTGAAATGTTTTGATAGGGACTGACAGGCCAATGGGTATTTAGGCAAAACAAGAAAAAAATTTAAGCAGCTGGTGGAAAGTACGGGAGTCTTTAAGAAGAATGCTTTATATATTAATTAGAAATGTCCTTACTGTTGCCTGATTTGACCTGAAGATGCTGTGATTAGAAGGCCTTACTTGTAGAGCTGTATACAGTGTTTTTAGATAGCCAGAAATTAACTAATAGTTATCAAATGTTTACACAGAGGTATTTGGAATGGACTGGGCATAATCACTGGGCTCAAGCAATCCCAGGGGATGGAGATAAGCCAAACACTCTGAAACAATTTTTAGATTGATGTTTCCCTCCTGCAATCTCCACTTTCTTTCAATGATCAATCCCCCTATACCATCTCTACTGCATCAACATCTACCACCTGAACTGGAATGCACAGTGTTGAGTTCACCTCTTACCATCAGTCTGAGCTGTCCATAACTAATGACCAAGTGAGGAGACAAACGGAGGTGGCTACACAGTGAAAAAGTCACAGGATCATGTGGAGTCAGTATTTAAATATTTAAAGCCTGTGCTGACCATCTTTGTGGTGTTCTTTCCCACCTAAGGCGTCACTCTCACTAAGGCTTTAAAAAGTGTCACTGCTATGGAAAATATCCTGTACTGTTCCAGTTCCTTCCCCTATTGACAACAGACCAGTTGCCCTTATGTCCCACATTATGAAGAACTATGAGAGGCTAGTCCTGGAGTATATAAGTCCTCTCATGGAAGACCACCTGGACTCAGAACTGGTCAATCCATTAGGCGATATAGGATGCCACTTAGGGTGCGATCACCTGAGGGGCACAATTTATGAAGGTTAAGGAGCATGCACTCCAGATACCAAGGGGGTCCCCAGGAAATTTGAAACCAAACCCACTGGTCATCAAACTCTGAAGATACTGTTTGGGCGTTGTTACGCACTGGGTGTCGTTTATGAAGGCAAAAATGTGCCAAATCATGCTTTGACTGGCACTGCTTTGGACCCACTGCAGTTTGCCTACTGGACAAAGATTGGAGTGGAGGGTACAATTACCTATCTTCTTCACAAGGCTTAAACCCACCTGGACAAAGCCAGCAGCTCTGGCAGGATGATGTTCTTTCATTTCTTTTGCCTTCAATACTATCTAGTCATCCCTTTGTAGGGGTAAGCTCAGAGATATGCATGTACAGTATAAGCCTAGGGTGCCCTGAATTATGGACTATCTGTCGAGCAGATCACAGTTTGTGAGGATCATTGACTGTGTCTCTGATATGGATGTGAACAACACTGGAACACCACAAGGAACAGTCCTGTCTCCTTTTCTCTTCACCCTGTACACCTCGGACAATAAGTATTACACCAGATAATGTCACTTGAAGAAATTCTCAGATAATTCTGCACTTATTGGGTGTATTGATCAGGGAGATGAGACAGAGTAACCAAGTAGAGAATTTTGTTTCTTGGTGCAAAAAGAGCTGTCTGCACCTTAACAACAGCAATACCAAGGAGCTGATTGTTGACTTTTGTCACACCAAAAAGCATCTACACCCAGTCATTATTTAGGGAGTGGGCATGAAGGTTGTGATGTAGCAAAGCAGCCTTAAACCATAGCATTTCTAACACCATGCTTTTCTGTTATCATTGCTATGGTCAAATTCTGCCTTTGGTTTTTGCCATGTATGTCTTCTGGTACTATGGCCAAAAAAGCTCCAATGTCCAGAGTACACTGTTCCATAAGTCTATGCCTCTGTTTTCATGGCCTAATGTCAGTCTTGCCCTAATGTTCTTCATGGACAGCAAAGGTTTCCTTATCGCACACCTCCCATCTAGATTCAATTTGTGCATCCTTGTTCTAGTGCAGCACTTTAATATCAACAGTGGCAATAGCTACCTGTAGGTCCCATGATGAAATTCTGGGGTTCTTTGAGACGTCTTTCAGCATCATGTATTCTGCTCTTGGGCTGAACTTGCTGGGACATCCTGGCCTGGACAAGTTAGAACTTGTTTGATATCTTCTACACATGTTGATGAACTTCTGGATGTTGGAGAGTGTTTGCAGATCTTTTAAAATCAATTCTCAGACTCTTGGGAATCTATAACCTTATTTTGGAAGGCCTCAGAAAGCTCTTCTGATCTCAGCATGGTGATAACACACACTTCCACAAGAAAGAGTAAAAGCAAACTAAATGTATGTGGTTTATATAAGACATGTTGAGACAAGGTCCCCTCTAATGACATTTTTAACCATTTGCACTTGAGCTGGCGTGGCTGATTCTAATTTTAGGTTTCTGAGGTATCATAAATGTAGGCCTAGACAACTTTTTCCACATGCAAAATTTGCATTGATATTTACTTACATTATACAATGGACTGCAAAATGTAAATGTCATATGATATGTGTTATATTAAATGAAGATCAAGTCTTGCTACATCCGCATATCTTAAAAAGAAAAAAAAAACATTTCATGGGGGGTACCTACTTTTTCACATCTCTACACACTGCCAACTAATGTAACATTCATGTTACCTGAAACCAGGGTCCATGGAGATTCATCATCATGACACCAAGAGAACTCCACCAAACAATTCCACAAAGGCGAACCAGTTACTCTGGAGATGTGTGGCTACAACACAAACCATTGAGCCACCAAGCTTTCCCTTCTCTATGATTGTAAATCAGGATCACTACAGATGAATCAGTGGGCAGCTGCCTTTTGCAGGCAGAGAGCTTAATTGTGATTCCTGATGCTAAGATTCAGCAGAGATAATTAGAGTATCACCCTGCCATGTCAATTCTGTTTATTTATATACAGATCACTTTCAATTGACAAGTATATGCAGTGCCCTACATCATGTTTGGAACAAAGACACATTATTTCTTGATTTATCCCTCTACTTCTCAGTTTAAAATTACAAATCAAACAATTCAGACGTGATTAATGTTCACATTGCACACTTTAATTTAATTTAAGGAAATTTGCATATATTTCAGTCACAACATGTAGAAATGACAACACTTTTCCTACACAGTCCCCCCATTTCAGGGCACCATAATGTTTGGGACAATTGGCATCACAGGTGTTTTGTTGCTTCATAAGATATCTCAGCTTGCCTCTACTGTTTAGAATCTGTAGTTGCTGTTGTTCAACATGAGGACAAATTAAAGAAGCCATTATGAAGTTGAAAATCAAAAATAAAACCATTCAAAACATTGGTAAAACCTTAGGATTACCTAAATAAACTATCTGGAATATCATTAAGTAGAAAGAATTCACAGGTGGGCTCAGAAATCACAACGGGATTAGTAGGCCAAGGAAGACCTGTATTCCTGATGATGGAAGGATCTTCACTATGCTAAAGAAAAACCCCCAAACTCCTGTCTGACAGATCAGAAACAGTCTGCAGGAGGCCAATGTGTGTCTGTCAGAGACGACTATCTGAAAACCACTAGTTATAGATTGAAAGGGCCTGCAGAATTCTGGGAAAAAGTGACAAACATAGACTTGTATCAGAGTGATGGCAAGGGTGAAGCATGGAGATGAAAAAGAATCGCCCAAGATCCAAAGCAGACCACCTCATCTGTTAAATATGGTGGTGGGGGTGTTATGGTTTAAGCATGTATGGCTGCCACAGGTCCTGGCACATTTCTCTTCATTGATGATGGAACTGCTGACAGCAGCTTCACAATGAATTCTGAGGCAAATAGAAACATCTAACCTGCTCAAGTTCCAGTAAATGTCTCCAAACTCACTGAACGCCACTTCATCCTACAACAACATAACAATTCCAAATATATTGCTAAGGCAACCAGGGATTTTTTCAAAGCTAAAAAAAGTTCTTGAATGGCCAAGTCAGTGACATTATTTAAATTCAAATGAGAATGCCTTCCATATGCTGAAGGGAAAACGTGAGGAGTTAAGCCTCCTGAAACAAACAGGAGCTGAAGATGGCTGCATTAGATACTTGACAAAGCATCACCAGAGAAGTTCCTCAGCACCAGGTGATGTCTGTGAATCGCAGACTTCAAGCAGTCATTGAATGCAAGTGATATGCGACAGTTAGAGCATCTGTCTTACAGCTCCAAACTTCTGTGTTTGAATCCTAGTCTAGTATGGAGTGTGAAGTGGGCACATTCTCAAAGTTTCTTTTTGAATTGTCTCCAAATTCTCTACTTTTCTTCATACATCTAAAATATGTTCATCTAGAAGCGGATTCTGGTTCATTTATTGTTTATTCTATACGAAACCCCCCCCTCCCCCTTTACCTCCATCTCTTCCTTCTCTCTCTTCTTTTTCTTTCACGTTTGTCTCCGTGTCCGGTTCAAATCTTAAAAACATCTAAAAATATTTTTAATAAAGTTTTGGTATCAGGCGTGACGTCAGCAGAAGCTGTAATGCTCCACCTGAGAGAAAAACTGTAAGGCTAGTCGCCAGCATTCAGACATCAATTCTGAATGCTTCACAGCCGAACAGGACACGGTAAAAAAAAAAAATGTTCATCCTTAAGCTTTTCTTTTTATTTCAAAATATTCCAATATACATCAATAAATTGTTCTTTAAGAAATTAGATTCAACCATAACCACATTTATTTGGAATTAAAAACATCCACGTGTCCAAAATGCGACCCTACAAAGGACAAAGGCCAAAGGCAGAAGGTGGCATGGCCCTACCTAAATTTCAGTTTTACTACTGGGCAGCAAACATACAACATATAAAAACCTGGACATTGACACAAATAGATGAACATATATAGGCTTGGTCTGCAATAGAAATAAAATCCTGCAGTTTCTCTTTATATTTCTTGTTTTTTTTTTTTGTTTTTTTTTTTGTTCTTTATTTCACCTTATACAATTTCTTGTATTAGGAATTTGTTAGTTTTTGCATACACCTTGGGGTCAGAGTACAAGGTCAGCCATTGTACGGAGCCCCTTGAGCAATTGAAGGTTAAGGGTCTTGCTCAAGAGTAGAATCTCTTTTGGCAGTGACGGGGATTCAAACCGGCAACCTTCGGGATACCAGCGCAGATCCTTAGCCTCAGAGACACCACTCCGCCCCAATAAATGCAAATTATCGCCAATATGCTAATAACCCAATTGTGCATCACTCACTCAGAATATGGAACCAGTGTAGGAAATATTTTAAGATAGAGAATCTTTTATCGGTGGCACCTCTGCACAAGAACCACCTTTTTCAACCCTCGCAAACATATGCAGCTTTTAATGTCTAGAAAACATTTGGGATTAAATCACTTAGAAATCTGTACATAGACAACGTCTTTGCATCCTATGAACAATTATATTCTAAATGTAACTTTCCAGCAACACATTTCTTTAACTATCTTCAAATTAGAAACTTTGTTAAACAGAACCTGCCCAATTATCCTCACCTCCCACCTCCTTCTATGCTGGAAAAAATATTGATCCGTTTCAAGGACTTAGACAGCATCTCTGCAATATATAAAACCATTTTACAGTCCCTCCCTTTCAAAGATCCAAGAGGACAATGGGAAAAGGATCTCTCTCTCAACATATCAGAAAAGGAGTGGAAGGTAGCAATGCATAGACTTCACTCGAGCTCCATATGCGCAAAGCATACAATTATTCAACTCAAAATTATATATAGAGCACATCTGTCTCACTTAAAATTGTCCAAAATGTTTCCAGGGTAAGATCCAACCTGTGAACGCTGCAATCAAGTTCCAGCCTCACTGGGTCACATGTTTTGGGCCTGCACCAAATTAACATCATTCTGGACCAAAATCTTGAAATGCCTTTCAGACAGCCTCCGTGTCACAATCTCTCCTAACACATTAACAGCTGTGTTTGGTGTACTTCCAGGTGGGCTTAAAGTGGAGAAGGACAAACAAACTGTGATTGCCTTTACTACACTACTGGCATGCAGATGTATCTTGCTTAACTGGAAGAATCCTAACTTTCCCCTTTTAAGTCAGTGGGTAACTGATGTTATATATTATTTTAAATTGGAAAAAATCAAATTCTCACTTAGAGGATCTGTGCCGATATTTTTCAAAACCTGGCAGGATCTGCTCAATAACATTTTAGAATAAGCTTTTAAAGCATCGATAAAGCAGATTCTCTCCCTATTCCTTTTTTTCCTTTTTCTTCTCCATTCATCCATATTAACTTATTCATTTATCTATTTACTTATTTTTACTAGGTTTAAGTTTTATTCTGCAGCCCATGCTCTCTTTCTCAGGGGTGGGGGTTGATTTGTCAGTCCTATTCTTGTAAAATTGATCTATTTGAATGGAATGTTGTGTAATTTCAATAAAATCAATACAATAAAAAATAAATAAATAAATAAAACATGTACGTAATAATTAATTTAATTAGTCAAGTGTAAGTGGGTGGCGATGTCAGTGCAGCCTGTAAATGGCTGCTCCATGCTTTGCTCCTGTCCCCAAGAATCATAAGTTGCATTTGGTAGGTTAAAGCAGGTGTCCCCTCAAGGACCACAGTGACTACAGGTTTTCATTCTAACCCTTTTCCTAATAAGTGACCTGTTTTGCAGCTAATTAACTTCTTATGAATTAATTTTACTTGACTTGTTTTTTAAGGTTTGTTCCCCTGAATTTCTTCATCATTCCTCTGTATGGCTGCCACAGGTTATGGCATACTTCTCTTCATTGATGATGGAACTGGTGACGGTATCTGCACAGTGAATTCTGAGGCAATCAGAAATATCTTACCTGCTCAAGTTCCCATAAATGTCTCCAAACTCACTAGATGCCGCTTCTTCCTACAACAACATAATGATCCCAAATATACTGTTAAGGCAACCCGGGAGATTTTCAAAGCTAAAAAATGAAACATTCTTGAATGGCTAAGTCAGTCACCTGATTTAAATACAAATGAGAATGTCTTCCTTATGCTGAAGGGAAAACATGAGGAGTTAAGCCCCCTGAAACAAGCAGGAGCTGAAGATGGCTGCATTAGATGCTTGACAGAGCATCAACAGAGAAGATCATCAGCACCTGGTCTGTGAATTGCAGACTTCAAGCAGTCATTGCATGCAAGGGATATGTGACAAAGTGCTAAATATGATGGCTTTAAGAGACCTGCCATTGCTGTGTCCCAAATATTATGGTTCCCTAAAATGGGGGGACCATGTAGAAAAAGTGCTGTCATTTCTATATGCTGTGTCTGAAACGTATGCAAATACCCTTAAGTCTGCATTGTGCACTTTAATCACATCTGAATGATATGATTTGCAATTTTAAACTGTTGAGCAGAGGGTTAATTGAATGAAAAATATGTCTTTGTTTTAAACATTATGGAGGGCACTGTAGTACTGCATCTGTATGCCTTTTTTAAATGTACCACCATTGATATAAACACATTAAGGCCATGCAATGTATAAATACAATACATTAAATGTATATAAATGCAGACGTTAATTTTTATAAAGAGGACTAGAGAAGATCAATGTACACTTTCTACTGTTTGTTTTTTTGGCAATTCCCTCTCGTTCTTTCTACTTTCTAGGTGCCTGGGATATATATAAACTAGACTTGCATTAAATGTGTAATTGCACCTGAGGCATGCTAGCTTGACCTCCAGAGGGATTTTGATAGTTTTAGTAATGACTGGGGATACATCTGGTCTATCCCAGTGTAGCTCATGATGGAGCCTCGGGCACCACACACAACATGACAGCTCTGCGAGTGAAATGTTTTGCTTTAATTTATTAATGTGCTGTGTTTGAGGGCACAACTGTTGAGCAGCAGAGATGTTAACTTCTGTGTCTTGCACATAGCATACAAAGGACTATTTATTTATGACTGGAGAATCAAAAGATTTTTTTTTTTTTACAATCTCAAGGATAAAGTCCTAAATTGAAGAAAGTATGATTTCAGGCTTCACAACTAATGGAATGGCTTCAGCATAATAAAATGAAACAGTTTTAATCAAATTTAGTTAAAATGTGCTGTGATCTGAAAATGAGTCATAATGCTTTCAATCCATCCATCCATTATCCAACCCGCTGGGAGCCAATCCCAGCCAACACAGGGCACAAGGCAGGAAACAAACCCCGGGCTGGGCGGCAGCCCACCGCAGGGCGCATGCGCACACACACACACACACACACAAACACACCAAGCACACACTAGGGATAATTTAGGATCACCAATGCACCTAACCTGCATGTCTTTGGACTGTGGGAGGAAAAGCAGTACCTGGAAGAAAGCCACGCAAACACGGGGAGAACATGCAAACTCCACACAGGAAGGACCCTTTAAGCGAACCTGGGTCTCCTAACTGCGAGGCAGCAGCACTACCCACTGCGCCACTGTGCCACCCTAATGCTTTTTATTCATATCTGACTCTTTTACTCCTTCCATTATATTATTTAAACTGAAGGTTGGGGCAAGCAGCAGTTAGAGCTTCTGTCTTACAGCTCTAGACTTCTAGGTTTGAATCCTGGTCTAGTATAGAGTGTGAAGTGCGCACATTCTCACAGTTTCTTTGTGAATTGTCTCCAAATTATCTTCTTTTCTTCATAAATCTAAAATAGATACATAATAATTAATTTGCAATGATGATTTGGTCAAGGGTAAGTGGGTGGCGGGCTGCTCCGTACCTTGCTCCTGTCCCCTAGAATCATAAATTGGGTTTGGTGGGTTAAAGCAGGTGTCCCAACTCAGGTCCTGGAGGACCACAGTGGTTGCAGGTTTTCATTCTAACCCTTTTCTTAATTAGTGACCTGTTTTTGCTGCTAATTAACTTCTTATGAATTAATTTTAATTGACTTGCTCTTGAAGACCGAGACCTCTTCATTGTTTCTTTTTCCTTAATTAGCTGCCAAACAATAATGAGACACAAAATGAGCCAAAACATGTCCAGCAAACTGTGCCCATCATACAATATCTGAGAATAAAGAAAGATGTAGGTCTCAGGAATGTTGATCTGCTCAGGTCCCTAACAGTGCTCTTAGAAAAGAGAAAATCAACAATTTCTGAAATGTTTGCTGTCGCACAAAGAAAGCAGCAACAAGCCATGGAATTAAAGAGTGGATTTAATTAAAGACAATACTCTGCACCTCATTAAGCAACTGGTTGGCGTGAAATTGGTTGGAGTTTGGGACCTTGACTTGGTTGATCTTCTGTTGGCTCACTCAGTTCACTTTTTATTTCTGTTTGGGTGCCATTTAAGGAAAGAAATGAAGCAATTCAGGGGAACAAATCTTAAAAAACAAGTCAATTGAAATTGATTCAGAAGACATTAATTAGCAGCAAAAAACATCACTAAAAATCTGAAATCCTGCAGCTACTTGGGCCCTCCAGGACCAGAGAAAATAATGAATCATATGATTCAAGTTTTTTTTTTTAATATAAGCAAATCTGCAGAGTGATCAACCTATCCTATATTGTATGTATTATGTTAATATTTAATGTAACATAAAATACTTCATAGAAACTTATATAATATGAAAATATTTTTTATAATAATAGAATAGTACTTCTTAATCCTATTCTTAAAAACCTAAAATTGTTGTGTTCTAACACAGCTAATAAGATATATGTTTGTGTTGTGCACACCAAATAGTAAAAAGGGTGTAAGGCTTCCAAAAAGACCCACAGAGTAGGACAAGACCATCACTAACTTGCCTATATATGTCCAGACAAGGGCAGCCTGCAAACACTTTTATAGACTTTGGCCTAAAATGGCCCAAAATGGAGCTCCTGGCTAAAGTTTAAAATATATTTTAAAATGTCCTATAATATTCTAAAAAAGACCCACAAGGGAGAGGAAACATAAAACCTCTAGACTGGTGTATTGTCATTAAATTGTGCCACAATCCATAACAGTTTGCAATTTTGCACTGGGGTACACTCTTAAAAATAATGTTTTTTTAATGCCATTTTATGGTTCTGTTCTGGGTTGGATGGTTCCTCATAGAACTATCGCTTCACAAAGCACAATTTCAATCTGGGAATGGTTCTTTGCACATGAAAGTTTTTTTGTGCTTTGAAAAACTTTTTAATACTGTAATGGTTAATGTATGGTAAGGTATAGATAGCAGGACACTACCAGATTAAGAAAGCTTGGACTTAGCCTGTGTTATTGTATGCAGCATGAGTCTTTTTAAAATCATGACTTATTGGTATTTCACAAATCAGTTACCTTAGCCATGGTCATTTACTGTATGGAGCCTGTTATGAATCTAAATAAATAAAGGTTCTTTGTGGAACGTTCATATGGATGCGTCTTTTGGGATCTAAAAATGGCTCCCCATGGCGTCACTCTGAAGAACCGCTATGACACCTTTAGTTTTAAGAGTGTAACTGCCAGCGGTCTGCCACAAATCCATGGCAACTGGATTATAAGGGTCCTCAGAAGCAATGTCAGCAAAAGGAGAACTCCTTCCACTGTGTGTGTAGGGACAGACTGTCAGCAATACAAAGCAGAGCTGGATGAGTTCAGCTGAGCTCTCTGTATCTCTCTCTCTCTCTCACTAAGTCCCCACCCTTCTGCGTAGAACTACAGCCACCTTTGCAGATGAATCCAACACAAAATCCTTATAAATGAAGTATTGTATTTCAAATTCAAAAGAGAAGGCCTAAAAAGAGAAGCAAAAAACCAGAAAATGAGTACGTACAAAGAAATGCAATCTCCTAACATCAATAAGCCACTTCAAAGCCTACTCCCCAGTCTCATATATAAAGGCATGTGGGCGGTCCTTCAGCAGTGACATTAAGTTGGCTCTGCCTGTTGGGGGTTTCACTTACAAATCTCAAGGAACATTTACACACTTAAATACAGAATGCAATAGACATAACAAGATTAACAGAAAATACATCAAAACATGAAAAATACTTCAAAAACAGCAAGCAAATAAAATAAATGTAAACTTGGGAATAAGCCCTGGCTGCAACATAAGAGTCTATACTGATTTTGATACTTATCTTTTAATCAACATACAGTATATACTCGCGTTTAAGTTCTCTTGCAGATAAGTCAGGTATTTAATCTGGTATTTTGTAATGTCAGTCATATAAGTTGAATGCGGAAAACTCACGCTGTTGGTCCAAGAGATTATGATATGCTAACACCCACGGAGCACACTGTCTTTTTTCTATGCATTTTGCCTATATGACCACACAGTAATACCAGAACTGTTCCAAAGTGACGTTTGCACTGTTTGGTGTTTTTTGTATCTCACACCCTCATACTCCTTTATCGTAAGAGCATCCCTTATCTATGATGGAGCATTCGATCAGAACAAAATATAAAGCTGGTTTTAAATTAAAAGTCATTGAAGTGTCTGAGAAACTGGTGTAAGATTGGAGGAAGATGTGAAAAAAAAATCATTTAAGTGTCACATTTTTGAATGGGCGTATAAGTCAGGGTCTGATTTTATGATCAATTTTTTGGGTTTCAAGACCTGACTTATACACGAGTATATACAGTACATCCCTAAGACATGTATGTTAGCAAAGTTGTTGACTCTAAAATTATGGCAGTGTTAATGTGTGTTTATGAGTCTTCCCTGTGATTCACGCCGAGTTGTTTCCACTGCTACCTTGTTCTCAGATACCTTGATTTTGGATTTAGTGAGTTAAGAATTTTAAATGTTAGTGTTGTAGCTGCGTTTTCCCAAAATTATCAAAGTTCAGCAGTTTCAACTCAAAAAATGGGATTCAACAAAGCCTGACGCGCAGAAATGATTCCACAGACAAAGTATCTTGGTTTTTGAAAGTTTAGTTAAGATTTGAAGTAAAAACAGTTCACACAAAAAAGGAAAAATTAATGTTAAGAAAAGTTCAGTTCTAAACTAATCTTGTTACATCTCAAATCGTTACTTCTTACTTAACATTTCTGAACCATTTCAAAACGGTCAGAAAACTGTATGCTTATCCCATTGCTAAGCCTAAAAATGGGTCTTTCATATCCCTCTTTAATGGGACCTGTTCTAAACAAACTGAGCTTATTATCACACTGTTATTCAGTTATAGTAAGAAGGTTCTATCTCTTGCTAACTTATAGGGGGAAAAGACTATACCATAAGTTATGACTATGAAAGGAATTTATATTCTATTCAGATTAAGCAAACATTAATATGAGTTTAACTCAAAACTTTAACTTTCTAAGATTGGCTCTTACAAGTGTCTATATCATTATGTTATTAAATTATGAAGCAAATAACTGTATACCCTCCTATAAGTGCGTCATCACCCTGCTGTATACAGTGTTCCTTCAGGAATCAAGAAAAATTGCATCTTTTGATTTCAGTTGTGGTTGCTGTAAAGGGCTACCCATCCTGTATTAAGATAAGAATTGAATGTTTTCAGTGATATTAGCAAACGGTAGAAGATGGAATGTATTCATGATCATAACATGTTAAACTAAAGATTGTGAAAGAAATATAGATGAGATCAAATAAATAAAAGCAGAGCATTATGGTTGATTTACCTAACCCATCCATCCTCCAGGCCTTCATCAAAGACCATCATTATTGAGTTGCGGATCCCCTTTATTCTGGTACTAGTACTGATAAGTGTAGCTTCTTACATGTCCATACTACTACATTTATATTCTAAAACAAACTCCATCCGTATTGGTGTTTTCACATTATTTATGGAAGTATCTCTGTCCACACTGAAACGGTCATAGACACATATGATGTAATAATACTTTGTTACATTTATATAGCGCTTCTTCTCACTACTCAAAGCGCTACCACACAGGTAGAATCTGGGACGTAAACCCATGATCTCCTTACTGCGAGGCAGTAGCGCTACTACTGTGCCATCCGTGAGGATGGGTTATAGACATTTGTCTACTCTGGGCATTAGCTGTAAAATTTGAAGGTGTGATAACTCTGCTGGCCATGGGGTTTATCTCAAAACTGTAGCCTTTGGTACATGAACGCTGCATTCAGACTGTACAAAATGCAATTTAAATGCATACCAGTAATCAACCCAGCAAGCACCATGGAAAGTATCAATTCTATCCCAGCTACAGTATGTTGGAATACGGTTTTCTTCTTTGATGGGTGCCCACTCAGGAAATGAGACATTGTAGAGTGAGGGGCCACAGAGTAAGGAAGAATTAATCCGAATTCTGTGTTTTCAAAAATCTACCTTTTTGCCATCCACATTACAATGCTCTGGCTACATTTTCAGAAGAAAATGACAAAAAGCAAAAAACTCCAGTGCTGGAGAAACACCAAAATCATCAGGGGTTCCAAGGCCATGAAACCACCCAGTCCCCACTAGGCATTCTACCTAACATGAATGATCTAATCAGCCCTCATGGTTTTCAGGCTCCACGTGGAAGAATTAGATGATAATGGTCATGTGGACCTCTGGCCTTCAAAGAAAATGAACGGAGAAGGCAAGAGCTTTGTCACAGGACAGGTGAGAGGTGTGTAGACTGAGAAAAAAAAAAGAAAACCAAAAGATGAAAACAAATATGTTAGGTAAAAATAAAGTCAAAAGGAAGGTCAGAAAGGCCCTAACACTAGCTAGAAAGTTATTTACCTGGCTACCATAATTTCACAAACACTGTTTTTGAAAAAGATCCAAGACCAAGTTGTCAAAAACAGCTTGCCACCATGTTAAATGTTTACAGGCTGATAATATCAAAATAAAATCTCAAAATGTTGCTGTGATATTATCACCGACTTAAAAAGACATGAATTACAGCTATAAAATTTGTTTACAAAAGCCATAAGGCTGATTCATGACAAAACAGGCATCATCAGTTGTGCAGTTACTCTGTAATTCGCATAACATAATAAATTGCTACTCAATTTGGTAATGTTTTAAAACTGTAATGTTTTGTAAGTTGATTTATTAGGTTTTTGATATTTTACTAGTTAACACCTTAGTACATCATAATACATATTTTGGTATTATGGTATATCAGGTGTTAGGCAGTAATAACACACAATCAAGACCATGCTAATTATAGGAGTAAAAGCCTGGGTGTGTAGCAAATGCTTTAAATTGCTATTATCCTCATTACCACATAAAACAAAAGAAGGCCTGTTTTGATTATAAAATGTGATGTTTTAGAGAAGCTATAATGGAAAAACCAAGTCCATATTATAAGTCTAATTAAGAAGTCACTAAAGTGTTGCTCACATTCCTTATTTTTATTTCATACCAGTGTTCAATAATAAGCCTTTAAGTACACAACAGTATTATTTAGTTACCCTACACTTAGTCTGGAAATTGCATAATTACACTTTAAAAAGTGAAATACGGTGTCTATAAAAGGTATTCAGTTTCTGTTTTATGCTTGGGGTTGTTGTCTTGACAGAAAATAAATCTTCCAAAGCGTAGGCTTCCTGAAGACTGCGTCAGAATTTGCAGCATTCACTTTCCCCTCTACCCTCTCAAGTCTTCCAGGCCCTGCTGCAGAGAAACATCCCCACGGCATGATGCTGCCACCTCCATGGTTCCCAGTGACAATGACATGTTTAAGTTGTTGTGCAGTGTTTCACTTATACTGGAAATGGCATTTGGTCTGAGCCCTAAAAAGCTTGCTTTTGTTATCATCAGACTATAGCAACCTTCTTCCAACTAATTTCACATCCCTCCACGTGCCATTTAACAAGCATTCTGTGCATTTTCTTAACAGTGGTGTTGTCTTTACCACTCTCCTGTAAATTGTGACTGGTAAAGCACCAATTGTATGCCCAGCCTCTCCAGTATGACCCACTTTAGATGTTATCTCCTTCACTGTTCTCTTAGGTGTCTTGGTGGAATCCCTCACTTGTCCTCTTCTTGCACAGTCACTCATTTTTTGTGGACATTTTTCTCCATGTGGATCTACAGCTGTGTCATACTTTTTTCATTCCTTAATGATCCAAGGGACATCCAGTGACTTCGTTATTATCTTTTCTCCATCCCCGACTTGTGCTTTTCAATCCCCTTTTCATAGAGTTTCTTTAAATGTCCTTTTAACTTCATTAGCCAAGTTTCCATCCAGTTTTTTGCGACGTTTTGTTATCGACAAGCAGAATATACGTAAAAAAAATGTGCGAAATTTGCTGTCTCCAGGCTGTTTCCATCCAACTGGCTTTTTATTGATAAAATGGTGTGTGTGATGACATCATCTCCTCCAAAACGAACTGTCGCATAAGTTTTGTTGTATCGCGAAAAAAAATCTGCCCTTGAGCTGTTTCCATACATAATTTTGTGTATGTCGCAAATTATCTACCTTTTGTTTTCCACGTTACACCCCCTCCACTAAACAAAGAAACAAAGAAATGGAGAGATCATTCAGACAGTTTTTTGAAATTTGCCAGCTTACTGTTATTTCAGTTTCACAAATAATTGGAATTGTACATAATATCCGAAGACGACAGCAGAATGAAGCAGTTGCTTGTCTGATAGCCCTAGAGCTCGAAGAAAGTACCCCAGTGCGACAAAACCCACGGGTATGGGAGAGACGACGGAATAAGACCTTCTGGATGGAGGTGGTGGGTGTGGTAATGTGCCTTACTGGCATTACCATTAATTAAATAAAATTAGTTTAGCGTCCTCTGCTGTGTAAAGAGGGAAGCTTTTGTTTGAGGAAAAAAGGTATAAAGAAAGGAAACTTTCCTTTTTGTCATTTATATAGTGCAGTAAGACGTCATCGCTGATGATATTAGCGTCTTTTGGGGAGTGTCACGGCGAGTCTCATGTAGACTGGAGAGACAGCCTTGACCGGCCGGGATGGCGTTGTCGGTCCTCCACTCACTGCGTGTGCCTCCCGCGACATCGTAACTCTAAAGTAGCAAAAGAAAGTGTGAAGCGCCTTAATATTATTTAACCCGGGTTAGCATGGGGATCCTTTATTCGTAGTTGTCTGGGCTGTAGCTCAGGGGAAGGAGAAAAAATGGAAAAGTGCTTACATTCACTTAAGGCATTAAGTGCAGTCCGCATCTGAAAAGCTGGCACAGCTATACAGCGCTGGCTGCTCGATTTTTATAGTAATTATGTGGGAAAGTAGACGCCGCTTCTCGCAAAGGCGTTCACCTCATCGCTGCACGGGAGGGATGACGTACGGCTGTTTAATTGGTCAGCGCAGAGGCACCGAATACAAAAGGGAATCATGGCCTCTAGAGGGTGTCCTTTCTGACTAGTTTGTCTTGGAGGAAGGTACTGTACTGTACTTGGTAGATCTGCGTCTTAGAAGTTACCAAGCATTACGGCTTGTGCATTGTTTTTGTAAATATTTTTCATATAAATATCTCTTGATTAACTTTGGTGGAGGTATTTATTGGGTTGTGGTTAGTGGTGCACTGTTTATTTTTGTATATACACTTTTTCTGTATTTTTGAATATTTTTGGGTGAATCCTGTATTATACACTGTTTGGAGGAGCAGCTTCCTGACTTGGATCGCTGTGGAGGAAGACCGCTTCACCTTTTGCTTTGTGTATATATATATATATATATATATATATATATATATGGATTCCACTAGTTTGTGTGTATTTTACTTTTTCTTTTGGGATTTTCAAGAAGCACTGTAAATACTGTATATAGTCATTTTGGGCTCCATTTAATTACTGATTTTGAGTGTCCTTTGCAGTATTGGACTGTGTATTAATATATATAAATTCCGCAGGACATTATTTTTTGATTTTTTTTTCTTTAAGTGCACCTGTAAATAAAACCTCACTTTATTTTTCAAAAACCCCAACCGTTTTTGTGTCTGTGTCTCCCTGTCTTACACCATCATCCTAGCCACGCTCGGTCCCACATACTAGACACCTAGAGTGTAGGCTGGTGATTCCAATTCCCACTACACGGGGTGTCACGGTGGGGAGACACTTCACAGAAAATCTCTGGCTGCAACATTTTAGAATGACACAGCATATGTTTGAGATGTTGTGTGGATTCATCAGTCCTGATGCTGCCCACATCACAGGTTGTCATCGACCACCGGTTCCAACCCCAAAGCAGATTGCCATCGCCCTTTACAAGCTGGCAACCTGCACCGAGTATAGAGTAGTTGGTGAAACTTTCGGGGTTAGTAAAACTACCGTCCATCGATGTGTATATGCTGTGTGCACCGCTATTAAAGAAAAATGAATGCGCCGTTATATCAGACTTCCGACTGTAGCGGAGGCCAATGAAATTACATACCGCAATTCCTTGGTGCATCTTGTGCCACAGATTTACGGTGCACTGGATGGCACGCATGTGCCTATTCTTCCCCCGACGGAAGGCAACCGCGATTACATTAATCGCAAAGGGTGGCCATCTATTGTTCTCCAGGCCCTTGTTGATGACAGGTGCATGATACGAGACATTTGCATTGGCACTCCTGGAAGTGCCCATGATGCAGCTGTGTTTGCAGCATCAGATCTGTACAGGTGAGCCTACCTTTCATCACCCCTTCTCAGTGCGATAACAACTGAATTAGTTCTGTAACCTGCTTCCCTTAAGGTTTTTAATTAAAACTGAAATTTGAATTAATACAAAATAACGACGTTTAATCAAAAAAAACTAAAGTTAATATTAATGAGAGAATTTCTCATATATGCTAAAACATCTGCCATTTAATAATAAGAAAAAAATGTTTAGATAATGAAACACATGGTTTATTAAATATTTTGACTGGCACAGTAAATTACCTTTGCGGTTTTTGTATTATTTAGACATCCTGAGAGACACCCCCAGGCTACAGATGATGTGGAGGGAGTTCAGGTACCCCTTTTAGTAGCAGGAGACCCAGCCTATCCGCTACTGCATTGGCTCATCACGAGAAATAACGAGTCTCATCATCAGACCATGCGAACCACTCCGCTATTCTCGTTTTGATTGCACGTGATAAAAATGTATCATGTGACACATTTATGTGCGTTAAAGTCCTTTTTTTCCGACAAAAGTGTTTCCAATGTAGTTTTTGCGACATCTGAAGTATCGATATGGAATTTATGCGCTAAAGTTAAACCGAAAAATATTATGTCGACATGTACAATATTTTATCGATAATTAGCATTTTCATCAGCTAAAATTTGTAGCGCTAAATATTTTTTCGCAAAAACTCCTTGAATGGAAACCTGGTTATTGTGTAGGTCAGGTCACCATGCTTGTCCACTACCAGTTGGCCTTCCACATTCAGATGCATTTATACTACAATCAACTGAAAAAGGTAGGTGGTCTCCATTTAAAAAAGTTTGTAACTTCTAAAGCCAGTTGGTTGCACCAGTGATGATTTAGGTTTGTTGTATTAAAGAGGGTGCATACTTACACAATCAATAGTTTTCTGTTTGCATTTGATTAGATCACTTGGCAAAAATGTGTTTTAGCTTTGACATTAAAGACACTTTTAAGTTGATGTATGTCTGAAAAGCCAAATTAAATCCAATGTGTTTCAATATTGTATAACAATAAAATGTAAATTAGAGGTGTCCATCTCTTGTCTTGGTGGGCCGCAGTGCCTGCAGGTTTCCATTCTAACCATCTTTTTAATCAGTGAGCCATTTTTGCTGCTGATTAACTTGTTTTGCCTTAATTTTAATTGACGTGACTCAGACAACTTAGTTGTTTCTTTTTCTTTTTCAATAATGAGACACAAAACAAGGCGCCACATGACCAGCTAACCTGAAAATAAAGAAAGTTGAAGGTCTCGGTCATGTTGGTCTGCTCAGGTCGCCAAAACATCTTGACGCTGGTCTTAGAAAAAAACAGAAAATCAACAGTCTGCTGTGACAAAATGAGAGCAACAACAAGTCATGATATTCAATAATGGCTTTAATTAACAGAAAGAATCAACTTCTTATTAAGAAACTGGCTGGAGTGAAATTGGCTGGAGTTGCACATTCCAGTTTAGCTGGTCATCTGTTGGCTCATTTCACATCTCTTTTCTGTTTGGCTGCCATTTAATGAAGAAACTAATTAATTCAGTGGATTGAATCCTTAAAAATAGGGCTACTAAAATGAAGGGAAAAGGAGTTAATTAGCAGTGAAAACTGGTAATTGATTAGGAAAAGAGTTGGAATAGAAAAACTGAAGCCACTGTGGCCCACCAGGACTGGAGTTGTCACCCCGATGTAAATACTTCTAAGGGGATGAATACTTTATATAGGCACAGTATAATATGATTAGTTTCATGCGTTAGTGTAAGAACAAGAGGACACAATAAGAAGGGTTGTGGCACCCATGGGCAAACCACATATAACTGAATTTCAAAAGTAAACAAAACACGATTCAAGAGTATTAAAGTAGTATCTTTTCAGACGGGAGTCTGATATTGAACTGACTCAGAGATGATGGAGATTCTGGTTATGATGATTTCTGGAAGGAAGAGGTGGGTCCAGGTGGACGGACATTGGGAATGACGTCAGTGGTAGAAAAGCCATCAATCGTCTGGGCTGCAGAGGGAGAAGGTGTTATCACACAGCAACAGCCCCTGGAACGCTGGAGGAGCACCATGACCAGAGTCCTTTAACTGTCCTCTAAGTGCATGACAACAGGAAGCTGGAGAATATTTGCACATAATAAAGGTTTACTGATGTGTTTTTCTTTTACTGATCTTGTACTGTGTCATTACAGATTCAGTGAAATGGGCAATGTTTCAACACATAGTGGTGCTGCTATCCCACTGCTTTCCAATTATTAGATGAAGAAACCTCACTACCAGTCTATATGTGGTAAACAGTATATAACAGCTGAATAATTCTCCTCCAGATTCCTGTTTCAACCATCTGGATATGAGTTTCTGACTTTCATGATTTCTTATATACTTCTTTCACATATATTATTGCAATTTTTGTGTTAATTAAAAATGAACCTATGTCAAAACACCCTTGCCAAAGCAGAAAATTTGCCCCTCCAGGCGCAATTAACTGCTGCTCTTCAGGCCATATTAATTGCTCCGGTGTGTGCTCATTATAATTTCCACTTTTTCAAACATTATTTGAGTTAAGTAAAATTGGCTACCATGAATTCCAAGTAGAAGCAAAGCATTTTTGCAATTAAAATTTTAAAATCCAATATAGATTTATTAGATTTCTTAGAAAAGCAAAAAATAAGCCACAGAATGGAGATGGAATTAAATTCAGACAAAAAGGATTCTAATACCGCATGTGAACAGCATTTGAACAAGAAGCATAACAATGTAAAAATGAATCAAAGGTAGAAATACATTTGTACTGTAATGGGTTGTTGTTAAGAGCAGAAGACACTTCACCTCTGCTTTACCAAGACCTTCAGTTTGTCGTACTCCAGCTTAGACAGAGCACTGAAAATTCTTTTTATTTCCAGGAACAAAATGGCATGAAACATGTCTACTATAGAAGTAAATGAAAAGCATAAGAATTGTAAGGAAAATAAGAATTTATAAGAAAATCCTCAACCCTCCTTCTTAACTCAGTGACTTAAAATCAGCAGGCAAATAGTTAATAATAAACAGGAATGTATACCGTGGGACAGTTCATATTCAGTTGTTAGTATTCATTTCTTTAATATCTAAAACAACACAAACAAAGGAGAGCAGCAGCTGTAATCAAGAGAGGTTGAGTGAATTAGCCTAACAAAGACTTTTGTCTAAGTATAAAGGTACGAGGGGGACCCAGAAATTCCCGACATTGAAAAAAAAAAAATATATTACAAAACTAACAGCAATTCATTGTCAAAATACTTTTGTTGAGATGTAGTATGCTTGTCCCAGTGCTTCTCTCATTCCTGGAAACATTTCTTGTACTCATCTTTTGTTATTGTGTCTAGAACTTCCTGTGTTTTTTCCTGAATTTCTTCCACATCAGAAAATCTTCTTCTCTTCAGTCTCAATTTTAATTTTGGGGAAAAAAAAAACAGGTAATGAGATTTGACAAACATGAAGGGTGTGAAGCAACAACTACATTCAGTGTGTACAGGCATGCTATCACGGTGCAAAATGCAGTTTTGTGTGCACCACTTCTTTGGATGTTTATCCTGATGCTTTTCCATAATGCATCAGCAGTTCAGTGTGATGCTGTTGATTAGCAGTATGTTCAAAGGAAACAAAATCTTTACCAACAAGTCCATCAGTTTCAAAAAACACAATTATCAATGTGTCTTGAAAAGCTGCCTCTTAAAAATCTAACTCAACATGATGCCAATCGGCAGACCTATTAACCAGACTGTAGGTATACAGAGGGTTAAATCAAAGAAAAATAAATCTTTGTCCCAAACATTAATAAGGGCACTTTATATTATTTATATTAACCCCTCCTCGAACCACCACCTTATCGTGGTGGAGGGGTTTGCATGTCCCAATGATCCTAGGAGCTCTGTTGTCCGGAGCTTTATGCCCCTGGTAGGGTTACCCAAGGCAAACTGGTCCTAGGTGAGGGATGAGACAAAGAGCGATTCATCAAACCTCCTATGAAGAATAAAAATTTTGGATGGCATTTTACCTTGCCTGGGGCCCCCCTCTGGAGCCAGGCCTGGAGGTGGGGCTCAATGGCAAGGAAACGTGGGTCCCCCTTCCCATGGGCTCACCACCTATGGGAGGGGCCAAGAAGGTCAGGTGCAGTGTGATTTGGGTGGTGGCCGAAGGCGGGGATCTTGATGATCCAATCCTCGGCTACAGAAGCTGGCTCTTGGGACGTGGAATGTCACTTCTCTGAAGGGGAAGGAGACTGAGCTAGTGAGTGAGGTTGAAAGGTTCTGGCTAGATATAGTCGGGCTCACCTTGATGCACAGCTTGGACTCTTGAACCAATCTCCTTGAGAGGGACTGGACTCTCTACCACTCTAGAATTACCCCTGGTGAGAAGCACAAAGCAGGTGTGAGCATACTAATTGCCCCCCAACGGAGTCTGTTCATTGGGGTTTACCCCGGTGGACGAGAGGGTAGCCTCCCTCCACCATCGGGTGGGGGGACGGGTCCAAGCTGTTGTTTGTGCGTATGTGCCAAACAGGAGTCTGGAGTACCCACCCTTTTTGGAGTCCCTGGAGGGGGTGCTAGAGGGCATACCTTCTGGGGATTCCCTCTTTTTGCTGGGAGACTTCAATGCTCAAGTGGGCAATGTTAGTGAGACCTGGATGGGCGTGATTGGGAGGGATGGACCCCCGATCTGAACCCGAGTGGTGTTTTATTATTGGACTTCTGTGCTTGTCACGGATTGTCCATAATGAACACTATGTTCAAGCATAGGGATGTTCATATGTGCACTTGGCACTGGGACACCCTAGGCCTCAGTACGATGATCGACTTTGTGGTCATGTCATCGGACTTGCGGCCACATGTTTTGGACACTCAGGTGAAGAGATGGGCGGAGCTGTCAAGTGATCACCAACCGGTGGTGAGTTGGCTTTGATGGTGGGGGAGAATGCCGGTCAGGCCTGGTAGGCCCAAACGTGTTGTGAGGGTCTGCTGGAAATGTCTGGCAGAGTCCTCTGTCAGAAGTAGCTTCAACTCACACCTCCGGCAGAACTTCGACCACGTCCCGAGGGAGGTGGGGGACATTGAGTCCAAATGGGCCATGTTCCGTGCCTCTATTGTTGAGGCCGTAAGGTGGTCTTTGCCTGCTGTGGTGGAAATCCCCAAACCCGTTTGTGAACACCGGTGGTGTGGAATTTCGTCAAGCTGAAGAGAGAGACCTAAAGGACCCTGCTAATAGGTACCAGCAGGAAAAGCAGAATGCGGCTTCGATGGTTGCTGAGGCAAAACTCGGGCGTGGGAGGAGTTTGGGGAGGCCATGGAGAAGGACTTTCAGACGGCTTCGAGGAGATTCTGGTCCACCCTCCGGCGTCTCAGGAGGGGGAAGCAGTGCAGTGTCAACACTGTATATGGTGAGGATGGTGCGCTGCTGACTTTCACTCGGGTTGTTGTGGGTCAGTCGGGGGAGTACTTTGAAGACCTCCTCAAACCCACTAACATGCCTTCCAATGAGGAAGCTGAGCCTGGGGACTCGGAGGTGAGCTCCCCCATCTTTGGGACTAAAGTCACTGAGGTGGTCAAAAAACTCCTTGGTGGCAGGGCCCCAAGAGTGGATGAGATACGCCCGGAATTTCTCAAGGCTCTGGATATTGTAGGACTGTCTTGGTTGACATGCCTCTGCAACATCGCATGGACATCAGGGACAGTACCTCTGGATTGGCAGACTGGGGTGGTGGTCCCCCTCTTTAAGAAGGGGGACCGGAGGGTGTGTTCCAACTACAGAGGGATCACACTCCTCTGCCTCCCTGGAAAAGTCTATTCGGGGGTCCTTGGATCCGTCAGATAGTCAAACCTCAGATTCAGGAGGAACAGTGTGGTTTTTGTCCTGGTCATGGAACAGTGGACTAGCTTTACACCCTTAACAGGGTCCTGGAGGGTGCATGGGAGTTTGCCCCACCAGTCTACATGTGTTTCGTTGAATTCGAAAAAGGCGTTTGACTGTGTCCCTCAGGGAATCCTGTGTGGGGTGCTCTGGTCTGGGAGTATGGGGTACCGGACTCCCTGATAAGGGCTGTTCGGTCCCTGTATAACTAGTGTCGGAGCTTGGTCTGCATTGCCGGCAGTAAGTCAAACCCGTTTCCAGTGAGAATTGGACTCTGCCAGGGCTGCCCTTTGTCACCGATTCTGTTCATAACTTTTATGGACAGAATTTCTAGGTGCAGCCAGGGCATTGAGGGGGTCCGGCTTGGTGGACTCAGGATTGGGTCACTGCTTTTTACAGATGATGTTGTCCTGTTTGCTTCATAAGGCCATGATCTTCAGCTCTCTCTGGATCGGTTCGCAGCTGAATGTGAAGTGGCTGGGATGGGAATCAGCACCTCCAAATCTGAGACCATGGACCTCAGCCAAAAAAGGGTGGAGTACCCTCTCAGGGTTGGTAGCGAGATCCCCAAGTGGAGGAGTTCAAGTATCTTGGGGTCTTGTTCACGAGTTAGGGAAGAATGGAGCGTGAGATCGACAGGCAGATCGGTGCGGCGTCCGCAGTGATGCGGGCTCTGCATCGATCTGTCATGGTGAAAAAGGAGCTGAGCCGTAAGGCAAAGCTCTCAATTTACCAGTCGAGCTACGTTCCTACCCTCACCTATGGTCATGAGCTATGGGTAATGACCAAAAGAACGAGATCGCGAATACAAGCGGCTGAAATGAGTTTCCCCCACAGGGTGTCTGGGCTTTCCCTTAAAGATAGGGTGAGAAGCTCAGTCATCCAGGAGGGGCTCAGAGTAGAGCCACTGCTCCTCCCCATCGAGAGGAGTCAGGTGAGGTGGCTCAGGCATCTGATCAGAATGCCCCCTGGACGCCTCCTTGGTGAGGTTTTCCGGGCACGTCCAACTGGCAGGAGGCCAGGGGAAGATCCAGGACACGCTGGAAGGATTATGTCTCCCAGCTGGTCTGCGAACGCCTCAAGATTTCCCCGGGAGAGATAGAACAAATAGCCGAGGAGAAGGAAGTCTATGCATCTTTGCTCAAGCTGCTGCCCCCGCGACCCGATCTCAGATAAGTGGAAGGGACTGGATGGATGGATGGACTTTATATTAAACTTTTCTTTAATATTGTGGCTGCAGCCAAGACCCTGCAGTCTGATACTCTCCTTAACTTGAGTTCTGACCCAACAAGCATAGTCATGGAGAAGAATAAGAGAGCCTGCTTAACTTATTCAACCTACAGAAAGAAAATTATCTTTAAACTCCAAAGCGATATCATGATTGGTGGTGAACTCAGTAATTGTATATGTGCCATCTCTATAGAAGAGGCTGAATTGAAAAGAAAAAGAAATAAAATATCTGAAAATAAGAAAATAAAAAGGGCAGCAAAGTAAACAATGAGATCAATTAAAAGTAAGAATAGTGCAGCCACTGTGAAATTGGTTGGAATAAAAATTCACAGCCACAGGGGTCCCACAAGACTGAACTCGGGAACCACTGCTGCATTGTATATTACAGCGTGTGCTTTCATTAATGCAATGGATCCAGAGTTAGCAATGAAAGCATCCATCTATTTAATCCATCTGTTCTCTTAATTCAATTTTATGGTCACAGCAACCAGAAGCAGGAACCAACTGTAGACCGTTGTGGGGCACACATATACCTAGGCCTATTAACCTGACACTATAAAATGTAGGAGGAAAACCTGAGTACTGCAAACTCAAAACATATATAGTGACTAGAGTATTAATCATTATACTATCACAAATAAATGTGTGATGTTCAATAGTTACCTCTTCCTAAATGATTAGAAGTGATGATCCTGATAGACAGTATCAGTCTAAACACAAATATAATTTCAGATTGACTCAGATACATTTTCAGAAATATGAATGAACTTTTATTGAATTTAGTGTATTTAATCGCTTAATTATCTTCACACATTGCATTAGTTCAACTGAGCTAAAAATGTTTTGCTGCTGATTTTCTCTTGCACTCTCCATCTAATGCTTGTTGTTTCAGTGTCCAACAATAGTCGGCCAGCATTGATGAATTCCATTTGCCCTGATATCACTTTTCCACCATTGCACCATGTTCATCACTGGCTGCACCAAGATTAGCAGGGAGGAAGTACAAGCGTGAATACAGAAAATTAATCTTTAGTGACATTTTCATGTTTTTTTGTATGCTTGAGGCATGTTGTCAACCTGGTTGGGTATAGCTTGGTGCTCTGCTGTTGCCAAGAAAATTCTCAACAACATCCTTGAATGCCTACCATGAAATATCCTCCAGACCTATTAGTAGGTCTTTAAACTGCTTATCATTGATGATGTGCCTGATTTGTGGACCAGCAGAATGATTTACAGGTTTGTGCAGGACTTCATCTTGTGGTGTAGGAAGAACCACCTAGAACTCAACATCAGCCAGACAACAGAGCTGGTGGTTGACTTCCAGCATGCCAGACAGCCTCTGGGATCAGTCACCATTCAGTGGTGCAGAGTTCCAAGTACCTGCTATTTATTTAACAATTGGACTGGTCTGACAACACAGTGACATTGTGCAAGAAGGGTCAGCAGACTGTACCTCCTAAGGAGACTACTGGTCTTTTGATGTATGTAGCAATCTTCTGGAAAAGTTCTGTCAGTCAGTCCATGGTAGCCACTGTGTTGTTCTACGTTGCAGTCGCCTGGAGAAGCAACTTGAGCTTAAAAATTTACAATGCCTGAAAAAGCTTATCAGAAAAGCTTGTTTCATCAGAGGGCGAACCCTGGACACAGTGGAAGCCAATTTAGGAAGAGGGTAGTGTCAGATCTGGATGCCATCATGAAATAACCCCACCATTGATTGATTGATTTGCTGTATTACTTGTCCTGTGAGTCTGTATCCTTGTTTGTATATATCTGCTGCAGTGTGCATCTAAATTTCTCCTTGGGATTAATAAAATGTATCTAACCTAATCTAATCTCATCAAAATCTCATCTAATCTAAATTCATTCCTTAATATTGGCATCAGATATTCATGGAAACATCTGTCTTAAATATCAAAATCTTTCACTTTCTTTGTTCATCACTTTCACAAATTTTTTAATCAGTCCAAGTTTCTTTTTTCATCAAGATGACACAAAAATATCTTTGTTTGCTGAGTCTTTATCTCCCTTGCGTTTCTACCTTGTGACTAAATGATTATGGAGTATCTACTTCATTTTAATGTCATGAGACTCTTCAGCTTGGCTGTCCCATTCACAAATGAAACACTTGAAAGTATTTGGAATTACTAGTAGCAATGCCACTACTTTAATATCACATCTGATATTCTAGCTGTAGTAGTAGTAGTACTTGCTGTATTATACACATAAACTGTATAGGAATCGGGTCCTTTCATCAGATTGGCTGGCCAAGTGTTGTCTCAGCTGTGGAATGGCCAATAGGGGTAGGCAGCTCGATGGCTGAGGTCTCCAGGACTCTAAACAAATCCAAATCATACATTATATTATGTGATATCATCTACTGTTAAATTCTACTCTGTATTTGTAATATTTTTATTTTCATACCGTATTGAGGATTTGTTCTGTTCTGTGTATTATATTGTATTGACCCCCTTCTGTTTGACACCCACTGAAAACCCAACCTACCTGGAAAGGGGTCTGTCTTTGAACTGCCTTTCCCAAGGTTTCTTCCATTTTTTGCCTACTAGGGTTTTTTTGGGGAGTTTTTTCTTGTCTTCTTAGAGAGTCAAGGCTGGTGGGCTGTCAAAAGGCAGGGTTTATTAAAGTCAATTGTGGCACTTCTTGTGTGATTTTGGGCTATACAAAAATAAATTGTATTGTATTGTATTGTATACATTATAAGACCTATGAATCCTTCATATTAACAAGTAATTTTACCATCATGTCAATATGCCACATTGCTCAAAGGTGAATAATCTATCTATTGATGCTTTTTAAGTGTTATGAAGACCATAATATTAAATATGTATTTAACGCATTTTTGCAGTACCTAGATTGTTACCAGTGGAAGGCAGTGCAGGAAATGCTAAGGGAAGTACATATTATATGTAAGAATATTGTGAAATATTGGGGGTGGGAGTTGGGGTGGTGGTCCCCATACAGAGCAAGGACAGACAATTTAACCATTTATGAACTTGATGGCCTGTGGAAAGAAGTTGTTGTTATATCTGCTTGTATTGGCACACTTTAGTCTATAACACCTGACAGATGGGAGACGTTTGAAAATGTTGTGGCCTACATGTGTGGGGTTGGTGAGAATTTTACCTGCCCACTTCATGACTCTGGAATAGTACAGGTCTTGAAAGGTGGGAAGACAGTGGAAATCAAGGAGAAGAAAATGTTAAAATGTACTGCTACATAATGCATTAGTAAGACTGCATCTGGAAGCCATTAAGAAGGCTAACAGAATGTTAGGTCATATAGCATTATGTGTGGAGTACAAGGAGGTTCAGCTCAAGTTTTATAAGGCACTGCTGAGGCCTCATCTGGAGTTCTGTGGACAGTTTTGGTCTTCAGGCTACAAAAAGGACATAGCAGTGCTAGAAGAAGTCTAGAGAAGAGCAATTAGGCTGATTCCAGGGCTACAGTGGATAAATTATGAAGAAAGATTAAAAGAGCTGCTTTCAATTTAAGCAAAAGGACATTAAAAGGAGACATGATTGAAGCATTCAAAATTATGAAGGGAATTAGCCCAGTGGATTGAGACTGTTATCTTAAAATTAGTTAATCAAGAACACGAGGACACAGCTGGAAGCGGAAGGGTAAATTTCGCACAATCATTAGGAAGTTTTTCTTTACAAAGAGAACCATAGACACTTGGAATAAGCTACCAAGTAGCGTGGTAGACAGCATAACCTTTTGGACTTGATGTTTTTTGGAAGAATTATTTGTTGGGCTGAATGTCATATTCTCATCCAGATTGTTCTAATTGAGTATTGTGTGCAGTTCTAGTCACCATGGTACAAGAAGGACATAGCAGCACTTGAAGCTGTGCAGAGCAGAGCAACCAAGTGTTTCCCAGGACATGCCCTACTGTGACAGACTCATTGAATTAAACCTGTTTAGTCTTCACCAGAGGAGATTGCATGGGGACCTAATCCAGGTATTTAAAATCCTCAAAGGGATTGATACAGTAGATCCAGCAACATTCTTTCAGCATAAGGGTGAATCACATCCACAAGGACATCAGTGGAAAATAAGGAGAAGTGCATTTAGTACTGAAGCCAGAAAACACTTATGTACACAAAGAGTTGTGGGACACTGGAACAAACTACAGAGACAAGGAGTTGAATCAGAAACCTTGACAACCTTCAAGAAGAATCTGAATGAGTTATTGGGACAGCTTAGCAATTAGCTAAACAAACAGGCTTGATGAACTGAATGGACTCCACTTGCTTGTCATATTTTTTATGTTTCTCTGTACCCATTGTGAAACTTGCCCGGACACCACCAGATGGAAACCACATCTTTATAAATTGTACACGTTTATTAAACAATAAACGCAGTCCCACCACTACACACAATGTACTCAGCAATAATCACCCCAATAAATCTGTTTCTCAGTCCTTGGCCGCCTTATCTCTCCTCCTGGGAGCTTCGTCCTGCTCCCACTCCCAACTCTGGCTCCCCGAGTATAAGGAGGCGGCGCCTTTTATTCCCGCCCGGATGTGCTCCAGGTGGCTGGTGAAGATCTTCCGGCAGCACTTCCTGGTGTGGCGGAAGTGCTGCCCTTTGCCCCGGGAGCACTCCAGGTGTTCCTGGCAGGTTCCTCCTCCATCTTGCCAAGTGTGGTGGAAGTAAAGTTCTCCCGGGCTCTAGGAGGCTTAAGACGCCCCCAGGCGGGAGCCACAGGTCCCAATGAGTTGGAATGTCTCTCCTCCTCTCTTGTGGTCATCTCCTGGTCCAGGGCGGTTGTGTCCTCCTGACCCGGAAGCTTTTAATGTCTTTACCCTGTCCCTCCAGGCATCCCGGCCAGCTAAGAACCCCAGACATCTGTGACACCATGCCATGTCAGCACCATTGCTGAACCAAATTTCTCTTCTCAGGGAGAGATTTCAGGACAATGCAATTATTATTAGATTGTTCCCAGGTTGCAAAATTTAATATTCATCATTTAAAGGTAGCAAATTACAAACATACAGTATATAAAACATAGATTATTTGTTTGTGAATTTTATTAGCATTTTTTTAATAATTATAAGCTTTTGCTAAACATGTTCTTGTTTCTTATGTTACTATATTTAAATATTTTTATATTATTTTGCATTCTTTTAGTCTTCTGCTCAAACTTTTGAAATTCAGCACAAAAAAAGCAATTTCCACATTAAATAATGATGTATTAATCTGCATGACATGAGTCAAATGAACATGAATTTAAAAAATCTTAAGAAGTGCCACATGAAAACTGATTACTGAAAAACACTTTTCAACTGCTACTTCAAAATAACACACTACTAATTTCTTTTCTTTGTTTTTCTAATATAAGAAAGCTACTGTACCTCTTAAAACTAGAAGTATTATTTTTTCTGTTCTTTACATCACACATTATCATCCTGAAGTGGCTGCAACTAATTTTGCCTTCAGTAAACCTTATTGCAGTTAATTCAAGCATGCAAAAAAATAAATTGGATTGTTTGTGTTTTTCAATTTTCCCTGTTTCTTCATACTACAAATAACATAATTAACATATATTACACAGAGAATTGAAACTATACAGATTTTTTTTTATTCCAGACAAATATTTTTATTATTAATGAATAAAAATGTAATGTTTTAGTTTATCGTTCCACGATATTTCAGAGATGCACTGCCTCTGAAAACAATTCACCTAATAAGGAATTGTAAAAAAGCAAACTTAAAGAAAAAAAATATATTCTGGTAGCATGTCATAGTATTTTCCATAATAATGTATCAAGGATGGCAAGCTATTAAATTATTGCAAGCTAAATTAACATTATGATGCACTGTATCTGAAAATGCATTTAACAAAACTTCATGTTAATTATCTTGCTACACTATAATTAGATTAGGCAGATTCGGACAATGGAAGGATGGATAAAATTAATTAGAGATGAAATATATATTTAAAAAGTTGAACACTGCTGCTTTGCAGCTTCAGTTCCTGCCCTGGTTATGCTCTGTATGAATATCCACAAACATTTCGGCTATCTGGTAAATTCTTTTCACTGCATCGCCAATTTCCCAAAGCTGCAGCATTGGACTCATTTTTAACATTACCATCCCTAGTCACCCAAGACTGTGGCATGGGACGTTTTTATACTGGTCATTGTGTCTGATCCACTTTGATTTCCTTCTTCTTTCTTTTTACACTCATCCTCATTGCCATTTTCTGCAACCTTGGCGGGACCTCCAACCAACATTGGTCCTTAATTCTGGCCTATCAGTGGAATCTACCAATCTACTGGATTGTTTTAGGAAGGACAGAAGCACTACGGTGTTAAACGTTTTAGTAAAAGATGCAAATCTAGTTGCTGAAACATCTACCATTGCTACCATTACAGAGGGACTTGGGCAGCATACAGGTTTGGGCAAATCTGTGGCAGATGAAATTTAAAGTAAGTAAGTTAAAAATGTTAGATTTGAATACACAATGGTCAGGAGTCGTAGAAGGCTTGTCACTATGAACTTCCAGGCAGTGTTCAGAAGTCATTAAAAAGCTAAAAAAATGTCAGGTTATATAGCACCCTGATGTGCGGAGTACACGCCTGGACAAACTGGTGAGGAATGCTGGCTCTATTGTAGGCACGGAGCTGGACAGTTTGACATCTGTGGCAGAGCGACGGGTACTGAGCAGGCTCCTGTGAATCATGGAGAATCCACTGTATCCACTGAACAGGATCATCTGACAGACTGAGGAGCAGCTTCAGCAACAGACTGCTTTCACCGTCCTGCTCCACTGACAGACTGTGGAGATCGTTCCTCCTCCACACTATGCGTCTCTTCAGTTCCACCTGGTGGGGTAAACATTAACATTATACAAAGTTATTGTCTGTTTTACCTGCATTTTTATCACTCTTTAATATTGTTTTTTATCAGTATGCTGGAGTATGTGAATTTCCCCTTTAGATTAATAAAGAATCTATCTATCTATCTATCTATCTATCTATCTATCTATCTATCTATCTATCTATCTATCTATCTATCTATCTATCTATCTACAAGTCCAAGTACATTCTGCTCAACCTTTATAACATACTGGTGAGGACTCATCTGGAGTCCTGTGTGCAGCTTTAGTCTCCAGAGTACAAAAAGGACATAGCAGCGCTTGGAAAATTCCAGAGAAGATAGGCTAGGCTGATTCCAGAGCTACAGTGGATGAATTATGAGGAAAGATTAAAAGAGCTCAACCTATACAGTTTAAGCAAAAGAGATCTAAGAGGAAATCTAAGAGGATTAAGAGGAACAATAATTGAATGTGTTTAAAATTCTGAAGGGAACTAGGGGTTCCCTCTGCTCGATTCGCTTGCCAACACCCCTGGCCTGCGCCACGCGCCAAACACTTTGTGTCTCTTCCACTCACGTTGTGAAGAGGGAGGCTGAATGCATCCCAAGGAGATGCGGTCGCTCCTTCGAAACCCCTTCTTAATCGGTGATATATATTTTTTTACCTCCTCTTTGCTCGATCAGCTGCTGGTTTGCAGCTGCTGCCATGCCACGTGATCTGCATCTCGCACGGTGCATCAAACATTTAAAAGCCTGTACAGCAGCTGTTCTACTCTTTGTCTTTTATTTCTGGCCCCAGATGTGGTTAAATCTTTTGGCATAAAGTCCTGTCTCGCAGGACATGAGTTCTTGTTATTTTTTAATTTTATAATTTAAAGACAAAATAAGAATCTGAAAATCTAACAACATCACATTAAAGTTCGATAAATTCAAAAAAGAATGATATAAAACATATATATGTAGGTTTTAAAATAAGCCAGATTTAAAGCATGACAAAAAACATGACATAAAAACATCACATAAAATCATTGTACCTTTAGGCTTAGGATTTTATATATAGAGAGTAGATTAGACCAGTGGATTGAGACTGTTATTTAAAAATGGGTTCAACACGTGAACACAGTTGGAAAATTGTCAAGGGTAAATTTTGAACACACATTAACAAACATAAGTTTGTCTTCACACAGAGAACCATAGACAGATGAAATCAGTCACCAAGTAGTGTGGTAGACAATAGCACTTTAGAGACTTTCAAAACTCATCTTGATGTTATCTAAGAAGAACTAAGTGAATAGGACTTTCAAGCTTTATTGGGCTGAATGACCTGTTCTTATCTAATCTTTCTAATGTTCTATTGTTCTGATGTTTTGTAGATTTTAAAAAAGGATTTGATTTAGTTTGGTGTGAAGGGTTGAGAGCAATGTTGGAAAGTATGGCAGTGCCACCCAAGCTGACTGAAGCACTGAAAGGATTGTATAACGAGTCTTTAGTGTCTTAGAGTGGGAAGAGAATTGAATAACTGGATAAATAATAATTCATTACATTTATATAGCATCTATATATACATTTATATTTATATATATATTTATACAGTATATACAGCAGCACTACCACTGCGCCACCTAAGGCCATAGTGGGATGCAGGTGAAAAGATCACTTGCCTCTGCTGCTGTCCATAGCATTATTGCAAAGACTAATGGAAAAAGATGGAAGTAGATTTTGGAGGAGGAATTACCATTGGAAAGAAAACAGTCAAAGATTTTAGATTTGCAGATGATATTGACATACTGACAGCGAATGAACTGGATCTTCATGAGCAACTAAATGTGTACATGAAAGTGGAAGTGACTATAGTTTATACCTAAAGAAAAATAAGGCAAAAGTAATTGTGATAGGAAGCAATAAGGCATATAGAAATTTGTATGGAGAGAAACTAGAATGTGTAGACCAGTTTGATTACTTAGGCAATCTTATAACAAGTAACGACAATTACTCATAGGAAATCAATAAAAGAATGGTTACTGTACAGAGTTATTTTGCAGCACTAAGTGAAAAGAAGAAAAGTGCCAATATTTCAGTAAAGGTCAATATAAAGATATTGGTTATGTGTGTGTTCTGTACATTATGAAAGAAGGAAGATTTTAAATTGAATGCATCTGAAATAAGATGATACAAGAATCTTCTGAAAATTTGAGACAAAAGGTGACAAATGAAATAACTTGAAAAGATTTTAAAGAAGAAGAAATATTGTTATTAAGGAATGGAAGTTGGGTCTCTTAAGAGCAAAAATGTAGGATGAGAGAGGAAAGGTGAATCAAAATGATGATAAGGAGAAAATAAATTGAAAACTGTCAATAGGAAGAGCAGCAAAGAGATGCATTGATGACATGAAAGATTGGCTAAGAGTGGGAGGATGGACAGCAATAAAGAAGGCTAAGGAAGCCAAAGGATTCTGGAAACTATCTGGGAAAGAATAAAAAGCACCATTATCCTCAACAGTCCTCAGATGGAATACAGAAGATCTCAGGATCTGGACCTGGGACTGGCAAATTAGGGTTACCCCAGAGTGGGTGAAGGCATGAGGAGGTGCATTGATGGCATAAAAAAATGGCTAAGAGTAAGCGGATTCACAGAAATAAATACGGCTAAGGAAATGAAAAGATTCTGTAAGCCATCTGGAAAAGAATGAAAAGCACCATTAGCCTCCACAGTCCCTAGATGAACTACAGAAGATCTCAGGTTATGGACTTGGAACTGGAAAATTAGAGTTATCCCAGTTTGGGTGAAGGCATTAGGGTGGTCTGTGATGAACTAGTGTCCCATTCAGGGCTGATTTCTGTCTCGTCCTTGATGCTGTCAGGAAAACCGGATGGACATATGAATGGAAAGTGTAGCAATGTGCTGTATCTATTCAGTAATCAATATTTTGCGAAGGTTTGTGTTTTAAATGCCTTGTAGGCATAAATGTTCTATTTTTCTATATTTGCAGATGTATATATACTTAGTTTACATTGATATGCGCATACAAATGTCTCAAGCTTGTACAAGGAAAAATATTTAATGTAAAGTTAGATCCTCTATGAAACAAGAAAGCATTTTATTTAAGCTGCACAAGAGACACTGAGCTAAAGGCAAGTTTATGCAACGCCCACAGTAACGTGTAGTCACAATGTTTAGTTTTCTGTTCTTTAGCCCTTCAGTCTTATCTGTACTTTTTAGTCTTCAGGTTTTACATTCAAAAAGTGAAATGTATACTAGTTTCTTTTTTCTTTTGTTACTCAGGAAAACAAAACGCATACAACAATAATCAGTTGTATCAAATGTACACTCATAAGCAACACAAGTAAAAAAGACATTGAGTTTCAAATTCCACCAAACTAAAAACGGTACCTAGGAAGTAAATTCCTACTAGTTTCAAATAAAACTTCATTCCCACTTAAGGGGGGACCTCTGTGCCTATTTTCAAAAAGCATTACAGTCTCCTGTTTCCATTTTCTCCTGCTTTATAAAGGTTAGCAAATGATAAAATGGGAGACCTTTTTCTGAATACTTAATAAAACTGTGCACGATGCAATGCAATGTTTAAAAAGGAAAGCTGAGTTTGACCAAGTGAAATATGTGCTCATTTCCCTCTTGTCTTATCATGGTATTTCCCTCTACTTACCCTTTACCTAGGGGTACATGTACTCATCATGCCCTATGAATGACACACACACGGCTGATTAACCTCTAGCACGTTAAACCACACAAGTGCCTTATGAATAACACAATTTGTTGCTCTCCTAGCACTTCAAGAGACTTACATATTGCTGGCATCAACAACATATGATGTTTTAAATATATCTCAGACATAAATCTTTAGTCACTAAGAATATATTCAAACATACAAAGGCTCAACTTCCTTGGCTATAGGCCAGTTATCAACCAAGAATGCTTAACTTTACATATTGTTCGCTACTATTGGGTGGAGCTCACACCTTCAGCTCTTAATAAACCTTGCATCACATAGCATATGGCAAATGTCCAGCTGCACCTGGTGCTCAAAGAAATCTACCTTTTTACTTCAATCACTTTAGACATTAAGAAAAAGCATAGAAAGTTAAAAGCAGCATGGTATTTATTACATGAATTATAAATAATCAAATAGAACAAAGAATAATAGAAAATAAGATTGATAGTAAAGTCTGGAGAGATATATATATATATATATATATATATATATATATATATATATATATATATATATATATATATATATAGTGATAATAAGAAGTCACAGACAATGTGAAAGAGTTGGGGTTTTCGTCCCGTATATTATCTGATGATTTTATTTGTTAAAAAAAACAAATAAATAATCCAATACTCGACATTTTATTAGCGTTCTGATATAGCTTTTATATCCTGAGAAAATGGCAGCAGGAAATGAGTTGTCACGGAAATTAAGTCATCTGGCTGGGACCGGAAGTGATGTCATCGGGAAGAGCCGGAAATGACGTCATCTGTATGGGACCAGAGGTGACGTCATCAGGTAGCGCCAGCAGTGACGCCGTCTGGCTGGGACTGGAAGTGATGTCATTGGGAGGAGCCAGAAGTGACGTCATCTGACTGGGACCGGAAGTGATGTTATCGGGAAGAGCCGGATGTGATATTGTGCAGGAAGTTGATGAGTCACCATTTTCATCATTCTGAAATGGTGCAGGTATTGTAGAGCTATTTATCATCTTTAGTTCTGTAAGGTCAGAGAGAGATAGGCATCATTACCACAGTACAACTCCTCATCTGTCCATTCTTCACTCACCTGAGGATCTGCTGACTGCCTCCTAAGCGCACACGTGTGACAATATATATATATACATATATATATAGTCTTTAGAAAAAGCTTACGAAAAAGTAAATATGTCAAGGATAAATGCCCTAAGGCAGCATTGATTTAGCACTTGAAGTTATTCATGAGATGCTTTGCCGATGATCAGATGGAAACGGCCGCACGTTACTCCCGCCCTCTTCTGACGTCTCTCTTGCCCTCCTCTGACATCACTCTGTTCTCTTCTAACGTCGCTCTCTTCAGATGAGGCATATTTATTAAAAGATTCTACCAGGGGGGTTTCGCAAGATGTGACTGCTACATGCACCGGATTGGTTGGCTATCAATATGATGAATGAATTTGCTCAAATTCTTTCATATATTTGAGTATGTCCATTTTTCCAAACAATAAAGTTTTTGATGTTGCTTAGTACCTACAAGCATGTCTTCCTTTACCAGGAATTTTTCCTTTGCCTGCAATCCATTTAGCAACTTGTTGCCCCAGATGCCCATCCTTTCTCAGGTTGTAAAGTAATTGATAGCTTTAGGCATTGCCATGTCTTCCTCTTTTTGTTTAAACAGCTGTTTTAAAAGAGAGGTGAACAGGCCATTCAGCCCAACAAAGCTCACCAGTCCTATCCACTTATTTCTTCCAAGAGAACATCCTAAGTCCCTAATGTCTTACTGTCTACCACACTACTTGGTAGCTTATTCCAAGTGTCTATCGTTCTTTGTGTAAAGAAAAACTTCCTAATGTTTGTGTGAAATTTACCCTTAACAAGTTTCCAACTGTGTCCCCGTGTTCTTGGTGAACTCATTTTAAAATAACAGTCTTGATCCACTGTACTAATTCCCTTCATAATTTTAAACACTTCAATCATGTCACCTCTTAATCTTCTTTTGCTTAAACTTTAAAGGCTCAGCTCTTTTAATCTTTCCTCATAATTCAACCCCTGTAGCCCTGGAATCAGTCTAGTAACTCTTCTCTGGAACTTTTCTAGTGCTGCTATGTCCTTTTTGTAGCCTGGAGACAAAAACTGCACACAGTACTCAAGATGAGGCCTCACCAGTGCATTATAAAGGTTGAGCATAACTTCCTTGGACTTGTACTTCACACATCGTGCTATATATCCTGACATTCTGTTAGCCTTCTTAATGGCTTCTGAACACTGTCGGGAAGTCGATAGCTTAGAGTCCACTATGACTCCTAAATCCTTCTCATAAGGTGTACTCTCGATTTTTCGACCGCCCATTGTGTATTCAAACCTAACATTTTTACTTTCTATGTGTAATACTTCACATTTACTGACATTAAATTTCATCTGCCACAAATCTGCCCAATTCTGTATGCTATCCAAGTCTTTCTGTAATGATATAATGGATTCCAAATTATCTGCTGATCCACCTATCTTAGTATCATCTGCAAACTTAACCAGCTTGCTACTTATATTCCTATCTAATTTAAATATATTTAAAAAAAAGCAGCAGCCCTAGCACTGACCCCTGTGGAACACCACTCTGAGGATATGTTTAATGTGTCTTGTATTTAAGTTCACCTAGTGTTGTCTTGAACAAAATATAATGAAAATATAGACAAACATCTGCACACCACAACATGCCTGTTCAATACAATGCATATACAGTGGATTCAGAAAGTATTCAGACCACTTCACATTTTTCACATTTTGCTGTTTTGCAGCCTTGTGCTTAAACTGTTTTAATAATTATTTTTCCACACATATATGCAATATGTATAAATAGGATTTAAAAAAGGTTACAAATTAATTGAAAATAAAAAAACTGGAATAACAAATCAACTCAAGTATTCAGACCCTTTACTCAGTACTTAGTTTAGCAGTGATTGCAGCCCAGAGTCTTCTTGGGTACTATGCATTCTCTCTGTAGATCCTCTCAAGCTTTGCCAGGTTGGATGGAGGCCATCAGTGGATAGCTATTTTCAGGTCTGTCCAAAGATGTTCAATTGGGTTCAAGTCTATTCTCTGTCTGTGCCACTCAAGGACATTCCCAGAGTTGCCCTTAAGTCACTCCTATGTATTTTTACTTTGTGCTTAGTGACATTGTCCTCTTAGAAGGTGATCCTTCAACCAAGTCTGAGTTCCAGAGCACTCTGCAGTAGTTCTTCATTAAGGATATCTCTGTGTTTTGCTCTGTTGGGCTTTCTCTCAGCCTTGCCTAGTCTCCCAGTTCCTGCCTCACGGTTTGATGCTGCCACCACCATGCTTCACAGTTGGAATGGAATTATGTAGATGATGTGCCTAGTTTCCTCTAGACGTGATGCTTAGAATTTTCACCAGAGAATTTTGTTTTTCATAACCTTAGAGTCATTTACTGTAGGAGCCTTTATGCAGAGTTTCATGTGGGATCTAGCCACATTGCCATAAAACCCTGATTAGTGTAGTGTTTTGGTGGTGGTTGACCTTCTGGAAGATTATTTTATTTCCACACAACTTCACTGGCACTCAGACAGAGTGATCATTGGGTTCTTGGTCACCTTTTTACCATGGCTCTTCTCCACCCATTGCTCAGTTTGGCCCAGTGTCATGCACTAGAAGAAGTCATAGTTGTTCCACACTTATTACATTTTAGAATTTCTGAGGCCACTGTGCTTTTGGGAGTCTTCAATGCTGTAGATATATTTTTGCAGTCTTCTCCAAATCTGTGCCTCGACACAATCCTGTCTCAGAACTCTACAGTCAGTTCCTTTGACCTCATGGCTTCGTTTTTACTCTGATGCACATTGTCAACTGCTGGATGTTCTACAGACAGGTGTGTGATTTTTCTCATTTATATTCTGAACTCATGTCTGGAAAGCTATCTCCACATATTATTGTGACTACGGGACCACTAAAGTGGTTCACCAACACTTTAACTTTGCTGTGTCTCCTTTTTACAATATATAGTTGTAAACTCGGGTTGAAATCTAAGTAATCAACATTGACCTGAGCATTGACATTTGCAGTGTGCCATTTATTGGAAAGAATTTTGTAATGCATGAATAAAATGCATTGCATTTGTTATTCCATCAGAGAGTGCATCACAATCATTATGATACGGCTTTTTTTGGAATAACAAATGCAAAGTGTATGTCTCTGTTATATGCCATTTGGTATGGGCTTAAAGCAGTGTTAATGCTTGTGATGAACCATCTGTTGGAATGACAACTGCAATGCATTTCATTGCTACAAATGCTTGTGATGTGCCATCTATTGGAATGACAGATTGAACAGACACACAGATACACAAACACACAGACACTTGTCCTTTAATTAAGGTGGATATATATCAAGTAATATATCCATATCCATAATATATATGAATGGTTTATTCTATGTATATATACTTTTTAAGTGTTCATGTTTTTGTTAGTATTGTCTTCAAAGGAGACACGTATGTAAGAATTTCAATGTACTTTGTAAACTTGAACTTGGACTTTCTTTAGCACTGTTAAAACCTTTTGTTATATTGAGACCATAAGTTTGGCCTCAAGAAATGAAATATATTAATATTATAAATAATAACTGTAGATGTTTCAAGGATTCAGCATTATATGAAGTATTAGTTTTGAGCTGTGGTAGCTTAAAGTTCAGGACGTCATGCATTTGCTCAAGCTGCATTTCGCTACTCCTTCATTTCCTTGTATTCCTTTTGACTGCATTTATTAGGTGAGTAGAGAAATGTCAACGTAGCCAGGGTTAACTGGCAGGATTTACTATTCTGAAATGAGTACAGAGCAGATAGCAGCTTCTTGCCAAACATTTTTTATCCTACAAAAAATAGGCACAAAAGGTTTAAAAAAATCCCTATATTTTCTTTTTGTATTATTTATGGAAACATGTAAGCACTGATTATTATTTGGACTATGTTGCTTTTTAACAGTTGTGCTCACATTCATATGGCCCTCAGGCATGTTTTGGGGTAGGTCATCATCACTGTCCCAATGACAGGTGGTATGATTGCAGAAAGAATAATAAAAAATAATCGTTGAAAGCAATATAAAAAAAGCAATATACTGATAGAAATACTAAACACATGACATTATATGCCTGAAACCCACCTCACATATCTATCATATTTCAGCAGACACCCCTTGCATTTCCAGGTAAGTAATTTTTTTTTTTAATATGTATACATGTATGAATTGTATTGCTTTGTTCCTGCCAATGCCTTTAAATAAATAATCGGTAGTACATTTCATATTAAATAATACATAATTTCAGGTAAACATAACACAAGACTCTTGCTTGATAGTTCGGAAGGCTTTTGCACAATTTAATAAAACTGACATAAAAGTGGCAAAATAACTCTCAGAAATAAGAACTAAGCTAAGTTTTCATACTTTTCAGGGGGCACTGGATCTTGCGCTGGTTTGTTTGCTTTATATGGCATTTTATATTCAGATATTCATGTGTGCTCAGGAGGATGAACAACACTCAAATTCATATTAGTCTCCTTACAGCAGGGTAACCATGACATGACGTAGTGTGTAACAGAAACATATTTGGCCTGTTAGCAGAATATGCCATCATTTGAGCACTGTTACATGACATCACACATGGTGTCATGTTCTGGGAGCCATTGTGCCTGTTTTCTCTGTCAACTTTTAAAGACGAACTTCAACCATAAATGATTCAAAGAAGAAACCCTAAACCTACCTCTAACCATTTCTTTAGGTCCCCTACCCCTCCTATAACCCTTATCTTAATCTTATCATTTTTATTATTTATTTTCAAATACTTTGCATAGCCCTAATCTTAAAATATATATTGGGGCCTCTAAGGTTAAAATATTCCTTTAGACCCTAACCTTAACCTTTTTTCTAGTAATTATAAAATACCTCAGTTAAAATAACAGCCTTAAGTTAAAATTGCTTTCTCCTGCTTAATTGAATATTATAATGTCTCTAAATTGAATATCTAACCCTTAAACCATCACTTACCTGGGGGGTTAATGCACCCCTGACCAGCAAATACTTTTTTGCTGCACTTTTTCAGGAAACGTCACAATTCGATAAAAAAAATAAAAAAAATTTAATGGAACACATTTTTTTCATGCAAAGAGCATCACAATTACTGCAACACTGATCATTTAACACACTGCCAATGAACTGTAAAAACTAATAAAAAACTACTGCAACAATCTATTATTATTTGCATAAGGTGCAACTGACGCCATTGATGAAATTCAGTAAATCACGGAGCCAACTGCGCTTGAACTGGCTGCACGTAATCACACAGAGGCCAGTGCTGATGCTTGCAGGATAGTCTAGTGCAGCAGCTGAATCCCAGGGACAGTGATGCTGATTCGCTAGGACGCGGCAGTGGTTGTAAGCTGGCTGCTCAACGAATGTACGGCATGGACTGATCAGCTCCGCCGTGCTGGCAAATTGCACTGGGAATAGACTATAGCCAGTTGCAGCGTTCAACAAATGCACATTGCCAAATATACTTGACCGGCCAGTTGTCAGATTTCATTGGGAACCCGATTATAGCCAGTTGTGGTGATTTAGAGGTTAAAGTACATTCGTTGAATGCCGCAACCAGCTAAAGTCGGTTTCCTGTGCAATTTGGAAGCACGCCAGACCTGAGTATATTCGGCGACAAAAATTTGTTAACGTACATTCATTGAACTCCGCAGCTGGCTAAAGTTGTTTCCCAGTGCAATATGCCAGCACGCCGAAGCCAAGTACCACTTACCATTAATTTAAATTATCCAAGCTTTTATAAAGAATAATCATGTGCATACAATAAACATTGTTTTTTCATGTAGTGTGATGATTTTGGATGACTAAAAGACGTTGACATTTAATATAATTTAAGCTTTGTGCACATGTGACTGCTCTTATTAGCTTTAGCTCTTCAAACTCTAACGCTAAGCCTAACCCACACTAAAGAGGAGCTGTGCACCCATGACTTACAGGATTTAAAGGTTAAAATAAAACTGGTGGACTACTGTAGCATGGTTTTCACTTGTGGCCACTAGGGGGTATTCCATTTCTCCAAACCCCAGACACAATTACACCTATAGAGTCAGTCAGTTAATCATTATCCAACCCGCTATATCCTAACACAGGGCCACGGGGGTCTGCTGGAGCCAGTCCCAGCCAACACAGGGCGCAAGGCAGGAACAAACCTTGGTCAGGGCGCCAGCCCACCACAGGGCACACACACACACACACATCCACACACCAAGTACACACTAGGGACAAATTTAGCATCGCCAGTGCACCTAACCTGCATGCCTTTGGACTGTGGGAGGAAACTGGAGCACCCGGAGGAAGTCCACGCAGACATGGGAAGAACATGCAAACTCCACGCAGGGAGGACCCAGGAAGTGAACTCAGGTCTCTTTACTGTGAGGCAGCAGCGCTATCACTGCACCACCATGCCGCCCCACCCATGGAGTCCTGGGTTCAAATCTAGTTCTTGTATTTTAAATAACATGTAACTTTTATAGGCTTATAGTGGTAGCAGCTCTCACATAACACAATACAGTCCAATAATACCAACAGTCACTCTCTTTGCCCATTCCATTTTCCTCCACTTGTCCCAGGGGAGTGTTATCCAGTTCCACTCCCAACTTCAAATCTCTTATCTGAGTGGAGGGTTCTCTTTTAATTCCAGAATACCTCTGAAGCTTAATCATTTGCCTCCAAGAAACACTTCCGGGTCAGGCAGGACTACATTGGTTCTTGTACTGTTACTATCCAAAAACTCCCCCTGGCAACCCCCACTGAATCAGATAGGGCAGGCCCATGGGACCACAACTCCCATACTGCCTTGCAGGAGTCCATAATGGAGCTTCGCAGATGGGATGCTGCCACACAGTGTACAGTACATGGGGACACTCTGCAATAGCAGGCCATCGCCCAACCTTGCTCTCCTTCCCTGTTCCCAAGTCTATCCCAGGTGTCACTCAGTGGCTGTTAGGACTTCAGCACGTCATAGCCACTGCAATGTCCTTTCATATCTGGGTACTGGCAATAAAAGGAGATAGTTTTTCCCTCTCTGACTTTTCACTATCAAGGCCAGGTAAGGGAGTGGGGTCTACACTGGCATCCCTCATACACTTCTGTCCAACATCGAGGATCCCCTTCTGAACCTGCCTTTCAGGATATGCTCTTTCTAATTTCTTACCTTAATTTATTTCAAAACTTTACAACTATATTGTTCACATGAGCACATAGCCAAAGTTTTGGAGAGATTCTGGTTTGAATATCTTACTAATGATCTTGTTATTTATTTTTCTGGACCTTCTCCAGATGACATCTATTTGCAGAATGACTTTATTGTTACCAGTGCTTTGATGTTGACACTACTAAGCCACTTAGCATTCAAACTCCTTTACGTAACTGTCAGTGGTTTTCTTCAAGAAAAAAAAAAAATCTCTGTTATCTTGATTAAGTGACAAAAAAGGGACATGAAAGAAAATTTACTGAAGAATGAAAAATGATTCTTAAAATGATACAGGCTGACATTTAATAAGCAAAAAACAGCTTTTTTATTTCTAGTAATTCACATTATGACATGCTGTTATAGGTGCAGTCCAAGTTTTTATGGGAATATTTAAGTTATTTTTAAGAATACACTAAACAATATGTTCTGGTAGAGAGCAAAAATGTCTGTGTTTTCCAACATTTTTAAATGGGCTTTATTCTTTTATTACTGTTGGCAACCAGGTGTGTCTGAAATGAGCACCACAGCACAAAGGTGCAGCTGTGGAAATTTACATAGATAACAATAAAGTGTAAGAATACTTTTGTGAAGAAAAGGTTTTAGTGTGCAGGTAGTGTGCAGCCAACCGGGACCAAAGGTAAAGTGAGATGCATAAAAAAGTTAAAAAAAGAAAAAAAAAACTATGGCATGTAAAAGGTTGATTTTACTCAACAAGTCAGTTCACAAGGACAGTTCATAAGTGAAGAATATCTACAACGTAAAAAAAATGTCTTGTAAAAAACATTAAACAATAAAAAGGTTCATACTTGTGAAATGACCTGTGGTATTAAAACCGACAAAATAGACATATTAGGAGCTATTGTATACATTGCATTTTGCTCTGGAGGACGGCAAACAGTTTGTTAATTGTACAATAATTAGGTGGAGAAGGAGAAAAAAGCCAAATGGCTAGTTTTTGCTGTTTTTGGGAGCTACTGCTAGCACTGCTGCACTAAGAGATGTGTGGGTATGAGAAAGGATCCAACAAAGGTTGTTACAACTGATGACAAAAGTACTCAGCCCATACATATAGTCAAAAAACACATGAATTCTGATTTGACCGTTTTCATTCATATCGCATGACCAATAATCAAATACATATCTGATCTAGAACCTCATATGAGAGTGATTGAAATCTGATTAGAAAAGATTGGATTTCTGTACCCACACTGCCCCGAAAACCTCAGATTTCTATCACATTAAGATAAAGAATCAGACTGAGTCTCTACAGCCTGGTAATGTGAATAGAGCTCAAAATACACCTAAAATGTTCAGGAAGCATTGTGAGGTGTTTCCACTCAGGGTCAAATTTAGGACTTTCAGAACCTGGAGACTGCTAAAGATTTATGACAGGGTGTGCAGAACAGTTACTGTGGAAAAGTAAGAGGTCTAGTTTCAGAATGGCATATATAGCACAGACACCTATTCAAGATTTTATCAGTGAACTACAAGAAAACAGAAAAGGGATAGAAAACATTTTTTTTTTTGACAAGCTGTTAGGTGTTTGTCAGGACTCTAGCAGCAGCCTGTTCAATGCCTTCCAAATTTAAGGTGAGGGAGCACGCTTACATTGAACAAGAAAATGACTGGTTGGAATTTACTGATGTCATCTAACATTTGTCAGTTAAAATGTTTATCTTTTCAGGTACATAAGGCTAAAGAACCCAGAACTCTAAACCTCTGTTTTTCAATATACTCTGCATTGAATAGCTTTATCTGCTAGCTGACTGCCCTGAGGTGGAGGCTGTAATTACAGATACAGATCTCTGTATACTGTAGCCTTGATGTTCAGTCAGTGTTTGATCAATGGTGGAATGGTGGAACTACACTGCAGGCTTTCCTCTGAATCTAACAGTTTTTTCTCACATGCTGTAGGAATATTTGAAAATGAATGTGGCACACTGAGCAAATGAAGGAATGGCTCAGAAACTAATAACACTAAATACAAACTCTAAAATAGTCTGTCAGTGAAGATTTAAACTGATATCAACACCAGCTGCAGACTAAATGGAAATTAAAGAAACTCAGAAGCAAATTTCAGGTTTAATCATACTTCTAAGAGTGAAATAAATTCAGGATGGGAAAAGTTAACATGTTGGCATTTTGTACAAATTAGTGGCAGCTATTTACAATGGATTCAAAAAGTATTCAGACTCCTTCATTTTTTCACATTTTGCTATGTCTCGGCCTTGTGCTAAAACTTTTAAACATATGATTTTTGAAATTTTGCAAAAGTATTAAAATAAAAAAACTGAAATATTACATCAGCACAAGTATTCAGACCTTTTGATATGACACTTGTCATCTGTCTCAGGTGCATCCCATTCTACTGATCATTGACGTGTTCCTACACCTTGGACTACACCTCCAGTCAATTCAATTGATTAGACATAATTCCTAATAGTACATGCTTGTCTATATAATGTCCCACAGTTGACAATGCATGTCACATAAAAAAAAACCCAGAGCTTCAGAGAATCTGTGTGTAGAAGAAAGAAATTTCCCAAAGGACAACCATTGCTGCAGCACTCTACCCATCTGGGGTTTATGACAAAGTGGCCAAAGAGAAGACACATGGAAGCCTTCTTGGAGTTTGCAGAAGGCACCAAAATGACTCTCAGACTGTGAGAAGCAAGATTCACTGGTCTGAAAAAAATGAGATTAATGTCATGTCTGGATGGAACCAGGAACCACTTATTACCTCTGCAATATCATTCTAACGATGAAGCATGGTGGCAGCAACATCACGCTGAGGAGTTATTTTCAGTGGCAGTGTTTGGAAGACTAGTCAGGGTTGAGGGGATAGCTGAAAGAAGCAAAGTAAAGAGATATCCTTGATGAAAACCTGCTCCAGAGCACTTACAATATCTAACTGGGCTCAAGGGCCAACATCCAACATGACAATAACCCTAAGCACAAAGCAAAGACAACACAGTAGTGGCTTAGGGACAACTCTGGGAATGTCCTTGAATTGCTCAGCCAGAAATCGAACTTTAATCCAATTCAACATCTCTGGAGAGTCCTAAAATACCTTTCCACTGACAGTCTCAATTCAACCTGACAAAGATTGAGAGGATCTGCAGAAAAGAAATTCAGAAAAATTCCAAATTCAAGTGTGCGAACTCAGGACTGTAATCGATAACAAAGGTGTTTCAATAAAATACTGAGTAAAAGGTCTAAATACTTGTGTTAATGTGATATTTCAGTTTTTTATCTACTCTAAATATATAAAATCCTAAGCCTAAAAGTGCAATGATTTTATGTGACGTTTTTATGTCACACTTCGCAGAGACACAAAGTGGCTGGCATGTAGAGCAGGCTGGAGGGGTTGACGAGCGAAGCGAGCAGGGGGCAAACCCCCTAGTTTGAAATAAATTTGCAATAAATTTCTAAAATCCTATTTTCACTTTGCCATTCTGGGATATTGAGTGTTGCTTTATATGGGGACAACATTAATTTTACTTATTTTAGTACAAGGCTGAAACATAGCAGTTGCACAGGGTTTGGTGTCTAGGATGGAAGAATAATCCCCATTGATTGTTGACTTTGATAGGTGTGAAGAAGAAGCAAAAGCATAGCTCCAGCAGTGACTCTTCAACCTAGCATGATGCTTTTGGGGGCTCTGCTCCCATCAAGTCAAAAGATAGGCTTTTAATCGACCCACCTTTCATGATTACCAAATAGTTGGATGTACTGCCAGACAGACTGTGATTTATGTGAAGCAGATGGACAGTAACGAACAAGAATTCTATTACTATTGTATAAGGATGTTAGTGAGTACCTATATAAACCCTTGATGTATATTTTTAGAAAGTCATTGTGCACTGGGGGAATTCTGAAAGACTGGAAAATTGCAATATTATAAATTGGGTGATCGGGAAGATCCAAGAAACTATAGGTTAGTAAGCTTAACATGCATCACAGGTAAATAAATGGAAGAAATGACTTAGAATAAGATTGAACAACACATGGCAAGAACAGCAATTTTACTGAACAGTCAACATGGGTTTAGCCGAGGTAGGTCTTATTTTACCAAAATGCTAGAATTCCTTGAGAAAGCAACAAAAGGATATGACCAGAGTGATACAAACAATATTATTTATCTTATTTGATAAGCATTTGATAAGGTGCCACATGAGAGGTTGGGCATCAAACTAAAGGAAGTGGGGGTTCATGGAATGGTGTGTAGATTGGTGCAAAATTGTCTCAAACACAGAAAGCAGAGGGTTATGGTACAAAGGACCTTTTCAGAACTGGGGATTTGGGCATGGCTGTGGCAAATGAAATTTGATGTAAGTAAAAGTAAAGCATTACATGTTGGAAGTAAAAATGTTACATTTGAGTACACAATTGGAGGTCTGAAAATGGAAAATTGAAAGAAAACTTTATGAGAATGATTTAGGAGCCGTACTGGACTTGTCACTGTCAACTTCCAGATAGTGTTCAGTAGCTGTTAAGAAGGTTACCAGAATGTTAGGTTACACAGCACAAAGTGCACACAATACTCCAGAAGTGTTCTCACTAGTTTTATTATATAACATCCCTCGATTTATAATTATTTATTTGTTTTACAATATAATCTAACATTTTGTTTCTCTTTTTTTATCACTTCTGCATATTGCTTAAATGATGGAAGTGTTTTGTTAACATAAACCCTTAAATCTTTTTCAGAGATTGTCATAAGTACATAAGAGAGTTGGGTCAGGTGGGACGGTTGAGAGACAAAGTCAGAGAGGCAAGATTGTGTTGGTTTGGACATGTACAGAGGAGACATGCTGAGTTTATTGGTTGAAGGGTGCTAAGGATAGAGCTGCCAGGCAAGGGGAAGAGAGGAAGGATAAAGAGGAGGTTTATGGATGTGGTGAGAGAGGACATGCTAGTGATGGGTGTGACAGAGCAAGATGACGAGGACAGGAAGATATGGAAGAAGATGATCCACTGTGGCAACCGCTGATGGGAGCAGCTAAAAGAAGAAGAAGTCTCCTGTAGGACACTGTCCTTCATCTTGTAATTATTGTTGTTCCTTTTGTCCAGATGTAGCACTTTGTGCTTTTTTACATTAAGCTGCATTTTCTAAGTATTTGCCCAGTTCTGAAGGTTATCTAAATCTTTTTGAATACTTTTTGTTTTTTTTTTTTTGCTCCCTCTTCAGTATCTACCAAATTTAGTTTGTATTTTACAAATGTACTAACTACACCAGAATCAATGTCATTAATATAAATTAGATTTTACTTTCCCCAAGTAGTTTGTAGTAATGGCTGAGAAAAAGTTTTAATCTCATGGTTTCGAAGAGAATGGAAATATTTTTTCTGAGAGAACAGAACCCAATGGTGACCAGAGCTGGATAACAGCAAATATCACTGAAAGTGTCTATCAAAAAAATCTCATGTCAATTGCATAATCTGCACTGTCATTCAGTCGTATATTCACAATGGGCAAAACACGTACTTTTAGCTAGAATATTTTAAAATAATCTCAAAAAAAGAAAGTATTCCACAAACAGGAAACCCCTTTACACAGGATTGTGCTTTTGAACTGGAGACGTGACTCTTAACAAATGAACAAGTGGGAGAGGCATGTTTTCAGTTCAAAAGTGCAATCCCATTTTAAGGTACCTTCTGTTTGTGAAATGCACTCATTTACACAAAATTTCATTTTTGGGTTTAGTATTCCTTTATAGTGTTTCCTACATAGATACGATGTTTTTTAGTAAATTGGTGATAATTTGTAATGACAGGTTCATGAAGTAAAGCAAGTATGCACAAGTTTGTATGGGATTTCTTTTCCAAGTTTCATTATGTTGGCCTTCCTTCCATAGTCTCAGAGTGTAAATGAAAGATTTAACTTACAACTTGGGTTCTGTGAGGCCGCAGCACTAACTGTTACAACAATGGGCTACCACTTCTGGGAACTAATTTCATGAAAACAGCAGCTATGTAGATGTGTTGTTTAATAACTTGTATACATGATTTCAGTATTGTCAAAAAAGTGGGAATAAGTTTGTAACGGCCGACCCCTTATTCCCAGCCGGCAGCTACACCTCCAAGACCTGTGGCCTGGATAATTGACTGAGAAACCTTTCCTGTCAAGCCGTACTCCTACACAGATTAACTTTCCCCACAATCGACGGTTTGAAAAGCAAAGACAATAAGCAGGATGTAAAATTAAACAAGAATAAATGTATTAAATGGGACAAGACACGCCACAAGACAAATGTACACTCAAATATTACTACACCCCAACAATCCCACAGCAAAACCGACAATATATATATATACAAATCCCCTCCCTTGTCCACGTTACATATAACACACACCACACAAACGACAAATGGCTGGCAAACGGAATGATCATGAACTTGAGTCCGGTACGTGAAATAAATGTCCTGAATACGGGTACTGATTAATGGCGATAGTAATGTTCGTATTTCCCGGCGTTTGGAATAACCTCACCGTGTTTCCTCGGCGTGCGGCGAATGATGATTCGACCCGGGTCTTCAGCGGTAAGCAGGTTGAAAGGCAGTCCGGATGAATGAAATACAAACTGGATGATAGCGCAATGGAATGAAACGGCAGGCAGGTTGAAATCGTGAATGCGTTGTTGGTTGTTCTCCTTCTCTCTCCTCGTGCTGGTCTCTCCTTTTCGTCTCCTCCTCTTCTCCTTAAATAATCCGTGACGGCAGTAATTGATTAATTGATATACAGGTGTTTTCCAGGTAAGTGATTGTGAACTCCTTCCATCATCCGTCCTCCTTTACGGGGACAACATTAACTGATACACACAACGCAGTCAATGGGACAATGAAAACGAGACACACACAGCACTGACATTTAAACACTATGTGGCACCGCTACAAGTTCTTTCATCCATTCTAACATATAATTTTTTTATTCATTACATGCTGGTCATTTTTAAAATACTAATAAATCTCAGAGAAAATGACACTTGGAAGAAATTCTAAGGCTTTGACAGCGAAGCACAGTCATAGAAATGGCATTGTAGATGAGCTGTCAGTTTATATGCCTAATGGAAAGAGAACTGTCAGAACCAGACCTAACCCCCTTTCTCTGAAACATATCTGAAATCCAGCATCCTCGAGTGATCAACCATTTCATATTTTTCAAGACAGAAACTGTTGTTTGTCAGGAAAACCTCTTACTTTAGAAACTGAACTTTTTGACATGTGCACAGAATTATAGTCTTACTTTTCACAAACGCATTCTTACAATGTTTTTGTATTCAGAATTTTCCTTTGTGCCTCTGATGTTTGTCATGTATTCTCAAGCAAAAAGCTTTCCTTCTACCAGAACTGAAATTAACCTTGTGTACAATCCAGACTCCTATCAGGCCATGTTTTCTTTAGCTATAGGGTGACCATTTTAAATATCATAGTTTCATTTTCCAAAGAAGATGCCAACAAGAAGCACTTAAGGAAGGTTGTGAGACTTTAAAGGCTGATTTAATGATCAGGATTCGTGCCTTGTGAGAAAAGGATTACAATAAGGGATTGATCTTTAAATTAATAATTGAATACGAGAATAAGGATAACACAGGTCACAGAGAATGCATAGAGTTTGTGTGTGTGCGTGTGTGTGTGTGTGTGGGGGGGGGGTTTAACTAAAATCAAATGCCAGATACCCTAAAGCACTTTAACTGTAGTACTCCAATCTGGTGATAACCCACCAGTTTTCAGGTCGTGCTGTAAGGCCATGCAGAGTCAAATCACCTCTCCAGGTACAAAAACAGTTACTGGTGATTGTCTATTGCCTTTATTTAGCTGACGAGAGTAAAACAGATGGTGTAAGGTATATATATATATATATATATATATATATATATATATATATATATATATATATATATATATATATATATATATATATATATACATACATACACACACACAGGCAGTCCCCGGGTTATGTACAAGATAGGGACTGTAGGTTTGTACTTAAGTGGAATTTGTATGTAAGTTGGAACAGGTACATAAATTTAATAAATGCTATTGCTGACCAACTGTAACTAAGTGCTCTGACAATGAATGATGGTCTTTCACCTCTCTCTGACCTTTTTATTATTTCTACTTTATTTTCCATGGTGATGGTTTTTCTCTTCTTTACTGTATCACCAGCACTTGCATCAGATTTGTGTTTCAGAGACATTGTTGAAGGGAGAAGACAAAAGGTTAAGATGAGCTCTTCTGCACAGCACTATACGTGCTATCACAGCAGGAAGGCACCTGTCAACAACACGTCTGATGTACTGACGAGAGACAACTTTCTGCTATGTGTGTAACAGTACAAGCAGGCTTGCTATTGAGAATGAATGGGGGCATCGATGGGCAGTTCATCACCAGCCCAACTGACAGTCATCTCCACTAGAGTATGCTGCCTGCAGCATCTGCCCACCGAGAATGTACACGGTGCTGCCAAAGGCGGGTAGTGAATCGCCCCCCATTCAATAGGCAGCCATCCAATGCATACTACAATGCTAACCCCCACCGCCCCGTTCACCCTCAATTGCCTCTGTTCAGCCACAACTGGGTCACCACTTGCAGCATTACCAGCCGCCCACCGAGAATGTGTGGAGGGCAGGCAGTGAAACTGCTTGCCGCCGAGAGCCACCCGAGGGACAGTACATTGCAGGAGCAGCGAAATCGTCAGTCTTCAGCCTCCGTCCAGCCAACGCTTGCAGAGTTAACAGCAGCCCACTGAGAACGAACAGGGCAGCTGTGTGTGGTGGGCGGGCAGTGAAACCGCCCGAGGGACACTACACTGCACGGGCAGCGAAATCACCCCCCTACAGCCTCCATCCAGCCACCGCTTGCAGCAGCCTCAGGCCGAAGATGACGGAGCAGCAGTTACTGAGGTGCATGTGTCGCAGCTGTGGCCCCATTCATATGTTGTAGGTCGGATGTCTGTAACCTGGGGACTACCTGTATGTGTATATACGGTACATATATATATATATATATATATATATATATATATATATATATATATATATATATATAGTGATGGAACCAGGTGTCAGAGGGGGAAATTTTTGCACACTGGGTGGTTGTGTTTCTCTATTAGGCAAAGGAACATGTAAATATTACATTTAAAACACAGCAGATGAAGATGCAATAGGCACCCATTGTTGGGACTGAGGTAAGAAGTTAAAAGGCACAATTCCTGGGTAATCCTGTTACTGATTATTGTGATGGCTGTCTACAGGGTTTAGGTATTTGCTGTCTTGCAAAAGAATCACCGCTTTGAAGTTTTAACTGCTTAAATATGCAAACAATAAAAAATTGTGATAACAGAACCTGTCCTTCCTTGGAAAATGTTTATATTTACCTGACTTAGAAATGAACATGTCTGAGAGTATTGGTTTCTAATCAGCATATTGTACTGATGGATAGTTAGTAAAAATACTTTTTGTTAACCTGTGTTTACATTATTTGTTAACCCTAGAAATTTGGCTGTGCCATTGTTTAATCTATCGTCCTGTTGATCTAGGCAGGGTCTGAATGAGATTTAAACTTCTGGACAGGAGAAGGCAGGGGTGAGGTACGGTCCACTGAGAACGCTGTCTAGACCACAGAGCGCACAGGAGCTCGCAGGCAGTCTAGGGTATGTGGCTGGTACATCATGAGGCACAAGGACAGCAACACTTACCTCCAGGGAGGAAGAGACAGCTCTACAAGAAGATGCCAGTTGTGGGTCCACCGAGAGAGGGAAGTCGCATGAAAGGACCGAGCAAAGCTGGCGGACAAGAAGTGAGGCGTGCCTAGGTTGCAGCAACACAAGGAGCCCAGAGTGGAAAAAAAGAATGATGAAGAGACGCTGACAAGGATTCAACGATTTGACAAAACTTCTGTTGGGAAACGAGTGTCCGGTGAACAGAGTACATCCGTGGACAGTTGGATGATTAATTGTTGGGGTGACACAGTGCGCAAACTGGTCCTCCACTTCATGTTTTTAACAGACCTTTAGTGTGTGGACTTTGTGCTTTCCTTTTAAAAAAAGGGAATTTTGTTCCTGATATTGTTATATTTGTTTAGGTTTGTTTATCTATTTAATGTTTTTTTATAATATCTTGGGTAATAGAAGTTACTTTTGCTTTTCCTGAAATTACTGTTGTATCTTTCACTGTGTGTTTACTCACTGCCCAATTTAAAGAAACCTGCGTGCTATTATCGGTAAATTTCAACAGTTCCCAGTCTCAGTGTGGCATAGTTGCATATTTTAATGGTGTCTAGATTAGATTACCTGTAAGTGTGACCAGACACCTGTCACATAACAAGGGGTGACAAACAACCCCAAACCCCCAAACACGATTACACAAAGAGTCCCTGGTTCAAATAAAGGAAGATTTATTCCACAATGCCATCACAATAGCACAAGCACCTGTTATTTCTTTACACAAACCACAATTCTCTGACCACCATACTGTCCTCCTTTAGTCGAGTGTTGCTCCACGTCCTCCCAGCTCTGACTCATCTGGATAAGGGAGTGTGGCCCCTTTTATTGAGGGCCCTGGAGCACTTCCAGTGCCAGGGCCACTGCCTGATGGAAGTACTTCTGGGTTATATGAAGTCCTGCATTTTTGGGAACGCATGTCCCTGCATGTCCCTTGTGGCATCCACGGACCCCTGCAGGGCTGCGCTGCCAAACTACAACTCCCGGCATTCCCTACTGGCTCCTGAATAGATGCTGGTCTGAAGAATTGTTGCCATCTAGCGCCTGGAGGGTATAGAAAGTCCCTTGTGACCTTTTCCACTTCCCATGGGCTGTCCGTCCATCTAGTCTGGCCATCTCTTCCAGGCCCCTTTTTCTTCCCTGGCCTGGATGCCTGTGTGCCTTCCAGGAGCCTCCTGTCCGGTTAAGGAACCATCCCCTCTACTGGCTATAATGCCAGTCCAGCCCATGTGGTATCTACAATATATATATAGTAAATAAAGACAAAAAGAATCATTCAAGGTTTGGGGTTTTAGCCCCGTATACTGCAACAAAAATCTCGTCAGTCATTTCATACAAAACACAAAAGACCCTGAAGGGAGAAAGGACGGACATTTTATGGAGGCGGACCGGACATTGATGTGAGGATTGCTGGGATAGTTGTGATGGATTCTGGGAGTGTGACGTCATCAAGTGTCAACAGAGGGATAGAATAGACCCGGAAGTGTGTGCTTCCTATAGTCGCCCGGGCATTGTTTATGGCTGTGACGTTTCGGTCTTTCTAAGGAAGGAAGAAAAGACAGGTTACTACACCACTGTCAACCCCTCGCGGGACGTGTTCCGAAGCAAACCGGGTCAATCCGCTGTTTCCCAAACACTCATGCGTGACAGGACCCCCCAGTTAGCCCAGACCCATCGGGTCAGACTACCCGAACCGAGAGGTCATGCACGCGAGAGAGCGCATCAGGTGTTGGCCTGCAGGGTGCCCCGGCGATAAATGACGATGAACTTGAACGGCTGCAGGTCCAAAAACCACCTGGTGACCCGGGGATTCGACTCCCGATGAAGAGCCATCCACTGGAGGGCGGCGTGGTCTGTCACCAGGGTGAATTCCCGGCCCAGCAGGTAGTACCGCAGGTGCATCACCGCCCACTTGATGGCGAGGGCCTCCAGCTCCACCGCTGCATACCTTGTCTCCCGGTCCAGCAGTTTCCGGCTCAGGTATATCACGGGGTGTTCGACACCATGAATGCTTTGGCTCAGCACGGCACCCAGACCTGTGTCCGAAGCATCGGTCTGGAGAATAAAAGGAAGCGAGAAATTAGGCGCCCCATGCAGCCCGAATGGGAGTACCTTGTAGTGCCAGTGACCACTAAGGCAGTTTTTTCTCTGGCGGATGCCGTTAGGGGAATTTGCCAAAACCCCTTTGTCATGTCAAGAGTGGTCAGATAGCGGGCCGTCCCTAGTCTCTCTAAGAGCTCATCCACCCGGGGCATGGGGTATGCGTCGAAATTTGAGACCTGAATAAGAAGTCATTGCAGAACCTCCATGACCCATCCGGTTTGGATACGAGGGTGATAGGACTAGACCAAGGGCTATGGCTCCCCTCAATGATGCCTAATTCGAGCACCCTTTGGACCTCTAGCTCCACCTCAGTGCGTTTCGCCTCGGGGAGGTGGTAAGGTCGTTCCCTGACAACCACCCCCAGGTCGGTCACAATGTCATGCTTAATCAGCGAGGTCTGGCCGGGTGCTTCTCTGACCACCTCCGGGACAGACTGGATTGCTCTTTCGAGCTCCTGTCGTTGGTGGGGTGACAAATCAGGACCGAAGTTAAGCGGGGTTTTTTCTGAGTAAAGGGAGAGCGGGGCTGGGAGGCCCTGTCTCTCCACGGCTTCAGGAGGTTAATCTGGTATACTCTCTCACTCGGTCGATGATTTGGTTGACTCACCAATTCCACGAGTCCTTTTCTCTCTTTCACTTCGTATGGACCCAGCCAATGAGCCAAGAGTTTCGAGTGGGAGGTGGGCACGAACACCATCACGCGGTCGCCAGAATGGAACTCGCACAGAGAGGTGTTTCTGTTGTAATTCCGGACCTGCGCTGCTTGAGCCTTGGACATATGATCCTTAAGTAGGGGCCGGATTTTACTCAATCTATCACGTAAGTGCGCGATATATTCTAGGAGGTTGGTGGAGGGAAGTGCCCTTCCCAGCCTTCTTTGAGCACATCCAATAAGCCCCGGGGTTGTCGTCCATATAACAACTCAAACGGGGAAAACCCTGTGGAGGCTTGTGGCACTTCCCTATAAGTGAAAAGTACGAGGGGTAAAAGCTGGTCCCAGTTCCTACTGTCCGCGCTGACCACCTTGCGGAGCATCTGCTTTAGTGTTTGATTGAAGCGTTCAACTAGTCCATCTGTCTGGGGATGATAGACGGATGCCTTGAGATGCTTAATCTGGAGTAGTTTGGCAACCTCCCTGAACGTATCCGAGGTAAAGGGCGTACCCTGGTCTGTGAGGACTTCTTTGGGTATGCCCACTCGGGAAAATAGGGCTACTAATTTCCGTGCGATGTTTTTAGTATTAGCAGTTCGCAGGGGGACTGCTTCAGGGTATCGGGTTGCGTAGTCAACCATTACCAAAATATATTTGTGACCACGCACGGAAGGCTCTAGGGGGCCAACCAGATCAACACCGATCCGCTCAAAAGGGATATCTATCAGGGGAATCGGGATCAGTGGAGCACGGTCCCTTCGGGGAATCTGACGTAGCTGACAGACCGGGCAGGACTGACAGAAACGGCGGACCTCCTCGTTGATCCCGGGCCAATAAAACCAGAGCTTTATCCGCTCTAACATTTTCTCGGTTCCCAGATGGGGACCTAGGAGATGGGCGTGAGCTAGCTCGCAAACCTCCCGCCGGTAAGTTCGCGGCACTAGCAACAACTTCCACACCTTGCCTTCGTGCTCAGCAACCTGATAAAGTAGATCGTGTTCAAGCACAAAGTAGGGCCCGTGTGGTGTGGAAGCCATGGACGATATGTTGTCACTGGAGACGATAGCATTCCTGGCAAACTTCAAGGAATCATCGTTCCACTGTTCATGCTTAAAGGACACCGGCGTGGACTGGTACTGTGTGTCCAAGCCGGCGAGTACATCCGCAAATGGGGCTGCGGGAGCGCCCGCCAGCTCTGGAGCCCCGTCCGGGAGGGATCCAGGGTCGAGGTCCGGCACCGAGGAGGGCTCCCCCGACCCCTCTACGTCATCAACAATTGCCGATATGCATGGCGTGGGAACAGCGGGGAGGGGCCCCTGACCCTCTACCACCAGACCTAGCCTGGAAACAGGAGTGGCGACGGTCCCACCGATTTTAGTGTCCAACAAGTCTCGTCCCAAGATGACTGGGAAGGGGGGTTCCGGCATCACAGCGACCACCAGCTGTTTCAGAGCCCCTTCCCAAGCGATAAAGCACCTCGCGGACCTATAAGTTCTGGTCTTCCCGTGCACACACCTCACGCCCATATATTGAGCGAGCCATTGTCGCGGTGAGACGTAATGGCAAGCAACAATGGTTATGTTACTCCCGGAATCAAACATTGCCACCACCGAGTGCCTGTTTAACAACACTATTCCCGTATTTGTGAGCGCGAGGGGATTAGACAGTGCACAGTACCTCTCCTCCTTCGCCCAGCTGCAGTCCATAGGCTCCTGGTTGAGAGGGCAGGCTGACAGCAGATGTCCCGGCTCACCGCACTTGAAGCAGCGCGGCAGCGCGAGCCTTCTTTCCTTCGGCTTGACCGGAGCCTCAGCGGCGCGGCGAGTGGGCTCGGAGACAACGACCCGCCCCTGCCGTGACCCGCGCACCATGCTCTCAGCCCCCCGAGTTGGGTCACCGCCAGTTGTCTCTCCAGAACCTCCAGAAGGCCATTCATATCTGTAAACAGGTGCCTCCGGACGTGTTGGGCGAGATAATCTGGCATCGCGTAAATCAGACCCTCGCACGCCACTTGCTCCACCACCTGGCGAGCCTGGTGTTTATCTGGCCGTAGCCAGCGCCCGAGCTTGCCCCAGTATTCAAAAGCCTGGGCTCTAACCGGTAGTGCGGTTGATTTGATTAGTTGATTAGTTCTTTTATTTGATAATTACCACCACTTGCCTGCGAGATTCATTTGCCTGTCTGGGAAGGGATATTACACATATATATATATACAGTACAGGCCAAAAGTTTGGACACACCTTCTCATTCAATGTGTTTTCTTTATTTTCATGACTGAAGGCATCAAAACTATGAATGAACACAAAAAAAAAGGTGAAATAACTGAAAACATGTTTTATATTCTAGTTTATTCAAAATAGCCTCCCTTTGCTCTGATTAATGCTTTGCACACTCTTGGCATTCTCTCGATGAGCTTCAACAGGTAGTCACCTGAAATGGTTTTCACTTGACAGGTGTGTCTTATCAGGGTTATTTAGTTGAATTTCTTGCTTTATCAATGGGGTTGAGACCAGCAGTTGTGTTGTGCAGAAGTCAGGTTAGTTGGACGATCATTTATTTTTCAACAGGACAATGACCCCAAACACACCTCCAGGCTGTGTAAGGGCTATTTGACCAAGAAGGATAGTGATGGAGTGCTGTAAATGGTCATGAAAATAAAGAAAACACATTGAATGAGGAGGTGTGTCCAAAATTTTGGCCTGTACTGTATATATATATATATTGTCACTCTTGGGTCACAGATGTGCACAGCGACACAGATGGTTGTATAGAACAGGAATTTTAAAGCTTTTCAATTACTTCTGGGGACGAAACTTCACTTTGGTAACTGATCATGCTCCACTTCAATGGTTATACTGACAGAAAGATACAAACTCTCGCCTCATGAGATGGTTTCTGGGCTTACAACCTTACAATTTTACAGTAAAACATTGACCAGGTTCTGAACATGTCAACGCAGACGTATTATCACGACTACATGAACCTGGTCCAGAGAGTCGCTTGATTCACGGGAATGTGAATAAAGCTGAGGGGGAGGGTGTGAGCTGGAGGGCTGATCGCACCCCAAGAAGATACAGACGCCCCTGGGAAAACCACAACCCCTGAAACACAGACTACCCTCACATTGCTCCTTACTTTCTCACTTGCGCTATAACGCGTAATACAAACCTCGCGCGATACTCCACTAACTTAAAAGCCTTGTGCAGCGCCTGTCAGTTTTGGAATTATTTTGTTTGCTTTTCTCTCTCTCTCTCTCTCTCTCTCTCTGACATTCTCTTGCCAAATGGCTGAGTTGATCACACCGGAAACATCTACGGTTGGCTTCGATTCCGAAATATCCTCTGCGACGTCCACGGTTTCCATGGCCCGCTGCTGCCGTTTCCTCAGAAATAGGTATCTCTTCTACGATTGGATTCCCTGGGGTCCTACCTGACCCCATTCGATTTTCAGGTTCTGCAGCTTGTCGATGTTGTAGCTGTCGATTGAAGCGAGGAGTATGTCCTGGACGTTCGTGTACAGGTTGCGAAGCAGCACCAAATCCACCGCTCTTTCTCCAAGCGGACTGTGAACCCTCCAATCATCTGGACATAATCATTAATGATTTAATATCATGATGCAGAAATTCATCTCGAAGAACTGCAGGTATCCCGGTCAGTAGTATATTCATGACAACTTTTTCCATCACGTCTCCATCAAACCAGCAGTGCACTTTATGTATCAAATCTTGAATTTGCGCACGGATTGGGTCATCCATGTTTAGTTTCCAGTCTTTAAGTGCATGACTTTTAGCCATTTGAAATAAGTCTTCGCCGGTATCCATCTGTGCAACCACTCCTGGTACCACTTGTCACACTTGGGTCACAGATTTGCACAGCGACACGGATGGTTGTAGAAAACAGGAATTTTATTCAAACACTGCAAACAAACATTTGTTTCTTTTTCAAAAGCTTAAACGTGCTCCATGACAAGTCAGATGACATTCCGCTAGGAGCAGAGAATGTCAGAGAGAGAGAGAGAGAGATAAAAGCAAACAAAACAATTCCAAAACTGACAGGCGCTGCACAAGGCTTTTAAGTTAGCGGAGTATCGCGCGAGGTTTGTATTACGCATTATAGCGCAAGTGAGAAAGTAAGGAGTAATATGAGGGTAGTATGTGTTTCAGGGGTTGTGGTTTTCCCAGGGACGTCTTTATCTTCTTGGGGTGCGATCAGCCCTCCAGCTAACAATATAATATATATTTGGGAACCCCTTTTAATTCTTTAGATTTTTATTTATCATTGGCTGAGCTTTCAAAGTAGCGACTTCCTTTTAATATATGACATGCCTTATGGAAACAGTAGTGTTTTAGCAGTGACATTGAGTAAATTGCATTAACAGAAAATATGCAAAATGCATCATAACAAAATTACACAGGTGCATAAATTTGGGCACCCCAACAGAGATATTACATCAATACTTAGTTGAGCCTCCTTTTGCAAACCTAACAGCCTCTAGATGCCTCCTATAGCCTTTGATGAGTGTCTGGATTCTGGATAGAGGTATTTGTTTCCATTCTTCCATACAAAATCTGTCCAGTTCAGTTAAATTTGATGGCTGCCGAGCATGGACAGCCTGCTTCAAATCATCCCATAGATTTTTGATGATATTCAAGTCAGGGGACTGTGACGGCCATTCCAGAACATTGTACTTCTCCCTCTGCATGAATGCCTTTGTAGATTTCGAACTGTGTTTTGGGTCATTGTCTTGTTGGAATATCCAACCCCTGCGTAACTTTAACTTTGTGACTGATGCTTGAACATTATCCTGAGGAATTTGTTGATATTGGGTGGAATTCAACCGACCATCGACTTTAACAAGGGCCCCAGTCCCTGAACTAGCCACACAGCCCCACAGCATGATGGAACCTCCACCAAATGTGACAGAAGGTAGCAGGTCTTTTTCTTGGAATGCGGCGTTCTTCTTCCGCCATGCAAAACACTTTTTGTTATGACCAGATAACTCAATTTTTGTCTCATCAGTCCAAAGCACTTTGTTCCAAAATGAATCTGGCTTGTCTAAATGAGCATTTGTATACAACAAGTGTCTTTGTTTGTGGGGTTAGTACAGAAAGGGCCTCTTTCTCATCACCCTGCCATACAGATGTTCTTTGTGCAAATTGCACTGAATTGTAGAATGATGTACAGATACACCATCTGCAGCAAGATGTTCTTGCGGTCTTTGGAGGTGATCTGTGGGTTGTCTATAACCATTCTCATAATCCTGCAAATATGCCTCTCCTGTATTTTTCTTGGGCTGCCAGACCTGGGTTTAACAGCAACTGTGCCTGTGGCCTTCCATTTCCTAATTCCATTCCTTACAGTTGATACTGACAGTTTAAGCCTCTAAGATAGCTTTTTGTAGCCTTCCTCTAAACCGTGATACTGAACAATCTTTGTTTTCAGATCTTTTGAAAGTTTAAGCTTTAAGGATCACATACTGTCTGTCACTCTTCACAAGGGAGTCAAAGGGAAGCACAACTTAAAATTGACCACCTTAAATACCTTTTCTCATGATTGGACACACCTGTCTATGAAGTTCTAGGCTTAACTAGCTAATCCAACCAATTTGGTGTTACAAATAATCAGCATTGAGCAGTTACATGTATTCAAATCAGCAAAATTACAAGGGGACCCACATTTTCGCAGGGACAGTTTTTCACATTTGATTTAATTTCATACAACTAAATACTGCTTCACTAAAAATCTTTGTTCGGAAAATACCCCAGTTCTCAGATGTTACTAGGAAATGAAAGACATACTGTACCACTGTTATCTTTATTGTTGAAAGGAGAGTCAATTATTATGCAGGCTGAGAGGGGTTCCCAAACTTTTTCATATGACTGTATAGTAGTACAGTATAATATAAAACCTTTATTATAAAGCTTTCTGCAATTTCTTTCAGTAGCCTTATATAATACTCTCCTTGAAATGCATTTCTCCCATTCCTGTTATCATTTTCTGAATTCATCTTTTGTTACATTGTCTAGAGCCTCCTGCATTTTTTTGCTGCAATTTAACAATAAGAAGGTACAGGAAGGAATATTATGCAAATACCGACCGTGTGAAGCAACAACCATGTTGTTTTTGATTAAAACTCTTTGACTGACACAATGGTACAAAATGCAGTTTTGTATATGCTACTTTTCTGGATGTTTTTTCATGATACATTCATGTAGATGCCTCAGCATTTGAATGTATTTTTCCCAATTAACAGTCTGTTCATGGGGAATAAACTATTTATGAACAAGTCGTTCAATATTGAAAAACGCAATTATCATTGTCTCTTGAAAATTGAGGGAAAGAAAATTGCCAAAGTTGCCTGCATGATTGTGGAAAAAATGACAGAAATTTGCAATCAATCAATTCTGCACCAGGAGAGGGGCAGCTGCAACAAACTGGGTCATTGCTGGAGACCAGAAAGCAACACTGATGCAACATCTCCTCACCATACTGTTGTTTGTGTTTTTCAGGGCAGAGCTGTAAACTGGCTGATTGTAGTCTCTCCTGGAGAAAGACAAACCTCATGGGGCTGGATGCTTTGTCCCACAGAGCTCAACTGACAGAGTGGCAGTGTACCGGACAGCTGGGGCTCATACCTGGCCAGGATGCCTCCATTATGGAAGGATCGTGGGAACAAGCTTGCATGGGGTAATATCTCTACCCGGACAACAGAAGGCAGTCCCCCTGGCTTGTTATGGTGCCACAGGTTTTGAGCCATGTAGCTTAATCCTTCAGGGGGCGCAATGGGAATGGCTGAGACCTCCTCTTTAGGACTGTTCACCTGAAAGGTAATAATAAGACACCTGGGGCACTTCCGGCTGATCTATAAAAGGGGCCGCCTCACTCCACTTGGATAATCAGAAGAGGATGAAGGTTGATGGATGAGTGGAGGCGGAAGAGAGAGGACAAGACAAGAAAGGAGACAACAAAGTGCTGTGTGCTTGATTTGGTGCTTATTATGCTGTGCTGGATAGGTGGGAAATGAAGGAAAAGCGTTTCCCATAGCTGAAAAAAGCTTGTGTTGTACTAGGACTTGTGAATCTGTCTGTTGTGTCGGGCGTTTGGGGAGCTGTGTGTCCACGGGTGGCGACAAGTCATAGGCAAATATTTTGCCAAGGTTGTGAATATTATAATGCCCAGACATTAAATTTAACTTTCCAGTGAAATAAAAATGCACAGAAATAAAAGTACACACTCATTTCTGTCCAGGAATTAAAGTATGATAAAAAAATCCAGTCCTGTAAAATGCCTCTTTTTTTGCTTGTGAACCACTGACCACCAAAAGGTCTACACACGTCACTAATGCCATTGTACACCAATTCCTCCTCTAGAGAACAGAACAAAAATATTTGTTCAAATGAGTATTATAATTATGTTTTATATTGAAGAGATGAGTTTAGTAATTTGCTGTGTTTTCAAAGGCCTGTCTTGGCCTTAAAATATTACTTTAATGAGGAAATCATGTGGTGGAAAACATAAAACAAAGTTTTCTGAAATTAATAGAGTCAGGGGTAAGAAAGAGTTAAATAATGCTAAGATTTTTTTTTCAAGCAGTATTATGCACACTAGAGATACAATGGCACATTTTATTGTACTGGAAATGGCCAAAAAATGCTTTGGTCATTGACATGAATGAAATTACATCTTAGAGAGAACACAGTAAAATGCAAAAACAATTTATCAGGCATGGCTTCATGAATATGGATGCCTACAACAAGCTGTTGAGAAGAATGCCAGTGAGAGAGGAAGACAGAGAAAGGGGGAAATTTAATTCATCACTATTCAGTTTAGAGGAAACCATATAAATATCAACAACATGCAAACAAAGAAAATAATGAAGCACTGTTGCCTACATAGTAAAAAAAAGGTAAAATTTATGACCTTAGTTAATAAAGTCTACCGTATAATGCCAGTATGTGGTCAAATTATTTTAAAATCTTCCAAGATTAATTACCAAACTAAACAGATAGCTTTTCTTCATAGAAACAATGTGTTTACCATAATCCTATACTATTTTAAGTGGCAACAATTTCATTTATAAAAATGCAAGAATTATATATTGTAACAGAAATTGGTGCTTGAGTGGTGTTTCCTAATGCCTGGTATGATACAGATAAAGCCAAAAGTATACAAAGGTTGACAATTTATTGTTCAGACACACAAAGGTGGGAAAAAACACAGAGAAAATACAAACTTTAATGCAGGCAGATGTCAAGCAATACCCTCCTGTTCCACTTGGTCCGCCTATAAATGAATGTTGAGACCTGTCGGGGTGGCTCATCCACTTGCCCACCACTTCAGTTCTACAGAAAGCACTTCTTGTTTTGGTTCCCTTATTTCTTATTATCTTTTACAACCTTGTATTCTTCCTCGCACTGGTTATCCAGTTGCCACAATTCTATTGAAGATTCTAAGGCAGATGGAGACTTTAAACATTCTATAGTGGTCTGCTCCAGAATGTATTCCAGAAGTCAGGAGATGTCTTAATGTTGTGCTTTTACACAAGGATAGCAGGCTAGACCTGCCTGTGTCAGCCCCTATCTGAACTGCAAACCCCTGAGACTTTGGTAGCTATTAAAGACATGTGCCCACATTTATCAAGGTTCTCAGAATTACTGCAAGGAATTGTACTAACAGTCTGATTAGGATGAGAATTTGTCCTACCCCAGAGTTGGACATGAGAAGTAGTTATGAAGCATCCTACACCCACAGTGAGGAGCAGGAAGTTAAGATTGAGAAGAAATTAATTCATGATTTTACAACACAGTGAGCCACAAAATGGCACTTATGTAAGCATTTCGTAGTTTTCTTGGAAATCATGATGATGTGTTTTAGTTTTTGATACTAACACTACAGCTTCACGGCAAATATATAATATAATAATAATAATAATATTCAAGAAAGCTGAACACAGGTTGTTGGGTTTGTAAAAGGAGACATCCACTGTCTCTTCTGAGAGTTTCCCTTATCTCCAAGAAGATGACATGTTCAAATTAAAGGTTTATGCCACTCTCATGGAGTTACTCTAGAGTCATGCATCGAACTGGTCCATTTTGCTGTAACATCATAATTAATACAGTTTGCATCCTGTGTGTTGATACTGTGGTATCACTGGTGATTTACATATTCGTTCTCATTCACACTTGCTGCAGTGATCTTTATGTATGTACTGACAATCACAGAAACAACTCAAGCTAAGCCAGTAATCTGCATGAATGAAGCTTGCTTTAACTATACTTCATGTGAAATGGTAGGAAAATGTATAAATCTGGGTAATACCTCACGAGTTGTGTGTGTGCAGCCAGTGCTAGAAGATGTGCTTAGTACAGCAGGACCATCATGTCATTTATTATTGTATTATTGTAACTCGCTGCTGGCAGGTGCCCCTTCTAATCTCATATCACAGCTCCAGTTCATTCAAAACTCTGCTGCAAGAGTCCTTACTCGAACCAGCAACAGCAAGCACATCACACCCATCCTGCTTCTACTTCACTGGCTCCCTGTGTCTTACAGGATTGAATATAACATTTTATCAATAACCTACAAAGCTTTAAATGGCCTACATCAATGACCTTCTAAATCACTATGCTCCTGTTCGCCAAATGAGGAAATCTGATTCTGGTATCTTGCTGTGCCTCACCCTAACCTGCACTCTATGGATGACAGGGCCTTCAGCTCCATAGCACCCAGACTTTGGAATGACATCCCAAAATTAATTAGATCAGCTGACTCCACTCATTCTTTTAAAAACAACTTAAAACTCATCTATTTAGGAAGACTTTTAACTTAACATTCTGCCCTTTCTTTCAATTTACCTTTTCCAGGTGCTCAGGATAATTTGTGTGCCTGTTATATCACAAATTAGGTTATTTGTTAGGTTTTTCTTTTAGTATTGAATTTAGTATTTTACTCTGGTTTATTGTCCTTTATTCTATTTAATGCTTTGTTATCTGTTTCATTGTTCTATTTAGGAAAACATTTGTATCCAATATTACATATACCCTGCTGTTTTTTTTTTCCCCTAAGACTCTGTGAAGCACCTTGAGCATGAGAAAGGCGCTATATAAATACAATGTATTATTATTATTGAGCTCAGCTTTTGTAATATTATCTGAAACAGAATAAACAGATGATAGACAGTCAGCTGAAACTCGCTTTGCATTTTGACTTAGATATCTGTCCATTTCTTTTTTATTTCGGGCAGTGTGCGACTTTCTGAACTTGAACTTTCGATTGTCCCCACAATTCTTTTGTTGCTTATACCACTGCGTAAGCCAACTAATAGTACGCTTTTCCTTGCCCCTACTTCACATTCTCTGAAATTCTTCTTTTTTTCACGTACCTTTTCCATTGTTTTTTAAACAAACACTGAATGGAAGGCAGTATTTATATTGATTTGCATATTCAAAAATGCTAAATTCTGACAGGAGTCGGTGTTGGGCCGTAGGCACGTGCATGTGCGGTTAATTTCACCTTCATTGGTATTTGCTGAAGGGGAAGTATATGGAACTTGTTGTACACACATATTTATGCATCTGGATTTTTTTGTGTGTACGCACATTTCCACTTTTGTCCGTACGTCATATTTTAGTGTGAATTCTACGCACAGCGTTGTACATGAGGCCCCAGGTCTTTATTTTGACCATTGTCTTTAAACATTTGCCTCATCATTGACATTAATTACATTAATTAAAAACATCTTTACAAGTATGCAGGGATTAACATGTTTCAAAATTACACTATTATTTGTTGTGACAGATTAAGGGTATGCCCTTGCACCCTCAGACACCACGTCAGACACCAGGTAAAAGTCCAATAATGATATTTATTATAATAATAATGTGCACAAAACACGCTCCTCTCCACAATACTCAATAAACAATCACAAATAAACCAATAACAATCCTCCTAACTCTCAGATGCTTAGCCACCCTGCCTCCCAACTCAGCTCCCCGTCTGGGAGCTCCCACAATCCTTTTATATTCCCTGACCCGGAAGTGTTCCCTATCTCCAGTCCATGTGATTCTCAATCACTTCCGGTCAGGTAAAAGTTCTTTTCTTCAACCCGGAAGTCCGTCGTTCTTCCTATGACGAACCTCCGGGTCACAGGGCACGAAGAAGCCCTCGGTCCTCCCTGCAGCTCCATGCTGCAAGAAGGGCTCCACCTGGCGGCTTCGGGGTATTGGCTGGGATGAATGGACGGCCATATCTTACATTGTCAAAGGTAATGCTTTTTTTATCAATGTACACTATGGTTAAATGTTGAGGCACTGGCCAGGTCATCCTATTTAATTAATGAGATAACTAAACAGAAATGGCACACAAAGTAAAACAAAGAAAAATGTCTCTGTAGCGATCAGGTCTGGTTCAGAGCTCCATCTCTCATGAGCATTGATCCAGAATGAGATGCCACCTTCTGTGAGCAACTTTAATGTATAGGTCTCCTGTTATGTCAGTCAACTGGTTAGATCACCTTTTGAGTTAAAACTGGGAGATGTGTGTAAAAACCAAAACAAAACAAAAAAAAAGTGTAAAGTAAGACAAAAGTGAAGCCCAATACGAGAGACAATAATTATGGTCAAGAGCACAAAGATAAACTTTTAACTGTTCTGGGATTTAGTATCCATAGCTTGGTTAAGGATTTGCACTTATAGCCATTTCTTTTATCCTGCCTTGTCGATTAATTTTGGTTCCCGACCTCAGAGGCCATTGAAAGTGTGCATATCCTCAGCTAGAATAAGGCAGTTGCTAGAAGATGGCAGGTGGGGTTGTAATGAATGAGGCACTATGATGTACTTAAGTGTGTCCTCATACTGCACTCGTCTGCTGTGATGTGAACGATAGGCATAAGTATAATCGATGTTACTGGTGTTGTATGGATTACATGCTTTATGCAGCTGAAGAAAAGGCCACAGGTAAAAACAAAAGCATAAACGAGGGTTTAGAGGCTGATATTCCTTGTTTTCCACTCCAAAAAAAAAACTTAAAAGCCCAAAAAAAGTAACGTGTTTCACATGATACAATTCTGAAATCCCCTGCAAAGTGAATTTTAAGGCATTTTCACACTCCTAGTCTGTTTGCTTTGTTCCTTGTCAGGGGATGATTTGCTACTTAAGTTCCAGATAGTTTGGTTGCATTTCACACTTCAAACTTTAAAGTGAACCAAACATACAAATGAACTCCAAACAAGCATGTCGTCATCTTTGTTCATTGGACAAAAACATTTTTTTTTCCCAGGAAAAAAATACCACGGAGGGTTAGCAACAGTTGTATTTGAATACCATTTTAATTTCCATAAATATCAATTGGAGAACTTGAAAATGACGTACTACGTTTATGCAATAACTGACAGGTTAAATAGTCTAGTGTAAGACAAAAGGCAAGTTCTGCTGAGAGCAAACACTGATGAGCTTCAGTTTTACTATAGTTAACTTATTTTCATTTAACTGAATGATATTATGTACTTCTTCATTAGCCAGTAGCCACCATATGAAGCTAACCTATTTTACATGGCCTCACATCACATGTCTACACACAAAGCTGCTGTCATATTTGGTTATACAGTAATGTATATTTTGGAAAGCTTACAACATATGTCAAAGTAAGTATGAGGATTGAGACATCCCACTTGCATGCATCACTTTTGTAGTGTAAGACATATAAATTTGATTGTCAGTCTGACAGGCCTTGCCTATATGTTTTGATCGACAAGGTCATAAGTGAATTTACACATTTTTTTTTTACATGGTCAAATGCTAAAGGCTGTGAGCGTGAAACAGATGCTGCTCTGATTGTGTGAATTGTTTTATGAATGTGCATTTTTTTGCCTTTTTATTGTTTTTAATACTCCATGTAAACCCTTGACTCATTATGCTCATTATACAATTATAATTTATGATATACTCATTATTGATTAACTAAATAGCAACTAGAAGTTTATTAGACAACCACAGCACACACAACTTCACACATAATGCATATTTCCTATTTCCTATAGTTAGATTGGCCCTGTTTCGGATCACAATTCATACATCAAGCCCTGCTTGGTTTGCTAGGTACCACACTGAGACCACCTTTTCCAAAGGGTCTGAGTCCAGTTGTTTTGGTTCCACAACTGAGTATGATTGTCATGTTCACATCTACCTAAATGAACCAGACTTTTGGGGAAATCACACCAGAGTTTGAAAAAAATTGCACCAAACGAACTAGATGTGTCAGTTACACAAAAATATTGTGAATTGAAACTTGGCTGTAACAGTCAATTCTTTTAAGCTAATGTTAATGATAAATTCACACTTAATTTGAATATAATGTAGTTTTCACATATATAATGGAAGATTCTGTTTTAACCCATACGAGCTAACAAGTTAAAGGATTGACCTTAATACTCTGCTCTATTTCTGTATTTAGATGATACAATTCTCTCAGATTGTGTGTATACAGCTAGAAATAATATAAACTGTGGAGAGAAACATATAAGGACATATAGTTTTCTGATCATTACCATTCTGTCATCAGTAAGTTACGAGGGTATTGTCCAAGTGTATGTGAAAACATATGAAAATTTTAAGAAATGTAACCAAGACACTTAAGCCTTACCACAAGCACTTCAGAACAGGTCATCTGCCCGAAGGTAAGCATGTTCGGGCCTGGCTTGTACCTGGATAGGATATCAACCAGTAAAAGCTTGGGTTGCTGCTGGATGAGGTGTTGTAGTTCCCAATGCCCCAGTTAAGTGACAAGGACACTGTGCTGTAAAAATGGCACTGTCTTTTGGATGAAATGTAAAATTGAGGTCCTGACTCTCTGTGATCATTAATGGGCATTCTTCATAAAGTGAAAGAACGATAGGTACTTGGATTAAGCTAACAAGTAGTGTGGTAGACTGTAAGACTTTAGGGACTTTCAAAACTCGACTTTTTTTTTTGGAAGAAATAAGTGGATAGGACTGGCGAGCTTTGTTGGGCTGAATGGCCTGTCCTCGTCTAGAGTGTTCTAATGTTCTAAAGTGTAGTGTGTATCCCAATTTCCTGGCTAAATTACCCACCACAACCTGGTCACTCATGCCACCTAATCATTCCCTGTTTCCAACTGGCTAACTATCTGTCACCATTTCATCACCTAGTAGCTACTATTGTGGTGAGCATACTGGTGCACAAATGGCTGCACATTAGTGGTAGTTGAAATGAATCCCCACTCACTATGTAAAGCACTTTGAGTAGTGAGAAAAGCTCTATATAAATGTAAAGAATTATTATTCTTATTATTGCATGAAACATCACAGACAAAAAGTTTTTTCTTTTTTGTGTATTGTATCAGCTTTCTTCTTTATTTTTTTGTGTGAACTGCTTTGAATTTCACTAAAACTTTTAAAACAAAGACACTTGGACTCTGGAGTCTTTTTTGAACCTGAGTCATACTAATTGCTGAAGCCTTTCTGGCAGCTTTATTTTGAACTGTTTTAAACTACTGAGAAACCTTCGACTAATGCACCTACATTATCTGTGTCACTCATCATTATCCTTTGGCTTTACAGTGGGATAACTTTAAAAATATATGCATGTATTGTGTATTGTATTATGTATTTTTTCATCTTTTTGTTCTTCTGTTTACCAATTTCAGTTAATTAATTGCAATATAGGTTGGAGATAAAAGGGGCAGGGACTTCAGATGGGTGTCAAACTCCAGTGCCAGAGGGCCTCAGTGACTGTAGGTTTTTGTTCCAGCCACACTTATGTTAATGAAACATGAGAATTTATTTTGTAGCTTCTTAGATCTTTCATTAAGAGCTTTCTCAGTTTTTCTTTGTGCTACATTTTTTTTCTTTTCAAACATGTTTTTAAAACATATTGTATTGTACTCCTATACACTATAAATACAATTGACTTGACACTGTCAATGTAATGGTGATCGAGTTAGCTGGTCGTCCACCTGCTTTGCACTTAACTTCTTGTTTGGCTGCTTATTTGAAGAAAAAAATAAGCATTGTGAATCTTAAGAAGCAAATCAATTAAAATTAAAGGCAAATAAGTGTGTTCAACTGGCAGCTGTTATTACAGCCATACCACATGCACTTCAGAACAGGTCATCCACCTAAGTATGTTCAGGCCCAGCCAGTACTTGGATGGGAGGCCGTCTAGGAACACCTTGGGTTGCTGCTGGAAGAGGTATTGGTGAGTCCAGCAAGGGTTGCTTACCTTCTGGTCTGTGGGTGGATCCCAATACCCCAGTGCAGGGATGGTGAAATTGTGCTGTAAAAATAGCACCATCCTTCGGTTAAAAAAAAGAGATCCTGACTCTTCATTAAAGTCATTAAAGTTCCTGTGCATCCTTCATAAAGAGAAGGATGTATCTAATCATTCTGCCCTCCTAATCATCCCCTTTCTCTAAGTGTCTCCTTCACTACTTTACCACCTAACAGATTATGTGTGGTGAGAGTGCTGGAACAAAATGGCAGCTTTGGCATCATCCAGGTAGATGTTGCACATTAGTGGTGGTGGAAGTGGCTCCCCACTGACTATGTAAAGCACCTGGAGTAGTGAGAAAAGCTCTATATAAATGTAATGAATTGTTATTATTATTACTAATTAAGAAAGTGTCTGAAATGAAAACCTGTGGCCACCTCCAGGATTACAGTGTGTTAACCTCCAAGGTCTACGGCCCTTCACTGTGGCATTTGCTTTCGGTTCCTTTCCATGGAAGTATTGTTCCTTTAGATGCCTTCATATTAAAAATTACTTTCTTTCTAAGAATATTTTGGTTTTGATTTGTGTTAACAATTATTTCTAGATTTCTCCTACTTTGACATTTTGATTCTTTCTGCTCAGGATTAGGATCACAGAAATATTAATTACTGAGTTGATTTTTATTTGGGTTTCGCTTTTGTTTTGTTTAAAGGATTAAATTTTTGGATTGCTGTATTTTATTTATTTTAATTTTTTTTGGCTTTACTAAATCTATAATTTCTGTTGGTTTTGTTGAATTACCATGGAAACAGAACTAACTTAAAAACTTAAAAATTTCTGTAGTTCCATTTCTCACTTTGTGCTAATTTGTTGTTGTTTTCCTTGTTACTGTTTATTTTGTTAAGCAGTCTTGTAGTTGTATTTAATTATTGTTACATATTCAAATTAAATATTTATGTAGCACTAGATTTTGCTGAGGAATTAGACTTTTGAGTCCAATTAGGTTTACTTTTAACAAATATATACTGTTTTTATTTTAAACTTAGCAAATTTTTAAAACTATCCAAAAAGACAAACAAGAAACATATAATGGGTGTTGAAATGTGCTTTGCCTTTCATGTGAGTGAACATTAACCAAAATTAAACACAAGTATTGAGGTAATAATATTGTTGTTTTGTTTTATATTCTCTTATGTTATTTTTCCTTTGTTTACTCTGGATTGATTATGGAGTAAATAGTTGGACCTGGAATATTATTATTTGTTTAATTAAATTGTATGCCATTGTAAGGCTTTCCAAGATAAAAAGAAAAAGGAAAAATGTTCAGTTCATGCCACATATCCTCTGCTTATCCTAATGAGGTCAGAGGTGACCACATACATAGTGAGCTGGACAGTCCGGCTACCCTGTCATCAACAGCAGAAGAAGAGTGTCCTTCATCTGCACAGGATGAAATCTTAAAGATGAAATCATAAATATTTCAATACACAGGTACAGATTTCTTAATCACTTGAGCAGAAGACTGCAGTTTTCATGATAAACAGGAAAGAATAAATAAATGGTGATAGCTTATCAAGATAGTGTGTAAAGTATGTTTTCTGTTTCTAAAAAGTTTTATAAAAAATAAATCCTGAATGGGTAATTTAATGTAAGAATTATATAAAAAAGAAATTGCTCATTATAGACAGAGACAAATTTGTTGGTACCCTTCCACGAAAAAAGAAGAACCCACAATTGTCTCTGAAATAAACTGAAACAGACAAAACTAATTGTCATGCATTGTTGTTTATTCCGTATTGTAACAAAAATCTAATTTTGCTTTAGAGTTTTGATTCAACAGCATAATTTAAGTAAAATACACAAATGAAAATAGCATGGACTAAAATAATGGGACCCTTAACCTAACATTTTGCTGCACAACCTTTAGAAGCAATTGTTGCAAACAAACAATTCCTAGAGCTCTCCATGAAACTTCTGTACCTGTCAACAGGTCGTTTGGCCCACCTGTCCTGAGCAAACTGCTTCAGCTGTGTCAGGTTTGAAGGGGTTTTCTCCAGATTGCATGTTTCAGTATTTTCCATACATTTTTGATGGGAGTCAAATCAGGGCTCTTAGAAGGCCACTTAAGAATAGTTCAATGTTTAGATCTTAGCCATTCTTGGGTGCTTCTAGCTATGTGTTTTAGCTCATTATCCTGTTGGAGGTTCCATGACCTGCGACTGAGACAGAGCTTTCTGACACTGGGCAGTACGTTTCACTCTAGAATGTCCTGTTACTCAAGAGATTTCATTGTTCTCTGCACAGACTCAAGGCACCCCATGCCAAATGCAGCAAGGTAGCCCCAAACCATAGCCAAGCCTCCCACTTGTTTCATGGAAGGTCTGGTGATCTTTTATGAAAGCTTTACTTCTGTAAAAACAGAGCTGATGTGATGTGCCAAATAGCTCCAGTCTTGTCTCATGTGTCCAATGGAGTGTTCTCCCAGAAGCATTGTGACCTGCCAATATGCAAATTCCAGTCTGGCTTTTATATGTTCTTCATTTAACAGTGGAGTCCTCCTGGGTATTCTTCCATCAAAAAGTGATCAGTGGTGCAATCAGACACTGATGGGCCTTGACCTTGTAGATCAGCTTGAATCTCTTTGGAAGTTGTCCTTGGCTTTTTGTCTGCCATTCTTACTATCCTTCAGCCCATTGTGGGGTCAATTTTCCTTCTGCGGTCACATTCAGGGAGGCTGGCCACAGTCCCATGGACCTTAAACATTTCAATAATATTTGCAACTGTTGTCACATGGACATCAAGCTGCTTGGAGATGGCCTTTTAGCCTTTTTTGCCTTTAACATGCTTGTCTATCATTTTCTTTCTGATCTCCTCAGGCAACTCTCTCCTTTGCCTTCTCTGATCCCTGTTCTGTGTGAGACACACGATGATACCAAACAGCACAGTGACTACTTTTCTCCATTTAAACAGGCTGAACGACTGATAGCACAATTGGAGAAATTTGTGATACGAATGAAAGAAAACGGCTAGTTTGAAAAATGACTCAAATCCAATGATTTTTTATTTTTTTTAAGGGTACCACCAAATGTGTCCATACCGTTTTAGAATATCTTTGTAGAATAAGCAATACTTTATCTGTTTTCACACTTCATTTGCTTTACTCAGTGACATATCAAAGGCATGCAGGTAAGCATGGGGAATATTGCATTTTTTTCATTTCATCACTTTTCAGGAGGCATACAGCACTTTGTTAATGAACTCTAAGCGTACCAACAAATGTGTCCACTAGCCATAACAACATGTCCTACCTGTTATAACATAAAATAAAGAAAACTGCAAAATACAACACTGCTGTCCTTTGGAAGAAGACTGTGATATTCGACTGATGCACAGAGTTTATGGCAGTAAGTGCAAAAGAAAAATAAGAAAATAAATTAATATCTTGTAAGCTTACATGTTTCTATGGATATGTGTAACTTGCATGCATATATGCCTTTGTGTATGTGTGTGTGTGTGTATATATATATTGTGGTAGATAGGGGCACTCTCGCTCCCTTGAACCCCTGTCCACGATTCCAGACACCAGATAAAAGTCCAAATTCTGACTTTATTTAATCGCCACAGCATGATTCCCTGCTGGTCTTCATACTGCAGGGAGGGCTCCATCTGGCGGCCTGGGGGTATTGGCCGGGATGACAAGCCGGCCACATCTCACAGTATCCCCCAGCAGAAAACCAAGGTTTTGCACGTCTTGTCCCACACGGGACAACTTCCCCCAAGGAGATCCAAAGACCGGGTCCCGGCGATGCAGTTGCCACTCCCGTGTGAACCTAGGAAATATATAATTAATATATAAATTTATGAAAATAAATATTTTGCTTTTCTGCCCTCCTAGGACAACCTCTCCACTCGTGTCCCGGTCTGCGGCATTCATAGCACAGCCGCGATCCCCTTGGTAGTCTCTCTCTGTGGGACAGGAAGCACCTAGGTACTTCTGGCGCCGCCCCCTTCTCTGATGAGGAGAATTCCCTGGCCGCCTTTACATTCTTATGGCCCTTATCCACATTGTCAGGAGACCTCTGTTTTATTTGAGAAGCATCCTGTTTCCTCTGGGGCTTATATGCAGTCTGGGTCTCTCTATTGAATGAAGAGAGCCCTTTTACTGTCTACACCCCTTTATTTTTATAAATTACCGGTGGCGGCGTCTTTAGGGCTTCCTCGCTCCGGGAGTCAGCACTGTCTAGCTGCCCCGGATTGATTAGACCTTCCGCCGACCACTCGGTTAACATACCGGCCTCTCTTGTAGGGCATGTAGTGTACTGGCACCCGCTATTTATTAAAAGCGGGGCCGGATTACACTGCGTCCCTCTTGTTTTATATACGGTACGGGTTTCACATACCTGTACCACCGCATCAAGACATACGGGAGGCTCTCCACCAAACCGCTGCACGTAGTCCCTCACCTTCTCCAACGGCGTTTTGGCTGCCGCTCCCAATTCCGCGACGATCTTCTCAGTGGTCGTCAGGACCTGTAAAACACTCGCTACGGGCTCGAGAAGTCTCTCGAGTTCCCGCAAGTCCAAATGTTTAATTACTTCGGCCGGCAGAAGACTTACTTCCTCGGCTGTCTTACCTGCCGATCGGGAGCCAATGAGCACGCCTGCTTCTGGCACGTGCTCTGATGGGTCTCGTGGAGGCTGCTGAGACATGGAGTCCTCTTTGGCTGCAGTCGAGGATCAGGTCGCTTCCTTCAGCGGACTGTGGTCTGTCTTATTTACTTTTACGACATCCTGAACAGCCATTTCCCGACCCTCCTTACCTTTTTGAGTGGTGAGCGGTGCTCCGCTCGCCTCCCCCTTCCCCTTCAGAAAGACCAAGTCCTTTTCTTCGGGCTCGAAGGCGCAAACAGCGGGAGGCAGACCTCCTCCTTCCCAGAAAGCACCGGGTTTGCTGCCGTGTCTCTCGTCGGCTGCCGTCATGTGGAAGTCGTCTCCCAGGTGCTCTGGCTTCGACAGGAGCATGCCGTTGTCTTCGGGGCAAATTCCTTTTTCCCTCAGAGCCTCCAGGTGATCATCTCCGAGGTACATGCACGGAACAAAATGAGTTATAACAAACGAGTTGTTAATGACGTTCCCGGCACATACCTCAGAGTGATCGCCGCCTCCTGGAGGTTTCTCCAGACTTGAAAGGCAGCTCCTTAACTCCTCCTGAGCGTCGGCCATTGCACACAGGTCACTCCCGCTGGCAATATTGCTCTTCCTTCCTCTTCCCCATTTTGGACTTGGATTTCTTTTTGGATTCTGGCAATGCTGTGGTGATTCCTGATGCTGTTGTCTGTTCAGGGTTCGCTACCTACAGAAATTTTTGATTCAGGTCCTCTGCAAATGACGCTAGAGTATCCTGCCGACTATGCCACTGTGGTAGATAGGGGCACTCTTGCTCCCTTGAACCCCTGTCCACGACTCCAAACACCAGACAAAAGTCCAAATTCTGACTTTATTTAATCGCCACAGTGCACAAAGCACACTCTCCTCCACAATACTCATATACTAATCACTAATCACAATAATAAATCACAAATACAATCCTCCAGCTTCCAGACGCGTTGCCACCCTTCCACCCAGCTCAGCTCGCCGTCTGGGAGCTCCCACAGTCCTTTTATATCTCCTGACCCGGAAATGTTCTCCATCCCCAGTCCATGTGACTCTCAATCACTTCTGGGTCAGGTATAAGTTCTTTTCTTCATCCCGGAAGCCCATCGCTCTTCCTATGACGAACTTCCGGGTCATAGGGCACAATTGAGTCCTCGGTCCTCCCTGCAGCACCCTCTTGCGGCCCCTGAGGTATCCAGCAGGGCTGAGGATAAAAACTACAGCGCCCATGATTCCATCCTGGTCTTCGGGGCACCTCCATACTGCAGGGAGGGCTCCATCTGGCGGCCTGGGGGTATTGGCCGGGATGACAAGCCGGCCATATCTCACTATATATATATATATATACTGTATATATGTGTACATAATTGCTTATTGAATTGTATTGCATATGTAAACAGATAATATTTCCTTATACACAATATTTTGAGTAAACACTTTGTCTTGATTGGGAATTTGATTTCCTTGCTTGTCTGTATCTAGATCTCTAACTTTTACTTTTGACGTTCCTCTGGACCAAGTAACACGGCACAGCCGTGCATAAAAACTGGGGACAATAATTAAATACCAGAAATATCTAGTTTGCTGGACAAAAGAGATGGAAGAAATGCCACTGATGCTCTAATGCTAAAATGTAGGACAAAATTAATTCTTTACCCAGGTTCTTGAAATTGGAGTTTCTGTCATTTGTTTATTACTATTTACATAGTCACTACATTCATTTCCAGATGTTGTGTAGCTTTATGGTATTCGCTCATTGAGAGTATAAATGAGTCAAATTTGTGAAACCTAAAGTGTCATCTGTGAGTCATAACTTACATATTGTGATAACGACCGGGCAGCTTGCCCCATCAGAAGACGTGGAGAACCAGGGGACTGGGAAGGGGCAATTCCTACCCCGAGGCGCAAGAGGGCAGTCTTCCGGGACTGCATGGAAACCATGGAGCTGAGAAGCTTAACCTGATGAGGACTCGAAGCCACCAGCAGGGGTCGTTTGGAGGGTTGAGAAGCCTTGGTTTGCAGCACTTTTGCCACACCAGGAAGAGCAGCAGGAAGGTCATCAGGGAGCACCTGGAGCACATCCAGGGTATTATAAAAGGGGCCGCATCACTCCAATTCAGGGAGCCAACGTCGGGATGCAGACAACAGAGCTTGCGACTGGAGGAGTGAAGGTGGCAGAAGAGAAGGTAAAGAGACAAGAAAAGAGAGAAGTGGAGAAAGGAATGAGCCTTGTGGTTTGTGTATTGTGTGTGCAGAAAAGAACTGTAAAATAAAAGAGGAAAAAAAGTGGAAATTGTGTGTCCTTGGTGTCTGTCTGTAGCTGGGCTGGTCTTTCACTATATATATATATATATAAACACCATGTTTGCCTGCCTGTTTTGTTCTTGTTTGGAAATATGTCAACTATTGATCCAAAACCCTCACTTTTGGCAGCCTATTTAATATAAGTATACAGGTGGCTGCCCCCAAACATTTTCCTATGTCCTTTTAGGGCTCTTTTACTATATATATATATATATATATATATATATATATATATATATATATATATATATATATATATATATATAAAAGTAAGAGTTGGACCTCCATATGCAGGACACCCTGCAGATACCAAAGTCCACAGATGCTCAAGTCCCTAATAAAACGTGGCATAGTATTTGCATATAACCTAAATACATCCACCCATATATTTGAAATTATCTCTAGATTACCTATAATATCTAACACAATCTAAATGATATGTAAATAGTTGTTATACTGTGTTGTTTAGGGAATAATGACTTTAGCATGCAACATGCCACTTTTCATAAGATCTAAGAAATAGCACTTTACACTCCCTCTTAGCATTTGAGGGATTGTTTTGACCACCTAATTGCTTTTTTATCACATTGTAATAGACTGTATCACAGGCCTTTGGGAGACTAATAGCTAACTAGAGCAGTTTGATCTTTGTATAGGTTAATTATAAAAAGAGAGCATTTACCTGCAGAGAAGGTGAGAAGGCTGTGGTGGTGGTATTTAGGCATGCCGTGGGTGGAAACATTGTTCGCAGTTTTGACGTTGGTGAGGAAGTCTGTCATTCACGTTAATACACGCCGACATCCTGGTGTTACTTCATGCCATACTTGGGAAGGAATTGTGGCAGAGTAAAAATGAAAATGGAGGCACGTAAGCCAACCGTGCAGAGGAGCCTTATGATTAAAAAACTCCCCAGGGAAGAGGAATTAAAAATTAAACCAACTTGTTTAAGCTGCCTGAAGTTGGAGGTGTGTACACGTGACAGTTTGTGTGTGCCAGCAGTCAAAATATAGGGAGACTTCTGCCTAGATAGAGGCTATAGGGGGGTGTAAGGTCACAAGCGGCGTCACTGACAGGTTGGTGTCAGGCTAGAGTTAATTTTTGGCCAGGTAGTTCGGCTCGGCAGATAACACTGAGAAATTTCCAACAGGGGTCGTCCTTTGACTATCTAGCATTGGAGAGAGAAGGTAGCTGAGCAATTGTGATAGAGTGATCCCTTTGAGCATCCCTGTTTATAGAGTTGCTTTTTTTTTCACCACTTTTCTTGTGTTTTGTACTGGTGCCGTTTTGTTCACTTTGATTTTGATAACTGTTTTTTTTCTGTACTCTTGATTTTTGTCCTGGAAGAAGGAGGAAGAAGAGAAAGTTGTCTAAATGTGTGTTTTTGTTATTTCTTTCCTTTTTTTCTTTGTTCATCACTTTTACAGGTTCACCTTCATTTATTTTGTTTATTGTTGTATATATTAGTGTCATTGCAGAGGACTGTAATTATTTTGAAGTGCATAACACTAGAGATTTAGTTTTCTTACTGGCACTTTAATAAAGATTTGTTTTCTTTTGAATATTTTTGTTTTGTGTTTCCAAAATATGGCACTGATCCATTCGGTTACATTACACATGCCCAGAACCCGAGTGTGTGCAGAGGTGCCTGTGCACAGGGCATCACAAACATATGTTTTATTATTCATGCCTTTAAAATTCATATATATCCCTCTGTACAATTCAACTTGATTTTTTTATAGCTCCTTGTGAACTCCCTTGTGGTTACTTCTCATCTCATTTTCTGAAACCAATCTTCTTGATGAGGGCCATGTAGGCAGCAGCCAAGCAGGTAAGCCCAGACTTACCTTTACCCTACTACAGATTCCAGCTGTTCCTGAGGAATTCCCAAGTATTCTCTAGCTAGCTGAGAGATATAATTCCTCCAGCATATGCTGAGTCTACTGCAGTGAGATGTGTTTGGCAAAGCTCTAAGGGGAGCCACCTGGGGGGCCTCTTTACAGCATGGTCAAACCACCTCACCTGAGGCCTCATGCATAATGCCGTGTGTAGAATTCACACTAAAACATGGCGTACGGACAAGAAACGGAAATGTGTGTATGCACAAAAAAATCCAGATGCATAAATCTGTGTTTATGCCAACTTCCACTGTCTTCTGCTACATAAATCCCGATCAGCGTGAAAGTAATGCACGTGGATGCACCTGCTGACACTCCCCAACTCCTCCCAGAATTATGCCTCTTTGAATATGCAAATCAATATAAATAGCCCTTAAGCTCAGTGTTCTGTTAAAAGGCAATGGCAAAAGCATGGGGGAAATAGAAGAATTTCAGTGAACACCAAGTGGAGGCAATGAAAAACGTACTGTTTGTTGGTTTAAACAGTGGTATAAACAAGAAAAGAAAGTTGATCGAGTAACAGAGTGGTAGAGAAACTCAAAAGTTCAAGTTGAGAAAGCCACAAAGTGTCCGAAATATAAGATGTGGTCAGATATCAAAGTCGCTGTGAAAAGGCGAGTTGTAGACCACCATCGGAGTGCCATATGGAAGCATATTAGGGTACAGAGAAAAAAAAAAAAAATAGGGACACAGTTGTAAAAATGTCCAAATGTCAACTTTAATCTCAAATTTTCCACTTTAATCAAGCACTTTATTTTGTCATCAAAGTAGAACATCATAAACTTCATCTTAAAATTGTTTAATTTACTAGTTTTTCAGATCTCATCGTAACTAAAGTAGCACGTTAAATGCTTTTTTCTATGTGTTCTTCTATGTGCACTTTGCGTGTGAATCACTACGAGCTTCTTAAATGGGCTTTCTCTTCCACCGACAGGACACAGAATACATTACATTCATGATATTACAGCTCTCTGAACAATTTAAAGATGTATACTTGATATCATTTTCATAATGATAGGAATTAAAGCATGTATTAAACAGGGGGACACAGTGGCGCAGTATTAGCGATGAGCTAGCGCCCTGTCTAGAGAATGTTGCTGCCTCCCGCAAGATGCTTGCTGCGCCGTTTGTGACCTTAAATGAAATAATTTGCTGCAGCAGTACTGCCTTTCTCAAATTTATTAACCTCCTATTCCTGTCCTTCCTTTTCTCTCTCCAAGTAACCAATCTCCACACAATCATCTTTGTAATAGATGCCAAGCCATCTGTAAGCCTAGAACGCAGATTCTTCAAAACTTTTATGAAACATTGAAATATCTTCGTAGTACATTTAATAAATTTTAACTTGATAAATGAGCGAGGTCTTGCAATATGAGTAGTACATATATGCTTTGTCTGCAGAGCGCCACATAAGGATTGTGGGTAATCGTCTCCCATGCTCATTCTCAGTTGGCGTGCCTCACTCATATAGTCAACATCCATATGAGTTTATGCAGTTTACTATAGAATGGTGACCACGTGGTAAAGTGCAAAGGTAAAGTGCAGGTTAATTTGTTTTATGTATTGTTACTTTATATTTTGTATTAATCATTTTTTATATTTGTGGGTTGTGAAACAAATTATCTGAGTTTCCATTATTTTGTATGATACAAGTGCTTTGGATTACAAGAACGTTTCAAGAACGAATTATGCTCGCAAACCAAAGTTCCACTGTATACATTATTTTAATGAAGTTACAAACTTATCTGTATAATGTAATAAACATGCTTTACTGTATTTCATCTTAAAAATGAAAGAGTTCCAAGAAGATAGTGCTTGGAAATCTAAATCGACTTAGAAGCTAGTCATCATCATATGTAAATATGCGCTTTATAAAGTGGCTCAGGTTGTGCAATAGTATAACTGTAGTGCAAGTTTACAGTGAGGTGATTGTACTTAAAAGTACAAACAGTTCTACCAGGGGCAATTGATGGAGTGATTGAGTCCATTTAGAGCACCTGGGATGAAACTGTTTCTGAACCGCAAGGTCCCTACAGGAAAGGCTCTAAAGTGTTTGCCGTATGGGAACAGTTCATATAGATTGCATGTGCAAGATGCTGTATACCAATAATCCGATCAGCTGCTGTACGACTGTGATTCTACACTCAGATACAGATACAGTGGCTTAAATACTCAGTGGTTCACTGGGAATAACAACACTAAAACAGTGATGGTATTTAGAATAGTTTGGCCATTTGGTGTACCATTAGATGGTTATGGGTTGATTACAATGAGATGCCTTAAACTAATAAACAATGTGTGGTTAATTTCAGTGTATTTGATAAAGCCGCGTCAGGGATGTGAATCTAAAAACTAAAGGGAAACCACACAGGAACAGTAGCACTGCTTTGACGCTGGGTGCCAACAGTTTGCAAAACCGAGCGGAAAATTTGTGTATGCAAGGGATTGAGCTAGCGTGAAAATGTGTGTGGCTTTACAGCAAGTTTAGTTTTTATACATCACAATGTGAGCATGGAAATGGGAGTATGCAACATTTTTGTGTGTATGCACCGTTTATACATGATGCTCCGGGCTTCTCTTGATCTGGAGGAGCAGTGACTCTGCCGCTCTTCCAAATCACTTCTCCCCGTATCTTGAAGTGTCATCCCAACCACCTTATGAAAATAACTACTTTATTCTGCTTGTTATTGCAGTCTCTTTCTTTTGATCATTACTCACAGCTGTTGGCCATAAGTGAGTTTTAAGTTTAGATTCTGCTCTTGCTTCACCACTCTGGACCAGTAGAGCATCCGCAGAACAGCTACCACCACTGCAGTCCTCTTGTCGATTTCATGTTCCCTTTATCCACCACTCATGAATAAGATCTTGAGATACTTAAACTCCTCCACTAAGGGCAGTTGTTCCACACTTTTTCAAAAGTAAATCATGACCTAAGATTTGGAGGTGCTGATTTTCACCCCAGCTTGTTTGCACAGTTGGATAAGGCAAAGAGGACAACATCATGTGCATAAATCAACAATGCTGCTCCTAACCTCCACAACCAGATACCCTCTCATTCTTGGCTGCACCCTGATATCCTTTTGATGAAAACCAGAAATAGGAGTGGCGACAAGACCCAGCCTTGAAGGACCCCGATTTAATGGCAAGTTTTCAGACACAGTTCTCACTCCATTCATATTTCTGTACTATAAAAGCATATAACCTTCAAGAAAATGCTACAGACACAACCTACAGTATGTTATTCATGGACAATCAGAATTAATTCAGTTGGTGTCCAAGGCAGAATATCTTGATACATGATATTGAACATGATTGGTTAAATCTGAACAAAGTTGTAAAAAGTTCTCTTATATAGAACATGGATGTTAATGCAGCCAAGTCAAAGGAAATTCTTTAATATCTGATTATATTTTCACCAAAGTGATCTGATTTTTCAGTTCAGTATTACTGCTTACAATATCATAATAGAGGAGAAAAAATGTAGACATGATTTCTGATGAGTTCAGCCTTTTCCAACAACAGAAGCTGAATTTTCAACAGAGGTATATAGACCTTTGATAACGACTCTATTATTTATCATACATATTTTGTGAATACTAACTTATATAACTGAGAAGCCCAGTTTATAATGGTTCAGGTCAACACGACTGTGGAATTTAATGGTGTCATGTTTGTTTTTCAGCTCCTTCCTTGCATCAAATAACATATGGATGAAAGACAGAAGCATTAGGAAATAGATTTTCTTCTTCTAAGTACAACACAGATTGCTTTGCCAAATCTCTCACCCTATCAATTCTTCACTTAAACACACATGAGAAGACACTTCCATTATTCACTGCAATTATATGGCCACTAAGAAGCTGAAACTACAAAACAGGTAGTAATTTGTTCTGTATCCTGCTAGGACAAGATCTGAAAATGCTAACATCCATCTTAATTTTGACCTTGGCAAAGAAAATTTAAAGCACCCTTTGTAATGTCAAGGTTTTATTAAATCACATATTGATTGTAACCTGGTACACCAGGTTAGACTAAGCTGAAAATGTGTGGGAAGAATTAAAATTCAGAAAGACACTACATGCAGTTCAAAGTACTCTGTTGTTTTTAATCAACCTACAGCATGGTTTCATGTGAGAATTATGAAGAATTTTGAACTTACATGTAACATCAACATTTATAAATACATTTTTTGTACAGAAGCTGCTTTCTGTGTTGCTATCTAGGAAATTGTAATTCATATGAGACATATGACAGGGCATTTACAATTAAATCTATAGTGGGGTCTGAGATAGGATCCAACTCCTTACTACCCTATCTGCCTAGACAAAAATTAAGAGATCTCTGTGTGTGTCTGTGTGTCTGTCTGATTGCTATTTCTCTATTATATGCCATTTGGTATGGGATTCTTTAAAGCAACTCCAATGTTTGTGGTGCTTCATCTGTTGGAACAAAAAAATGACATGCATTTTATTACTACATATTGTAATACACAATACATTTCTATTGATGGTGCACTGCAAATGTTAATGCTGAACATGTCCAACAGAAGGTAACCACCAGATGGACAGAAATCAGCTTATCCACCTTAATAAAAGGACAAGTGTCTTTGTGTCTGTGTATCTGTACAGTTCCTAGGTCTCTATATTTCCAACAGATGGTACTTCCCATACATTTGTAGTAATAATATGCATTGCATTTGTCATTCTAATATCATACCACAAACATTAACACTGAATAATCATAGTTGAAAACAGCAAAGAAAAAATTAAGAATAAGGATTAAAACTCCACAGACCCTAATGGAAGGAAACCTCCATCCCTGAATTAGGGAGGGCAGGGAACTCACCACTGGAGTCGACACCACCATGTTATAAATGTGATTCAATTCTTGGCAGAGTCCTTTCTTTGAGGCTAAGCCTTAAATGTCTGGAACCCAGTCAGGGCTGCTATAGATTGTTCTAGAATGTAACAGGTTGGTTTAAATTGTAACTGATTGCGGTTGATTGTAACTGATATAATAGATGGATATAGATTGTAATAGTGCAATAGATTGTGTCTTTATGTACCTATATTGTGAGGGACAACACGTGTATGCAGTTGGCCCTATCGGTATGGGTTCCGATCTCTTACCTGGCTGGCAGGCCCTGGCACTGAATGGGCTCAAAGTAAGGCAAGATTCTTTCTACCCTTGCCAAAGAACAGATAAACCATGCAAATCTGCAGGTGGGCACATTGACTTCCTGGCAGGGATGGACCCAAGACCATTTCCCAGCCAGGAGATCACTAGGATGGAAGGACAGGGGGAGACAACCTGGCAGGGCTACTTACTTCCCCGACATGCTAGGCGTCAGTCTCCCTGGCCTAAGCTACCTTTATGGACACCCACAAGACACGTTGGGAACCGGCGTCACGTATGGCAGCCTTCCCGGGTTCTGTGGGTACTGCCAGCAGGAGCTGCTGGGATTAATTATTTCTGTTTCCATTTGATCAGAATGTACTTCCAGCAGGCCTATACCCTATCACTGGAAGTACTTCCCTGTCTAAGAGAAAAGAAGCTCCTCGACCTCATCCAGGTGATCTGGAGTCGGGTGGAAGAGGACTAAGCTTGCCTGGAAGGTGTGGAGGAAATGCAAGAAAAAAAGAGAGAGAAATTAATTTGGATTAGTGATTGTAAGGTAATTTATCATAAATAACCTTGGATTTGCACCTGGGACTTCTGTCTGTGTGGTTGTGTCTGGGGTTTTGGGTGCTGCAATACTCCCTACTGGTCACAAAATATATAATATATATTCTAAATATATGTAAATAAAGTATTTTAAAAAATAATGCAAATAAATGCCTCCTTTTGATAAATGAAAATACTGTGGATTATTTTTTTTCCACAGCCTAATTTATGAAATGTTCTGAAAACATAACATTTAACCAATAGTAACAGCATTCTAAAAATAGATAAAATAGCAGTAATATAAACATGAACACAGTCAATATGAAAAATGTTCCTAGAAATAGAACACCATTAGAAAGCAGGCTAGAGACTTTCCCCTCACTCTACTTCAAAGTGTCACATAATATAATATAATCCATCCATTTTCCAACCCGTTTAAATCCGAACACAGGGGTCTGCTGGAGCCAATCCCAGCCAACACAGGGCACAAGAAGGCAGGAACCAATCCTGGGTAGGGCACCAACCCACCACAGAACACACACACACCCCAAGGCCAGTTTAGAATCGCCAATCCACCTAACCTGCATGCCTTTGGACTGTGGGAGGAAACCAGAGTACCCGGAGGAAACCCACACAGACACGGGGAGAACATGCAAACTCCACGCAGGGAGGACCCAGGAAGTGAACCCGGGTCTCCAAACTGCGAGGCAGCAGTACTACCACTGCGCCACCGTGCCGCCAATATAATATAATATACAAACCGGATTCCAAAAAAGTTGGGACACTATACAAATTGTGAATAAAAACTGAATGCAATGATGTGGAGGTGCCAACTTCTAATATTTTATTCAGAATAGAACATAAATCACGGAACAAAAGTTTAAACTGAGAAAATGTATCATTTTAAGGGAAAAATATGTTGATTCAGAATTTCATGGTGTCAACAAATCCCAAAAAAGTTGGGACAAGGCCATTTTCACCACTGTGTGGCATCTACCCTTCTTCTTACAACACTCAGCAGATGTCTGGGGACCGAGGAGACCAGTTTCTCAAGTTTAGAAATAGGAATGCTCTCCCATTCTTGTCTAATACAGGCCTCTAACTGTTCAATCGTCTTGGGCCTTCTTTGTCACACCAAATGTTCTCTATAGGTGAAAGATCTGGACTGCAGACTGGCCATTTCAGTACCCGGATCCTTCTCCTACGCAGCCATGATGTTGTGATTGATGCAGAATGTGGTCTGGCATTATCTTGTTGAAAAATGCAGGGTCTTCCCTGAAAGAGATGACGTCTGGATGGGAGCATATGTTGTTCTAGAACCTGAATATATTTTTCTGCATTGATGGTGCCTTTCCAGACATGCAAGCTGCCCATGCCACACGCACTCATGCAACCCCATACCATCAGAGATGCAAGCTTCTGAACTGAGCGTTGATAACAACTTGGGTTGTCCTTGTCCTCTTTGGTCCGGATGACATGGCGTCCCAGATTTCCAAAAAGAACTTCGAATCGTGACTCGTCTGACCACAGAACAGTCTTCCATTTTGCCACACTCCATTTTAAATGATCCCTGGCCCAGTGACAACGCCTGAGCTTGTGGATCTTGCTTAGAAATGGCTTCTTCTTTACACTGTAGAGTTTCAGCTGGCAACGGCGGATGGCACGGTGGATTGTGTTCACTGACAATGGTTTCTGGAAGTATTCCTGAGCCCATTCTGTGATTTCCTTTACAGTAGCATTCCTGTTTGTGGTGCAGTGTCGTTTAAGGGCCGGAGATCACGGGCATCCAGTATGGTTTTACGGCCTTGACCCTTACGCACAGAGATTGTTCCAGATTCTCTGAATCTTCGGATGATGTTATGCACAGTTGATGATGATAGATGCAAAGCCTTTGCAATTTTTCGCTGGGTAACACCTTTCTGATATTGCTCCACTATCTTTCTGTGCAACATTGTGGGAATTGGTGATCCTCTACCCATCTTGGCTTCTGAGATACACTGCCACTCTGAGAAGCTCTTTTATACCCAATCATGTTGCCAATTGACCTAATTAGTGTTTATTGGTCTTCCAGCTCTTCGTTATGCTCAAATTTACTTTTTCCAGCCTCTTATTGCTACTTGTCCCAACTTTTTGGGATTTGTTGACACCGTGAAATTTTGAATCAACATATTTTTCCTTTAAAATGATACATTTACTCGGATTAAACGTTTGATCTGTCATCTACATTCTATTACAAATAAAATACTGACGTTTGCCATCTCCACATCATTGCATTCAGTTTTTATTCACAATTTGTTTAGTGTCCCAACTTTTTTGGAATCTGGTTTGTAATATAATATAATATAATATAATATAATATAATATAATATAATATAATATAATATAATATTTCTGTGTACATTTTTGTCCGGGTATTTGCAGAGTGACAGTTGTATTTGCATTCTTAAAGAGTGAATGATGCAAATTGCAAGAATATTCTGTCACTTTATAACTCAGGAGCTCTAAAGATTAGTTTAACTGAATCCAAATATAATTAAAGTGTTATCTTTGACACAAGTATGTATTCTAAAACACAGATTACAATACTACAATACAATACATATCTCCACCTCTCCCGGGTCTCCTCAACCTGCTCCCTACTATCGCTACAGATCACAATGTCATCAGCAAACATCATAGTCCACGGGGACTCCTGTCTAATCTCGTCTGTCAACCTGTCCAACAGCATTGCAAATAATAAAGGATTTGAAAAAAATTGGATACCCAGGATATTTAATCCTCAAGGAAGTAATGATAACACCTCTTCTTCAGATTTGTCGTCTCCCATTTTATCACTTGCAATTTAACATAATTAAAACTAATTTCCTACCCACAGAGTGTTGTTCCTGCTCTGCATGCCATGAGTGCTGGGATTGGCTCCAGCTACTCAGCAACCATACTGTTTATTTGAAGACCTGCATTTCAATATAAACTTCTTTTCTTATCATTATGCAATTAAAATGAATGATTAGGTAAGTCTTTTAGATGTTCTGAATTTGATATTAGCGTTTTTTTTATAAAGATACCAGCCACAGTACGTGGCTGTAGGAGGTAAGTATTAGAATAATTGAAAAATATATATTTTTTTAAAACACATCCTTCAACATCTGCAATAAGATGCTGCAGATGTTCTATCAGACGGTTGTGGCGAGTGCCCTGTTCTACGCGGTGGTGTGCTGGGGAGGCAGCATAAAGAAGGACGCCTCGCGCCTGGACAAACTGGTGAGGAAGGCAGGCTCTATTGAAGGCACGGAGCTGGACAGTTTGACATCTGTGGCAGAGCAACGGGCGCTGAGCAGGCTCCTGTCAATCATGGAGAATCCACTGCATCCACTGAACAGGATCATCTGACAGACTGAGGAGCAGCTTCAGCGACAGACTGCTGTCACCGTCCTGCTCCACTGACAGACTGAGGAGATCGCTCCTCCCCCACAACTATGCGACTCTTCAGTTCCACCTGGGGAGGGTAAACATTAACATTATACAAAGTTATTGTCTGTTTTACCTGCATTTTTATCACTCTTTAATTTAATATTGTTTTTTTATCAGTATGCTGCTGCTGGAGTATGTGAATTTCCCTTGGGATTAATAAAGTATCTATCTATCTATCTATCTATCTATCTATCTATCTATCTATCTATCTATCTATCTATCTATCTATCTATCTATCTTGTTCTACATGTACCTTCAGTGCCTTTCCTCTATAATCACGTGTGTGTGTGAACATCTCTTCACTGGTGCTGCCTCTTTCAAGCACATTTCCGTAAAGCCTGCTTCTAGGATTCTTATTATTTTCAAAATAAGTTTCTCACCTCCTATTCAATTTTATACTTTCTGTCTTTAAAGGCGACTCTGTCAGCGTGTGTATTATGCCTCTCTTCACCAGCTTTCCCCCTGTCGAACTTGTTCCTGTAAAGCTTGCTTCTTAGACTCTGTCATTACTTTCAAGGCGCCTTTCTTACCTCATATCCAGTTCATATTTTTAGTCTTTGAAGGTGACTCTGTCAGTTTGTGCCTTACGCCTTTACTAACATCTCTTCACCAGTGTTTCTTCTGTCAAACTCATTCTTGTAAGGCTTTCTTCTCAAACTCTATCATTATTTTCTAGGTTCCTTTCTCACATCATGTCCATTTTTGTTGTTGTTGTCTTTGAAGGTGACTCTCTCATCAGTGTGCCTCATGCATCTTACATTTGCAATTCCTCTTTCATCACATCACCAAAGCCAAACTAACCAATCCCACCAAAGCCAAACTGACCAATCAGATTGCTCAGGAGGGCCAGACACACAGACCTTAGAGTTTTTTTTATATAGTAGACAGATAGATAATAGGGTCTTTCAAAACGTTTCCGCACTTTTATATTTTCATTGGAAACAGTGAAGGCAGGAGGAGTAGTAATTGGTTGTGTCTGAGAGTGTCATGTGATTAGTTCTGTCTGGCAAGCCAGCTGACGTTTCAGTTTAGTATTAGAGTTGTCATCCTGGGGTGAAGATGGCCATGAAACTTATAAATTGCACCAAAGAGGAACAACGTTGAGTCATACGCTTTTTATGGGTAGAAGGTGTGCCGGGAGCACAAATTCATCTCCACATGTGTGCTCAGTATGGGGATAAAGTTCTCCCTCATAGAGTCGTCTATGACTGGATTGAAATGCTCAAAAATGGCCATACTAGTATGACGGATGCAGAGTACTCTGGACGCTGAAAGAAAATTTAAGGGGAAGAAGATTTTCATGTGATGATGATGTGAAAAGAGCAGTGCATCAGTGGCTGCATGTTCAACCAAAAACATTATTTACTGCTGGCATTAAAAAGTTGGCACGATGCTGGGAAAATTACATCGCAAAGGAAGGTGACTATTTAGAAAGTTAATGCAATTTGTTTTCGAAATTCTTAATAAATACAGTTAAAAAAGAGTGCGGAAACTAGATAGATATTTGAGTCACCCCATTTTTTAAAATGAATTTATGTTATATTTCAAGTTGTAACATATATAATTTGATTTTCCTTATTTAATAATTAATAAGGTATGTATTTATTTTATTCAGTTCTAAATTTGAAAATATACAATAGAGTTTAGTCTTATTAATAGTAATATGGCAATGACTGTATGGTTAAAATATATTCATATCTGTGTAAACAATTTGAAGTCAACACAGTGTATTTTGTAAAAAAAAAAAAATCTTTGGAATTTATATTCCTTTTGAATAGAAACTATTGAAAGACCTCTTTCTGAAGGTTTTCATATCAAGCCAGTGCACCTGGGGGCACATTTATAGGAGTCTGAGTCAGCATAAAATATGCTGCACCTTGTCAAACAGTGCACTTTCAGCTTATTCTTCTGAATATTTCAAACAAATGTGCTTCTAGCGAATAGTAGAACTCTTGGACAGAAAAGCATAAATTTAGTACAGGAAATGAAAATCCACATTATAGCTGAGGTACTCTTCCTACTTTAACTACTGTATAATGATACAGATACTGCAAAATGAAGAAGTCCTTCCAGTGAAATTAGTCCTTCCCTCCAACCTTCAGTACTCAGATAATGCGAGTCAGTAGGCAAGACATTGTTGAAAAAGTTCATTGTAGCCAATGGAAAATTTTTAAATTCTTATTGTACTGTTTAAAAAGGGTTATTATAACTTTACTATGTAATGTATTTTATGCTCGATTTATTTTTAGAAAAGGTTTAGCCCATAAGCCATCAACTTCTCATTTGGAATGTTGGCTTTATACTTTACTTGCCAAAAAAGCAAAGCTGGATATTTCACATCACACTAAGCATGTGCTACACAATTAAGAGAGTCTCAGTGTTTATTTAATTAGCTTTTACCTCAAAACTTCTATGAAAACTTTTACTCAACTTAACATTGTGTGATTGTTGACACCATGACAATCCCCCAACTGTGCTGTGTGCCAACACTCAGTTAATGCAGGTCCTGCGTAATGCGTCTGTCACCTGATGGTTGATGCAGGGAACATTTAAAACTTGCAGCTGATCTGGCCCTGTGCTCACTTTCTGTCTCCCCGCTTTTGCAGGAAGGCTATGTGTTTTGTATTTTTTTTTGATCCGTGAAAGGAGAGAATGCAAGACGACGTCATCATTCCCTGCTTGCACGTGACGTGGAGTGACAGCTCCTGTTTGAATAAGTGCTTTGAGGATATTCCTGTCTTGACAGAAATAAAACTGTTTTTTTTCTTGAAAATCAGACTCACCTCCTTGTCTCTTGCGCAAGTCTATGACACACATATCACAATATGTGTTTGACAGAAGTGAAAACACATAGGAATTTCAAGAACATTTGTAAAACTCATATTTGCTGTTTTTCAGTTGTCACACAGGAGCAAATCAGGAGCATTCACAGAGCATTCTGGAGCTAAGGACACAGGCACCAGCGTCTGCAGAAACTCAGTTGCTAACAGACGCCCTACTTTCGCCTGCAGTCTGGAGGACACAATACACTGAGGTCACTTCTGCATCGATCCCAGGGGATCCCACCTTTTCAGACCTGTGGGATATTTAACTCAAAACTGAAGAGTATGGATTTCTGCTATGACAAAGTGAATCGCTTAGCCTGAGAGGATATAAGGAAGGGCCCCCAACATCCTCAATAACATATATTGTGAGAAATTTTTCATTTTGCCAGTTTTCCCTTTGTCCAGAAATGGGTGCCGGCTGGCTCCTTGTTTTATCTCTCATGTCTTTTCATTTTACACAGCATTCAAATAATATTTATTAATGTTTAATCAAAACATAAGAAAAACTTTTTACAAAACCAGGCCTGTAAGCCCAACAAGGCTTGCCACTCATATGTACCTAATTTCTCCAAAATAAAATCAGGTTGAGTTGTGAAGTTCCCCAAAGTCCTACTGTACAACGCACAGATTGGTAACTTATTCCACATGTCTATGGCTCTCTGTGAGAGAAGCTTTCTAAAATGAATGTGAAATGTACCCTTAACAAGTTTCCAACTAAGTCCTTCTTGTTAACAGTAGAATCCCTGAAGCTTACAATTTTTTCCGTTACCCCGATCTCCTTAAATTTTCATATAATATGCCAAGAAGCTCGTAGCTCTTTATTACTGCGCTAAAAGCCCACTTTTGTTTGCAAATGTATGGTTTAGCAGAATGCAGCCTGCTACAGCCCCTACACCTCATTCTGTCAGATGAAGGCATCACCCTGCTGAAATCCTCACAGTTCAAGTATGTGTTGAAGTGTTCCTCTGGTGATGCATTTCTATGGAATTACATAGGTAATAAAATATCATGATTTGAAAGACATACATTTCACGTGTGTTCCGTGTCTACAACAACCTGTGCAAATATAGAATGAGAGACAAAATGCGAGGTAAGAAATGCTGAACACACAGCTAAAACAGAAAATGTTTTCATATGTTACAGTATAATGTTCATGTGAACTGTAGGATGTGTGAAGACTGAAGCACAAATATCCAATAAACACTATCACAAAAGATGAAACAAAATAGGTATGTTTTTATTCAAGAGTAAATCCGAAGAAAAAGACATGTTGCTGAAGCTCAACTATCAGTCGATTCAAAATAAAAGATGTTTGCATCTCGATTTCCTGTACTAATTACTTTTATTATTTTAATCTCTTTAATCATGTCACCTCTTATTCTTCACTTGCTTAAACTGTATAGGCTCAGCTCTTTAAATCTTTCCTCATAATTCATCCCCTGTAGCTCTGGAATCAGCCTAGTCGCTCTTCTCTGGACCTTTTCTAGTGCTGTAATGTCTTGTTTGTAGCCTTGAGACCAAAACTGCGCATAGTAGTCCAGATGAGGCCTCACCAGTGCGTTTTAAAGCTTGTGCATAACCTCCTTTGACTTGTCCTGTACACACTGGTCACTACACTGGCTCCCTAATGCAATACAGATAAAGTTAAAATCTTCTATATTACAGAAAAAAACATAGCAAGGCAAGAGAAAATCCAGAAATGAACGACTGGGCTGATTCTAGGACTGCAGGATATGACATAGGCAGAAAGGTTGAAGGAGTTGAACCTTTCAGTTTAAGCAAACAGAGATTAAGAGGTGACATTAGTACATTAGTGCGGGTATGCGCCAAATATCTAGAATACTGTGCCAATAGAGATATGTCAGGCTAACACCATGGGTCATTTTAAAAATCTCCTAAAAACCCACTTTTTAAATTTGGGCTTTTTATAGCAACATTTTATTTATACTCTTTATAGATTATACAGTACTGTACATGCATAGAATTATCTTGTTCTTCTTGGATTTGCAATTATAATTATCTTCTATTTTTTCTCTAATTTCTTTTGTGTTTTTTCTTATAGAACCTCCAACTGATTAAAGTATTATGCGACTGCCTGTTACGCTCAAATAAAAGCAGATACCCCAACTATCCACAAGACCCTTTGCATTGAATCCTCAAGGACAACACTTGGAAATAATATGGAACGACTCACCTGTTTTTTGTAAGTGCTTATTGAATTATTTTTGAATGCTATTTATACATTATTATTCTTATTTAATTGTCATTTGTTTTTCTTTTCTTTTAACTATTTTCTTCAACATCTTGTAAAGCATCTTTAGCTACAATCTGTGTATGAAAATGTGCTATAGAAATAAATATTGTTCTTGTTGCTCTAATGACGTTCTTGGCCCCACATTAGAGGATTTATAGGGAATACTTTCAATGTTTCAGCTGACATACAGTGTGTCAGTTGACAGGCCTTTAGCCTAAGCTTGGTCAAACTGAACAGGAGTGCAGTGTATGGTGGGAGAACTGAAACTCAAAGAAGGATTTGAATGTTTGGCATACTTTAGGTAACTGTTTCTTAAACTATGGGTTGCAACTCAACCACTGTTGTGTCACTTAGGGGTACGACTCACTGTATTGGGTCGTTTATGATTTGTGAAGTCTCTCGCAATGGATTGCCACCGATGGTTAATCAGTCGTCATTACTCTGCTGTGTTGTTGGCACCGATCCTCCAAGGGACCTCTTCTCACTATGACTATTGCTGGTTATTCCCCAAGTAGGACCACATGATTGTCGGTGGCAATTGGGCAAGGGGGACCCCCCTACTTTGGCAGTGGCTATCGGTAGCAATTCTCTAAGGAGGATTTTCTCGATCTGACAGTTTCATGGACTCAGTCTTGAAAACACTAAGAAAGGCAAGATTGGAATATGAGAGAAAAAAGTTTAAGAAACCCTGCTTTATGTTATTTATGACCTTCAAGAACCAGGGAACTAACCTGGAGTTGGTTGTGGAATGAGTTTGCCACTTACAAGCATGAGTAATAATGATGTTATCAACATTTTTTTTTTTTTCCATTTTGTTTTTGCACATACTTTCAATTTTAGAAGCTATAAAATGTTAGGCATGTCCCTAGTAGCAGTGATGAGAATCTGCTCTTAAGTAAAAGAGGGTGTGTTGTTTTCCATGCTCACTGCGCAAGAAGGCAGGGGGAGCTATGCTCTTTCAAAAAACTGACACTTTTATAGATCCTTGTCTCTTTTCCTTGGAAAGAATTTTTTTTTCCTTTTTTGTTAGACAAGACACAATCTGCTGCTAGAAAAAGGAGCAATCTGTAAATGTTCACCAGCATCTTGTTGTTGCTAATGGGATGGCAGATTAAACCCACCCAGGTTGTATGATTTTGTGTATCGTGTTATACTTGCTAGTACTAATTTAAATCTAAAAAGAAATGTAGTTTGTGAAGGAAATCTTAACACTAGAATCCTCAAAGTCTATGAAAAAACTTGTAATCTGGGTGTGAGGTGCCTGGAGTTGTAGAGGGTAAATAATCTTCATTTGGATTACGTACATCTCATGTGTGTTCCATGTCTACAACGATCTGTGTAAATGTAGGATGAAATGCGAGGCAGGAATTGTTGAACACATAACTAAAAAAGAAACGTTTTTCATATTTTAGTAATAATTGACAAAATGTAGACATGAAGTGTATAATGGGTGAAGACTAAAGTCTAAATATTAAATAAACACTTTCACATAAGGTTTAAATATAACAAAACAAGTATGTTTTTATTCAAGAATATAACCGTAGAAAAAGAAATCGGGTTAGGGTACAACACTGACACTGCACACCGCTTGGGTGGTGCAACGGTAAGAACTGCTGACTCACAATCAAGAGGTTCCCGGCTCAATTCCAATCACGTTTGTTTTGAGTAGTAAGCTGCTCTTATTGTTACTATTACAGAATAAAAACATACATTTGATGTGAGTCTGTAACAGCTGGTGTAAATTTATAGTACTTGTAAAATTTAGCATTTTTTTTTATTCAGTTTTATACTCTCAGTCACGTCGACACTCCCCCCATTCTGACACTGCTGTTTTCAAATAAAGACGTGCTATGACAGAGGTGAACTCAGATTAGGATGAGGGTCCTACATCGGAGAAGCCCACCCCACAAGAAACGTCCACTCACATATAAGAGCAATGCAGCTGCACCAGGCATAAAGGTGAAAGATGGCACCATTTGGATGCAGTAACAGGTTGAGTGTCATCCTGCTTTTGAATCTGCCACACACCTGTCCTTCAAAGAAAAAGCAGGGCTTACAGAGCTCGCCAAGGTGTCATGCAAAGTCCTGTTTTTGATTATGTTTTGTGATGGTCTTTATATGAAAAACATTTATACGAGGTGAGACACAAAAATTACCGGATTGGTAAAAAAAATATATTTATTGATAACTTAGAGCATTCTAAACATTCTCACCTTCTATATACTGGCCCTCCCGATCTCTACACCGCTCCATACGTATCTTCCATTGGTTGAAACAGTCCTGGAAGTCTTCTTGCTTGAGGCTCTTCAACAGGCTTGCCATTTTTGTCTTCACTTTATCCACTGAAGAAACATGTGTTCCCTTTAGGTCACTTTTGATTTTCGGGAACAAGTAAAAATTACAGGGAGCTAAATCAGGCGAATAAGGAGGATGATCAAGGACAGGAATGTTTTTGTCAGTCAAAAACTGCTTTACAGAAAAAGCATTGTGCACAGGAGCGTTGTCTTGTCTTGTGATTCGCTTCCCCAACATTGTCTTGGCAACTTGTGTAGCGATTGTTGTGCCAAAAACTGAGCAGGCTATTAACAGGATATACTTAGCCGGTCAGCATTTTGAGAGGGCGTGTGGGAGGGGATATAGTTCTAAGATTCACATCCAGCCGACCTCCAGACAGTTTTCCAGGAAAGCCCCAAGCTCAGTCTGGTTATTTTTGTGTCTCACCACATATGTTACTTATATAAAAGCCACATCAAATGTTATTTACCTATTTAACTTGATTTATTTACTTCTCTTCCAACAGCGTAAAGTCACAAGTAGATTGCAGAGCTTCCTGTGTTTGATTGTCACGGGACACAGTACATGCTATATTTTTATTACATATGCAAGTAAGAATTTCAGTGCACTTTGCACACATGACAAGACACTGAAATTCAACCTGAACCCCAATAGATAATTCTATAGTGTATTGTGAGGCTATCTTTCAAGAGAAAGGAATTTGGGGTGTAACTTCCTAATATTTAGAACCCTGAAACAAACAACAAGCAAGAAACTTTGGTACTTACTTCTCCCCAAACTACTTTTCAAACAAACCTCAGTTAATTTTGGTGTTACTCATTCTTTCTGTGCTTGTGAGATTATCAATGTGAGTGACAAAGTAATTTGATACTAAATCTTTCTCCTCTTAACAACTAATTTGAGCTTTTGGAAACTGGGAGTTTTTCATTGCTGCCTTTCAAAGATAAGTTGGGATTGCAACTGCATAATTTTCGTTACCTTGGAGAAAGGTAATATCCTTAAGATTTAGATATGATTGATGTATGGGGAAACAGACACTTCATCAAACTGTCTTTTACTAGATGAGTGCTGCTGGTGCACTGTGGATCTGTGCTTTTCTACAGTCTGCCTTGCAATCAAAAAGAGATAAGAGATGACATACCTAAGTTGGAAATTATTACTGACATATTCCTTCACATTTCTAAGCACTAAACTATAGTTAAGCAGAATGGCTTTGAAGCAGATGTCACAGTTGGTGATTATTCTACATGTAACAACAACAACGGAAAGGGAGTAAGTATGCTCTTAATCTTCTGCATTGTCTCATTTATAAGGGACAATTAATGTGGTTCATCAGTTAGAAATTTGTTTTTATATGTGTTAAAATTGTAAAATGCATATGATATGAAAAATATGAATAAAAAAACCGTTTTATCCACTTATTTAAAATGTTACTTCATTATTTTAATCACAACATTATTTTTCATAGCTTGCTTACAGCACTGCAAGAAGCTGGAAAGCATCATAACATTCTCATATCCACTTAATCTAATTCAGCGTTTCTGGTGTCATGGCTTCATATGGGTTTTGTATTTTGTAGAGGTGTGACCAGAACATCATGTGTGGGTGGGCATTTGGCTTGTCTGGGGGGGCAAAAAATATCCATCCATTCATCCTCATTTTTGTAGGGGGGTCAAAAAATAATAACAACATAGTTTTATATAACATATAAAAGCAAAAATTGTGGCATAAATCATAACCTATTGTTCAATAAAATTAACAGAGGCAATAGAACTTGTATTATTATTTTTTGTGAACAAATATAGAACTACATCTACAAGGTAAATATCAATAAAGTCAAATGTATACAAAATATGAGAGCAAGAACAGAAATGTGGCTCATTGTAGTCATTAGGGAGGCTATAGGATATCAGTTTCCAGTGTTGACCCTGGATATTATCTACAGGACCATTCTGCGGTTACTCTTGGCAAATTCTGAAATAAATTCATTCATGTCTAGATTTTCTGTGATGTTTTTCTCATGTGCCAGAATGACTACATTTCTCTTCCTTGAATGCAGCATTGTTCGGCGGAGTGGAGTGAGAATGCAGTTCAAAGTAGAGAAAGAGCTTTTGCATGCAGCTGAAGACACACCAATGATGAGTGCTGTGACATATAGCGAATGCAACATAGGGAAGGCCTCTTTGTACTGCTGAATGCATTTGCATGCTTCAGAGAGATTAGCATCAGCTGGCAGTTTATTGATCAACATTGCTTTTGCCACAGCAATTTCATTTTGCAAGCTCATGCTGTTTTGCTCTGTCCCTGCAAGTGCCTAAAGAGGTTTCAGGAGAGAATGATCAAGAAATAATTCTGATTTTGGCAGGAGAAGCGATGTGGCCCTCAATAATTCAACATTTCTCTGAGAGAATCTTGTCTCCATTTCCACAATAGCTCTATCAAGAATGCTGAACATAGCCCTTTTAAAAGTCTGATTAGGAGCAATTTGTTCATCAGAGTCACCATGCCCAAGCGTAGACACGACAATACTATCATCAAGCTGTGAGTTAACTTTCCGTTTCCTTTTGAGCGAATTGGTAGGCCTACTTTCACACTGAGAGAAATGCTCCTCCCAGAATGAGTCATCCACTCATCTCCTTCAGTGTTGCCAGTGAAGCTGTCACCACCTCCCCAGCTGTGCACAAATCCACTGCATGTGCCTGTAGAATTGCATTGGCTGGTTTCAGCACACCAAGCACATGAAGGAGGAATTTTCCTGTATTGAAGAAATTCTGCTTTTTTCATTGGGTCAAAAGACCACATGCCTCTATGCAAATGTCAAAAGGGGCAGTGTCAGCCTCTGCTACCTCTGAGAGAAGCCCCCTTATAGCTTCCTCATTGTTGACAATGGACTTTGTGACATCATAATGACTGGTCCATCGTATTTCTAGAAGTCTTTTCAGTGTGGGTGTATTGTATGTGTGTGAAACATAATGTCTGTGACAAAATGTGTTCAATGAATTTGACCAGTCAAAGAACTTCTTAGCCAGAGGTTCTGATTCCATTGCATGTATCACTGCTAAATGGAGCTGGTGGTTGTAGCAGTGTACATATGGAATGTACTTACCAACTTTGTTTTGTAACAAAGCCTGGACACCACCCTTGCCCCAGACATGACAGAAGCACCATCAAAACACTGACACACTAAATTGTCTGGGCTGTAACCTAGCTCAGAGAGATGTGACTGAATTTGGTTACAAATATATTCAGCATCAAGCTGATTCAGTTCAATTAAGCCAATTAGGTGTTCTTAAGGGATGGAGATCTTGACAAATCTAATCACTACAGACAAATTCTCAATGTTACAGCGATCCCTGGTACCATCACTTTTAATACAAAGTCCAGGAGAGTCAGCTTTTTCATATTTGGTCCTGATATCTTTTACCACCATTTTGGCAAGAGCCTCAATTATTTCATTTTGAATTACATTGGATGTGTATTTTTGCATTGTCTGGGATGTATTTTACAATTTCTGCAAGTTTGGCATCTTTTTTGATTGTGTAATCAAAGAACTTAAGGAAAAGTCCCTCCTCCCCACCTTTGTGATTGTGACCACGCAGAGGCAGTTCATTGACTTCAAGGAACTGAACGGCCTCCCCAATGCTTTTCACATAATATCTATTCTTTTTTATCTAGGTTGGACCCAGTAGTTGAACTATGCTTTCACCTGTCTCTGCCCGGCGCCGATACCCTTGCCATGCAGACATGGCTCTGATGTGCGGGATACTAGACGCGTGTTTGTGGATCCCACGTGTTTGTGGAAGCCACCACCCTCTCTTTCTAGAGCTTTTTTCCAATTAGTGTAGCCGTGTTTGATGAATATGTCCTCGCAGTCCGAATTGGAAATACTGTACTAAATTTGCGGCAGGCAAAGCAAAATCTGGCATCACGGACAACAGAATATTCAAGCCATGGTCGAGACTGATACCAGCTTGCACTAAAACATATGAGTGTCTTTCCGAATGCGTGCTTGGGATAATTAATTAAAATGGGCTGGGATGGGCTATCCATATTTAAGTCAGGCAGACCGGACTGTATATTTTGTTGAAGGCAGAGGTTTGGAGTACCCGACACGGACACAGAGCTGGAGGATTGTGTAGGCTTATCTACATCTTTTGGAGTGTCAGTTCCCAATGTGGGTGCGCTGTGCTCTGTGTTGGTAGCGGCGGTGCTGGGCTCAACCGTGGAGCCAGCAGCTTGCAGAGGGACAGAGGTTTAAGATGTCAACTTTTAAATAAGCCACCTATGCATAGACTTTGGTGTTACCAACCAGAAAAGAAAAGCAGAATGGAACATATACGCTGTTTTAATTAAAGAATGCGGTCAACAGGTTCAAAACGTACTGCAAAGTGAACTTTGAAAATAAAATGTTATTCTTCTCCAGAGTTTTCATTGGACAGACAGAGCATTTCGCAGGGTGGGCACGGCTTGTCTCTGGGGGGGCAGTGCCCACTCCAGCCCCCCCGTGGTCATGCCTCCGGTATTTTGTGTCTATTGTTCTTTGTTGTTGAGAATTTCTTTGAATTATTATGCTTTAGTTTGATTGTTGTTAATTTATTTAATTTATTGATTGTTTTATGTATAACCATTTGTTAGTTTGTTAGTTTATATTTCCTTGTGTTTGATGGTGGTTGGGTGAATCTTCTAATTAGACAACATGCTTTCTTACTGTAGTTAGTCATCTATGCAGCACCTGGAGCATTATTAAGGATTTCTCAGTCTCTCCAGGTGCTGTGATTACCAGGGTGTCTATATACAGTACATACTTTATATAGGGTAACAGCACTGATGAGTTTCACCAGCTAGAGATGTGTAACCCATATTATGAGCTGGCATTCCATCATGCAAATGAGCAGCTTCAAAGCCAGCAGGCAGGCCTGTCATATCGATGCTCTTCCAACTAGTATGGTAAAGGGTAAGCAGTCTTTTGAGGGACAATGATATAAATAATAAATAAAGAGAAAAGAATCCATTTTGGCACCGATGCTACTATATTATCTGAGGAAGTGCATGTGTACTGAAGTGACTTCAGCTGCAGGTGGAAGCTCCTGTCGCACCCTATGCAACTGTGTTTGATCTTATTCAGGAAAAGATCCCAGTCGCCCTACGGGAGAAAGACTTTTCGAGACTAAGGTAATAAAGATGTACTATAACAGAGGGGAACTCAGATGAGAACGAGGATCCTACATTGGAGAAAGAGAACAGAAGCCCTCTCCGCAAGAAACGTCCAGTCACACATAACAACGCAGCTGCACCAGGCGTAACAGCGAAAGATACTCTTCCAACTAGTATGGCAAAGGGCAAGCAGTCTTATGAGGGATAACAAGCCACCTCAAACAACCAAATCAAGAGAAAAGAATTCATTTTGGCGCCGGTGCTACTATATTAGCTGAGAAAGTGCATGTATACTGAAGTAACTTCAGCTGCAGGTGGAAGCTCCTGTCGCACCCTATGCAACTGTGTTCGATGTTATTCAGGAAAAGATTCCAGTCGCCCCACGGGAGAAAGACTTTTCGAGACTAAGATAATAAAGATGTACTATAACAGAGGGGAACTCAGATGAGAACAAGGGTCCTACATTGGAGAAAGAGAAAAGAAGCCCTCCCTGCAAGAAACGTCCAGTCACACATAACAATGCAGCTGCATCAGGCGTAAAGGCGAAAAATGGCACCGTTTGGATGCAGCAACAGGTTGGCATCATCCTGCCAGTCAGTCTGCTTCAGAACTGTCCTTCAATGAAACAGCACGGCTTACTGACCTCACCAAGGTATCGTGCAGTTTGTGATTATGTTTTGTGATGATCTTTATACTGTATAAAAATAAAAACATTTATATGTTATTTGTATGAAAGCCAGATGGAATATTAATTATCTTGATTTATTTACAGTATGTATCTTCCTAGAATGAAAAAATAAAACCTCCATGGCTCTAAAAATAGATGATTCTTTAAGACAATTTTATTTTGATGTGACAATTTTAAATTGTTTATGTTTCTGTCTGCCTCCTTTGCAACATTTCATTTGATTTTGTTATTAGCTCTTTTCTTTCTTTTGTTGTTTGTTTTAGAATTCGTATGCAGTCCAAGCTACTACAAAGGGCGAGGTTTCTCCTATAAAAATAATGCAGACAAACAGCAAAACAAATACACTTATTTTTTAATTTTTGTGTGGTTGTGGATATTGTGGTGTTTCCTTTAGAGCCACAAAAACAAGAAGTAAACAGTATACATCTTGGCCTATTTCGTACTGCCACAGTGACTTTAAAATGGCTAGCTGATATTGTGACAACATATCAAATGTCAAATCTCTTTGCTTGTTAGCTGCAGCCATTAGGTCCTGAAAAATTTAAAAAGTTGAATGTCTTGCCCGCTGGCTCCACCAACTAACAGGGAGAGCAGTACTCATTCATGACAAGGAAAGAATGTTCAATTAAAAATGTTGAATTGATGATTTACTTTTCAAAAATTAGAAATGAAGTATCACAATTTCAAACTTAATATAACCGTTAATTTTGTCTCCAATAAATCACCTAAAGAGGTTAAATTATTAAAATGTTTCCTTACTTATGATGAAATCCTACTACTGATTTTTTTTTCCTCAAGATGACCTTTTTCTTATCTGCTAAACCTACAATCTGTCAGGACACTGATAAAATGAAACACCTTTATGCTGCGGCTCAATTACTAGAGAATGCCACATCATAATATGTCCTAGTATTTGCCATCCATACAATTTTCACAAAATGAACACATTTTAGAACTTCTCAGGTAAAGAATAACTAATAATAAATGCAAATAATGAAAAAAATATTTTAAGCTTAAAAATGTATCATCATCTGTATGTCTAACGTTATTGCCTTCTAAGGTGCTACATAAAAAAACATATAAAATAAAAATCCTCCCACATTATGGACTTTTAGATTTTAGGTTTGTTGACAAAACTGAGTTTCTCCAATATTAATAGTGTGAATAGTAAGATGTGAGCATGCCCTGCAAGTTGGTACCTGACTTTTGTCCAACTCAGAAACCTGTGGCAAAATATATGGTATTGTTATGATTTAAATTACAGGTAACAATGCAAAATGCACAAAATAGTGATGTCCAGTGCCCATACAAAATGGCATTTAAAGACAATGGTAAAAAAGATGAACATAACCTTCAGGTAAAAAAACAAACTGTAGAACTTAATTCCTTGGGTCTGCAAATGCCTAAAAAGACAACCAAAAGACCACAATCATGTTAGAGGAGAACATAAATAAATGAAGAGGAACTTAGTCATAATAGTCTCCAGCAAACAAAATAAAAACTCCAGTGCAACTATTGACAGTTTAGAGGAGACAAATCTTGCCAGAACAGGTTGATGTTACTTTAAACTTATTTGTGATCCCATCTTCCCCAGCTCCCCCACTGCTACTGTTCTGCAAAGCATCATGGCAAAATAATGTTCTTTACACCATCTTACAGCATCTTATGTACTCTCTGAACATAAGAACATAAAAATCTTGACAAAAGAGAGAAGATCATTCAGTCCATCAGCCTTGTTTGTTTAGCTAATAGCTAAGCTCTCCCAATATCTCATCCAGAGTCTTCTTAAAGGTTGTCAAGGTTTCTGCTTCAACTAAATGTCTTGGTAGTTTTTTTTTCAGATTCCACAACTCTTTGTGGTTTGGCTTCAATATTTTAAATGCATTTCTTCTTGATTTTCACTGATGTTCTCAAGTATGTGATTTGCAATTTAGTCAAAAGAATTCTATTGGATCTACTTTATTAGTTCCTTTGAGAATTTTGAAGACCTGGATTAGGTGCCCACTCTGCTCAAGAAAAATACATTTAATTCTGTGAGTCTGTCAGGGAGGGATGTGTTTTTAAGTCCTGGGATGCACTTTGTTGCTCTCCTCTGCACAGCTTCAAGTGCTGCTATGTCATTTTTAGCAACATGTTGACCAGAACTGCACAGAGCACTCGGAGAATAACTTCCCTCGGTTTATTTTAGCACTTTTTATGATATAACTAGCTGATTACCCAGTGGCTTTGCTCACTGAGTGCAAGGGAAAAAAAATAAAATGTAGCATATAAATTATTAAACAGTAAAACATTAACATGTAAGAAGTAAAGATACATTGAGCAGTACTGGAGTGCTTTCGGGTAAAGTACATTTTAAAGGTGCTATAACACAAAAGGTAAGTGTCACTAACAGCATTTTAAATGTATTTGGATCATCTCTCGGTAGCAGATCCCTTGTGAAAGGCACTACACGACTACTATGGTATAGAAATTACATTTTCTATGCGATCCTGCAAATTTCTGCCTGACAGCCTTGCACTATGTGCCTGTAATTTAAGAGAAAAATTATTCTGAGAAATGTGGACGCTGTCCTTCCATGCTTAATGGACAGAAGGTCCAAACAATTCCCAAGTCCAAAACTTAACATGAAGAGGTTGGTACATCTTCTTAGATGTAAACCCTCCATCTTCTTAAAAGAATTCATCACAAAAGCAACCTTGAATGTTGCGGGGTTTTAGTGACCTGACCTGACATTAAGGTACAGTAAGTAGTCGTGAAGCGCAACTTACAAAGAGAGTCCTGCTTCGATGGCACCAATTACACTCATTTGCAAAGATTTCCACTCTCCCAGGAGCCGACGGGGCACTCAAAGAGTCACAAACAGTGCAAGAAGAGAGGATGCTGCCTGAAACTGCGAAGCTCTCAACCCCTCGCCACTGAAGGCAGTATCGTCTTCATATTGTTTACAGCTCGGCACAGTTAAAAAGTAGAAAGACGCAAAGCTTTTTTCCTCATCCCTTCTACTATCAAGTACTGCCAATTAAAATAAGTTATAATGTGGCAGTTTCCGCAACAGTCACGTGGACGAATAAATAAAACTTCTCTGTCAGAACGTGCCTGGTGGCGAACGGGTCAGTGCTGGAGTCCAGAGAGGAGGGCTGGGAGAGGCCGATGTGGGGCGAACTTCTATGGGATAGATCGGCTTGTGTGTGTTTACTTCTTTTCAATATCAGTAAAGTAATTCTCACGCAAGTTCCTGTATTATTTTCTGTGGTCATACGTAATTTCCGTTTCGTGTGGTCATACGCAATTTCTGTTTCAAATGCAAAAAGAATTTTATATATATAGACGTAACATTTTATATGAATTTTCGATAGCTTCTGCATACAGAAGTATTTGTAAAATCTAGGATTTTCCTTGTAATCATGCATGCACTTCTCTACATTTTAAAACCACTCTTAATTTAAAGAGACATTTGTAATGTACACATGACATCTGATTGCAACAATGTTTCTAACAAGGCACTAATAAATGCTGAATTAGTCCAATATGCTGACCTTACAGACTACTTTTATTGTTTAAATTTTTTTTTTTGAAAATGAAAAGTATGAGTTTGAGTTCTACAATGCATTCTTAAAAATAATGGTTCTTTAATGGTACTCTGTAGTTATTTATTGGGTTGTTTGGTTCCTCATAGCTTGATTGCTTGACCAAGCACCATTTCATTCTGAGACAGAGTCTTTGCATATGAAGTTGGTTCTTTGTACTTTTAAGATCTTCCTAATATGTAGAGAAAAATCCAAAATCTTTAATGTATGTTAGACTACAGGGCACTAACAGATTAAGAAAGTCTGTGTTACAGGACATATGCAGCCTGAGTTCTTTAAAAATTATGACTAATTGGTATTTCACAAATCTTTTACCATCTATTCATGGTTGTTTACTGTATAGGGCATGTTACAGATCTAAATAAATAAAGGTTCTTTCTGAAACCTTCATGTAGATGGGCATTTTGGAAACCAAAAATTGTTCCCCTAAATCATCACTCTGAAGAATCATTCTGGCACGTTCATTTTTAATTGCTGAGATTAGTGCTGTTACCTGAGAAGTCAAGCATCCTGGGTACATTCTTTGTTCTGGTCATTGTTTAAATGTTGCATATTTGCTTGAATTCTGTTATTGAATAATTATTTTCCTTTCCACAATTGGACAGGCTTGGTTAAACCAAAATATGAGTGGCACCTTGTCCGATGTTACTAGGATAGGTGGTTTTTCTCAATTACCTTGGAATGGAAGAAATTAATCAAGTTTCAATAAATGGATGGATTGATGGATAGGTAGGTAGAGTTATAATTTTCTCTTGTAGGCAAATTAACACAGAAAAATAATATATACAGAAAATGTATGACACCTCCTAAAGATAGTCCTCATTAGACAACAAAGTATCAAGTTTGAAATAAAAGAAGGCACTGCTGGCTTAGGAGTCCAGTCTAATTCTTTGCAAGTTAGCTAAAACTGGTCATGTTTCTTGGGGAAGGCCACATCAGATCTGTTCCTAATAGAGCCAGACAGCCTTCCACCCTACTTGCAGAGCACAAAATCTGTACTGAGGCAAATAAAGAGTAGTGATATTTTGTGGGGGCCGCTAAAAGTCCTTCACTAACTTGCACTTCCTTGATTTCATTTGTGAAGGAGACTTCTATGTGTATCCATTATAGAACCAAATGAATCTAATTGCAGTAAAAAGTAGTGTGTTTAGCAAGTGGGACACCGGTGAACTTGCCCCAGTATCTCATTTTGCTGTGGTTTTATTTGGTTTGGCTGACCGGGCCCTGAAGTTTCATCATCACCATCAGTTGACCAGAAATTGGGCAGCCCAGTGTTGTCTCATGCACCAGTCATCATGCCACCTACATGTTATGAAGCCATCACCCCATCCAAGAACTCTTCAGTTGTTTAAAATTGAGGCAAACCACCTCAAAAATGAATGTCATAGATACCATGCTAGTCACAAATGACATCCCTCCATTGTATCTCTTTCTATACCTGTGGCATTTTTTCATATGTTAATGTGGAAGAGAATAAACCACAATGCTTTAATTTAACAAAAGGAATGCTTTTAATAACATTAATGTTGATCCAGAACTTTAACACCAAAATTCTGAATACCCAATTAACACAGTATACACTCTTAATAGCTTGAAAATCTTCCCTCCATTCTTGCCATCCTTAAATCAATCTCATACTACTTAGTTTATACCAAACAAGAATTAGGTCATGTCTGGTGACTTTGTGGTGACCCTTAGTTAGCAAAATGTATCAGCTTTATTGCTTACATAGATCATTAATTGCCATATCAATAACAGCCTGCACTTAACCTCCAAGATTCTCTTTTAACTAAAACAGTACATAAGTCACATCACCTTCACATATCACTAATGACCACCAGGATTTACTTAATAAGTACCTAATAAAGATACTGATTTGGTTAAATGTAAAGAAAATAACTAGTATGAAACTGTTTAACATACATGAAACCCATTTCATTACTTTGTTAAAGAACAACATTTATTTTCCTAGTGACAGGATTTAAAGTTAACAAAGCAGAATGCAAACCATGAATAGAGACATCTATCCACATAAATACAATACAAATTGAGCATATATTCTTCCACCTTAGACAAAGACCAGTTTGTTAATTTTGCTAACTAGTAGTTAACAGAGATCCTAACAACTACAGTATTTTATTAAAAGATAAGTCTATCAGATGAATGCAAAGTTTCTTTAATTTTCTGAACTAGAATTTTAAAAAGAAATCCTTCCAAAATGCAGTTCCCATTGCTCAACTGATGTCCTTGCATACCTGTAACACAGCTGAGCTGGAAGAAATCTGACTCTGTGGATTCCTTTTGGGATTTTGAAAATCTTCAAGCCTTGGCAGATCAAAACAAAAAAGGGCAAAACCCAGGAGGTGCACTGGAGGAAAACATGGCCAGCCTTTTACACATAGCAGACAACAAGGTGGGATGGTGCTCAGGTTCCTTAGAGTATAACTGAGATGTTGCTTAACCGCTCTCTTTGTTTGAAAAAATAAGAATAGAGTGAAACTGTCAAAATAAGGATTGGGGCTTGCAGAAATTGCACCATACTGGCATTACAGAATTCACTAATAAAAATATTTGAATAAATGCCCACATGCTAAGTAGATTAAATTCATTTTTTTTCTTCTCATTATTCCTGTCACCAGCTTGCACTGTTTTATTCACAGTCAGAAAATCAGTACTATTGGATGTTTCATGTTCTTATTTTTTGTTAGGTTTGACATAGCATCATAAAAGAATCTACTATGTCATCTTGAAATAATCATATCTGGTGTGTGATACATTAATGATAAAGAATTTTTGCTTTGATGTTGGGTATGAAAATGAAATTATGGTTTAACATATGTTGTGCTTGTGATATTCATTTTGCATGCAATTCTCAATTTAAGCATTATTTCAGAACATTTGTAGTATTTGTGATGGCCATAGACTGGCAATGGACACCGCAAAAGGTTGGGACACTAGAATTGTGAACCCCATTTAATTAGTAAAGTTAAACCAAACAAAATAAATGTGTGTCTGCATGAAGCAAAGGTATCGGTTTGTTGCCTATAATGTTGTTTTACTTGAGCTGTAAAGACTGGTGAGCTTTCACCTCTCCGGCAGGTCTAAATAACAACAACAACATTTATTTATATAGCACATTTTCATACAAAAAGTAGCTCAAAGTGCTTTACATAATGAAGAATAGAAAAATAAAAGACACAGTAAGAAAATAAAATAAGTCAACATTAATTAACATAGAATAAGAGTAAGGTCCAATGGCCAGGGGCGACAGAAAAAACAAAAAACAAAAAAAACTCCTGGAGAAAAAAATAAAATCTGTAAGGATTCCAGACCATTAGACTGCCCAGTCCCCTCTGGGGGCTGATGATGTCCTTCTCTGGGCCATCTTCCTGGTTTTATACATCTACTGATGTGTACAACTTGGATCTGTAGGTGACAATGGAAAAAGTGTTTGCGTTAGTGCCATCTCCCATCCCAGGGTGGTATTGCTTACTTCAGTGCAGCTCTGAAAGTGTCCTCTAGGCGTGCATGTGCGATAGTATTATTACTACATATTCCCCAACTCCCCATTTTCATCACATTTTATAGCACAGAGCCTCTTTTCAATTCTTGTAGCCTATCTGGCAAGTCATAGTGGCATAGCATTTCAGAACAATTTACGTAGGTTTCCTCTAGGAGTACATGTGTCACAGTATTGTTATTATTACATATTCCCCAAATCCATATTCTCACCAAATTTTACCACTTTGACTTTCTTTTCAATGCTTTGGAGTCTATCAGGCAGGTCATGGTGTCCTAACATGTCATTAGAATAATTTACAAGAAGTGTAACATTGGGCTTTAACAGGCCCTGCCTTTTGACAGTCTCCCAGCCTCGACTCTCTAAGACAGCGGTGTCAAACTCCAGGCCTGGAGGGCCACAGTGGCTGCAGGTTTTCATTCTCACCCTTTCCTAATCATTGACTAGTTTTCACTGCCAATTAACTCCTTTTCCCTTCATTTTAATTAGCCCTGTTTTTAAGGATTCAGTCCTCTGAATTGATTTGTTTCTTCATGAAAGGGCAGCCAAACAAAAATGAGACATGAAACGAGCCAGCAGATGAGCAGTTAAACCAATTTCACTCCAACCAATCTATTAACTGAGAAGCTGATTCTTGCCTTTAATTAAGTCTGTTATTTAATTTTGTGGTCTGTTGCTGCTCTCATTCTGCCACAGCAGACATTTCCAAAACTGTTGATTTTCTGTTCGTCAAAATGTTTTGGTGACGTGAGAGATCAACCTTACTGAGACCTTCACTTTTCGTTATTTTCAGATATTGTGTGACTGGCACAGGTGAGCTGGTCATGTGGCAGCTCGTTTTGTGTCTCATTATTGTTTGGCTGCTAATTAAAAAAGAGACAACTAAGGGGCCTGAGTCAAGTTAATTAAAACTAAAGCAAAAAAAGTTAATTGGCAGCAAAAATTGATCACCAATGAAGAAGATGGTTAGAATGAAAACCTGCAGCCACTGTGGCCCTCCATGCCTGGAGTTTGACACCTGTGCTCTAAGAAGACAAGGAAAAACTTCCAAAACAACCTTTGTAGGGAAGACAAATGTAAGAAACCTTGGGATAGGCAGTTCAAAGAGAGACCCCTTTCTAGATAAGTTGGGAATGCAGTGGGTGTTAAAAAAATGGGGGTAAATACAATACAATACACAGAACAGAACACAAGTAATCCTCAATACAATATAATAGTACAATAGAAATATTAAAGTACAGAGCTAAATTCAACAGTAGATGATATTACATAATAAGATTTGGATTTGTTTAGAGTCCTGGAGACCTTGGCCATCAAGCTGCCCTCCCACTATTGGCCATTCCACAGCTGAGTCAGTGCTGGGCCTAGCCAATCCGATGAACGGACCCCTCTACCTGATGATTCCTACAATCCTCCATGAGAGATGACTTTACCTTAGACAGGCAGAACAACTTGGCAGGTGGGCCGTGGCACCAAGTGCCACATTTGAGTACCGAGAAGAGAAACAGAGTAGGTGAGGGTTAGTAAAAAATGATAACTATCATATTACTTATATTTCAGTGATAATGACTAAGAACAGAGATTCAGTCTGTACAGTTAATCTGCAGCTCTAGTCAGGATATGCTAAACTGAAGTAGTGAGTCTTCAGCTGGGATTTGAAAGCTGAGACCGAAGGGGCATCTCTTATAGTAGTAGGCAGACCATTCCACAGTTTAGGGACCCTGTAACTAAAGACTCAACCTCCCACTGTTATTTTATTAATCCTTGGAATCATAAGCAGTCTGGCATCTTGAGATCATAATGTACTTTCTGGTTTGTAAGTCATGATAAGTTCAGACAAGTAAGCCAAACTTTGGCCATTTAAGGCTTTATATGTTAAAAGGAGAATTTTGAAATCTGCCTTAAACTTAACCGGGAGTCAGTGTAAGGATTTAAGAACTGGAGTTATGTGTTTGTATTTTCTTATTCTTGTAATATTTCTTGCAGCAGCATTTTGGATTAACTGGAGGCTGTATAAAGAACAGTTTGAACATCCAGTGAACACTGCACTGCAGTAGTCAATCCTACTAGAGATAAATGCATGAATTAATTTCTCAGAATTTGTGACTTCTATGTGAAATAGGAATGCAACTCCAAAATGACATGATTGAATTGTTAAAAATTATAAAGGGGGTTAGTTCAAAGGATGCCAGCTAATACTTTAGAAAAAACTCTTCAAAAAGAATGTCTAGAACACAGATTGAAAATCATTAATGATATGGTAGCACTGGAATGTACGTTTAATAGATTGACTGAGACATGAATTCTTAAAACAAGCAAGGGGCTGAAACCAGGAATGTAAAAAGATCATCAAAAGCTCACCAGAGGACTAACCTGAAGTGTTCAGTTTATATTTTACAAAAATGAAATAACTGTACTAAGCTGATCCCAGGACTGAAAGGGATGAGATGTGAGGAGACGTTGAAACAGTTGAATGATTTCATTTGAAGCAAACAGTGATTAAGAGTTGACATGATTGAAATGCTTAAGACAGCGTTTCTCAACTTTTAAGTATTTGTGACCCAAGTTTTCATAACAGTTTTAATTGCGCCCCCCTGACATTTTTTTGAAATGCAGATGCATATTATATTATACCTACTTAACTTTTATCGACATTTATCTAATTCTATATTTATTGTTCTAGTATCAGAATGTAATTTAAGTTAATTTGTTTTGGTTTCAGCATTTGTTTTTTTTCATATTTTTGATTCTTCTTTTCTTTTTTTCACATCTTCGCACCCCCCTAGGGGGGCCCGCCCCACAGGTTGAGAATCATTGGTTTAAGATTATGAAAGAAATTAGTACAGTGGATTCCAAAAATGAATTCTGCAACAAGATCACAGAGACACAGGTGGAGACTTAAGGGCAGATTTTGAACAAATGACAGAATTGTTTTTTTTTTTTAACACAAAGAACTAAAGACACATGCATACAATTACCAAGTAGTATAGCAGAGAGCAGGACATTAAAGACCTTTGGAACTGAAATACAGTTAGGTCCATAAATATTTGGACAGAAACAATTTTTTCTAATTTTGGTTCTGTACATTACCACAATTAATTTTAAATGAAACAACTCAGATGCAATTGAAGTGCAGACTTTCAGCTTTAATTCAGTGGGTTGAACAAAAAGATTGCATAAAAATGTGAGGCAACTCAAGCATTTTTTTAACACAATCCCTTCATTTCAGGGGCTCAAAAGTAATTGGACAATTGACTCAAAGGCTATTTCATGGGCAGGTGTGTTCAAGTCCGTCATTATGTCATTATCAATTAAGCAGATAAAAGGCCAGGAGTTGATTTGAGGTGTGGTGCTTGCATGTGGAAGATTTTGCTGTGAACAGACAACATGCGGTCAAAGGAGCTCTCCATGCAGGTGAAAGAAGCCATCCTTAAGCTACGAAAACAGAAAAAACCCATCCGAGAAATTTCAACAATATTACGAGTGGCAAAATCTACAGTTTGGCACATCCTGAGAAAGAAAGCAAGCACTGGTGGACTCAGCAATGCAAAAAAAGACCTGGGGCCTCATGCATAACGCCGTGCGTAGAATTCACACTATAACATGACGTAAGCACAAAAGCCAAAATGTGCTTACACACAGAAAAATCTAGATGCAGGAATCTGTGCGTACTCCAACTTCCACGTTCTCCCGCTCCATAAATCCCGGTCCGCGTGAAAAGTAATGCTCGTGCACGCACCTTCTGTCCCGCCCACAATTCCTCCCAGAATTACGCCTCTATGAATATGCAAATTAATATAAATCGCCCTTAAGCTCAGCCTTTTGTGAAAAGACAATGGAAAAAGCAAGAGGGAAAATGGAAGAATTTCAGCGAATACCAAGTGGCGGCAAGGAAAAACGTACTATTTGTTGGTTTAAACAGTGGTATAAACAACAAAAGGAAGCAGATCAACTGACATAGTCGCACAGTGCCCAAAATAAAAAGGAAGTCGTCACATATCAAAGTCGCCGTGAAAAGGCGAGTTGTAGCCCACCGTCTGAGTGTCATATGAAAGCTTATTAGGGTACAGAGGAAAAAAAAAAGGCACACAGTAGGAAAAAAACACGAAATGTCAACTTCAGTCTCGAAATTTCCACTTTAATTGCGTAGTTTATTTTTTCATTAAAGTAGAACATTATAAACTTCATCTTAAAATTTTTTAATTAACCAGTTTCTCAAATCACATCGTAATTAATGTAGCGCATTAAATGCTTTGTTTTGTATTTGATCTTTTGCTCTATATGTGTGAATCACTACATGCTTCTGCTTTCTCTTTCTCTGACAGGACACAGAATCCATTACATTCATGATATTACAGCTCTCTGAATAATTAAAATACTGAGATGTATACGTGATATCTTTTTCATGATGATAGGAGTTAAAGCATGTTATTAAACAGGGGAATACGGTGCGTGATTGTGTGCGACATTCGATGAAATTATTGTAGCAGTACTGTCTCTTTCAAATGTACTAATCTCCATTTCCTGTCCTTACTTTTCTTTCTCCACATACCCAATCGCCACACAATCAGCTCTGTAATAGACGTTAAGCCATCTGTAAGCTTACAACGACGATTCTTGAAAACATTTAAGGAACATTGAAATATCTTTGTAGTAGAAGTTTAATTATTCTATCCATCTATCCTTCCAGTGTCGCGTCAGCCCCAGAAAGAATACAGCACAAGGTAGGATAAATCCGTGAACTAGCTAGCACTGCGAAACCATGTCCTCACATGTTTAATTATTAACAATACAGATTATTTAAATGAAGTTAAAGTTTTATCTATATAATATAATCAACATACTGTATTTTGCTGCATTTCATCTTAAAAATGATATTGTCATCATATGTAAATACGAGCTTTATAAAGTGGTGCAGGTTGTGCAATATTATAACTGTAATGCAAGTTTACAGTGGGGTAATTGTACTTATAAGTACAAACAGTTCTACAAGGAGCACTTGATGGACTGATTGACTGTTTCTGAACCGTGATGTCCATACAGGAAAGGCTTTGAAACGTTTTGCCGTTGGTGAGGCAGGGTGGGCTTGATGCTGTATACCGATATTTCTCTTTCCCATCAGCTGCTACGATTCCCCACTCAGATACAGTGATATAAATACTCCGAGTGGTGCAGTGAGAGTAACAACGCTAAAGCAGTTATGGTATTTAGAATACTATTGCTATTCCCTGGGCCATTATACTGTTACAGGTAATCTACAATCAGATGCATTACACTAATAGACAATATGCGGTTAGTTTCAGTGTGAAGTCTGCAAAACCGAGCGGAAAACTTGCGTACGACATGGTATGAGGTACCATGGAAAAGTACGTGGCTTTACGCCAAGTGTAGGTTTTATACATCGTGATCTGAACGTGGAAAAGTTCTTACGCAACATTTCTGTGTGTACACACCGTTTATGCATGAGGCCCCTGGATGTCCATGGAAGACAACAGTGGTGGATGATCGCAGAATCATTTCCATGGTGAAGAGAAACCCCTTCATTACAGCCAACCAAGTGAACAGCACTCTCCAGGGCTTGGTAGGCGTATCGATATCCAAGTCTACCATAAAGAGAAGACTGCATGAAAGTAAATACAGAGGGTGCACTGCAAGGTGCAAGCCACTCATAAGCCTCAAGAATAGAAAGGCTAGATTGGACTTTGCTAAAGAACATCTAAAAAAGCCAGCACAGTTCTGGAAAAACATTCTTTGGACAGATGAAACCAAGATCAACCTTTACCAGAATGATGGCAAGAAAAAAGTATGGAGAAGGCGTGGAACAGCTCATTATCCAAAGCATACCACATCATCTGTAAAAGGCAGTGTGATGGCTTGGGCATGCATGGCTGCCAGTGGCACTGGGACACTAGTGTTTATTGATGATGTGACACAGGACAGAAGCAGCCGAATAAATTCTGAGGTGTTCAGAGACATACTGTCTGCTCAAATCCAGCTAAATGGAGTCAAACTGATTGGGTGGCGTTTCATTATACAGATGGACAATGACCCAAAACATACAGCCAAAGCAACCCAGGAGTTTATTAAAGCAAACAAGTGGGAAATTCTTGAATGGCCAAGTCAGTCACCTGATCTTAACCCAATTGAGCATGCATTTCACTTGTTGAAGACTAAACTTCGGACAGAAAGGCCCACAAACAAACAGCAACTGAAAACTGCTGCAGTAAAGGCCTGGCAGAGCATTAAAATGGAGGAAACCCAGCATCTGGTGATGTCCATGAGTTCAAGACTTCAGGCTGTCATTGCCAGCAAAGGGTTTTCAACCAAGTATTAGAAATGAACTTTAAATGAATTTTATTTCCAGTTATTTAATTTGTCCAATTATTTTTGAGCCCCTGAAATAAAGGGATTGTGTTAAAAAATGCTTTAGTTGCCTCACATTTTTATGCAATCTTTTTGTCCAACCCACTGAATTAAAGCTGAAAGTCTGCATTTCAACTGCATCTGAGTTGTTTCATTTAAAATTCATTGTGGTAATGTACACAACCAAAATTAGAAAAAGGTTGTCTCTGTCCAAATATTTATGGACCTAACTGTAGATGTAATTTTGAACAATCAAGATACATAAGATGAACAAGCTTGTGGGGCTAAATGGCCTGTTCTCATCTCAACTTTTTTAATGTTCTAACCCAAGTTGTATCCATGATTGTAATAGAGAACAAAAGCAAGAAGTCAGAAGCCGTGAAGGCAAAAGCGAAAATAAATAGAAAAGAAACATGCAAGATATAGATTGTAATCCGTCAAACTTGGATAGTGCAATTAGGACACGTTGGTCTTTTTACTAGGACCACACTGTAGTAGTAGACATGAAACGCCTACTGAATGACTCAATGCAGTGACTGGAAATAAAAACAAGAACAATTTATTTCTTGTATAGCCCCAAATCACACTAGTTATGCCTCAATGGGATTTAACAGGCCCTGTTTTTGACAGCCCTCCAGCATTAACTCGCTAAGAAGACAAGAAAAAACTCCCCAAAAAATCTTGGAAAGAGCAATTCAGAGACAGAGCCCCTTCCATGTAGGTTTGACATGTATTTGGTGTCTAATTAGGTCCCGAGACTGACGTGTAGCTCTGTTGTTTAAGGAACTTTATAAATTGCTGTTACTCTGCAGTAGTTATGCTGTTTGACAGTTAAAACAGTGAATCAATTGTTTTAAGTGTTGCTTACATAAAATAATATTATCAATGTCTTCAAGTGGGAATTATTTAATAAAAATCCCTTGACTATCTCACTGTGAATCTTTGCCCTGGAAGTTCTTGTTGACATATATTGATCCACATGGACACCCTGGAATAAGTTAAATAAATTTAGAAGTATCTAAAGCTGAGTTAGAATTGGTTAGAAGTGTAACAAATTAACTTTAATATATACACTGCAAATGTCAAGTTTTCCATTTAGGAATTAAAAAACATTCAGTATAATTACAGATCTGACATATATAAAAACCTTAAGAAAAAGTCTCAGAAATCACAGGGGATTGAAACCTGGCAGGTTTTAGCCATTATTAAGGGAAATGCTGAGTGTTGTGTGGAGTACAAGATTAATGAAGGTTAGACTGGAGGTTGAATGTGAGGCCACCACTTGAACATGTTGGTCTCCATATCAGAAGAGTGACATTAAAGATAGTGCGGTGATGGGCAGCATGAGGTATGTAGAGACTTTGAGGTCAGAATTTATCAGAAAGACCGAAGTACTTGAAACTTTTCAATTTAAGCAAATTTCAGCTAACAGAGAATTTAAAAAAGGGAAAAAGGTATACAGTTAAGTCAAATGACAGTCATTTTACAACCTGCTTAGCCCTGAACAGGACAGCGAGGGTCTGCTGGAGCCTATCCCAGCTAGCACAGGGCGCAGGGCAGGAAAAAACCCTGAACAGGGTGCCAGTCCATCGCAGACAATGGTTAGTCTAAAATAATTTCTTCCACAAAGATACAAGACCACAAGTTTGTAAAGTAGGTAATGGTAAGTTTTTCAAAAATGCATATGCAATGTAATAACAAAACCAAGACAGTGAGAAGTTTATGGGAACCTGTAGGCAAACCCCATATGTATCAGCTGTACCAAAAATAGAAATAAAACACTAGTTAAAGCATTATGTTACGTCTTTTCAGTATGTAATAATAAAGGTACTGGATATGAATAATTCAGAGTATTGAGTGATTTCTTTACCCATGCCTTCTCTTAGGTTTAAGGATATGTTTGTCTTTTGTGATATCTGCTAAAAAGAACTTAGCAATGTATTATTCATGCACTTTTGCAGAGTAAAAACATTAAAAAAAAATTTAAAAAAATGGACCATAAGGTTCAAACCAGTTGTAGCTCATCAATTTTAGTTGATCTAATGTATCTAAAATAACGTTGAGTCAAGACCTGAAAGTGCCAAAGGTGTTACTTTCAATTATGTTGCTAGGTAACATGTTCCATGTATCCACAGTCCTTTGTTTTGGTTGTGTTAACTTCTTTTCACTTAGAGAGTTGAACAAAAATGCAATATACCCAATATACACGGGAATTTAAATTTAATTAGAATACATTTAATTTGTTGTGGCACTAATTTGAGTTAATGTTGCTCCCTCTCAGATATACCATCCTATGTTCATTCTCTCCATGTCTGCATTAAGGGTTTTATCCAGGTGCTCTGTTTCTCCTCTCATGTACCCAAAGATGTGCTCATCAGACTTATTGATGATTCTAAACTTGCTTTGATTTAGTAAAACAGCCTTTTGCTTAAGAAGCGGGTGCCAGATGCAGAGCCTCCTGAAGTACAGTGTCTGAGTCTCATGAATCACAGGTAAAGCCACATCCAGAGATATCTCTACAATGCATTATTTAAATACCTGATCAGTGAACAAAGAGCCATAACCCACCAATCAGCAAGCTTGATGGACAAAAGTTTGTACCAGTTGTCAACCAAAAGCATTTCCTTATGTGCACACAAGAAGCCAATGGCAAATGTCCACTTCTTCCTTTACAATCCACTGTAAACACTAAATCTGTGTTCTCTATATACTCAGTGCTCTTGGCCTTCCCTTAATAGCAAAAGCCCTGTTGCCTAAGGTGTGGCTGCAACATGGGATAAAACAATTTGTTTTACTCCAAAGGGCAACCTAGTGCTGGAGTAGAAGATTGGAAGACCATCTTTAGTGGAAATAAACAAGGGTACCATGAGTCCAAACTTTACTGAAGTAAAGCAAGGTGTGTGAGCAAGACAGACCAAAGTAAAGCAAAGCATTTGTTGACTGATCACAGACTACTTAATGGCTGTAAATTTTGTGCTAGCAAAAAAGGGCCACTCTATGTAAAACCTCTTAGAAAAGTGGAGGACCACCTGTAACCAATAGATGTAACCATAGTGAAGAAGGAGAGGAGATTCTTAAGAAAGAAAGAAAAAAGTGCACGGAACATCCATCCATGTGTGTCGGAGAAAGCCAAATCAAAGGAATTGGAACAAAGCATGACCAACACCTGGAGTCACCACCAACCAAACAATTCATACATGTACATTGATTCTGAGAACAGTTGTTTGTAATTTAGTAGTTAGGGCAAAGCTGGCTAATGTATTCTGGTGATTGGTGTCACTGTAACTGAAAAATAATAATCTTTGTGAGGGATTCATTGTTAGCTGTTATAAGTTTCTCTTTCTAAATTCAGTAAGAAAGTTCAGTCCGTTTCAAACAAACACACACAAAAGCGCTGTTTGGGTCAACAAGTGCAGACTAGCTGTGAGTACATCAATGTTGCCATCAAAGTGCAATCCTAGAAATTCTATAACTAGCTGAAGAACTTATTCATTTTGACAGCAACATTTGAAGGATCAGAATTCAAAAGTTATGCACTTTTTTTTGGTAGGGTAAAGGTTCAAACGGAGCTCGAGTAAAGTATGTTTTGTGTTGTTTGTTATTGTCCTTTTTCTATTTATCTATGTACTGTGGACCACCAGGTGGTGCACGGCCACCCAAACCCGACACAGACAGACATGGGATACAAGTTCAGGGCAAATATTTTTATTTTTGTCCTGTGGGAAACTCCTTCCTCCATTTCCCATATGTACAGCTCAGTTCCAGCGCAACACAAAACACAAGGCACACTTCTCTTCTTTCTTTTCCTCCACTCCTCCTGGCAAGCTTCATCTTCTCCCACCTGACTCTGGCTCCTGAAGTAGTGGCTGCTAGCTTCTTTTATAAGGCACCCAGAAGTGGTCCATGTGCTTGTTAGTGTACTTCCAGCAGCACTTCCAGGTGTGGTGGAAGTGCTGCAATCAAGGGCTCAGCAGCTGCTGCAGCACCTCCTGGTAGCACCCATGGAACCCAACAGGGCTGCACCCATGTAGCCTTGCAGTAGTCCAAGGCACTGCTGCAACCCAGGGGGGCTGCCACCTAGTGCTCCGGGGGATGTAATGCATTGGATACGCTCCCTCCCCCGCTCTTTCCAGCATAAATGCAGTCAAGGGCCCAGTCCGTATGCCACACTACATACATGTTATAGACTGTATTATGGGAGTTAGATATAACCCGAGGGAGAGGTTATTTATAGCTTTTACCTTTTCTTTTATAAATATTTTCTCAGAATTTACCTTGCAGAAATGAGGTAGAGCAGTGAAGGGTCAAGTAGGAAATGCCATGTAGGCTTCCAGAGATGGACTCTGGGAGGCTGGCTGGGCTGTGGATGTGCTTGTCGTGGCATGGTGTTACTGCTATGAGAGAAGAAACATCTGGTTAAATTGGAAGGACCAGTATAAATTTAGAAGAAATATCTGAGTAAAGTTGGGCAAAATTGCTAAGAACTGAGGGTCCATTTGTGTTTGAAAGGTATATGTGTGTGAGACTGTGTTGCCTGTTATAGGAGGAAATTGGTAGCTGAAGAATATAGAATATCAGAAGTTACGAAGGGTGCGCCTGTTGGTGGGCGATAAGTGATGTGTAGGCTGGTGCTAGGCTACAGCATGCCTGAGATTGCATAAAGCAGCACAGCTGATATGAGGTTGTGTCATCTGTCTTCCTACTTTTTTTTTTTTGTCTCTTTGTCATCTTGTCAGTTCGTCATCTTATCAGGTTGTTTACTTGTTTTCTTGTCTTCATATTGCTCAGGGTGACTATCATCAGGAATCTTCTGAATATTCCATGTTGGAGAGAAGGGGCACTGCCTGATAAGGAGTCCTCTAAATCTTCTTATGCAGTGGAAACTGGAATCTATACGAGTTCAGTGAGCTATTCACCTCTGAATATCTCTAAGGAGCAGAGGCCTTGAGCAATTTGCAAATTTGTCATCTGTTTTGGTCAAACTCTTGAGCAAGTGAAAAGAAGGTTAAAGTGATTTTATTGAGTTTGTTTTTATTTTTGTTTTTTGAGCACATCACTTTTGTACACCGATTGGAATAAACGTTTTTAATATTTTTCCATACTATTTGATGTCTGTATGTATCTCACTGTCTTTCCTGTTCGAACCACGAACTATGAGATGCCCATGGTATGAAATGTGCTGAAATGTGCTAAGGCCAAGGGCACATATCATCCGTTATCCTTATGTTATAAGTACATTGTATTATTTTGTTTTATATAAGCAAGTGTGTCTGGGTTATTTTTTGAAAAACAGTCACCTCATCCAACCTACAAAAAGAGAAAGTGAAAGTTTTTTAATGTGGACTTTGGCAAATTTCATAATATGTGTAGATACCTTTATAGTTTTGCTGTCCCAAGTGGATATTGAAACAGTGATCCCTTACACGTACCACATATGTGAGCGGGCCATGTGATGGACGGGCACTCTGTCCAGGACTTTTCCCTGCCTTAATGTTGGGACAGGCTTTGGCTCTCTGCAACCCTGCAAACCTTGAAATGTAATAAGCTGGCTTGAGAATGTTGTGTTAAATTTCATTTGGCACATTTCCACCTAAACTTCAATTTCTATGATCAAGGTCACAATGACCTGCATTTTCCCAGAGTCTGTTTTGACTAGAATTTAAAGAGTTGCCATAGATTTCAATGTAATAGTAAAAGATTTGAGAGAGGTACAATTCTGTTTTCACCTTACAAAATAATAATTTACAAACAAGCTGACAATGAACAGATGTCTGATGAGTGAACTAGACACTGAAAACTTTTTCCCTCACTTGAAATCTTGTTTAATGCAAAGAGTAAAAACACAACCTGTATTCCGACTGCTTTTAATTTCTTACCAGTGCAGCTGTCATTTAGAAGCGAGTAAAGGTATCATTCAAAAGGCAATATAGCTGTCAGTCACACAAATGTAGCTGAATATAAAATAGTGCTTTGACCTTGAATTTCTGATGATATGCAAGTGATTTTATGTCCATTGGAAGATGCACTTTTTATATAAAAATGCAGTAGTATATTATTTATAATAAACATATATACTGTATATTAACTTGTGGCCAGTTTACTGTTTTACATTCATTAGGATCAAATCTGTTAATGTGTTCTTGTAGAGATTAATTCATTTCAGTCTGAAATCTTTGCTGAAACTCTTTACAAATGAGGAGTAATGGCTAATTCGTTAATCAGGCGAAGCTATCAAAGAGGGTCACACATGCATGTCTGAGGCTCGCCTTCCAGGCTCATCGGAGGTAAGCACTATTACTCCAGGACATGAGGGGGTACTGTTGCTGACGGTACCATCTTTTTTTCACCAACGATCCTGAGAAGAAGCCCAGTGAGGACAACTAACTCCACCCCTTCCGGCCCCTCTACTATAAAGCCGAGGCACTCTCAGCAAGGGTCTTCTCATTCCAGAAAGAGAGAGCAGTGAAGAATGGAGCTCCTACCTAAGTAAAGACCACTTTAGAGAACACTGAATCCACTTTTTTATTTTCTGTTTTGCAGTGCTTTACGTTTTGATCTTATTTTATGCACCACTGAGCACTTGTTTACTTATAAATATTATATAAATATTGAAAGGGGCAACCAGGTTGGAGCCACAACATTTCCTCTGTAATTATTGTGTTCATTTGGCTTCCTTGATGTATTCTGTATGTTGACATTTTCTTTACTTTGATAAGGCTGTTAAAATAACAGAATGTGAAACAGTATAAAAATTCTGTATGTTTTATTTTGGTGTTGTTATTTTTATATAATCACACAATATGTATCTCAGTCTCAAGTCATATTTGTTTAATATTGTAGCATTGTAGTATTAAAACATCGGGTGATCCAGCAAGGGATAGAGCTTTATGTTAAATAGTTGGGAAGGATCAAACCTCATCAGTAGTAGCAGTTTGTATATTTGATTAATAATCTCGAACTGTTATAGAGTGACATCTAAGAATTGGGAAAGTCACTGGAGTAAGAAAAAATTCACTTTAATACTGTTAAAACCATTTGAATACTATCCAAGGCTTGGGAAAAGATCATTTTCCTTATGGAAAAGCACTTTGCCTGATGGGTACACTACTGCCATGATCACCAGTCATGTTAATATGGTATCTGGCTTCCTGAAACATTTCTTTCCTTTTAATAGGTACACCTTATGCTACTACACACCATGAAAGCCATGACCCTGCAATAAAATCAAGCATGATGGAGCCATGCCAGTCCTCCCATTAACACAAATCAAAAGGTGCTGGAATTCATCAGATCAGATCATATGTTACCTTAACCCACCGAAACAGCAGTTCCTTGAGTAAAATATGTTTTTAGACATTTGCTTACCATACTGCATTGTCTATCCATACCCTCCATCCATCCATTTTCCAACCTGTTGAATCCGAACACAGGGTCACGGGGGTCTGCTGGAGCCAATCCCAGCTAACACAGGGTGCAAGGCAGGAACCAATCATTTGCAGGACACACACCAAGCACACATTAGGGACAATTTAGATTTGCCAATGCACCTAACCTGCATGTCTTTGGACTGTGGGAGGAAACCCACGCAGACACGGGGAGAACATGCAAACTCCACGCAGGGAGGACCCGGGAAGCGAACCTGGGTCTCCTAACTGCGAGGCAGCAGCGCTACCACTGCGCCAACGTGCCGCCCCTATCCATACCCTTAACATGTCAATATGGACCACAATTTGTTCACTGACTTTAACCCATTTGTTTCTCTGCACACCTAGTGTAGGTTTCCATTCTGTTTCTGGCCTCTGCTGGATGGATTTTTTTTAGTGGTGACCCACTCCTGATACACCTCTGACACTGTGGAGCATGAAAACCTCAACTGAGTTGTTTTTACCTACACACTCATGTTAGTGCATCTACTGTGCAATATCATGCCATGTCCAAAGTCACTTAAATCTTTAGTTTTGGCTGTTCTTCAATTTCATGGAAATTGACTTCTGCCTACCTGCTTTCAATACAAGTAGCACTGTCAACATTCAAGGCTGTAACCAATTGGGCTGTGAGATATGTGGGCTTAATCAGCAGCACTGAGCATACTGTGGTTTAGTTTACATGTTATTAAAATATTATTATTAAAACATATGGTATAGTACTGTATATGCAGTAAGTTCAAGTTCATTCTCACATGCACACAATTCAGTGAAATTATTACTGTGTCTGATGAGCATGTAACAAGTCACCATTGGCACATCTTCCTTTACTGTAACTGATTTGTAACCTGAAAATTTCAAAATTGCTGGCTGATTACTGCAAATTTGAATTAAAGCCACATTGCTGATTATCTTTGTTAATATTTTTGGTGAAAGAGAAAAAATGTCATAAACTGTCATTGTCATATTGTGACCCCCAATCTCCACTTCAAGATAATATAAATCTAATATATAAATGTCTACACGTGGAAGTGTGTGTGTGTCTGTCTGTCCGACCCGGAAGTACGAGGCTATGGCATGAAGCTCAAAGAGCTGGCAAGACGGCCCCAAGTTAATGAGTCAGGAGAAGAAAGAAGTGCGAGGCTACAGCATGAAGCTGAAAAAAATTGACTCCATCGCTAAAGTGAAACGACTGACATAAGACAAACTCGCTGAGCTGCTAATACACAAGCGAGGCGAGCACATCGGGAAAACAAAACCTTCAAGGAAAGAGGGACTTGCTTAGCCGTTGATGAACAAGGGAGACAAGCACGTCTGTAAAACGAAACCGCCGACTCTGCATTTCAATTTTTTTTCTGATGATTTCAATAGTTTCTAGGAGCCCGGGCTTTTTACAGCACGGACTTACACAGCTAGTATATTACTTTAAATTATAATATAATATAATATAATATAATATAATATAATATAATATAATATAATATAATATAATATAATATAGGCACGGTGGCGAGTGGTAGCGCTGCTGCCTCGCAGTAAGGAGACCTGGGTTCGCCTCGGTCCTCCCTGCGTGGAGTTTGCATGTTCTCCCGTGTCTGCGGGTTTCCTCCGGCGCCGTTTCCTCCCACAATCCAAAGACATGCAGGTTAGGTGGATTGGCGATTCTAAATTGGCCCTGGTGTGTGCTTGGTGTGTGGGTGTGTGTCCTGCAGTGGGTTGGCACCCTGCCCTGGATTGGTTCCTGCCTTGTGCCCTGTGTTGGCTGGGAATGGCTCCAGCAGACCCCCGTGACCCTGTGTTTGGAATCAGCAGGTTAGAAAATGGATGGATAATATAATATAAAATAAGAGGTTATTGTTAAGTAATAATACCATCTACTACGGTGGATATAAAAAGTTTTCAGACCCCTTCACTTTCTGTACACTTTGTGTTATAGATTTCATTTTAAATTGATTAATTTCCCTTTTTGCCCATCAAACTACACTCAAAGTGAAAACATGTTGCAGGCATAATTCGAAATTTGTTCAAAATCAAAGACTGAACCTCTCATTCATATCATGTAAGTATTCAGACCCTTAATTCAGTACTTTGTAGACACCCCTTTGACAGCAGTTTCACCTTCGGGTCCTCTTGGGTAAGAGCCTACAAGCTTTGCACACCTGGATTCAGGGTTTTTATCCCATTCTTCCTGGCAAATTCTCTCAAGTCTGTAGACTGTTGTCTTCAGGTCGCTCCACACATGCTCTATGGCAAGTCCACTCAAGGACAGTCAGAAACTTGTCCCAAAGACACTCCAGCATTGTTGTCCTAGTCTGAGGTCACGTGCTCTATGGGACAGGTTTTCTTCAAGGAGCCTTTTCTTTCTTTCTGAGAAGAAGCCCCCACCATCCTTCACTGTAAGGGTGGTATTAGGCAGCTGATGAGCAGTGCTTTGAGTTTTGCCCAGAGACTTCAATTGTTGTGTCATCAGACCAGAGAATCCGTTTTCTCAGGCTGACAGAGTCCATTAACTGCAGTGGAGCAAACTCCAGGCAGGAGTTAGCCACTCTGCCATAAACACCTGAATGATGGTATGCTGCTGAGATGGTTGACCATCCAACAGTTTCTTACATCTCAGCAGAAGACTTCTGAAGTTCTGGCTTCTTGCCCAGTTCCAAACTTTTCACAGTTTTTAAAGCCACTGTGTTACTATGAGCACTCAGAGCTTTATTGTTTCTTGCCCAGGTCCTTATTTTGCTTCATCACAATTTGAACACAGAGATCAGCAGATAGTTCCTTGGACTCTGTGTCTTGGTTTTTTTTTTCCTGACATGCAGTGTGAATTGTGGGACCTTATATATACAGCTGTGTGTCTTTCTAGATGATGTCTGATCAATTGAGTTTGCTGCAGATGGACGTCAATCAAGTTCTAGACACGTCTCAAGAAGAATTAAAGCAAACTGGATGTACCTGAGCACAATGAATAAAATATGGATATCGATCAAAATAAGAGAGTTCAGTTTTTGACTTTTAACAAATTTGCAAACCTTGATAAAAGCATGTTTTTACTTTGATATTAAAAATGTGAATAGCTATGGAAATAGAAAAACAAAGGAGAATTAGGGGTTACTGAGTGTTGATTGACAGGCAAAAATGGAAAATGTATCCATTTGAAATTAAATCTACAATACGACACAATACGGTGTGCAGAAAGGGAAGGGTTCAGAATCCACGAGATTTTTTGCAACAGTTTGACTGGGAAAGTAAGTAAACATGTCTAGCAGCACATAAGTCAGTAGTGGTCTGTAGAGGGTGCTATTGAGCCAAACGCAATTGTTGCCTATAATGTAAAAACCAATAAAAAGATAAATGTACTCCTTCACGTAGGAGATTTACTTAATTGGTTAAGTATGTATATCTGGTACCTCTAACACCTGTAATACTTCAGGTTCTTGTCCTCTGCCCTGTTATTTTTTTAAATTAACTGACACCTCTGCAATACATAACTCTAAAATCAGCTTGATGCTTGACTAGTAGTCTTTTATTTTACAGTTCATATCAATAGCTATTGGGACATGCTGCCAAAACCAATTTTGAATAGCTAGACTATTCATTGATTCAAATATTGATATTATCTTTAATGCAGTTGAAGGCATGTTGTTGCTCATGTCATACTTTAGCTTTTAGGTATTAGAGTTGAAAATGTTAATTTTCTCAAAGTGACCTGCAATAGTAAAAGTGGCCTTATGGTATACTCAGTACTAAAAAGAATTCAATGAAATGTCAGCATTCATTGACCATGATGCATAAATTATGAAGAACGTCTATGAAAATAACTTTGTGGTCTTGAGTTTTGTCTGGCACTGCCTTGCTTCTAATGCACCAAAGGTTTTTCATTTCTAGGATACTGTATATACAGTATGTGGGGGTCATGTTTAATTTAGTTCATAAAAATGAATCTCTTTTACTTCAGACTGTTATGCTTTTCAGTAAGGATTTTACTTTGGATTGAATGTTATCCAATATATCACAGATTTGTTTACAAATGTATCCATGTTAGTGTGGACTAAGGCTGAGGGTCCCACAAAAATAACAAGAAAATGGTGCATTTAATCACATTCTGGTCCATACTGATATAAAGCTTTACAACAACAACAACATTTATTTATATAGCACATTTTCATACAAACAGTAGCTCAAAGTGCTTTACATATTAAAGAATAGAAAAATGAAAGACACAATTATAAAACAAAATAAATCAACATCGAATAAGAGTAAGGTTCAATGGCCAGGGGGGACAGAAAAAACAAAAAAACTCCAGACGGCTGGAGAAAAAATAAAATCTGTAGGGATTCCAGACCATGAGACCACCCAGTCCCCTCTGGGCATTCTACCTAACATAAATGAAACAGTCCTCTTTGGATTTAGGGTTCTCACGGAAGGGCTTGATGATGGTGATATTTACAAATAACACATACGAGTGGGGACCCAAAAATTCTAGGAATTGTTAAATAAAAACTAAACTTCATTATAAAACTTACAGCAGTTCCCTTTTATTCACTCTTCTTGAGATACAAGACACTTGACTCAGCGCTTCTCCCATTCCTGTTAGTATTTCCTATACTTATCTTTTGTTACAATGTCTAGAGTCTCATTTTGTCCTATATTTTTTCCATGATAGAGACTCTTCATCCTTACATTTTCAATTTTAATTTCAAGGAAAAAGAAGTCATAGTGTGGGAGATCTGGTGAATATGGGGTAGAGGTATGAAACAACAACCACATTGTTTTTGATCAGACACTCTTAATCTGGCAACATATTGTGTGCAGGTGCGTTATCTTGGTGCAAAATCCAGTTCTGCGTGTAACATCTCTCCAGATGTTTAATCCTAATTCTTTCCAGTAGACACCTTAGCAGTTCAGTGTAATGTCTCTGAATAACTGTGTGTTTGTTCAACAGAAACAAACTCTTTATGAACAAATCTTTCAGTGTTGAAAAGCTTGATCATGATTGTCTCTTCAAGGAACATTGTCTCTTGTCCCTTAAAGCCCCTATTCTAAAGTGCTACTTAGACTTCTGTTCCTCAAAATGCACGCACACATGCATCCATTCCTCTTCTGTACCATCTCCAGACATGCTGCCAATCCATTTCTGTATACCATGACAAATCTTGTCAGAGTATTGTTAATTTTTGGAATATTGGCAAGGATAACATGCACTTACAGTACCTAGCGTAAGGGGGAGGTTGGCATAAGTTGGGCCAATGGTGGCATGAGAGTATGTTTGGCTTCCCAATGTCTGGAGTGTTTCAGCAGGGAGGAGACGTCAGGCAATTGCCTGCAAACTGAAGTGTGAAGGGATCCATGGAATGTGTGCAAGTATGGACAAAGCGACTGTTGTACTATTTGATGATAGTATTGCGTACCAGTGAGGTGAACTGATGCGGAGCATGTGGTACCTTACCAGCATTTTGTAGATGGAAAAGGCAAAGTAGAACAGCTGCAGGTGGATGTGTATTCTCCAGGGGAAATAGTAATTAAGTCTATCAGGATAAATGTTGACTTTTGTCGAAATTCAGGGATAAAGGACGGTAATCAACTGTGAACAGCAACAAAGCTCACTGTTACATTTTACTTTGATTGCAATAAAGATTCATTTTCTGCACCATACAGGACATTGTGTGGTGTGTCTGCGTCCCTTTTTCTCTCACTGGGTCACAAGGTGAATCATGTTGGGCAAAGGGCATGGGGTTTCACATTTCCCCAAAATACATGCACATGCATCGATACATATTCACTAAAGTTACTTTACCAAATTCATGGTTACAGGTAAAGGAGGTTTATCTTGGCAGCACAGGATCCAACTCAGGAATAAAGCAATCCATAGTGGGGCACACTAACACATCTATATGTGATAATTTTATAGTTAATGTAATAAACATGTACATGTAAAGTAGTAGAAAGACCAAAGAAAAGGAGACCTGTAGAGACCATGTAAACTGGACAGATATCGACCGTGCTGGGATTCCAACTAGCACACTAAATTTATGAGGCACCAGCATGCCACTCAAATTATAGACAATTAATTGAAATTTAAGCTTAATATTTTAAATAATAGAGTTGAATGGGATTTTGTAGCTATAATATTGACATTAATATATCCATAAATAAAATGAAATTGGCTTAGCGTGGTCAGTATATAATGTCTATGATGGAAACTTCTATAGTTAAAGGCTTACAATTAGCATAATAACTTAAGCTGTTTTAATATACTGTATGTGACTTACTTCAATAATTTATCTTATTTTTCTTTCAGGGGATATTTTGACATTCTTGTTGAACCAGCTAGACACATTATTCCATTGGGTATTATATAACATCAGTAAAAATCACCCGAGGGAAGGAGCATAATGTGGGTTTCAAAGAAAATCCTTTTCACCTTGTGAAAGACCTTTTCATAAAATTCAAAATGGTATAAGGAATCAGCAAGGGAGCTGTGGATCAGGGAGGAGTTTCTGTCTGTGCTCTTGGAGGCCATACTGTAATGAAGCTTCTTTCTTGGGATTGTCATGATCACTTTTGAAGCTGCCTTTCAACATTACTGGGAGAACAATGAAAGTTTTTTATTATTATTATTGTTTTTGTTTACTGGTTATAGTAAGAGTTACTTATACCAGCCAGGTGTTTCCAGTTTCCTTTTGCATGGTAGGTGACATCTGCCTTGGACTGATGGATAGAAAATGATATCTTACATCTGGGTCATCCTCCTTATTTTTCCTGGATGACATCTAAGAGGTTTAAAATAAAATGAAATGTTTATACCAGGGGTTCTCAACCTGGGGTGCCTAGTGTGAGATGGCATTTCGCGGGGTACGACAAAGAGGAAGGCTGCATCATGATTGGACAAAATTGAGCAAGGTCCATTTTCCGACATTATCATGGTGCAGTTGGTGTCTTGTAGTATGTCGTCATTTGTAGGTCATCTAATCAGCATGTGCTCCCCACTTCTCTCTCTTTTTCTCTTATTTTTTAGTGCACCTGTTCTGTGATATGAAAAGAATTAAGCATTGAATGCTCAGTTGTCATCTGTGAATGAGCTGCAGAAATGTCCGTTTTCATGGGTTTCTTCCTGCGGTTGAAACATTCATTAAGGCAATTAACATTTCTGAAGAGAAGAGTGAGGTCTAGTATTGATTTCTGTGCAAGCCCAGTTAAACATCACTGATTTCAAGGTTTTATTGACATTTTTTCCAGAAGGGGCACTGAATTGGATGCAATACCTTCTGCATAATCTCCGCTCATCTGCTGGTGTTCCTGGCAGTGTTGCAGTAATGTTATCCATGCGGTAAATCTGTTTTTGAACTGCAGTGAAGGTATTATCGGGAGGGCAAAGCTCCAGCACAACTCCAGTTGCGCCAGCAACCACTGCTTCATGTGAGTCTTCAATTCTCCAAGCCCCTTCTATCACTTCCTCATGACGCTTCGCAAGATATTGCAAACCTAGGAACATCAATCGAGTGTCTAAGCTTCACTGGGGACACATTTACAACAACAACATTTATTTATATAGCACATTTTCATACAAACAGTAGCTCAAAGTGCTTTACATATTAAAGAATAGAAAAATGAAAGACACAATTATTAAACAAAATAAATCAACATTAACATCGAATAAGAGTAAGGTTCAATGGCCAGACGGCTGGAGAAAAAATAAAATCTGTAGGGATTCCAGACCATGAGACCGCCCAGTCCCCTCTGGGCATTCTACCTAACATAAATGAAACAGTCCTCTTTGGATTTAGGGTTCTCACGGAAGGGCTTGATGATGATGGTCACGTAGACTTCTTCCTTTTAATCCGTCCATCATTGTTGGAGCATCATGAAGTTGAGGCCACCACCACAAAGAAACCAGAAAAAGAAACAGAAGAGAGAGTAGGGGTCAGTACGGATTTTAGAGCCACCATGAATAGTTATTATGATGAATTGAACATACAGAGTATCAGGATTAAGTTAAAGTGAAGTTATAAAAAGGCCATGTTAAAGTAATGTGTTTTCAGCAGTGTTTTAAAGTGCTCTACTGTATCAGCCTGGCGAATTCCTATTGGCAGGCTATTCCAGATTTTAGGTGCATAACAGCAGAAGGCCGCCTCACCACTTCTTTTAAGTTTTGTTCTTGGAATTCTAAGGAGACACTCATTTGAGGATCTGAGGTTACGATTTGGAATATAAGGTGTCAGACATTCCGATATATAAGATGGGGCGAGATTATTTAAGGCTTTATAAACCATAAGCAGAATTTTAAAGTCAATTCTGAATGACACAGGTAACCAGTGTAGTGACATCAAAACTGGTGTGATGTGTTCTGATTTTCTTTTCCTAGTTAGGATTCTAGCAGCTGCATTCTGCACTAGTTGCAAACGATTTATATCTTTTTGGGTAGTCCTGAGAGGAGTGCATTACAGTAATCTAGTCGACTGAAAACAAACGCGTGAACTAATTTCTCAGCATCTTTCAGTGATATAAGAGGTCTAACTTTACTTATGTTTCTTAAGTGAAAAATGCTGTCCTAATGATCTGATTAATATGTGATTTAAAATTCAGATTACAGTCAACAATCACCCCTAAGCTTTTTACCTCCGTCTTGACTTTTAATCCTAATGTATCCAGTTTATTTCTAATAGCCTCATTGTATCCATTATTGCTGATCACTAAAATTTCAGTTTTCTCTTTATTTAACTTGAGAAAATTACTATTCATCCATTCTGAGATACTAGTCAGACATTGTGTTAGTGAATCAATAGAATCAGGGTCATCAGGTGCTATTGATAAGTACAGCTGTGTGTCATCAGCATAGCTGTGGTAGCTCACGTTGTGCCCTGAGATAATCTGACCTAACGGAAGCATGTAGATTGAGAATAACAGCGGACCCAGGATAGAGCCTTGTGGAACACCATATTGGATATCATGTGTCTTCGAGTTGTAATTCCCACAACTAACAAAATATTTTCTCCCTGTCAGGTAGGATTCAAACCAATTTAAGACACTGCCAGAGAGGCCCACCCATTGACTAAGGCGATTTCTAAGAATGTTGTGATCAATGGTGTCAAATGCAGCACTCAGATCTAAGAGGATGAGAACAGATAAATGGCCTCTGTCTGCATTTACCCGCAAGTCATTTACTACTTTAACGAGTGCAGTTTCTGTGCTGTGATTTGTTCTAAAACCTGACTGAAATTTATCAAGAATAGCATGTTTATTTAGGTGGTCATTTAACTGCATAATGACTGCCTTCTCAGAACTTTACTTAAGAAGGCAGGTTAGAGATGGGTCTAAAATTTTCAAGAGCTGAGGGGTCAAGATTATGTTTCTTAAGTAGGGGTTTAACTACAGCAGTCTTAAGACAGTCTGGGAAGACCCCAGTATCTAGTGACGAATTTACTATGTCAAGAACATTATCAATTAGCACGCCTGATACTTCTTTGAAAAACCTTGTTGGTATCGGGTCAAGGACGCAGGTGGAGGGTTTTAATTGAGAGATTATTTTTTGTAAATCAGGTAAATCTATCCTAGTGAAAGAGTTTAATTTGTTTATAACAGGATGTTGGGGTTTAGGGGATCCTTAGTGTTGGGGAGATATACTATGTTATTTCTAATATCATTAATTTTTGATTGAAAATACAGCGACAGCCTCACAGGTTTCACTGGAAGCACTTAGGAGGCATTCCTTTGAGCTACCTGGGTTTAGTAGGCGATCAATTGTTGAAAATAAGACTCTGGGATTACTAGCATTGTTATTTATAATCTTGAGAAATAGCAGCGTCTCTCAAGACGGACAGTGTTATTGTATTCTGTTATTTTGACTTTTAATATTTCGTGGTGGATAGTAAGTTTAGTCTTCCTCCATTGACGCTCAGCTCTACGGCATGTTCTCTTTAAATCAGACACTCTTTGGGTCTTCCATGGTATACAATGCTAGAAGATTTTTTCACTGTCTTTTCAGGTGCAACTATGTCAACAGCAGCTCTCACTTTAGAATTAAATCTTTCCACCTTACTATTTACATTGTCCTCGCTATTATAGCTGGCACTATAAACGGACTGATTGCTTAAAATGTTTGTAAGTTTTAAAGCTGCTGCCGAATCAAAGAAGCGTTTTTTAACAATATGCTTCTCATGAGTGTTTTTTATCATTATTTCTATATTAAAAAGTAGAAGAAAATGGTCTGATAGACCAATATCAATGATCTGTTTTATATCAACTTTCAGTCCTTTAGTAATCACTAAGTCTAATGTATGACCTGCTTTATGTGTAGGCTGATTTATGAGTTGTCTCAAATCAAAAGAATCCAGGAGGTTCATAAATTCTTTTACTTTTAGATCACACTGATTATCTATATGAAAATTAAAGTCGCCAACTATTAGGAGTGTGTCATAGTTAGTAATTAAAATTGACATTAAGTCAGAGAATTCCTCAAAAAACGACGCGTTATATTTAGGAGGTCTATACACGGATAGTACTAGAACTTGAGAATCTCCATGAATAACAACGGCGAGATACTCAAAGGACTTGAACTTACCAAAACTGACATCTTTACATTTTAATCGCTCGAGTAAATGTTAGCCAATCCGCCCCTTTTCCCTGGCGGTTTGCATGAGTAAAACTGTAATCCGGAGGCAGATTCGATTAAAACTGCGCGCATCTGAATTCAGCCATGTTTCATTTAGTGCAATAAGATCTATTTTTATCACTAATAAGATCGTTGATAAAAAACGTTTTGTTAGTTAAAGCTCTAACATTTAATAGTGCCATATTTAATGTTTCGGAGGTGCAGAGATGAGTACTATGTGCGTTATTGTTATTTGGAATAGGAACTAAATTATTATTATTAGCGCTCTGTGTATTTTTGTTTAATCTGTGATCTGTTTTATAGTTTTAATACATTGTTCCTCTAAAATAGTGATTTTAATTAGATTATTGGAGTTTATGCCGTATTTCCTAGGTTTTCTACGTGCATTGAGATTGCTTATTACAGTATTAATGGTGTGCACTTTAACGGAAGACTCTATTAAACATTCATCATGTCCTGGCACAGCAGTATTATTTCGGAAGGGGTTAAGAGCAGAGATAGATAGTCAAGAAAAACGAATTACCTTCGATATGTTTTCGGAGAGGACCCGGCGCAAACTGTTCGGATGCAGGCCATCACGCTTGAAGAGACGCGCCTTTCCAAAAGAGATTCCAATTGTTGATGAAACCGACATCCTTCTTCTTGCAGAAACCCTGTAGCCAGTTGTTCAACCCTAGCAGACGACTGTAGTACTCGTTGGATCGTCTGACGAGAGGTAGTGGACCCGAAACGAAGATCTTTGCCGATGGGGTCCTCTCCTTCGTGTCTTTAATCAAAGCTGCGAAGTCAGCCTTCAGGATTTCTGATTGTCGGTGCCTTATATCGCTTACGCCGGCATGCAAGACGATTGATCCAACTGCCCTCTCCTTGTGTTTCGTAGACTGCTGGCGCACGTTTCATTACATCTCGGACACGAGCACCGGGAAAACAAGAAACAAACGATTTTGCATTAGGGCATGCGACATTAAGGTTTCTAACGATAGAATCACCTACCACTAATACATCACCAGGTGCTGAAGGCGAAATGGGGACGCGGAGAGGGTCAAACCGGTTCTGAGATAAAATGCTCGCCTGTGCCGATGGAGGTGCTCTGGCCTTGAACCCCCGCCTGCATAGCTGAAATCCACCGAGGTCAGCAGCGGTCGCTCTACGACGCGGGGTGAGGTCGGCACAACGCGGGGTTGATGTTTCGCCGGTTCCAGATGGCAAGGACGGTTTATCCAACAGCCGGGCCTTCAGATTTCTCAGGTATTTCCGTCGGGACAGGAGTTTCTGAATCTGTTCATCAAGTGCTTGGAGTTCCTCAATTACGATTTCAACGCGAGTTACCCCACTGTCGGCCATTTTCTACTTCGTGCCCTAGGAGAAATGAGAGAGAGAGAGAGAGGTTAGAGAGGTAGTTAGTTCCAAGTACAAGACTTTACAAGACTGTTGGGATTTAAAAAGGTCAGTCAGTCAGTCATTTTTCAACCCGCTATATCCTAACACAGGGATAGGTCAGCTGGAGTCAATCCCAGCCAGCACAGGGCTCAAGGCAGGAACAAATCCCGGGCAAGGCGCCAGCCCACCACAAGGGCACACACACAGACCCCAAGCACACACTAGGGACAGTATAGGACCGCCAGTGCAGCTAACCTGCATGTCTTTGGACTGTGGGAGGAAACTGGAGCACCCAGAGGAAATTCACGCAGACATGGGGAGAACATGCAAACTCCATGCAGAGAGGACACGGGAAGCGAACCAGCAGCGCTACCACTGCGCCACCGTGCCGTCCAATTTAAAAAGGTAAATTGCTCAATTTACACATATATTTTATGCATTGACCTAAAAGCCTATTTTTTGAGTTCAGTTTGTTCACCCACAGCACTGTTTGTGATTCATTTTGTAGTTCAACAATGAGAAATTTGACTCATCTTCAAATGTGATATTACTTTTATAGGGGATGCAAACATAAATGAAATATTTTCTAAGGGGTGCAGGGCTTAGAAAGAGTTGGGAACTACTGGTTTATACTACAGCTGTTACTGTGAAAAATAAAATTGTGAAAAAGTATTTGCCCCTTCCTGATCTGTTGTCATTGTAGGTTACTGTCACTGAATGTTTTCAGGACCTCAACCAAAATCTAATATTAAAACAAGTAAAATGGTGTGACATTTATTTGCATTCAGAGACTTGCTTAGATGGTTTGAAAGTTGAAGTATTTTATAGTTTTCTAGTCATTTTAACAAAGCATTTGCTGTCACAATTTTGTTTATTACTAGTGATAAATGAAACCTGCTGAATTCGCTTCGCCTCAAGTTCAGCAAAATTACAGAAATGTTCTGTAGGTGCTTTTTGCATTACGTGCAAACACAACAAAAAGGGCACCCGAGTAAACAATAACATTTTTTGCTTAAGAACATAGTTATCCAGTATCAACTGATTTGTGAAAAAGTAATTGCCCCCTAGTTAAGTCAGTCAATGGAAACGATTTCTAGAATGTTATGAATCAACACAGCTACTCTTGCTTATAGTCATCCCCATAAACCTCATTTATTTTTGACTCATTCCTTCAGTTTGCTAGCACAGAGATTCTAGAAGCACATAATACCATGATTAAAGGAAATTCCTGTGGAGATCAGAAAAAATGCATATCTATCAGTCTGGAAATAGCTGTAAAACCAAACCAATATCCATAATATTTAAAAGAAAAATAACTGAAACAGTAGTTAACCTTCTAAAATTACTGGTCTCTTCCAAATTTACTCCAAGAGTACAGCATAAAATCATCTAGGAAGTCTCAAGAGAACCCAGGAACTTCAAGACTAGTACGCTTCTCTTGCCTGAGCAAAAGGTCAGCATACATGACTCTATAATCAGAAAGACAATGGGTAATCAACAGCTTCACTTGATAGTGTTGTGGAATAAACACAAGAGGGTCAGCAGTTTATCCATGGACTGTTTAAATGTATATGGAGAGTAGAAGTCACAAATGTACAGACATGGACAAATTTGTTGGTACCCCTCCATGAAGAAAGAAGAACCCACAATTGTCACTGAAATAACTTGAAACTGACCAAAATAATTGGCACCCATCATTGTTTATTCCCAGTTTAACAAATAATAACATAAATGAAAAGGACATGGACAAAAAATGGGCAAAACTGCAAGAACTCTGTCTAGTGCAGCGTTTCTCAAGCTTTACGTATTTGCGACCCAAGTTTTCATAACAGTTTTAATCACGCCCCCCTAACATTTTTTTGAAAGGAGCCCACTAATACCAATTTGTTCTTTTTTAATTAATGATATATCATAGATGCATATTTTATTATACCTACTTAACTTTTATCGACATTTATCTAACTCTATATTTATTTTTCTAGTATCAGAATGTAGTTTAAGTTAATCTGTTTTGGTTTCAATAGATGTATTTTTTTATATTTTCGATTCTTGCTTTCTTTTTTTTTCACATTTTCGCGCCCCCCTTTTTGTTACTTTGCGCCCCCCCCCTAGGGGAGCCTGCCCCATATTTTGAGAACCACTGGTCTGGTGAAGACCAGAACTCACTCATCACCTGCCTAATATCATCCCAATGGTGCAGGTTGGGGTGCTTGTCAGTGGCAGGGACAGGGAGATTAGTCAGAATTGAGGGAAGGATAAATGCAGCCAAATACAGAGAGATCTTTGAAGAAAACCTGCTTCAGAGTGCACACACCTTCACACTGGGTTGATGGCTCACCTTTCACCATGACAATGATCTGAACATTACAGCCAAGACAATGCTAATTTGTCCTTGAGTGGCCTAGCCAAAGCCCAGACTTAAACGCCATTGAACATCTGTGTAGATGGCAGCTTACAGACACTTCCCATCCAATCTAATGGTCCAGAAAGAATGGCATAAACTGCCCAAGTCTAGGTTTGCAAAGCTTGTAGGGACTCAATAACTCAAAGCTTTAATTGGTGCCAAATGGGCTTCTACAAAGTACTGAATTAAGGGTCTGAGTACTTATATAAATGAGAGATTTCAGTTTTTTATTTTTAACACATTTGCAAACCTTTCTGAAAACATGTTTTTACTTTTGCATTATGGATTATTGAGTGTATACATTTACCGTACATACTCCGGATAAGTTCTCCTGCAGATAATTTGGGACTTGATTTCACTGTATAATTTATGGTATTTTATAATGTCGGTTGTATAAGTCGAATGCGGATAATTCTCGCTATTGGTCCAAGAGACTATGATATGCTAACGCCCAACTGAGAGAGTAACCACGGAGCATACACATGTGGGTGCAGCAATGTGCTGTATCAGCATGTGCTCCTAACCTCTCTCTCTATCTCTGTTCTGCCTACGTGAACACATGGTAATACCTGAACTATTCCAAAGTGACCTTTGCACTGATTTGTGTTTTTTGTATGTCACATCCTCATACACCTTTATCGTAAGAGCATCCCTTATCTACGATGGAGCATTCGATCAGAAGAAAATATGAAGCTGGTTTTAAGTTAAAAGTTGTTGAAGTAGCGAAAGAAATTGCTAACTGCACTGCTGCAACAAAATTTGATGTGTCTGAGAAACTGTAAAGATGTAAAAAAATGAAGTGTTGCATTTTTGAATGGGTGTATAAGTCGGGGTCTGATTTCGGTTCGATTTTTCACGTTTCAAGACTTATACGTGAGTATATACAGTAAATGAAATCTGCAAAGTATGAAAAAGTAAAGGCGTCTGAATACTGTATATGGAATCATAGGATGCATTTGGTTGTAATCATTAAATGTAAATAAATCTAAAGGGGGCATTAAGGGGGCATAAATGACATATAAAAAAAAAACAATTATTTCTCAACTTTATCGGCTATTAGACTTTGGTCTGAAGGGCTGAAGCCATTTGGTGTTAAAAAATATGTAATGATAGCTTAAATCAACTCCTTTTTGCCTGCATTGTGTTTAACACGGGTGGCGCTGCCTGACAACTTCAAAGACCCTGATTAGTACCTTAGTACGTTATCCCTGTCTGTGTCTCCATAAAAAATTTCATTCTTTCTATGAGTTACCTTCAGTTACTCCAATTTACTTTTCACTTCTCAGTGATGTGTGTTTCATTTTAAATGGTTACTGTAAATCAACTTGTTTTGAGTATGGATGTGTATGTGAGTGTTCTCTGCAGTTGACTCAGACAAGGCTGCTGTGATGGATTTAGAAATGGATTAATGGATTTGGCAGAACAAGTAACGAAGGAAAATGAAAAAAAAAAAACAAAAACAAATCCCCTAGGCTGAAACTCAGGAAAATATTTAAGTTGACTTTTCTGCTATTTTGCATGCATTTGCAGTAAATCTAACTACTTATGGATTTTGATATACTGTGTATCTGTTTATGTCACATAAATTTGGAAAAACTCAAATTTAGTTCAACTTAGATAACCTTCTTTGAAGAAATCTACTTCTTTTGAAGCTAAAATTAAACATTAACACAGAAAAAAGAACTAAAGCAAAGACATAAGTTGTTGTCTTTTCAACTTATTGAGTGCCTCTGCCTTGTTTGAACAAATGCAATAAAACATGATCATATGAAAAGGTAGCGGCAACAATAAAGAAATAAATATAGTTTTCCATTTCAATTGAAAGTAAACACACAGCCTATTTAATTTGAGCAAATAGTATTTCTTTAAAGTAGTCTTACAATAGACATATCCAAATTCTTTGATGCCTCGTCTCATTTATGCACATTTTAAATTGGATTGGACTCAGCATGATATGAAACTCCATTGATGCATTTATATGTATTCTGTGAGAGTCTTTTTATTTGGAAGTAATGTTTTAGCTGAGTAGGCTCATGACAGCCAAACTTCCCTTTTTATTCCTCCTGTACCATAACTCTCAAATCACAAGTTCACCCATTATACTATTTTTACAATAATTTAATAATTTTACAAAAATGTAATAAAATATTTAAAAATTTAAAATATTTAAAAATATTTTATTTGTCATTAAGATGCTGTCTTTTATGCACAATGCCCATATTTTATTATTTGCATATTATGCACTCTGATTATTAATCATATATTTTCAGAGTTTGTTCTGTCTCCTGACATGAGGGTGGTGTGGTATACTTTCCTATTTTACATAATAATAATAATAATAATAATAATAATAATAATAATAATAATAATAATAATAATTCATTTAATTTATATAGCTTTTCATAAAATGATAAAGTGTGCACTAAGAAAATCCTTTTCTAATCTGAGAAAAATAAGATCTTGTTAAACAGTAATTGATCTTTAGAAAAAGCTATTCTAATGTACTACTCATAGAAAAACCAGATCAGAACCAGTAAAAACTAGAAACTAGTGATAAATACATGCAAAAAAGACATCTGAGCTAACCCAGGGGCTAAAGTGAAAGGCTGAGTTGGTAGAACTGGTCAAAGGGCACAATTGCTGAAGATGAGAAGGGACTCAGCTCCTTTAATTTGATGTTTCTGTTGGCCTATAAGTTGCGTCAGAAGCACAAGACCAGCATATTTCTGTCATTTTGTCCATTGATAGTATGCCGGATCAGAGACCCAGAGTCTCTGTTATTCTATCCATCCAGAGACAATGCCGGATCACAGACGGGGGTCTGTATATGTGATACAATATCTGCCAAATAATACAAAGAGAACACGACATGTTGTGCTCTTATTGGTATCGGCAGGTGTACGCACTTTTGGATCCCTTTATGAGGATTGAACCTTTGACAGCAGCGCCTGAGGAAAAGCCTCTGACGCTGTGCCACGGCAGCTGGTTTGGTTAAATGGCAGGCTGAAGATCGAAGCATTACATTCTTTTTTAAGTCTGAATCGCAATCTGATTATTAGGTGGTTACCTACCAGGTAACGCTTATGGTTGGTCAGTCAGTTGGCAAACATCTGCCAAATTCTCTCAGTTGCGAGAAGCAGATCATAGATATGTGATACAATATCTGCCAAATATTACAAAGAGTACACGTGTTTCACTCTTATACTCCGATCTTCACCCTGCCAAATAAGAAAACCATCCACTGTGGAGCTGCGTCAGGGTTTTTGCCTCAGGCGCTAACTTCTGAGTTTCGATCCCCATAAGGGGATACAAAAGTGCATACACCTGATGAACCCCAATAAGGAACACTTGTTGTGTACTCTTTGTATTATTTCGAAGATATTGTATAACATATCAATGATCTGCTTCTCGAAGACGCTGACTGGCCAACCAGCAACTAGCATTACCTGGTAGATAACCACCTAATAATCAGATTGCGATTCAGACTTAAATATATATATATATATATATGTTGAATTTCCCTATAAACCTATAATATATTGTAGAGGAGAGTACTATCAGGACCACTGGGGCTCATTTATAAAGCTTGCATTTTGAGCCAAAAAGAGGCACAAAATGTGTGCATGCAACTTCCCATGCAACTGTCGAGATTTCCAAAAGAATTTGATGAGGAACCATGCATCAGTTTATGGCAACTCTAACCCATGTGTACTCAACATTTTAGAGAATCTGGGAAACGACAGCTCCCTCGATAAAGTAGGCAAATGCAGGTAAACAAGCCAAATGATGACACTCATGGATAATTAATATCACTGAGTTGTTATCATAATGTGCGTTAATGTGACTAATGTATTAAAGCTCAAATGTGACGAAAATGATGATGAAGGTAACAGGGTCTGCATTTGCATCTAAATAATTGTTGATAATACATGTTGTCAAAAGAGGACACAAAAAGATCTAAAAAGGTGTTAGAGACCCAATGGGGACTCCCCATTCAAGGGGTGAAATTGGAAGAGGGTCTCAGGTGGACTCGGAGACGTTCTTTGAGGATGCTGTCTTCATGACAGAAGTAGAAATAAAAGACAGACATGGAGAGCAGTGTCCAGCTCCAAACATAACCTTGGTGGTGTTCACTGTAAGACTTGCATTAAGACTAATTTCAATAGACTCGAGACATAGTTGCCCCTGAGTTTGTTGGTTCAAAAGACGACTCAAAAAGACCTTAAAAGTGTTAGAGATCCAATAGGGACTCCCCATTTATTGTTATGTGTTGAAGAAAGCAAAAGATCCTGAAATCTTCCATCTTCACTTCACTGGTAAAACAAAAGAAATGAAACTAATTGTATCGGAAATGTTGTAAGTGGCCTTGGATAAAGGTGTCCACCAAATAGGTAAATAATAATCCGAACACAGGGTCACGGGGGTCTGCTGGAGCCAATCCCAGCCAACACAGGGCACAAGGCAGGAACCAATCCTGGGCAGGGCGCCAACCCACTCCAGGACACACACACACCCACATCCACACACCAAGCACACACTAGGGACAACTTAGAATCGCCAATCCACCTAACTGGCATGTCTGGACTGTGGGAGGAAACCGGAGTACCCGGAGGAAACCCACGCAGACACGGGGAGAACATGCAAACTCCACGCAGGGAGGACCCGGGAAGCGAACCCGGGTCTTCTAAATGCGAGGCAGCAGCGCTACCACTGCGCCACCATGCTGCCCAATAAAAAAAAAAAAAAAAAATAAAAAATAAAAATAATAATAATAATAATAATTTTAGTGTTATAGAAAAGTTGTGAGAACATCTAGCTCTATGCACAGGGAATCTGTACAATATTAAAATTAGTTTGGTTTTAATGGGTTTTTCATTATACTCAAAGCTTCCATTCAATCAGTGAGATTTCTTTAGTATTTTCATTCTATTAAACAAAAATTGTCCTTTAATATATTTTTCAGATGGAACTTGTTATCTCCTTCTCTTTATTTGGTCAAATTGATTGCTTCAGAGCCTCTGTGCCTGGTCATTTCTGGTTGTTTCTTTTTGGTTTGTAGCCCCATGAGAATGGATGAGCTTTTTCACCTTGTGATGGGCTGATGTCCTATTTTGCCAGCTTTCACGCTTTCACACATTACCTGTGGGTTAGATTTTAGTTCCTGATGGCTCCACTTGGTTCAAAATTCAATATTTTTTTCAAATTAACTCTTTTGATGTATTCAGTAAGGCTTATTTTGCAACCGTTTCTTGGTCAAGCTGCTCATAATTATTGACTTCTTCATATTTTCCTGTTCTGCATTAAACATTTATACCATTTTCACATGGAAATACTGTTACAATTTGATTTTAAAAACATCACCTAAACCCCATTTTACATAGATTGATTCACTCAAGCCTTGCCTCTTCATTTATTATAGGGTGCATTATTTCAGATATGATAATGCAGAACAATGGATCCATATTTAACTGCCAGTAGATCAGTCAAGTTAAGAGTTTCTTCTGATGTGTTCATTTACAGTTGAGCTTCCAATTTTTTAGCAATATGTTTTAAACTATTTCATACAATTATTTATTCTCATAGGAATGAAAAATCAGAAAAAGAGACCTTCTTAATATATTTTTGGCTTCACCTAGCCAACAGTGAGATCAGAAAGAAATAATACAGAGACATTTTCTTTAGTCTTGTGTTTCTCAGATTTTTCTCCTGTGAAAAAATACCCAGAAAAACACACATAACTGTCTCCTCTTGAGTTTCAGCAGAGATCTCAGCAAAGTCACACAATGGGCACTGATTTTTCAAATAGTATCTTGACATTTTTTTTTTTTTACTTTGAAAGAATTTGACCTTTGCTTCCCCTTGCTGGGGCACAGAGGATGTTTGTTAACTGGCTGACCTGGAAGAATTTGCTTTCAATAGCAGTTGGGAGCTGCTGCATTATATTCATCTTTACAATGATTGTGTTGGTTTTTACTATTTTACATCGTAAAAGAACAGGTTTGCAGAAAAGGAATGTAGACACCAATGATACTACAAATTCAAATGTAAAGGGTATAAATGAAAATGAATACATGGTCTTCAATAGAAACAAACTGCCCAATGAAGCTCAGAATAGAATGGGTGGTTCAAATGGAAAAGAAGATAATATCTACGGTGAGATTTAGGATTCAAATAAGATCACTTTGAAAGCATTCTGAACTATATTGTTTACTTCAGCATCTGCTCTCTGTTCTGTAATAACTCTTAAAGGAAACCCCAGTTATAAACTGTCATTTCATTGCATATTTAGAACATTTTTAGACAATTATGTGTTAAATTAAACACTGATACTTGAAAAGCTAAGTGTTTCTTTATTATACCTTAAATCTTAGATGTTATTATTAGCAAGAATTTATATACTGTATATGGTATTTCTTGAACCACCAACACATGGAAAGTGTTAGTTGCCAAACCCCACAGCCAACTGGACACTCTGTAGTTTTTCAGATGTTGTGATATACAGCACACACCTGCCTTTGAAATGTGAATACTACTTTGGTGATTTGGGATTACCATGCAGCCTAATAACTGAATGGTTCAATTCACCAGTTGGACTTGGAGTTAACCAGGCCTTTCTTTGTGGATTTTCACCACCTTTAAATGTTTCATTTGTTCTTTTAGATAAGGTAAACTCAAACGCAGAATTTGCTCTTTTTATTAATACTAGGGGGTTGCCCTCTGCTCGCTTTGCTTGCCAACCCATCCGGCCTGCACTACGCGCCAGCCACTTTGCATATCTGCCACTAGTGTTGTCTAAAGGGGAGCTGAACGCAGCCCAAGGAGACACGGTCGCTCCTCTTAAATGGTAATACAATGGGAAACAAATAGTTTTTTTTACCTCCTCTTTGCTCAATCAGCTGCTGCTGCCACATGATCTGCATCTCGTATGGCACTTTGAACATTTAAAAGCCTGTACAGCAGCTGTCCTACTCTTTGTCTTTTGCTTGGGGCATGGTTAAATCTTTTGGCACAAAGTTTTGTCTCGTGGGACACGAGTTCAGAGATATTTTTTAGTTTATAATTTAAAAACGGAATAAGAATCTGAAAATCTAACAACATCACATTAAAGTTCAATAATTCTGAAAAGAATGATACCAAACATATATGTATGTAGGTTTTAAAATAAGCCCGATTTAAATTGTGACATAAAATGTCACATAAAATCATTGCACAAAATTGTTGCAATTTTAGGCTTAGGATTTTATATATATTGTCACACATGTGCGCTTAGGAGACAGTCAACAAGCCCAGAGGTGAGTGAGTTATCATCGGATGGGGGATTGCATTGTGGTAATAATGCCTCTTTCTTTGATCTTATAGAACCAAAGAAGATACCATCAACAAACTCTTACCTGGGAAACAACTCTACAATAACTTCCACTTCTGGTCCCTCCACGATGACGTCACTTCCGTCCAGCCCGAATTATGTCACTTCCGGTCCCCTCGATGATGATGTCACTTCCATCCAGCCAAAATGATGTCACTTCCAGTCCCACGATGATGACGTCACTTCCTGCCACATCATTTCCGGTGGCAATTTTGTCTACTGTATAAATTCAAGCCATACTGTACACATACTGTTGAATGTTTTGATCTTTATTGAAAGCTTTTTGACCAACAATCGCTGAACAGCAATATACGGGGCAAATCCCCAAATCTTTATTATTGTTTGTGATCTTATTTCATCACAATATATATCCCTATTATTATACAATAGCTGCCAAATACTTCAATCTTCTTGAGCAAATAAAATTGAAAGTGGTGCGCACAGTCTGGAAGCATCCATTTTCACTTCCGTGTTTCGTGGACTGTATGCCAGTCTCTCCATTCTGTGCTAATAGTGGCACGCCCGGTTCCAAAAGCTGCAAACATTCCTGTGCTTTACAAAAACAGCTGCATATTTATGTGATAGTAATAGGATGTCAGGGCCAAAAGGGTTAATACACTATCCCTTATCAACGTAACTTTATTCTTGTAATTTAATATGAAATTGTTATTTTGATGTGTTGTTTTGATGTTGTTTATTAATAAACTTATCCTCATTTAAAAAAAATAAAAATTGAAAGTATTTGGATTGTGTGCTATGTAATATATGGTGAAATGTATGGACAATTTTGGTGGTAATAAAACAGTTTACTGTGATTACAAAACTTTAGCCCTTGCTTCTGACTAATACTTTTAGGTTGTCTAATTTATATTGCTGTTTTCCAATTAGAACATAGTCATTCAAGAAGAAAAGGCAGGCAGTGTGGCATAGTGGTTAAGAGTTTGGACTTCAAACCCTGTGTTCTAATCCCACTTCTCACACCTGTAACTATGAATAAGTCACATCATCTGCCTGTCCTCCAATCATATATCAAATGTTATAAGTCCACTTGGATGAAGGCATCAGTCCAATAACATGCAAAAAAATAAGAAGTATTTAAATAGATTAAAACAAGACTATAAAGAGATCTGACAAAATATACCATGCTTTTCAAACCAAATTCTCCATATTGACTCCTTTTACCTCAGTTGTATCTTGCATCTCCTTTTTGTCTAAGGCTATTTAGTTTAGAAGGAACATCTGTGATGAAGTCGATTCTTAAATGAATCATAAATGAGAATCTCTTAAGTCTCATGTCTCATCAAAGATAGCCATTCAGCAGTAAGATTTTCCTATTTTTTGAACAGTTTGGCATTTAACTTTAGTTACTGTATTTTTTAAACATATTGTTGTGTCACCTGAGTTTGTCTGCAGTCTGTTTCTTAGTAAACTGCCTGCAATTTGTAAAGGAAATTCCCAAAAGATCAACTTAAGCAACAGTTGATCAATATAACTGTTTGCTCATTTATTATATGCTCCTTATTTAACCAAGGTTCAACAGCCCTCTATCAATCAATTGAGCTTCTAGTCAATCAATCCATGAAGCCCAGCACTTTAAATCTGCTGGAATCAGTCTCGCATCTGTTAGCCCTTTGACCAGTCCCTTGAGGTATACCCCTTCTTTGCGCAAGAGAGAAGTTTACTACCAAAAACAGATTCAGTATCTGTAATCTGATATGCCTGGGATCAGAATGTTTTGGATTTTAGATATCTTTGGTTTCTTTGTCAAGGTCATTGTAAAAAGGTTTGGCTTAAAAGACAAGGCCTTAAAGAATCTTTATAAATAAAGAATCGTCATAAACAAAAACCAAGAAAGAAGGTAGAAAATGGGCAAAAATGGTATACCTAAAAAAGTCAACGAAAGGCAAAACAATTCCAAATCACTCTTGTGCCCAGTAGGGGGCATTACAGCATCCCAAACACAACCACAGCTACACAAGTCCTGGGTTCAAAAAAATGATTTATTGTGCATAAATATATCTCAAAGGCTTCTCCAAAATTTGCACAAGTCTTCTACCTTGTGTATGTCTCTTCCCTTTCCTCCACTCCTCCTCAGTGAGCTTCGTCCTCTTCCTCCCGACTCTTCAAGTGAGGACACGTATGGCTTCCATTATACCGGACCCATTTGTTCTTCTGGTGCTACCACACTGAATACAGGCAGCACTTTCGGGTCAGGCAGAACCTCCATAAAATGAGAAAACCTCCTCCCCACAGCTCCCCCTGGTGGCTCCCATGAGACCCAGCAGGGCTGCTGATTAGAATTCCAATTCCCATGCATCCCTGCAGGTGTATACTGTATATGAGAGACCTACCAGAAAGCTGCTGCCAACTGCTGTAGTGAACGAATACATGGCCCTGGGTGGAGGCCTCCTTCCACCCTTCCATTACCAAGGGACAGATGGTTCCTTACCAGAGCAGGGATGCCATCCCACCTCTGTCTTATATGACACACTCCAAAGACAGAAACCAGAAGCAAAAAATAAAAAAAACAGAAAAATCCAAAGTAAATAATACAAGTGTTATGTCATTAGTAGTAAAGGCTGCCCGCTCCAGCACTGAATTGAACTCTAATTGATGCCAAAGTTGCTGTTCTACTTGATTTATATTACACACCACTATCACATTGTGTGTATGGTACGCTAAATGTAGAATTGGTATGAAGGTGAATAGTGCCCTGACAACTCAGAGTATATCAATTTCATTTTTTATAAGCTATCAAAGGTGGCGCAGTGGTAGAGATGTTGCCTTGCAGTTAGGAGACCAAGGTTTGTGTCCCTGTGTGGAGTCTCCATGTTCTCCTCAAATCTGTGTGGGTTTTCTCCAGGGGCTCCAGTTTCCACCCCTGGTCTAAAGGCCTGCGTGTTAGGCGGATTGGCCCAAGTGTGTGTGAGTGTATTCCCCATGCGTTGGTCTGGCACCCTGTAAAGGGGATTGCTCCTACCTTGCCTCCTATACTTGTTGGGATAGGCTCCAGCCCCCTGTGAACCTTGCTCAGGATTAAGCAAAGTCTTTGAAAATGGTGTGGTATGGTACAAGCCAATGATTCTGCATGAGGAAATGATCTTAGCATCTTTACATCTGTTCCTACAGCGCAGGTGTTAAATGAGGCCTGAGGTCACAGCAGTAGTACACGCAAAACTGGCATGTCAGCATACTGAACCACAAAAGTCTTTTTTGTCTTTTATAACACACATTAAACCAACTGCTGTTAAAATCAGTAAAACAAGCAAAATATGATAGTAAAGATCAATATACTGTCTGGCTTTTATGATACATTACCTGAGTGTGTCTCTGTGTTTTAGGCAAGTACATACTTGGAGGAAAATATTAAAATAGTATGGTTTAAATGTATGGCAAAAAAATAAAATAAAACAGAAACTGCATATTCAGTATTTCTTAGAAATCCTTTTAAATCCGGAAGAGGTTCTTGAAGAAGCTGATTCCACTGGTGCAAAATATTACAATGAAAATGTAATTAATACAACTGAATAAAACTGTTTAGGTCAAAAAATGGGAAGAAAGGTGCTTAAGTCAACAAAAAAGTTCTCTGAATGGAGTTCAATTGTTGTGGCACAATATTGGCAGTGTTAAATCCTATAATATCCTTCACACAATTAAACTTAAAATCAGAAAGCATTTCCATTTTCATCCACAAATTCTTGTTTTTTTTAACCTGCTTTTCCAATTCACGATCATGGGGAGCCAGTGACAGCAAGTTGTGAATCAACCCTGGGAGGTCTCCATTCTATTAGGGACACAATTATTCACACACACACCATGATTATGCTGGCGGTTTGTCATTTTCAGATTTAGCAAATATTCTCATCATTTGGATCCATTTTTAGATCCTATTGTAGCTAACAAGATACATTAATTTATATAATAGTAGGGAATGTTCTTGTCTGTTGCCAGGTGCTCCCCCTTAAGGATCCTCAATCCAACTGCACCTCTTAACACTAGAATTAGCAAAGCCTACAAAAAAACTTGTAATCCCAACCCACCTTAAATCCGTTTGCACCTCTCCATCACCGTCTTTTGTGTTATAAATGTGTCGATAAACACAAACAGCAAACACCCTACTATCCCATCCTGCCACTGCCACAGAAACAGCAAAAAGCGCTCCCAGCTTAAACCTTGTTAAGCTGGGAGTAAGGTACCGGGAGCTGTATAGGGTAAATAATATATCGTTATTTGGAACACATGCATTTCATGTGTGTTCTGTGTCTACAAAGATCTATGTAAGTGTAGGATGACAGAAAGGTTGAACACATACCTAAAACACAAACCTTTTTCATGTTTTATTACTAACAAGAATATTTTGACATGAAGTGTAGACTGAAGACTTAATTCCAAATATCAAATAAGCACTTTCTTTCACAAAAGTTACAAATATAAAAAAACAGGTGCACTTTTATTCGCAACTATAACCGAAGAAAATTAATTTGTTATGTTGTTATGACTGCTTTGGTAGTACAGTGGTAAGAACTACTGATTCATAATCAAGAGGTCTTAGGTTCGAACCTTGCTGTGTCACAAAATAAACGCTTTGAGTAGTGAGCTGCTCTTATTGTTACTATTATACAATAAAAATATACATTTGATTTGAGTCTGTAACAGCTGGTGTAAATGTATGGTAGTTCAGTTTTATTCTCTCACACTCCCTCCTATCTGACACTGTTAGTTTTCAAATAAAGATGTGTTATAACAGAGGTGAATTCAGATGAGGATGAGTGTTCTACATCGGAGATAGAGAACAGAAGCCTTCCCCTCAAGAAACATCCAGTCACACATAAGAACATCACAGCTGCACCAGGCATAAAGGCAAAAGACAGCACCGTTTGGATGCAGCAAGAGGTCGGGCGTCATCCTGCCAGTCAGTCTGCCCCACACCTGTCCTTCAAAGAAAAAGCACGGCTTACAGAGCTCGCCAAGGTATCGTGCAAAGCCCAGTTTGTGATTATGATTTGTGATGGTCTTTATATAAAAACATTTATATGTTACTTATATAAAAGCCAGATTGAATATTATTTACATTGATTTATTTATGTATCTTCCTACAGCATAAAGTCACAAGTAAACTGCAGAGCTTCCTGCGTTTGATCAACACGAGCAAGCATTTTGGGGAGCAGGAAGGCTTAAACCCTCAACCTGTTGATTATGAGTTAGCAGGTCTTACCAAATGTACTATCAAAGCAGTTGTGTCAACACAATGCACTAACCTGATGTCTTTTTCTTTGGTTATATTCTTGAATAAAAGCGCACTTGTTTTGTTATATTTGTACCTTTTGTGAAAGTGCTTATTTGATATTTGGACTTCAATCTTCACACATTATACACTTCATGTCAAAATTTTGTCGTTAGTACTAAAACATGAAAAAAGTTTGTGTTTTAGGTATGTGTTCAACATTTCTGACATGCTACACTTACATAGATTTTTGTAGACACAGAACACACATGAAATGCATGTGTTTCAAATAACGATATATTATTTACCCTATACAGCTCCCGGTACCTCACTCCCAGATAAACAAGGCTTGACCTAGGAGTGCTTTTTGCCGTTTCTGTGGCAGTGGGAGGATGGTATAGCAGGCTGCTTTCTGCGGTTGCTGATCAACACATTTACAAAACAAAAGACGGTGACGGAGAGGTGCTAACGAATTTAAGGTGGGCTGGGATTACGAGTTTTTTTGTAGGCTTTGGTAATTCCAGTGTTAATGTGAGTAAAAGTGCAGCAACTGTGATTGGACTCTTCAAAATCCAAACACCACAATCAAAGTACTCTTCCCAAATCATGAATTTAGTGGCTCATAGCTTCTAGAAATCTTTGCTTTAATTTTCCTCAAATGATCCTCAAATTTTAATCCATCGCCAAAGTGTCTCGTTTATAAAACTCTGGACGGATTCAAGCATGAAAATATGCACACATTAAAAAAAAATGAAAAATACATATGGTAAAAAAAATCAGATTTATAAAACTGTCCATTTCTATGCAACTCACCGTTTATAAAGCACATTTATAAAAGAAAAGTTGACAATGTAACATTGCATATATTTATGGCAACTTTTACCCTGGTGTATGCAACATTTCAGAGAAACTGGGAAATGACGACACCCTCAATCAAGTAGAGAAACGCAGCCAAATCACATAAAAGACGACTCACATGCATAATAAATTCAAATCACTGACACTTGACGTCACAAGCATTTAAAACCTCAGAAATTATTAATATAATGTACAGACAGTATTTTATTTCCCTTTTAATAGGGTTAATGCTATATATTTGCACTGGATAAGTTTTTTTGTCTGTTTATATCAGCTAAATATTGTCACTTCTCAAGAAACTGGCCGACTAGTTAGGAATACTTGCTGGGGTTTTTATGTGCAGCCAAAGTGTGCTGCGGGGGGCTGACTGCCCTGGTTTCCATACAACAAGGAATTGCTCCGGACAACTTGGGCATAACACCAGAAGCATTTCCTAGGTCGGATTTAAAAAAAGCCTGCAACCTCAATTATTTAAGTCAGAGTTGGGAGGCAGCAGACAACACTCTATGGGAGGTGGAAGGAGAGGATTTATATTTTGTGTATTGTGGCTGGTGATTGCACAAAGACGGTGATGCAGTTGAATCAATATCTTTTATTCTGAATCTGATTTGTGCTTGGGCATTTTTGTATCTGTGGTTTGGGGTTCAGTGGAACCCCCTTTTAGTTACAGCACATTTTTATGCACAAAATCATGCAAAGTTTTATAAAGGAGGCCTTTGGGCAGCAGACAAATTAGTGCAGCACAGATCGGGAGTTGGTCCATTGGAGATCCAGACAGAGTTTTGTTTCTAAATTGGCATAGTGTGGGGCAGTGTGCTATACAATGGATTGGCACTCCTTCTAGAGATGGTTTCTACATTGTGCCGAATGCTGCAATGACAGACATTAGCTGCCTGTGGGTCCAAGAACGGATGGATTAATAAGAAATGTGCTCAGGTCTGTGTTGCATAATTGTATTACTTTTAGTGAATGATTCAAAATAGAGAACACAGTGTTTGATTCAGTTGTATTCAAGTATTTAACAGATAAGCAATACAAATGATGACAGACCATGACCCCAAAATATTGCATATGGTTAACTGAGCACAATAAGAAATATTTTTCTTCTTTCACCGTGGCTGTTTCTATTATTTTACCAACACTCTTTATTCCCTGTACTAAAGCCAGATTATTATTTTTACAACTATTATTTTGTATATTGATTTCTAAAAATGTGATTGTTAAAATATTTTTGTATTACTTTGTGCATGTTTACATATATACAGCTGTGAAAGAACAGGAAGAATACAATTTAGTAAGAGAATATATGCTTTGTTACAAGAAGACCGCTGTCAACTGATTGCCATAGCTTAGTCTTTGATAGACTAAATCTATCAAAAAAACACCCGCAGTAGACCCCTGGTCAGTTTAAATTAGGTCCCAAAGGTGAAGGGGCAGTGCTTTGCTGACATTAAAGATGTCCTGATTTTGCTAGTTTAATTTTTTCTGTCGTTTATATTTCTGCTTGATTTCTCATAGTGCTCATAATGTGTGGCTGTATGTCAGCAGAAACCAAAACTCAGGTCGAGGATTGAGCTCCTAATTATTGTGCTAATGAGGACAGCAGATAATAAAATAAATGGAGATAAGATGCTGCTTTCCAATAAATAAATTATGTGGGATATAGAAGTATAAAGGACGGCACGATAATGCAGCAGGTATTGATGTGCCTAATACTAAAAGAGATTTGTTACTTCAGATTTTATCCCTTTTTTACAGTAATGGATTTTTTTATGGTGGCATATTGGTTAGTGCTGATGCCTCGTGGGTCACATCTCGTATGTGGTTGCTGTCTGTGTGGACTCTGGAGTTTTCGTTTAGGTAGTCTGGTTTTCTAATGCAGGGTCTGCCCACCCCCACCCGCACCCTCAACCCACCGGGGGCTAATTAGGAATCCACATTTATCCTAACATCTTTGAGATGGGTGAGGAAAACCCACACCAGGATAAGGGGAATGTGCACAGTAAAAGCGTTTCAATCCAGCAAGCTGCATCTGGGCATTTAAGTGGCAGATTCCACATTAATGAGAAAATGTTTAGCATGTTTTAATATCATTCTGTATTAAATTTTATATTTCAAAGTCATTGATGGAAACTGCCTGTGTACAATTCAGTTTCTCTCAAGTCTTCTTTAAATGCACATCAGGATATGGACAGGAAAACTACTGTATGTTGGAGATAATTAATTTATATATTGACATACAAGGTAAGACACTGGTATTGTAGGTATTTTAAGCAAAATGGGAATGAAGGACTGAAATAATCATGTTGCATTCCCCCTTGTGTTATTAGAATTTAATGCTAAGGCTTACAATGATTGCAATTACTTTCAAAACTAAGAAAAGCCAGGTTAAAAGAAATTGCTCTCTTTATTCTCCTACAAAGTCAGTTATTAATAGCGATGTTCTGGTAAGGGATTATGTTGTTAAGATTTAATTTAAAAGAAACAGCGGCTGCACTCAAATTTAATTATGTTTCCTTAGTGAAAAAGCAATTTATTACATAAAATGCAACAGGCATCCACCTACATATTGACCATAGTGTGACCTTAATTCATCTGAAACACTGATTATTAAAAAATACAAATAAAAATAGAACAAGGAAGATATCTCTCCAGCATGAATATCTACACTCATGTTAAAATGATAAGACTAACATTAATTTTGTAATATGTAAGGGAGTAGTGCTCTTTTCATTGTAAACATAATTTTTCTCCCACAATGTCCTACTCACCTTATTTGTTAAACTCGTCTTTTCTACGACAGGCTTTCAGGATGGGGAAGCTCATCTCAGCAGCACTGGGCTCAAAGCAGAAAGCCATCTAGGATGGGATGGCAGTACATGACCAGGCACACCCAATCTCTGTCTGTTTTGAGATGAAAAACTACACTACACATCTTTAAGATTTGAAAGATAACTGAAGCTCCTGAAAAAAAGCAACACAACATGAGGACAACATTCAAACAGCATCTTTCTAGGACAACAATAAAACAAGAAGGTTAAAGGTGGAGCCGTTTGTCCAGTGTGCCAAACATAATGTGAAATCATATTTAATATCATAAAAAGAAAAAGCTTACTAAACCATATCTTGAAAATATGGATTCATTAGAACATTAGAACAATCCAGATGAGAATAGGCCATTCAGCCCAACAAACTTCGCTAGTCCAATCCACTTAATTCTTCTAAAATAACATCAAGTCGAGTTTTGAAAGTCCCTAAAATCCTACTGTGTTCCACACTATTTGGTTACTTATTCCAAGTGTCTCTGGTTCTCTGTGTCAAGAAAAGCTTCCTAATGTCTGTGCGAAATTTTCCATTAATAACTTTCCAACTGTGCCCCTGATCTTGATGAACTCATTTTAAAGTCACAGTCTCGATCCACTGTACTAATTCCCTTCATAATTTTAAACACTTCTATCATGTCACCTCTTAATCTTCTTTTGCTTAAACTGTAAAGGCTCAGCTCTTTCTCCCTGGAATCTGCCTAGTCTCTCTTCTCTGGACCTTTTCTAGTGCTGCTATGTCCTTTTTGTAGCGTGGAGACCAAAACTGCAGACAGTACTCCAGATGAGCCCTCACCAATGCGTTGTAAAGCTAAGGTGAAATAAAGTTCACATAAACCAGGGGTCTGCAACCTAAGGCACGCAATGTCATTTTCAGGGCCACCTGGAAGATCAATAATCTGTAGAATCATTTGAGATTTCTCATTAAAACATAACTTTAGTAAATTTTTTTAACTATTGTCTAGCATGTAGTGTCATTAAAGTAATTATAAAAAAAGAGATTACATCAGTAACAAAAAACAACACTTAAGAGTAATACTCTGCATGCTTACAGAAAATACTTAAAAAAATAAATAAATAAAAGTCTTGAGTCATCGTTATAAATGAAATTCTTTATTTACAACACATGGTGAAGGCTCACCATATGAGCAGCAAGGCTCCCAATAGCAAGTCTGCTCCTGTTATCACTTAGTTTCATTTACATATAGAGGCCAGTGAACATTTCAAACCAATGACCACTTTGATAAAAAGTACATTCGAGCAATACCTCGCTGCCATTAAATAACATCCAAAGGTCCCAAAATAGTTAATCATTAAAAGTCTCATCTAAACATTTGGTTTATAGAATAAAACTTATTATATGCAAACTGTTACCACAGAACAAAGCACAAAGTGAAGTGTTATGTGTGATTTCCTAATATAAAGTCAGGATGTCCAACAGGCAGGCTGTTTCAAGCACTTTTTTCTTTTCCCTTACAAGCTGCACAAACAACTGCAAAAGTAGCCATTGACAAAACCATCTAATTGACGTGGGTTTGTGTTAACATGTTGGAAAATGGCGCAAGTGTAACAGATGATCTTTTCAACCCAGGTGGATGAAGGAATTTTTTTTTGTTGTGAAAGAATATCAAGATGTATTAACTCTGTGTTATGAAAATGTAGTGTGCCGAGCATCAAGAGTATGCCATCACTTTGAAATGAAAAAAGGAATGGAAGAGGAAGACAGAGCGGAATTTATCAGGAAAATAGTAGCAATATATGACAAACAAAGTCGTGTGATAACTTATCACTCGCTCGTCATTAACCTACTAACGGTCTTGATCGCTACAGGAGGAGGTTTGCCACTCCACTGCCCCATGAGATGGTTTTGGAGCAGTTTGTCAAGTGCTTTGATTTTCTCTGCACATTTTTAAAGGAGGTTGATTTGAACTACGCAGAGCTAGAAGATGAGCGACCGCTAGTAAAACTTATGTTTAGGTTGGTTATTACAGGGCATCTGAATACACTCAATCTGCAGTTACAAGGTGCAGGACAAACTGTGTTAGTATTATTCAATGCTTGGAAGGCATTTCTAATAAAAAATTTTATTTTCTATTGTGATATTCAAACTGGAAGCTTTTATTAATTCAGTCTCTTGACGATATTGTCATCACATCATCTTGGAACTCTGATGGCATCTCATGCATAACAGCGTGCGTAGAATTCACACTAAAACATTGCATACGGACAAAAGCGGAAATGTGCGTACGCACAAAAAAATCCAGATGCATAAATCTGTGTGTACGGCAACTTCCACATTCTTCTGCTACATAAATACTGGTCAGCATGAAAAGTAACGTCTCCTTTCAGAATTAAGCTTCTTTGAATATGCAAATCAATATAAATAGCCCTTAAGCTCAGAGTTCTGTGAAAAGACAATGGTAAAAGTAAGGGGGAAAATAGAAGAATTTCAGCGAATACCAAGTGGAGGCAAGGAAAAACATACTATTTGTTGTTTAAACAGTGGTATAAACAACAAAAGGAAGTTGATTGAGTGACATAGAGTGTCGGAGAAATTTGAAAGTTCAAGTTCGGTGCCCAAAATAAAAAAGAAGTTGTCAGATATCAAAGTTGCCATGAAAAGGCAAGTCATAGCCCACTGTCTGAGTGTCATATGGAAGCTTATTAGGGTACAGAGAAAAGAAAGAAAAATAGGCATACAGTGGGAAAAAAGCTTGAAATGTCAACTTTAATCTCGAAATTTTCACTTTAATCACGTAGCTTATTTTGTCATTAAAGTAGAACGTCACAAAGTTCATCTTAAAATCGTTTAATTTACTTGTTTCTCAAATACAATCGTAGCTAAAGTAGCACGTTAAATGCTCCATATGTGTCAACCACTATGTGTGTACCACTATGTGCTTCTTAAATGGGCTTTCTCTTTCTCCGACAGGACACAGAATCCATTACATTCTTGATATTACAGCTCTCTGAATAATTTAAATATTGAGATGTATACTTGATATCCTTTTCATGATGATAGGAATTAAAGCATGTTATTAAACATGGGAACACAATGGCGCAGTGACAGTGACAAGCTGGCGCCCCGTCCAGAGATTGTTCCTGCCTCACGCAAGATGCTTTACCATGCATGACCTTCGATGAAATAATTTACTGCAGCAGTACTGTCTCTTTCAAATGCAGTAACCCTCAATTCATGTTTCCCGTATGGGGGAAGTTCAAATAGCGCATGACTGAGGCAGTGTGTGCTTGATGCTGTATACCGATAATTTTCTTTCTGATCAGCTGCTGTAGAGCTGTGATTCCACACTCAGATACAGTGGGATGAATATTTGAGAGTAACAACGCTAAAGCAGCTATGGTATTTGGAATAGTTTGGCCATTCTGTGGACCATTATTTTGTTACAGGTTAACTACAATCAATTACAATAAACAATATGCAGTTAATTTCAGTATATTTGGTAAAGCCGTGTCACACTGGAACAAAAGCACTACTTTGAGGCTGGGTGCCGCCAGTTTGCAAACTGAGTGGAGAACTTGCGTACACCAAGGATTTAGCTGGCATGAAAATGTGCATGGCTTTACACCAAGTTTAGTTTTTATACATTGAGATGTGAGCATGGAAACGGGCGTACACAACATTTTTGTGCGTACGTACTGTTTATACATTAGGCCAGTGGACTGAAGCTCTAGCCCTATTCAGGTGGAATAAACTTACAGGACATACAGTACATCTGTAAAGTCACTGTTACCATACAACATCGGAACATTTTGCAATGGATTCGGACACGATAAGATATGTCTCCTTAAGCATGAGTCTTTGTCCAAAGTCTCATCCACTTGATTGACATGGTCTGAATCGGATTGAAGTGGTTCAATGTGGGTTGCACAAAGACAACTGGACAAGTTCTTCGACTGCCTCCACATATTCCACAAAAAAAAAAAAACTCTAAAATATTGGGGGATATGCCATTTTCACAGGAAACAGCAAAATTTTACTGATGTGCCAATTCGCATGGGACTAACTTAAGATGGGGTTATTTTTTACAGTTACAGAAGGCAACAGGCTCTGTAACCTTACTGAGATGTGAACATGCAATCTTTAAAAAGCACTTTACCACACCGACATGAAGTCAACGATGCCCTATTGGATGCATATGCTGATCATGACCTCCATCGTTTACACTAATTCAACAGCCCCTCTACCCCAGTGAGATGGGAAAGAAAGAAAATCTCTACAGAAGACAGACAAAGGTGACTGTATAGTCATGACTAATGTGCATTATCGCTCAGTAAGAATGTTACAGTTGCATCTCAATAAATTAGAATATCATTGAAAAGTTAGTTTATTTCAGTAATTCAATTCAAAAAGTGAAACTCCTATATTATATAGATTCATTACACACAGAGTGATATATTTCAAGCGTTTATATTTTTTCATTTTCCTGATTATGGCCTACAGGTAATGAAAATTCAAAATTCAGTATCTCAGAAAATTATAATATTACATTAAACCAATAAAAAAAAGACTTTTAATACAGAAATGTTGGCCTACTGAAAAATATGTCCATGTATGCACTCAATACTTGGTCGGGGCTCCTTTTACACGATTTACTGCATCATTGTGCCGTGGCATGGAGGCGATCAGCCTGTGGCACTGCTGAGGTGTTATGGAAGCCCTGGATGCTTTGATAGTGGCCTTCAGCTCATCTGCATTGTTGGGTCTGATGTCTCTTATCTTCCTCTTGACAATCTATAGGGTTTAGGTCAGGCAAGTTTGCTGGCCAATCAAGCACAATGATACCAAGGTCATTAAGCAAGGTATTGGTACTTTTGGCAGTGTGGGCAGGTGCCAAGTCCTGCTGGAAAATGAAATCAGCCTCTCCATAAAGCTTGTCAGTCAAGGGAAGCATGAAGTGCTCTAAAATTTTCTGGTAGACAGTTGTGCTGACTTTGGACTTGATAAAATACAGTGGACCAACACCAGCAGATGACATGGCTCCCCAAATCATCACTGACTTTGGAAACTTTACACTGGACCTCAAGTAACTTGGATTCTGTGCCTTTCCACTCTTCCTCCAGACTCTGGGTCCTTGATTTCCAAATTAAATGCAAAATTTACTTTCATCTGAAAAGAGGGCTTTGGACCACTGAACAACAGTCCAGTCTGTTTTCTCCTTAGCCCAGGTAAGAGGCTTCTGATGTTGTCTCTGGTTCAGGAGTGACTTGACACAAGGAATGAGACAGTTGTAGCCCTTGTGAATCTCCCCTAAGTTCTTGAATGGGCTGTGCTTCACAATCCTCTCAAGGCTGCGGTTATCCCTGATGCTTGTGCATCTTTTTCTGCTGTCACATTTTTCCTTCCACTCCAACTTTTCATTAATACTGTATGCTTGGATACGGCACTCTGTGAACAGCCAGCTTCTTTAGCAAAGACCTTTTGTGGTTTAGCCTCCTTGTGGAGGGTGTCAGTGACTGTCCTCTGGACAACTGTCAAGTCAGCAGTCTTCCCCATGATTGTGTGGACTACTGAACCAGACTGAGAGAGCATGTAAAGGCTCAGGACTCCTTTGCAGGTATTTTGGGTTAATTAGATGAGTGGAGTGGGACACCAGGAGTCTACAATATTGAACTTTTTCACAATATTCAAATTTTCTGAGATACTGAATTTTGGGTTTTCATTAGCTATAAACCATAATCAGCAAATTAAATATATCACTCTGTGTGTAATGAATATATATATGAATTTAACATTTTGAATTGAATTACTGAAATAAATTAATTTTATGATATTCTAATTTACTGAGATGCACATGTATATTGTGTTATCTGTTTGGGTAGGAAATAGTGGTTGTAGCTATTTTATTTTAATTCTATTTTCTTGTATTCTCACCTCCATAAACAGCTGGTCACACAAAATAAGAAAACAGCAAAGGACATAAAGGTAATCAGATGAAAACATTTTGTAACTTCCAAAACATAACATTATTAGTTTCTTAAGTATTTTAGCACTGGCAGAACAGTCAAGGTGAAATGTTTTTAAAAACAGCAAACAGGAAATTTAAAGAAAGATCAAATGTTCTAAATATATTTCTTATGATTCACCCCTGAAGATGTCAGTAACACACCAGGCAATATTAAGGAAAAATAGTTTTTTGTAAATTATAGAACTAAGACTACATGACCATAAATTGTACTGCAACTCGCAATTTCAATGTAACAGAAGATGACTTCTTTAGCCCTAACGCTACCAAACTGGCAGTTAATGGGGTGCAGGCTGCTGAGTTTTCCTTATGCTAAATTATATTTATTTTATACTTGCACCAAATGTGGTGGATAAAAAAAACATGGACAGCACTCCATACATTTAACTTTAGTCAGACTTCCCATATTACCTCAATCAAGGTCAGCCATCCGGGACTTTTTCAGCTTCTTGCTGCCGCTTTACCCTACCGCCCCTGAATCTTAAGGGCATCCCTCGTTTACAATATCAACTAAATACTTATCGTGACTCGCACAACTGAGATAAATATGTGAAGCCTTAAACTCACTTTTTTATTTTAACATGGTGAAATCTGATTTTCTTCTTTTTTTTGTATGGAGTGTAAAGGGGTTACACATTATTGTACTCCTTTTTCTTACTGGTTTCAAATGTTTCTAATACATCTTCCTTTCAACATGTTTAAGTATAGCTAAGTTTTGTCATCATTCAATGTCAGAACTTCCCATGGGAACATTTATTTCACTAATTAGTCTGTCTCTTTCAATTTCATTTTAAGCACCATAACCTAATCAGTTCCATGTTCATGTTTTTGCCCTTTTATATTATTCCATTTTGTCTAAATATAAATGTTGGTGAGTGAATGTTGTTAAAACAGAGTTTCCAGTGCACATTTCTGCTAGTACAGTGTAGCATGATCTGATCTGTAATGAACACACTAATTAATGTTTTTTGGAGCAGATTCTCTACGGCTAAAATCTGCTGGATAGATAGCTGTACATTACTATTCAGAAGCAATCGTCAAGGCTGCACTTGCTGGCTGCTTCTTCAAGCTCCATCACTTTTCAGTAACTTGCACTCAGGCAATTAGAGAAGAAAAGTTGCTTTTTACTTGCTCCTGTAGAATAACAGCCTGACAAATGGGCTGACATTCAGGAGATATGCTGTGAGCTGCTTCCCAGCCTTGCAGCCTAGAGGAATTTTCATCAATGGTAGTCCTCTCTTTAGCTATCACTAAGAAGTGTTGCTGCACTGCATGAAGATATGGCAATATTTTATAAATCTTTTAAAAAAAGAGAGTTTGGGTTTAATTCAGAATTCTCTGGGTATTGGATGTGTACTACTCAAAATGCCTTCCTTCCCTCACAATATGCTGTTGCTAAATAATGACTAGAATTTACACATGACTAAGGCTGAATTTTATATGTAATGTGTGAGATTGAATTTAATATGAAATGTGTAATAATGTAATCCCCTAACTTTGTACTCTGTGTTCAAATGTTACATTTTTAGTATTTTGAGGACAATGTAGCCATTTGCTTGTTTATTCATTAATTTTCTATACCCTTAATGTTTGAATAGTACTCAGGGGTGTCCTATTGAATATATAGAAAATAACGAGTGGAAAAGATCAACTAAGGTCTTTTTTAAATGTCTTTTCAGAAGAACAGTTAAATACATTAACTAAGGTCAGGTAAATTAGATCCATAATAGAGAAGCAGTTTGGTTTTATGCCAGGGAGAGGAACAACTGAGACAACTCATAGAGAAGCATCAAGAAAAGCATCACATGTGGTGTTTATTCACTTGGAGAAAGCTTATGATAGAGTGCCATGTCAAGAGGTCTGGAGGTGAATGAGAAAGAAAGGAGTACCAGAGAAGTATGTGAGGATTGTCCAGGGTATGTATGAGGGAGTGAGGACTTGGGTTAAAAGCAGTGTTTGGGGTAACAGATAAGGCCCCAGTTTGAGCTGGTCTGCACCAGGGATCGTTTTTAAGTCCTTATCTCTTTTATCTGGCTATGAATGTGAGTCATGGGATAAAAGACCAATCTCCCAGGTGTAGGCTTGTTGCTGATGACATTGTGTTGTGTAGCACCAGAAAAGAGGAAGATTAGAGGAAGTTGAAAGAATGGAGAAGTGCTTTGGAAAATAGAGGGTGTGTACTATGGCCGGCCAGTCATCCTGGCCAATACCCCCAGACCTCCAGGTGGAGCCCTCCCTGCAGCATGGAGGTGCCCCGAATGCCGGCAGGGAATAATGGACAGTGGAGTTTTCCTTTACAACCCTGCTGGATACCTTGGGGGCCAACAGAGGACACTGCAGGGAGGCCCAGAGACTCTTACGTGCCCTATAACCCAGAAGTATGTGTTAGTCACGGCGACAGGAGGAATGACATACTACCGGAATGAAAAGAAGACTTTTGATCTGACCCGGAAGTAAGAGGAAGTCACGTGGACTGAGGGATTGGAAACACTTCCAGGTCAGGGAATATAAAAGACTGTGGGAGATCCCAGGCGAGTGACCTGAGCTGAGGAGGTGGGCGCTTCTGCTGGTCTGGAAGTGATGTCTTCTGGGGTGGAATTGGAAGTGACGTCATGAGAATCAGGCAGAATTTCTCGCATTTAATCTGTGAGAAGATAAGAGAAACAATTAGTGCACTCTACTACCCCATGGTCTGACCGAGAATTACCTTCTTTTGAGCCCTATAGCTACCTCCCATGCGCACGCGTGTGTCAATATCTACAATCAGTGGTAGGACAAGATGGAGAATGAGATGCATAGAGAACCCATAGAGGGCAAGTGTGGATGGAACCATTGGAAGAAGGTTTCAAAACTATTGTGTGATCAAAGAATTAAGGTGAAGGTTAAAGGTCAGAGAGTGGTAACACCAGCAATGATGTAGAGAGCTAAGACATGGGCAGTAAAGGAAGCGCAGGAGAAGTTGGATGTGTCTGAAATGAGAAGGTTGAAATGGATGTGTGGAGATACAAAAAAGACAAGAAGAAATGAGACAATCAGAGGTACAACACAAGTGGGAGAGGTTTCTAAGTAAGCACAGGAAAGTAGGTTTAAGTGGTATGAACATGTCATGAGGAGAAACAATGAATAATAAATGACTAAAAGAGTGATGGGAATGAAAGTAGAGGAGCAGAGAAAATGAGGGAGGCCTCATAAAGTAAAATAAGTTCTGAAGGAAAAGCATCTGACTGATGAGGAGATGCAGGACTGAGCTGTGACACAGAAGTGAGAATAGATTAAAAGGAAGAAGAAGAAGCAACTTAGACTTGTTAAACAAGTTTAAAGGGCAAAACCAAAGACATACTTAAAAAATTTTTTTTTAAAAATTCATTGATTGCGTTACTTGAGCACAAAGTCTTCCCTATCTCTATGCAATGCTCAGTCACTGTTCAGTGTGAGTGTCCATTTTATATAATATGGTTGCAGTGATGTCACTGGTTACGCAGTGAGTTCCACATGCCTGGAAACTATGCAGCGTCATCATGACTAGACAAACAAAATGACTGCAAAGGAAAAGAAACATACACAGTGCCTGCAGAAAGTATTCAGGCCCCTTCGACTTCTGCATGCTTTATTGTGCAGTTGATCTAATTTTAGATTAAAAATGTTGCCATTTTTGCCCATTAATATAGATTCAAAAACCCATCATGACAAAGTGAAAACATGTTTTCAGTAAGGTTTGCAAATTTGTTATAAATCAAAAACTGAAATCTCTTATTCATATAACTATTCAGACTCTTAATGGCGTACTTCGGTAGCAATTAAACCTTCAACTCTTTTTGGTTAAGTCTCTACACCTGGATTTGGAAAGATCTTCTCAGGCTCCATTAGACTGAATAGGAAGCATCTGTAAACTGCCAACTTCAGGTCTCTCCACAGATGTTCTATTAGGTATAAGTCTGGGCTTTGTCGGGGTCACTCTGGGACAGTCAGAGACTTATTCTGAAGCCACTCCCAGATTCTCCTTGCTGTATGCTTCAGTTTATTGGCATGCTGAAAACTGAATGGCCACTCCAGTCTGAAGCAGGTTTTCTTCACTGACCTTTCTATATTTGTCTACATTCATCCTTCACTCAGTTCTGACCAATCTCCCGGGCTCTGCTGCAGGGAAGCACTGCCATAGCATGATGCTGCCACCACCAGGATGTGCAGCTTAGTCAGGATTAGGGGAAATGTGTGATGTGCTCCTCTTGACCCTCATTAAATCTGTCAGCGATCAAGATATCACTTACAAATGGGGTGCATTCTATACACTCTATAGCATTTCAATATGATTACTGAACTATTAAAAAAACTATTATTACTGTTCTACAAATTATTCTTGGCTGCAAAATTACTTTATTTGTTTTAAATCTTACCCTTAAATTCACAGTAAAATTTCACAAGAACTTCATAAATTTAGATCTTAGAAAATACTAAAAAAGCCTCATGTCTGTGAAGGTGCTGGTTGGCTCCTTGCTTGCTGTTCTATAATGGGAGCCTCTTGAACCCGACACACCGACAGTACCATAACCGAGATGAGTGTGGCAGAAAAGGACAAAATACACCAAGCAAGGGGATGGTGAAAAACAAAAACAAGTATTCAAATAATGAAGTGCTGGAAAGTTAATAAATAAATAATCCATAAAAACATCCAAGTGTTAGTGGAGGTTAAAATGATCTTCTTCTTCTTCTTTCGGCTGCTCCTGTTAGGGGTGGCCACAGTGAATCATCTTCTTCCATATCTTTCTGTCCTTGTCATCTTGTTCTCTTACACCCATCACCTGCATGTCCTCTCTCACCAAATAAGTAAATCCATTAAATTAAGGTTAAAATTCAGGTAGAAGTCTTCCTTAGAATTCTTAATCCTTGGTGTTTCCCTTTAAAAAACAACGCCTCTTTGGCTTATCCTGCTCGGACCTTGCAGCACAGAGAGTTGTCCACAAACAGGCGCAGACCTCCTTCAATTCTGGCCAGTGTCTTCGCTCCCCAATCCAATGGGAGCTACCGGACCCTGCTCCCGCGCCCACCACTACCTTTCCAGGCTCCACCTAGCAAAAGTGTCGTTCTCCTACCGCTGCCAATCGCAGACTCTGCCCAACAAGAGGATACTTATAAGTGTAACAATCACTCCTGCTCCCTGGTTGCTCAACAGGAGTGATCCCCATGCCCCCTCCTGAGTGCTGGCCAGACACTACTTCCTGGGGCACCATTCCCAGCCGCCTGCTTCTCTCTCTCTAAGAACCAGCTCACTCCTGCTCCTGCCTTTCTCTCCGTCTCGCTAACCTCAGATTCTCTTCCATTTAGTTTCTCTTCTCTTCTTTTGTCTTGTCCCTTTCTTTTCTGCCGGGTCGTTCTGAAGGCTACGTGGGTGCAGTGTTTCAATCACGCACCGCAGGAAGCTGATAAAGCAATTGAGAAAGACCACACCTTCACATGCAGATACGTCTCGCCCCAATTACTTCACCAACTTCCCGCAGCTGCATGAGTGTGCCCACGGAGAACAAGCTGGCCAACGGGTTATTTTATTAAAATAGCCCCCCCTTTTTTTTTTGACCTGCGGACCCGTTATATCACAATGTCTTTTTGCCATAATAACGAGGTCATAATGTCATATCTTCATTTTATTTACTTATTTGTAACATACATTTTATTACTCTTCTGGGCAAAGCTGGGTAGAAGAACCAGCAAAAAAACATAAATAAAATTTTCAATGTGGTGATCTCAGGCATAACACTATTGATATTGAGCAAACTAAAGTCCAGACACTCCCACCCATAGGACAAAGAGGTTTTGAGCATGCGCTGACCCAACCACATGACAAACCACCTCAGGATCCCAGATTAGGACCTGAGTGCAGCCATGCAATGGGTGACACCTCAACACCACCCTAGTTCAGATGGAGTGGAACAGTGTAAGGTTTTATTTATGGTGGCTGGAGTGCCAATTCTGCCACTAACCACCAGGATTTTCCCTGCAGGTTGCAGTGCCTACATGCAGGGCTGGATGCAGATTAACATCATACCCAGGATGGAGCAATTGTAGGTTAAGTGCCTTGCTCAAGGAAGTAGAGTCACTTTTGGTATTTATAGGATTCGAACCAACAACCCTCCTATTGCCATTGCAGATCCCTAGCCTCAGAGCCACCACTTCACCAATAGGACAAAGATTGTGAAAAAAACAACATTTTTTGCCTACAAAAGATCTGAGAGAAATCCCCTGCCTGTAAAACCTGCTACAGCTTACGAAATGCATTTCTGCTCCCATCCCATGACATGTTCCTACCTTGAACAGATATTGATTTTCAGATTTCCAATAATTTTCTTGAGGTCCATTCTATATTTACTCTAATGTCATTTAGAAAAGAAAGATGTGGGATAAAAAAAAATTAAATGACAAAATTAAGCTGATGGTCCTTCATTAGGAATGTCAGTCAGTCATTTTCCAACCTGCTATATCCTAACACAGGGTCACGGGGTCTGCTGGAACCAATCCCAGCCAATGCAGGGTGCAAGGCAGGAACAAATCCCTGGGCAGGGCGCCAGCCCACCACAGGGCACACACACACACACACACACACACACCCACACACCAATCACACAATAAGGACAATGTAGGATCGGCAATGCACCTAACCTGCATGTCTTTGGACTGTGGGAGGAAACCGGAGCATCTGGAGGAAACCACGCAGACACAGGGAGAACATGCAAACTCCACACAGCGAGGAACCAGGAAGCGAACCCAGGTCTTCTTACTGTGAGGCAGCAGCGCTACCACCACCCTTAGGAATGTCAACTTAAAGTAAATTTCTGTAGGACACAATAGTACCTTTGGAAGCATGGTCCTGTCTTTGTGGAATATGTGTGGAGTGTTTCCTCCATGAACTCCAGTTTTATTCCCTTAACCAAAAGGCAAGGTTTTTAGGTTAAGCTGCAATTTTAAACCGTCTAGTTGGAAGTCAATGTTGGTGTTAATTTGCCTATGGTTGACTGGCACTCATTTAAGGATCCTTTAGACTTCAGCCACTCTGCAGCCATATAAGTGGATTAAGTTAGTGTTCCTTCTCAACTGATCAGCTTTTGGGACATGGGCTGACACCAAAGCTTCATGAGTTGCTATTGTTTATAATGGTAGTGACCATTATACTGTGTTCTCCTATTGTTGACTTTCATGCTCAGTTCATCAATGAGGAACCCCTCCCTGTTCTGATACACCTGCTTGCTTTATCAAGAGGACGGATGGGTCGTGAAGACACTTACTTGGGAAAAAGTGGGTCAATACACCAGAAAGGGTGAGAAACACTCGATTATGTGGATTGAGGTAATAGATGGATGAATGTGGTTCTTGTTGCTGGACGTGGATTTTACCAAAATGGAAACCTGATGAAAGTTATCGAACCTGTTGTGTAGCCAACCTTACTCCCTCAAATAATAATAATACTTTACATTTATATAGCACGTTTCTCACTACTCAAAGCACTTTTCATAGTGAGTGGAGAGCCACTTCAACCACCACTAACATGTAGCATCTACTTGAATGATACAATTGCAGCAATATTCGCTATTAGGTGGTGAAGTGGTAAGAGAGAAGAGACAGGGGAGGATTAGGGGGCCAGAATGATTAGGCAATGGAGGGCAATTTAGCCAGGACATCAGCATAAGGACCTTTTATGACCACAGAGAGTCGGGACCTCAGTTCTACATCTCATCCACACTACACAACACCCCCATCAAAGCACTGGGGCATTAGGATCTACATTCAGACCACAGGATAAGTGCTCCCTGCTGTCCTCATCAACACTTCTACCAGCAGAAACCCAAGCTTTTCCTAGATGGTCTCTCATCCAAGTACTGGCCAGGCCCGAACATGCTTAGCTTCAGGCGGATGACCTCTTTCAAAGTGCCTGTACGGAAGATGTGGCAGATGGTATTTGTAAAGTTGCTTATTTGTAAAATTAATCTTTTGTAGTTGTCATGCTGAGGATGATCCTGCTTTCTTGTACTTCAACTAATCCTGCCAAGTGATTACAGCATCTTTTTTTAGGTCCTGCTGTGAATGTTAATATGTAAAATATAGATAATGCAATATAAATACAATAGCTCGTTTCTAATTGTAAAGAAGGGATGATATAAAAGTCATCCTCACCTCTCCACACTTCAGATAATGGTGCTGAACTAATTTTTAGTTGTGCATGCTGCATCTGTCAATTACCACCTTTAGACAAAAACAGAATTAGCAATAATAGTTAAATAATATATTTAACATATGGCAATAATACTAATAATAATAATAAATTGCTTAAATACAATAAAACAGTCAGCACAATTCCAATTCTTTTATTCCTCCACCCCCAGGTGAGCTTTGTTCCCCTCCTCTCCCGACACCATTTACAGCATGAGGTGGAGTGGCTGTGCCCGGGATCGTTTCTGGTGACACAATACTGCATCCAGGAAGCACTTCTGTGTCTGGCAAAACCTCCTTAGGAGAGTGAAGCCTCTTTCCAGCTGCTTCCTCTGGTGGTCCCAAGGGACCATCTTGACTACAACTCCCATGCAGCCTGGCAGGTATCCCACCAGAGGGATGTTGCCATCCAGTGTGTTGGGTAGTGGGTACAGTCCTTTCGTTGTAAAGTCATCTGACCTAGAAAGGGAACACCCACCAACCCATCCATCCATCTGAACCATCCATTAACAGGGCCTACTGGCCAGGTAAGGTACATTCCATCCTGGCCAGGATGCCAGACAATCCATGTCCTCTATTACAGTACTCTAATTTTTACAGATATACAGTAAATAATAAACGGTTTTCTTACAGACTGCATCAGGTTTTGTAACAGAATTTTCCACCAGCATTCATTTTCCACTCTACCTTCAAAAAACCTTCCAGAGCCTGCTGCATAGAAGAACCTCCACAGGTGGATGCTCCCACTATGTTTCACAGTGGAGATGGTGTGTTTTTGTAATATGTAGTGTTTGGTTTACACCAAAATGGTGTTTAGTGTGATGGCCAAAAGCTTAATTTTGGTCTCATTAGGAAATGGAACCTTCTTACATTTCTGAAAGACTGAATGAACTGGACTCAAAGGAATATTCAGACTTGTGCTTTTCAATTACCTTTTCAAGGAGTTGCTTGGAGTGTCCTTTCATCTTCGTTTTGTAGGTTAGGTGAGCATACTGACTCACCACAAGTTGGGCCTTTGACATGCAGGAGCCTGTAGTCTACGCCAGACATGTGGTCTCCATAAAACTACTTTGTTACTTCTGTAACCAATCTAAAACTAGGACCCCAAGTTGGAAGACTCTGGTCCCAAAGAAACATCACTCCACGCCTAATTTTTGGCAAAGGCTGCCTTGACACTCCACAGTGCCACTGATTAAACTAATGTTGAATTGTTCAGGAAGCATATGCAGCAAAAAGTATGGTGAAGAAAGGGGACTGCATACCAACATGGAAGTATAAACAATATGGAAACAAAAGACATGAAACATCTCAACAATGAAGTAAAGTTTAGGGAGTATAATTTCATCACCAAGCAGAAAAAGAATAACCAAGTTTATCAAGGTATACTACAAGGTAATGTCAGGATAACCAGCTGAATCTCAATAGAAGTTGGATGATGCAGCACAACAATTACTCCAAACACTGAAGTAAATCTTTTACAGAATGGCTTAAATAAAAAGAATATCTGATTTTGAAGAGGCCCAGTCAGAGTGCAGACCTTAACCCAAAACAGATGCTATAGAATGACCTCAAAAGAGCTGTTTACACCTGGCATCCTATTAATATTGTTGAGATTAAGCAGTTCTATAATGAAACAAATGAGCCAAAATTCCTCCAGAACATTGTGCAGGGCATATCTATAGCTACTAGAAGTACTTGTTAGAAGTTACTGCTACCAAAGCAGGTTAGACCACTTACTTTTTCCACAACACCCTGTGAATATTTGATGGATGTGTTCAATAAAGACATATAATATTATAATTATGTGTTATTAGCATGAGCATATTGTGTTTGCTTAAACTGGTGACTTAGACGAAGGTCAGATCACATTTTATAACCAATTAATGCCCACATCAGCTAATTCCAAGGAGTTCACATACTATTTAATGCCAGTGTATGGTGCTTCCTCATGACATCTAGTAGTCAATGGGAATCCCAAACTCTTGTTAGTTTTCCCTGACGATTCTCTAGCATAAGAAAGAGTACAACATTTGGGCCAAAACATCATTTCCAACTGAATGTCCATTTACATGGTCTATAAATGGAGCGCAATGTATCCAAAGCACAGGTGGGCCACAAATCTACAGCCTTGTGTTGGCCTCTGCTCCCACAGAGAAGGAGAATTAGGTGGTTTGCTGATCTAAATGAATATAATTTGGGAATCTCAGTTTTTAAATGAGATATTACTGCAATCTTGTACTATGTTAACCTCTACTATGTAACAAGCATTAATAACACACACATAAATATCTAGACATGATGCTGACCTGAACATAAAAAAACTAAAGGCAAAATGTAAGGGATAAAAGAAAATAAAGCAAAAACAGGAAAAAGTGGAATAAAATTTTCAGCAAAGCACGCCTGCATCCCAATAAGTACCTAAAGATTCTATTAATGATGTTTTTATGCAGTTCCTTCTTTGATCCTGAGATAATCTCAGACTGCATGTAGGTATTATTAATTCTATCAATGGACCACTCCAGCAGGATTCAATTATAAAAAGATTAAAGCCAGTTGTGAAGATTCACAATTTCAAACCAATTACATTTCAAGACCAAAGATATGTTGACAAGTGCAGAGTCTCACTAACTTTTCTTTACATTTACTATTCTTCTTCAGTATTATAAAAGAATAACATTTCATACATAAAAGGCGTGGTAAAAATGCATAATGAAGATAGAGCACAACCGAAAAATAGGAAACATTGTTTCAGATAAATTCAGGGTGAGGTATGGTGTATGAGAAAACCTTTATCATTTGGATAACATTAGCTCCATAAAGATGATGGTAAAATTTAAACAACCTTAAGCTGCTCTGCAATGTCTGCATTTATCCATTAAAGAACTTGAATCTCATCTGAACATGTGCAAATGTGTTTTCATTCAGTTCCATCAATTAAGAGTGATATGGCGTGTAGTGTAATGTGATTTTATTCTTGTGCTTCAAAGTGTTAAGAGACATTTTTTATGTTATTATAACTGTATATTTAAAGTGTGAGTTTATTTTGTTATTCACTTGAACAATTAATCTCTGCAAAACTAGCAAGTTTTAACCACAGAAAGAGGAAGTGTTAGCCGAGACTAACTCTGCACTAACTCTCTCTCTCAATCCTCTGCAGACCATCCACGGAAAATCCCACTAGGTACCGGCACATTGATGACGTCATTTCAGGTACTGGGCCCATTGATGACATCACTTCCAGTACCGGTGCCATTAAAGATATCATCTCGGGTAACAAAGACGTCCTTTCCAGGACCGGCGCTATTGAGGACCTCATTTCTGGTCCTGATGACGTCACTTCCAGTTCCGGTCCCAAAGATGTCACATCCTGTACTGACCTTTAAAGCTGCACTGTTCTCACTATCAGATCAGTTCTATTTTGGACATTGTACCTCTCACTATTTTTGCAGCCAGGGATATTATACGGATGGCTGCCCCAAATCTTTGATGTTTCCTGTGTCTTATTGTGACAATGTGTAACACGGCCAGGAAACAGACTATGACAGGCAAGCAAAATTAATTAATTGTTACAAAATATATAGCAATGCAGAAGAAAAAATTTAAACAAATATGGTTGTTAACAGTCTCTTCTTTAATAGCGATAGCTGACCATAGTAGTAGGTATTCCTCCTGTTTAGCAGGTCAATGACTGACAACATGTTCCCTGATTGGCTGCTTTTTTATTGTTGGTGTCGGAAGGAGTGGAGTCTTCTCAGAGCCTCCTTGGAGCATCGTCGCCAGGTGGCCTTTCAATGCTACAGGATAAAGAGAAGACACTGTTAGCGTCAGTGTCCTCTCTCTTCCCAGGGTGGAACTGTTTACTTCATCAGAGCCAGGAAGGTAGGCCCCCGGAACACATGCATGATACATGAAAGGTCAAAGCCTTGAATGATAAAATGGTAAAGCAAAGCCCTCAAACCATTGACTATCTTCATTCATGCTCACCTCGTAAACATGTGCTGATAACAAAATAACACTGGACAGAGAGAGGCTACGGGAGTTCTCCTTGGCTCTGACAAACTTCAAGACTCTATATTCAAGACAGTGTAGAATCAGGAAGAACACAGCCATGCAGCAATGTACCCTTAAGAGACTGAATGCCACATATGTGGAGTGTGTTGACTACCATGGTCTATAACAGCTTCTAAAACAGCCAAATGTATTATTGTCAATTTGCCACACTCCTTTTTCTTTTATTTCCTTTTGCTTTTTGGCATAATAAGAATATTTAAGAATGTTAAAGATTATAAACAATATTAAAGATTGAATGAATTGTTTTGTTTACTCCCCTTGCTTGTATTTAGTATTTTCTCTTTGTTGACACCTGGGGTATAAATGAATAAAGAAAAGACATCCTCTAATAAGCGTTTTGGTAATGATTTAAGTATGCTGGTTTACCTAAAAAGGCAGTTTGTGCATGGTAATGCTTGCGTATGTTCCTGAATTGATAAAGTTTCTAAAAATTGGGAATAAAATTATTTTTTGTAAAGAACACGTGACCCCTAAGTTGCAGCTTCTTTAGAGACAATCTTGCACAAAAGGGATCTGGGCCACTAATTCTGTGCAAACCTAATATTTCTCTAAATGCTAAACAAAATTAATATCTACATTGGCTCAGTGATCTCCTATCTCATTAATCTGAATTCTTTCTGCTAAATGAATAATAACAAAACAAACTCACCATGGTGCTAAGATAAAGAAAAAGCCAAACAAACTCACTATGGTGCTAAAAGAAAACAAAATCCAAGAGTCAGAAAACATATGAGGACCCTCTGAAACAAAAGATTTATTACTATTTACAAGGTGTTTCTGTCTTCTTGAAGGAAGAAAAAAATATGAACCATGTGCACAGACTGGAAACAAGAAAGACATGTTACTTGCTTAACACTAGAATTACCAGAGCCTATGAGAAAACTCATAAATCCGGGCCACCTTAAATCCCTTCTCACCTCTCCATCAGCGTTTTTTGTCCTGTAAATGTGTCAATAAGCAGCAAGCAGCCTGCTATCCCATTTACCCCCCACCGCCGCAGTTCATTTCGAAAAGAAGTTTCTCAGTGCGGTGCTGTTTCTTTGAAGGACAGAAGATTGGCAGGATGACGCCAGACCTTGTTCTGTATCCAAACAGTGTTATATGGTATATGTGAGTGGATGTTTCTTGCGGGGAGGGCTTCTGTTCTCTTTTGCCGATCTGAGTTCACCTCTGTCATTGCACATCTTTATTTGAATAAATAAATAAATAATTGAATAATTAGTGTCAGATCGGGGCGAGCATGAACGCGACAGAGAGAATAAAACTGAATAAAAAAATGCTAACCTTTATAAGTACCATACATTTACAGCGGCTGTTACAGACTCAACTCAAATGTATGCTTTTATTGTATAATAGTAACAATATGAACAGCTCACTACTCAAAACATTTATTTTGGGACACGTTAAGAACCCAGGACCTTCGACTTGTTCTCAATCCTACTTTTTGTAAAAATTGATTGATTTGTATGGAATGATTGCAATAAAATTAATAAAATTAAAAAAAAAAAAAGAACCCAGGACCTTCTGAATAGGAGGCACTAACCACCGTACTACCCAAGAAGTCAGGATGACTAGCAGCACTAATCTGATTTCTTTTTCTTCAGTTATAGTCTTGGAAAAAAAGTGCATTTGTTCTTTTATACTTGTATCTTTTGGGAAAGTGCTTATTTGATATTTGGACTTCAGTCTTCACACATTACAGTATACACTTCATGTTTGAATTTTGTTGTTAGTACTAAAACATAGAAAACGTTTGTCTTTTAGGTATGTGTTCAACATTTCCTGTCATCCTACACTTACACAGATCTTTGTTGACAGGGAACACACATGAAATGCATGTGTTCTGAATAACAATATATTTTTTTAGCCTAGGTACCTGACTCACTGATAAACAAGGCTCCAGTTGGGAGACGTTTTTGCAGTTTCTCCGGCGGTGGGGTGGATGGCATAGCAGGCTGCTTGGGATTATTGACACATTTACAAGAAAAAAGACACTAAATGGAGACGTGCAAGTGGATTTAAGGTGGGCCGGATTTACGAGTTTTCTCGTAAGCTGTGGTAATTCTAGTGTTAAAGTGTGACTTTAAAAAAAATGCTGCGCAGCGTGAACAATCAGTGCCTGCAAGATTGGAACTCTGTGAGAGCAGTGGTTTATATATTATCACGAATTTCACCTTCAGGGCTTGTCTGAGGCATGTAATGTCACTCTGGAAAGACATGGGGCACTGGCTCTAATCATGTCCTCTTTTTTTTCCTCAAGATGCACAGTGAGAGCAACTGACCCAGTCCCTTCCATATCACCAGCTCTTTATTTCTAAAGCTGACTGTTATGAGGCATCATTCCACTAACTGTGGAACCTGCAAGACAAGTCGCCATATATTGACAGAAAGCCGGGGGGTGTTGAGAGAACCCTTATTGTTGTGAACTCTGGAGAGGCTACCTTTGTGAAGTTGTTCATGTGAACTGTGCCTTCGAGTGCCCTTTTTGTTTTGCCTTTAAGAATATTTAATGAAAACAGGGACAGCTGGGTTAGCATCCCAACATTTATTCTGTGGAATTATCATTCCTCACATGTCCACAATATATATTTACTTATTGTTAGTATGTGGCCAGGAAGGAAGACAGCTGAGAGTTTGCTACCTCTGCAGCTACACCACCATTTCTCTCACTGCTTCTGTGTAGAGTGTATCATTCTATACCTGGCAGCGATGTCGAAAGCTCATGATAAACAAAAGATGTCTGGACTTTGCGGCCTGTAGTGACTCATTTTGGCAATTTCTAGAACATTATTATTCTATTGTTTTCCTAAGGACCTTGATTTTAAGCACAAATGTTTTCAATCGGCTGTTAATTGGCATATGACTGTAAAAGGTTTCCAGCTTGACTTTTGTGTGTAAACATTGGTAATGTAAAATAGTAGTAGTAGTGGTGATAGTATTGCCATAGAGTAAAGTGAAATTCTAACTTGCTTGTGCAACCAACATGAAGCACGACACCACTCTCCATGATAAATAACATATTAAAACACATAACTCTATTCTAATAAATGTATTCCTGATTTACTTCTTACCCCTATTTCCATACCAAATATCTAACACCACTGAATTTCAAAAGTGATTCTTCAAACTTTAAATATAAAACAGTTAAACACTTACAATCATGAAGATGATTTAAAAAATGTATTACAATTTATTACTCCCTGTACCAAACTCCAGTTAATTTGACTTTTTTTTTTTTAATTTTAAAAAGCAACTAGCCTAGATAGAATAATTAAAAATTACTAAAATCAATTAAAAATATCAACACCTTTCCTTTGTATTAGCATGTGTGAACATCTCTTAACCAGCATGCCATCTCTTAAACATATTCCCGTAAAGTCTCCTTCTTACAGCTACCTTTCTCAACTACTGTCTGGTTTTATACTTGTCGCCTTTTAAAGTGACTCTCTAAGTTTGCCTCATACTCCTTTAGTCCTCCTCACGCATCTCACACTTGCACTTCATCTTTCATTGTGTCAGCAAAACCAAGCTGTCCAATCGGAACTGCTCAGAAGGACTGGATACAATGACCTTTTTATTATATAATAGACTAACTGTCCCCCGCAGCTTGGCCTGCGTAGTAGTGAAACAGGATAGCAAGGAGGGCCCTGCCCAGCTCCCTTATCCTGACATCACGCGTCCCCCTCCTATTAACCTAATTAAAAACGATTACAATTTTTAATCAAAATTAATGGCACATTAATCACAATTTATTGTATTTCCTTCAAGCATATTAATATTTTTCTGTAAGGCAGAAATAACTTTCTAACCAAAATAATTGCTTGCCTATGTATATTAAATTACTGGCCATGCCCCGCAGCTTTGCCCGCGTAGTAGTCAAACAGGACTCTTCTCCCTCCCCTAAGCCTGCAGCCTCTGTCTCGGATTAGCATGAATACATATTGATCCTGCAAGCGAACTATTATTCTTAACACAATGAGATAAGTCACAAAATCAACATGAATGTTCAAGCAAATTCTAGAAAAAAGCACAGTCCAAATCAGTTAAGTAGTTCTCTTTTGCTGCCTAAGCAGATGTATGATACGCCCGAGGCTGGTGAGAGTGAGGAGGGCTCCACTTGTCCCACTGTCTCTCTTTCGGAATCACGCAAATAAATCGGTACAAAGCGAACTATGATACTTAATAGCTCGATGAGAGAGGTCACAAAATCAACCGAATGTTCAAGCAAATTATAGAAAAAAACCCAATCTAAATCTTTTAAGTAGTTCTCTTGTGAAAAGCGGACAGACATACATACAGACAGACAATGGATTTTATATATACAGTATAGAAATTATCAAGCAATAAAAATAAAGACACTTTGATCTAAGTTATTTAAACTGAATTTACATTTTATAGTTTAGGGTTTTGCAACAGCTTGACAACATTGGGTACAAGGTTAAAACCAAACCCTGCAATGCACATTCATTCACACACAATTACTCTGGACCAATCTCACACTTTCAACGGCGGGTGTCGACAACAGCAGACACATAAAGAATTGAAGGCTAACTGCCAAGAAAAATCACCTAGAATGTACTATATAGTTTTATCTACTTGGTGGCAGCAAAGACCGTGTGATAGGGATGAATTGGCATTCATTTTCATTACAGTATGGTGTGAAATGCCGACAGCCGCCAATAGAAACCCTTTGCCTGTGTATGACTCAGATTCTGCGCTGTTAGATGAGGATTTTGAGATTGACGAGAGTGTTTGCCAAAAAAGCTATTTTGTTAGTTTTACATTTTTCACACTCTGGGTAATAAAAAGGAATCAGATGAAACAAAAATAATCAAGCCTCCAACGAGTTAAAGTCACAGATTAACCTAACACTCATGTCTTTTCGATAGGTAGAGGAAAATCACAGTATTTGGAGAAAACCCACAAAGGTATGGAGAGAATATGCAACACACCATTCCTGACCTGCACCGTTTTCAAATGCACTCTTCTACTGGGAGGAAGTGCTAAACATTACTTGACCATGCTACCCTGGAAAAGAATATTTGTAAATTATTTTAAATCTAAATAGTGAACAACAGAAATGCAAGAAGGCAAGTATTGTGGTACCGTAAGAAGTATCTTACAGAGAAAGAGGGATGGAAATTTTACATAATAGATGTCTTTGGTATCTCTTCTTCTGTACCTCCTCTGTGCTTCCCAGCACAAAATACTTGACAGTCAGAATCAGTTCCCAATGAAAGACGACAATGCATAGTTTCCTCCACCATGAAAAGCTCTTATAAGTCAAAAACCAACTTCAGTGTGCTTATATTCAAGTGGTGACAGAATTCTTCCAGCGGCTCCAGATTAAATGGTCACAGTAGCATTCATTATCTGTAGAACTCAGAACTCATCAAATCTATATGGCACCCATGGTGACATATTCAAGCACAACTTAGTGCCCCTAGGGATTTTCAAAGTCTGAAATAACATCTGGAAGAAAAGTGGAACAGCATATGCTAGGCATCAGTTGACAGACTTATCAGTAACATGTGTCACCCAACTAAGATTACTGTTGTTAGATATATATATATATATAAAATATGTACTGTTTCACATCTCTTCATTGCTGCCGATTCTGACACAGTGACTGGCACAAAAAGATCTGCAACTGACATGTAAAATATTGATATTGGTGTTTTCATTAAAAATGAAAGTGATGTAACTTTTATTTTTTTTTACATCAGAGTTCTGACAGATCTCAATGTATAAGTCACTGATCTCATTTTATTGCATTTTTTTTTATCCAACTTTTTTGTTAAAATCTGAGAAGCCATGTGAAGTTATTCCTTTTATAGTAGGCTAGAGGATTCTTTTTTCCTTCTGCTACTTGATTTTTTGATGTGATTTAATAAATCAGGTGTAGGCAACCAAGTTTGACAAAAAGGAAATGCAAAGAGAAAGGCATAACACAAAAAATTTGTAGTTTGTTCAACTATGAGCAGATTGAGTAAGGTTGCAATAATATATCTTGCTGGCAGTAATTTTGGGGTAGCTTGTATTTTCATAAATAGAACTTGTAGTTTACTAATCTCATGTGGTTAGTAGTAATGCCGAGAAAAGAAATTTAATCTCAGGTTTTCACAAAGAATATAAATAACAAACTTTTTGATAGAATGGATGTTTATGGAGACCAACACTGAACCACAGCAAACAATATTAAAACATCTACAAAAGATCACATGGAAATATACAAAGACTAAAGAATTCCTGACCAAATCACCTTATATTTTGTATTCTTCAAAATAGCCTAATTCCAAAATTACATAATTCCCTGTGGTTTTTTTCATAGTTTTGTGTTATTTACTATGTAGAATATTATAAAAATAAAGAAATATTCTTGAATGAGTCCAACTATTTAATTTCATGGGTTGATTAAAGTACACAATTGTAAGAAGTGAAGCATACCTCCTAGTTTAAACAGTTTCTATATAAAGCAGACCAAGAGGTGAAAGCTTATGTGACATGATGAATGTGGTAAAAAGTAGGGCTGCTGTTTGATTAACCTAATTAAAAACGATTACAATTTTTAATCAAAATTAACTGCACATTAATCACAATTTATTGTATTTCCTTCAAGCATATTAATATTTTTCTGTAAGGCAGAAATAACTTTCTAACCAAAATAATTGCTTGCCTATGTATATTAAATTACTGGCCATGGCCCGCAGCTTTGCCCGCGTAGTAGTCAAACAGGACTCTTCTTCCTCCCCTAAGCCTGCAGCCTCTGTCTCAGATTAGCGTGAAAATATCGCTCATGCAAGCGAACTATGATTCTTAGCGCAAGGAGAGAAGTCGCAAAATCAACTGGAATGTTCAAGCAAATTCTAGAAAAAAAAAGATCTAAATCCATTAGCGAATGACAGAACTACTTAAGCGGAGTTAAGGTTACACCTCGAGGCAGGCATGTCAGTGAGTGAGGAGGAGAAGGAGGAGGCGGGCCCCATCTCCTTGCCCCCTCCCCAGAGCCTGATAAGTCTGTCTCAGATTTGCACTAATAAATCACTACCACAAGCGTACTATGATATTTAGCACGATGAGAAAGTCACAAAATCAATGGAATGTTTAAGCAAATTATAGAAAAAAAATCTGATCTAATCTGTTACGTAGCTCTCGGGTGAAAAGCAGACAGACATACAAATGGGTCTAAAAAACTATAAGAAATTTTGCACTTGGACCACGAAACTTTTTAAACCGTTTCTTAGTGAGCAAGGGTAACCTACATTCCAAATTTCATGTCCCGAAACCTGAAGGTTCAGGAGATTTCATGATGAGTGAGTCAGTGGTATTTGGCTTTTATATACTGTATACAGATTTCAGATAGTTTGTTGAACAGTTTTTTGTAAAAGAAACCTGCCCAACAACCACCAAATACCCTCTAGCCCCTAGGGGTCGCTAATATGTGGGAAAACCAATACCTGTGGTTTGGACTGCTACTTTGCAAGACAACATACCAAAAGCACTAACAATTACACCAACAATTAAATATTAAAAAGCTTAAACATCCTGGTTTAGCTTTTGTGCACAATCAGCACGGCTGTAGCTCAGGTTTGCTTAACTATGTGATACACACCAGTCAACTCCACAGCCATGAACTCGAAAAGTCATTAATAAAATATGTATAGATTAGGATTTTAAATAGCAAAACATAGACTGAAAAAAATCAAAATATGTATCTGATCGTGTTATTTATTTAGATGCTTTAGATTGCTGATTGTCCTAGAATGTATCATTTATGAGTTATAAAATAATCTTAAGCTTCAGCCTAAATGGATGGAAATAGTGGTATCATCAATTTGCACTGATTATTACTAGTTTTATTGGTAATATTATAATATACACTATTGTAGGTTATAATGTAGGTTATAGTTGTTAACATACAATTAATTAAAAAAACAACAACCATGTCTGTGTTGGGGGAAGTTTGTGAGAGGTATAAGGAATCAAGTGATTCCACTTTATATCACCTGGCTCTTTAGCTGCTTGGACATGAGTAGCACCTACACCGTTCTGCTTCAGGTCAAATATCCCTCCATATGTGACAGAAAAAGCTTGATGGCAGGGATAGGGTCGACCCACTGACATTCTCTCTTGCACTCAGACTATGCCTCAACACGGCTTTCATTAGCAAACCTCACTGTGTGTTGTGTCTTGTTTGATGATCTGCTATCCTGTATGATGTGACTGTTTTGTTTTTATTTTTACTGTCAATATGTGAAGGTGCCTGCAATATTAGCGTGACACGAAAATGAAAGTCATTCACTCTGCTAGTACTGGTTTGATTTTAATTGTTCTCATGTTATTCTCTGGACTTTGAAGAGCTAGTTTATATATGAAATGATGTGTACGACAATATTGGTCAAATTGTGTCCCTTACTAATTCAATACACTACTCTGTATTTTATGTTCCAATACGGGATGATCCCATATTACAAGGGATGGTTGGCGACTCTACTGGTGTGTGTGGATGAAAATCATTATCAAGAATCAACACAGGAAACAATCAAGCACAATTAACAGACTTGGATTCGTGTGGCGCAGTTTCATTAAGTGAGGAGCCTGGTCAAACTGACAGGATTAAATGAAGGCTTTTAGGGGTTGTGTTTAAAAATTTAATTGCAGACACTAATGGCGATTGATCAACAGCTCTAGCAAAAAGAGATGTCTCTTACAGTTAAGTTGCACGGCTACTGAAAACTTTGCACTGAAACTATGATACTGCAAATAGAATGCAAAAAATCTGAACATGGCACATTGAAAGCTGAAATTTTCAGTAAGAAATACATATTCAGCATAATAAAATAATAATATAGTAATGTACTGAATTTAAAAATAGGACTGATATGTAGTCATTACTTTCCTCTTTACAAAGATGCAGTATTTTCTAAATATGTAGAAATATGGTGTTCGTTGGTTGCATAATTTTGTATTACAAATGTGCTAAACAATCATACTCATGTATGAAGTAAATCAACTGTTAAAAGTAGAACTGTGCAATGTTCGCAACTATGAAAGAAGCACGTTATGCTTGTTAAACGAGTGTGAAAGAGGAAAAAACTTATTTTGCAGATTACTCGATCAGAAGTAAAAATATAATCAAACCCCTAGAAATGAATGAATAAAGATGAAGAAAGTATGGATTTGCTGAATGAACATGAACTTTTAAGACAATTAGTTGTAGGCCACTATAATATATCCTCTATAGGATTTTTTTTTTTTCTTGGTTGATTCTTAATAAAATGTAGAAATCTGGGACTCAAAACAAAATAGTGGAATCAAATGAAAAATAAATTGGTATAGATATGGTAAATGCTACAAACAAGTCATTTTAAATTCCTGTTAAATAAGCTATGTTGAGAAGATATGTGGACAAAACATTTAAAAACAATGGCAGTTTAAAGATATGTGTGTTACTTTACAGATACTGGTTTTGTGGTGAGTAGTAAGGCAGCCGTATGCACCTAAAATCTGGAATGTTTTACTGATAGAAATTTGGCAGCCTAATATGGTGGGGGCATTTTAAAAAAAAAAAACATGGCTTACTCATAACTACATTTTAGTGTATCACTGTTAAGCTATATGTGTGTTGAATTATTATTTTCATTAAGGCTCCACAATCCATACTAATCCCTACTGTTCTCTGTTGTTCTTTTTCTATTTTTCCTGTGGTGGGGATCTGCGCCACCTCCACGTGGTCAAGGCATCAGGCAGTCCCTACACTGATGGATTGAAGGCCAGATGTCCACATGACCATCATCATCAAATGCTTTCATGTGAAGCTTGAAATCCATAAGCACTGATTTAGAACATTTATGTCAGGTAAAATGCCCAGTTGGGACTCTTGGCCTTGGAACGCCTGCAGATTTTTTTTTTTTCATCAGCTCATCAGGTGCATTTTTTTTGTTTTTTGTGTCCTCCTGGCCATCTGACCATACTTTATTCTTTGTTACTTAGTATTGCCTGGTGTTATTTTTGTTTAATATAAACTTTTCTTTCTTCATCTTGTAAAGCACTTTGAGCTACACCATTTGTATTAAAATGTGCTATATAAATGTTGTTGTCATTTAGTTGTATACAGTATGACAACTAACAATAAAACTATAATTTAGTATGCTGCCATTTGCCAGGTGCCTTTTTGACACTTGCTTGTTAACCACTATAAAATCAAAAATCTTTTTTACTGATAATTTATGATCTTTTGCATGCAAATATTGATCATAGTACCCATACTGTATTTCAGATGCTTTGCCTAATATTAATTATTGTAAGTCACAATTGGGAATAAATATTTCAGAATATGAAAAGTGAAGATATGATTTTAAAATAACAGACCCATACTGTCTTGTGTACAAAGCCTTTGGAAATATTTGTTCATGCAGCTGCTGGACAAATAAAGACATGTGATATTTACCTAGCAGCTACAAAAACAGGCTTTGACTCAAGCCTTACTATTTACCAAGCCACAAGGTAAATAGCCTCGAATAATCTAAAAGAGTCCAAACTCTTATACCAATCACAAAGTGCATGACAAAATATTCTCTAAGGACTTGCCTGGAAACACTGAAAAGTAACTTTATATGGACTTCAATATAGCTAGTTCTATAAAATTTGTTTTAACATTTTTATTGAGTGCTGAGAAAAAAAAAAAGATTCTCTTTAATATCCAGGCCTGAATACGCCTGTGTCATTGAAGGCATATTTAGATTTTTAACCAAAAGACATTAATGTTTTTGATGTGGTTATATTTTTTAAAAGAACTGCTATGGTTTAAATAATATAAACAGAAATTTTATTAACATTATGGTAAAATGTTAGCAATGCAACATGAAAAGCTCTCTCTTCCTGCCGTGTTCCATCTATCCATTTTCTGAATATGCAATTTACACTGCTGGTCACTATTCTATCAACATCAGGGAAAAAATAGGAACCAACGATTATCAGGATGCTATTCCATCAAAGACAACAAAGCAGACAGCATCCATACTCTGCTGCAAAAAGGTCAATTTAGAACTTTTAACAAATCCGAAATGAAACCTTTGCTGCTGTTATCAGGCACTTGACACACTTTATGTAGAACTGCATCGTGTGTTATAAGCCTGGCCAGAACCAAACAGTTGATGAAAAGCTTCCAGTGATATGTTGATACACTTTGACTCTCTGACTGAGGTGATGTGACTTACTGAGCCTTTCACAGGCAATAGGAGAAATGTCACAGCTGAATTTATTTTTACATCATTTTCCATTGCAAATTAGCTGCTTACCAAAAAGACAAACCTACTCTGTACTTTACGGTAAGCAAAATGTGATGGTGAAAGGCAACACATACAGTGGTCAAAGAGACACTGAAAAAGTGCAGAGGCGGTGCCAGGTGAGAGGATGCACATGTAACAAAGTAAAAGTGAATAAAGTGCCACTGCGCACAATACACTGCAAAAATCTGTGCGGACTGCTGATGTAGATGGAGTTATAGTCAGTGGATTGTGTCGCTAGCAGTCTACATATATATATATATATATATATATATATATATATAAACTAACAAAATACCCGCGCTTCGCAGCGGAGAAGTAGTGTGTTAAAGAAGTAAAGAAAAGGAAACATTTTGAAAATAACGTAACATGATTGTCAATATAATTGTTTTGTCACTGTTATGAGTGTTGCTGTCATATATATATATATAGATGGAACACTTCCGGGTGGGTTATAAAAAAGGGCCAGCCACCACTCAAAGAGCCAGAGTCGGGAGGAGGAGGACTACGCTTGTGGAGGAGTGGTGCTAGAGAGATAGATAGATAGATAGATACTTTATTAATCCCAAGGGGAAATTCACATAATCTAGCAGCAGTATACTGATACAAAGAAACAATATTAAATTAAATAGTAATAAAAATGAAAAGAATTAAAATAAAATTAATGTTCGCATTTACTCCCCCGGGTGGAATTGAAGAGTCGCATAGTGTGGGGGAGGAACGATCTCTTTAGTCTGTCAGTGGAACAGGACAGTGACAAAAGTCTGTCACTGAAGCTACTCCTCTGTCTGGAGATGACACTGTTAAGTGGAGGCAGTGGATTCTTCATGATTGACAGGAGTTTGCTTAGTGCCCGTCGCTCAGCCACAGATGTTAAACTGTCCATCTAGCAAAATACCTGCGCTTCGCAGTGAAGTCATGTGTTAAAGAAGTTATGAAAAAGAAAAGGAAACATTTTAAAAATAACGTAACATGATTGTCAAAGTAATTGTTTTGTGTATTTGGCCGCAGCGTCACAAAGTTGTTTTCGTCTAACTGCTTCAGAAAATGTACCACGACGTCTGACATGCCTCCTTTTTACTGTTTTCTCACAGCTTGGATTGCTGCTGTTATAATCGGTTTGAGTGTACATATATATATATATACATACATATATACACACCTATCTACATCATATATACACACACATACATACATACACACACACAAATTATATATATGTGTGTGTGTGTGTGTGTGTGTATGTATGTGTATATATAATGTAGATAGGTGTGTGTGTGTATATATATATATACATATGTACACACAGGTATATATATGTATGTGTCTATATGTGTGTGTATAGCATTGGTCACTGAGTGCAAGGAAAAAATAATAAAATGTAGTCTATAAGTTATTAAACAGTAAAATATTAACGTTTTAAGAAGTAAAGCTACATTGAGCACTACTGGAGTGGTTTCGGGTAAACTACATTTTAAAGACGGTGTAACACAACAGGTAAGTTGTACTAACAGCAGCTAAAATGTATATGGATGTTCACTCGGTAGTAGATCCCTTTTGAAAGGCGCTACACGACGGCTGTGGTATAGAATTTACATTTTCTATGTGAACGTCCAAATTTCTGCCTGTGGTAATGTGCCTTACCGGCATTATCAGCAATTAAAAGAAAATCATTTTTGTGTCCTCTGCAGTGTTAAGAGAGAAAGGCTTTGGTTGGGGATAAAAGGAAAAAAGTGTAAAGAAAGGAAACCTGCCTTTTTCTTTAATATAGTGTAGAGAGAGGTCTTCGCTGACGATATGAGCGTCGCGATGGGTCTCGTGTAGACTGGAGAGACGGCCCTGCTATTAACTGTCCGGGATGGCACTGTCGGTCCTCCACTCCTGTGCGTGTCTTCTTAATCCGACCTAACGACCTCATAATCGTATACGTGTAAAAGAAAGTGCGAAGCGCCTTAATATTAGTTTGCCGCGGTCTAGAAATTGGATCCCGTGTTTACAGTTGTCTGGGCTATAGCTCATGGGAAGGGGGAAAAAAATTAAAAGTGTTTACTTTCACTTAAGGCAGAAGCGCAGTCAGCGTCTCAAAGGCCGGCACAGCTACGTGCGCACACCAGCTGCCCGACTGTTGTAGTATTTTTGCAGTCCAGGATATGCCACTTTTTGCAGACACGTTCATGTGAGAAAATCTCTCCGCGCTCTTTAAAGGTCTTGCTTTCTCTGCGTACTGCGTTCATAGTCAGTTCACGTGAGCCGCTCGGAGTACATGCATCGAAGCTTCTGAGCTGTGCCTGTGCTATCTCATGCGATCTAGCGATGTCCACTGCGTTATTTAATGTTAGCTAAGACCCGGCACTTAAAAGTTTCTCACTACAGCAATTTTAACTCCGTTACAAAGTGATCCAAAGTCTCGTTTATACCTTGTGTCTTCTTATTAAACTTGTATCTCGCGAGTAAAGTATTCAGCGTTTTTCTTTAGCGCTTTTTGGGCACTCTTCCTTCTTTTCTACGTACTGCGGTCACAGTCAGTTCACGTGGGAGGCGTGATGATGTTACACGCAGCTCCGCCCCCCCATGGCCATCGGACTAACGTCCATTACAGTATATGGAGAAAAATAGGTTCCAGTTATGACCATTACGCATAGAATCTTGAAATGAAACCTGCACAACTTTTGTAAGTAAGCTGTAAGGAATGAGCCTGCCAAATTTCAGCCTTCTACCCACACTGGAAGTTGGAGAATTAGTGATGAGTGAGTGAGGGCTTTGCCTTTTATTAGTATAGATTATGGCTATTCATGCCTGAATTTTTAAAAACTATTTATATAGTAAAACATTATGTTTTTGTTCATTAGTCATATTATTTGCCCAGCTGTTTAAAATGTGTTGTTTAGCTTTTCACTAATAAATACTGCAGTAGTTTTCTGGAGACCAGGTGCATGATCATGAAAAGTTTCTTTTATTAATTTAAAATGTATGCTATTATTTTAAAGGAATACTCTACTCAAACTTGATATTTTTATATGTTTACTTTGTGGACTCTGTAGTGGTTTCTGAGAAACATTTTAATTTGAAGTTTGCAGAATGGAGAGAAAAAGTGTATGACATAATAGAAGTCAATAGTGACTAATGCTAAACAACAGCAAATCATCTAAAAAGCATTCATGGAATAAAGAAAAAAATCTGTCAGTTTTCCAGCATAAGCTCAAGCACATAGCCATGTAATCTCCATTGACAATCAGTAATAAGATGAGACGAGAGGCGTGGAAAGGTTTGGGGCAGCCACACGTTTAATTTGGTTTCCTGGCTGCAAAATTACTTGAAGCATATTGTTTAAGTTTACACAACAGAGTCCAAAACAGAACTGCCTGCCAGAGCAAAGGCTGGGGGCTTTATAGGACAGAGGGCGGAAGTGATGTCATCCTCTGGGCCGGAACTGGAAGTGACATCATCCTTTGGGCCGGAACCGGAAGTGACATCATCCTTGGGCCCGGAACCGGAAGTGATGTGTCCTTCATGGAAATGTCGGCTCCTGGTGGGATTTCCCGGGTAAGCCCTGTAGAGAACTCAGAAAGAGCATCAGCGTAGAGGGCAGATGTAAAATCAGTTCTTTCTAAGCCCTTCAGCTGCCTTCCATGCACACGTGTGTGACAAGTCTTTGGCAGTAGAATGAGCTCAGTAACTTTAAACATGGTACCATCATTGGATTCCTCCTTTGCCACAAGTCAGTATGTAAAAGTTATGCTCTGCTTGATCTGGAGCAGCAACAGCTCAGCCATGAACAGGTAAACCACAGAAATCTATACAGTGGGGCTGCAAAGTGCTGAATGCATTTTGCATAAAAATCGCCCAAATGTCTGTTTTATCACTCATTACAGAGCCCCAGATTGCCTCTGGAATTAACATCAGCACAAGAACTATGCATGAGGAGCTTCATGAAACGGTCTGAAATCGCTGTGCTCAATGTCAAATGTTGGCTGGAGAAGTGTAAAGCACAACACCATTGGACTCTGGAGCAATGCATGTGCAAAGAAGTGATAACTCACAATTCACTGTCTGCCAATCTGATGGAAAAAATCTGGGTTTGGCAGATTTCAGAAGACCACTACCTTCCAGACTTCATGGTGTCTACTATGAAGTTTGTTTGAGGAGGGATAATGGTTTGGGTCTGTTTTTAAGGGTTTGGGATAGATCCCTTGGTTCCAGTGACAGGTACTGTTAAGGCTACAGCATACAAAGACTTTTTAGACAATTGGGCACTTTAACTTGTGGCAACAGTTTGTTGAAAGACCTCTTGTTTTTCAGCATAACTGTGCCTCTCTTCACAAAACAGGTCCATAAATGGACTGATGAACTCAAGTGGCCTACACAGAACCCTGACCTCAACCCTACTGAACACCTTTGGAAGGAATTGGAATGCCAAATTTTGATCCAGGACTTCTCATCCAGCATCAGTACCTGACCTCAAAAATGCTGCTTTGGCTGAATGGGCACAAATTCCAACAAACACACTCCAAAGTCTTGTGGAAAGCCTTCCAGAAGTGTGGAGACTTTTATATCCACAATGAATGATATGATAGACAGTATCACAGGGTTTATTTTGTAAAGTAAAATAACTGATTATAAACTTACTTTTCTTCTTATAACTAACTATGCAGCCCTTAAATCGTGGAACCGGCTATAGTCGGTTCCCAGTGCAATTTGCCAGCAGGCTGGAGCTGATCAGTCAGTGCCGTTCATTCGTTGAGCAGCCAGCTCATGACCCTAGCGAATCAGCATCACTGTCCCTGGGATTCAGCCGCTGCACTAGACAAGTCTGCAAGCATCATCAAGTGCAGTTGGCTCAGTGATTTACTGAATTTCATCAATGGCGTCAGTTGCACCTTCTACATATGATAATAGATTATTGCAGTAGTTTTTTTTAAATAGTTTTTACTTTTCATTGGCAGTGTGCAAAATGATCAGTGTTGCAGTAAATGTGATTCTCTTTGCATGAAAAAAATATGTGGTCCATTAAAAGTTCACTTTTTCTTGGTGAATTATGACATTTCTTTGCAGCAAAAATGTATTGGGCATCCAGAGGTGCATTAACTCCCAAGTATGTGGCAGTTTAAGGGTTAAGGTGCACTTGTAAGTAAATATAAGAAGGATCCGGGAGAGAAACGGTTGGGGCAGCTGTGCTACTGGAGGAAGTGTCCACTGGCTGTTCAAGCCGGGTATAAAGATGTATATCAGACCTCATGAACTTATGACCGCTGGTATGCCAACATCAAGGCAGTGCTTTATACATGTTGAGAAGGACATCCACTTAAAACTGTGTGTGTCGCAGCAGGGCCGCGGGCAAATAAATGAGCACACAAGCCGATCATGCAAAGTCTCTGAGAGGTCCAGTTTCCTGAAAGTTGGGACACGTGCATGTATACCTGCCACAGCCATGCACAGGCACAACAAAAAGACACTGGGAAACAAGGAGACTTCTGCCTGCAATCAGGCTACATTGTTGTAACGTCACAATAGTGTCTCTGATTGTGTCTGCTGATCGGTGTTGTGAAGGATTGGACAGGTAAAATGGGCCCGGCTTATAAACTGAGAGATAGCCAGTTGGGGTTGTCTTTTGACTAACTGATGCCGGGAGAGATTTGTTGTAGAGCGAGTGTGGTAGTTTACTTGTTAAGAGCATTCTTGTGTAAATATCTATAGATCCATGATATGTAGGAGGCATAACTTCAAACCCAAATAAAATACACAAGTTCCGGGTGCAAATAAGTTCTTTTATTTTATAGAAACTACAGGATATCCCTTCTAATGATTCTCCTTCTTTATCAGTTATTTCTTTCTCCTTCTCTCCTCCCAAGTGAGCTTTGCCTGACTCAACTCTGACTCCCTAGACAATATGGAGGGCTCTCACTTAAGCTGATCGTGGAACCCCTTCCAGGGCCAAATCATTGAATCCAGGAAGCATTTCAAGATCAAGATCAAGAACAGCAAATTCACATACCAACAGCTCCCCCTGGTGGCACAAAATTCCTAAAGAACCACAATTCACATGCTGCAATGCAGGCATATAGACAGAGGGTTGTGAAGAGGAATGCTGCCATCCACTGTTTGGGGGAAAGACGTAGGCATGGGAGGTGATCTGCCACGTTTCATTATACAGTAGGTAATGAAATTACACCCAATAGGAAATAATTATTGAGATTTGCTTGAAATTGCTTTATAATGTTTGTATTGTACAAGTGCAAATGATGCCCACTTCCTTTAGCCATTTTGCCATTTGCCAACATCGCTTGTTGCTGCAGATCAAAGTTTCCAAAGGTAACATGACCACTGAAAAATACAATTAGTGTTGGCACATCCAGTGCAATTGTGACCCATTTTTGCAAAAGGTGAGTATTGCACAAATCTACAATTCACAATAAACATAAAAAAAAAACAAAAAAACACCATCCGGAGGAACTTTGCTTTTGTTTTACGCTCTTGTCTCTAACTGATGTCCTTCCTAGGTGGCACAAGTTCCTCAGAATAACTAAGCACTAGATGAGCTGTGAAATGTCACTATCAGTTCTAGGTATTTTCATGGTGCAAAAACATAATAAAATTGAAACAGAAAACAGATTTGTCCTACTTCCACCCGATTCCATTTTATAGGGGATTAAGTAGCTTGCACCTCCTAACTCATCCTAAACTATGTAACTACAGAGATTCATGCATACTTGATGTCAAAACAAAAACCAAAAGTTGTAAAAAGACTAGGCCCTACAGGGGAACTAGAGGACTGTAAGCTCTGTATGGCTGGAAACATGCCTTTTTATGCTTTGTTATTTCTTATTATGGGATAGAAATTCATACAGTATACAATGAAGACAGGCAGCATAAATAATTGGAGTCACATAACACTGAGAGTTTGAATTAATCTAAATGTCTCCCTCCGGACTGCCTGGTAAGCAATGGAAGTGTGAGCTGTTACAATTTGAGAGTGAAATTTAAATGAAGTTTTGTGTGTGAAGTAATGATGCCTGACTACAGAGGCATTTTTTAGAGTAAATGTAGCAAGCAGTATGCTAATCTGCTAGTACGCTGCCTTTAATATCTCTGCTGCCTTGGATACAGGATAGTCTGCGACTTTAGAAGTGAGTCATAATGGATATAGAAGTATTTTCAACCAGGGCTTTAAAAATTAAGGAAATAAAAACAGGTTAAAATGAACAATTTATTGTCAACTAAAGGATTCATGTATACACGTATACCTTATGCCTTTATCAGTTTTAACATTATAGCTTACATGGTCTATTACAAGACCTTTTCATTATTAAATCCTTACAATGAAAATGTGATTGTGTTAATTTATCAGTTGTGTGGTTCATTTACATGGTTTTTTTGTGATCTTTTTTTTATTTTATGTAAATACAGTACATCACAAATAAATGGATATCTCAGAATAGGAAAAAACATGTGTAATAAACTACTGTTAGGAATGTGCTCTCTCTTTATGTTTCATATCTTTTTCGTAAGGTTTTACACATATATTTTTTTTATACATTTTACGTTAGGCGGCACGGCACGGTGGCGCAGTGGTAGCGCTGCTGCCTCGCAGTTAGGAGGCCCAGGTTCGCTTCCCGGGTCCTCCCTGCATGGAGTTTGCATGTTCTCCCAGTGTCTGCGTGGGTTTCCTCCGGACACTCCAGTTTCCTCCCACAATCCAAAGACATGCAGGTTAGGTGGATTGGCGATTCTAAATTGGCCCTAGTGTGTGCTTGGTGTGTGGGTGTGTTTGTGTGTGTCCTGCGGTGGGTTGGCACCCTGCCCAGGATTGGTTCCTGCCTTGTGCCCTGTGTTGGCTGGGATTGGCTCCAGCAGACCCCCGTGACCCTGTATTCGGATTCAGCGGGTTAGAAAATGGATGGATGGACATTCTACATTCTGAATTTGACATGGGATTTTTACTTGGCTGCTCACCTTAAGTTATGAAATATTACTTGGACTGCTTTCGCTGCCATTTGTATGTTTATGCCCAGCACAATTTTACATACCTGTTGTCGGAATGCTGCCTCATCTCAGGGTCACTCATTTGTGATCTGAGTTATTATAATATTAGTCAACCAAGCAATAATATTTCAGAAGTAACCTAGAGTTAAAGGCAAAGTCAAAACTGAGAAAACAGCTGAAAACTGAGAAGTCTGTCGCACTGTCATTAAGGCCAGATCGCAAGACAAAAATCTAATTTAAAACATTAAACCAAAGTCAAAAAACAGAGAAGCAAAAGTAATAGAGTTTAAAGCTTCATAAAGATTAAACTCTGATTATAAAGAATTCTTCTGATAAAACCCATCAAGTTGTTATAAGTTCACAATGTGATGCCCCAATGTCCATGTACCTGGCACAACTTCCGATTGGGGTATCTTGTAGTTCCTAACCAAAGATGAACTAAGTTTTCAAGTGCAAAAAGTGTGTATTTATTAATATCAGAAGTGTCACTTTGCAATAATAAACTTAGATTTAAAAGCTTTCAGATAAACAGTACTGTGGGGAATCAAATAAATTTTTAAAGCGCAGTAAAAATGTATTTCTTCATCTCATATGGATTCCTTCCACATTACAGTACAATTTTCTCAGCTCTCAGTCTCTAAGCAAAAACCTCAATGCTGCTTCTCCACATCACAGATAACAAACACCTTATCCTTGGAAACTCGGAATACAGTTCCTCTCACCAGTGAACCTCTTGTCTCCTCTGCTCTCTATCAGCAGAGTTGACATACGCCACAGAACCTGGCCCACTCTGATCTCTCTATGTCACCTCTTTCGATACCTGCAGAGAATGAACAAGAACCTTCAATTTTCTCTGCTTATTACTGCAGTGAAGCTGGTTGATTCTACTCTCAGGAAAGGCACCTCAAGCTAAGCAAGAGATTTTTTAACAGAACAGTCTGTTTGTCCAAGTGCCAATACCATGTCCTTCTCTATCCTATTATCCTTTCTTGATTTCTTCCATTTCCCTCTTTGCTGAGTCAATTTATACTAATGATGTAAGCGCTGGACTGTTTCAAACCTGGAGCACTAATAAGGGGTGGTTGCGTTGATTCCTCAATTACATGTGTGTAACAGATGTACATTAACAGGTCTAAGTAGGCACCTGTCATAAAAAAACCTTCACCAGCTGTTTCACCCCTGACCCTGTAATACAGCATATCACATATAATGTCGATGACTCCACCTCTGAGATACACGATGGCTTCCAGACAGCATCTATATAAAATAGTGACAGACATAAACAAAGAAAATGCCAGCGAAAACTGCCTAAATAATATTAAATAATTAAAGGCAAACACTCAAGTATGTTGTAATAATCCGGTGTTGTAAAAAACCTGTAAAATTTAAATAAGGAGCACATTCATAACACCCACCTCACCCACTCTTCATACTCTATCATTGTTCCGTGCGATACCACCAGGGCCTACAATGGTGCCAACAAATCACACACTACACTGCATGGAAAGACTTAACTGTGGAGCAGGCAGATCTCTGTTTTGAGATGAGTGAGTGATGGTAGTGAGTTCCTGAGCTGGGGAGCAGAGCAACTGAACTGGTTGTGGATAGCCTTAAAAGTTAACAGAAGAATTTTGAATTGAATGTGGAACTTAACTCGAAGCCAGTGAAGCTGTTGTAAGACGGGTGTGATATGGTGAATAGAGGAGGTTCTAGTAATGATGCGGGCAGCTGAATTCTGGACCAGTTGAAGCTTATAAAGAAATTTGTGAGAAAGACCAAAGAAAAGGGAATTGCAATAATCGATTTGAGAAGTGACAAGGTTATGAACGAGGATAGCAGTAGTGTGGGGAGTGAGGGAGGGGCGAATATGATTAACACTAGAATTACCAAAACTTACGAGAAAACTCGTAATTCCGGCCCACCATAAATCTGCCCTCACCTCTCCATTCAGCATCTTTTGTGTTGTAAATCCTTATATATAATTTGATACTATCCGTATGTATGGTGTTCGCGTCAATGCCCTGTATGTATGGTGTTTGCGTCAATACCTTGACTCAATACAAGTTAGAACCATGCAATGGGACTCTGTCTCTGTAGTTAGAACATAACGTGGCAAACACGGATGCAGCATTGCATGATTGGCTAAGAATGTTTGAATGCTTCAGTGACGCCGCTGGACAGCCGAGTATAGTAAGTCGGTGTTAATTCAAGCAGATAACAGTAAGTTTGGTTGGTTTTTGGAACGTTGGTTTGATGGGGCGTACTTTCTAGGACTAACATCGTCGACTGACTTAATTATATAATTAATATTATAATTTAGAACGTATTGACATTTGCTTGGTACGTCGAAATCTATCTTTGGGCAGTTCGGTTTTGGCATCCGTCCTTCTGACATACATTGGCAAACTGAGTAATGACGGCTGGGTATTAACAATGGTCATCGATTAAATTTTATCCGATCTCAGATCTAAAAAGATTTGTAAAATACGGTTTGTTTTGAAAATTTGTTTGCCAGAAAAAATCAAATGAGGTGTGCCAAAGAGCTGAGTTCACGTCTTGCAGCCCCGTTTAAACAGGAAGCTCTTCATTACATCGGCCAAAAAGGTCTATTTTAAGCACAAATCAGTGCCATGATAACAAAATCATTTCAAGGACTTAAAAAAACAAATAATTCTTTGAAGAGAAAGTATGGATTTCACAAACATAGAATTTGTAGCCCGATTCGATCTGGCTCCCAGTCGCTAGTGTGTCGATAATCCCAAGCAGCAAGTAGCCTGCTATGTCATCCCCCCTTCCCCCACCGCCGGAGAAACTGCAAAAACCTCTGTCAATTGTTTGTCCCTTGTTTATCAGGGAGACAGGTTGAGCTGCATAGGCTAAAAAAATATATTGTTATTTGGAACACATGCCATTTCACGAATTTACACTGGCTATTATAGACTGAAATGAAATGTATGTTTTTATTCTAAAATAATAAGAATAACGGCAGCTCACTTCTCAAGACAGACTCATCTGGGGATCGAACACGTGAACTTTTGATTTCCAGTCAACAATTGATACCATTGCGCCACCGAAGCAGTCGTATCAAAGGAATGTGAATGTCACACCCTAATACAAGGTCTTTTTCTGCAGTTATATTCTTGTTGTGTTACATTTGTACCTTTTGTGAAAGTGTTTATTTGATGTTTGGACTTCAGACTTCACACATTATACACTTCATGTCTACATTTTGTCAATTATTAATAAAACATGAAAAACTTTTCTGTTTTAAGCATGTGTTTACATTGATTGCTGTAGACACGGAACACACATGAAATGCATGTGTTCCAAATAACAATATAGTATTTATAAAAGGTGTCATTTTGCTTAACTTTTCACTTTGTACAACTCTAAGCAACTGACGCGCAGGTAAACAGACTTGAGCTGAGAAAACTGTGCGGCGGTGGAGGAAAAAGAGAGCAGGCTGCTTGTTGCTTGCTGCTTATCGACACATTTACAGGACAAAAGACACTGACGGAGAGGTGCGAAGCGATTTAAGGTGGGATGGATCTATGAATTTTTTCGTAGGCTTTGGTAATTCTAGTGTTAATGTTATGCAAGAGGAAATATGCAGACCGGGAGATGTTATTGATGTGGGACTGAAAAGATAAAGTATTGTCAAGGATGACACCCAGAACCTTAACCTGTGGAGAAGGGGAGAGAGAGGATTTATCAAAAATTATCAGTTTTGGATCATGTTGATTTTGTACCAATGAGGAGAACCTCGGTTTTGTTACTTTTTAATTTAAGAAAATTTGAAGAAAACCAAGATTTGATTTCTGCTATGCAATCAATAAGCGAGGAGGGTGGAAAGGAAACAGGTTTGCTAGTGAGATAGAGCTGGGTGTCATCAGCATAACAGTGGAAGCTAATGTTATATTTGCGAAAGATATTTCCAAGAGGAAGGAGGTAAATAATGAAAAGGAGGGGTCCCAGGACAGAGCCCTGGGGCACACCTGAAGTAACAGCGGTGGGTTGGGATGCAGGCAACTCCTGGAAGGAGAGTGTTGTAAAAGGTAGAAAGGCAGTTCTTCAGCAATGTTAAATCAGGCTCTTTGACCTATGGACATGGAAAATTTTAATAGCTACAGTGCCCAGACATAACAGTTTGTGCTAATTCACAGAAAGAACAAGAGCTGAAAGGTCTAGAAGTAAAAGAATGTGGGGGAAGATAGGAATAGTAACTGACAGCAGGCTTTGAATGAAGAGAACGAGTGAAAGAAGAGGTTGGATTATGTGGAGATAGTGAATCAGGAAGTGCAACGGATTTGCAAGGAGTAAGTAAAGACAACTATGAAGAGGATGAAAAATGGAAAGGCCATTGGTCCAGATGACATACCTATGGAAGCATGGAGGTGTTCAGGAGAGATGGCAGTGGAATTTTTAACCAGATTGTTTAATGGTATCTTGGAAACTGAGAGGATGCCTGAAGAGTGGAGAAGTGTACTGGTGCCGACATTTAAGAATAAGGGGGATGTGCAGAAATGCAGTAACTACAGGGGAATAAAATTGATGAGCCACAGCATGAAGTTATGGGAAAGAGTAGTGGAAGCTAGGTTAAGAAGTGAGGTGATGATTAGTGAGCAGCAGTATGGTTTCATGCCAAGAAAGAGCACCACAGATGCAATGTTTGCTCTGAGGATGTTGATGGAGAAGTTTAGAGAAGGCCAGAAGGAGTTGCATTGCGTCTTTGTGGACCTAGATAAAGCATATGACAGGGTGTCTCAAGAAGAGCTGTGGTATTGTATGAGGAAGTCGGGAGTGGCAGAGAAGTACGTAAGAATTGTATAGGATATGTACGAGGGAGGTGTGACAGTGCGACGGTAGCATTCAATGTGGAGGTGGGATTACATCAGGGATCAGCTCTGAGGACTTTCTTATTTGCAATGGTGACGGACAGGTTGACAGACGAGATTAGACAGGAATCCCCGTGGACTATGATGTTTGCTGATGACATTGTGATCTGTAACGATAGTAGGGAGCAGGTTGAGGAGACCCTGGAGAGGTGGAGATATGCTCTAGAGAGGAGAGGAATGAAGGTCAGTAGGAACAAGACAGAATACATGTGTGTAAATGAGAGGGAGGTCAGTGGAATGGTGAGGATGCGGGGAGTAGAGTTGGCGAAGGTGGATGAGTTTAAATACTTGGGATCAACAGTACAGAGTAATGGGGATTGTGGAAGAGAGGTGAAGAAGAACATTAGAACAATCTAGACGAGAACAGGCCATTCAGCCCAACAAAGCTCGCCAGTCCTATCCACTTGTATCCTCCAAGAAAACATCAAGTCGAGTTTTGAAAGTCCCCAACGTCTTACTGTCTACCACACTACTTGGTAGTTTATTCCAAGTGTCTATCGTTCTTTGTGTAAAGAAAAACTTCCTAATGTTTGTGTAAAATTTACCCTTAACAAGTTTCCAACTGTGTCCCCGTGTTCTTGATGAACTCATTTTAAAATACAAGTCTCGATCCACTGTACTAATTCCCTTCATAATTTTAAACACTTCAATCATGTCACCTCTTAATCTGCAAAGAGAGTGCAGGCAGGGTGGAATGGGTGGAGAAGAGTGTTAGGAGTAATTTGTGACAGATGGGTATCAGCAAGAGTGAAAGCGAAGGTCTACAGTAATGAGACCAGCTATGTTATATGGGTTGGGGACTGTGGCAATGACCAGAAAGCAGGGGACAGAGCTGGAAGTAGCAGAGTTAAAGATGCTAAGATTTGCACTGGGTGTGACGAGGATAGATAGGATTAGAAATAAGTACATTAGAGGCTTAGCTCAGGTGGGACGTTTGGGAGACAAAGTCAGAGATGCGAGATTGCGTTGGTTTGGACATGTGCATAGGAGAGATGCTGGGTATATTGGGAGAAGGATGCTAAGGATAGAGCTGCCTGGGAAGAGGAAGGCTACATGAAGGTTTATAGATGTGGTGAGAGAGGACATGCAGGTGATGGGTGTAACAGAACAAGGTGCAGAGGACAGAAAGATATGGAAGAAGATGATCCTCTGTGGCAACCCCTAATGGGAACAGCCGAAAGAAGAAGAAGAAGATAGGTAGACAAATGAGTGCTCTTGAATTAAGTTATCACACCCAAATAACATGCTAGGCAACTGGAAAAACCTAATTTTAGATATGGGCTGCTCTGCATTATTGGTTGACACATGAAGGTCAGGTTTTTAAAAAAATAATGTGTAATTGAGTCAATATGAATTCGCTTCCCAGGTCCTCCCTGCGTGGAGTTTGCATGTTCTCCCCATTTCTGCGTGGGTTTCCTCCAGGTACTCCGGTTTCCTCCCACAGTCCAAAGACATGCAGATTAGGTGCATTGGTGATTCTAAATTGTCCGTAGCGTGTGCTTGGTGGGTGTGTGTGTGTCTGTGTGCGCACCCTGTGGTGGGCTGGTGCCCTGCTCAGGGTTTGTTCCCTGCCTTGTGCCCTGTGTTGGCTGAAATTTGGCTCCAGCAGACCCCCGTGACCCTGTAGTTAGGATATAGCGAGTTGGATAATGGATGGATGGATGAATTTGTAGTATGTTCAGTAAACAGTTCTGTTTGTATCCTACTCATTTACAAATCTGTGTAATTTCTTGGGCAGCTTGCTGATATACCAGTACATATGTAGCGCAGGGACTCCAGTTAGCTGTCAGCTCTACAACTGCAGTCATAGCGTTTTCTGGGAACTGTTATGTGTGCCTCTTAACCAACATATAATCCTTACAGTATCTTGACACAGTTTGATAAAAAGCGTACTTGTTCATTTTATTTCTAAATTAAATTAGGAATCCATATGATTTTTCTCAGTAGAGACCAAACTGTATTCAAATTATGGAAATAACTACAACATCACCTATCTACAAGCTGTCTTTCTGACACAATTTTCCAAATGTTCTTCTAGGAAAAAGCTTGTATATTACAATATGAATAATTCAGCAAACGTGCTTTTTATAAATTTATTTTCATATAACCTACAATTGAAGGAAGAGAAGTTCAGAGCATATCAGCTAACTTTAACCCAAGAAACCAACAACTACTGTACCAGTGAGCATATTTATGAAGTCTCATCTGCTAATACAAATGATTTAAAATAAATAAGCAAAACTTAATTTCCTGCATGCAGAAAGTGACAGACGTGGTTTAAGTGAAAGGTTTTGTTGCTATTCTAATTTAACATTTCTTTCGTTATGTCAGAGATAATCTATGTCCTTAAATTACTGATGTTGTATTTATATATTTATTCCACCCACCATTTAGTCTATAAAAGGATTTTGTCTTTACCTGAGCACCACAATGCTAATGTAGTTAGCACTGTTGCCATATAACTTCAGAAGACGGGCTTTAAGTTTTGGCTTTGTTATTCCTTGTGTGAAGTTTGCACAGTTTTCCTCTTGTTTTAATTGTTTTGATCTGCTTTCATTTTTTTACTTTTTGGAACAAATTTGTGAAAGCTCACTCTCCTATTTTGTGCATTTTAAACGTTCTGAATGTAGTGAGAAGTCAAGCAAAATGGCACAGTTTTTGGCTAACTAAAAAGATTACAATATAGAAGCTTTCGAGGCAGCTTAGGCTCCTTCTTCGGGTAAGATGAAATTTAATGTTTACATCGTACCTGAAGAAGGGGCCTGAGTTGCTTTTGTTTTTGTGTGCATTTTTTATTTTTGTCTAATAAAAAATATTGTTTTTTTTGTTTTTTACACCTCATTTTCATTCATTTTCAGATTGTTTATGCAGACACTGACAACTGACCATATAATACTATTACTACTACTACTAATATTGTTACTACTACTGCTACTGCTAATAATAATAATAATATATTTTATTTATATGTGCCTTTCCCATGCTTATGGCTCTAAGCAAATTTAAAGTCTGTTGATTGGCGTAACCTGTCATTTTAACTTTTTAATAGCTTTGTGTTGTTTCAGAATGTCACAATCCTCAACTTCTCTATAGATTTTTTTTATGAAAACAGATTGAGCATTTTAAACTATTTCACTTTAGCTGAGTTAAAGTAACTTTAATGACGTCTTGGGCACAGCCATCAGCAGTGTGTCTGTTTGCGGAGAGAGTGTAGACGTCGTCGAGAGGTTTACTTACCTCGGCAGTGACATTCATGTTTCTGGTGTCTCTTCCTATGAAGTCAGTAGATGAATTGGGAGAACATGGGGGGTCATGAGGTCTCTGGAAAGGAGTGTGTGGCGCTCCTGATATCTATGCAAAAGGACAAAGGTCCAAGTCTTTAGAGTCCTGGTGCTTCCTGTCTTGTTATATGTTTGTGAGACATGGACGATATCCTGTCACCTGAGATGAAGACTGGACTCCTTCAGTACTGAGAATTCTTGGGTACCACTGGTTTCACTTTGTGTTGAATGAGCAGTTGCTCATGGAGTCCCGAATGTGGAGCATTTCCTGTATTGTGAGGAAGTGTTACTTAAAGCACTCCAGCTCACAGGACCTACATTGTTGAGGACCCGAGTGGCTGAACCAGGGCAAGGGGACGCACACGTAATACCTGGCTGTGGCAGACAGAGTGTCATTTCCAGAGGGTGGGACTGGACCACGTGTCTGCCTGAGAGTTTGCCAACCAGGATCCCAAGCCATGCTCCCCAACCTGACCTGATCTGACTTGAGTTCCATAAATCCAAACACCATTTCGTCAAGTGCACATTTGCTGTTGTTACTGTCAGAGTTCTCCTGAACAGCATCTTCCCATTTACAAGAAATTTTTTTACTAGGTCCGTGTTTGGTCCAGGCAGCTGAGAGCCCTTGTGCTTATTAGGCTACACAGCCATGTAGTGCAAAATCAATCAGTGAAACAGGAGGGACAATCAAAAGCCATGTTCCTTCTAAGGACTGGGTTAACTTTACCATGTGAGCACAGTTTACTATCTATATATATAACTGACTAAGTCACCCGACCATGGGGGTACGCATGACAGAGACCATGGGATACGCACGACAGAGCCCCGCCCGCCAACTCTAACCCTCCTCCCGCGTCATGGGATATGCACAACAGAGCCCCACCCGCCAACTCTAACCCTCCTCTTGCATCCACCCTCGCTCTCAAGGCATGCGCACTGCCTGCTCATGTGCCCGCACGCAACACCTCACCAAACACAGCCTCAGTCGCTTTCATCTCTGCTACAGTCCACATGTACCTCTGAGCCATGTTGACTTTTCATTTTTCTTTTTGGTTCCGGCTGCTTTTCCATATATATAATCAACCAAGTCGCCCGATCATGGGGTACGCACAACAGAGCCCCGCCCGCGCACTGTAACCCTCCTCCCGCATCATGGGGAACGCACGACAGAGCCCCACCCACCAATTCTAACTCTCCTCCCGCGTCCACACTCGCTCTCGAGGACTTATTTCTACCGACGAAGTAACTTTCACCAGCGTTGACTCCATCGTCACAGACGATCCTGCAGATCAACTTTCATTCCCCAAAGAATTTCTAAACAGTCTTACTCCCACTGGCATGCCTCCGCATAAACTCAAAATGAACTCTTTCAGGGCTGATGTCGACTTTTGTCAAAATTTAGGAGTAGAGGACGGTAATCAGCTGTAAACTGCAACAAAACTCAACCTTACATGTTAGTTCGACTCTCATTGCTAAAGGGAAAGTTACAGAGCTTTGCTGATTTAACCTCGATTCCCTACAGGTGCAGGAGTAGCGAAGAGCAAACAACCTCTAAAATGGCACTGACATCTGGGGAGAGACCAAAGCAAATGTGCAATGCAAAATACTCCATGGACATTTTACGTAATTTCGTTGAATAGAACTCTGACTCGTCGGACTCTGAGTTTTATGCAAGTGATCTGGAGATGTATATCGAAAACGAAAGCGAGGTGCCGGCATCATCTGATCGGTCCCCTACAGCAGCATTCACCTGGGAGGACCACCACTTATGATGACAAGAGGTACAAACCATATTGTGTCACACTGAGACCGCCACCACCACCCACCTGCTGTGCGAAGACAGCCAGCCCACCGTGCATTCCTGCTGACCACCTAGGTGCCCCAACACAGCCACTGCCAGCAGACATGCCAAACATGCGCCATCAGCAGGCACAGCACCAGACATTTTTTGTTGACTTATGTGTGAAACCATCGCTTTGTGGAAAAAATATTCAGCCCTCAAAGAGTTAAAATTGGTTCACTCGTCATGCTTCTCAGAAACCTCATGCCAGCAAAAGGTCTCTGTAATGGCACTAGACTTTCTGTTACCAGCATTCACCGCAATGTACCGGAGTGTAAAACTATTGCCGCTGCTACCTCACAAACTGTCCTTATTCCCCGGATTTCTCTGACCCCATCAGATTCAAATTTGCCTTTTACTTTTACATGCAGACAATTTCCTGTTAGATTTGCCTTTGCAATGACATTTAATAAAGCACAGGGCCAAACTTTCAAAAAGATATGCCTGTATCTGCTAAAACCAGTTTTCAGTCATGGACAATTGTATGTTGCTCTCTCCAGAGTTTCACCTTTTCATTCACTCACAGTTGTATCCTCAAATCCACCCCATTTGGACAACTGTGTCTTTCAGGAAGTGTTCATCCATTAATAAATAATTATGCGGCGTATAGCACGCCGCGGGTTGGCTAGTTATGCTATATTATAATCTATTCATACATAACAATCTGAAATTCTAATGAATTATAGCAAACACCTGAAAAAGGGGTGTGTTTAAGTATAATTTATTAATTCAGTCAGGAAGCTGAACAAATATACAAAATGTTCATGGGTTAAAAAAAACTGCAGGCAGCTTAACTGTGCCTTTTTTAAAAGCATATTATATATAGCTAAATTTTTAGAAATTATTCAGACTTGATTTACAATTCCTACAACTTGCAGCTGTATTTCTGCATCAGTGTCTAAAAGCAGAAACACATTGTGGGCTTTCAAGAATAAAAACCAGACAGAAACTAATTTAATTATTTTAAATAATAATGTTTTCCATCCATCCATCCATGCATTCATTCATTTATGCTCAAATCCTTCTAATCCATTAAAGCCTAACAACATAAGGTGCAAGACAGAAATGAAAACCAGGCACAAAAATTACTACAAGAAATTAGGGAAAATAATTACAAGCAAAACAAAACATGCTTCTCTACCAATCAGAAACATTTAGCCACTTTATAAAAAGCTAACAACAGACGGCAAGGATAAGAAAACGTTTTGACTTACTGTAAATGGCATCTGTTGAGGGGGTCCCCAATGAAACGTATTTTCTTTTGAATCCAAAATCGGAGGACCAGGAAGTATGCACTTGTGATCTTTATATGATCCTGATGATGACATTGCATGCTGTGACTACTTTGTTGTCACTTGGCATGCCAAGACGCAAAACATTTGTCTCAAACATACAAAAAAATTAAAGAGTTTCATTTTCCAAAAAACATAGTGGGGAAACAAACACCAGAGTATGAAGGATAGCACTAGAGAAAAGTTTAAAAACAAACCAGGTCACAATATCAGTGTGTGCATGCTATCATGTATGTTGACAGTCAGGTACTGTAGCTCAGTGGCTAAAGCACTGGACTTTAAACCACCAGGCTACATATTTAATATCCACTTCTGAATCATTTGTGAGACTCTGAGCAACATGTCTAATCTTCATCTGATATGTTTCTGAATATTTAGATCCAGCAGCATTCTGTTGATTTAATCGTGAATCAAGTACTCTGTGTCATGAGTGCAAATAAAGGGAAGTGCATGTACTGTAAGACTGAAACCAGGAAGCATGTCTTTATACAAAGAAATGTGAAATCTTTGTAACAGAAAACTTGACAACCTTGAAAAAGCAGAACTATATGGACAACTGAGCTATTAGCTAACCAAATGAACTTGATACACTGAATACTTTTTTACAGTGGCTGGAGGGCCAATCCTGCCACCAACCCCGAAGTTAGAAAAGGCAGTATAAGAATTTGTCGTGCTTGATCATTACAATTATGTTATAGGTACTATTACAAAAATGATATAATCAAGCATGTTAAGTATGCAGATGATGCCAAACTAGGTGGAAGGGCAGATAATACAGAATCAGATTACAGAGGGACTTGGGCGGCATACAGACTGGCAGATTTGTGGTAGATGGAATTAAATATAAGAAAATGAAAGGTATTACCTGTAGGAAGTATAAATATTAGATTTGAATACACCATGGGAGGCCTGAAAATCAAAAGTACCCCCTTAAGAGAAGGATTTAGGAGTTGTAGTGGACTCCTCACTATCTATATCTAGATGGCATGCAGAAGCAATCTAAAATGCTAAAAGATGTTAGATTATATAACAGGTTATATATAGTAAGTTCTATAACACACATATGAGGCTTCACCTGTAGTACTATGCTCAGGTGTAGTCTCCATATTACAAAAAAGACATAGCAGGTCTAGAAAAGTCCAAAGAAGAGCAATTAGTCTAATCCCAAGTCTTAAAATGTATGAGCTATGAGGACAGATTAAAGAAGCTGTAACTTTTCAGCTTAAGCAAAACAGAAGCTAAGCGGTAACACGACCGAAATGTTTAAAATTATGAAGGGAATTAATATGGTGTATCCCAGCTGTTATTTTAAAGTAAAAGTCTTCAAGAAGAAAAAATAGGGACATGGTTGTGCTCTTGTGCAGATTTTGCACAAATGTTAAAAAGTTCTTCTTTATGCAAAGAACCATAAAAAAATGGAATAGTTTACCAAGTAGTGTTGTAACGGCCGACACCTTACCCAGACTGACCACTACACTACCAAGACTATTCCTTGGTTAACCTAAGGCTTCTTGCTCTAATAACAAGCCGTACAAGCCACTCAATGAAATAACCATCCATCCATCCATCATGCTATATCCTAACTACAGGGTCACAGGGGTCTGCTGGAGCCAATCCCAGCCAACACAGGGAGCAAGACAGGAAACAAATCCTGGGCAGGGTGCCAGCATACTGCAGGGCACACACACACACCCAGCACAATTTAGAATCGCCAATGCACCTAACCTGCATGTCTTTGGACTGTGGGAGGAAACCGGAGTACCCGGAAGAAACCCATGCAGACATGGGGAGAACATGCAAACCCCACGCAGGGAGGACTCGGGAAGTGAACCCCGGTCTCCTAACTGCAAGGCAGCACCGTTATCCACTGCACCACCGTGCCACCCAATGAAATAACCAGAAAGCCGTAAACAGATATGTAAAATCAAACATGTATATATTATAAATGAGATATAAATATACACGAGGACAGACGAATATTATAATAATACATACATGTGTGCACAAAACACCACTATCCCAATGACACCAGTGACTAATTACTATATAAAACATGAATATACCAATATTTACAAAAAACCCTCCCTTGCTCCTAAACAATTCATAGAAACACGGAACACAAATACAAACACAGATTAGTTAAACACAGCAATTGAAATGTGGTGAAAAATTAGTCCAAAATAAAGTCCGGTGGTATTGATACTGGCTGTAGTGTTATTGTGCTCCTTCCCGAAAACAAAACAACCTCACCATGAAAAGTCCTGGCAATGGCTGGTATGAATCCAAACCCCGGGGTTTCTTAGCTCTGGCTGTCAAGATTGAATCGGATGTTGAAAAAGCAAGCAGTGGAATGATGCAATAAACGGTAGTGATGAGTTTGTAAATGAACTGGTAAATTGTCTCCTTTCTCCTACCTCTTTCTCCTTCCTCCTCTCCCTTGACTTTTGCTCCTCTCGTATAAATGTAAAATGTCCCAGATGTAACTGGTGGATCCAACAGGTGATTTCTGTCTTGGGTTGCGGTCTCCCTCCATCATCCTTCCCCTCTTCACTTATGGGGACAACATTTACTAAAGCACATATAACAGACAGTAAACGGGACGATGAAAACAAAACGCACTCAGCACAGACAAAAAACAAATATTATTATGTAGCCCCGCTACAGTGTGTGGAGAGTTGGAATTTAGAGACCTTCAAATCTCAACTTGATGCTACTTTGAACAATCAAAGTAAACAGAATGGGTGAGCTTGAATTTTTCTAATGTCTCTTTAGGCTTCCATGTCAGATCATATACTTTACAGAATATTTCCTGTGGATTGCTAATCATATTAAATGTATGAGGACATTCATGAATTAAAATCTCAATCACAGTTTTTAGGGATTCATTCTATGAATTTGCAAAGTAGATTTAATGAGAGTAATAATATCAGGATGTAAGCAAACCAAGGTGTCATGAGGCAGATGTACTGCATTCCATATATTTGCCAACAATCAATGTTACATACCCTTCACAAGCAACACAGGGTGTTCCTGTCACAGGAAGCAGACGGTAACGGCGCAAGGAACCTTATCAGAATTGGCCAATGTTAAGAGTGGTATCCCCCAGAGGACAATGCTAGGGCTTGTCATTTTTATATATAAATGATTTAGATATCAATATAAACAACAAGCTGACTGTCTGCAGATGATACCAAGCTAAGTAGATAATGTAGAATATGTGGAATCAATAAGGAGGATCTTGGACAGCATATACTGTAGACTTGGCTAGATTTATGGTAGGTAAAATTTTATGTAATATAAATGTAAAGTATTACATGTTAGGATAGAATACACAATGGAAGATCTGAAAATTGAAAGTCCACCTTATGAGAAGAATTTAGGAGACATAGTGAACTTGTCACTATCAACTGCTAGATAGTGTTTAGAAGCCATTAAGAAGGCTAAGAGAATGTCAGGTTTTATAGCACCATATATGGAGTATAAGTCCAAAGAGGCTGAAGCTTTGTAACACACTGGTGAGGCCTCATCTGGAGTTCAGTGTGCTGCGTTGGTCTCCAGGCTACAAAAAGAACATAGCAGCACTAGAAAAGGTCCAGAGAAGTCCAGGGCTATAGAGGATGCATTATTAGGAAATATTAAATGATCTGAGCCTGTTCAGTTTAAGCAAAAGGAGATTAAGAGGAGAACTGACTGAAGCATTTAAAATTATGAGGGGAATCATTCCAGTGGATCGAGAAGGTGGCTTTAAAATGAGTTCATTAAGAAAACAGGGATACCGTTGGAAACGTCTAAAGGATACATTTCTTTTACATTAAACCTGCAAACTGGTGCAAGTACACTGAACCAGTATTCAGTGAAAATTAGTACAGAAAAATAAACTGAAACTGAGCATGAAAGAATTCATCAATTGTTCAATGTAAAGAGACAGAACGCCAATCATATGGTTGCAGAAGATACCACTGTCATTTTTTTTGTGCGTATTTTGGGGATGACATTTATTTGTATTTGTGTATTTTTTAATAACTTGATTAGGATAAGCCCACAAATTCCTTGAATGCTGATTAGCAAGTAGGGATGTGATAAGTGGAACACTTAAATGAGTCTCTAGTTCAGTTTTACATATACAATTATTTAAAGTGAACGGGTCATTTTTGAAAATGATGTACATTATAAGGTCACAGTTAACTGGTACTTTATATTTTCAACAACAAGATTTTTATATAAAGTGTCAAAGTATTGTATTATTTTTATTGATACAGTGTAAAAGTAAAAATACCAGTGCATGTTTAATTGATTTAGCTGTCATGTTTTTATTAGACTAAAGCAAAAAGTCTGGAGATAAAGTCAATAACTTGTCTTCTGCTGCTTTAATGTAATTGCAACAAGATTGGATGCATTTACAATGATGACCTATTATTTTACCTTGCACCCTTCTTTCAGTCTAACAGCATAAAGTGCCAGAGAGTTCAAAATCTTTCAGTTCATTAGGCAACCCAAGGTTATTAAGAAAAGATAATTTGCCAGCGAGGAAAGTGCAAAGTGCTTTACCACTCCTTATTATATGTTAGGCTTTTGCTATGCCTTTTAGATTTTGAATGCTTTGATAATTTCCCCTTGACTTTGTCCTGTCATCTGCTACTATTTCAATCTTCTTCAAATGTTTTAAAAATATTTTAAATAATGACAAACTTTTCTGCTGACAATATATGACTGTTTACCTTTGTTTTATTTTTCAAACCTATTGCAATATTTTAAGTTTATTATGAAGGAAAAAAATGGAACTACAGTCAAATACAGTAGTTACTGTTAATGCAATAACTTTACCCAGACTGCTTGTTGCAGAACTGAATTGTATTTATTTACACTATATTAAATACTAAAGTGTGTAAAACTCAATATATGAGTGATTGCTAATATTCAACAGTATCGCTAGAAATACAAAAGTACAATTTTGTATTTTTGTCTTCAGGCCTTAGTATACATCTAACTTAAGTTACTTAAAAAAATCTTATAAGTTGAAAGTGGTTTTCTTTCTGACAGTTGAAAGACTCACCATCACAGATTATTGGAAAACATTTAAAACATATATCCATCCATCCATTTTCTAACCCGCTGAATCCGAATACAGGGTCACGGGGGTCTGCTGGAGCCAATCCCAGCCAACACAGGGCACAAGGCAGGAACCAATCCTGGGCAGGGTGCCAACCCACCGCAGGACACACACAAACACACACACCCACACACCAAGCACACACTAGGGCCAATTTAGAATCGCCAATCCACCTAACCTGCATGTCTTTGGATTGTGGGAGGAAACCAGAGCGCCCGGAGGAAACCCACGCAGACACGGGGAGAACATGCAAACTCCACGCATGGAGGACCCGGGAAGCGAACCCGGGTCTCCTAACTGCGAGGCAGCAGCGCTACCACTGCCAAAACATATATCAAAGTGCAAATATGGAAATGTCATCCAAATTCCAATAGAAATTAAATATGACTACCATGCAAAGGAGAAAAAATAATTTCACAAAAATATAAAAAATATGCATTACAGGTACAGAATTAAAAGTTAACTTCCTTAACTATCCTAAACGTATGCACCTCTCATTTAGAAAGAATGCAAACTAATTCTGGAGGACCAATCTTCAGATTGAGTGCATAGTTATTAATTTTGCATTTTTGTTTATTTGTTTAGCAGATGATTTTCTTCACAATGATTTACAAAACAAATCATCAAACTCGAGTAGACATCAGTCTGGGGGACTGTTTTGGAACAAGTGTTACAGGGCAAGGGTACAAAATTGATTCTTACAAAGTGCCAGCATTTGTAACATAACATTCTGAAACCCACTTAGGACCAGATTTTACAGCATTTAAGTGTCTTTGTTTTAAAACCTTTACTGAAATTCAAAGCAAAACATTCTGCACAATAATTTTGAGAAATTCCAGTCTGGTTTCCGCATTGGTCATAGTACAGAAATGGCACTAGCGTGTGTTGTAAACGACATTCTGGTATCCTCTGATAAAGGAAACCACTGTATTTATGCTATTAGATTTAAGCACAGCATTTGACACCATTGACCATTCTGTTTTCTCTCTTTGAACTGCCTTTCCCAAGGTTTCTTAATTTTTTTTCCTACAAGGGTTTTTTTGGGAGTTTTTCTTGTCTACTTAGAGAGTCAAGGCCGGGGGGCTGTCAAGAGGCAGGGTCTTTTAAAGCCCATTGCAGCACTTCTTGTGTGATTTGGGGCTATATACAAATAAATTGTATTGTATTGTAATAATGAAGAGAAAAGTTGATAATGTACAGACACAAGTAAAATAACTTTCTGTTTAAGGCTCAAATCTTAATGTCATGAGCTTGGGAGAACCTGGTATAAATCCCAACAATAGTAACTAAACACCCAACAAGTCGGAGGATCCATCAACCTTCAGCTCACATAAACATAAAGAACAGACAAAGAATCTTTATAAATAAAAATATTTATTACTAAAATGGTCCAGGAAGTGCAAAAGGCACAGCAGGAGTTGCCAGGGAGGCAGAAAGCTCTATAAACAGAAAAAGAGGTCAAAAATTCAGAGAATCCAACTAACATTATAATAATAATAATTATCGTCACAAGAACTCACCAATACCAGTGTATACAATGTACCACAAGGAACTGTGGATGTGCTCAACCTTTATAGGCTTACGAGAAGACCAGGACAAGAAGAAAACTGTCCAGGGAGGATGCCCAGAGGCCTATAGCAACACTAAGCTGCAGAACTTTCTGGCAAGTGCTTATTGACCCCTACATTTCCTAACAATCTTCTATATTCTTCATATGTCTGGGCTATGGGGTTGAGTAGTGAGATGGAAGCCTTTTCTCGGGGAAAATAAAAGCAAAAAAACATTGAACTCTGGAAAAATTTAGCAAATGTTATATGCAGTCTCATAAAATGAGATGAGACTATGGTTGAACTTTTTGCCCATAATTCCAAAAGGTGTATTTGGCACAAATACAACACATAACATCACCAAAATAAAACCATAGTGAAATTTAGTGGTGGCAGCAACCTGCTTTCTGGTGCAGCTTTTCTTCAGTCTAAACTGGGGCTTTAGTTAAAGTGGAGGGGATCATGACTAGCTCAGTCAGTTTTGGTTAAAAACCTTCAGGTGTCTACTAGGAACCTGAAGATGAAGAGGAATTTCACTTTTCAGCTCAACAATGACCCATTAAAAATCAGCAATAGAATGACATCACCAAAAGAAGTTCAGTGTTCCCTAATGGCCCAACCAGAGCTGAGACCTGTAACCAATGACAAAATCTGCCCTTGCAGTTATATGGATCTACAACATTTATGCAAGGAAGACTGGCCAAGTATTGCCAGGTCAAGACGAGCCAAGCTGATAGACTTTTGCCCAAATAGTCTGAGTGCTGTAATGGAATTAAAAAGGTGCATTAACAAAATATTAGTTTCAGGGTGTGCACTTATGCAACTAATGTTTTGTAAGCTTTTGAATTTTGTTTTTGTCATAAATGGTTTCTGATTTGTTTTTGCCTTTGTGTAGGGGTTGCAGTTTAGCAATAAAGGTGGAAAAATGTATGACGTGATTTATCTTGGTTTCATCTTTTTACATCCCAAAAACCGGCCATCTTATCAGTGGTGTGTAGACTTTTTATATTCACTATAACTCAGTCAGTTTTTTCTGACCAGCCATGGACTGGCAATCCCATCAAGGGCTGGCTCTGCCTGCCAGGATCGAACAATCTGCTATCGTCTATTGGAAAAAAGGGCATTAAAAACCTAAAGGCAGTAAAGCTTTCTTGATATTAGACCTCACTTTAAAATAATATTTTTCTGCAATGTTGTGGCAGTAAAACTCAAAGTTGGAAAAATTTGAAAAGTTGAGTATTTCATACAAATTATAGTGAATATACAGTATAGAATGACTTACTTAACGTTACTAAATGAAATTAGACTCTTGAGGTCTTTCAAACTTCAATGTAATAATGTTTTTTATAGAAACAAATAAAAGATTAGTGATTGATGTTAGGCGGTCCGTCTTCATTCTCATATCCTTAGCAGAATTGCTCTCTAAGTGATTTAATTTTGTGACAGGCAAGGAATGAATAAAAAACAATGCCATGATGCAATGGATTCTATCCACTATCACATTATATTCTGTAATATTTGAGTGCAGAAACTGAATTATGCATACACTGTTTAACATAAATATGTACCATGCTTATTCTTAAATTATATTAGCAGAATAAGCACTTTAATTTATTAATGTAGTTTTCTTTTGTAATGACTAATGTGACCTAAGGTTCAAGTATTCAATTACTGCTTCCATATCTGCAATGTCTATTAAGTGATATCAATTAGAGTTTAATCAGGTTAATGAGGACTGCAGCACTGTGCTAAACAGCATTGACAACAGTGAAATTCAGGACACAATAAACGTTGGTAATCAACAAATTAACACTTGTATTGCAGAGTTCATTCATTTTGCAGCAGCTGCTTAGTAAGCATCTCTCCCTTATTAGAGGGCAGGCAGTTCATTAACTCATCTATCATGTCTTCAGAATATAGTACACACACGTTATTTGAGATAGACTTTGACAATATATTGTATGTAAAAGAACATAGATGCTAAAATGCAATATACAGTATGCTCCTTATTTAGTTACTTTAACTGACAACACCTATGGACGGTAAATACTGGTGCTGACTCAACATACTGTTTCGATTGTTATGCATCCCCTGGCAGCTTTGAAGGCAAGGCAGGAGACAACTCTGAAGAGGCTGCCAGACCATCACAGTGCCCACTTAGACCCCACTTACACAGAGTAAGGTTAGTACTGTTGGAAGAAACCCAGAGTGCCCGGAGAAAAAAAAAAAAAAACACATTCTGGAAGAAGGTAGAAACTCCACAAAGGAAATGACCCAGGGAACTAAATTTAAGAGGCAGCAGCACTAATCACTGTGCCACCTCACTCAAATATGACAAATTAGTATAGCATCAGTAATATCTGGTTTATGAAATGCTTTACAGAAATGCTTATTATGAAAATAAAAAAAAAACACCAAATAAATAATCACAGTTTTGTAGAAAGCCTGTGTTTCACTTTTCCGTTACAGTAGGGAGGTCAGATCACGATTAAGAAACGTGGGCCAGATATAGCCCACAGACTTTTTTATAGAGGCCTGCCTTATCAGTCTTCAAAACATGTTTATTTCTCCCCATGAAGACTGCTAGTTTTCTCAAAGAGCCTCTTTAATGTGAATTTTATATATAGTTTCTAACTGTATATAATTTAGCCAGATTATATTTACACCTGATGTTGATGGAGAAGTTTAGAGAAGGCCACAAGGAGTTGCATTGCGTCTTTGTGGACCTGGAGAATGCATATGACAGGGTGCCTCAAGAGGAGATGTGGTATTGTATGAGGAAGTCGGGAGTGGCAGAGAAGTACGTGAGTGGTACAGGATATGTACGAGGGAAGTGTGACTGTGGTGAGGTCTGCAGTTGGAGTGACAGATGTATTCAACATGGAGATGGGATTACATCAGAGATCGGCTCTGAGCCCTTTCTTATTTGCAATGGTGATGGACAGATTGACAGACGAGGTTAGACAGGAGTCCACGTGGACTATGATGTTTGCTGATGACATTGTAATCTGTAGCGATAGTAGGGAGCAAGTTGAGTAGACCCTGGATAGGTGGAGATATGATCTGGAGAGGAGAGGAACGAAGGTCAGTAGGAACAAGACAGAATACATGTGTGTAAATGAGAGGGAGGTCAGTGGAATGGTGAGGATGCAGGGAATAGTGGTGGCAAAGGTGGATGAGATGAAATACTTGGGATCAACAGTACAGAGTAATGGGGATTGTGGCAGAGAGGAGAAAAAGAGAATGCGGGCAGAGTGGAGTGGGTGGAGAAGAGTGTCAGGATTGATTTGTGACAGACAGGTATCAGCAAGAGTGAAAGGGAAGGTTTATAGGATGGTAGTGAGACCAGCAATGCTATATAGGATGGAGATGGTGGCACTGACCAGAAAGCAGGAGACAGAGCTGGAGTTATGAGAGTTAAAGATGCTAAGATTTGCATTGGGTGTGACGAGGATGGACAGAATTAGAAATGAGTACATCAGAGGGTGAGCTCAAGTTGGACGGTTGGGAGACAAAGTCAGAGAGGCCAGATTGCATTGGTTTGGACATGTGCAGAGGAGAGATGTTGGGTATATTGCGAAAAGGATGCTAAGGATAGAGCTGCCAGACAAGAGGAAAAATGGGTAGGCCTAAGGGAAGGTTTATGAATGTGATGAGAAAGGACTTGCAGGTGATGGGTATAACAGAACAAGATGCAGAGGACAGAAAGATATGGAAGAAGATGATCTGCTGTGGCAACCCCTAATGGGAGCAGCCAAAAGAAGGAGATTAAAGTTCATATCCATTGGCCGCTTCCATCTATCTTTGCAGCACAGTGCACTAACCTAGACATAGCAGAACTTGAAGGTGTACACTGGAGAGCAACGAGGTGCATCCTAGAACCTGAGGACAGGTTCAACTCTGACAGACTCAGACAATGAAACCTGTTTAATCTCGAGCAGAGGAGACTGCATGGAGACCTCATCCATGTCTTCAAAATTTCCAGATACATTGATAAAGTACGTAGATCCAGCGCAATCCTTTTAACTCAAGAGTGAATCACATACTTGAGGACTTCTGTGAAAATTAAGGGGATGTGGATTTAGGACTGAAGTCAGGAAGAACTTCTTTACTCAAAAATATATGGGAATCTGAAACAAACTGCTGAGCTATGTATTTGAAGCAGAAATCTTGACAACCTTTAAAAAGTATCTGGATGAGATACTGGGACAGCTTAGCTATTAACTAAACAAACAAGGTCGATGGATTGACCTTGTCATATTTATTAAGTTCTTACTAGCTGTGTAAGCCTGTGCTGTAAAAATTCTGGGCTCACAGAAACTACTGAAATCATCAGAAAAAAAATTGAAATGCGAGGTTCTCTTTTCTCAGAGGTTTTATTTTGCCAATGTACTCGCCTCGCTTGTGCATTAATGGCAAAGCAAGTTTCTCTCTCGTTTGCCTTTCCTCGGTGGTTTCACTTTGGCAACAAAGTCGCTTTCTTTCAGCTTCATGCTGTAGCCTCATCTTTTTTCTTCTTCTGACACATTAACTTGGGGCCACCTTGCCAGCTCTTTGAGCTTCATGCTGTAGCCTCGCACTTCCAGGCTGGACAGACAGACACACACTCTTCCACGCATAGACTTTTATATATAAGATGTTCTTATATTCAATACTCTATATGATGATTTCCCTTTAGAGACATAATATCAAACATTTGTTTTGTTACTCCTGGCTGATATACAGTGCAGTGGAAATGGCTTAACATCTTTCCTGGCTGGCCATAAAAAAGATTCTAGTTATTTTGGTGGGAAAAAATTTGGGAGAATGGCCACATAATGTCAAGGAGTGCTTATTAAATATGGTCTGCCTGTGTCCTGTGGTCAACAGACATTCCTTTAGAATCACTTGAAAAGCAGCTTGTCATCTTCTTGTTTGTCAGAAAGCTTATGATAGATAGATAGATAGATAGATAGATAGATAGATAGATAGATAGATAGATAGATAGATAGATAGATAGATAGATAGATAGATACTTTATTAATCCCAAGGGGAAATTCACATAATCCACCAGCAGTATACTGAAACAAAAACAATTAAAGAGTAATAAAAATGCATGTAAAAACAGACAATAACTTTTAAATAATGTTAGCATTTACTCCCCCGGGTGGAATTGAAGAGTCGCATAGTGTGGGGGAGGAACGATCTCCTCAGTCTGTCAGTGGAGCAAGACAGTGACAAAAGTCTGTCACTGAAGCTACTCCTCTGCCTGGAGATGACACTGATCAGTGGATGCAGTGGATTCTCCACGATTGACAGGAGTTTGCTTAGTGCCTGTTGCTCTGCTACAGATGTTAAACTCTCCAGCTTCACTCCTACAATAGAGCCTGCCTTCATAACAAGTTTGTCCAGGTGTGAGACGTCCTTCTTCTTTATGCTGCCTCCCCAGCACACCACCGCGTAGAAGAGTGTACTCGCCACAACCGTCTGGTAGAACATCTGCAGCATCTTATTGCAGATGTTGAAGGATGCCAACCTTCTAAGAAAGTATAGTTGGCTATACTTTATATATATGGCTCTGACCTTTCTTACACAGAGCATCAGTATTGGCAGTCCAGTCCAATTAGTCATCCAGCTGCACTCCCAGGTATTTATGGGTCTGTACCCTCTGCACACAGTCACCTCTGATGATCACGGGGTCCATGAGGGGCCTGGGCCTCCTAAAATCCACCACCAGTTCCTTGGTCTTGCTGGTGTTCAGGTGTAAGTGGTTTGAGTCACACCATTTAACAAAGTCTTTGATTAGCTTCCTGTACTCCTCCTCCTATCCACTCCTGATGCAGCCCACAATAGCACTGTCATCAGCGAACTTTTGCACGTGGCAGGACTCCGAATCGTATTGGAAGTCTGATGTATATAGGCTGAACAGGACCGGAGAAAGTACAGTCCCCTGCGGTGCTCCTGTGTTGCTGACCACAATGTCAGACCTGCAGTTCCCAAGACGCAAATACTGAAGTCTGTCTGTAATTCAAACCTGTAGTTTAAATGGAAACAGGCTGCTCATAATGACCCAATAAGGAAAAGTGCAAAGAAAGTAAAATGCTACACTGCCATCAGGAATTGTAGTGTTTATGTATAATGCTAAACAGGTGACAGTTTCATGAAGGAGATGGTGATTGTTGTGGCTTGCAAGTGAAGACAAAACAAACAGCAAGCAAATTTTTGATTACTACTCTATTAAAAAAACAATTGAAGAGAACTTAAGAATGCCCAGGAAATGTAATGAAATTTCATCCAGGTATTTGTGAAAGAAGAAACAAACTGAGTTCATAGATTTTAAAATAAAAGAGCCAGGAATGGCTCACCACCTATGGGACGGGCCAAGGAGGTTGGGTGCAGTGTGAGTTGGGTGGCAGCCGAAGGCGGGGACCTTGGCGGTCTGATCCTCGGCTACAGAAACTGGCTCTTGGGACGTGGAATGTCACCTCTCTGAAGGGGAAGGAGCCTGAGCTAGTGCGCGAGGTCGAGAGGCTTCGGCTAGATATAGTCGGACTCACCTCGACGCACAGCTTGGACTCTGGAACCAATCTCCTTGAGAGGGGCTGGACTCTCTACCACTCTGGAGTTGCCCCGGTGAGAGGCCGAGCAGGTGTGGGCATACTTATTGCCCCGACTTGGAGCCTGTGCATTGGGGTTTACCCGGTGGGCGAGAGGGTGGCCTCCCTCCGCCTCGGGTGGGGAAGGGTCCTGACTGTTGTTTGTGCATATGCGCGAACAGCAGTTTGGAGTATCCACCCTTTTTGGAGTCTCTGGAGGGTTGCTAGAGGGCATACCTTCTGGGGATTCCCTCGTTTTGCTGGGAGACTTCAATGCTCACGTGGGCAATGACAGTGAGACCTGGAAGGGCGTGATTGGGAGGAATGGCCCCGATCTGAACCCGAGCGGTGTTTTGTTATTGGACTTCTGTGCTCATCATGGATTGTCCATAACGAACACCATGTTCAAGTATAAGGGTGTTCATATGTGCACTTGGCACCAGGACACCCTAGGCCTCAGGTCGATGATCGACTTTGTGGTCGTGTCATCGGACTTGCGGCCATATGTCTTGGACACTCGGGTGAAGAGAGGGGCGAGCTGTCAACTGATCACCACCTGGTGGTGAGTTGGCTTCGATGGTGGGGAAGATGCGGTCAGACCTGGTAGGCCCAAGCGTGTTGTGAGGGTCTGCTGGGAACGGCTGGCAGAGTCCCCTGTCAGAAGTAGCTTCAACTCCCACCTCCGGCAGAACTTCAACCACGTCCCGAGGGAGGTGGGGACATTGAGTCGAATGGGCCATGTTCCGTGCCTCTATTGTTGAGGCGGCTGACGGAGCTGTGGCCGCAAGGTGGTGGTGCCTGCGTGGCGGCAATCCCGAACCCGTTGGTGGACACCGCGGTGAGGGATGCGTCAAGCTGAAGAAGGAGTCCTATAGGACTTTTTGTCCTGTGGGTCTCTGGAGGCAGCTGATAGGTACCGCAGGCCAAGCGGAGCGCGGCTTCGGTTGTTGCTGAGGCAAAACTTCGGGCATGGGAGGAGTTTGGAGGCCATGGAGAGCGACTTTGGACGGCTTCGAGGAGATTCTGGTCCACCGTCCGGCGTCTCAGGAGGGAAGCAGTGCAGTGTCAACACCGTATATGGTGGGGATGGTGCGCTGCTGAACTCGACTTCGGACGTTGTGGGTCGGTGGAAGGAGTACTTCGAAGACCTCCTCAATCCCACTAACATGCCTTCCAATGAGGAAGCAGAGCCTGGGGACTCTGAGGTGGGCTCTCCCATCTCTGGGACTGAAGTCACCGAGGTGGTCAAAAACTCCTTGGTGGCAGGGCCCGGGGTGGATGAGATCGCCGGAGTTCCTTAAGGCTCTGGATGTTGTAGGACTGTCTTGGTTGACACGTCTCTGCAACATCGCATGGACATCGGGACAGTGCCTCTGGATTGGCAGACGGGGTGGTGGTCCCCTCTTTAAAAGGGGACGGAGGGTGTGTTCCAACTATAGAGGGATCACACTCCTCAGCCTCCCTGGAAAAGTCTATTCGGGGTTCTGGAGAGGAGGGTCCGTCGGATAGTGAACCTCGGATTCAGGAGGAACAGTGTGGTTTCGTCCTGGTCGCGGAACAGTGGACCAGCTCTTCACCCTTAGCAGAGTCCTGGAGGGTGCATGGGAGTTTGCCCGACCGGTCTACATGTGTTTTGTGGACTTGGAAAAGGCATTCGACCGGGTCCCTCGGGAATCCTGTGGGGGTGCTCGGGAGTATGGGGTACGGACCCCTGATAAGAGCTGTTCGGTCTCTGTACAACGGTGTCAGAGCTTGGTCCGCATTGCCGCAGTAAGTCGAGCCCGTTTCCAGTGAGAGTTGGACTCCGCCAGGGCTGCCCTTTGTCACCGATTCTGTTCATAACTTTTATGGACAGAATTTCTAAGCGCAACCAGGGTGTTGAAGGGGTCGGTTTGGTGGACTCAGGATTGGGTCACTGCTTTTTGCAGATGATGTTGTCCTGTTTGCTTCATCAGGCCGTGATCTTCAGCTCTCTCTGGATCGGTTCGCAGCTGAGTGTGAAGCGGCTGGGATGAGAATCAGCACCTCCAAATCCGAGCATGGTCCTCAGCGGAAAAGGGTGAAGTGCCCTCTCAGGGTTGGGGAGAGATCCTGCCCCAAGTGGAGGAGTTCAAGTATCTCAGGGTCTTGTTCACGAGTGAGGGAAGAATGGAGCGTGAGATCGATAGGCGGATCGGTGCGGCGTCCGCAGTGATGCGGGCTCTGCATCGGTCTGTCGTGGTGAAAAAGGAGCTGAGCCGTAAGGCAAAGCTCTCAATTTACCAGTCGATCTACGCTCCTACCCTCACCTATGGTCATGAGCTATGGGTAGTGACCGAAAGAACGAGATCCGAATACAAGCGGCTGAAATGAGTTTCCTCCGCAGGGTGTCTGGGCTTTCCCTTAAAGATAGGGTGAGAAGCTCAGTCATCCGGGAGGGGCTCAGAGTAGAGCTGCTGCTCCTCCGCATCGAGAGGAGTCAGATGAGGTGGCTCGGGCATCTGATCAGGATGCCTCCTGGACGCCTCCCTGGTGAGGTGTTCCGGGCACGTCCAACCGGGAGGAGGCCCCGGGGAAGACCCAGGACACGCTGGAGGGACTATGTCTCCGGCTGGCCTGGGAGCTTTGGGATTCTCCCGGAAGAGCTGGAAGAAGTGGCGGGGAGGGAAGTCTGGGCCTCTCTGCTTAAGCTGCTGCCCCCGCGACCCGACCTCGGATAAGCGGAAGAGAATGGATGGATGGATGGATGGAATGCTTCCATCCCTCAATACTCTGAAGACTAATACAAACCCCCACCCTAACAGTATTTTACCAATTGTATTGAAAATGAAAGACGTCATCTGTAAACCCTTAAAAGGCATTTCTGAATGGTCACTTGAGAAAGGAGGCATTCCTGAAGATGGAAAAAATTATGGAAACTATAATAAGATATAAATGAGGAAAGTACCTATATAAAAACAATGTACTAAATAAGAGTCAGCATGAGTTTATAAGAAATCAGTCTTGTAGATTTTTTGAACAGGCAACTGCAATAGTTGACAAAAGCAAAGCATATGACAAAATTTACTTAGATTTTTAAAAAAGCCTTTTATACTGTCCAATACCGAAGATTAATTATAAAACTATAAGATGTAGGGATTTGGAATAACCTACACAACTGGAATTCAAGTTAGTTAACCGACAAAAGATAAAGAGTACAGATTAGAAGAGAATGATCCATGTGGAATAGTGAAATCATCTGTGGAGTCGCTCAAGAGTCTTTGTTACTTTTTTTACTCTTTTGTCAAATTTCTCGTGTTCTGGTGTAAAAGGTTTGGGGGCAGCCACCCGCAGCAATTTGGATGTCAAAAAAGAGATGGTTTGGTTTTACAGGTCTTTACAGACATCAGTCCAAAACAGAACTGGCAGGTAGACAAAACATGGCAGTTTTAAAGCCAGGCAGGGGAAATGACATCATCTGGGCAGGAAGTGGAAGTGACTTCATCCTTTCCGGATCCTGAAGTGATGTCCTCTGGACAGTGACCGGAAGTGATGTCGCCACTACAGGAACTGAAAGTGATGTTATTGGGCCCAGAACTCGAAGCAATGTCATCGATCCCAGATGGACCTTCCCATGTTTGGTCTGGAGAGGAAAAAGATAAAGGAATACTGCTTTCTGCCATCCTCTAGTCCGGTGTGGAATTATCCTTTTTTGAGTCTTTTGGCTGCCTCCCATGCGCACATGTGTGACACTGGACTGTTGCATTCATTCAACATTTATGAGTTGTAATTTTTTCATTCAGTGTTGATTTTGGTGTTGTGGCTGCTGGTAGTTTTTTCTAGCCTGCTACAACTTCTAAAAATATGTTGATGAAGAGTAAAGACAGTGAAAGAGAAAAGGAAAATATATAATTGTGATGGCAGAGAGCCATCTGAGTGTCTAGTTTGTAAAGAAAATGTGGCCGTAGTTGTTTATTGATATACTATATAAGCAAAAGTATGTAGACACCCCTCCAAATTTTTGGGTTCAGGTGCTTCATTGTAAACAGGTGCATAAAATATCTGCATTGACAAACATTGGCAGTAGAATGGGTCATACTGAAGATCTCAGTGATTTTAAACTTCACTCACAAAAGAGTTCCAAATTGCATCAGGAAGCAACATTAACTCAACGACTGTGTGCTAGAAGCTTCATGAAATGGGTTTCCATAGCCGAGAAGCTGAGAACAAGCCTAAGATCACTGTGTGCAATACCAAATAAAGCACGTCTCTGTTGGGCTAGGCAATATGTTATTTGGAGTGATCAGTCATGCTTAAATAGCTTGCAGTCTGAGTTTGATGGATGCCAGGAGAATGCTACCTTCCAGACTGCATAGTGCCTGCTGTAATGTTTGGGACAAATGTGATAGTGGTCTGAGGCTGTTTTTCATGCTGGAGTGATGCTTGTCTACAACTGGCTGTGGAAAGCTTGTGAGGTTAGACGGGAAAATGAATGCATCAAATCACAGGAAACTCCTAATGCAATCTGCAGGAAACCTGTTGCTTGGGTGGCTCTATCTAAAGAGGAATAATTCACCATAAGGGAAAGGAATTGGGTACATATTATTATACCAGACAAAATGGACAAATCAAATTAAAAAAAAACAATATTACTTGGACTTCAACCAGTCTTCAATGACTAGCACTGATATTGACATTTACAAAAAAATTGTGTTATCCGTGTCCTTCCAAGCCATAGGTTTGTGGTATCCTCTCCCTTGAAGGCGATTGTTGTATTTGTTTCTAGGTCATTTCAAGATATTGTTGTACTTTGAAAAACAGGGCCCCAATTTGAGCCTGGGCATGCTTTGAAGCCTGCCTTTTGAGTTTGGGGTCTGGGAGCTTAGAGCAAGGTCACTTTCTGAGGCTGATTAGTTAGGGCTGTAGTTAGGGTTTTCACATATTTTCAGTCTTTTTCACCAGTTTTTGTGCCAAGTAAATCACAACAAACCACTTCAGAAAGGTCAATATTGTGTGAGGTAAGGAAACAATGACAATGAAGGCACAATTTAAATAACCAATGCAAAATTATCTGATTAAAATATGCATATTGGAACAAAAAAGGAGGTTTATTTTGTGAATAATCTGAATAATCAATGGCTGTTTGTCTATTATTGCAGGAACAGTAAAAGTACAGAGCCAGGGATTGACAAGGTTATGGCAGAACATGTTGTTAAGATGAAAATGAGCCCGATGTAGAGTACAGAAGAGGTCATGATGGTAATTAACTGCTGCCTTTAATCATCTTAGCCTGATTGCACCATCTGATCATTTGCCAGGTCATTTTCTGCATCATCTTTAGCCATTCTGACTTAAACAATCTCTGCTGCGGTTTCAGGAGCAGTCAACATAAGTAGAATTCAAGTAAATGAGCATTTTGGCATTTACTGTATTATGATTGCAAAGTGTGTGGTTGCAATGTCTTTCACTTGATGAACATTTGGTTTGGACAGTGTGACATTTCTGGTTTAAGCACAGCATTACAGTGTGAGGAGCACACAGTTTTTTTCTGTCAGTACAAAGAAAGTAAAATCCATCTGCTTTTATAAAAAGATTATTCATCTGTTCATTGTATACTGTAGATACAGAATTGTATTAGAAAACATATTTCTGAGTAAGACAGATGTTCAAAATAACATTGATACAACTGTTAATTTGAAAATGGATTAAAAATAAGATGTTTCTGTAATTTTGAAGAGGGCTGCATGGATGCAGGGGGTTCTGGGATTTTCATAATTTCTTATACAACTCCATCATAGGGTGCATTGGTAATGGAGACGAGCTCCTGTGATGCAGGGAGAACTACCTGCAGCTTAACATAAGCAAGACAAAGGAGTTGGTGGTGGACGTTTGGCTTGTTAAGGAACATCTAAAACCAGTTACCATCCAGGCAAAGGAAGTGGAGGCGGTGCAGAGATACAAGTACCTGGTAGGCCATAGGAACAGCATACCAGACTGGACTAATGACACAATGGCACTGTATAGAAAGGACCACAATGGACTGTGCCTCCTGTGGAGACTGTGGTCTTTGGATGTAAGCAGCAAGCTCCTGGAAGCATTTTACCAGTCCATTGTCACCAGTATGTTGTTCTACACGTTGGTCTCCTGGGGAAGCAACTTGAGTTCAGGTGATGCAAAATACCTGAACAATCTTATCAGTAAAGGCAACTCCATCTGGACATTCTAAAGGCTGTTGTGGAAAATGTTGGTGGTAACAGTGGATGCTTATCCAAAACAATTCTGCCAATCCCCTCCGAGTACTCCAGAGTTTTCTTGGAGTACTTTTAGCCACAGGCTCATACCTACATGGTGTAATAAGAAGCATCTCTGAGGATCTTTTCTGCCTGCTGCCATTAGCAGTTCAATTCTTTCGCCTAATGTCCATTTTTTCACACCATCCAAAAGCCATAGGAAAACAGTACAAACTTCAATTTATTGTATTACTTGTTTGTACTTTATTGTCTTTCATGGTGTAATCAAAACAAGACAAAGCAGAATAAAATACTAGAGGTACAAGGGATTGGGTTGGTGGTTTTCACCTAAATAATGATCCTTCAGCAGGTTCACCTTTAGTTCATCACAACTGAATATTACTGCTATTTCTTCTATAGCAAGATCCTGTAAGAAAAACATACATGGCAGTAGTTTCACTGTGTACATGGTGACTTATGTCAGCATGGTAAAATCATGTATATATGCTGTAAGAATGAGACAAAGTAAGTCATAAAGGGTTGGAGCACCTTTGTGATCCCCATATATTCTGAGATGCAAAGCAAAAAAAAAACAGTGATATTTTATTTAGGCTCAGACTGGAGCCTTGCGCTGGAGTCCAAGATGAGACTGAGACGAGCTGGAGTAGGAGGTGGCTATGTGGAATTCAGGCAGGAACAGGCGGGTCCAGGAGGAAGTATGATGGTAGTGACATCAAAGGTTGAACAGGTGTCAATCTTCAATCCTGTGGAAGGAGGAGAAGGAAAGGCATTAAGCAACAATGATTATCCCTGATATATATAGTAATATCTGGCTTAACAAAGTAGATATGTTCTAAGTTCTCCATTTTTTTTATACTGCATGTATAAGTTAATTTTGAGGCAGTGGTTGTGACATAAGGCAATTTTGAAATTGCAAGTGCAGTTGTAAAAGACGGTGCTGCTCAGTGAGGTTAAAGACAAGCTGACATGGATTGGCTTCTGGTGGGAAGCAATCAGCTAGTTAGGTACGTGTAATCGAGTGATCAGTGTAGTTGCTCATTAGCTGCACCAGGAATTATTTAGGGCAATGCCGGCATATTCAAGGATAACTTAACCAAGCAGGGGAAGGAAAGAGGGTTAGTTTTTGGTGGTCATGGAATGAGCTGAGAGGCCACTCAGTGATCTCTGTGCAGCATGGAGTTTCCTTTGTTGATGAGCTGCATCTAACCTGCAACAGGATCATGAAGGCAGGGGTGAAGGAGGATCCAGTTAAAACTTTGAGGGTACTATCTTAAGGCTTATTAACACTGTGATGGAACTGGTCCATCAGCGAGCCCAAAACACCAATACACAAAGAGTCCCGGTTCAAATAATGGTGAGGTTTATTCCACACAATACCTCCACAGTTGCAAAAGCACAAATACAGGTTTTCTCTCTCTCTCTCTCTCTCTCTCCACAATACTCTCTTCTCACCACCACACTATCCTGCTCCAGTCGAGTGTTTTTCCAGTTCTGACTCACCTGGATAAGGGAGTGTGGTCCCTTTTATTAATGACCCGGGAGTACTTCCAGTGCCATGGCTACTGCCTGATGGAAGTACTTCTGGGGTACATTGAAGTCCCACTTATTAGGGAGTACATCTCCCTGCAGTGTCCCCCTGTGGCACACACGGACCCCAGCAGAGCTGTGTTGCTGGACTGCACTTCCCAGCATGCCCTACTGATTCCATACTGGGCACCGATATATAGGGCCACTGCCGTCTACTGTCCTGAGGGAATAAAGAGTCCCCAGCGACATCTTTTGGTGGGCTGTCTGTCCATCCACTCCAGCCATCACTTCCAGGTCTGGCTCCTTCCTCTCTCCTGGTCAGGATGCCCTTCTGCCTGCTCGGATCCTCCTGTCTGGATAAGGAACCATCCCCTTTTCTGGTTGGGATGCCTGTCCAACCCCTGTGGAATTTACAACACTTACAGAGCATCAGTAAAATGATTAGTCATCTCTGTGCATTTTGGCATACACTGTGGATATGTTGGCAAAATTACATTGTGAATATGCAGGATCCACAGATTTTACACTGAAATATACAGTATCAAGAGTAACATGTTGCAATTAAGTCACCTCTGACCATTACAAAGTGAAGTTATTTTAGTAGGCCATGTTACAGTGATAAATAGCAACTTTATAAAGCTTTCTAATTGTTAATAAGCCTATGTTAAGGCTTTATTAAATGACAGTATATCAGTAATACTACAGAAGTACTTTTGCAGTACAGTAAACCCTCGTTTATCGCGGTTAATCTGTTCCAGACTCTATCGCGATAAATGAATTTCCGCGAAGTAGGATTCTTTATTTAAAAATCTAATATTTTCGCAGTTAGAGCATAGAAAACCTGTTTATGACGTTCTAAAAACGTTTTTAACATTATTAGAGCCCTCTAGACATAACACCGTTTAGTCAAAAGTTTAAACTGTGCTCCATGACATGACAGCGATGACTGTTCTTTTTCACAATTAAAAGAATGCAAACATATCTTCTTCTTCAAAGGAGTGTGCGTCAGGAGCAGAGAATTTCAGAGAGAGAGAGAGAGACAGAGAGAGAGAGAAAAGCAAACAATCAAAAATCAATACGTGCTGTTGGGCTTTTAAGTATGTGAAGCACGGCGATAAAGCGGCCACAAGTAATGGAGCAATGTGAAGGTAGTCTTTCAGCATTTTTCAGAGGAGCGTCCGTATCCTCTAGGCAAAAAGCCTCTGTGCTCACACCCCCTCCGTCAAGAGCAGAGAATGTCAGAGAGAGTGAGAGAGACAGAGAAAAGCAAACAATCAAAAATCAATACGGGCTGTTTGTATGTATGTGAAGCACCGCACGGGAAGCATATCGTATATCATTGAGGAGTTTTATTTAATATGTAATACGTGCTCTGATTGGGTAGCTTCTCAGCCATCCGCCAATAGTTTTCCTTGTATGAAATCAACTTGGCAAACCAACTGAGGAAGCATGTACCATAAATTAAAAGACCCATTGTCCAGAAATCCGCGAACCAGCGAAAAATCTGTGATATATATTTAGATATGCTTACATTTAAAATCTGCGATGGAGTGAAGCTGTGAAAGTCGAAGCGTGATATAGCGAGGGATCACTGTACCTAAATTCTTACCATATTTTTCTTTTTTTAATAAATAGTTTTGCACAAGGGATACGCAGTAATAAACCCTGAGTGACTTCTAGATTATTCATAAACATTATTGATTTTACAAACTAAATCTTAGTAGTGCTCTTAATGTTCAGTTGTTAAAAAAATTAATTTGCCACACAAAAATTGTTATTTTGATTATTATTGTAAAAATATGTTTTTATCACTAATCCCATATATACTTATTTTTAAGTTAATACAATTGGCTGTGTATTCTAATATAAATTCTGGACTGATTTAAATAATTTTGCAATGCTGCTGGTTCCCCAGCCCTCCACCAGAAAAAGTAGGACAGCATCTGGGAAGCAGAAGCAAAAAAAAAAGAAGCAAAAAAGAAGGTGTGTGCCCTGAAACAAAGACAAGGCAAAGAGCCCAAAAAGCATGGGAGAGGAGTGATAGAATGGAGCATATTGAAGAACAATGTCAGCTAAAAGAAAGCACAAGAGCACAGGCATTGTGGGTTTCTTATTTGCGCAGAGTGCTGATGATCTTAAAACATTGTTGCTTTATCTTTCTGTCTTCAAAATTAGTGTTTTACTTAATTCATGAGCTTACCATACAATAAAGGCAGATTTCTATCAGATAAGATTTTTTAAGGTGTATGATTTCATTGACTCTGGTGGGCTGGTGCCCTGCCCAGGGTTTGTTTCCTGCCTTGTGCCCTGTGTTGGCTGGGATTGGCTCCCATGGCCCTGTAGTTAGGATATAGCGGGTTGGATAATAGATGAATGGATGGATGATAATATTAAATGTGTATGATTTCTATCGGACAAGACTTTTTAATGTATATGATAAAGCAGAATTCCAGTGGAGTGCATGCAAGTCCCTAGGAATATGCTTTGACTCATTAAAACTGATAAGCACAGGAGAGTGCATCTTTAAAGGACATTTTTTTTCTTCAGCTTTGTTCTCCTTTGCTAACCTTGATGAATTAAATGGTATATTAATAATAGTGCTGAATGACTGACCATTTTTCTAACATAATATTTATTTTTAGGCAAATACAGTAAACATCATTTTTGTTATTTAGCATCAGTCATATTATGTTAACCTATGATAAATGTAATGTGCTGAAGATATTTTTCTTTTGTATAACAGAATAATTATACTTAAAAATTCAATGCCATGGAATAGCCTGTCACATATTTTAAACTGTATGTTAAATTTGGCCAGTCATTTTTGAAGCTGCTTATTCTAATTGTGGGTTTAGTCTGCAGGGAGAAAGAATTGAAAAGAGAGGATACATTTAAGTATTTAGGATCAGTAGTAGCCAAAGATGGAAAACTAGAAGCAGAGATAACCCATAGAGTGCAGTGTGAATGGAACAATTGGAAGATGGTTTCATGATTATTGTGTGACTGAAGAATTAAGGTGAAGGTGAAATGTCAGGTTTTTAAGACAGTGGTAAGACCAGCAATTCAGTATGAAGTTAAGACATGAGTAGTAAATGGAGTGCAGAAGAAGTTACAAAAAAGGACAAAATAAGGATGAGACAACCAGTGGTACAACAAAAGTGGAAGAGATACTTAAGAAAGTACAGGAAAGTAGACTGAAGTGTTATGGACATGTGATGAGGAAAGACAGTGAATATGCAAGCAAAAGAATGATGGGAATGGAAGTGCAGTGGTGCCTTGTACTTTGAGCAGTTCTAATTACGATCATTTCAGAGTTCGAACGCTTAACATTTGAATCCCTGAAGCCTATGAAAAAAGTTGTAATGCCAGGCCACCTTAAATTCCTTCTCACCTCTCCATCAGCGTCTTTTGTGTTGTAAATGTGTCAATCAGCACAAGCAGCAAACAGCCCGCTATCCCATCCTGTGAGGTGCCTTGAGTTGTATAGGGTAAATAATATATCGTTATTTGGAATACATACATTTCATGTGTGTTCCATTTCTAAAACAATTAACAAAATATAGGATGACAGGAAATGCAAGGCAAGTAATGCTGAGGATATACTGTAACTAAAACAGAAACTTTTTTCATGTTATAGTAATAGCTTGTGAAAAGAATTGAGATAACCGCCATCAACCCAGTGAGGGAGAGGCAAGTTTATTGTACCATGTGAATGTGTTTGAGAGAATAAAACTGAATAAAAAAACACCAGCTTTTACAAGTAGCAAAACTTTACACTGGCTGTTACAGACTCAAAGTATGTTCTTTTTATTATATAATAGTAATAATAACAGAAGCTCACTACTCATAATGGTAAATAGATCAAACCCTTAACCTCTTGATTTAGAAGCAGCCATTCTTACTTCTACATCAGCCATGCAATTGATATTTGAATAATTTCTTTTTCTTTGGTTATATTCTTGAATTAAATGTGTACTTGTTTTGATATACCTCTTGCAAAAGTGTTATTTGATATTTGGACTTCAGTCTTCACAAACACTTCACATCAGTATTTTGTCATTATTATAACATGAAAAAAGTTTCTGTTTTAGCTATGTGTTCAAAATTTCTTGCCTCACATTTCCTGTCATCCTACATTTACCCAGATCATTGTAGACATGGAACACACATCGAATGTATGTATTCCAAATAACGATATATTATTTACCCTACACAAATTCAGACACCTGACTACCAGATAAAGAGACCAGCATCTCACATTACTTCAGCTGCATCAGTGGGGTGGGGGGTGAGTAAGCAGGCTGCTTGCTGCCAGTGTTGATTGACACATTTTCAAAACAAAATGCTGATGAAGAGGTGCAAAGGAATTTAAGGTGGCCTGGCATTACGTTTTTTGTAGGTTTCAGAGATTCTAGTGTCAATTCAAGAAAAATTTGATCCAGATTTCAAACTATGCTTCTACGGGTATGTTTAAACTGAGCGAGAAAAAAATGCACAGATGTTGCTTAAGCAGTTAGCATAAATGTTTACAGTTGTACGCCCAAGTCATCTCTCACTCTTGCAGTGAAAGAATCTCTTGCTTTAGGCTTGTGTGTTTTCAGTGCTTTTTTCACTTTATTTTTGGTGTGTTTGGTTATATGTATAACCCCTCTCTATTAACCATGGCATCCAAGAAGAGTATGGAAGCAACGAAGCCTAAGAGAAAAGTCATAGTATGATTGAGGTGAAAAAGCAACTTACCGTGAAGTACAGTTATTTAGTGTTTTTATGGAAGGTGACTCCCCTTACAAACAGTAACCTTTCTCTTGCTTTAAACCATTGATGTGCGGTGGGGTTCATGGCTGGTGAGGCACTGACTCCTTTAGAGTCAGATTTACAAATATATGAACCCAAAAGAATAGCTTATTCACTATTCAATTGGCAGCATGCACATGACTCCTGGTTATGTTTCATATCTCGTCTGCATTCTTTACACACACATTGACATACAATACATATTTGGCTGAGAAAGAATGTTATATTTACAGCAGTGAGAGAGAGCGCATTTGCTCTGCACCCTCCATGTGTTCTAAATTTACCGTTGCAATTCCACAGTTCATATTCATTCAAGACAAATGAAAGTATAGAGTGCTGTACAAAGAAAACGGATTTTAATTTTGACCTTAATTGAAACATTTAGTTGTTTTTAAAAGCTTTTAATTCTGATGCTTTAATCAATTTTAATACAGACTGTTCAACAAAAGGATATCAAGAAAAACAAAACAACATTTTTAAGGTCAAAATTTAGTTTTTAAATATTGGAATGGATTATTGTATAAGACCTCCTTATTTTCCTTTAGTTTTAAAAATCTTTATCTTTTATTTTGGCAGTCATTCGTAACAAAAAATTAAAATAAACGGACCGCTGCAGTGCACTTGACTCTCTGATATCACTAACTTTTTGGCACCTAGAGCCTCTGCATAGAAGAACAGCAGCAATGAGCAATTGTTGGGCTCACCTTGTCCCATTTCATTGAAGTTTTGTGTCCGATCAGCAAGACTAAATATGTCACACACATTCATTCATTAAAGATATTAGCCAGACTATGGAAAGTCAAGATGTATAATAAACATGTCTGCAAACATTATATTGGCGACATACAGAGAGACAGCAACAGTCACAAGCCAATTGCATGCAGTAACTCCATGTGTGAGGGAGAGAGCAGTCCGAGGTGAGGTGAGGCTCATCGCTGCCTCACCTTGCTTTTCTCCCCTGTATTGGAACAGGAAATGTGCAAATTCAGAAATTTTGAGCATAACAATTACCAAAATTATTGGAATCATACAGAAAACCAATTTATAGCACAGACCAGTGGACAGATTTACTTTATGTTATTATTAGTATTTTTACTTTTCATAAAAGCCGCCCCTGGCTGTACGTCCCTGCTCTAAACCAGCCACATCACCACTCCTCACTAAGTTACAGTAAATGCAATTTTCATTTTATTATACAGTATTTAAATATTTATTTATTTTTTCATGTTTTAATATATTATTTAGAGCATTTAGGTATGTTATTTTTATCTTGTATTACATGCATTTGCTATTTAAGTTTATCAAAACGGTATTGTTTAGCATCTGGGAACAGATTCATTCACTTTACATTATTTAAAAAGGAGAAAATTGATTCAGATTTTGAACAATTCAGAGTTCAAATGGTCTTCAAAGTATGAGACACCACTGTACAGGGAAGAGAAAGCAAGGAAGGCTAAGCAGAAGTGGATGGATAAAGTAAAAGAAGATCTGAAGGAAAAGAGGCTGACTGGAGAGGAGGTGCAGGGCCAAGCAGTATGGAGAAGGTTGATCAAGCACATTGACCTCGCATAGAAGTGGGAAAAGATGAAGAGGGAAAAAAAAGAAGATTCTTATTCCAGGTTTGCAGGGGAACAAGCAGCAACAAACGTCTCAGCATGAATGCGGAATATGCCATACGTCTCTGAATGTTTGACATTCTAAGGAGCAGACGTCAGAAAGTGAAGATGGGTGAATATGCCTCTGTGCAGCAGAACCTAGAAGAATTCTGAGAGTAGGCAGGAAAATGAATGGAGTAAAATATAAGGAAATCCTGGAGGAAAATCTGATGCAATCAGCAAGAAACCAGCACTGGGGGATATGATTTATAAGATTTGTCTTCCAACAAGATAATGACCACAAGCATCACAACAAAGGCACACAAGAATGGCTTAAAATCGACAATGTTAATGTCCGGGAGGGGAAAAGTCAAAGTCCAGATTCCAATTCAAATGAGAATATATGGCTGAATTTGAAAAAGGCTGCTCTATCATGATTAATATGCAACCTGACAATGCTTCTGCAGTTTTGCAAAGAATAAAGGGGAAAATGGCAGTGTGCAGATGTGCAAAGCCTATAGAGAGAACACTGAGCACACAGACTCAAGGCTGTCATGGCTGTTAACAGTTCGTCTACTCAATACTGACTTGAAGGGGGTAGATATTGGGTGATTAGCTATTTGTGTTTTATTTTTGTAATTAATTTAGTCCACTTTGCAGTGATCTATTTTCACTTTGGTATTAAAGTGTCTTTATCGGTTGATCACTTACAAAAAGACAAATTAAATCCACGGTAATTCAATGTTGTATACCAATAGAATTGAAAATTTCCAAGGGTGTGAATACTTGTGTAGACACTGTCTGTTTCCCTTGTCCTTACTGCTATTTCAAATTCATTCCAGACAGTTCTGCAGTGCAGTTACACAACTAACCAGCATTAGGCAACCAACTCACCCAACACTTCTAGGTGTGCACCTGACTGCCAAAATGGAAATTCTGCCACTTAGGTTGAGTTTGTATTCACATTGTGGATCTGATTTCTTGTCATGTTAGACTGCTGGCTTCTAAATTACTAAAAACTATTGGATCAGATTTAAAGACTGCATATAAAACTATTGTTGTATTTGAAAGGTCATGCTCATATTCATTAATTTACTGAACCTCCTTGATAGGCAAAAAGGTCCCAAGGATGATATTTACCAAATAACTTGCACAGACACACACTCCTAGTCTTAGTAGGACAGCAGAGAGTCCCAATCTACAGTACATTACCCAGATTATCAGGTAGCTACAGTTCCTATGTAAATCTATAATCCTAAATGGAAATCAAATCTTAGATAAGTCAAAAATAGTCCCAAAAAAAGTTAGTAATGTAGACAGAGAGCAATTTAAATGAAAGCCCTGTCAACACTCTTCCTTCTGTAATGATTACAATGAACAATAAAAAAATGTTATGAATAGATTTCAAGCAATCCAGCCTGCAGAGAACCCAGGCAGATAAAGGTTTATGGGCTCCAGATGCCTCACAGGTTTTTTTTTTCTTTTTCATTCTAATCAGACAGGAACCAGAAGTTCATCACCAAGAGCACCCCTGAAAGACAATAGAGGATAACCACATTCCATAAAAGCCAAAAGAAGAACATGAGTCAGAGACTGATAAAAGCCAATTCAGTAAAAGTTTGGACAGTTCATTTTTGAATACACAAGGGGAAATAACACAATAGAGGCTGCAGAAGAACAAACATGTTTTACAGACTTAACTACCACTACGGCTTTGGTTTATTCAGAAGGAAAATTTAGAGAGTATCCTCAGGCTATATAAAAAAAATCTTAATAAACTTACCTGTTAATTATCTAAGGAATTGGTTTTTATATTGCCACCTCTATCCTTCATGAAGAATCACTGCAGACCGTTCTCCCCATCCCCTTGAAGAATCGTCAATGATTCTTATCCTGCTGGGAGTTCCCCTTGGAGAAGTAGTGATTATATCAGAGCAATGGTGTTTGTTTAAGCTGCCTGTGGTGACCAATCACAAGACACTCAGCAAACCGTACACAAGCCATTCCTATTGAGTACTATCGTGATTCTTGAACCTGCACCAACCATATTCAGACTAAACATGACTCAAAATGACCCATAGTTTAAGGTCCCATAATCTAAAGCAATGTTTTCCAACCTTTTTTTCTGTCGGACACAATTTTTGTAAACAAAAACATCCCAAGGCACACCACTTTTCTACTAACCACAAACACATTATGTCTCATACACATGTTCAGGGGTGGGCCTACTAGAGAAGCAGCTCCGAGCTCAGCATTCTCAAACACAGCACTAAGTGAACACTTTGGTGGCATCTCCCAGCTGCTTTGTTCCTTTGCACCACCACCCTCTCTACCTCAGTGGCAATGCCCACTATCCACCAGCCCTGTGAGACTAACTGGTGACCGCACACCCACGAAGATGAACTCTAGCAGCCAAGAGATCCATCAGAAGTGTTCTAACATAGTGATCAAGGAGCTGCTTTTATGTTAGCTTCTCCAGATAGTCATGTCCTCCTCAGACAGGTCTCGACCAACTACAGAGTTTGTCCCTCTCAGGCTCAGACCTAAATGTATTACACTATGATTTCCACAACACAACTGTCTAGCTCTCACAGTGAAAAACACTGATCTAAGGGAAAGGTGGAAAAGAGACCTCTCAATTAAACTGTCTTAAAAGGAGTGGCCTTTACCCCTTTATAAAACATTCAAGTTTAATATGTGCCAAGCATGCCATAATTCAATTAAAACTGTTCATCACTTACAGGTATTTCAAATAAAAAGTACCAAGGGACAGATCCAAGTTGTGGTCAATGTCATCAAGCACATATGTCATTAAGCCATATGTTCAGAGAATGTACTACCCTTAGATTGTTCTTACCAATACTAGGGGGCTCCACCCCCTGCTCGCTTTGCTAACCAACTCCTAACCCAGCGTTTCTCAACCTTTAAGTATTTGCGACCCGAGTTTTCATAACAGTTTTAATCGCGCCCCCCCTAACATTTTTTTGAAATGTAGATGCATATTTTATTACACCTACTTAACTTTTATTGACATTTATCTAACTCTATATTTATTGTTCTAGTATCAGAATATAGTTTTAGTTAATTTGTTTTGTTTTCAACAGATATTTTTTTTTCATATTTTTGATTCTTGTTTTCTTTTTTTCACATCTTCACGCCCCCCTTTTTGCTACTTCGAATCCCCCTAGGGGGGCCCACCCCACAGGTTGAGAACCACCACCCTAACCCCCCGTTTTCCTCCAGCGCTATGAGCCGTTGTGAAGAGGGGGGCTGAATGCACCCCATGGAGACTGGAAACAATTATTCCTCTAGAAGCAAAACTTTACATTTCAATTCATCTGCATAATTAAAATTCTATGTATAGTTTTTTTTTGTATATCTAATAAAATACCACATATAACATTAATTAGCTTTTCTTTTTAATGTCTGAATATCTTCTTAGTTAGATGCATACACACACACGCACATATATATGTACATACATATACACATATATACACATAGACATATACAGTATATACTGTAAACATATATACATTTATAAACATGTGCAATTAGGACCAGGTGGTTAATCACCTGGAACACTTCCGGGTGGGCTATAAAAGGGCCCAGCCACCATCACTCGAGGAGCCAGGGTTGGGAGGAGGAGGACTAAGCTTGAGGAGGAGTGGTGGTAAAGAAGAAGGATTACTGGTTGTGTTTATTGGGCTTTGTGACCGTGTTTGGGCTGTGTGGCACAGGGAAGACGTGTCCCACAGCTGAAGAAAATAAAAGTCTTTGTACTTTTTATACGTGCCTCCGTGTCTTTCTGTGTCAGGTCAGGCGCCTATATAGCGCCTTTGTTACAATACATATATACACATACACACTCCTTTTTGTTTCTGCCATGTATAATGTTGAGGGATTTACGCATACGTATATGCTTTTGCATTTACGTCTGTTTTATTAAGTTCAAAATAACCCATTAATTTTGTATTTCCATTTTTCGCTACCTTTAAAGCCTCTGGTTTTTTGCCCTCTTTAAATGGAATCATATTCTAACATGGTAAATGAATCGTTAATAATTCAGCAGAATGACTTTGACTGTGCATTGGCAATTCCATCAAATGCCACCCGCTTTCCATTGCACTGACGTACTGAGTATCTAAATATGCTTGAATTTCATCCTGAGATTCTTCTTTGAATAAAGCTACGCGTACTCTATCGTGCCCTTTATGAATGTACTTGTAGATATATACTTAATACTCATTTCCGATGCAAAATACTCAACATTAATATGACAATCGAATCGTTTGAGCAAGTATGTGTTATATGGTACAACCATTGAATTATCGAGCGTCACAATTTTACCATCTTCCTTTCCGTGGTAAGTGTGTTGTTTGTGACGATTATCTCTTTGGCAATAATCAGGAAAGCCAGCCTTAGTCATATCTGTTTTTTGAATGAGCGCTTTAGGAAATTTCTTTTAACACTTTTTTTCTTTTGAGTCCCAACATACTGAATCTTTTAAATGTGGTCCGTGAGACATGTGTATAAAGACTTTGTATCATAATTCAGGATAGGTTTCTCTGTTTGGAATTTAATCACAGAAAAATCGATCTACATCACCAGCAGTTAATAATTTATTTTGCAAAATAACCAATAAAGACATGTGAGGCAAACCCCGTTTTTGAAATTTGATCGTGTAAATGTATGCTCTGATTTGACCGAACACCATTTCGATATGTTGCATTGCTTCTCCGTGATCATAAATATATATTTTCCCGAATTGTGGTTTCTTCGAAATTGAACTTGTCGTAGCTTTAATTGTTGCGGGACCACAGATTCTCATAGCGTATGGTGCATTATTGTGTAAATCTACGTTTTGAGCATTGAATGACGTGAATGTGAAAAGCTTATTGTAGACTCTGATATTTTGCCTGTAGTGTTTGTGGATTTCACTTTTACCAACTACTTTTCCCTGATGGCCATCTACAAGTCTCCGACTTAAACTTTAAAGCCTAACAATATTTACATACTTCTGACATATTACCTATGTCCATATATTCAATCTCTTTTTGCTGTTCCGTTATTTCACCGAGTAATAATTTAATTTTTGATACTTTCAAATTTTACTACTTTCGTATTCTTTATTAAGTCTTTTATTTCTGACCCCGATTGGACCTAGAGGTTTTAAATTTCTCTTGGCCCAGACTGATTATTACCTTCCTTATTTTCAGAATTTGCACATAGATTATTATTGTACATTTTTGCCTTATTTTCTCTCCAATGCTTCTGTGTCTGTTTTCGACGTGCTTCTCTTTCTTCTTTGTTTAGTTGATTACGTGTCATCTAGAACGTATAAAATTTTTAAGAGCTGTGAACACATGAAGCGTATCTGCCAAAAGCATTTCAACAACTGAGAGGTTAGATGTCTGTGATCTTGTTTTAAATTGTTTGTAAGTAGGATGTGACGTGCAGGTAGTCTCGCGGGACTTCAAAATGTCTTCCGAGAAGATCACGTCTTGACCCAAGATTTTTTTATTATAATAGATATGTGGGGGGGACCCAAAATAATGAAAATGTTTTTTTGGAGACTGGAGGGGCATTAGTTCTGACATTTGCCACTAGGTATGTTTACTAGACTGCCCTCTGCATCATTTGGCCAAGCGGCATCTTTGAAGTGCTCAAGTGATTCCGTGATGCAGTGCGGAGAAAACGACCCAAATTGTGGCGATCAGGTGAGTGGCTTCTACATCACGACACACACATTATTGAGTGCAAAACTGGATGACAATGGTGTCTCAACTCCCCGGACCTTGCACCCCAAGATTTTTTCTTATTTCCAAAAATGAAGAGGTACCTTAAAGGAAAATATTTTCAGGATGTAGAGGGGGTCAAAAACCAAACAACAGAGGCACTGAAGGCTATCACTTTTAAAGAGTTTCAGAACAGTTTTGAACAATGGAAAGTGTATTATGACTCAGGAAGAGTATTTTGAGGGTAATTACATTTTGGAAATGTTCTAAGAAATATAGGGTTTTTTTTTTTTTAAAAAATCTTGTTCTTTTTGGGTCCCCCCTCATATTTGTATATCTCTGTGATAAGTGGTCCATGACACTGCACAGGTCATAATCTCATCCCGAGAGCAAGCAGGCTCAGAATAGGTGCAGGTATGATGGCACTTCTCCTGGGTTGATTGCAGTGCTTGGCTGATTGCGCATTCACATGCAAATGCATGTGACGGAGGGCCACATCTGCACCCAATCAAGCCAATATAAGTGGGGCCTGTGTGGCTGAGGGGAACAGAGAGAGAACAAATGAGCAAAGGAGGTTAAAAAGGAAACAAACATACAACATCAGGGGATGCAAAGGAAAGGGGGCAGCCAGCCAGGAGTCGAGCCCCTTGGAGGAGCATAGGGCTGATGCTCAAGGGGGCTAAGCATTTTTATTAGGAAGCTTGAGTGACCCGTTGTTCGCAGGGAGCTCCTGCATAAGTCCAGGGAATGGCAGCAAGAGACTAAGGAGTTAGGTGAAACTCTGTGCGACGTACTGCTGGGAGCCATTGACAGCAGTGACCCAAGCTTGTGATAAAACGTTGGCTGTGCCTGTCAGCAGAATGTCTGCTCTGGATGTAGGATCCCATCAGGATTAGCAGGGGAGACGTCTGCTTTTGGAAGGATACTCCTGGGATTGTGAGTTTCTTTAGAACTGATTCCTGTTTTGGGATTCGTTTTAATAGATCGTTTATTTACTAGATAGTTTTAACCTCCACATTCACTTTGGATTTTATGGATTGTTTACTGAAGACTGCACTGTTTGGACACTGTTTATTTGGTTGTTTTTTTGATAAAACAACTGAGCACTTTTGCACCAACCCCTTGCTGAAAGTGTGTGTCCTCATTTGTCCGGTTCAATTTGGTTCGTGGCTATCAATAGTTTGAAGAGGCTCTGGGATGTCATAAGGAAGATCCGAGCGAACTCAGATGGTCACAATCTCTCAGGAAGTCTTGGATTTAAGATTATTCATAAAGTATTGCCATCAATATTAGGGGTAATACAAGAAGGTATAATGTGCTTTAAAAAATTGGTTGTTATATCCTACACCACACAACTTATGTGACTTATTCTGCTCAACTGGGACAATACCATTTATAACTCAGTGGGAAAGTGATGTTCTGTATAATTTTAAATTAAAAAAAAAAATCAAATTCTCTCGATGAGGGCCTCATTAATGTAATGTAAGTAAACATGCTGGGTGCTTGTGCCTGTGCTCAAACCTTTTATCATATTTGCTGTTTACATTCTATTTAAAGAATCACTTTAGTTGAAGTGCTAGTCAGTAACCTTATGTCTCTCTTTGTTGGATGGGAATTGATTGCTGATTTGTCCTGGATAAAAAAAAAGAAAATCCTACATATACTAAAATAAAGACAACCCTTCCTTTTGGTGTCCTATTTTTTGGTTGTTAAGAGTCCTTATACAATTAGCTATCTGTAACAACACGTCCTGCGGTCTTTTGAAAGAAGGCTGTAATATTGGACAGGTGTACAGAGGTTACGTGTCTAAGCACAAAAAAGAATAATAAAATGGATAAATAACCTGTGTACTAGATGTAGCTTTTATGCTTATATGTTTACTGTATATACAGAGGACTCAGGAAGAGCCCTTCACATTTTTCAAATGCTATGTTTCAACCTTTTACTAAAATCATTAAAATTAATTATTTTTGCCACATCAAGAAACACTCAAAAGTCCAGAATGACAAAACAAAAACAGGAATTTAGAAATATTTGTAAATTATTAAAAATATTAAAAAAACTGAAATACAGCATTGACGTAAGTATTCATACCCTTTCCTATGACACTTGAAATCGGTCTCCCATTCATTTCAAGATGTTTCTAAACCTTGTTTAGAGTTTACCTCTGGTTAATTCAATGGATTGGATATGAATAAGAAAGGCACACACTATTCTACAGAAGGCCCCACAATTGACAATGTATATCAGAGAACAAATTCAGCCATTGGGTTGAAGGAAAAGCCTGAAGAGTTTAGGGGCAGGATTGTGTTGGGGCACAGACATGGGAAAGGCTGGTAACAAATTCCTGCAGGATTGCAGGTTCCCAAAGGCACAGTGACCCCCATAATTCTTAAACGGAAGACATTTGGAACAATCATGAAGAGTCATGGTTAAGGGAGGTGAGCAAGAACCTTATGGTCACACTGTTGGAGCTCCAGAGAAACTATAGTATGGGGAGATGGGAGAAATCTTCATAAGGAGAGCCATCAAAGCAACACTCCATCATTCTGGGCTTTATTACAGACAGACGCCTGTCCTTAGTAAAAGACAATTGGAAGCCAACATGGATTTTTGCAAAAGTGCAACTAAAGGACCCTTAAATTGTGTGTAACACGATTCTGTCTGATTAAACAAAAATTGGTGTGGTGTTTATAGGAAACCAGAAAGAGCTCAATGTCTGTGCAATAGCATTTCAATGGTGAAGCAGGGTGGTGGGAACATTGTGCTATGCAGTTGTCTTTCAATGGCAGGGACTGGAAGACTAGTCAAGACTGAGGGGGAATTTGAACCAAACCACAACGTACAGAGATATCCTTGATGAAAACCTGTTTCAGAGTGCTGTGGATCTCAGGGTAGACCAAAGGTTTACCTCCCAACAGGACAATGACCCTAAGCTTAAAACAAAGACAACATCTGGGAATGTCCTTGAGTTGCCCAGCCAAAGCCCAGACTTAAATCCAAATGAACATCTCTGAAGAGACCCAAAAGCAGCTGTCTACTGACAGTCTCCATCAAACGTGTCTGAGCTTGAGGGGATTTGCAGAGAAGAATGGCAGAAAATCGTCAAATCCGGGTGTACAAAGCTGTTCATGTCATACCTGAGACTCCGGGCTGTAATCTGTGCTCATTTGCAGATGTTTCTTAGCTTCATGCTGCCTGTTGCTTGGAATGAATATACACCCAAAATTCACAGCTGTCAAAACCAAAAGTGTTATCTATGAGCCGTACAGAGATATAACAATATAAGGAAAAGATAATGTGAAGTAATGCGATAAAATTTTATCTCAGATTTTGTTAAGAAGGTTTGACCTTAATTAAATGTTATACTTTTATTTATACTTTTAAGTGGCAGTAAAAGGTTGTTTATAGCTTCATTAAAATTATGGCATGGCTTTGACTTCACAGTGTCATAGACACTTTTATTCCATTTCTTTTATCTCTTTTCTGGAATTTGGAATTTTAAAATAGGTGTTTCACTAAGATACATTTAATATTTACAAAAATCAGCTCAACATAGCCTAGTGCAAATAAACAGTATTTTTTTTTACATTTTCTCATACTTGCACAACTTCTTCAGAATTTCACTTGCGGCTTTAAAAATTAGACTCCTTCATATACTTTAGCTGATTTAAGCAATTCACAATTTTAGAAGCTTGGCTTATGCTCCTTTCTAACCTCCTTTTCACAAGACTATATTGGATTATTTTTTAGCTTTTCATGGTCATTGAGTCATGCTAACCTACATATTAACCTTCATGTTGTTCCCTTTATTTTTTTCCTTCAGATTCCATGTCTAACAAAGTGATTTATATAATCTTGATCTAAAAATGTAACTTACAATGCCAGAAGGAAAGTAAGGAATTATCAGCTATGACACGCAAATTTATTATTCTTTGGTGTGTGGAACAGTCTTAGCCTATTCATCATAATTTTCACTTCTGTGTTGTTATGATCTAAATATCCAACATTGCTATAAGTATTCTCAAAGATAATCACTAATAATTTAAAATATTACAGACTTGGCCTACCACATTTGTTCTGTCTAATTAGTGAGAATCTACTGCAAGGATTCACATAGTGCATAAACTTTAAAGATGACCAGTGTAAACACTTTACATTTGAGTGAGAAATCATGTCAGCTTGTGGAGAAAGCTAGCCAAACATTGAATAAACATGGGAAGACAGATGGGTATGTGATTAATAATATACAACTTGCATTTCAGGATAGAAGATTAATACATTACCGAATTAAACCTGATTTGTGAGAATCAAACTGAATGACCCCAGATAGATAGAGTATTTTGATGAATATATTAGAATCAGTTCAACTGAGAAATAATAAAGGTTGCAGCTAATACCTTAGAAGTGATGCTTCATAACACTTGTGAATGATTGGAAAACCAAAATGATGATCTGCAAGTACAGTATCTTTAAAGCTGATTCTATAATAGAGGAGATATTGGATGGTGCCTGATTGCTAACAAGGGAAAACGATGTACTGATTCTTGGAATAATAAGTAATGAAGATTTCCTGTAATGGTCAACATGCCATGTGTAAATCTTCTTGTAGTGCAGTGTTTTATTCAGCTAAGATATACTGTATTATGATAATTTTTCATAAACCTATTGTCACACATGTGTGCCTTGGGGACAGCTTGAAGGCTTTGGTGGTGGTAATTCCGCAGGGTGGCACTGTGTATTAACGCCTCTTCTCTTCTTCACTTTACAGACCTTATCATTACCACTTCTGAGGTTGCTTCCAGTGTCTGCCCTTCCTGCCTGGCTTGTATTTAATGGGAAGTACTGTCATCTTGGAGTAGTCACTTTTGAGACTTGTGTCTGTAAAGATGTTTCTTTTCTTTTTTCCATTAGGGGCGGTACAGTGGCACAGTGGTAGCACTGCTGCCTTGCAGTTAGGAGACCCGGGATTCGCCTCCTGGGTCCTTCCTGCGTGAAGTTTGCATGTTCTCCCCGTGTCTGTGTGGCTTTCCTCCCACAGTCCAAAGACATGCAGGTTAGGTGCATTGGCAATTCTAAATTATCCCTGGTGTGTGTGTGTGTGTGTGCCCTGTGGAGGGCTGGCACCCTGCCTGGGGTTTGTTTCCTGCCTTGCACCCTGTGTTGGCTGGGATTGGCTCCAGCAGACCCCCATGACCCTGTAGTTAGGATATAGCGGGTTGGATTATGGATGGATGGATGGATGTTTCTATTATATGCCGTTTGTCTGTGGATGCCCCAACTCTTTAAGACTATGGTTTTCTCACACTATACATACATATATTTTCCGACCTATGTAATTCAGTGTAGAGTCATTGTTCCAAAGTATATGCTGGCAAGGCATCCACATTCACATCTTCATACTCTGATACACTGGGAGTCCCCAGTGAATCTAATCATATTTATCATGGCAATGCAATCCATACTAACCCCTACTTTTTCTGTTGTTCTTTTTCTGGTTCTCTGTTGTAGTGATCTGCACCACCACCACCTGATCAGGGGTCCATGCAGTCCCTACATTGATGGATTGAAGGCCAGATGTCCATAAGACCATCATCGTCTAATTCTTCCATGTGAAGCCTAAAAACCAAGAGCACTGATTTAGACCATTTATGTTAGGTAGAAAGCCCAGTGGGGGCAGGGTGGTCTTGTGGCCTCAGAACCCTTGCAGATTTAGTTTTTCTTTTCCAGCCTTTTCCAGAGTATTTTTTTTGTTTTTTTTCTGTCCCCCTGGCCATTGGACCTTACATTATTGTTTGTTACTTAGTATTGCCTTCTTCTTCTTCTTCTTTTTGCTGCTCCTGTTAGAGGTTGCCAAAGCGGATCATCTTTTTCCATATCTTACTGTCCTCTGTATATTGCTCTGCTACACCCACCACCTGCATGTCCTCTCTTACCACATCCATAAATCTTCTTTTAGGCCTTCCTCTTTTCCTCTTGCTTGGCAGCTCTATCCTTAACATCCTTTTCCCAATATACCCAGCATCTCTCCTCTGCACATGTCCAAACCAATGCAATCTCGCCTCTCTAACTTTGTCTCCAAACTGTCCAACTTGAGTTGACCCTCTAATGTCCTCATTTCTAATCCTGTCCATCCTTGTCACACCCAATGCAAATCTTAGCATCTTTAACTCTGCCACCTCCATCTCTGTCTCCTGTGTTTTGGTCAGTGCCACCGTCTCCAACCTATATAACATAGCTGCTCTCACTACTGTCTTGTAGACCTTCCCTTTCACTCTTGTATTGTCTAATCTTATTTTTCTTTATTCTTTCTTCATCTTGTTAAACCCTTTGAGATACATCATTTGCATGTAAATGTGCTATATAAATAAATGTTGTTGTAAAGTAAAAGGAAAATCAGAGAATTAAAAAACAATGTAGAAGATATGCAAATTCCTTACTGAGTGTACACACTGTTCAGTCCTAGGCTGCTGGATTTGTGAGGCTTTCAGAACTAACCCCTGTGCTGTCAGGAGCTTAATTAGAGCATTTGAACATTAGAACAATCTAGACGAGAACAGGCCATTCAGCCCAACAAAGCTCGTAGGTGACTTAGTTCTTCTAAAAAAAACATAGTCTAGTTTTGGAAGTCCCTAAAGTCTTAAGGTCTACCACGCTATTTGGTAGCTTATTCCAAGTGTCTACTGTATGGTTCTCTGTATAAAGAAAAACTTCCTAATGTTTGTGTGAAATTTACCCTTAACAAGTTTCCAACTGTGTCCCCGTGTTCTTGATGAACTCATTTTAAAATAACAGTCTAGATCTACTGGGCTAATTCCCTTAATAATTTTAAACACTTCAGTCAGGTCACCTCTTAACCTTCTTTTGCTTAAGCTGAAAAGGCTCAGCACTTTTAATCTTTTTTCATAACTCATCCTCTGTAACCTTTGAATCGGCCTAGCGCTCTTCTCTGGACCTTTTCTTGTGCTGCTATGTCCTTTTGTAACCTAGAGAACAAAACTGCACACAATACTCCAGGTGAGGCCTCACAAATACTGAACACCAGCAAAACCAAGATGCTGGTGGTGGATTTTAGGAGGGCCATGCCCCTCATGGACTCCATGATCATCAGAGGTGACTGTGTGCAGAGGATGCAGACCTATAAATACCTGGGAGTGCAGCTGAATGATAAATTGGATTGGACTGCCAATACTAATGCTCTGTGCAAGAGAGAACAGAGCCGACTATACTTTCTTAGAAGGCTGGCGTCTTTCAGCATCTGCAATAAGATGCTGCAGATGTTCTATCAGGCGGTTGTGGGAAGCGTCCTCTTCTATGCGGTGGTGTGCTGGGGAGGAAGCATAAAGAGGAGGGATGCCTCACGCCTGGACAAACTGGTGAGGAAGGCAGGCTCTATTGTAAGCACGGAGCTGAACAGTTTGACATCCATGGCAGAGTGACGGGTGCTGAGCAGACTCCTGTCAATCATGGATAATCCACTGCATCCACTGAACAGTATCATCTCCAGACAGAGGAGCAGCTGACAGACTGAGGAGATCGTTCCTCCACCCCACTATGTGACAGCTCAATTCCACCTTGGGGGGTGGGGGTAAACGTTAACAATATACAAAGTTATTGTCTGTTATACTTGCATTTTTATCACTCTTTAATTTAATATTGTTTTTTTATCAGTATGCTGCTGCTAGTGTATGTGAATTTCCCCTTGGGATTAATAAAGTATCTATCTATCTGTCTATCTATCTATCTATCTATCTATCTATCTATCTATCTATCTATCTATCTATCTATCTATCTAATTAATGTTAATGTTCACATCAATATCCAGAATAAAGAAAAAAAATGATCTATGTGATTTCAACCGTGGCATGATTGTTGGTGTTCAGAAAGGCTGGTTTAATCATTTCTGTAACTGCTGATTCTCATGCTCAATAGTCTGTACTCAGAATGGTGTGTCAAGCATAAAGCATCCACTGAGCAGCAGTTCTGTGGTTAGAGACACCTTGTTGATACGAGAGGTCAGAGGAGAATGGCCAGAACAGACAGAAAGACAGGTTTTGAACAGACAGAAAGTCTATGATAACTTAGCTCACCACTCTGTACAACTGTACTGAGCAGAAAACCATCTCAGAATACACAGCACATCAAGCTTGAGGCAAATGAGCTACAAGTGCAGAAGATCACATTGACTTCTACTCCAGTCTGCCAAGAACAGAAAATTGAGGTGGTGAGGGTCACAGGCTCACCAATTGACAATTGAAAACAGGAAAAAAATTAACCTACCTGATGAATCTCAGTTTCAACTGAGGCACACAAATGTTGGTGGCAACAGCATGAATCCATGCATTCAGCCTGCCTTGTGTCAACAGTTCAGGCTGGTGATGGTGTTATGGTGTGGGGAATGTTTGCTTGGCACGCTTTGGGCCCCTTAATACCATAGATCATTCTTTGAATTGTACAACCTTTTTGAGTAATTTTGGTGACCATGTGTATCCCTTCATGGCCACATATCCTAATGGTTACTTCCAGAATACTAATGAGCCATGTCACAAAAAGTCATCTCAAACTGGAGCACCTTTGGGATGTGGTAGGACGAGAGATTAGCACCATGAATGTGCAGCTGACAAATCTGCAGATATTACATGATGCAATAACGTCAACATGTAACAGAATCTCATAGGAATGTTTCCAACATCTTGAGAAATCCATGCCACAAAGAACTGAAGCTGTTTTGGGAGCAAAAGGAGGACCAACCCACTATTAGTAAAGTGTTACTAAGAACTTCTTCAGTGGGTTTACATTGATAATTGACTAACTTTTTTGAATGTTTACACAGGTTGGCATTGTTGGTTTGCAACTAGGTCATAGAGAGTCACCTAAGTCAGTGGCTCTCAAGTAGCGTGGTAGACAGTAAGACTTTAGGGACTTGATGTGTTTTTGTTGGGTTATGACTTGAGTTGCTGCTATTGCCTCGCAGGTTGCTGTTTCTGGTTTGTAAGTAGGTTGGGATTGGTCGTGGTGGGTCGTATAAACAGTCAGAAGTGCTGTGAAATATGTTTCCCTATTTCCAAGTAAGCTTGTTCCACCAAGGTTGACTCCCGATCTCGCTCATGTTTCACTAAGTGGACGGCTTGTAATTTCTACTAGTCAGTCATTATAGAATTTCAAAATATACGCTATATTTTAGTCAGAAAGAAGTTGCCAGAGGATCTACTGAATGACTGTTTCACCAATCAGATGAAGCAACAATAATCACATGACTCCATTTCACCAAACACACATAGCAACAATAATCACCTGACTCCGTTTCACTAATTAGACGTGGCCATGCAGTCGTATGACCATACACAAACTTCCTGTGTCTGCAGCATGTGAGAGACTTTTTAGTCATACAGGGCTCCTAATCACTGCTAAACGGTCACAGCTTCACTGCAGGAACCTTGAGAGCCAACTCCTGCTGAAGCTTAAACATCACTTCAGTGAATGAAGAACAAGCACGTTTTAACCAAACATGCACAGACACAGACAGTCATGGTAAAGTGAGACTTCTTGTACGTGCAGAAGCTGCCTTGTTCTGTTATTTTCTATCAGCTGTGCTATTTGGAGGGCAAGTGAATATGCAGTATTATACTTTCAGTGTACAGGATATCTTGTCACTGTAAGTCGTTTGCACTGTTCAAACATACATGTTACCTACTGTAGGTAACGGCTTCAAAAGCTTAGTTGTGAAATACTGAGATATGGAACTGTGTGCTATTTGTGCATCTTTATTTTGTGAAGATGTTATTTATTTTTACTCATTTTTTATTTTGTTATATGTAAATAGCAGAATTTGCACATTATTTTATATTTTTGTCTGTCTTATTACATTTCTAAAAAATAAATCATTTATTATGATCAAACAGTTACTCAGTACTTGAGTAGTCTTTTCACCAAATACTTTTTTACTCTTACTTAAGTAATTTTCTGGATGACTACTTTTTACTTCTACTTTGAGTAATATTATTTTGAAGTAACGCTGCTCTTACTTGAGTACAATTTTTGGCTACTCTACCCACCTCTGCTGGTGGCACCCAGCGTCAAAGTAGTGCTACTGTTCCAGTGTTGTTTCCCTTTCTTTTTTAGATCCACATCCCTGACGTGGCTTTATAAATACACTGAAATTAACTGCATATTGTTTATTAGTTTAATGCATCTGATTGTAATTAACCTGTAACAATATAATGGTCCACAGAAGGGTCAAACTATTCTAAATACAATAGCTGCTTTAGCATTGTTACTTTCACTGCACCTTCTCTGTCTTCTTTCAGCTGCTCCCATTAGGGGTTGCCACAGCAGATCATTTTTTTCCGTATTATTCTCACTGCACCATTTGGAGTATTTATATCACTGTATCTGAGTGGGGAATCATAGCTCTACAGCAGTTGATTGGAAAGAGAATTATCGGTATACAGCATCAAGCACACGCTGCCTCAGCCATGCTGTCTATTGAACTTTTCCCATACGGCAAATGCTTCAGAGCCTTTCCTCACGGTTAAGAAACAGTTTCGTCCCAAGAACTATAAACAAACTTAATCAGTCCATCAAGTGCTCCTTGTGGAACGCTTTGTACTTATAAGTACAATTACCTCACAGTAAACTTGTGATATAGTTATAATATTGCACAACCTGAGCCATTTTATAAAGTGCGTATTTAAATATGATAACAATATAATTTTTAAGATGAAATGCAGCAAAATATGTTTATTATATTATACAGATAAATCTTTAACTTCACTTAAATATGCCATATTGTTAATAATTAAACATATGAGGACATGGTACCGCAGCACTAGCAAGGAGCTGGTGATTGGTTACTTGGAGAAAGACAAAGAAGGACAGGAATCAGAGGTTAGTATGTTTGAAAGAGACAGTACTGCTACAATAAATTATTTCATTTCAAGGTTGCTCACAGCGCAGCAAGCATCTTGCGTGAGGAATGAACAATCACTGCGCCACCGTGTTCCCATTTTTAATAACATACTTTAACTCCTATCATCATGAAAATGATATCAAGTATACATCTCAGTATTTTAATTATTCAGAGAGCTGTAATATCACAAATGTAATGGATTCTGTGTCCTGTCGGAGGAAGAGAAAGACAATTTAAGAAGCACGTAGTGCACATAAAGCACACAGACGATCAAATACAAAACAAAGCATTTAACATGCTACTTTAGTTACAATGGGATTTGAGAAACTAGTAAATTAAGCTATTTTAAGATGAAGTTTATGATGTTCTGCTTTAATGACAAAATAAACTACGTGATTAAAGTGGAAATTTTGAGATTAAAGTTGACATATCGTGCTTTTTTCTCCACTGTGTGCCTATTTTTTTTCTCTGTACCCTAATAAGCTTTCATATGACACTCAGATGGTGGGCTACGACTCGCCTTTTCATGCTGACTTTGATATCTGACAACTTCTTTTTTATTTTGGGCAATGTGCAACTTTGTGAACTTGAGCTTTTAAGTTTCACCGACACTCTATGTCACTCGATCAACTTCCTTTTGTTGTTTATATCACTGTTTAAATTAACAAATAGTATGTTTTTCCTTGCCTCCACTTGGCATTTGCTGAAATTCTTCTGTTTCCCCCTGTGCTTTTGCCATTGCCTTTTCACAGAACTCTGAGCTTAAGGGCTATTTATATTCATTTGCATATTCAAAGATGCGTAATTCTGGGAGGAGTTTGGGGAGTGGCAGCAGGCGCATGCAAGTGCGTTACTGTTCACGCTGACCGGGATTTATGAAGCAGAAGAACGTGGAAGTTGGCGAATGCGCAGATTTATGCATCAAGATTTTTTTGTGCGTACACACATTTCTGCTTTTATCCTTACGCCATGTTTTAGTGTGAATTCTAGGCATGGCGTTATGCATGAGGCCCCTGTTTTTGCTGCTCCTTTTGCATTCATTTTATTTGACTTGCTCTTGAAGACTTAGACCCATTAATTGTTTCTTTTTCCATAATTATCAGCCAAATAATAATGAGACAAAAATATACCAAAACAGGACCAGCAAACCGTGTCCATCATACAGTTTCTGAAAATAAAAAAATAAAGAATGTTGACCTGCTCAGATCCCCAAAACATTTTAACAGCGCTCTTAGAAAAGAGAAAATCAAGAATTTCGGAAATGTATGTTATTGTACAATGAGAGCAGCAACAAGCTATGGAATTAAAGAACGGGTTTAATTAACAACAAGAATCAGCACCTAATTAAGCAACTGGTTGGAGTGAAACTGGTTGGAGTTTGAGACCCTGACTTAGTTGGTCTTCTGTTGGCTCACTTCACGTTTCATTTCTGTTTGGGTGCCATTTAAGGAAAGAAATGAAGCAATTCACAGAACGATGAAGAAATTCAGGGGAACAAATCTTAAAAAAAACAAGTCAATTAGAAAGAAAGGAAAAAGAGTTAATTAGGAGTAAAAACTGGTCACCAATTAAGAAAAGGGTTACAATGAAAACCTGCAGCCACTGCAGCCCTCCAGGACTGGAGTTTGAGACTACTGTCCTATATGAGCTGTTTCCTTTCTTATCCCTGTGCTGCCCACCACATTCTGTTGTTGGATCAAATGTTTCTGAAGATGTTACACTATGTCATTCCCATAGTCTTTATTAAATAGGTTTATCTGAGAGCAGCAGCACGTTCTTATCCTTTACCATATCAGTTGTCACATAAGAACATCTCGGTCACTCCTCTCATTAAACTAATATTAGATTGATTGGCCTGCAGCTTACTGAGTTTTTGTCCATCTCTGCCAGTAAATAGAAATGATGCTGCTACTCATTTAACATGTGACCTACCTTTCTTCAACGATTTTGTTTAAAGATTTTCAGACGAGAGTTAGACATTGATTCTCTGATGTCTTTGTGTACTTACAGAAGCGTGAATAATTTTTTCTAGGTGATTGGTTCAGCTTCTGTAGTTGCAAAGGATTAATTCACTGTTCTTTGTTAAATTATATATCTAGAAGTGGCTGCTTGACAGCCTGAGTCACTGTTGTATTGAAGATTTCCAATTTCTTTCAGATTAATGAGGAAGTGTGAAGATAAACTCTAATTCTTTACTGCAGCATTCTTTACCCTCCTTCCTGTTTGACCACCATACCTGCTATTAATTTCCTGTTCCAGTGATGTGACCTCGTTTTAGAGACGTAGCTCCCTTGAGTTCCTGAATTGTATGGGGTAACTTTGTAATGCTAATTTGTAAAAGTTGATGAGTCCAGTACAAATAAATGAAAGTTAAATTTAAATTTAGTACTTTTTAGGTTACACTGCTTAAACGGCACCCCTGGCAAACAAACCAAAGCATTATGATGAACCTAAGGCAGTGACACAGTGGTTAAGGCTTTGGACTTCAAGCCCTGAGGTTGTGGGTTCACATCCTGACACTGTGTGAATCACTTCACCCACCTGTGCTCCAATTGTAAAAAAAACAAAAAGAATTGTAACCAATTGTATCTCAAACATTGAAAATTCATTTGGATAAAAGCATCAGCCAAAGAAAGAAATGTAAACCTGGGCTGGGACTTTTGAATCACAGTATAGCATCAATTCAATGAAAGTTCTGGGCTGTTGATCTGATCAGTTAAGTAGCAGAGGGGGTTGTTAATCAGTTTCAGCTGTTTTGGTGTTAATGAAATTAACAACAGGTGCACTAGAGGGGCAACAATGAGACGACCCCCAAAACAGGAATGGTTTAACAGATGGAGGCCACTGACATTTTTCTCTCCTCATCTGTTTTTTCACTAGTTTGGTATTTGGCTATGGTCAATGTCACTACTGGTGGCATGAGACGATACCTGGTCCCTACAGAAGTTGCACAGGTAGTCCAACTTCTCCAGGATGGCAGGCACATCAATACCTGCCATTGCCAGAAGGTTTGCCGTGTCTCCCAGCACAGTCTCAAGGGCATGGAGGAGATTCCAGTAGACAGGCAGTTACTCTAGGAGAGATGGACAGGGCCTCTCATAGAAGGTCCTTAACCCATCAGCAGGACTGACTGGTATCTGCTCTTTTGGGCAAGGAGGAACAGGATGAGCACTGCCAGAGCCTACAAAATGACCTCCAGCAGGCCACTGGTGTGAATGACTCTGACAAAACAATCATAAACAGACTTCATGAGGGTGGTCTGAGGGCCCGATGTCCTCTAGTTGGCCTTGTGCTCACTGCTCGGCACTGTGGAGCGCGATTGGCATTTGCCATAAAATACCAGAATTGGCAGGTCCACCACTGGTGTCCTGTGCTTTTCATGGATGAGCAGGTTCACCCTGAGCATATGTGACAGACATGAATGGGTCTGGAGAATCCGTGAAGAATGTTATGCTGCCTGTAACATCGCATGACCGGTTTGGTGGGGGGTCAGTAATGGTCTACAGGCTAGACAACGGCACCTTGATTGCCATTAGGTATCGGGATGAAATCCTTGGACCCATTGTCAGACACTATGCTGGTGCAGTGGGTCCTGTGTTACTCCTGGTGCACGACAATGCCCGGCCTCATTTGGCGAGGGTATGCAGGCAGTTCCTGGAAGATGAAGGAACTGATACCATTGACTGGCCTCCATGCTCACTCACCTGACCTAAACCCAATAGAACACCTCTTGGTGCGACATTATGTTTTGGTCCATCCGACGCTGCCAGGTTCAACCTCAGACTGTCCAGGAGCTCAGTGATGCCCTGGTCCAGATCTGGGAGGAGATCCCCTAGGACATTATCCGTTGTCTCATTAGGAGCATGCAAACATCACAACCCCCCACACAAGCACGTGGGGAAGATATAAACTACTGAGTACGATTTGGAGTTGCTGCAATGAAATTTCGGCAAAATGGCCGAGCCTGCTACATCATTTTTTCACTTTGATTTTCAGGGTGTCTTTGAATTCATCCCTCTGTAGGTTGATAATTTTAATTTCCATCAAACAATGTGGCATCCTTTTGTTCCTAACACATTACCCAGTCCCTATCAGTAGAGATATCCAGCAGGTTTTTATTTCCCATTGAGATTTGATGTGTTTTCAAAGTGTTCATTTAATTTTTTGAGCTGTATCTATTTAAAGACCTACTATTTTTTCAAAACCCTATAAAGTGTATTATATATACTGTATAATGCTGCCTGTTGTGCATGCACATTAAAATTTTCTTTACATTAAATTGGAACAGGTCAAATAGAAAAGTTAATTCTGTAGAAAGATCTTAGAGATGGCTCTTCATCTATCCTTAGCTTTTCACCAGAGTTCATAATAAATAAACAAAACCAAAGTAGCCATTGTAATATTCATAGCATTTTGTAAAACCCTATTAACAATGTGGATTAGGTATAAACCTCTAATAGCTTTCAGATTTCCACTTACGTCACAATTAATATACCTGTTCTATAATAGGTATATACTTAACATTTAGAAAATTATATTAATAATTCTTAATTATGAAACCAAAACAACTAATTAAAATTATTTGCACAATTTTGTTGTTTTCCCTCATTGGCACTTAAAATAATTAAATTACTCTAACTGTGTGCAAGTTTAGCAAACCCCTGAATCCTTTACCTAGAGTAACTTGCATATTATTTATTTTTACTTTCCTGGGGCAATCACATACCCAATTTTGGTGTCGCAATTTATTCATTTCTTTTTTTAATTTTCATTGTCCTGTAGTTTAAACTTGACTCTTCTCAGTTCATTGACAGACCATTATGTAAGTTGTTGTAAATAAAGCCTTTTGGAGAGTACATTCTTCAAGGAATTCAAAATCACCAATCACATTAACTGTATTCAAAAGAGGCAATATCAGACCAATCAGATATTCTGTATTTGTTAAGTAAAGTTGACGAACTGGAATCTGCACAAGTGTGATTATCAAGGTGGTTAGTTCTGAGATGGCTTGCTTTAGCCACGTGCTCCAACTGTCACTGTGGATACACGTTTGTACTTGTTTAACAGAGAACTTCAGAGAGAATTTAAGTTTCGGAGAAAAGATGTAATTGGTTCCATGAACAACAAACTGATATGATAAATGTGTGGAGATAGGTGCTCTGCTTTCCATGGAGAATGCAGAGATATTACTCAATGATACAACAACACAGAAAGATGCTGAAAAGAGCATATCTGTCAGTTAGGCCAGGACTCAGAATATATGCAGTTTATGTAAGTGAAGTGCTTTTTGCTTATCATTCAATGAGATATGTGCAAGCCGAGTTACAGTATTTGAATGTAAATGTAACTGTGATAGCCGATCCACTCTCCATAGTTATATCCAGGAGCCTCTTGAACCTGGAACCATTAATAAAGTACCTGTACTCCTCCTCAGAGCAGCGTGTGCACACTCACATGTGCATCTGCGCCCATTCAGTGCCTACATGCGCCAGAACCCTTCGCTTTGCCACCGACCTTTCATCATAGTAACATAGCAATATGCCCCAAGCAAGTGCCTAAGGTGTTGATTAAAGTAATAAATGACCGTATTATGTGAGTGGCTTAAAAGGCTGAATTTGTTGTTTTTATTCTTTATTGTTGTTGTGTGTATGAGCAGCGTTAACATGTTTGTATACAGCATTGTGAAACTGAAATACCACTTTCCACAATAACCCCCAGTTTCCCCAGAGGGACCATTGCATATTCCTTCAGGGACAATCTGTCACCCTATTATTACAGTACATATGCATTATCAAACCCATTTAATCCAGCTAATGGTTAAAGGGTGCTGAGTTCACTGTATCTTGTGGAAGTAACCCTCGAGAAAGACAGGAATAGTTCAATCAATCAGTCTTTATTCAGTCACAGATGAGTATGTGGATTCCACGTTGCAAGGCAGAAGAGCAAAGTTCCCCTTTTTCATTTGGCTTTTAATGTCTTTCCTCCCTACCCCTTCCCCTTACTTATCAATAAGCACAATATGTTTGTCTAAGCATTTCATCTTACATTGCATGCATCGGCTAACTGCTTCTATTTTTGTGTACATTGCAGACGGGACCCTAAAGAAGTAAAACTCATCTTTCCTGTGTCTAATGGATGCATTCCTAAAAAGGAAGTTGTCCTTGGTCAGCTTACGGCACGCTGTCTTATGACAGACACCTGTATGAATAACCTGCCATTATAGCAAAACAGCTTGGTCAGCTATTAACCATTAGTAGCTTGCAAGCAGTTCATTTTTGTTTCACATATCTCTTCACCTTTGGGCACAAAACAGGGAACAAGGCTCACCTGTGCACAATGTCACACTCAGTGTTACCAAAAATTAAACACACGTCTTTTGTGGAAGAATTTAAATTTGGAGATGTATTAAAGAGAGAAATCCTGTATTCAATAAAACCTCTTTGACACATGAACTGGGCAGGAGGAAACATTCTTTATGCTTCTTTAATTTCTCTTCATGAAGAGATAGCATTTATCCCAGTAGTCTGTTACAGAATGGTCAGAATGGCCAAAACATAAAGACAAATAAGGACATTTTATAAAAAGCTGAATTTACATAACTGTGCTAATTAATACATATATTTACTTTGATTGGTTGTTTGGCTTACACCCAAATAACTTATCCAAATAAAAGTCTGGTCTACTAAACTCTTGTTCTTCTCATATCTATTAGGTTCAGCTATTACCCTTGAAATCTCTGCGTATGTGACAACTGTCCAGTCTGGTTGTTTACAGGACATCTGCTGATCTCTTAATCATCTCATAGTACATTTTGTGTATTACATCAACCATTCTCCTAGTACATTTTTGTCTTTTAGTTACAGTTTTAGCAGTTCTCTTTATGACATTTCTAAAATAAATTTTTATACATTTTAATGTGCACCTCAAACCAAAATACTTAACATGCTATTAAGTTTCATTTGGGTTTCAGAATAAATCACAGTACAGAAACTGCACTCGTTAAAGTAGTCAATGACTTATGGGTTAATGCGGACAGAGGCCGTTTATCTGTTCTCATCCTCTTAGATCTGAGTGCCTGAGTGCAATGGCATTTGATACCATTGATCACAATATTCTTAGAAATCGCCTCAGTCAGTGGGTGGCCCTCTCTGGCAGTGTCTTAAATTGGTTTGAGTCTTACTTGACAGGTAGAAACTTCTTTGTTAGTTGTGGTAATTACACTTCAGAGACACATGATATTCAATATGGTGTTCCACAAGGATCTCTCCTAGGTCCGCTGCTCTTTTCAATCTCCATGCTTCCATTAAGTCAGATGATCTCAAGGCATAACTTGAGCTACCACAGCTATGCTGATGACACACAACTGTATTTATCAATAGCACCTGATGACCCAGACTCACTTTGTTCACTGACCCAATATCTTACTTGTGTTTCTGAGTGGATGAGTAGTAATTTCCTCAAACTAAGGAGAAAACAGAAATCTTAGTGATTGCCAAAAATGGGTATAATGAGGTAATTAGAAATCAACTTGATCAATTAGGCTTAAAAGTCAAAACAGAGGTAAAGAATTTAGGGGTGATTATTGACTTTGACCTAAATTTTAAATCACATATTAATCAGATTACCAGGACAGCATTTTTTCACTTAAGGAATATAGCAAAAGTTAGACCTCTTATAACACTGCACGATACTGAGAAATTAGTTCACGCTTTTGTTTTTGTACTGCAACACACTCCTCTCAGGACTACAAAAAAAGACATCAATCGACTGCAACGAGTGCAGAATGCAACTTCTAGAATCTTAACTAGGAAAAGAAAATCTGAGCACATCACCCAAGTCTTGATGTAACTACATTGATTACCCGTGCCATTTAAATACAAAGAGGACTGTTTGACTTATGTTAGGTAGATTACCCAGAGGGGACTGGGCGGTCTCTTGGTCTGGAACCCCTACAGATTTTATTTTTTTTCTCCAGCCTTTGGAGTTTTTTTTTGTTTTTTCTGTCCACCCTGGCCATAGGACCTTACTCTTATTCTATGTTAATTAATGTTGACTTATGTTTATCTTTTATTGTGTCTTCTATTTCTCTATTCATTTTGTAAAGCACTTTGAGCTACATTTTTTTGTATGAATATGTGCTATATAAATAAATGTTGATTGATTGATTGATTGATTTAGAATTGACTTTAAAATACTGCTTATGGTTTACAAATCCTTAAATAATCTCAGTCCGTCCTAGATTTCAGAATGCCTTTCACCTTACATTCCAAATCATAAGTTTAGATTTTCAAATGAGTGTTTGCTTATAATTCCAAGAGCTAAACTTTAAAAGAAGTGGTGAGGCGGCCTTTGGCTGTTATGCACCTAAAATCTGGAATAGTTTACCGATAGAAATTTACGGTGGAGCACTTTAAAAAAACTGCTAAAAACCTGTTACTTTAACAAGGATTTCTCATAGCTTCATTTTAGTGTAACCCTGATATTCTGTATATGCATTGATTTATCATTTCTATCATGGCTCCGCAATCAGTACTAACCCCTACTTTCTTTGCTGTTCTTTTTCCGGTTCTCTGTGGTGGCGATCTGCACCACCACCACCTGATCAGGGCACCATGTAGTCCCTACATTGATGGAATGAAGGCCAAATGTCCAAGTGACCATCATCATCAAATTCTTTCACGTGAAGCCTGAAAACCATGAGGACTGATTTAGATCATTTATGTTAGGTAGAATGCCCAGGGGGCTGGTTGATCTCGTGCCCTCGGAATCCCTGCAGATTTTCTTTTTTGCTTTGTTTTTTTCTGTCCTCCTGGCCATCAGAACTTGCTTTATTCTTTGTTATTTAGTATTGTTTAGTTTTATTTTTATATTTCTATTTTTTATCAACTTTTTTTTCATCTTTTAAAGCACTTTGTGCTACATTATTTTATGAAAAACTGCTATATAAATAAATGTTGTTGTTATTAACTGTTGTTATCTCTAAATTATTAATTCACACTTTGGAATGCAGCCAAGAGGAGAACATAAAAATGATCAGCAATTAGTTTGGAGAATAAAAAAAAAAACAGGATGGTGTGTCTGAGTGGCTGTTGCACTAATCAATGTGCCACAATGCCACTCTACTCTTTATTTAAGCACAGGTAATATCAGAAAATTAACACCTAAGTATTTGGTGACTCGACACTGCCAGTTCTGTAAAAATTCCTAAGATGACACTCGGGCTACTCGTATGATTTCTTCATCTTAAAAAGTCACCCTGAAGCATCACTCTTGTTAACTGCTCTATAGTTTGGTAGCTGATGTTTAATACCCTCACATTATATCATTATTAATAATTGCATCCCAGTCCCATTTAACTTCCTTTGCTCCTTTTTCTGGCCTTTCTAATTTTCCTAAGGACCCTGGGGTTCTGTAAGTTTGGGAGTTTGCCTGACTGCCAGCTGCTTCACACCTACACTCTAATCAGCTGAGCCACATTAACAGCAAACACAGTCTTAGCTAAACTGCTAGAGGCGCCGACACCTTACTGCTTGCATATCCTTGTTTATTAACCATAATGAAGCAATCTTCTGCAGCTCTCTGATCTTTGCTCTGCTTCTGTTCTTCTGGCATGCATCGATGTCTGTGAGGTTTGCCCATTTTGTTTTCTAATTTTCTAACAGAGAATTTTTTTCATGATATTAATCCAATTTACAAACAGGTATTTGACTAGAAGGCATCATTTTTGCAGAAATGGCATCACCTGAACTGAAGTATATCAAGCAGGGTGCACACTTTTTGAATAATGGCCAACACATTTCTCCATAATTATCAAAAAGATAACAAAGCTCAGTCTTTGACATTTTTTTTTGCCATGAAAGTTAGCAGATATGATGGAGAGAAGGAAGGTTAATATATTGCGTGTGCAAGAGACTAAATGGAAGGGGAGTAAGGCCAGGTGGATTGGAGGTGGATTCAAATTGTTCTATCATCGTGTGGATAGGAGGAGAAATGGGGTAGGATTTACTCTGAAGGAACAGAATGTTAAGAGTGTTTTGGAGGTGAAAAGAGTGTCAGGCAGAGCAATGATTATGAAGCTGGAAATTGGAGGTGTGATGATAAATGTTGTTAGTGCATATGCACCGCAAGTGTGCAATGGATGTCAAAGAAGATTTTTGGAGTGAGTTGGATGAAGTGATGAACAGTGTACCCAGGGACAGAAAATGGTGATTGGAGCGGATTTCAATGGGCATGCTGGTGAAGGGAACAGTGGAGACGAGGAGGTGATGGGTAGGTATGGTGTCAAGGAGAGGAATGAAGAAGGTTAGAGGATAGTGGATTTTGCCAAAAGGATGGACACGGCTGTGGTGAATATATATTTTAAGAAGAGGGGGGAACATAGGGTGACGTACAAGAGTGGAAGAAGATGCACACAGGTAGATTACATCCTATGCAGAACAGTTGATCTGAAGGAGATTGAAGACTGCAAAGTGGTGGCAGGGGAAAGTGCAGTTATGCAGCATAGGATGGTGGTTTGTAGGATGATGTTGGAGATCAAGAAGAAGAGAGTGAGGGCAGAGCCAAGGATCAAATGGTAGAAGCTGAAAAAGGAAGACTGCAATGTTGAGTTTAGGGAGGAGGTGAGACAGGCACTGGGTGGCAGTGAAGAGTTACCAGACAGCTGGGAAACTACAGCAGATGTAGTAAGGGTGACAGCAAGAAGGGTGCTTGGCGTGACATCTGGAAAAGGGAAGGAGGAAAAGGAAACCTGGTGGTGGAATGAGGAAATACAGGAGAGTATATAGTGGAAGAGGATGGCAAAGAAGAAGTGGGATAGTCAGAGAGATGCAGAAAGTAGACAAGAGTACAAGGAGATAAGGCACAAGGTGAAGAGAGAGGTGGTGAAGGCTAAAGAAAAGGCGTATGATGAGTTGTATGAGAGGTTGGACACTAAAAGAGGGAGAAAAGGACCTGTACTGATTGGCTAGACAGAGGGAGCGAGCTGGAAAAGATGTGCAGCAGGGTAGGGTGATAAAGGATAAAGATGGAAATGTACTTACAAGCGAGGAGAGTGTGTTGAGCAGATGGAAAGAGTACTTTGAGAGGCTGATGAATGAAGAGAACGAGAGAGAAAAGAAGTTGGATGATGTGGAGTTAGTGAATCAGGAAGGGCAACGGATTAGCAAGGAGGAAGTAAGGACAGCTATGAAGAAGATGAAAAATGGAAAGGTTGTTGGTCCAGGTGACATACCTATGGAAGCATGGAGGTGTTTAGGAGAGATGGCAGTGGAGTTTTTAACCAGATTGTTTAATGGAATCTTGGAAAGTGAGAGGATGCCTGAGGAGTGGAGAAGAAGTGTACTGGTGCCGATATTTAAGAATAAGGGGGATGTGCAGGACTGTAGTAACTACAGGGGAATAAAATTGATGAGCCACAGCATGAAGTTATGGGAAAGAGTATTGGAAGCTTGATTAACGAATGAGGTGATGATTAGTGAGCAGCAGTATGGTTTCATGCCAAGAAAGAGCACAACAGATGCTATGTTTGCTCTGAGGATGTTAATGGAGAAGTTTAGAGAAGGCCAGAAGGAGTTGCATCTTTGTGGACCTGAAAAAAACATATGACAGGTTGCTTTGAGAGGAGCTGTGATATTGTATGAGGAAGTCTGGAGTGGCACAGAAGTACTTAAGAGTTGTACAGGATATGTACGAGGGAAGTGTGACAGTGGTGAGGTCTGCGGTAGGAGCGACGGATGCATTCAATGTGGAGGTGGGATTACATCAGGGATCAGCTCTGAGTCCTTTCTTATTTGCAATGGTGATGGGGAGGTTGACAGACAAGATTAGACAGGAGTCCCCGTGAACTATGATGTTTGCTGATGACATTGTGATCTGCAGCGATAGTAGGGAGCAGGTTGAGGAGACCCTGGAGAGGTGGAGATATGCTCTAGAGAGGAGAGGAATGAAGGTCAGTAGGAACAAGACAGAATACATGTGTGTAAATATGAGGGAGGTCAGTGGAATGGTAAGGACACAGGGAGTAGAGCTGGCGAAGGTGGATGACTTTAAATACATAGGATCAACAGTACAGAGTAATGGGGATTGTGGAAGAGAGGTGAAAAAGAGAGTGCAGGCAGGGTGGAATGGGTGGAGAAGAGTGTCAGGAGTGATTTGTGACAGACAGGTATCAGCAAGAGTGAAAGGGAAGGTCTACAGGACGGTAGTGAGACCAGCTATGTTATATGGGTTGGAGACAGTGGCACTGACCAGGAATTAGGAGACAGGGCTGAGGTAGCAGAGTTAAAGATGCTAAGATATGCATTGGGTGTGACAAGGATGGATAGGATTAGAAATGAGTACATTAGAGTGTCAGCTTATGTTGGATGGTTGGGAGACAAAGTTAGAGAGGTGAGATTGTGTTAGTTTGGACATGTGCAGAGGAGAGATGCTGGGTATATTGGGAGAAGGATGCTAAGGATAGAGCTGCCAGGGAAGAGAAAAACAGGAAGGCCTTAGAGAAGGTTTATGGATGTGGTGAGAGAGGACATGCAGGTGATGGGTGTAACTGAACAAGATGCAGAGGACAGAAAGATATGGAAGAAGATGATCTGCTGTGGCAACAGGAGCAGCCGAAAGAAGAAGAAGATGTCACATAGTTTAGTGGTCCACTGTTGCATAACCAGAAAATATACAACTAAATGTAGAAGCTTGCTAAAATAATAAATTCAATTTGGGACCAACAAAATGCTTGTACCATACAGAACTACAACATTTCCTTATTTGAACTGGGAATTGAAAACTTTTTTCAGTTCTTTACATATTTTCTAATCAGTTTTTTTTAGTGACTAGATAAAAAAATGAAATGAACAGAGTTCCTTGTTAACTGTTAACATTGAACTGTTAAATTCAAGTTCAAGTTTGTCATGTATACATTTATAATGAGATAATAACTTGCATGTCTGTGAGAACATACAAGATGATAAATCACAACACTACATTTCCAGTCTGTTTTCCACACTCATCATAGTACCGAAACAACACTAACACGTGTTGTAAATGACATTCTGATATCCTCTGATGAAGGAAACTGTAATTATATTGTTAGAGACGCGCAGCGTTTGACACCATTGACCATTTTATTTTACTACACAGGCTGGAAAGTGTCATTGGGCTTACATACAATGTCCTTGCCTGGTTTAGTTCTAAATTATCAAATCGATTCTATTATGTACAGAAATGTGTCGACAGTACTCCATCATTATACACAGAAGTTCAATATGGTGTCCCGCAGGGCTCAGTACTGGGACCGTTACTGTTTTCACTTTACATGCTTCCACTGGGATCTATCACTAGAAAACATCATGTTAATTTTCACTCGTACGCAGATGACACCGTTATACCTTTCTTTTAGACCAAATAAAGTTTCTCCAATGTTGTCTTTAATTAGTTGTGTTTGTGAATTAAAGGAGTGGATGGATGAAAACTACCTATCTTTAAACACTGATGAAACAGAGATGTTAATTATTGGAGGGAATGACGTTGATCGCAACAATATTTTGTTATCATTTGACTCAGTTGGAATCACCATTAATTTTACTGAATTAGCCCACAATCTTGGAGATATCTTTGACTCTAGCATGTCATTTAAAGTACATATTACAAAGTTGTCCAAATCATGTTTCTTCCATCTTAAAAATGTTGGGAAATTAAGCCGTTTTCTAAACAAGCGGGATCCTTAGAAATTAATTCATGCATTTATTTCTAGTAGGATTTTCTACTGCAATGTAGTGTTCACTGGATGTTCCAACTGTTCTTTATACAGCTACCAGTTAATCCAAAATGCATGCTGCAAGAATTATTACAAGAATAAGAAAATACGAACACATAACTCCAGTTCTAAAATCCTTATACCGGCTCCCGGTTAAGTTTAGGGAAGCTTTCAAAATCCTACTTTTAACATATAAAGCCTTAAATGGCCAAAGTCCAGCTTACTTGCCTGAACTTATCATGACTTACAAACCAGAGTGTAAATTAAGATCTCAAGATGCTGGATTGCTTATGATTCCAAGGATTAATAAAATAACAGTGGGAGGTTGAACAAGGTTCTCCATCTGACTCCTGTCCTCTGTGTCATACCATTTAATGAGTACCCCTCAAATGCAGAATCATCTCAGAATTTCTTAGCAAGTGACATAACCTGATGTAATATTTACAGTATGAGGTGTACAGAGTGAAGAGAAACAGTGACGAGACTGTTCCATCTGGTACACCAGTGTTGATTACTGAGTCCTTGTGCCTCACAAACTGCTGTCTGCCGGACAGATGGTCCATTATCCAGGACACCTACATATCTCTGAGCTTACCCCTTATTTTCACCATGTCTCAAGGTAGTGTACTTCCTGTGTGACCACTAGGGGGTATAGCAGCACCCCAAACCCCAGGTTCAAAAGACCTTTTTTATTAAACAGAATACCTTTAAAGGCTTTGTCTTGTACTTTACAATCAGCAGAACAGTTACAGTCCTCTTCCTCTTCTCTCCTTCCAACAAGTGTCATCTACCACCTTCCAACTCTGACTGCCTTTACTAGATGGAGTGGCTTCTTGCATTAAGCACCTAGGAGTACTTCCAGTGTCATAGTGTTAGACAACGGAAGCACTTCTGGATCAGATGGAAGTCCCAGAGAACTGGTTGGACTTTCTCCAGCAGTGCACCCTGGTAGAACCCAAGGATCCTAACAGGGCTGCCCTTCTCAACTATGAGTATCCAAACTGGGACCATGTCAAAGAAACACTGCCACCTCTCATGTAGGGTGAGAAACTGGGGGGGAAATTGTCCCCGATATCCAGAATCTCCCAGTCACTACATTATGGCCACTCCCCAACTGAGATTGAAACTGGAATTATCCCAGCTGGACTGCACATTCATCCATATGCTGCATCCATTATGGCCTCCATGCCGGGTAAATTATTCCAGTCAAGAGCCCTGTCCATTCGCTACGCAAGATTATAAAAATAAGGATTACAGTGCCAAAGGAGCTTTATACTTATGCCATTTTCCAAAACCAATTCCTCAATTACTGGATTGCAGAGACGGTGCTTATAATGGCAGTAAAGAGCACTTGACAGGAGACGACTCTAGAAAGGCATGTTAGACTATTGAAGGACACACACATTCAACCATTTTAGATTCATCAACAGCCGTATGTTTGGGATACGGGAGGGAGATTACACAAGGGTAACATGGCATCATCTGATAGACAGTGGCAGTGCTAGGAATTGAAATCAGGTGTGCAGGACTGCGAGATAACAGCACTAACCACAATGCTCCTAATTTATGATTTCTTCAATGTTCAAATTAAACTAGTGAAAACTGTATAATAATAATAAAACATTTGTCTACTGGGTCAAACCAGATGAAAGAGAAAATCTCTCTCAAAAGTTGAAGGTTGAGTCTTGGTTCATTGAGGTTCAATGTGTCAGTCTTGCTGAAAGTTTGAACACTCTTACTCTGCTTCACCTGTCAAATTCATTGATTCGGGCCTTTGCTTGTTTTGCTTCTATAACATTGTGTATCATTTTCATCCTTTGTAGCCTACTGAGTATTTTTCCTCAACTAAGACAAATGTCTGGCTTGGCAGCAGTTTCCAGAAGAGTCGGTTTTCATCCAAAGTTAATGGCAGAACTGTAGCAGGATTTTATCTTTTACCTGCAGCTGCTGCTTTACCTGGGATTTGTGCCTAAAATCTTTCAAACTCTCCACCAGTCACATTAAATAATCTGGCTTTAAGACCATCACTTTAAAACATGCCCCAAATATTAAATGCCTTTGTTTAAATTATTTATTTTAGCAGGAATGGACTGGCATCTAAATTGGCCCTGGACTTTTGTCCACCACAATTCATTGAGCACTAACTATCCTTGAATATACACATAGCATACCCTACTGCAGTGGTCCTGGAGGGCCACAGTGGCTGCAGGTTTTCAATCTACCCCTTTTCTTAATTGGTGACCAGTTTTTGCTGCTAATTAACTCATTTTCCTTTCATTTTAATTGACTTGTTTTTTCAGATTTGTTCCCCTGAATTTCTTCATCGTTCCTTTGCATTGCTTCATTTCTTTCCTTAAATGGCACCCAAACTGAAATGACATGTGAAGTGAGTGAGCCAAAAGAAGAACAACTAAGTCAGGGCCTCAAACTCCACTCCAACCAGTTGCTTAATTAGGCAGCAATTCTTGTTGTTAATTAAACCCGTTCTTTAATTTCATGGCTTGTTTCTGCTCTTGTTGTGCAATAGCAGACATTTCTGAAATTGTTGATTTTCTCTTTTCTAAGAGCACTGTTAAAATGTTTTGAGGACTTGAACAGATCAGCATTCCTGAGACCTTCATCTTTCTTTATTTTCAGATATTGTATGATGGGCACAGTTTGCTGGTCTGTTTTGGCTCATTTTATATCTCATTATTGTTTGGCTCCTAATTAAGGAAAAAAGAAACAATGAAGGGGTCTGAGTCTTCAAGAACAAGTTAATTAAAATGAATGCAAAAGAAGTTAATTAGCAGCACAAACAGGTCAATAATTAAGAAAAGGGTTAGAATGAAAACCTGCAGCCACTGCAGCCCACCAGGACTGGAGTTTGAGACCACTGCCCCACTGGTTTGTCAGTTCTTAAGATCAGTCCTAGCACTCTGGCTGCAGGCTTTTGTCCTAAACTCTTTCTTCATTTAATTTGACTCTTACCTTAATTAGACAAGCTGTTATTTCCCAGGTTTTTTTTTTTATTATTTCAAATGTGATAAACTGTTTATACTAAATAAGGCAAGAATTAATGTGTGTTAAATGGGTAGAAATTCTTTTTGTTTTTTTTTAATCTTCTGGTTATTTAGACCATTATGTACTCATTTGCACATGAAAAGGTAAAATTTCAGCTGCCCTTTTAGCATTCACTGACATGTGCCCTGATGTCTACCCTGCTCATCAATAATTGTCAGTACAATTAAGAAAGCAAACTTTACTAAAAAATAAAATTAAAAAGAAATTGATAAAACAGTTAAGCATTTAAAAATATAGCAAAAAATGCAAATAGTTCTTAATGTCTCATAAAAATTTCTCATAAATTTCCATTAAATGTAAAATCCCACGCTACTTCTCAAGAATGAAAAAATGTCATGTAATTAAATGGTGAGATGAATTAAAGATGAAAATGACTGGCTGAAATAAAAATCAGCAGCTATGGTGGGGCTGAGAACTGAAATTAAAATCCAGTGGTACAGCATACTGACCGACATAAAAGCACAGGCTGTGCAGATGCTGTCCTCTCTCCCTGACCGTCTCTGACTCTGGGTGTTGATATTCATCCAACTATTTTGTCCTCCTGCATCTCACCAGCTGTGCTCTGGTGGCCTGCAGCTGCTGCAACTGGCTGGTTCTTTACAAAAAATGAATTATTTCAGAGGTTTTAACACACGGACAAAGTTAGGTTTTAGCACTAAAATAAATTCAGTTCAATTTAGTTTGTATTTGTATAGTACATTGCGAAGTACTGAATCAAATTTCCAAGTAGATACAAATACAATAAATTTTGGACTCTTGTCCTATTACACTTGTCCACAAACAGTCCCCAGACTGATGATACTCAATTATGGTGACCTCTTTTGTAAGTCCCTTTGGATAAAAATGTCTGATAAGCAAATAATTGTAAATGTTGTCACATGAGTGCGCACAGGGGACAGTTTAAGGGCCCTGGTGAAAGTAATTCTTCGCTGCTCCAAGGGTTGGCACTCTATGATAATGCCATCTCTTTCTCTCCCTGTGCAGACTGGAAGATTGATGACTTTTCCACTGCTGACGTCACTTCTAATGTCTGTCCACCTGGATCCGCATCTTCCTGTCAGAAAGTCTTAACCAGAAGAACCGGCTTCTTTGGCAGCTGTATCCAGACTCCTGTTTCTCTTTTTGAGACACCAGTTATTTGGGGTTTACCTAAGGATGACCCGTATCTTGTTACTGTCTTTGCTTTTTTATTACAATTGTGACACCTGTAGGGGGCATGCCAGTCACCCAACCCAACACAGACAGGCGCTAAAGACACAGTTATAAAAGCACACGTGATATCTTTTTCTTTTTCCCTTGTGGAAAAAGGCACCCCGTTCCCCACAAGTTTAACAAACAGTCTTAAAGCACAACACACTTCTAGGCACTGCTGCAACCCAGGTGGGCTGCCATCCAGCACTCTGGGGGAGGTAACGCTCTGGCTAGGTTGGCTGCCACGGTCCTCCCAGCCCGGCCGTCCGCCTCACCATGTAAATACAAACATTACAAATTACTAATTTCATAATGAGTACTCATAAAGACACTGATTTATTTCAACAGACAAGATGATGACAAAGTCATTCAAATCTGATTAACATATATTGAGCCCAGAAACGTCTGTCCATTAATTACTTGTTGAACTATGGGCTTTTGACAATGGAGGAGAGGAAAACAAATAACAACAGCAGCCCTGGAGAAAGTAGTTCTGGAGGGTCCTTTATCAGATATAATAAACAAAATGAGCCAATCACAGTTTTTATTTTTATTTTATTGTTTCTCCAGCCATCTGGATTTTTTTTTTTGTTTTTTTTGTCCTCCCTGGCCATCGGACCTAACTTTTATTCTATGTTAATTAGTGTTCCCTAATTTGAATTCTTATTTATTTTGTCTTCTTTCTCTTTCTTCACCATGTAAAGCACTTTGAGCTACATTGTTTGTATGAAAATGTACTATATAAATAAATGTTGTTGTTGTTGTTGGAGATCCCTGTCAACTGGCCGCTTACCTCCTCCTGGTCATTCTGCGGTAGAGTCAATGGTGGGCTGTCTGATGTAACAACACAATCTTTACATCCATTCGTTCCAATGCTTCCTGTACCTCAGATGACTTTTCCTTAGGCAGGAAATAAGCTTGGCAGTAGAGCAGTGGCACCAGGATACCGAGAAGAGAAACAGAATAGAGGAGGGTCAGTAACAGTTCATAACATTACATGTGTTTTTATGCAAATATACAGAAGTCTATTCCCACCACAATAAAATGCAGTTTAGCATCAAACCAGAAAGTGCAAATAGCAGACTAAGGTGTAATGGACAGTGGGTGTAAGTAGTACATTAAAGTGAAATAGACAGTAAGGCGCAATAAGGTAGCATACAAATGAGAATACTGTATATCTATATGATATTTGAATTTACAGGCAGTAGCATATACAAGATATCTATATATAAATATGAATACTGATCATTAAGTTCAGATACATGATATGAATAAATATAGATATATGAAATATTTTTATATGCAGAACAGATGGAGGGGGCGGGGGGCGTGAGGCATCCGTGTATGCTGCAGGTCAGCAATAGTTGGCAGCGGGATGCTGATGATGTGTTGGGCAGCTTTCACCACCTGCTGAAGGGCCTTCCTTTCAGCTATGGAGTTGCCATGCGACACCGTAATGCCGTTTGTCAATATGCTCTCGACAGTGCAGCAGTAAAAGTTCAACAGAATCTGAGGAGACAGGCAGGCTTTCTTAAGCCTCCACAGAAAGTAAATTCACTATTGCACTTTTTTTAACCAGATTGGAAGTGTTCATTGTCCAAGGAAGGTCCTCAGAGATGTAGACAGCCAGGAATTTGAAGATGGAAACCAACTCCACCTCAGCCCCATTTATACAGATGGGAGCGTGTCTGCTGCCTTTAATTTTTCAGTTATCCGCAATGATCTCCATGATCTTCTTGGTGTCGAGGATGAGGTTATTGTCATGACACCATGTTGCTACTGTATGTGTTGAACCTCCTCTCTGTAGGGTGACTCGTCATTGTCACTGATCAGTCCTATTACCATGGTGTTGTCTGAGAACGTTATGATGAAGGTGAAGCCATATAAAGGGACACAGTCATGGGTAAATTGGGAGCAGAGGTGTGGGCTGAGCACATAGCCCTGAGGAATGGCAATTTTCAGGATCAGGGTTGAGGATGTGTGGCTGTGTAATCTGACAGAATGGGGTTGATTGGTTATAAAGGCCAGTGTCCAGTTAGAAAGAGAGGTGCTGATGCCAAGGTTACTGAGTTTATTTACCAGATTGAAGGATGATGATGTTAATTACATTGTTCTGAATAGATTTTATCTGCTGCAGTCTGTAACAACATGCAAATGCATCCTCTGGTCATCTAGTGACAGCTATTGAGGATGAGGTTAAAATAGCATGCAATCAAGTGACAAGACTTGAACAAACATTATAGACATAAACAGAACATTGAACCCTAAATGTACTGGGAGATACATTTAATCTGCCCAGTTTAAGGTCACAAAAGAGTGAGTGATTATTGCAGCAAAACTGAGTTTAAGGCAAGAAGTAAACTTGGTGGACAAGTACCCTGGTCCTTTGCAGGGCTCAATTGCAGTTCCAAGCATAACAGACTGTGCTACATGTAATCCAGTAACAAAAACCAACTGATAAAGTGCCTGTGTAGTTTTAATCTGGTTATTTACTATAGATATGATGAAACAGTGTGATCTGGTAGGGCAGAGGCCATTGTTCATAACTCAAATCTTAGAGGGCTCAGGTTACTGGATGGAAAGCGAGACGAATGTTATCTACTTCATAATACTTGAAGGACTAAACATTTTTTGTTAGTTAAGAAGAATTACTATACATTTACAATAGTCAGTGTTAAGCAGTGTGACACAGTTAAGCACACTCAACTATATTAATCAATCCACAAATGCACAGAGAAAACATGCAAGTCCCATGCAGACCCTGATGCTGTGAGGCAGGAATGACAGATCTGCACTACCACTCTGTCTATGTTAAAACATCCGCAAACAGAACTTTACTTGAGCCCAAGGAGAAATTAGGCTTTTTTTACAGTTTACTGTACTAAACTTACTAAACCTTTACCTGATTAAAACCAAATATATATTTAATCCTTTTGTTTACTTCTTGTGACTTGATTGCACTCTATATGAGTACTTAATCTCTCCTTACATAGCAGTCACTTAATGACTGCAGCACATGTGTCAGTGATTGCTGAAATAACACAACACTTTACCTTACACTTGCGTTTTCATTATTGAACATTGAATCACAGTGGATTTCATTGGACTTTGCAAATGGGGAAAGAGAGGCAAATTATCCTGAATTAAATACAAATTTAAAGCACAAAATAATTGATCACATAAGTATTCGTGCCCTTCAAATCAGTGCTTAGAAGATGCACCTTTTTCAGCCAAGACAGCCTTGACTCTATGTGCACAGTTCTTGGTCAGCTTAGCACATATGGAAATTGCCATCTTCCCCTTCCTCTCTTACAAAAATGCTTCAGCTGGGTCAGGTTGCATGGGGATTATGAGTGTACAGTCTTTAGCAAGTCCACCCACAAAGCCTCAACTGAACGGAGATCTGGACTATGAGTCGGTTACTTCCGGGACATTAACATTGTTGTTTTTAACCATTCCTGTGTCACTTTGGCATTATTCTTGTGTTTGTGGTCTTTCTGGTGTCACACATGTGTGCTTGAGAGGCAACTAAAAGGCTTGTCTGATTGTGTGGAAGAAACTGTACTGGCTACCCCTGATGGGTGTCCTGTTCTGCCTTTGACATTGAGGGAAATAAGCACAGACTGGAGGAAGCATCAATCTTCTTTATTTTCTAAATCCTGCAGGATTAACACTTATTTAAACATATATCATCAAAGCAATGAAAGGATACATTCCAAATTCAGATCTTAATCACCATTCCATTACATAAGCTCTAATACCATTGGTTACTGTTGCTAATAAGACATGGCAGAACAGGGATACCTCAAAAGGTCACTATCAACCTGGTACACTACAGATGGCCGCTTGTTAGTTTCGTTAACCAAAGAAAGGTTCATGACCCATCCATCCATCCATTATCCAACCCGCTATATCCTAACTACAGAGTCACGGGGGTCTGCTGGAGCCAATCTCAGCCAACACAGGGCGCAAGGCAGGAAACAAACCCCAGGCAGGGCGCCAATCCACCACAGGGGGTTCATGAAGCCAAGGTGTTAAAGTACACTGGCCTCTTAAACTTCTGTATGCCCATACAATTTTGAGCACAGACCAGTCGACCACAAGTTCCCTGTTTCACTCATAACATGACTTGTTAGATGCAGACAACCCAAGTAGCCTATGTGTCAAAGCAGGCACACCTTGAAAGAAAAGCACTTTTAACTTTATTTTGTTTTAATTGTTGAAGCCTTGCTGTTAACTTAATAATAACACATGATTATGCCCTTTTCTTACTTAGTTCAAACTTGTTTGTTATAGCTTTTGAGTATAAGCTCAAAAGACTAGAGACTCGGCATAAACCCAATAAGCAATGTAGCTGTTTTTTCTTATCTTGTCAGCACACTTACATTACATGTCAAGGGCAAAACGAAATTCAACTTCTACACTTGTAATTCATCCACGAGTTGAGGGATGGTGCTGTTGCCTAATGCTTCTGCTCCTTACTCTCCTGCAGTTTGGATAACTGCCAGTCCCAATTATGTCACTTCCTGTCTCTTAGACCCTCCCCTTCCGGTTTGTCAGCTTCAATCATGATTTGACTACTGTCTGAATAAGACCTCATAATTGCCTGATAATGTTTTTGGCTTTCTTTTCTCAGTTATATGGGGTTCACCTCCAAAGTACCCTAAATCTTTATCTTGTTTTGTCTTCTGTTTAGTACTGGGAAAAAAAAATCTTCTCCCAAGGTGCAGGTTTTTTGCAGACTGCATCAGGTTTTTCTCTGGGATTTTTGTCTTTTCCTGCATTTATTTTATCCTGTAGTCTCACATGCCTTCCGGGGTCTGCTGCTGACAAGTATCTCCACAGCATGAGAATGGTATGTTTTCCTTCAGATGACTTCAGAGTCTCCCTTGTGTCTCCTGAGAAACTTTAGCTGAGATGTCATGTCCGTTTTCTTGTTAACAGTGGCTTTTTCTTTGCCAGTCTCTTGTCAAAATGAGACTGATGAAGCACCTGGGGCCTCATGCATAACACTGTGCTTAGAATTCATACTAAAATTTGGCATATGAACAAAAGCGGAAATGTGAGTACACACAAAAAAATCTAGATGCATAAATCTGTGTGTATGACAACTTCCATGTTCTTCTGCTCCATAAATCCCAGTCAGCGTCAAAAGTAACGCTCGCACATGTGCCTGTGGCCCCACCCTGACTCTCCCAGAATTATGCCTCTTTGAATGTGCAAATCAATATAATTAGCCCCTTACTGTATGTTTTGAGTTCTGTGAAATGACAATGGAAAAAGCATGGAGAAAAAGAATTTCAGCGAATACCAAGTAGAGACAAGGAAAAATGTACTACTTATTGGTTTAAACAGCGATAGAAACAACAAAAGGAAGTTGATCGAGTGACAGAGTGGCAGAGAAACTCGAAAGTGGTCAGATATCAAAGTTGCCGTGAAAAGGCAAGTTGTAGCCCACCGTCTGAGTGTCATATGGAAACATATTAGGGTGCAGAGAAAAAAAATAGGTACACTGTGTGAAAAATGGTTGAAATTTCTACTTTAATCACATACTTTATTTTGTCATTAAAGCAGAATGTCATAAACGTTTTTAATTTAACAGCTTCTCAAATCCCGTTTGTAACTGAAATGGCACATTAAATGCTTTGTATTCTATATGTTATTCTATGTACTATGTTCTATGTGCTTCTTAAATGGGCTTTCTCTTCCTCCAATAGGACACAGAAAACATTACATTCATGATGTTACAGCTCTCTGAACAATTTAAATACTAAGATGTATACTTAATATAATTTCCATGATGATAGAATTTAAAGCATAGTATACGTAAAACATTGAGGCACTTTGGCACATTGGTAGCATCTGCACCATACTCTTTCCATTTCTTAATGATTAGTTTAATTGCACTCCAAGAGATATTAAGTGACTTAGAAATGTTCTGTTATCCATCCCTTGACCATGTGCCTTTCATTGAGTTGCTTGGGGTGTACTTTTGCCTTCATTGTATATGTTAGTCCATCAAACTGACTCATCACAAACTGGACCTTCCACATACAGGTGCATTTAGACAACAATCAAGTGAAACGCCTTTAATACAGACAGGTAATCTCCATTGAACTAATTATGGGTCTTCCAAAAGCAAGGGGCTGCTCCAGTGATGATATAAGGGTGTCAAATTAATGACATCTGCACAGCATAAAGCCAAAGCTAAACAAGAATGGATGAAAAACAACAATGTTAATGTTCTTTAGTGGCCGGCTCAGAGTTCAGAAATCAACCCCAACATGTGGCTGGACTTGAAAAAGGATGTTCACTGTGGATCCCCATGCAACCTGACAGAGCTTGAGCAGTTTTGCAAATGAGAATAGGGAAAAACGGAGGGATGCAGATGTGTAAATGATAGAATAAGAGAGAGACCTATGCACAAAATCTTAAGGCTGTTATGGCTCCCAAAGGAGAATCTTCTAAGTACTGACTTGAATACTTATGCAATCAATTGCTTTGCATTTTATATTTATAATTAATTTATATCACTTGCAGAGATCCGTTTTCCCTTTGACATTAAACAGTCTATTTCTGTTGACCAGTGTCAAAAAAGCCAAATAACATCCACTGTGACTCAATGTTGTATAACAATAAAATGTAAAAACTTCCAAGGGGTGAATACCTTTCATAGGCACCATACTGTCATGGACACCAGGCACTGGGCTGGCAATGTGACTGGGAGCGTTTAAGATTTCTTACCTGGCCAAGCCAGTTTAATGGAAGAGCAGGGGGAAACCAATCACATGGACTATTTGTTCCCCTGATACATTAGGTGGCAGTCGCCCTGGTCAGGCTGGGAATTGCAGTCTCTTTAGACAGCTCTGCTGTGTTCCATGGGTGCCACCAAGGGAAACTGCAGGGACAGACTGTCCTCACTTTAAGGAACTAGACATGTGTCCAACCTGTGATGCAGTAACAGTAGAAATACTCCCTGGACTGGCATAAAGGAAGCCACTCAACCTCATCCAGGGAGTAGGAGTTGGGAGAGGATGTGGACAACACTCACCTGGAGGGAGTGAAAGGAATGGAAAAAAGTGTAGAAGGAAGAGACAATAAGATTAATTGAGACTGAGCTGTATTTATGAATAACCTGTGAAGTTATTTTCTAAAATAAATGATTATTTGGACTTGGGAATTGTGTTAATGTTGGAGGGTTTAGAAGTGCTGCCCCATACATATCACACTACAGTATATTCTGCTATTTGCTGGTGTAATGTTGGTACGCTATGATAAACCTGTGACACTCGGATGTCCCATTGAAAGGAGATTCCTATCTTGTATGGTTTCTCCATTAAGTAAAGCTGTGGCTTGCCTTAAGCCTTTTATTGGAAAAAGAAGATTCAGATACTGCACAACTAGATGAATGAATAGCATACATATATGTTTTGGCAATTACAAATTTTTACTTTGCAGTGTAATTTGTACTCCATACTGCCAGAATAGACTCTGGCCTCAGCACGTTAGAAAATGTATGGATGGATATGCAGTTTCTTGTGCATGATTTTTCTCTGAAAGGTGAAAAAATGTTTTCTAAATCCATAAAATGTACACAAAGCCATTAAAAGCCATTCTATTTCAAGCCAGTAGTCTGTGTTTTGATTTCAAGGTGTGAGCTCTGTTTCTGTTTACTCATTATATCTGCATGCTTCCTGCTAGCCTGCCAACACATTTTCTGGAGGTTCTCAGTGACAAACCATAGGTTTGATTACTTTCTGTGAAGTGTGTTACATTAAGAAAGTTTGTTGCTTCATAAATATAAACCACATCTCCTTTTTGTTTTTGTTTCAGATACATGCTGCCATTCTTTCTGGACTGTGCACTGAGCTAAAAGCTACAATAGAATATGTGTTACTTCTGTGTAATTTCTGTTGCAGGTTTTGTTAAATTAAGGCTCCTAAATTAATTTGCTCATTAAACTTTGTTTTGGGACTTTCATTCCATTTATAAATATTGCTATTTTTTCACATGCACAGGAGCAATCACCACACACATGGTGTAGCATAATTGCAATGAAATAAAAAGAAAGAAAGAAAGAAAGAAAGAAATGATATGGATAAGGGAAAGTTTAGGACAAACAGACGGGCTTAGTAGGCAGCTTAGAGTGGATGAAAAGCAGTGGTAAGAAGACACATTAGAGTACCCTGAATAGTAAATACTGATACAAATACAGAGAGCTTAAGCAGGTATTAAACAGCAGGCGGTTCTATTGTTTCAATAAACAATGATTTAAAAAGGGGTTAAGCAGTGATTTATAGATTTATATATATATAGATTTATATATATAGATTTATATATATATATATAGATTTATATATATATATATATATATATATATATATATATAGATTTATATATATATATATATATATATATATATATATATATATATATAGATTTATATATATATATATATATATATATATATAGATTTATATATATATATATATATATATATATATATATATATATAGATTTATATATATATATATATATATATATATAGATTTATATATATATATATATATATATATATATATATATATATATATATATATATATATATATATAGATTTATATATATATATATATATATATATATAGATATATGTGTGTGTGTGTGTTGTGGCAGTAGGGGGCAGTAGTGCACCCTTGAACCCTCAGGTACAACTCCAGACACCAGGTAAAAGTCCACAACCTTTTTATTTTCTTTTAACACAGTGCACCAAGCACCCTCCACACTACTCATTCAATAAATCAATAACTAATACAATAACCACTCCTCCTCACCCAGACACTTTGCTCCTCTACCTCCCAGCACAGCTCAGCGTCTGGACTGAGGCACTGTCCTTTTATAGCCCCTGACCCGGAGGTGTTCCTGTCCCAACAGTCCACAGTTCCTTATTCCTTCCGGGTCAGGGCAAACAGTCCTTTTCTTCAACCCGGGAGCACGTCGTTCCTTCCTATCACGTGACCATGACGTACTCCCGGGTCATAGGGCACAAAAGAGCCCATAAGCCCCCCCACAGCGACTCCTGGTGGCCCCCAAGGTATCCAACAGGGCTGTGTATAAACACTACAAGGTCCATAAGGCCCGCTGGACCTCAGGGCACGATCCTGCTGTTGGGAGAGCTCCTCCTGGCGGCCTGGGGGTTCGGACCAGCATGGAAAGCCGGCAATCCTCCACTATATATATATATATACTAGCAGAATACCCGCGCTTCGCGCTGTAATTGTTTTGTCATTGATATGAGTGTTGTTCTCATATCTATATATAAATCATGCATTGACAGAAGTTCCCCTTTGTTTGTAATGCAAAGTGTGATTAAATGCGCGATTTTTTAACGCGTTATGGAGCACATACATCGAAGCTTCTCAGCTGTGCTTGTGCTAAGAAAAGGAAGCATTTTAAAAATAACGTACCACGATTGTCAATGTAACCTTTTGTAAGTAGTGCCTGGAGGATTCAGTGTGCTCGCTTCTTATTGTTTCGCTGCCTTCTCAATTATATAATGCATGTTTTCTTCAGCGCTTTTTGGAGCTCTTCCTGGTTTTCTACGTACTGAGTTGACAGTCAGTTCACGTGATTACGTGGGAGGCGTGATAATGTCACACGAAACTCCGCCCCCACGGGTTTCGAGCTCTACTCCATTACAGTAAATGGAGAAAAATAGCTTCCAGTTATGACCATTACGCGTAGAATTTCGAAATGAAACCTGCCCAACTTTTGTAAGAAAGCTGTAAGGAATGAGCCTGCTAAATTTCAGCCTTCATACCTCCACGGGAACTTGGAGAATTAGTGATGAGTCAGTGAGTGAGTGAGTGAGTCAGTCAGTCAGTCAGGGCTTTGCCTTTTATTAGTATATATATATATATATATATATATATATATATATATATATATATATATATATATATATATATATATATATATATATATATACATACATACACTAGACGCTCCCCGTGAACAGGACAAACTTTAAAAATCAATAAACAAAAACGTATCGCTTGCTAAGCTGAGGCAAGTTATGCTCCAAAACACAGTAGTAGACCATCTCCTCACGCCTGACTTCGTGCTTCCCCTTGGCCTGGAGAATCTGTCTAGGATTAGCACAAATATATCGCTCCTGCAAGCGAACAGTGATTCTTAGTACCATGACAGAAGTTGCAAAATCAATCGGAATGTTCAAGCAAATTGTACAAAAAAACCCCAATCTAAATCCATTAAGTAGTTCTCTTGTTCACTAGCTAAGCGGATGTAAGATACGCCCCGAGGCTGGCGCGAGTGAGGCGGGATAACCCCTCCCCCCTCGGCCCACTGCGTCTCTCTCAGATTTGCATAAATAAATTGTTATCACAAGTGAACTCTGATACTTAGCACGATGAGACAGGTTGCAAAATCAACCAGAAGATTCAAGCACATTAATGAAAAAACCTGATCTAAATCCATGAACTAGTTCTCTCATGAAAAGTGGACAGACATACAGACAGATGCTGGATATTATATATTGTGAACTTTGCCCGGACACAGACAGGCGGACATGTTGTTAAAATACCACCACACGTTTATTTACAATATTTACACAAAATAATAATGGTCACGCAGACCCAGTCCAAAGTCCATAAAGTGCACAAACCCCAAAATGACACTCAGTCCTGGCCACAATGCCTTCTTCTCGGGCCGCCTCCACTCTCTTCTGCCTCGTCCTTCTTCCACCCGACTCTAGCCTCGAATGAATGGAGACGGCCCCTTTTATAGAGGACCCGGATGAGCCCCAGGTGTTCCCGGCAATCTTCTTCTGGCCACGCCCCAGTGTGGCAGAAGTGCCGGCTGTCCTCCTGGCTGCTCTCCGGGCATCCTCCAAAGTCTTCCCCCCAGCACTTCCTGGTGTGGCGGGAGTGCTGGGGAAACAAGTCCCCAAGGCATTGGGGCGCCTCCTGGCGGTGACCATGGGCTCCTACAGGGAAGGGCTTCCATGCCCTTGACCCGTGGCCCCCAAAGCAACCCGGAAGGCAAACCCCACGTGATCCAGGCAGGGCTCTGACCCTCTTCCGGTCGCTCCTGGCGTCCCGGCCGGGTCATGGCCCCTGGCATCCCTGACAATATATATATATATATAACCATGGCACACACTGCATTATATATATATATGGAACCTCGAGATACGAGTTTAATTCGTTCCAGCACTGAGCTTGTATAGTGAATTTCTCGTTTCTCGATCTAGAACAAATTTCCCCATTGAAAATAATGGAAATCCAGTTAATCTTTTCCACACCCCCAAAAATATCAACATAAAAATTTATTTTCCTAACAAATAACACTGATAAATAATATATACAAGTGGAACCTCGGTTTGCAAGTAACTTGGTTAACGAGTGTTTTGCAAGACTAGATAAATTTTTAAATTAATTTTGACTTGATAAAACAAGCGATGTCTTGCAATACAAGTAGTATGGATACACTTTGTCTGCTGAGCGTCATGTGAGCATAACTGAGCTGATGGTTCTTCTCTCTCGCTCGCTCTCTCTCTCTTCTTGAGGGCAATCATCTCCTATTCTCTGTCTGCATGTCTGCGATATTTTTGGATACGCTTAAAAAAAATGTAGCGAACTGCTACAGCGAAACAATGAAATCACAGCGCACAAACGAGTAGATCCTCACGCTATGGGAGAACAAGGAACACTGAGTGAGCTGACGGGCTGACAGCGTCAGCTTGGGTGAATCCCCAAGTCGAGGCGGATCAGGAAACGCGTTATGCATAACCACACCCTGGCTCGTGGCTCGTTGCTCGTTATGCGAGCCAATGCTCATATTTAGATCTGAATTTTTCGCTCATACTTTCCTCTTATCTTGAATTTCTCGTATACAGAGGTGATCGTATCTAGAGGTTCCACTGTGTGTATATATATATATATATATATATATATATATATATATATATATATGCAGCTGGAGATCCACAAAGGGAAATGAATCACGTATCATAAACTAATTTTTATTCCTGAGCTTTCAGCCCCTGCCAGGGGCCTTCATCAGAGGATAATGCTTAGACTTACAAGAATCAAAGGCAATATATAGCAAAAATTATATACTGTATATATAATTATATTATATTATACTATATTATATATATAATATCTGCAGTGGGTTGGCACCCTGCCCGGGATTGGTTCCTGCCTTGTGCCCTGTGTTGGCTGGGATTGGCTCCAGCAGACCCCTGTGACCCTGTGTTTGGATTCAGCGGGTTGGAAAATGGATGGATATAATATAATATAATATAATATAATATAATATATACAGTATAGTGACATCTTGTAATTACTGTTTAGAATGTTTTCTATTTACTGTGTTTAGGAGAGGTTCTGGGTTGTCTCTGAGACAGGAAACAGGAACGAAGGACGTGTGTGTGCATGTGTGTATATGGTTGGGGAGATGGATAAAGGAAGCCTTGAAAGTGAACAGAGAAAGGGATTAAAAAGAGCAATGTACGATAAAGGGTAAAGACAAAATAGTGAAATTTCATCATTTTAGAAGTGTGCCTAGTGACCCTAAACAGTGGACTGGGGACGTTTTTTTGCTGTTCTGTTCAGTTCTTGTTTTCAATAAACTCTGCCTCTTTGGAGCACCATGTTTCAAGCACCTACAGTATTTTTGAGTCTCACCCTTCTTAGTCACAGCAATAAATACACATATATCCCTCAACGATTCTGAGCATGACATTATAAGAAACTAAGAACATAAGAGATCTGACAAACAAGAGAAGACCATTCAGTCCATCAGTTTAGCTAATAGCTAATCTGTCCCAATAGCTCATCCAGATTCAGGTTGTCAAGGTTTCTGCATCAACTCCATGTGTCTGTAGTTGGTTCCAGAGTCTCACAACTCTTTTCATAAAGAAGTGCTTCTTGGCTGCACTTCCCCTTAATTTCCATTGGTGTCTTTCAGTATGTAATTCACCCTTAAGCTAAAAGAATGTTGCTAGATCTACTTTATCAACGTCTTTTAGGATTTTAAATACCTGGATTAGGTCCCCACGCAGTCTCCTCTGCTCGAGAATAAACATGTTTAATTTTTGAGTCTGTCACAGTAGGGCATGTCCTTTGATCCCACGAAGCACTTGTCTGCTCTCTTCTGCAAAGTTTCAAGTGCTGCTATGTCTTTCTTGTACTGTGGTGACCAGAACTGCACACAATATTCCAGAGGTGGTCTTACTAGTGCATTATATACTGTAGTTTGAGCATAATGTCCCTTGAAATGAATTCATCAGTTTTTATTATATAACCTAAAATTTTAGTTGTCTTGTTAATCATTTCTGTGCATTGCTTAGTTGATTAAAATGATTAAAATATTGTATCAACATCAACCCTTAAATTCTTTCCAGAAGTTGCTTCAAGTGTGACAGTCTCTCCCCTCTTTTTTATTACTACGATCTTTCCCATCTTGCATGTATAATTGTTGTTCCTTTTGCTCATATGTAGCATTTTGCACTTTTCTACATTAACTGTCTTTTCCAGGTGTTCACCCAGATTGCCCAGATCTTTTTGAATTATTTTTGCTGCCCCATCAGTGTCTGCCATCCTTCCAATGTTTAGCATCATTTGTGAATTTTACAAGTTTGCTAACTATACCAGAATCAATGTCATTAGTATAAATCAGAAAAGGTAATAGTCCAAGGATAGACCCCTGAGACACTCCACTGTCTCCTGCCAGTTAACCAACTAGAGATCCAGTGATCGGATCAGTGATGTTACTTGGGGCCATCAGCTGTTATGAGTCTTTCAACATCAGACACCTTTACCTAGGCAGCCATGCACAAATTTTCCTTGCTTATTAATCTACCCACATTGAGTGCATTCTTTAACCCCAAAGACTCCTTAAAATGTGTTTTGAATTTAATTTAATTTTGTAGTGGTTCCATTGCACCTACAAAGTAGTTTTTCTTCAATGCTGTATAATCATTGTGGAAGTATAACTCCTGAGATTTTTACTATGGTCAATCCTGAACTGTAACTGAACTAAACATAACTACCGTATATACTCGTGGATAAGTTCTCCAGCGGATAAGTCAGCACTTGATTTTAACGTATAATTTTTGGTATTTTAGAATGTTGGTCATATAAGTCAAATGAGGAAAACTCTATTGGTCCAAGAGATTATGATATGCTAACGCCCACCTGAGAGAGTAACCATGGCACACACTGCATTTTCTTTCTATGTATTGTGCCTAAGCGACCTCATGGTAATACCCGAACTATTCTGAAGCAATGTTTGCACTGTTTTGTGTTTTTTATATCTCACACCCTAATGCACCTTTATCGTAAGAGCATCCCTTATCTACGATGGAGTGTTCAATCAGAAGAAAATATGAAGCTAGGTTTAAATTAAAAGTCGTTAAAGTGCCAAAAGAAATTGGTAACTGTGCTGCTGCAACAAACTTGTGCGCCAGAGAAACTGATTGGAGGAAAAAAAATGTAAGCTTCACATTTTTGAATTTGCGCATAAGTCGGGGTCTGATTTTATGATCAAGTTTTCAGGTTTCAAGACTCGACTTATACATGAGTATATATGGTATCTCAAATTTAGTGATATAACTACATAGCTGGAAATTGTAATTGATTGCAAAAGTAGCTTGTTAAATCAGTTCTAGTTGGAAAATGACACACAGGCCAAAATATATAGTGTATTTAATTTTTTTCCTATTGTAATTTCCATAGATTCAGCAAAGTGATATGTGCACCGGCACATTCCCTACATATGTGCATAAAGTTCATGGGAATTCCTTTAACAGAGCTCTGTTTTTTTAATTAAATTTAATTTTAATTCACATACAGTACTACACACATTGAGTTTCTTATGTTAGACTGATAGTATAGAGACATAAAAATATCACACGTTAATAAAAATTATGATAAAACCAATCAGCAGTAAATTGCAGCTGTGTACTTATAAAGCAATTTTAGAATAACTGTTCTTTGGGGCTACAGCGGCAAATGACAAATTAGAAAATGTACGCCTGGTGTAACATTTGGGTGTTTTCAGTTTTTACTTAACTGGGTTGAAAGTTAAACCATTTTCAGTTTCAGTTACTTCATCAAAGAGTCAGTTACCATATTTTTATTTATTAAATGTTTGCAACAATGACTTATTTTCAGCAATAATAGAATGCAGTGACATGCATTAGTGAACTAAATTAAATATATACTCCTTAACAGCATTTTAGAATGTCTTCTCCTTAAAACCAGAGCCCAGGCAGGCTTGTGGTGGCTCAGTAGCCTTCATTGCCAGCAGAGTCCAATTCATGTGATTGTAAAAAATGGCCTTGATTGATTTGCTGTCATTAGTTGTTTGTTGTTCAAATCTCTTAAACATAACATTTTTGAAGGTACTGTTGTAGCAAAAACTTTCCTCTGTTTTCAACGAAAATCACCAAACACCTCCTTGGGGAATTGTGGAAAAAAGCAATGACTGCTATTTAAAACTCATGCAAAAATACAGGACCCTCAAACTGAAAGAGGATGTAAGCAATCTCGATCGGTAATGCTGATGGCTGCACTGCCAAATCAATATTGTGAAAATCCATTTTAGTATTATCGTTTTTCTGTTTTATTAAATTCATAATTTTCTGAATTATTAAATATGCAACGTAAAAAAATTCTGATGTTAAGGATGTATTAAATACATGAATCTGCTTTATGTCAAAAGAGTAAGAAATAACACTTTATAAATATAATAAAGGGTGGATTAGCCAACTCAAATGACACATAAATCCCCTCAGGCATTATATGTCCATAAATCTCGAAAATATTAAGTGAATGCACTTTAAATGCAATGAGTAGGCAATTCATTTTCTTGTCGTCTACCGCAACGGTAATAACCCCTTCTCGTTCCTAATAAATAAATGATAAGACTGATAGCTGGATGCTATAAAAGTATTACATTGGGATGAAGAATTTCAGGAAAACATGATTACATGTATTTTTATTTTATTGATTTTATAGATCATATTGCAATGAATGAAGAATATAATCAGTGCTACTTTTCATGCTTTGGTGTTTTTTACCAAATCAATCTCAACACCTTTCCCACACCCAATTGGAGAGCTTTACGCGCAGAGAGACCAATATGAAGAAATCTGTCAGATATTTGGAAATTGACTACATACACCTTTCATGATTTCGTTCCTTTAGATTTCATGGCCTAGCATAATTTTGTATAGAGGTTATAAGAAACAAGGAAAGCAAATAAATACAGTATATAAATAAATGTATATTTTGCAGAAATTATGAAATTAACTAAAAGAATACATCGGAAGGAAGTACTGAATTGCCTGATAGCAGTAGGCAGAGCTCACTCCTTGACATGACTCCTGTACAGCTTGTTTGGTAGAGGCAGGTTCTCACAGCTGACCATATATGATAAAGTTAATAAAGCAAACCCTTGAGGGTTCAACTATAAAGCTTTTGGATTTTAATTTCTCTCCCTTTCTTTCAGGTTAGATCTCATGCCTATTAGATTTTCCTTGTTGGATGTGTTGTTTTCTTTATTTTGGCTTCCCTAACACTTCTTAAACTCAGGTGATTGTGCTATAGACAGAAAAAGTGAGAAGACAGAAGATGTCAGCAACTGTTAAACAGTTGTCAGCTTTTTACTATGTGTACAAGGCCTAAACTCACTTGTGAATTCACTGATTTGTTTTCTGCTCTTTTTTGTGTTAAACTGTAAGAGTAAATCAAAGGTGTTTCTGGAAATCCTGAGCTTGAAAAGAAGCTTTCTGTGGGAGTCCTTGAGTTTGTAAGCCTGTCTTTTTGGTGAGATGAAGCTCACTTGGCTAGATTATACTCAGCCTAGGAAAAGGGTGAAATTGTAAATAGAACATGGAAATTAACACTGGCATAAACAAAAAGTTTAATTTAACTGAACATTTAATAGAACATTTAAATGCATTTTCAAGCCCAACTTATATGAAAGGTGTCAAAATACTTGATGTTATGTGCTTGAAAATTGAATAAAGGAATTTTTTATCTTGGCACGAGATAAGTGTAATGCAAATTTTTTGCAGGTTCATTTCACACAGAGTTTTTGAATGGCATACATGAATGCATTTGAATGGCAGCCTCACAGCTCCTTGGTTCAATTCCTAGCTTATGTATGTTAAAATATTTCTGTGATTATGGGAGTGTGCTGCAATAATGTGGTGTCCTACCAGGGTTGGTTATTGACTTCTCCCTAATGATGTATGGACATTCTGTATCTGCTCACATCCATAATAGAAAATGGATGTATTTGGTAAAGGCACTGTTATCAGATTAAGCTAGGCTTTATTCAATTTAATAGTTTTTTGTAGTCAACTGTACTTTACTTACTATTGTATACCTGCCAGAAGAGAATAAATCCCAGTCCCCCAGTAGCTAAGCTAAATGGTTGAGACATAAGGCTACTAATGCCTTGTCTGTGACCATAACCAAAACATGTAATCTGCTAGTGCATACACTGAAGAAATAGACTATTAAAATGAATTTTAATTTGTATCTTTTTTGTGTTAAAACATTAAGTTATATATTGAATTTGCACATTAATACACTTCATCCATTCATTTCTCAACTATGGAAAAACATAGTATGTCACATCTTTCAAGTTTTCAGCAAATTGAGAAAATGATGTCACCCCTATAATTAACAATCTCTAGATTTCATTTTTCCTGAGCATCACATACACAATATTGTTTTTTTTTTTCACAAATCAACAACAACTACCATTTAAATCACACAGTCACAGCATTTAAATCACGTGATCGTAATCCAACATTTTCATTGGTAGTCGTTCTTTCCTCATTCATTGGTCAGTGGAGTTGCCTGGTTTTTGTCTTGCAGTATGTAATATACTGTGTACATACAAACTTCTTCCATCGTGCTATGACCAGAATGAAGAAATATTTGGCCATCACCACTACCTTATAACATCAGAAAGGATCTAGTAATTTCAAAAATTAAAAAAAAAAGCTCAATTTTGAAAAAAAAGGTAGTTATTAGGTATTTCCATTGCACAAAAGATTTATTTTTGGAACACGTCTATTACAATTCAGGGTCACCGATCTGTAGTCTAATCTTGACACCATCAACACAACATATGAAACAAATTCAGACTGAAAATTCTCATACAAATATGCAGACTCATGGTTAATCTCATGGTTTAGTGAAAATTTGAACATTTAATTTAAATTTTTATATTTTTAAAAAATGTATATCTTGTTCTGGGCGGCACGGTGGCGCAGTGGTAGCGCTGCTGCCTCGCAGTTAGGAGACCTGGGTTTGCTTCCCGGGTCCTCCATGCGTGGAGTTTGCATGTTCTCCCCGTGTCTGCGTGGGTTTCCTCCGGGCACTCCGGTTTCCTCCCACAATCCGAAGACATGCAGGTTAGGTGGATTGGCAATTCTAAATTGGCTCTAGTGTGTGCTTGGTGTGTTTGTGTGTGTCCTGTGGTGGGTTGGCACCCTGCCCGGGATTGGTTCCTGCCTTGTGCCCTGTGTTGGCTGGGATTGGCTCCAGCAGACCCCCGTGACCCTGTATTTGGATTCAGCGGGTTAGGAAATGGATGGATGGATATCTTGTTCTTGCATTGCATATTGATGACAGTCTCTCTCTGTAGCTTGAGATTTAGTTTGTTGTGATGCATGTGTTCATAAGGGTTTTATCTTTGTAAAACAGATTTACAAATACAGATAAAGAGTTGGGGTCTGAAGCGGATTCCTAATTTAATTCTTAGCAGTTGTATAAAGTACAAATGACCACTACTTTCTTAAATGGCGAATGAGGCGTGGTGGGATGTCTGGAGCCGAAGTGGAGGTTCTCCTGGATTTCTTCCTTCAGCCTAAAGGCAAAGAGGGAAAATTTATTAAAAATGTTGTCACATCACTCTCTATCCACATTGTTCTTACCTGCTCAGAGCCCTTAAAATGCTCAATGGGTGCAAAAGTCTGACACCTTACATGCATGTGCGTACAGTACAGTGCCTTCAGAAAGTATTCTGACCCCTTCACTTTTTCAAATTTTATGTTGCAGCCTTAATCATTTAAATGTATTTATTACTCATAAAGCAACACTCAATACACCAAACTAAAAAACTGAATATCACATAGACAAAAGTACTCAGACCTTTTGCTATGAGACTTGAAATCTGACTCAAATGGATGATTCTCTTCCTTTCTCTCCTACTGTATACCCCAGTCTGCTGGATGTTTCACCACGTTAACCTCCGACCATTGAGGACAAATATCATTGTTGCCACAACCACCACCACCTTTTAGCCTTCCAGTGTGCTCATAGTCTTCCTGATTCAGGTAAGAGAAACTACACTGAAAATACATTATTACTACTTTATATCGGCTGTGTATTTATCATATCATTCCAGATTTTACTATATGTTAGTGTTATTTTAGGTTTTAAGTATTATTTGGTATGATTTCATAGGTTAATTTTTGGTCTGGGAATGCTCAAAACTTTCTAAAATATAAATTACTGTATACAGTAATCCCTCCTCGATCGCAGGGGTTGCGTTCCAGAACCCCTGCGATAGGTTAAAATCCGTGAAGTAGAAACCATATGTTTGTATGGTTATTTTTATATATTTTAAGCCCTTATAAATTCTCCCACACTGTTTATAAATATTCCCCACACAGTTATACAGCATAAACCCTTTGTATTCTCCTAGATATTAGGTAAGATTCATTGAAATTATGTATGTAAACACACTGTTTATATACAGTAAAACCTAAATATTATTTTAAAGATATCGAGCGTCTCCGATATCACATATGTTGCAGACATTATGATAGACAGGCCACCAGCAATAAATACGTACAATGCAAGAAAAATTGTATACAGTAAATGTGTGTACAGTGTCATTAAACGTACGTACATGTACTAAGTACTGTAAGTATTAATTTTGGTTACTCACCAACAATGACACGACGATTTGCCCAGTAACGATGAGTTTAATTTTACTGCACAACAAAGGAAAGTGTTACAGCCCTCCTAAAGGAGTCTCTTCAGGCGACTGTGTAGCACTGCCGTTGTTCTTCTCCTGGCAGTCTTCAATCCAAATCCCTAAAGCAGATTCGATCCGGACTACTGCCTTATTACGTCCACTTACAACTCATTTTGCACCCTGGTTAAAAGGACACTGCGGCCGTAGATCTTATATTCTTTTCCTCCTTTTTAAATAAAAGGAATCGTGGACTCATTGACGCCGTAATGGTGTCCTACAGCAGTGTAGCTTTTCCCTTCCTTAAACATATCCAAAACTTTTACCTTTTCGGCAATCGTTAGCATCTTCCATTGACACTTGGGCACGGCCCCTGAAGCAGTACCAGGAGCAGATCGTTTTGGAGCCATAATGAAGGGCTTGACTACGCACAAAGATAAACACAAAAGAACACAAAAGTTAACTCTTTACACAGCGAAACACGCTGATGCTGAATGAGCAAGACGAGACTTCCTGGTTAACGCCGTGGAATCGAATTGGCGCTCTGTCGCTGAGCCAGTCAGCACACAGGAACTTAACTGCGTGTTCTGATTGGTTAGCTTCTCAGCCTTCTGCCAATAGCGTCCCTTGTATGTTATCAACTGGGCAAACCAACTGAGATAGCAAATACTGGAAGTAAAAAGACCCATTGTCCGCAGAACCCGCGAAGCAGCGAAAAATCTGCGCTATATATTTAGATATGCTTACATATAAAATCCGCAATAGAGTGAGGCCGCGAAAGTTGAAGCGCACTATAGCGAGTGATTACTATATACTCACATATAAGTCGGGTCTTGAAATCTGAAAAATCGTTCATAAAATCAGACCCATTCAAAAATACAACACATTTTTTTATAGCTTCCTCCAATCTCGCATCAGTTTCTCAGACACATCGAATTTTGTTTAAGCAGCACAGTTAACAATTTCTTTTGCCACTTGAACGACTTTTAATTTAAAACTAACTTCATATTTTCTTCTGATCTAACGCTCCATCGTAGATGAGGGATGCTCTTATGATAAAGGTGTATGAAGGGTGTGAGATACAAAAACACAAAACAGTGCAAACATTCCTTCAGAATAGTTCGGGTATTACTGTGAGGTCACGTAGGCAAAATACATAGAAAAAAAGGCTGTGTGCTCTGTGGTTACTCTCTCAGGTGGGTGTTAGCATATCAAAACCAGAACACCTTAACAGGACAGTCAAATTATGAAAATTCATGAAAATAAACACGTAAAAAATAAATACCAGAGATTCCGTAACTCTCTTCTCTGTGAATGACTGCAACTGCGTGTCCCCAACGTCCAGCCCCATCCTCTTCTTCAGGCTGGAGCAAGATGTACTTGGAATGACAGAGCAAAGGACCACATGCTGGAAAAATCATCATAGATTCTTTGTATGCAGTAATTTCCCTAAACTGGGTGAAGTCTTTATTTTATATAATTGACTGAGTAAAACACAGTGTTCATTTACAGTATCTACCCCTCTTGTTTTTAGTGTAATACTGTAGGAATGAATGACTCTATGAAAATGTATCAGAATAAAAGAACCATTTGCATCTCAAAATGTAGTGAAGCGAAAGTAGTCAGAAACTTTTATACTCCAGTATAGTAGATGTATTCTCAAAACATACTCAAGCACAATTACAATGAAGGTGTTATTACTTGGGGACAGTTCAGTTCAGTTACTGCATAGAAAAGGTACAGTTTCTACCTCTCACCATCATTGACTGTTAGGTCAATCAGTTTCTCATCAAGAACCTGTAACTCCTACCTCTGGCTGTACGTTTGTGTAACATGCTATACAGCTGGGGTTTATACTTCATGCCATCATCACCATAAACTCCCACAGTTCATTAGGCAACAGAGCCTCATGGCCATTTTAGGAACAGTAGACTAAAAATTCAGATATTGCTCTTGTTTACAGTTGTAGAAATTACTCTTTATTTCCATTTACAAAACCTTTCCAATGAATTATTGTGACCAATTCTTCACTACCACATATTATACTAAACACAGTGTACACCCTTTGGCCACCATTATTTCTGCACTGGATTATTGCCCTAACAGGGTGAGGCTTCACCCCAGATTCATGAAAGCCATCTAAACACATAAGGTTCCTTAAATCTTTGTCATAGACATCACGACCATCCTCTATGGGGAAAAAAATAACAAATGTATAATTTTGTTTTAAGAGTCTATAATAATTTCCTTTTTGGTTTCCACTCTATTGATTTAATAAAACAAAATCCACAGCTTTTATCTTAGCAAGCCATCTGGCATTTATTGTCCTAGAGGGTTATATTACTGCATGCCTGTGAGTAATTTAATTAGATAGCACTTCTTCTGTAGCTCAGATTCAAAATGTCTGCTACAAAAAGGACAGTTTGTTACGCAGTACCATAAATGAGCACAAATGTTTGTGTTAAATGTAAAAGTAAAAACATCCCATAGTCACAAAGGACAAAACAAGTAAAAATTATTCTGGTTTTAAATGGAATGGAAGGTATATGTGTACAAATTATTGTTTCTATACAATGCTGCTGAAAAGTTTTCAGACCCTTGAGCATTTGTCTAATTTTTCTGAAACACAGAAACATACTGACTTTTTTTCTGCGTGATGTTTTTTTATATTTCAAACCACTAAAACTGGTAAGCCTTTTGATTTAATATTGTTTTCAGTTAGAAAAAATAATCTTAAGAAAAAAAGAAAAGAAACTGTTTTATGTAATCCTCACACTTTCATAATTTGTAAAGTTATTTGGCAGCAATAAAAGTTTAAGTTTTCTGGGGTAAATACAGTCATATGAAAAAGTTTGGGAACCCCTCTTAATTCTTTGGATTTTAGTTTGTCATTGGCTGAGGTTTCAAAGTAGCAACTTCCTTTTAATATGTGACATGCCTTATGGAAACAACAGTATTTCAGCCGTGACATTAAGTTTATTGGATTAACAGAAAATATGCAAGATGCATCATAACAAAATTAGACAGGTGCATAAATTTGGGCACCCCAACAGAGATATGGCATCAATACTTAGTTGAGCCTCCTTTTGCAAATATAACAGCCTCTAGATGCCTCCTATAGCCTTTGATGAGTGTCTGGATTCTGGATGGAGGTATTTTTTACCATTCTTCCATACAAAATCTCTCCAGTTCAGTTAAATTTGATGGTTGCCAAGCATGGACAGCCTGCTTCTTATCATCCCATAGATTTTTGATGATATTCATGTCAGGGGACTGTGATGGCCATTCCAGAACATTGTACTTCTCCTACCTCTGCTTGAATGCCTTTGTAGATTTCGAACTCTGTTTTAGGTCATTGTCTTTTTGGAATATCCAACCCCTGCGTAACTTCAACTTTGTGACTGATGCTTGAACATTATCCTGAAGAATGTGTTGATATGGGGTCGAATTCATCCAACCCTCGACTTTAACAAGGGCCCCAGTCCCTGAACTAGCCACACAGCCCCACAGCATGATGGAACCTCCACCAAATTTGACAGTAGGTAGCAGGTGTTTTTCTTGGAATGCGGTGTTCTTTTTCTGCCATAGAAAGCGCTTTTTGTTATGACCAAATAACTCAATTTTTACTGTCACTCTTCAGAGGAGAGTCAAAGGGAAGCACAACTTGCAATTGACCACCTTAAATAGCTTTTCTCATGATTGGACACACCTGCCTATGAAGTTCAAGGCTTAACAAGCTAATCCAACCAATTTGGTGTTGCAAGTAATCAGTATTGAGCAGTTACATGCAATTCAAATCAGGAAAATTACAAGGGGACACACATTTTTGCGCAGCCAGTTTTTCACATTTGATTTAATTTCATACAACTAAATACTGCTTCACTAAAAATCTTTGTTCGGAAAACACCCCAGTTCTCAGATGTTCCTAGGAAATGAAATGAATTATCTTTTTTGTTGAGAGGAGAGTCAATTATTATGCAGGCTGAGAGGAGTTCCCAGATTTTTTCATATGACTGTATGTCCTAGCTTTGCACACTGAATCGGTAAGTCGTCTACTCTGACATACTCAGCTGCTCACCCCAGTAAAATCAAACTTGTCTTTAGTCAGAGGGGTGTGCATGAGAGCTGACAACCAATGAATGCACATCTGGAACTACATCACATATAAGGATTAAGGAAGGCAAGTGTTTTTGACCTCACAAACAGGAGAGAAGCTCATCTGTCCGAAGTCTGGTGTTTTACATACCACAACAAAAATAGAAAAAAGAGACAAAGTTGAGATTCAAATCACTGTACCTGTTAACCCTTTTTTACAGCACTAACCCAATCGGGCAACACACTATTGGTTGTCAGTAAAAGGGAAGATCATTGGGTGTGTTAAAAAGGTGTCACACAGTGAAATGAATGGATGAGTAGTAGTTTTTTCAAACTAAATAAGGAGAAAACAGAAGTTTTAGTGAGTGGCAAAAATGGATATAATGAGGTTATTAGAAATAAACTTGATCCATTAGGCTTAAAAGTCAAGACAGAGGTAAAGAATTTAGGGATAATTATTATTATTATGACTCTGAACTACATTTTAAATCACACATTAATCAGATTACTAGGACAGCATTTTTTCACTTAAGAAATATAGCAAAAGTTAGACCTCTTATAACTTTTCAAGATGCTGAAAAATCAGTTCATGATTTTGTTTTCAGTTGGCTATATTACTGTAACGCACTCCTCTCAGGACCACCCAAAGAAGACATCAATCGATTGTATTTATCAATAGCGCCTGACGACCCCGACACTCTTGATTCACTGACACAATATCTCACTTGTGTTACCGAATGGATAAGTAGTAATTTTCTCAAACTAAATAGAGAGAAAACAGAACTTTTAGTGATTGGCAATAATGGATATACTGTAGTGAGGTTATTAGAAATAAACTTAATGCATTAGGATTAAAAGTCGAGACGGAGGTAAAGAATTTAGGGGTAATTATTGACTCTGACCTGAATTTCAAATCACATATTAATCAGATTACTAGGACAGCATTTTTTCACTTATGAAATATAGCAAAAGTTAGACCTCTTATAACATTGCAAGATGCTGAAAAATTAGTTCACACTTTTATTTTGAGTTGACTAAATTACTGTAACGTACTCCTCTCAGTTCTACCCAAAAAAAGACATCAATCCATTACAACAAGTGCAGAATGCAATTACTAGAATTTTAACTTGGAAAAGAAAATCTGAGCACATCACCCCAGTTCTGATGTCACTAAATTGGTTACCTGTGCCATTTAGAATTGTCTTTAACATACTGCTTATGGTTTACAAAGTCTTAAATAATATCGCTCCATCTTATATTTTGGAATGCCTGTCACCTTACACTGAAAATTATACCCTTAGATCTTCAAATGAATGTCTGCTTAGAATTCCAAGAGCTAAACTTAAAAGAAATGGTGAGGTGGTCTTCTGCTGCTATGCACCTAAAATCTGGAATAGCTTACTGATAGGAATTTGCCAGGCTAATACAGTGGAGCACTTTAAAACACTGCTGAAAACTCATTACTTTAACATGGATTTCTCATAGCTTCATCTTAGTTAAATCCTGATGCTCTGTATATTCAATTAATTATCATTTTTATTCATGGTGACTCTGTAGTCTGTACTAACCCCTACTTTCTCTTCTGTTCTTTTTCTGGTTTTCTGCGCCACCACCACCTAATCAAAGCACCATGATGTCCCTACATTGATGGATTAAAGGCCAGAAGTCCACATGACCGTCATCATCAAATTCTTCCATGTGAAACCTGAATACCATGAGGACTGATTGAGGTCATTTATAGAATGCTTACAGGAGGCTGGGTGGTCTTGTGTCCTGGAACCTCTGCAGATTTTTATTTTTTTTCTCCAGCCGTCTGGAGTTTTTGTTTGTTTTTTCTGTCCTCCCTGGTCATCGGACATTACTTTTATTCTATGTTAATTAGTATTGCCTAATTTTATTTTTATGTTTTGTCTTTTTTCCTCTATCTTCATCCTGTAAAGCATTTTGAGCTACATCATTTGTATGAAAATGTGCTATATCAATAAATATTGTTAGTTGCTGTTGACATAATCAGCGATTTCCAGCCATTTAAACTGATACGGCCTAGCAATCAAATGTCCAACTCAGTCATCAAGTTTGAAATGACCTACAACTAGAACTCAGCTCTAACCAGACTGTGCTTCAGTACCGTAATTCTCAAACAGTGCCATGGATTCTCAATCAGGTTGAGTTTCAGTATCACTGAACTCTTGCTGGAAATTCATCTTTTTTTTTTTTTTTTGTCTTGAGACTTTCTAACATTGGTCTTGTAGTTGGGATTATTGTCCTATTGAAAGATGAACTTTTGTCCAAGCCTAAATGTTTCAGTAGGCTCAAATCTTGCAGTATTTATTTTACCCCACATCTCAGTACAACGTGGATAATTAAAAGAAATATATCAAAAGAATTATAATACATAAAAGATTTATCTGCATCCCATATTGGTAAAAGTGTAGAGCTAATTAAACACGCAATGATAGCATTAATAAGGTTGTCAATAAATGAAATCAACAACAATCATAAGGAATAAAGGGGGGTTCTAAGGCAAGTTATACTTTTCATCAAACCAAAATGATCAAAGGAATGAATAATGATAACTAAATCATAAATAAAAGATAAATATGGGATAGTGGAAACGAACACTGTCACCAAACTCATTATGTATCATTTGGTACGTGGTTCATCATACATTAACTGAGACTGAACTCTAGACAACCTGGAAGGGGAGGGTTCAGAAGTCTGGAAGATGGAAGTGATGTCATTGGTGGTTTGCCTGTCAATTATCCGTTCTGGAGAGAGCAAGAGAAAAGGCATAAAAAGTGACAGTGCCAAACCCTGGCTCAGAGTGTAATTATCATTACACAAGCTCTGAAATTGCCTCCCATGTACACATGTGTGACAAGGGACACGTGGTTTGTGTTTTGAAACATTGAAACACTAAGTGAATTTTATTTTGGAATTAACAAATCAATTGAAACTTGCCTCGATTTTTACTTGCTGCAACTGCCAGTGTACTGGTTCCTTCCATATCAAAGAGTCTTATATGCATAAATGTGGATCCATGTGAGGTTTCTCCCACAACCTTGAACTATATGTGCCAGTTAGAACTGAATGGATTCTTGGATATGCTCATTGCATTCAGAGAATAAATTGAAGCATCCATTCCTTTATTGGGACTGTGCAGGACACTGTATTAAAAAAGTGATTAATTTTGCCATCAATTTCATCTTGTCTTACAAATTTGTGATTCTGCTAGTTAAATGATTACAACTCACATCTAAAAAATCTATTTCTGAACTAATTCCAAAAATAAACATAAAAGTGGCAATAATGAAAGCCTTCGTATGTATTTTTTTCCTAATAATAAGCGCAATTTGTGCAATCACCTGCTGGCCTCAAAAGGATTTTCAGACATGCCTATTGCTATTTTTTTTTTCAACATCTGTTAATACGGTGCTGTAGCACCCCTATGGAGAGCCATTTTCATATGTAGTGTGGAAGACGAATGTTCTCTTCGTTCCCTTGTACTAATTCATGTCTGAGAAGTAAGCTTTACTAAACCATGTAAAAGCATGCTTTGTTTTAGCAAACAGAAAAATATTTGCGCAAAGGACTCAAGGTCTAAGCATTCCACACATGAGTCTGCCTTATCACATTTTCCCTTAGCTTACATTTGAACGCCATAACAAAAGGGGCCAAGAAATCAAGTTGCACAAGGGACGCTGAAGGGGCTCAAGGATTGTGTATAATAAACGCGTTGACTGTTACATTTTACAATGATATTAAATCATGCATTCTAGGGGTATAAAAACTTGCCCCACCCAACATAAGGGGTTCAGAAGAGCCCTGACGCTGTAATGTATATTTGATTGTCTGCTTTTCTGAAACTCTTCTCACTGTGACTCTGCAAAATAAAGCTGCTTTATAATTCCACCTGCTGTCTGGTCTGAAGCCTTCGTCCACAGTTCTGGCGCCCAACGTAAGGCAGGAAACGGCAGACGGCTCCTCGAGCAGGATCGTCCAAAGGACCGTGGTGGAGCCGATTCCGGCCGGGTCGGGTCCAGCTTTGGTACAAGTAGGATTGGCCTGCCTTGGGTGTTTCCTGCGTGGGGAGTCCCTGAACTCCTCCTAGCCGATACGAGGCACGACTTGCCGGGCATTTCCAGGCAGGCGGACGGAGTCACGGTGAGTAGATCGGGGGATTCCTGTTAGTTTGAGTTTGACTGGTTTGCTAGAAGTAATATGAGTATAGAAAGAAAAAGAATAAAAAGCACATGCAAAATAAAGAATAAGAGAGCATACTGTATCAGACCCATAGGAGGGTTCTAGGGACTCACAGAAAGTGGCTTTGGGACCCTATGGAAAACGGCAGTGTGAATGTTAGCTAGTCACCCCTATGCAGTGGAATAGAAAGGGGTGAGTGGCACGCTCCTATAATAATTTGAGGAATGGGGGTGAAAGGGCGTATTTAGAGAATGTGTGTCTAAATAAACGGGAGGTCGAGTTTTTCTTCCGCTGTCTGGTCATACTCTTGTTTCAACGGGTTGCTAAGGTGACGGAGACAATAACCTGGCAGACTGACGCATACAAACCATCTGATGAAGGGATCGGGGTTAAAACCTCCATATCCCGGACTCCATGGGGCGTATTGATGTAGGATTCTGCTGATGTGAATAAATGGACACAAAGTCACCTGAAGCTGTAATCCGGGAATAGGAGCAGACGGCGGGTGGAACAGGGTTTATCGAGGGCTGAGTCATTTTCTGCTGATATCCTGCCGCACACTATGGGAAAAACAAATAGCAAGCCAGTCAAATAGTCCCCCAAGAGTCCTAAAAACCTAACGTAAGGAGGATTATTTTCGGTGGATCTCCAGGCTCCTAGTGTGCCGTCGGGATCGAAAGGCGGGTCCCCTAGAAAGCTTATTGAAAAGAAGACAGGATTAGATTTTAAAAAAGGCATGTAGGAAGTGGAATAAGGACAGTGCAGGTAGATGGCATAGTGGAAGGAACCGGAGGTATGAATGAGATACAGGACATTAGAAAAATACTGTGCAGAAATACACAGGGTTGTTGTAATGGAGGTCCTTATCGGATGGATATTTATGACAGATGGGAATTGGTTATTAAAGACCGTACGTTGGAAGCGGCACAGAAACGGAATGAGCTTTTAGTTGCTGAATTTAAGAATAGAAAGGAAAAGGTAGAGCTGCTTATAGCTTTACAGAAAGTGCAGGCTGATTCGGGACCCCAGTCTGAAGGAAGGAGGAAGAGGAGTGATAAAAAAGACCCTTTATATCCCATGCTCTCTTCCCCAACACTTTACCCACAACCACTTCCACCACCACATTCACTCATTGCCCCAACAGCTCCTGTGGTTACCAATGCCCCAGTTACTGATGATTTCTTTGATGAACAATATCAGTACCACCCCTCCTCACTTACAGATCTGGATGATGAGACTGACGGCCACTTGTTAGGGGCTATGGGAGGCTCTTCTAACTTACACAAAAAGCCCTCCATTTCATAACGTACTAGAAGCAAGACCCTCCAAGATAAGTCCCCTGAAAACCTTACCCCGTTTAAGTCCCCTAAACCTTTAGCACCCACATTTGCATGCTCTTTAATTGAGGTCCCTAACCCCCGACACAATCCCAAACAACTCCCAGGAAATGATAACCCCACGACTGTAATGATACATCATAACTGGTATATTCAAGAGCTGAAAGACGTAGTGTCCGAATTACCTGATTCTAAGGTAATCGGTGGGTTGAAGTTTGTGGAACAGGCGCAGCAACTAGACAACATATATAAATCCAGTGCGGCTGAATGGACCCAGGTGCTACGCAGAAAGATGGGCACTACTTGGGCTACTGTCAACCATGGGCAGCATAACGGAGAACAGTGGCAGTGGAATGAGGCATTGCCTCGTGGACAAAATAATGAGGGTCCTTTCCTTGTGCAATGGGAACACGTGAAAACTGCAATAGCTGCAAAATATAAAAAGGGCACCAACTGGTCCCTTATTTCAGCTTCCAAACAAAAGAAAGATGAGACGGTAGATGAATGGGCACACCGCATTCAGGACTTGATGACAAACCATTCTGGCTTAGACAGCCCAGACGACCGTGCCAAGGCAGCAGTTCCTCCTTTTGTGTCAGGACTCAGAAGTGATATTCAAAATAAGGTACGCACATCCTGTATTTGGATGGGAAAGTGCCACTTTTGATGAAGTTAAAAGACACGCAGAACATGCTGAACGACAGACTAAGCAAAAAGAGTCAGATAATCAGACCAAGTTAATCGCGGCACAAATGAATTATTATGCAGGTGGAGCTGCCTCAGGCAGTGGTCGAGGACGTGGAGGATGTGGATTTTTCTGAGAACAGGGGCGAAGTCGGGGGAGAGGTCGCAGATTTTTACTTCCTAATCCGAATTCTTTGTCTGCTCAGCTGCAAAGAGCAGTAACTTCGGCGCTATATGCAATCATCAGACACTCCCCATCTGCCCGTGTCGTTCAAACATAGGAACATATATTGGTGTAAAAGTATAACAAAAGTGCACTTTTATTCAAGTGCACTTTTTCCATCGCCTTTTCCTGTAAGAAGCAATGTACACACTTCTCTCTATGCTGTGGTTTCTATTACACACCTGAAAGAAAGAGACAATATATGTGAAAATATAATCTCACTAATGCAATATTATTTGAAAACGAACATAGTCAGATCGGGTGTGAATTTATGCAGGAACTGGAAATTCTCTGATGCAGGACCTTCCCCCAGGGAAGAAAGTACAGTGTCAGGTGCTCATTCAGTGTAATAGGAACCATAGCACAGAGAGTTGTGTACACTGCAACAAGTACACGTGTCGTAAATGTAGGAAAGACGGTCCTTGGGTGTGTGGGAACTGTTAATATTTGAATGTGATGATTTTATATAGCACAGAATGGAAATCAGCACTTCTTAGCATTGCACCATGCAAGCTGTCGTATCAATCGCCTACTGTAACTTGCTTTCTTTTTTCTTCGGTTATACAGGTAGTCTTGTACACTTGTTTTGTTTGCGAAATGAAGTGTCTGCGTGCACTTTTCGTGGCATTACACGTGTATTTTTTGAGCATGCCCGTTTGAGCAGTATAAAAAGTATTGAAAAGTATAACAAAACAATGGGCAGATGGGGAGTGTCTGATGATTGCATATAGCGCAGAAGTTACTGCTCTTTACCATTCTCTCCTCTGTCTGTCCCAAGTAAGACTACTTAGAGGTTACATTTTGATAGCATTCAAAAATATTTTACAAAAAATATGATATATCTTACTGTTGTCTATGCCCCAGAAGACAGATGGGCAACCCATCCATGGATCCCTTACGAAATGTTGCAACAAAACGATGGACTAAGTGTGAGGAATACTTGGCCTGAGTGGAATGCCCGAAGGCTTCAGGAACCAGTAAGAGAGGAGAGCTGAAAGAAGTTCATCTCCAACTATACTAAGTGATAGTGTCCCAGTTTAGACACACGCAGTGCTGCATGGGAGTTAAAGTCCAGAAGAGCAGTCCTGTAGGAATCCCTGGGAGAAGATAGAGGGCGCTGCAGTGGGAGGACCTCCCTGACTTTCTTATGGCCATGTCATGTCACCAGAAGTGCTCCTGGGTCCGGTATGAAAGGAGCCCGGTGGAACATATGGGCGAGTCAGGGTCAGGAGGCAGCAGGCAACACTCTTTGGAGGAAAGAAAGAGAGAGAGATGTATATTGGCTTTAATTGTAATTGTATTGAGATGGAGAGATTAAAAGTCCTTTATTTTAGAACCACAGCAATGCTGTGGCATGTGTGTCTGGGAGTTCGGGGTCTCAGTGGCACCCCCTAATGTACACACTGCCAACCATGTTAAAGATTTACACTTTTGTTTCAGAATTTGATAAATACTGCATACACAGCACTTGCTTTTTTATAATACATCTTTGTGGGTTATTGTAGGTGGGATATTTACAATGGAATTATACTCCCGATAGATGATCATTTTAAGCAAAGTTCAAAGGTTGACTTGAATAACAGTCCAATTAAAAGAAGTGATCATACCAACAAAACAAAGAATATTGCTAAATTGAAAAAAATACAAAACAATAAGAGCAGAAAATGAACTTCATTCTCATCATAGAAACTATACATTCAAGGAGACAACCCAATTCATTTGGGCAAAAACAGAGCAGTCTGATGGACCTCTACTACTTCATATCTTATTCAGGCACTATTTACTCCCAGCTGTCAGTGCCTTTAAAGTTCTGAATTCTTTGAAAATGAAAATGTACTACAGGTTTAGAGAGATTGGAGTCAAAGGTTACAAATACATGATCAAAGGAAGAGGTGTGCTGCTGAAAAGTCTTTCGGGATGTATTCTTATCGGCAGATGCGGTACACTTACATTAGCCTTTTGTTAAGAAGTTCTTTTCATGTATAACAGGACAGTATAAATTAAGAGCAGCATGCATTCCACATTAGCATAAAGTGAATTTCATTTATGTGTGTATTTATTTATTTATGTATTCTAACCCAACTGTGATAAAGTAACTCTTGAAATCAGTAAATTACTCTTTATTATAAGACCAGAGTTTATATCCATCAAGGCTTCTTAGTTAAAATTCATTTTTACTGTCATACGGTGGTTTTGCTGAATAGCAATATGTTTAATTTATGAAGTAAAGTGTCCCCAATTGGACACTCCAACACAGATTATCTGAAATGTATTTAATTCATGAATTAAAGCAAAAGGAGTGGTTGAACATACAAGTGACAAAAGCAATATTATAATAAATTAAAATATCTTATGTTCATTCTACCTATATACGTGCTGCAGACTCTTTATTAGATATAGAGGCAGTTTGTCTTGCTCTTCTTGTGCTTTCACTGTGACTATTTTTCTGCCCTATGTTGGGCTCTGTCTCTTGCTTCATGTACTTCCACTAAATTCACCCAGCTCTTTCTTCCATAGCACCCTCTGGCAACCCCTGGTGTTACTGCAATCACAAACCCTGACATTCATTCTCCTGAAAGTCCATGCTGTCCATACAAGACACTGTTTGGTCCACTTGTTAACCCTTAAACCACCACAACTAACTATATTCGGTTTCAAATACAATTTGCCAGCATGCCGGAGCCAAGTATATTCGGCGACGTACATTCGTTGAACACCACAACTGGCTATAGTCAGTTCCCAGTGCTATATATGGAGTATCGCCACGACTGCTGAAGGCCTGTGCGTTGGAACTGGAGAGTCATCTACAGCGCATCTTCAACCTGAGCCTGGAACAGGGGAGAGTCCCAAGGCTTTGTAAAACAACTTGTATCACCCCTGTCCCAAAGGTATCACGTCCTAGTGAGCTGAATGACTTCAGGCCTGTTGCTTTGATGAAGACCATGGAGCGGCTGCTGCTTCACCACCTGAGGTCACAGGTCCGCCACGCCCTCGACCCTCTGCAGTTCGCATACCAGGAGAAGATGGGTGCAGAGGATGCTATCATCTATATGCTACACTGATTCCTCTCCCAGCTGGACAGAGGCAGTGGTGCTGTAAGAATTATGTTTTTGGACTTCTCTAGCGCCTTCAACACCATCAAACCTCTGCTCCTTAGAGACAAGCTGACTGAGATGGGAGTAGACTCACACCTGGTGGCATGGATTGTGGACTATCTTACAGACAGACCTCAATATGTGCGTCTTGGGAACTGCAGGTCTGACATTGTGTTCGGCAATACAGGGGCGCCGCAGGGGACTGTACTTTCTCCGGTCCTGTTCAATCTATATACATCAGACTTCCAATATGACTCGGAGTCCTGCCACGTGCAAAAGTTCGCTGATGACACTGCTATTATGGGCTGCATCAGGAGTGGGCAGGAGGAGGAGTACAGGAAGCTAATCAAAGACTTTGTTAAATGGTGCGACTCAAACCACTTACATCTTAATACCAGCAAAACCAAGGAGCTGGTGGTGGATTTTAGGAGGCCCAGGCCCCTCATGGACCCTGTGATCATCAGAGGTGACTGTGTGCAGAGGGTGCAGACCTTTAAATATCTGGGAGTGCAGCTGGATGATAAATTGGACTGGACTGCCAATACAGATGTTCTATGTAAGAAGGGTCAGAGCAGACTATACTTTCTGAGAAGGTTGGCATCCTTCAACATCTGCAGTAAGATGCTGCAGATGTTCTACCAGACGGTTGTGGCGAGTGCCCTCTTCTACGCAAGTGGTGTGCTGGGGTGGCAGCATAAAGATGAAAGACGCCTCACGCCTGGACAAACTTGTTAAGAAGGCAGGCTCTATTGTAGGAGTAAAGTTGGACAGTTTAACATCTGTGGCAGAGCAACGGGCATTAAGCAAACTCCTGTCAATCATGGAGAATCCACTGCATCCACTGAACAGTGTCATTTCCTGGCAGAGGAGTAGCTTCAGTGACAGACTTTTGTCACCGTCTTGCTCCACTGACAGACTGAGGAGATCGTTCCTCCCCCACACTATGCGACTCTTCAATTCCACCCGGGGGAGTAAATGATAACATTATTCAAAGTTATTGTCTGCTTTTTTATTTTTATTTTTTTCATTTTTTTTTTTTTTATTACTATTTAATTTAATATTGTTTCTTTGTATCAGTATACTGCTGCTGGATTATGTGAATTTCCCCTTGGGATTAATAAAGTATCTATCTATCTATCTATCTATCTATCTATCTATCTATCTATCTATCTATCTATCTATCTATCTATCTATCTATCTATCTATCTATCTATCTATCTATCAGTCAGTGCCATACATTTTGTTGAGCAGCCAGCTCAAAACAAGTGCCGCCCCCAAGCGAATCAGCATCACTGTCCCTAGGATTCAGCCGCTACACTAGACGAGCTTGCAATCATCAGCGTTGGGCTGTGTATGCTTACGTGCAGCCAGTTCAAGTGCAGTTGGCTCGGTAATTTACTGAATTTCATCAATGGCGTCAGTTGCACTTTGTACATATTGTAAGGAGCGGGGCTGAACGCACCCCTAGAAGATCCGGTCACTCCTCTGAAACCCCCTCTTAAATGATGGATCAATGGGAACAAATAAAGTGTTTTTTACCTCCTCTTTGCTCCATTAGCTGCTAGCTTACCACCGCTGCATTTGTGTTGCTTGACCTGCATCTCTTCAAACATTTAAAAGCCTGTACAACAGCTGTACTTTTGTCTTTTTGCCTTATCTCTCTTCTCTCCCAGTCATCCTCTGCTGTATTATGCTGTATAAGAATAAAATGTATGTTTCTTGAAAACCCTGAATGAATCTGTGGAACTGTGTGACGCAAGCCTGACAATATAATAATAGATTGTTGTAGTAGTTTTTTTTTTTTAATAGTTTTTACAGTCCATTGGCAGTGTGTAAAATGATAAGAGTTGCAGTAATTGTGATGCTCTTTGCATGAAAAAAATGTGTTCCATTAAAATTTCACTTTTTCTTTTTGAATTGTGACGTTTCCCTAAAAAGTGCAGCAAGAAAGTATATGGTGTCCGGCGGTGTATTAATCCCCCAAAGTATGTGGCAGTTTAAGGGTTAAATTGCTCTGAAACTGTCGTGGTCAAGCCAGGCTTCCTGCCGGGTTTATGTTTAAATAGCCTATGTTTGTGTTCTTTGTTTATGTTGCATAATTGTTCATTGTATTGCTTTCTTTTTATATTATTGTTTGGTTCATTTCTTTTTTGGCTAATTACGTATTATGCATATGTTTGTGCATTCTGCAGTTCTCATGTTTCTTATATTTTGTGGGTAGATCCCAAAGAGGCCGGACCAACCATCTAGCACCATTAAGGGACTGCCTCCCGGACTTATAAAAGCAGGCTGGGAATTAAAAACCAGGATGGTTCATTGTGAATGTGCCCTGGTGGATTTTAGTGGGATTTGTGAGTAGCTGATTACAAGAGCGAGTTAGGGATTGCTCCATGAGGCAGTTTCTTTTGTCCAGCTTTCCTTGTTTCTGTTTATTTAGCCATCTCAGTTGTTGGGGTTTATTTTTGTTCTTACATAGCTCAAAAATCAGTTATTATTTTTGGTTTCCTTTTATTGCATTCCTTTTTCATTTTACCAATAAAAATTTATCACAAAAAAGTCTGGCTCTAAACTATTTTTTTGCCTTTGTTGCTTGGATTATTTTGTAGATTTCAAATTGGGTATTGTTTGCTTATTTTCTTCTCATATAAACTATATTATTGTATTTTCCCCATTCCTCAAATAAATTCTTTCTTTGTAAAATTTCTTCATTGCCTTTCTCTGTACAAGTTAGGGATTGTGGGGCATTTTGAGTATTTTTCGGGACATTTCATGGTATATTTTTTTAATTTTAATTTTGAAGTGCAACTTTGTTTGGGTAGATCAAAGCCAGGGCAGCACGGTGGTGCAGTGGGTAGCGCTGTTGCCTCGCAGTTAGGAGACCCGATTCACTTCCCGGGTTCTCCCTGTGTGGAGTTTGCATGTTTTCCCCGTGTCTGTGTTGGGGTACTCCGGTTTCCTCACACAGTCCAAAGACATGCAGGTTAGGTGCACTGGCGTTTCTAAATTCTTCCTAGTGTGTGTGTGTGTGTGTGTGTGTGCACCCTGCGGTGGGCTGGCACACTGCGCGGAGTTTATTTCCTGCCTTGCGCCCTGTGTTGGCTGGGATTGGCTCCAATAGATCCCCATGACCCTGTAGTTAGGATATAGCGGGTTGGATAATGGATGGATGGACCAAAGCCAAACTCTCCCATCTGAGCAGGATGGTGGGATTCAGGCCTGCTTCCTTGGCTGTTTTTATAGGATTAACACCACTTTAGCCAGTTTGTGAGATAAATCATTACAGAAATACTCCTTATAAATTATGTGGCTTCTGCCAGCCTCTGGCTGTCGATTCAGGAAGTAGCAACCAGTATTTGATGGGACATCCCCCTGGGTATATAACATTGATCCTACTAGTGGGCTAAAAATTAGCAGAAGGCAGGTAAATATATTTAAACAGAAAATGTGCACGTAAAATAAAACTGGAAATGTGTGGGTGCTTTTATGTCTTAAAAGTAATGTCTTTTTGTACAGACTTGTGTTTAATATATAAGCCTACCCCTTTATTAGTATTACCCAAAGTGCTGTGCAGTTGATGCAAACAGGAGGGAAGAATCCTTGTACTTTAGTGTTGCGCTTATTTGGAGACAGCATCAGTGAATGAGCAAAAGTGTCAGAAGCACAAAGTGTTCTTTTTGGTTTGGGAGAATACCTGCCATCGGATCTGTCGTGGGCAAACCTTAGTGAATTCAAGCGTTCTCTCTGCCACTGTCTGTAAGAAATTCTATTAATCTATTAATCCCATCATAGGGTGGTACGGTCATATTAATTGGTTCAGTATAGTTGGCAGATGTTTCCCAAGCCATCGGCAGCACTTAAACAACCACTGCACCATTATAATCCACTTAAAACTCGTTCAGTGTTTCCTTCCCCATTGACCTCAAAGCATTTTGCTGAGTTTGGTGAAGTTCCCGAAAATTTCCATAATTTCAAACTTGAGACGAAGCAAATTCAGTGGGGTTTGCTCATCACAAGTCATATTGATCACTTCTTCTTCATCTAAATTAGGGTTAGCGAGTGTGCATTTTGTGAGATTTTTCATGGTTAACGATTCTAGTGCAACTACTTTTCATTTTGATTTAGGGTGTGTCACACAAATGCGTTTAGGGGGCAGCCAAAGGGTCCAAGTGAGTGTGAAATAATAAAAGATAAGGGACTGGAACGGAGCACTAATGTCTTTCACCCTCTTTTAACAGAACAACAGAAGAGTAACCATTCTTTTCTGCCCCGGTCCCATCCAATAGCATCTCTTCCGGCTCCTCATAAAGACGCCACTTCCAACTCACCTCTGATGATGTCACTTTCGGACAATCATGATGATGTCACTTTTTCTGGTCCACCTTTGATGACGTCACTTCTGGCCAGCCATGTTGCCATCACTTCCAGTCCAACCTTGAAGATGTCACTACTGGTCGACTCCGATGACATCACTTCCTTTCTGCCCTCAGCTTCCTTCCTTCCATATTGTCAAATGTTTTTTCAATTCTTGACCAGTCTTTTTTCATCACTCTACCTGCCAGACATTATATGGGGAAGCTTCCCCAACTCTTTTTCTGGATTTTTGGTCTCTTTATTTTGTCAGAGTTGTCTCTGGTTTTGATGATCATGTTATTGACTTGCTGGTTATGATTCTTGTCTGTTCCTCATTTCACAACTTATCTCTTTGTCTCTTTCCGGGATTTCTGAATGGCCCTTCCTAAGATTTCTTCCATTTTTTTCCCTACAAGGCTTTTCTTTTTTTCTTTGAGGAGTTTTTTCATGTCCTCTTAGAGAGTCAAGGTGCTCTGTCAAAGCCCATTGAGACATTCCTTGTGTGGTTTTGGGATGAACAAGAAATAAATCGTTGTTTCTCGTTGAGGGCTCTACACATACTTTATGCATAATCTTCAGTCATCTACCTGCTGTATTTAAACCTGTGACATTTAATTGTATATTTACAAAGTGAACATTTTTATCAATAAGAAATTTTAACAAATAACCTATATTGTACTCTACTTTAAAATCTTCTAAGGTATAACTAACTACGGTATGACTAATTTTGTCAACCATACTGAACAGTGGTGTATTACAAGGACACTCACTTAAATTATTCCTTTACAATGTAATTAAAACTAGGCATTGTTTCATTTAGATATTACAATAGGAAAATTATTTGCATGTTGGTTTTTGTCTTTCAGCTTATCTCTTATTCACTACCTTATACCATAACAGTCCACAATCTGACAAAACCCATTAATTTTAAAAGGGTAATAATTCTGAATAAGTAGACAAAAGGCACTTCATACTGATTCCATACTGATTGTTTATGTCAATAAAGCTATTAAAGATAAAACAAAATCCATGATATTGATAAACCTGATACAATATAAGGAACTTTGCCATTTAGAAAGAGTATTAACATTTCCCAGCTTTGAGGATTTTGTCAGCCATGCTGTAGTCTCTGCTGATCCCAAACATATTACCAGCCGATCATCATTTGTGCCCCAGATGCTTTTTAAATACATGAAACCTCTCAAACATTTTTGCCGTCTCACAGAGAAGAGTCCATCCTAGGTGGAAAATTGCTGCATGCAGTCAAAACAGCACTCTAAAGCAATTCATAGCACACCAAAATACAGTACATAAAATCTTATTTGGACAAGTGCACAAGCAGGCGGGTGCATGACAGCCCAACCATCACAGTGAATTTTGCTGAATATATTTCAGCACATTTCAGATTATAGTGTTATGAAAGGCAAAATGAGCAATGGAGCAGCAAATGCAGGTGGCACAGAGGGCAGCCAGGGCATTTAATAAGACCATCACAGTGTCTGTACACAACCTTCACTCCAAGTGCCCACACAAACTCAGACTGTACACTTTAAAGCCTTCTTACTGAACTGTTTATCATTGATTAACAAGATTAAACAGTTTAGATTGTTTTAGTATGCTTAAAAACTAGCTGTGTAAGCTCATGCTATAAAAAGCCCAGGCTCTTAGAAACTATTGAAATCGTCAGAAAAAAATTGAAATACAGATCACCAGTTCCGTTTTGCGGATGTGCTTGATCCCCCGTGTCTGTCAGCAGCTAAGCGAGTTTCTCGCTCGTTTGTTTTACCGTGTTGCAGTTGCTTTCTTTCAGCTTCATAATGGAGCTTTGTACTTCTTTCTTCTTCTGAGTCGTTAACTTGGGGCTGCCTTGCCGGCTCTTTGAGCTTCATGCTGTAGCCTTGCACTTCTGGGCCAGACAGACAGACACACACCTCAACGTGTGACGTGGTAACACTAGATGACGCTATACCAGAGTACTGACAATACGTTTTAAAAGCGCCAAGAAGAAGTTTTTATTTCTTCTTTTTGTACAGTGCTCCTCAAGCACCACTGCCACCAATAAACAGGCAAGTACATACACTAATAATCACAATTCTCTCCTCTGCACCTCCCAGCAAGCTCTGTTCTCTACCGCCCAACTCTCCAACAGTCCTTTAAATAGTCCTTGACCCTGAAGTGCTTCTACTCTTCTGTCCATGTTACTTGCCAGCACTTCCGGGTCAGATGAAGAAGTAAAGTTCTTTAATCAGCCCAGAAGTACTTCAGGGTCCCATCCACGTGACTTCCTAGTACTTTCTGGGTTTGGATGAGGCATGGCTTCTCCGGTCCTCTCACAGCTCCTCCTGGCAGCAACCACTGTAGCCCACAGGGCTGAGCAACCAAAATCTCAAGATGTTCTGCGATAATCCAGGGCACCGTTAAAGTCCAGAGGAGCTGCCATCTAGCGTTTTCGGGGAGGCAGTGTCCTTGAAAATCTGCCTTCCCCCATCCTTCGCAAGGGTGTCCCAGCCGAGTTAAGCTGCCTGCCGTCTCTTACAACGTTTATCCATCCATCCATTTTCTAACCCGCTGAATCCGAACAGGGTCACGGGGGTCTGCCGGAGCCAATCCCGGCCAACAAGGCAGGAACCAATCCTGGGCAGAGTGCCAACCCACCGCAGGACACACACAAACACACCCACACACCAAGCACACACTATGGCCAATTTAGAATCGCCAATCCACCTAACCTGCATGTCTTTGGATTGTGGGAGGAAACCGGAGCGCCCGGAGGAAACCCACGCAGACACGGGAGAACATGCAAACTCCACGCAGGGAGGACCCAGGAAGCGAACCCGGGTCTCCTAACTGCGAGGCAGCAGCGCTACCACTGCGCCACCGTGCCGCCCTACAACGTTTATATATAAGATATTAGTTCCATGCAGAATTTTGGAATGGCCATTACAGTTCCCAGAACATCACTGAAAATGTTGGAGTAGATCTTAAATGTCCACAAAAGACAGCCCAGCACATTTTACAGCTGAAAGCAATAAGAATGGAAAAATGGGAGAAACATTTTTAGTAGTTTAGTAGAGTAGTGTGTCCAAACGTCTGCAAATGTCACATTTACTCTTGAATTTTTTACATTTTTTTTCAGTTCATCAAATAAATTGTGACTGTACATTAACATTTTTATAAAAAAATGTTTTATTTTGTTTGCTGTCAAATTTGTTTTTACTACTTTTTTACACTTCAAATGTCAACAAAATACATAATTTGGTCTGGGGAGTATAAGACTTTGCATAGAACTATATTTATATACAGTGGAACCTCGGTTTACGACCATAATTCGTTCCGGAACTTTGGTCGTGAACCGAAGCAGTTTCCCCCCATAGGACTGTATGTAAATATGTAAATATATGTAAAGATTAAGCACAAATATAGTTAATTACACCATAGAATGCACAGTGTAATAGTAAATTAATGTAAAAACATTGAATAACACTGACACAAAACACCCAGGCTCCCTGCTCAGCCTTCTCGCGCTTTCTCTCTTTCTGTAGCACGCATACACACACCACCCACCCTCTGTCAGCAGCATGTGCAGCAGTTTTTTTAAAATGAATTTTAAGCACAGTGGAAAAAAAGGAACATTAGAACAAATTTGAACTTTAAAAACCAACCACAAGCAACTAAAAAACATTGCAGGAGTTAGGCATGCTAATAGCCTTACAGCACGATCGCTGTAAACACTTTTTTTAAAATGAGTTTTTAGCACAGCGGAAAAAAGGAACGTTTGAAAAAAGAGAAAAGTAACATTGCAACTAATCGCACTATGAACAACTCCATCTGTAAACACTTTCATGAGTTTTAAGCACAAGGAAAAAAGCGAACATTGCAACAAATCCCGTTATGAACTGAAAAATAAACTTTTGAAAAATCCGTAATACAAAAACCATCAAGAAAACTAACCTTGCATGAGTCGAGTTCTGGCATGAAGTGTTTTCCTTCAGGTGTTTTCTCTCTTGTGATTTCTTGGGTTTCTGGTGTTTTTAGCTGTTTAGCTGGTGGGAGCGAAAGCCTCATGGGGCCATTCCAAAAAGAAAGTCTTTGTGACCAAACCCTTCGTGTTTGCCCTCCACATTACTGGCAGTCTGGCTTTGTTTACATTGTGCTGCTTGAAAGCACGAAGGTTCTCAGATTGGTAAATGAGTAACTGGTAAACAGTTTTTCCACCTCTTGTAATTTCTTTCTTTGAAATCGGAATCGTTCGTCACAGGGGGTGCGAGGGTAAAATGAATCGGGAAGCACTGATATATATGTATGTGTGTGTATATATGTATATATATATATATTGTAACAAAGGCGCTATATAGGCGCCTGACCCGACACAGAAAGACACAGAGGCACGTATGAAAAGTACAAAAGACTTTTATTTTTCTTCAGCTGTGGGACACGTCTTCCCCGTGCCACACAGCCCAAACACAGTCCCAAAGCACACACTGAAAACCCAACCAACAATCCTTCTTCTCTTCTTCCACCACTCCTCCTCAAGCTTAGTCCTCCTCCTCCCAACCCTGGCTCTCTGAGTGGTGGTGGCTGGCCCTTTTTATAACCCACCCGGAAGTGTTCCAGGTGCTTGACCACCTGGTCCTAATTGCACATCCGGGTGGGCCTGAAGATTCGTCCAGCCAGGCTGCCGAGTCCATGCAGCTTCCCCTAGCAGCCATCCAAGCCCCCCCAACCAGGCTGTGGAGGACTCCATCTCCCATGTAGCCCTGCGGGTGGTTAGGGAATCACCGTCAACCATGGAGGCTGCCACCAAGCGTCCCGGGGGAGGTACTAGAGTGCCCATGGTGGCTCCCTTGGAACATAAGCAGCAGGGGTGTCCCTGCTGGGCATGGGACCCGGCTGTCCGTCACAATATATATATACTAGCAAAATACCCGCGCTTCGCAGCGGAGAAGTAGTGTGTTAAAGAAGCAATGAAAAAGAAAAGGAAACATTTTGAAAATAACGTAACATGATTGTCAATGTAATTGTTTTGTCACTGTTGTGAGTGATGAGTGTTGTTGTCATATATATATATATATTTACACACACATACATAAACATATATATATATATATACATATCTATACATATACACATATATATATACATATATATATCTACATATATACACATACATATACACACACACATAAATACATACACACATACACACATACATACATACACACACATATATACACACAAATACATATATATATACATACATACACACACACATATATAAACATATATATACATATACATACATATCTACATATATACACACACAGCTATTTCAGATCAGTGCAATACGCTGCTTGTTAAAACGGATAACTCCCGCTCTTACGTGCAAGTCTGCGTGGATATTATGAACTATCGTATTTGTTCAAGTTCTATTTAAATTTTAAATAGAAGGAATTTTTATTTAGTCGACAGAAATATCTTTGGTAGGAATGGTAAAAACAGACAGGAATATTATTCGTGAATAAATCAACTCAAACCTTAAACAACTTATAATATTTTGCTCTCCATAAAAATTTATCCTGTCTAAATTATACAAGTTAGAAATAAAGTAAACGTTAAAAGAACAAACATTCACATTTCTTTACTCTTATGTAATTTTATATAAAAAATAAACTTAGATTTTAAATATCCCAAAAGATTTTGCTCTCCATAAAAATATATCCTGTCAAAATGATACAAATTCAAATATGAACATGCTGCATAACAAAACCTAGAAATATAAATGAAATGTGTTCCTTTCAGCAATAACAAATCAAATCATTCAGTTGTCTTTGCTCATATGTCATTTTAGAGCTGGACGCCTGGCATCTTTTTTTGGCCACAGGTTCGTTTATGTTTGGTGTGAGGTTCTGTGTTGTGGAGATTCTCAGGATGGATTGCAGGTGCTCATCAGTGAGGCGACTCCTGTGTGCTGTTTTGTTAGTCTTTATCACTGAGAAGAGCTTCTCACACAGATATGTGCTACCAAACATGCACAAGGTTCGAGCCGCATGTAGACGGACTTTTTTTGTTCTTCGAAGTCACCAAAGCGCCGTGCAAACTCAGTGCGCTCAGTTTATCAGCAAAGTGCGTATTTGGGAACACCGTAGTGACGACTTGGTTTAACATTACTTGGCAACAGGGAAAGTGAGGCAAGGTGCACTGGTGCATTTGTGTCTCCCATAAAAGCAGCTTCACTTGAAATCACTTTGTGATTGTGCACGGGTTAAAACGTCCGCTGAAGTGTCAGATTCTTATTTAATTATGCTGCTTTCTGTATCTTCTGCATTGCATTCAGGTTAACCTGATGTTTTGTCTCATAGTGCCGTCTTAGATTAAATTCTGTAATTACAGCCACATTAGCTCCACAAATGAGACACACGGGTTTAGTAAACATATACTCAGCCTCCCATCGGTTTTTAAAGGCTCTATTTTCAGAATCAACTTTTCTCTTCAGCATCGTGTGAGCTAGCCTTGCAATAACTTCATTAACCCGGTAAGTGTTCGGCAAGGCAGCTGAAGCGCTGCATTATGGGATCTGTAGTTTATTGTGTTACCAACGCTTCATATACCCGGGCTTTAATAACAATAATACAGTATATAAAATGATCTCGCGGGCTGGATATAATTACACGCCGGGCGGATGTGGCCCTGCCCTTGAGTTTGACACATATGGACTAAATAGAACTTAAAAAGATATATTTTTTCAAATGTGATCGCGCAATTCAGATAGAGTTGACGCAAGACTACAGCCTGCATGCCTCAATAAGTCATCCTTCCCTCGCTCTTACTTTTTTACCGTTCATCTAATGAATACACTGAGTATGGCTTTACCAAAACAATCATTGATGGCGAATAAAGTATCCATTATTCGAGTATGTAGATCGGGTTATATATATATACATATATATATATATACCCGCGTATCAGCGAGAAGTAGTGTGTTAAAAAGCTATGAAAAGAAAAGGGAACATTTTAAAAATAACGTAACATGACTGTCAATATACAGTATTTGTTTTGTGAGTGTTACTGAGTGTTGCTGTCATCAAGGATTTGATTATCATTATTTCTTTCAATCAGGTTCGTATTTGTAGGATGTGTTCAAGTTACATTCCGTGTTTGTCAATCGTTGTAAAGATGACAGGTTTCATTCATCGATTCGTTTCTTACTGCATCAATAAACAGCTCGTCTTCTTCTTTATCTGAGACCTGACACACTGCATGCACGGTTTTTTACACTGTCTTCCTTTAGCGGGACATTGACTTTTTCCAACGTGTGCTTTGTTTTGGATTTATGAATATGCTTGTATGTATCAGACGCTTCATATTTTTGCTGCCTTTTCAATTGTGTAATTGGTTTTGTTCAGCTCTTTGGAACTGTTGCTTTTATCTGTGCACTGCGTCAGTTCCGTGAGCGCTCGGTGTACATGCATCGAAGTTTCCCAGCTGTGCTGGTGCCATCTCGTGCTATGTCCATGGCTGTATTTAATGTTACCTTAGTCCTGGCACTTAAAACTTTCTCTCGCAGTTTTGCTGAGTTTGTACCAAACACCACCCTGACCATCTCATCTTCCTCTGCATAAGCACAGTCCTTAACCCGTGAATATTTAGTGGGAGTTTGCTATTGGATTGCCGCGGACGGACGGCCTTATATGGGCAGGCACTAAATTACAAACGCCAGCGGCAGCCTGTCTATGAACTTAATTTAAAGTGTAGGTTTACATCGTGCTTTGTTTCAAGTAGCAGAACTCATGAATATGGTTGTATATGTCACTCGCTCGCTTCTTATTGTTTCGCTGCCTTCTCAATTATATAATGCATGTTTTCTTCAGCGCTTTTTTTAGGTCTTCCTGGTTTTCTATGTACTGCGTGATTACGTGGGAGGCGTGATGATGTCACACGAAACTCCGCCCCACGCGTTGAAGCTCATCTCCATTACAGTAAATGGAGAAAAACTGCTTCCAGTTATGACCATTACGCGTAGAATTTCGATATAAAACCTGCCCAACTTTTGTAAGGAAGCTGTAAGGAATGAACCTGCCAAATTTCAGCCTTCCACCCACACGGGAAGTTGGAGAATTAGTGATGAGTCAGTGAGTGAGTGAGTGAGTGAGTGAGTGAGTGAGTGAGTGAGTAAGGGCTTTGCCTTTTATTAGTATAGATATATATATATAAATAGTTTTACTGTCAAATAATGCAAAGAGTATGCGACACGTGTTTCTCCCTAATTCTGGGCTCATCAGGCGTACACACTCACTGCACTCCCTCTCGGGAATCGAACCTCGGGCGTCAGCGGCGAAGACTCTAACAATGCACCACGGCGTGTGGTTCATTTATTTGGCAGTATGTAGATCGGGGTAATTACATTCAAGGCATTCATAGTCTGAATCACAATCCGATTGTATGGGTGGCTACCTGTCAGGTAACGCTTGTGGTTGGTCAGCAAGTCGACTAACGTCCGCCACAGTGCCCTCTTTCAATTGAGAAGCAGATCATAGAATGGTTGAAATAGTTTTTACTGTCAAATAATGCAAAAGAGTACGCGACACGTGTTTCGCCCTAATTCTGGGCTTATCAGGCGTACACACTCACTACACTCCCTCTCAGGAATCGAACCTCGGGGATCAGCGTCAGAGGCGAATCCTCTAATGTTGCGCCACAGAGTGTGGCTCGTTAATTTAATTACATTCAAGGCATTCATAGTCTGAATCACAATCTGACTGTATGGGTGGTTATCTACCAGGTAACGCTTGTGGTTGGTCAGCAAGTCGGCTAATGCCACGGCGTGTGGTTCGTTTATTTCACAGTATATGTAGATATACTGTAGACACAGTACATGTAGATTGGGGTATATATATATATATCAAAATACCCACGCTTTGCAGCAGAGAAGTAGTGTGTTAAATAAGTCATGAAAAAGAAAAGGGAACATTTTAAAAATAACGTAACATGATTGTGAATGTAATTGTTTTGTGACTGTTATGAGTGTTGCTGTCATCAAGGATTTGATCATCATTATTTCTTTCAATCGTGTGTTACATTCCGTGTTTGTCAACCGTTGTAAAGATAACAGGTTTCATTTATCGATTCCTTTCTTACTGCATCAACAAACAGCTCCTCTTCCTCTTTATCTGAGACGTGACACACTGCATGCACAGGTTTTTTTTTACACTGTCTTCCTTTAGCGGGACACTGACTTTTTACACCGTGTGCTTTGTTTCCGCAGTAGCTGCACTTATGAATATGCTTGTATGTGTCACACGCTTCATATTGTTTTGCTGCCTTCTCAATTGTGTAACGCTTTTTTGTTCTGCGCTCTTTGGAGCTCTTTCCACGGCTTTATTTAATGTTAGCTAAGAGCCCGGCACATAAAAGTTTCTCTCGCAGTTTCGCTGAGTTTGTGCCAAACGCCACCCTGACCATCTCATTATCCTTTCCATGAGCACAGTCCTTCGCGGCAGAGGGTTTCTATTGGATTGCCGCTGACGGACGGCTTTATATGGGCAGGCACTCAATTACGTGGGAGGCGTGATGATGCGAGACGCAAGACGTAACTCCGCCTCACACGGCGACCGAGCTGCCCGCTATGGCCGTATACAGTATACGAAAGTAGGTTCCAGTTATGACCATTACGCGTAGAATTTCGAAATGAAACCTACCCAACATTTGTAAGTAAACTGTAAGGAATGAGCCTGCCAAATTTCAGCCTTCTACCTACACGGGAAGTTGGAGAATTAGTGATGATTGAATGAGTGAGTGAGTGAGTGAATTGAGTGAGTGAGTCAGTGAGGGCTTTGCCATTTATTAGTATATATATATATATATATATATATATATATATATAGATATATATATAGATATATATATATATATATATATATAGATAGATATATATATATATAGATATATATAAAGTGACACTAGAGGGTGCTATCGCTCCTCAAACCCAATACACAAACGCCAAGACACCAGGTAAAAGCACCAAGAAGTATTTTAATTACTTTTTCCTCCTTGTAATGTGCCTTCAAAGCACCACAGCCACATTAAACAGGCAATACAACACTTAAATAATACAATTCCCCTCTGCACTACACCTCCCAGCAAGCTCCGTTACACTCTTCCCAACTCCGGCTCACTTGCTGAGTCTCCACTAGTCCTTTATATAGTCCTTGACCCAGAAGTACTTCTGTCCTTCCATCCATGTGATTCACCAGCACTTCCGGGTCAGATGGAGGCTTGTATTTTCTTGGGCTATATTGGAAACAGAAATCCCTATGTTTCCCTGCAGCGTCCCCTGGCGGCACCCACGGTCCCCAACAGGGCTGTGAAACCGAACTCCATCTCCCATAGCGGGAATCTGGGGCACCGCTAAGCTGCAGGGAAGTTGCCATCTAGGAGTTTCGTCCAGGTTGAGCTGCCAGCCGTCCATCACAATATATATATTGCAGAGTCCCAAAAATAGTTGTGGTTCCAACTAGGGCACCTCATTTAATATATCTTTCTGAATCAAAAACTGCAACTAAATTAACAGGTACATGGGGGTGCAAGAGCACAAAATCTTCTTTGGCTTTTGTCTAACTGAGAACTCCATCCTGCTGCAAGTTCAAGTCAAAGCATGACACCACCTTCCTGAATGGACTCTTTTTGTATGTTTCAGACCAGAAGGGGTGGGATTTGAGGAAGCAATGGGGTCAGTTGGCTTACCGGGTCGCTTTCTCTGTGCTGCAAATGAAAGAGAGAAGACATTTACCAACAGTGCCCCAACTCACTCTGGGTTGGTACCACTTACCTGATCAGAATTGGCAACGTGATCCTCAGACACACGTGTGACAATATATATACATATATATTTACCTTAATAAAAGAACAATTGTCTGTGTGTCGGTGTATCAGTGTGTCCATTTGGTTGCTATGTCATATGGTTGCATATGTTATATGCCATTTGGCATTGGATTCATAAAATTAATGTTTGTGATGCATCATCTTTTGCAATGATAAATGCAAAGCGTTTTATCACTACAATGTGTGTGATGGACCATCTCTTGGAATGACAAATACAATGAGTATTTTTACTACATGCACTACAAAATACATTTCAATAGATGGTGCATTGCAAACATTAATGCTAAGGGCTACATTGATTATTTAGATTTCAATCCATCTTAGACATGTATGCTTATGTTACATGATGCTTTTGTATCCCAATTGAATGTTATGTTAGTTTTAAAACAAAGTAAGTCATAACAAATATAATTCCGCTTATAATTACAGCTGTCAGTAAAGATGGATAAAAGCAGGAGATATAAATCACAGTAATATATTTAAAGGAATAAACAAAATGCAATCAATGATATGTTCATATAAAAACACAGCTGTCAACAATCAGTTAACACAGAGAAAACAATAGAGATACAGATAAAAATGAATCACGTCTCCAGAATGCAGAAAAATAAAAAAAGAAATTGGCAATTAAAATTAATAAGCATATGTACAGATTAATAAAGATGGCAACATTGAACCAATTACATACTTTTAGTTAATGTCTACTGTATCTATGAGTAAACCAACTCATATACATCCAAAGGAAAATAATAGAAACAGAAAAAATATATGTGACAAATTATTAACTAAAAAAGTCCTTTTATATATACAGTACAAAATAAAAACGACACACAGAAAAATATATAAATGATAATAATATACTCTCTCTATATATATTGTGATATATGGCCAGCCGTTCATCCCGGCCAATATACTATACAATACAATACAATTTATTTTTTGTAAAGCCCAAAATCACACAGGAAGTGCCGCAATGGGCTTTAACAGGCTCTGCCTCTTGACAGCCCCCCAGCCTTGACTCTCTGAGAAGAGAAGGAAAAACTCCCAAAAAAAAACCTTGTAGGGAAAAATGGAAGAAACCTTGGGAAAGGCAGTTCAAAGAGAGACCCCTTTCCAGGTAGGTTGGGGCGTGCAGTGGGTGTCAAAAGAAGGGGGTCAATACAATACAATACACAGAACAGAACAAATTTTTAATACGGCATAAAAATAAAAATTTTAGAACTACGGAGCAGAACAGTAGATGATATCACATAATAAGACTTGAATATTTTTAGAGTCCTGGAGACCTCATCCATCAAGCTGCCTCCCCATTTGGCCATTCCACGGCTGAAACGTTGCTCGGCCAGCCAATCTGATGAAAGGACCCCTCTTTCCCATAATTCCTGTGATCCTCCTTCAGGGATGACTTTACCATAGGCAGGCTAACAACTTTGCAGGTGGGCCGTGGCACCAATTTTGACTACCAATACCCCCAGGCCCCCAGATGGAGCCCTCCCTGTAGCATGGTGGGGCCCCGAATTCCAGCAGGGCGTCATGGACATTGGAGTGTTTATTCACAGCCCTGCTGGATATCATGGGGGCTGCTAGAAGGCGCTGCACAGAGAAGCAACGACTATTTTCCCTACACCCCGGAAGTACGTCCGAGTCACATGAACAAGAGGAATGACGTGCTTCCGGGTTGAAGAAAAGGAGTTTTTATCTGACCCGTAATTGTTACCAGTCACATGGACAGAGACAGAAGAAACACTTCCGGGTCAAGGACTATAAAAGGACTGTGGGAGATCCCAGACATCAAGCTGAGCTGGATGGAAGGCTGGCAACGTGTCTGGGAGTGGAGGATTAATTAGTGTAGTGTGCATTGGTTTATTTATGAGTATTGTGGAGAGGAGGGTGCTTTGTGCACTTTTTATTAATAATAAAGTCAATATTTGGACTTTTACCTGGTGTCTGGCGTATTGTCCGAGGGTTCAAGAGGACGATAGCGCCCTCGATCTGTCACAATATATATATATATATATCTATATATATATATATAGTGAGCTCGGGTCTAAACACCCTCAGATTAACACCAGCACTTTGTCCAAACACACATTTATTAAATACAAAATAAAGTCCCACACAACACACAGTGCCTGAAGCGACACTTCTTCTGTGATTTTGGGATATATAAAAATAAATTATATTGTATTGTGTGTGTGTATATATAATGTATGTGCATATATACTATATAAATATATTTAAATCAATGCTGCATATTTGCCCTGAAGAACTTTTTTGGTTTTTCATCAGCTACATGTTGTCACTTCTCAGTGAATTGACCAACAGGTCAGAAATACTTCAGCTAAGCTTCACTCCTACATGTGCTGAAAGCCATTAAGCCACCACTAGACACTAGAGCCAATTTTAATATGGTGTCATTGCACACACACAAAACAACATGTTTTTACCAACATAAAAATTCAATTTGCAGCAGTGTCTGGATCTCCAAACAAAATCAGAGCACTTACTGCACTCATATTGCAGTAAGGGAACTTCACAGGAATGATGCTGCTTTTCAATCGATCCATCCATCCATTATCCAACCAGCTATATCCTAACTACAGGGTCATGGGGGACTGCTGGAGCCAATACCAACTAGCACAGGGCGCAAGGCAGGAAACAAACCCCGGGCAGGGTGCCAGCCCACTGCATTGAAGCTGCTTTTGTTAATTGTAAATAGTTACATTACATTAATGCACAAGTCATCTGTGATGCCAACATGTGGCTGAGAAACGTCATGTCTGCAATGGTGTGGGTCAACCTGTGATTCAATTATTCTGAGCAAAGTAGCTTTGGCAGATGGTTGCTGTACGTGGTGGCTAACTTGCTCATAAGGTAACTGACTGAAACACTCAGTGTTCCACATTGCCTGTACTATTCATTTCAAAAATCAATCATGTTTACATGTGCCTGTTAATAGTGACTATCTGCTTAGACGCTGGTGCCTTTCCTGGACCTTCAGAATGAAGTGGAAAGGGGCTATAATACATCACATGATCTTGTGTTCTTAGTTAGAGAGTGCAGGTGTCTGAGTCGCATTGAGTCAGGAGAGAGGCTGATCTACCAGCCAATGAAGTTCTGCGGCATTGTGACTGCATATGTATGAGGTTGATTAGCATACTCCATGTATAGGTTTTTCGGGGCTATGTTCGACATGTGCTCCTGTATGCTTATTTAAAAGGTGATTGGGATTTATAAATGCCACATTGTGCAGAAATGTGTGTACAGCCGGTTTTATAAATCATATTTTTTTTGGCATATGTACTGTGTTTTCCTGTTTTTTAGGCGTGTGCATATTTTCAAGCTGGAATCCATGCAAAGTTTTATAAATGAGGCCCAGGTGAGCAACATTTACTTTTATAACGATTAATATGTTTGTGAGGAGCCATACTTTTTACTTTAATATTAAACTAGGACTTGCCTTATCACAGATTTATGAAACTGCTCCCGTTTTGTTGAAGTATTCTCTTACAAGGCAAATACAAATGCAGCAATGAGTATGCATACAAGGCATACTTTCCACCTGATAATGTCTGCACTTACTTTATCTTTTGATCTGTAATTGTACAGTTGTCTCACACGTCATGTGGGGCACAGTGGTAGCCAGTGAATGAGCTACGATTTGAGCTGGACTCCTAGTCAAATGCATGAGGAGGGAAGATGGATCTCTAAATTGAAAAGTTCGATTTCATTTGAATGTGTCTGTTTGTCATGCACAAGGGAAACGGTTTGAGAGACAAGGAGATTTTTATTAATGTAGAATAGATAAACATGTATTACACAAGGGTACTGGTGCCGATATTTAAGAATAAGGGGTATGTGCAGAACTGTAGTAACTATAGGGGGATAAAATTGATGAGCCACAGCATGAAGTTATGGGAAAGAGTAGTGGAAGCTTGGTTAAGAAGGGAGGTGATGATTAGTGAGCAGCAGGATGGTTTCATGCCAAGAAAGAGCACCACAGATCAGAGCAGTGTTTGCTCTAAGGGTGTTGATGGAGAAGTATAGAGAAGGCCAGAAGGAGTTACATTGCGTCTTTGTCGGCCTGGAGAAAACATATGACAGGGTGCCTTGAGAGGAGCTGTGGTATTGTATGAGGAAGTCAGGAGTGGCAGAGAAGTATGTAAGAGTTGTACAGGATACGTACGAGGGAAGTGTGACAGTGGTGAGGTCTGCGGTAGGAGTGACGGATGCATTCAGTGTGTAGGTGGGATTACATCAGGGATTGGCTCTGAGCCCTTTCTTATTTTCAATGGTTTTGGACAAGTTGACAGACGATGTTAGACAGGAATTCCCGTGGACTAGGATGTTTGCTGATGACACTGTGATCTGTAGAGATAGTAGGGAGCAGGTTGAGTAGACCCTGAAGAGGTGGAGAGGAATGAAGGTCAGTAGGACCAAGACAGAATACATGTGTGTAAATGAGAGGGAGGTCAGTAGAATGGTAAGAATGCAGGGAGTAGAGTTCGCGAAGGTGGATGAGTTTAAATACTTGGGATCAACAGTACAGAGTAATGGGGATTATGGAAGAGAGGTGAAAAAGAGTACAGGCAGGGTGGAGTGGGCAGAGAAGAGTGTCAGGAGTGATTTGTGACAGACGGATATCAGCAAGAGTGAAAGGGAAGGTCTACAGGACGGTAGTGATACCAGCTATGCTATATGGGTTGGAGACGGTGGCACTGACCAGAAAGCAGAACACAGAGCTGGAGGTAGCAGAGTTAAAGATGCTAAGATTTGCATTGGGTGTGACGAGGATGCATAGAATTAGAAATGAGGACATTAGAGGGACAGCACAAGTCGGTCAGTTGGAGACAAAATCAGAGAGGCGAGATTGCGCTGGTTTGGACATGTGCAGAGGAGAGATGCTGAGTATATTGGCAGAAGGATGCTAAAGATAGAGCTGCCAGGAAAGAGAAAAACAGGAAGGCCTAAGCGAAGGTTTATGGATGTGGTGAAAGAGGACATGCAGGTGATGGGTGTAACAGAACAAGATGCAGAGGACAGGAAGATATGGAAGAAGATGATCTGCTGTGGCAACCCCTAACAGGAGTAGCTGAAAGGAGAAGATAAATACAGATCATGATAGAACAAACTTTCTTTCTCTGCATTGTTCTTCTCTAGTAGTATAGAGAAGGTCTTTCTAGTGTACAGGTGCTTCTGCCATTCTGTGCATGCTGATGACCATAGGTTTAACATATCTAAGTAGTTAAGGATGAAGCAAGATAAACTTTAGCATGAAACTCCAACCTGGCATTACTTTCTAATTACTCAAACACAAACCGGAATAAAAGGACTCAATGATTTTAATGGAGCAGCCATCCCTGACTACACTGATTGACAGGGTTTTAACAGAAATGGGCTGAAGTCGATAAAAACTTGGTGAAGAGATATTATCACCTCCATTGTAAGAGTGAATTAAACTTGAGTCTGATGGGAATTGGCAATTGTTGTGCAAAAGCCAAGCCAATTTAAGACACATTACATTGATGTTTTCAATTCTGCTTTATTTTCATTTAATAACATTGTCAGTTTTACATGAATTAGAAAGAGGGTAAACAAAAGGAATGCAACATAACACAAAAAAGTAGGGTCATTCCAAAGTTACTTTTAAGAGTTGTTACTTAAACAGAGTTCATTAATTTCAACTCAGCAACAAAAGCACTGCGCTGGGAAATATTCTTCATGGAGTTAAATGGAGATTTCACATTGTGGTACAATTGAAGTCGGCAAAGAAATGATTTGCTGTCAGGCGTATAAATCAATAATTGCTGACTTATTAAAGTGCCTCTGTTGAAATATGAATAAGCTGATTAAATAATGTAGAGGCGGAAATGGTTCTACTGAGATGAAAACAATGTTTTTAACACATGTTGGTACATATTTGTGTTTCCTACTTTGGGCAATAATATACTTAACGTCAACCTACGCAGATCCAAAATTCTAGAAAATAAATGCATTTTTAAATATATTCAGAAAGATATTAGCAAAGTAGTTATCCTGTAAGACTGCATCCATGCAGTGATAGATGGAAATTAGCAGATGGGTTTTTAATTTTGATGTATTCTTGTAAATGAACAATGAATAAAACAATAGTTCTTTTAACTTCAAAATCTTTAGAGCATAATAAGTCATCTTATATCTGTGCTGCATTATATTCCATTTTTAGTCCAATTTAGGTTTACAAGCAGCCAGTCTGGGTGCAAAGTAGAGACCAACCCGTAGCAGCAGTACTTAAAATAAACTACATCTCCCAGTGGCCCTGGTGCTGTAACACTATTGGGCAGACTCAGAGGAGGCAGGGGTTGATGGGAAGGAGATTAATCAGGCGGGCTCTAACGCTGGGGAGAATCATGATCAGTGTCTGTTTTTTTGTTCCTACTCTTGACTCATGCTATTGGATTACAACTCAGTCACTACCTTGGATTGCAGATTCTGTCTTGATGCATGTGCTGCCCTGGGCCTGCTTGTCCATGTGAGATCATCTTGATTGGGTACAAATTTCATTGCAGGAGTGCTCCCTATCACATCAAATCCTCACGCCACAACTGGAACCTGGTAGGACAAAATGTTACGTTTCATTCGAAGGGTGTTTATTGTTTGATGTGTAGCTTTGTAATTTATTATCGCTGCCGGGGTACTCTTTGGAGTATTTGTTTTTGATTTAATTTTTTTTTTCCCATTTTATTTTTTATTAATCTATTCATTATTATTTATTGAATAGTTGTGCCACTTACTACTACTACTAATAATAATAATAATAAATTTTATTTATACAAGGCACCTTTCAGAGAACTCAAGGACACCGAACAAACAATAAATAAATAAATAAAAGACACAATTATAAACAACTTAAAACATCAGAAAATCTAAAAATTAAAACCAAACAAAACCACTATAATCAGGAGGAAGAAGAAAAAGCCATTTTAAACAAATGTGTTTTAAGTTTACATTTGAAAGATGAATATGATTTGATATTTGAGGAGATCCAGGTAATGAGTTCCAGTGCTTGGGAGCAGAACGGCTGAAAGCTCTACTCCCCATGGTGGTTAGACGGAAGGGAGGAACGGTCAGATGGGTGGAGGAAGAGGATCTAAGGTTACGGGAGGGAATGGCAACATGTAGAAGGTCAGACAGATATGGAGGTGCGAGGTTATGGATGGCCTTAAATGTTAGTAGCAGAATCTTAAAATCAATACGAAACTTGATCGGGAGCCAATGAAGCTGTTGCAAGACCGAAGTAATATGGTGAAAAGATGGGATTCCAGTGATGATACGTGCTGCAGAATTCTGGACTAACTGAAGCTTATAAAGAGATTTATTAGGGAGACCAAAGAGGAGTGAAATGCAGTAGTCCAGCCGAGAAGTGACAAGACTATGAACAAGAACGGCAGTGGTATGAGGAGTGAGGGAGAGCGAATCGATTAATATACGTAAGTGGAAGTAAACGACCGGGTGATGTTATTAATGTGACATTGGAAAGATAGAGTACTGTCAAGGATGACACCCAGACTCTTGACCTGAGATGATGGGGAAACAACAGAGTTATCAATAATAAAAGAAAAATTATTGGTTTTGGATAATGATGATTTTGAACAAATGAGGAGAACCTCAGTTTTATCACTGTTTAATTTAAGAAAATTTGAAGAGAACCAGGATTTAATTTCAGAAATGCAGTCAATAAGCGAGGGTGGTGGAAAAGAGGAGGTGGGTTTACCAGCAAGGTAGAGCTGGGTGTCATCAGCATAACAGTGAAATGAATGTTATATTTGCGAAAAATATTGCCATGGGGAAGAAGGTAAATAATAAAAAGAAGAGGCCCCAGGACAGAGCCTTGGGGCACACCAGAAGTAACAGCGGTGGGTTGGGATGTGAAGGTTTTAAGCTGTATGAACTGCTACTGTACTACTGACTATTTGTGTGAGTTACTGAGTCAAGGCTGTGAGTATCGCAAATACACATGTCTTTAGCATGTACCTGTAGAAGGAAACACATGTAGATATGCAGACATTTGGGAAGCTCCAGCATTATATTTATCATAAAAGGTAAAAGTGGCTATATGTAATTCACAAACACTTTAACTGAGTTAAAAATCACTGTGATCGCTATATAGATTGCTGAAGTGATGATGAGATTATGACATTGCTAGATATCAAATTCTACATTATCATTTGATCCATTAACCTTTCAGCAACTTGTCTGGAATCATTTTGACTGATTTATAAGTCATTTAAAAGGTCATTTAACTGTCATATATAAAGATTTGGTACTTGCCCTTATTTCTAACCAGGGTTTAATGGTGATACCCCATCTAGTGGGCATTATTGTAAGTGTTTTGGAACCTATTGGGAATTATGTGCTTTAGGAAGACTACTAGTCCATGACAGCCGAGGTTCGGTGGCAGTACGGAGTTATCTATCTATCTATCTATCTATCTATCTATCTATCTATCTATCTATCTATCTATCTATCTATCTATCTATCTATCTATCTATCTGTGAAACATTCAAGGCGAGAGTGAATAAAAGAGTCACATGGTTAAGGCTGGAGGCAACTTGAGTAGAAGGACAGGAGTGAGAAAGAAGGATTGACAGCATTTAATGGCTGATGGAAAAAACTGGATGATCACTAGCCGAAAGGTATTGCCAGCATGGGAAATGACCCAATCAAAGTAATACAGTAATAGCTTTTGAAGGAAGGTGGTCATTTTCTTTACTGGTGAGATGCCAGTGGCTGATTAATTGGAATAGTATGCTGACAGCAGACATACATTGGAACATGGGTGAGATTTTGCCATTTTTCTATATTTTGTAGATGCATTGAGTGACTGCCTCTTCCATTAGCAATAACTACAGCTCAACAACTGGACAAAAGCATTTGCCATCAAACTTACATAATGCACATTCAAAGGAACTTTTTGTTACAGGACATTGCAGTCGGTAGCGTGTAGGATGAGATTAGGTGTTAAATGTATGATACGTCAAGAAACGTAGAATATTAGGGAATGTCTTGGTTGAGATTGTGTGTGGGTATTTGTAAGTGAGGCCATCTTCACCCTGCTGGTATGTGCACGAGGTGTGGTAGAGACCATTTTATTGTTAATGTTTAAACTGTGAGTGATTTCAAAATGATATCCAACATATTATTTTACATTCTTGGTTTTAATGTGTTTTATATATTGTAGCGACCCGTGGAGGAGTCTTTTAAGATTTCGAGCCGAACTCTGCCGTGCACCTCTCCGAAGCTGTCGGCTAGCGGCTTGCCAGCGTCATGCACGCAACTGCACCCAGCTCTTTAAGAAAGAGAACACTCGTGCCCCATACACCGCACGACTCCGAGTGTCTCGGTAGTTTGCTTAGATAACATCTTAGCAAATAAACAGCTCTGTCCTGTTGTATCTTTTATTACAGAAGATAGTCAGAAACAAAAGCTCAACATTATTGCCGGCCATTGCCAAGGTCAAGCACGAAGACACATTTCAATAAATTGGTACTTTTTACAAAATAAATAACCCCCGGACGGCGATAACCCAAACCCACCCAACCAATTAAATACAAACACACCATTATTTACAACACAAATGACAATACGTAAATTCCGACATACAATAAGCTTTTTATAAATTACCCATAATTTCCCCGAAACTATTTACATAAATTACCCATGAGGCGTCACTCCGCCAGCGCTTGCTGCCGGGTTGTTACACAGCCCCCTCCTAAGAGGGTTAGTGTCCCCACAACCCTACTCATCACAGATAAAATCACGTAAATGTCCTGGCCGTCGACGGACACGCTTTGTCCTGCCGGAGGTGCCATCACTGGTGTCGGGCTCAGTCCTGTCACTGTCTGACTCGGTGCGGGGTGGAGGTTGGAGAACCGCTTATATTTTCGAGTTGTTGTTGCTCTGGGGCCAGTGGGTGGTATGGTGCTAAACGGTCCTTGTGCAGCACCACCCGTCTGCCTCGTCCAGGCATTCGGACTCGGAAAACTACCTCCGATATTTTGTCCAATATTTCTCCCGGTCCTTGCCAATGGTGGGCTAGTTTTGGGGACAATCCCCGTTTCCGTTGCGGGCAAAATACCCACACTTTGTCCCCTGGCTTCAGCGTCGGGCCATGAGCCCGCGAGTCATAAGCCCGTTTTTGGCGTGCTCCAGCTCCCTCCAGGGCCTCCCTGGCCAGTCGATGAACGGTGTCCAGCCGCTCTTTTAGCCGTCTAAAATAATCCATTTCGGGCCCACCAATAATCTCAGGCTCAGGGGGTGAGCCAAACACTAAATCCACCGGCGTGCGAAGTTCCCTTCCAAACATCAGCCCCGCTGGCGTGCATTGGCTCGACTCCTGCACTGCTGTCCGATATGCCCATAGGACCAAAGGCAGATGTTGGTCCCAGTCCCGCTGGTGTTGACTGGTCAGAATTGCCAGTTGAGTGGCCAGGGTGCGATTAAATCGCTCGACCAATCCATCACTTTGTGGGTGAAGGGGTGGTCCGGTCTTTTCACCCCAGTCGCTGACACACCTCTGAACAAACGGCTCTCAAAGTTCCGCCCTGATCGCTGTGGAGCTCGTCCGAACTCCAAATCGAGTGAACATTTCATCCACGAGTTTTGGGCAGCTGTGGGGCACTCTGATCCGAACTGCATACGCCTCTGGCCATTTGGTAAAGTAGTCCATTGCTACCAAAGCGTAGCGATTTCCGGCTTCCGTTACAGGAAAAGGACCCAGTATGTCCACGCCAATTCTCTCCATGGGTGCCCGACCAGGTATCGTTGCAATGGCGCGCGAGAAGCGTTGACCAGGTCCTTTTGTGCAGTGCAGACGTCACAGCAGTGGGCGTGTAGCTCTGCGTCTTGCCGACACCGGCCAATAAAACCGCTGCCGTAGTCGGCGCACTGTCTTAGCGTTCCGTAATGTCCGGATCCAGCCGCTCCGTGGACCCATCGGAGGACCTCGGGCGCAAAGCCTGGGGAACCAGTAGTTGTAGCCGGTCAATTCCTCCCGGTGCGTGCCACCGCCTGTAGATTACGCCATCGTGCAACTCCAAGTTGCCCAACTGAGAGTGGAGTATTTTGAGTTCAGGCCCCTGTGGCGACACGGTTTGCCAGTCGGGACGTTCTTGTGTCTCCAACCAGCCCTTTACCTTTTCTAGTGCTTGATCGTTCGCCTGTAACTGCCTCAATTGGTCAATAGTGTACGGCTCCCCTACTCCAACAGTGTCATCTATCCTTGCGGATGCGGACGATGGCCCCAGCCCCCTTTCTTCCTGTCGGCGGCAATATCGACATTCATTGCTGAGGCATGGACGCCTGGAGAGGGCATCAGCGTTGGCATGCTGCCGTCCCGGTCGGTGCTGTATCTCAAAGTCATATTCTTGTAGAATCTCCATCCACCTTGCCACCTGGCCCTCTGGTTGCCTGAAATTCAACATCCAGGTGAGGCTAGCATGGTCAGTCCGCAGTGTGAACCTAGTGCCCAATAGGTAGGGCCGAAAGTGCCGTCCCGCTAGGATCACTGCCAACAGTTCCCGCCGAGTGACACAGTAATTCCTCTCCGGTCGACTGAGGCTGCAGCTGTAATAAGCTATCACTCTTTCTCCAGCCTCCCCCTTCTGTGAGAGCACGGCCCCAATCCCCACATTGCTAGCGTCAGTGTCCACCACAAAAGGTTGGTTGGGGTCAGGGTACGCCAGGACGGGCGCTGACGAGGGCAGCCTTTAACTGTTGGAAGGCGGCTGTGCAATCCTCCGTCCACCCAAACTGTTGGCCCTTACTCGTTAGTCGGTGCAAAGGGCTGGCAATGGTCGCAAAGTTTTTCTGAATCTTGGTAGTAGGAGGCTAAACCCAAAAGCTCCGCAGTTCAGTGATATTGGCTGGTGGGGCCAGTTGCTCACGGCAGTCACCTTCGCGGGTCTGTAGCCACCCCACTCGCTGATTACGTGCCCTAGAAACTGAGTCTGTCGGGCGAGAAGATTGCATTTCTCAGGGTTTAACCGCAACCCGGCGCTGAATGGCGGTCAGGACCTCCCTTAAATTGTGCACCGCCTGGTCAAAGTCTCTGGCATGAATCAGCAGGTCATCTAAATAGACCACACAACGGGTTCGGGGAATGTCTTTTAGGACCCGCTCCATTAGTCTTTCAAAGCGTGGCGGCGCATTACAAAGTCCAAACGGCATTACCTTAAACTGCCACAGCCCTTGTCCGATGGTGAATGCAGTTTTGGGTCGGTCCTCTGCTGCCAGTTCTACCTGCCAATATCCACTGCGCAAGTCCAAAGTGCTGAACCAACGGGATCCAGCCACATAGTCCAATGCATCATCGATGCGAGGCAATGGGTAAGAGTCTTTTCGAGTGACTGCATTTAATTTACGAAAGTCCACACAAGGCGCCAACCCCGTTTTCTTCCGCACCATGACCATGGGTGCGGCCCAGGACTGTCAGAAGGCTCAATGATGTCGTTGGTTACCATCTCGCGAATCAATTCTTCGGCAGCTTGGCGTTTTGCAAGAGGCAATCTGTGGGGGCGCAACCGAATGGGGCGGCGTGGCCAGTGTCAATGTGGTGTTTGACTAACGAGGTTCTGGTGCAGTCCTCTTCTCGAGCCGCAAAATGTCCACAAAGTCGTTCAATACTTTCTGGAGTTGCTCCTGCTGTGGCGTGCTCAGCTGTTCACCACTTCGATGGCCCAATTCTTCCACAGCAGCAACCGTCTCAGTGGATGGGTGGTCGTGTGAGGAAAACCGTTGGGGAGCACTGGTCTGAGCTGCAATACTCTCCTGGGGGTCTTCTTCAGTCCCTGCATCTTCCGAACAACGGTCGGGAGCGGTGAGCCGTGGTGTCCAGGCAAATCCAAGCTAACAGCCCTTCCAGGATGATTCCAGCCCGATTGGGCGACACAGTCTCATTACCTACGCGGAGGATGGCCCTGGACACATCAACACATGCTCCCCAGTGGGCCAGCAAGTCTAACCCAATTATGCATTTGTCTTTAATGTCCATGAGCCAGAATTCGTGGCTGGTCTGGCTCGTCCCTACTACTACAGTCAATAGTTTCTTTCCGGGCATTTTGTCCGTTCACCCGTAACCGTGCGCAGTTCGATGTTAGAAGGAGTCCAGTCTTTTGGAAGAGGACCAGCTGTTTGGGCAACACTCCTCTCTGTAATAGACAAATAGTGGACCCGTGTCCACTAAGGCACTACATGGCCGTCCGTCTATAATGCAGTCTAGGTACAGTCCACCTGAAAACCCACAGCCCCACTTTAGGGCAGTCATTGCGGAGGGATGATGATGGCTGGGGCGACTGACCTCCACACCCTCAGGTTGGTCCCTTTCTACCACTCGCTCAACTGCTCGTTAGCGGCTTGGGCGTGATGATTGGCGTGCGGAGACCCAAGCTGTAGTACCTCTTCAGCCCGTTCAGCCTCCCGTAGTGCCTCACTCAAATGTCTGGGCGACAGCAGACAGGCGTGCTGGCGGAGACGCTCTGGTGTAAGGCCCGCAGGAAAGCATGAACACTGAGTTCTTCCCTTGCTGCTGTCGAGAAAGTAGGGTAACCTTTCCGTACATAGACCCTGATGTCAGCTGCAAATGCTCCCACACTCTCACCTTCACGCCGATGTCGGTTTGTCAGCTCCTCCCTGTTGTGTTCCGCTGAGGTTCTCTGTCCAAAGCGACGGGTGAGAGCATCGGTGAGGGCCTGAAGATCACGACACTCCTCAGGCGGCAGGTCGATGAGTACCTGAAGTGCGGGACCCTCCAAGGCAAGGGCCAAGTGTGTTGCAGCTTCCTCGCAGCTCCAACCATTGTGAAGAGCAGCCAGATCCACTTGTGCAAGGTATGGCTCTAGGGGCGTCAACCCGCTGTATCGTGGCAGCTTAGCGGGTGACCGTGTGGGGAGGACCGGCCGACTGGTGATTTGGGGTGTCGTTGCGGCAGCTACAGGTTCATTCGGCCGTGCCTAGAAGATCGCAACACTGTCCGGGGAATACTGGCACCCTCAGGCCAGTTTGTCCTTTTTCTCCGTGCAGTTCTGCTGATCAGGCGCTCCAACATAACGCTATTTTCGAGATGGCACGCTCTATTTCTTCAAGACTCTGTTCCATGACGGCGTCTTCTTAACAGCCTGGTCTCCCACTTCTGACACCAATGTAGCGACCCGTGGAGGAGTCTTTTAAGATTTCGAGCCGAACTCTGCCGTGCACCTCTCGAAGCTGTCGGCTAGCGGCTTGCCAGCGTCATGCACGCAACTGCACCCAGCTCTTTAAGAAAGAGAACACTCGTGCCCCATACACCGCACGACTCCGAGTGTCTCGGTAGTTTGCTTAGATAACATCTTAGCAAATAAACAGCTCTGTCCTGTTGTATCTTTTTATTACAGAAGATAGTCAGAAACAAAAGCTCAACATTATTGCTTGCCATTGCCAAGGTCAAGCACGAAGACACATTTCAATAAATTGGTACTTTTTACAAAATAAATAACCCCCGGACGGCGATAACCCAAACCCACCCAACCAATTAAATACAAACACACCATTATTTACAACACAAATGACAATACGTAAATTCCGACATACAATAAGCTTTTTATAAATTACCCATAATTTCCCCGCAAACTATTTACATAAATTACCCATGAGGCGTCACTCCGCCAGCGCTTGCTGCCGGGTTGTTACAATATATTTATATATAGACTTATTTAGGTTTAGAGGGAGGGAACAAAACATGGTGTTAGGTGTTGACCTGCCTTTCAAACAATCATCCTACGTGACTTGCTCTGTAAAGTTTAACCATTTAGCCCAGTCCCAGAATACCCTAATTGCCTATTCTATGTGTACATTTTCTAACTTGTTTAAAAAAATGTGAATGTGTTTAATTTACCACAATTATAATTACTAGGCAAACCAACTAAAAACGAGTTTTCTGTCATTTCATATTGATAATGTTATTATGATATTATGTGCTTTTGCTATTAGGATTTCAGCCTTCATACATTATACAGTCCATGTCGACATTGTGTCATTTATTACTAAAACATGAAAAATATTTCTGTTTTAAAGACATGTTTACATACAGTAGATTGCTGTAGACACACAACACACATAAAATGTATGAGTTCCAAATAACAATTTATTTTTTCCCTCTAAAACCCCAGCACTTCCCTCCAAGATAATGAAGGCTTGAGCTGGGCCCTTTCTGCATTGCTGGCGGAGATGGGACAGCAGGCTGCTTGCTGCTTGTGTTGATCAACACATTTAAAAGACAAAAGAAGCTGATGGAGAGGTGCGTAGAGATTTAAGGTGGGGCGGATTTACGAGTTTTTTCGTAGGCTTTGGTAGGCTAATGTTAAGATGTTCTTCCCAGATATTGTGAGCTGGAGCTTATTCCATTTGCAATAGAAACAAGATGGAAACCAACCTTGAATGGAATGCCAGTCAATCACTTGATGTGCTCCCGCACTGTCTGTTAAGACAATTGAGCTTTATCAATTAGTTGTCAACCTCTTCTTTGTGATGTGTGTTAAGACACATAAAAAATTGCTGATTGATTTGTTTCTGGTCATTAAAAATTAAATAGTGTTGTATTAATAAAATAATGCCAAAATTCATGCCTGAGACTAGGCCAGAATCTTTTGTAGTAGATAGGAAACAACCCAGGATGGGGTGCCAGTCTATCACCAATGTTAGGGTAACATGTTAAAAATAATGTGCATTACGTAGTCAAATTACTTTTTAAAGTAATGAGTAACTTAGTAGTCTTATTGATAAAGGGGGGGTGAGACAGAGTATAGGAGACAGATGGTGAACTTTTTTAATGGTGCAAAGGGAGTGGTCTGCATCTTAACATCAGCAAAATGAAGGAACTGCCTGTTGACTTTTGCTGCACCAAAGAGCCTCTATGTCCAGTCACGTTTCAAGGAGTGGTTGTAGAGGTAGTGCACTGCTACAAGTACTCAGGGGTCCACATCAAAGACAAGCTGAACTGGTCTCAGAACACAAAGGAGCTATATAAGAAGGAACAGAGCAGGCTCTGCACTCCTTTAATGTGAAAAGTGACATCCTCATCATGTTCAACAACTCTCTGATGGCCAGTGTGATTTGCTATACTGCGGTGTACTGGACTGGTAACACCGAATCAACATGCTGACAAGAAAGGACAGGCTCAGCTATGGGGCACACTGTGGACCCCCTGGAGGTCGCATCAAAGGAGCAAAAGACAAAACTGAGTGCCGTTATGAACAATGTTGCACGATGTCTCTTTGACACACTAACACACTTTATAACAACAGCAATACCTTAAATAATGCTTCACTGGGACTGGGACTGGTAAGTCAAAAGTTTTCTCTCTTTTTAAATTTTCTTCCCTTTTAGTCACAGAACATAGTGTGTGTATATATTGTAAAGAGGTGCTATACCAGCACATGACCTGACACAGACAGACACAAGAGGCACACTTATAAAATAAATAAATGGGGGCAACACCTTCCCCATTCCCACAGGCACAACACAGTCCCAATAAGCATCAAACACAATAACCACAATACTTTTTCATCTTCTTTTCTCCTTCTCTCCTTAAAGAGTGTTGGCGGCTGTTTTTTTTTATAGCCTACCCGGAAGTGCTCCAGGTGTTTGATGACCCATTTCCGGCTGCATTTTCGGGTGTGGCCCACATGGGCTCAGGAACCACTGCAGTGCCGCCTGGTGACACCCCTGGATCCCAACACGGTCGTAGGGAACTCTTTCTCCCATGGGGCCCTGCAGGAATCTGAGGCACCACTGCTACCCAGGGGGGCTACCACCTGGCATCCTGGGGGAGGTACTGTTCAGTCAATGCCTGTTCCCCCGGACCATAAACAAGAGAGGTGTCCCAGCTGGGCAAGGGCCCTGGCCATATGCCACAATATGTATTTATCCATCCATCCATCTGTCCATCCTCTTCTGCTTAACTGAGATCAGGTCACAGGGGCAGCAGCTTGAGCACAGATGCCCAGACTTCCCTCTCCCTGGCCACTTCTACTAGCTCTTCCGGGTGAATCCCAAGGTGTTCCCAAACCAGCCAAGAAACATAGTCCCTCCAGTGTGTCCTGGGTCTTCCCCGGGGTGGGTTCTCTTCCCGGTTAGACGTGCCTGGAACACCTCATCAGGGAGGCGTCCAGGAGGCTTCCCGATCAGATGCCAGAACCTCCTCATCTGATTCCTCTCTATGCGGAGGAGTAGTGGCTCTACTCTGAGCTCCTCCCGGATGGCCGAGCTTCTCACCCTATATTTAAAGGAAAGCCCAGACACCCTATGGAGGAAACTCATTTCGGCCGCTTGTATTCGGAGTCTCATTCTTTCGGTCACATAGCATAGCTCATGACCATAGGTTAGGCTAGGAACACAGTTCGACTAGTAAATTGAGAGTTTTGCCTTTTGTCTCAGCTCCTTTTTTACCACGACAGACCAATGCAGAGCCTGCATCACTGCGGACACCTGTCGATCTCTCGCTCCATTCTTCCCTCATTCATGAACAAGACCCTGAGATACTTGAACTCCTCCACTTGGGGCAGGATCTCGCTCTCAACCCTTAGAGGACACTTCACCCTTTTCCGGCTGAGGACCATGGTCTCGGATTTGAAGGTGGTGATTCCCATCCCAGCCGCTTCACACTCAGCTGCGAACCGATCCATTGGGAGCTGAAGATCATGGCAAACTGGACAATATCATCTGCAAAAAGCAGTGATGCAATCCTTAGCCCACCAAACTGGACCCCCTCAATGCCCTGGCTACGCCTAGAAATTCTGTCCATAAAAGTTATGAACAGAATCGGTGACAAAGGGCAGCCCTGGAGGAATCCAGCTCTCACAGGAAACGGGTTTGACTTACTGCTGGCAATGTGGACCAAGCTCTGACACCGGTTGTACATGGACCAAGCAGCCTTTATCAGGGGGTACGGTACCCCATACTCCTGGAGCACCCCCCACAGGATTTCTCAAAGGACACGTTTGAAATCTTTTCCAAGTCCACAAAACACATGTAGACTGGTTGGGCAAACTCCCATGCACCCTCCAGTACCCTGCCAAGGGTGTAGAGTTGGTCCACTGTTCCGCAACTAGGACGAAAACGACACTGTTCCTCCTGAATCCGAGGTTTGACTATCTGACGGACCCTCCTCTTCAGGACCCCTGAATAGACTTTTCCAGGTAAGCTGAGGAGTGTGATCCCTCTGTTCTTGAAACACACCCCGGTCCCCTTCTTAAAGAGGGGGACCACCACCCAGGTCTGCCAATCGAGATGGCACTGTCAACGATGTCCATGTGATGTTGCAGAGGCATGTCAACCAAGACAGTCCTACAACATACTGAGCCTTGAGGATGTCCGGGCATATCTCATGCACTCCTGGGGCCCTTCTACCAAGGAGTTTTGACCACCTCGGTGACCACAGTTCCAGAGATGGGAGAGCCCACCTTCAAGTCCCCAAGCTCTGCTTCCTCGTTGAAAGGCATGTTAGTGGGATTGAGGAGGTCTGAGAAGTACTCCCCACCGACCCACAATGTCCCGAGTCAAGGTCAGCAGCGCACCATCCCCACCATACACAGTATTGACACTGCACTGCTTCCTCCTCCTGAGTTGCCTTATGGTGGATGAAAATCTCCTCAAAGCCGTCCGGAAGTCATTCTCCATGGCCTCCCAAACTCCTCCACGCCCGAGTTTTTGCCTCAGCAACCACCAAAGCCAAATTCCGCCTAGCCTGCCAGTAAATATTAGCTGCCTCCGGAGTCCCACGGGACCAAAGGGTATGCATTTATTTATCTATGAATTTATGTGTTTAGTTGTTTATTGGCCTTCTGTAAAAAGCCAAATTTTCCCCCTGGGGACAAATAAAGTTCTATATGTCTGTCTAACATAATTCAGTATTTTATTGAAGCAAAAAGACCTGTGATGCTTAAAAAAAAAATCAGATTTGCATTATTGTATTACTTTTTACAGATTTTGTTCATGTTTCCGGGGCTCTATAATGCTGCATTTGCTTGAAGTGACACAGCTTGTCAGCAGCCCTGTAAGGCAGCATGGCTCAAAACACTGCTTTTAACAGATGGAAGTATTCACATTATTGTGGCTTAATATAAGGAGCCCTAAATGCTACATAATAAAATTTGCTTAGGCAGGGCCAACTTGTAGTGCGAGGCACACAGGTGGCAATGACGGCAATTAAAAAAGGCACATTATTTTTTTATTACAGACATTTTCATTAATACTACATTTTCTGCACCTGTTTTTCACTGTGTATTATATCAATGTGGTAGTTTTATAATTGTAAAACATGGTGTGCAGTGGAGGGTGGTGTTTAAAGCGGGACAGGTGGCCTGATGCCCCAAACAGGTGTGCACTGCTAATCAGAGGTTTCCAGACTCCAACCTGTGAAGGGTCTTCTACTAGTCTGCAAAAAAATGGAAAGATCTTCTAATGTATTATGTTCTTTATGTTGTCAGACTATCCATTTAAAATATATGCAGCTTGCATGTATGTTAAATTTTTCTGAATTTGTAAAACAGCGTGCTGCTCTTAAGGAGTCATCCAAAGCCACAGTCATTACAATCGTCACATTTCAAAATGTAGTGGGCTTTTGTTGTGCCCGCTGGTGTCAAGTGCCAATGGATTATTGCTGTTATAGGCAGCGCGGTCCTTCGCTGCCACCTCTAGTTGGAATTCTTTTGCGACTTTGCAGTTATGCCATTTTTAACAGTACTGAAGTTGCTTATTTCCGCAATTGAGCGCCAGCTCATACTATGCTTGACTCATTCTTCGGCAGAGTAAAAGAACAAAAAAGTTTTTCCATCTTTTACCATGTGTGGGTGCATTGTTTTGTTTGCACACGGTTATGTTACACGGACCGACTCTGGGCTTAGGATTTAATAAGAAATGCTGATCAGTCAAATATGCAGTTTTTCATATAAAAAAGCAACACAAAAATGAACTTACTCTTTGTAACATGTTACACTTCATAATAAGTAACTATATAATATATTTTGTTACTCATGTTGTGAGTAACGAATAATGTAAACTAAGTAACGCCCCTCAACTGTCCATCACATTGCCCAAAAGAAAAACACACGTTAATGTCGAAGTGAAAACAGATATCTGCAAAGAAATCTCAGTGAATCACAAATATAATACACAAAACAACTAATCTCATAATTATTCATCCCATTTATTATGACAACCTTTTAATCATCACTAGTGCAGCCAATTGGTTTCAGAAGTCTCATTGTTAGTTCAATGGAGACCAGTTGTCATTAGTTTCAGTTGATTGTAGTCTAAATGCTTCTGTATGTGGAAGTTCTAACTTGGGGTGAGTCAGTATGGCGGCCAATCTCACACAATGAAGACAAAGAGCACTTCAAGGGGATTGACAAGCACAAGTCTGGGGATGAAGAAAAGAAAATTTCCAAGTCGCTGAATATCCTTTGTAGTCCAGTTGAATCAGTTATTAAGAAATGGAAAGAGTGGCACAACTGTAAACTGCCACAAAAACTGAAGGATTGTACAAGAAGACACCTGACACCTGACAGAGCTTGAGCAATTTTGCAAAGAAGAATGAAGAAAAATAGTAATGTCTGGATGAGCAAAGTTGATAGAAAGAGAGACCTGTGCCCATTGTCTCAAGGCTGTCATGGCTTCCAAAGGTGCATCTTCTAAGTTCTGACTTCAACAGAGTGAATGCGTATGCGAGCAATTGTTTTATATTTTATATTTATAATTAATTTACACCACACAGCAGAGATCTGCTTTCACTTCAGCATTAAAGAGCATTTTCCCGTTGATCAGTGTCAAAAAACCCAAATTAAGTACACTGTGATTGAATGGTGTATAATAATAAAATGTGAAAACTTTTGAAAGGGTGAATACTTTTTTATAGGCACTGTATATGTCACTTAAAAACTCCAGTAAAACTTGTATCAGTAATTTGGATTCAGAGTCAGAGAATAAAGCCTTAGGAATGGTATAACTGGAAAAAATGAAAAGAGGCAAAGGGGACACTCAGGTCTGTTCTGAATGCATAGAATGATTGAGTTCTGCAGACAGACCTTCAATAACAAATCACTAAATACTGTCTTGTTATGCAGTGGGTATTTTTACATAAGATCTAAATAAGTAACCATCATCTTTAACCATAGTGGGTTATTATCTGTTCTGAAAGGGCTTCTTCTTGTTCACCTCCCAAGTAACTTTTCACATTCCCCCTGGCGGTTCAGCAGTGCGCTGTAACTTCGTCAGATGAATGTTATTGAAAAGGCGGCCCTCCTCGGCTTGCAAACTTGGGCTTCCCCGAGGACACCCCAGCTGGTGGTTTACACTTTTCAAACCCAGAACATGGTCAGATTTACAGTAAAGGGGTTTGAGAGATCAATGCAGAGCATGGAAGATCTTTAAGTGGCTTTGTAAAGCAAAGCAAACAAAGGAAAATTAATATAAAATATGTATTGCATTATTTACTTTGTCTACAGATCACATTTTGCAGCAAAAATAAAAAATTACTTTACATTGTCTGTATAAACAGTTAAAGAAGGCAAAATTCACAACAATTTAATATAACGTAATCATTAGAGTATCATCCTGAGATACCTTTGATTTCTGCAAGTAGTTTCAAGGTACATCCCTGAACATTGAATTTCCATGCACATCCCACCAAGTGTCTGCTGTGCATGAGCATTTGTTGCAGAAATCTGCTTTAAAGGAAAGGCTTATATAAATAATTTAGGAAAAAGAAAGCCAACATCAATAAGCCACAAATTGAAATGCAGAACACACATTTCATGGCTACCATAAAATGGGCATCCTATTTCCAACATGTTATAGGATTATTGGGGATAATTAAAAGAAAACAACTATACACAATACAAAAAAAATCTATGCACTTTTCTAATATTTTGCTTTATAGGTACAATTAGTTTTTATATATATATATTTAAACCAAGTATTACGTTAACCCAAAACTTTTTTGTGTGAGTCACACAGACCTTGCCATCCTTGTCACTTTCACACAGATCTCCTCTTTGTATCAAAATACTTTTTGAACCTCTGTTTCACCGTTCCTTCTTCACTTTTTCAGCAGTCAGTCACTTGCAATATAACTTTTTATTACCAGTCTGAGTAGTCTGCACGCAGTCATAGAAGAGTTGTGAGTATTATATGATCACTAGGATAATTATTTGCTACACTCCATTTTTCTACATAACTTCTGTTGACTCCAGCAAGAAAAAAACATATACCCCCTTCTAGGAAATATTACAATTCTCCACTCACAACCAAACCTTCACTTCATCAGTAACTTCATTATTAGGTCCAAATCTTTTCCCACAGATAGTTCTAAATCTGATGTGAGAAAAATATGGAATATCGAGTAGGTATGGAAGAAGTGTCCAGCTGAATGTTGCTTTCAGACTTTCTGTGGTTGTTCATTGTCATGTTAAGGATCTCTGCAACATTTTGTAGGGTCTTGCAGACACTCGTGAACAGGGGACATCTTCAGTTCTGTAGTAATGGTAACAATGAAAGGAAGAGCTCTGACATCACTCTCGTCCAGAAATCATACATCTTCTGCCCTAGGATTCATTTAAGAACCAACTACAAAGGAATGAGTCAGTCACTCTGAAACTCGCATCTTCATCAGACACTACAACCTCAACTGTTTGTTGAAATTCAACTTCTTTTCACTTGTTTTTTTGTTGAAGTTTGATCTTGCCAATTAAATAGGTGTGCATTAACTCTTTATGCTTGTTTATTACCTTTCTTTCATGTCATACTATACTTCCACTTTTTAAGAATTTGATTACGCCTTCTTCTTCTTCTTCTTCCAGCTGCTCCCATTAGGAGTTCCCACAGCAGATCATCTTGTTTCATATCTTCCTGTCCTCGTCATCTTGTTCTGTTACACCCATCACCTTCATGTCCCCTCTCTTACCGCATCCATAAACCTTCTCTTAGGCCTTCCTGTTTTCCTCTTGCCTGGCAGCTCTATCCTTAGCATCCTTTTCCCAATATACCCAGCATCTCTTCTCTGCACATATCCAAACCAGCACAGTCTTGTCTCTATGACTTGTCTCCTATGTCTCCAAACCGTCCAACCTGAGCTGACCCTCTAATGTGCATGTTCCGAATCCTATCCATCCTTGTCACACCCAGTACAATGCTTAGCATCTTTAACTCTGCCACCTCCAGCTCTGTCTCCTGTTTTCTGATCAGTGCCACTGTCTCCATCCTATATAACATAGCTGGCCTCCCTACCGTCCTGTAGACGTTCCCTTGCTGATATTTGTCTGTCACAAATTACTCCTGACACTCTTCTCCACCCATTCCACCCTGCCTGCACTCTTTTTCACCTCTCTTCCACAATCCCCATTACTCTGTACTGTTGATCCCAAGTATTTAAACTCATCCACCTTTGCCAACTCTACTCCCTGCATCCTCACCATTCCGCTGACCTCCCTCTCATTTACACACATGTATTCTGTCTTGTTTCTACTGACCTTCATTCTTCTTCTCTCTAGTGCATATCTCCACCTCTCCAGGGTCTCCTCAACCTGCTCCCTACTCTCACTACAGATCACAATGTCATCAGCAAACATCACAGTCCAAGGGGACTCCAGTCTATTCTCATCTGTCAACCTGTGCATCATCATTGCAAATAAGAAAGGGCTCAGAGCCAATCCCTGATGTAATCCCACCTCCACTTTGAATGCATCTGTCGCTCCTACCGCACACCTCACCACTGTCACACTGCCTTCATACATTTCCTGTACAACTCTTACATATTTCTCTGCCACTCCAGACTTCCTCATACAATACCACTACTCCTCTCGTGGCACCCCGGCATATGCTTTCTCCAGGCTTAAAAAGATGCAATGCAGTTCCTTCTGGCCTTCTCTATAATTTGATTATCCCTTCTGCATGCTGAAATGCTGCTGCTGGAGTATGTGAATTTCTCCTTGGAAATAATAAAGTATCTATCTATCTATCTATCTATCTATCTATCTATCTATCTATCTATCTATCTATCTATCTATCTATCTATCTATCTATCTATCTATCTAAATACTAGCCATGAATTTCTATGCTGAAGAGGTAACCTTAAAGTTCTTCTTCCTCCAAGGAAAAGTTGTATGATGATATTTTGGCATTGGCCTAAAACAATAGATGCACGTTTCCTCCTTGGTGAATATCAAAAGCATAAAAGCTTCAGTTGGAGAGCATATCTCACTTAATAACTGCATTTGATGGATTTCATTGCCTTGTGGATGTCATGCTACTTTACTAGGACACCCACGGCACTGACATAAGAAATTTGTCACAACAAGATGAGAGCATTTAGTCCATCAGGCTCATTTGTTTAGCTAATAGCTGTGTTGTCCAGGTATTTCATCCAGATACCTCTTAAAGGTTGTCAAGGTTTCTGTTTCAACTCTATATCTTGGTAGTTTGTTTCACATTTCCACAACTCTAGTAAAGAAGTGCTTCCTGGCTTCAGTCCTAAATGCACTTCCCCTTAATTTCTACTCATGTCCTTGAGTAAGTAATTCACTTTTAAATTGAACGAATTCTGCTAGATCTACTTTATCTTTGCCTTTGAGAATTTGGAAGACCTGGATTCTTTTCTCATGGCAAAACAAGTTTAATTCTTGAGACTGTCAGAGTACGACATGTCCTCAAGTCCTGCTTCACAAAATTTAATCAAATCTAATTTTATTCGTCATTGGCAGATTATACAGTACATACAGAACAATATGTAGTGAACTGTAATGACTGTGCCTAAGAAGAACATAAAAGAACAGTAACAATAATACCTGACTTTATAAATATCATAAATCAATAACAAAATTGTAAATATGTGATAAATAATACAATACTAAAGAATTAATAATCAAAATAACTTCATCATGTAGTTTTAGACACTTTCCTTATTCTAGATGTATATGATGTGTGAAGCTCCTCTTCAAAAGCATTTACCTGACCGTAGTACAGAATAGAGGCCATTGTTGGGTTGGTTGGTATCTCTTATAAATTTCTTTTTCCTGGTCCAATGCAGGGGATGCAGAGTTAAAGATAAGAGTTAGTGGATGTGCTCATACAGAATGAAGTCAAAAGTCAGAAGGCAGTAGCTGAATTTTCTAAAATGTTAGCCCAAGTAAGAGATAAGCAAAACGAATCTCCTGCAGAGCGTGGTGAAGTACCACACAGACAGGTTCCTTTATTTGCAGGTGACCCATTGGCCTATACAGACTCTATCAGGGCATTTGATCGCGACGTAGATGAGGTGTTGGAGAACCCACGAGATAAACTGGATTACTTGGCACAATTTACTAAAGGTTCGCCACATGAAATTGTTAAAGGCTGTACATACCTACCACCAGAGGAAGGCTACAGAAAAGCCAGGAAGCACTTTGAAAGCTATTATGAAAACCAGCTACTGACAGCTGATGCATATTTAGAAAAAGCAATGAAATGGCCTCAAATAAAATCAGACGATGGTCTAAGAGTCTATGCAGTTCTTTGAGTTTGCTGCACCCTGCAAGAATGTGCTGGTCATTGCAAAATGCACAAGGTTTTTTAAATGCTCAAGCAGCTGTTGTAAACCTCTTGACCAAGGAGTCTTGAACTCCCCTTTTTAGCAACATTGGTTATGCTTGTAAGAAAAGTACTTCCTCTCTGGCCACACTTTAGAGAGACCTTTCCCTTACTGGTCTTTTCTTTTTTCTCCTGGAGTGTATGGCTTTGATAGAGGAAACGGTGTGCAGGATGCGAAAGCCCTTTAGCCTGTCGGTCTAGAAAGTTAACCACATCAGCCTTCCTTTTCATCGGTGTCACAAGCTATATCTACCCACTTGCTTTGCAGCTGGTGGGAGAGCTTTGAGAGTATAGTGAGAATGTTTGCCTTGTTATCAAATTCTTGTCCATCTCTCAAGTCATTCATGACCTTCATACAGCTATTAAAAAAGACTGCATTTGTGTACGTGATCTCCATTGATACATTCAGCTGACCACACCACTCTCTGCAGAGCATTGTGGTTCTGCTCTGTGCTTTTCCCAAACCAGGCAGTAATGCTTCCTGTTAGAATACAGTTAATGGTGGATGTGTAGAAGTTCTTTAGTGATTGTAGGGCAGACTAAAATCGTTGAGGTATCTGAGGTGGTCTAGACGTTATCGTGCCTTCTTTACCAAGGTGTTAGTGTGTTTAGACCAGGGGCCTCCAACTCCATTCCTGGGGAGCTACTGTGGCTACAGGTTTTCATTCTAACCCTTTTTTTTAATTAGTGACCAGATTTTGTTGCTAATTAACTCTTTGCCTTAATTTTAACTGATGCATAACTTAAGACTCAGGCCCTTAATTTCTTTTTTCCTCAATTAGCATCCAAACAATATTAAGACGCAAAATGTACCAACACATAAACAACAACCTGCGTCCATCACACAATAACTGAAAATAAAGAAAGATGAAGGCCTCAGTAATGTTGATCTACTCCGGTCCACAAAACATTTTGACAGCGCTCTTAAAAAAGAATGAGCACCATTGGGTTTAATTATCAATTATAATTGGCTTCAAATTAAGAAAATGAACGACAGAAGTGAAGTTGGTTGGAGTTTGAGGCCCCAATTTAGTTAGTCATCTGTTGACTCACTTCACATCAAATTTATGTTTAGGTACTGTTTAAGGAAAAAAAAAAAAGAATCAATTCAGCGGTCAGAGTCTCAAGAAAAGTCAAGTAAAGTAAAGGGAAATAGTTATTTAGAAGCAAAAATTGGTCACTAATTAAGAAAAGAGTTGGAATGAAAACTTGCAACCACAGTAGCTCTCTGGAGTTGGAGACCCCTGGTTTAGATCAAGTTAGGTCCACTGTGATGTGGACAGATAGGTATCTGAAACTGTCCACCCAGCGGTTATACAAATATTTTCGAGACATGGTGAATTCAGCTACAGTCCCTGCATGTCTTTTTCATTGTTGCATTCTGCTATAGCATGTGAAACATAAGAGATTTACATGGTCACAAATAATCCGCTTTCCTTTTCTCTAGTTGCCACAGTGCATGTTCTATATTTTCAGTTGAGTCTTCATTGGTTGTCAACTCACAAACAAACAAGAGCCCACCTCTGCTATTTCCACAAGTTTTAGCTGTGGCTTGTCACAGACTGATGTAACTGAGTTGCTGAGGATGTTGCACTAACTTATCCAAGCTGAGATTTGTTGTTACCAGGGCTGAGATGGAAATGTTTATCCATGCTTTTATGTCATAAAAGTCTTGATTATTGTATTGCAATTCCCTTTTTACCTGTCTAATTAAAAAAAGTCTTGTCTTCAAAATATTCAGGATGCAGGCTTTTAATTCATTCACACAAATGGACGCACATATCCCCAATTTTATTCTGTCTACATTGGATCCCAGTGGAATTTAGTCGAAGTGGTGGTTCTGTGGCTAAGGATCTGTGCTGGTATCTGGAAGGTTGCCAGTTCAAATCCCACTACTACCACAAAGGATTCTATTCTGGCGAGCACTTGAGCAAGGCCCTTAAGCCTTAAAATTGCTCCTGGGGTGCTGTGCAATGGCTGACCCTGCTCTCTGTCCTGCAATTTTCTCTTGGGGATTAATAAAGTACATCAAATCAATCCAGTTCAAAATTCTGGTCTTCGCTTATAATGCTCTGCATGGTCACGAATGTTGTTCACCACTACACTTCAGGCTGTGCTCTGAGATCCACTCAGATCTCCTTTCGGTTCCTCGTACCAGACTAAAGACACATGGAGATTGCACATTCCAGTCCATTTCCTGCAAGGTTATGGAACAGTTTTCCACTGATGTTGAGATCAGCAGAATCTACTAAATTGTTTAACACTAAAATCCCTGAATCCTACAAAAAAAGTTGTAATATCAGGCCACCTTAAATTCCTTCGCACCTCTCCATCAGCATCTTTGTTTTGCAAATGTGTCAATAAGCACAAGCATCAAGCAGCCTGCTATCCCATTCTGCCCACTGACGCTGCTGAAGTTCTCCCAGCTCAAGTCTGTTTATCTGGGTGTGCATTGAAAAAATGACCAAGTAGTCTGGAAGATGATAGAACTTTAGGGAACTTCTAGGTGAACAGGATTGGCCAGCATGTTGGTCTTAGTGGCCCGTACTCATCAAAACTGTTCTAATGATATAATATTGTGATTTATAAATTGTGATAATATCATGTAATGTGACACAGCTTTAACCAGGAGCAGAAAATGGACCCCTGTATTGGATTAAAAGCTTAGTCTAAAGGCAGGAGGTGAGCTGAAGCAAAGGTTTCACAGAAGACAAGAGGAGAAGCCTAAGGAGAAAAAGGTAAAAGTGAAGTAAATTGAATGTTTTTGTTTTTTTTAATATTGAAAATTAAAAATATAAAAAAACTATTAAACCTAGAGGTCAAGGCAATGGCTTACATTGTTAGGACCACTGGGGCTATTTTGCTTTAGACTGCTGTTATATTGATATTTTGTGTGCGACCTGCACTCTTTCATCCCTGTTGATTTTATTATGACACCTTTGAGTTCACAAGGCATTTTATTTTGGGCTGCAGCAACCATAGAGCGGTGTTCCAAATTTACAACACTAAAATGATAAAAGCTATAAATAAAGAATTTAAGGAATCAATATGCTTGATTACCTTCATCACCTGTATAGATTTTACACAAAAGTGTATTTGTATTGACATATGTGTGCTTTAAAAAGCATTAAGAATCAGGAGTGTTTTCTGACATGAACAGCTTTTATAATGAAGTATACACTGCATCCAAGCAGGCAATTAAATACATGGAAAACAGAGACACGGCATGAAATTAATATAATTCCTGCTAATTCTTTTGAGATGATATTAAAGCCATATTTATAATCCTTAGGTTACTTACATTGCAACCTGCTCTGGAAGTATTATGAAGAGTACTTGTCATTAAAATGATCTTTTCTCTTCATTGCTTGATCTAATTATACCAGATAATGAATAGCATTTGATATTCAAAATCTGTTATGAATTCCATTTTAATTTGAAATACATTTGAAATTGATGTATGCTATGTGTGAAGAACACTTAAAAATATTCACTACCCAGGTCTTTAAGTGTACAAATTTTAAATTGGCTCAAGAAACTTTAACATTAATATAGTCATCAAATATATACAGTACTTGAAAAAAAGTTCACTTCTTCACAAATCTTTGTTAATATCATAATTTAATAAGGTAAATGCATTGTGACCTTGCAAAGCTGTCAGCCATAGCTTACACCCTTATGACATTGCTTCACATCTCGCAAAATCCTATGAAAGTCACAGATATATTAAAATTCTATTTAATTTCATGTAGTGGTCTTCACTAACCACAAGGAGGCAGTGTATTGTATTGGGTAAGACGTTGGACCTCAAACCCTGAGGTTGTGGGTTCAAATCCCACTACTGGCATTGAGTGACCCTGAGCAAGTCACTTGATCTGCCTGTGCTCCAATTGGAAAACCAGAAGAAATGCAACCAATCGTATCATAAATGCTGTAAGTTGCCTTGGATAAAGGTGTCATCCAAATACCTAAGTGCTATCTAAGTGCTTAGATATAAGCTTAATATTAATAAAAATAAACTAACTGTGGGAGACTGAGCTTTTGACCCCACAGCATGATTCTGGCACCACCATACTTCTTGGTTTGAATACAACACATGTGATGAGAAGTGCTGGTTTACTCCAGACCTGATGCTAATCTTGGTTTCAACAGACCAAAGAATCTTGTGTCTCACAGTTTGAAAGAGCTTTATGTGCCTTCTTGGGCTTCCATGTGTCTTTTCCAGAGGAGAAACTTTTTCCCAGGCCCAGATCAATGGAGGGTTGAGGTGATGGTTGTCCTACTGGAGGTTTCTCCCATCTCCACACAGGTTTGCAGGAGCTCAGCCAGAGTTGCCATCAGATTCTTGGTCACCATGGTCTTACCATGATCATACCATGATTGTCTTGATCATACCATGAGTCTGACTGGGTGGCAAAGTCCAGGAAGAGTTGGTTATTCCAGATATTTTCCATTTAGGAGTTATGAAGGCAACTGTGCTCTTGGAATCCTTCACTGCTACAAACATTTTTTGTAGCCTTACTCAGATCTGTGCTTGAACACAGTCCTGTCTGTAAGTTCTGCAGGCAATTCCTTCAACCTAATGGCTTGGTTTTTGTTTTGATGCACATTGGCAACTGTGGGACCTTCTGGAGACAGGGGTGTGCATTTCCTAATCCCATCCAATCATCTGAATTGACCTTAGGTAAACTGCAAACAAGGTGTAAAAATATTGCAATGATAATCAATAGAAAGGAATGAGTCATATTTCAACTGTTATAGCAAAGGGTCTGAATACTTATATCACTGTGATATTTCAGTTTTTTTCATTTTTAACAAATTTGTAAAAAAAAAAATCCCAAATCCTGTTTTTGCTTTGTTATTCTGGACTATGTTTATTAATGTCGGGTAAAATGAATTTAAATGATTTTAGAAAAAATAAAAGGGTCTGTATACTTTCTGAATCCACCATAATTCAGCATGATATTATTATGAGGAATAAGTATGGCTGCAGCAGAGACGGGAGCTAGGGCAAGACCAGAGAGTAAGCCAGATCTGTCTGTTCTCGAGTGAGATCTGAAGACTAGGAAGAGAACGATACTCTTCCGGTCATCCACAAATTGGGCAAAAAAAAGATGTCCCATTAAAGAAAAGAATGACTAATAGTCTGCTTTAGATATATTAAGAGCCACTGTTGAATGTCTACTAGTAGATGGGTAGGAGAGTGCTGTGGGTTCTATCAGTCCACCAGTCTCATTTTGCAGCTGGAAAGCTTTACCTCCATTGCACAAGTTAAAAACCAATTAGAAATTGACAGTTATCTAAAAATGTTTTTAAGATGTGGAAGAAAAGCAGGAGTGCAGGGAGGAAAACCCACACAGGCACAGGGAGCACATATAAAGTCCACACAAATGTCCTCCAGGTGTGGGATTTGCACCCAGGATACTGGATCAGCTAAGGAAGCAGTGCTAATCAATGCTGCCCTGAATTGTATATAATTTTCAGCTTACATTTTAAAATAATTAAATTTGCCATATACTCTAAATCAGTTTCTCAACCTTTTTGGTGTTGCGACTCACTTTTTCCTATGAAAGTGTCACTGTTAGGTAACAACAAAATTGAGCTCAATTGTCAGAATTTTTCCCCTTAGTGAATCCAGCACGATCCTCAGAGTGGTTGTGTCCACCTTGGTGAACTGTGCAGGATCGTTGGAGAAGCAATCCACCACAACCCAATGCAGAATCTACCATGACCCACTATCATTATAAATATAAGCAACTCGCAACCATGCAGGTGCTTTAGGGGACCTACAGGTGATGCTGTGATGTTATCGGATGGGATTACTTTGGTGTTGGTCACAGTTTTCCGGTCATGATGCCACAGCAGCCACTATTTAATCTGGGTCCAATTTCCACCAATGACATAGGTGGTTAAATGCGTGGGGCACTTATTGAAGTAGGTGTTTAGGATGATAAAATTGTGGGTCTTGGTACAGTCGAGGATGCAACAACCATCATCATTCCTGGTATCAAAGCCATGGCCACCAGTGTAGGCAGCCATTTTTTGCTGTGCCTACATGATATTCTTCTGCACCAACCAATTGGATACACATATCCAAAATCTTCTAAAACTCATCTTTCTCTACATCAGGTCATCCCCCAAAGGGTGAGTAGCATGCAAGATATCACAACGTAACTTGCTTAGTGTTAATCCTTAGGGAGATAAGACAGTCTGTGATTCAATTGACTGTAACAGTGCTGGCTTCAAGTTTCTTGTTGACCTCTACCAAAACCCCATTTCATCTTGACATCAAATCATAATAGTGTAACTTATATCCATCACCAAAATTCTTTGCTTACTTTCCCTAATTATCTTTTGAAAGGCAAACAATGTCAACTCATCGATTCTTCAGGGTGGCCCTCTAGTTCTCAGCCGTGGCCTGTTAGCATTCCAGTGTTGATTGTGGCCATTCATAACTGCTGCAGTAGTTGTTGTTTTTGAACTTTCCTGTTTAGCCTGCTTCATTCTTCAGGAGGTAGCCCTTGCTGATTTCTCACGCATCTGAGGCAGGGGTGAGACGCGTCGCCTACAGGTTATGTCCTAGCATTTCGGTTTAAGCTTTGGTTTGACGTTTCCATTTCAGTAAGTTGCGACCTTCATTAATAGTCCAACTGCTGTGTCCATTAGGGAAGGTTCATAGAGTCTTTGTTTCCAACGGGCCTCATAAGTAACTGGTGATGTGACTTTTGCTGTCTGCTTTTGGTCAAATAATATTGATATAAAATCCAAAATAACTACAGTTTATGGGTACAAACTAGAATACCCTGCAAAGGAAATACAAAAATGTAATAAAATGGGCTATAAGCCGCATAATAACATTAAAAACTACAGCAAAGAATAAAAAGTCACAGAGTAGCATTAAGTGATACATTCTGTGTAGAACTGTGACACTTGGAAGATGATGTCATTGTTGCACAATGAGAAAGCAACAGCTCAAGTAAATAAAAGCTTGTCAATTAATTTGATTGTTTTACCTGAAGAAAATCCATCTAGTTGTTTTAACTTGATATCAGTTATTAAAAGCTGAATTTATGTGGTATGTTTCAAATCATTTTGTGCATTGGCATCCATTTATAGATAATACGACCAAGGAAGCTAAAGTAATGCTGAGCAGGTGGAGATTAAAGTTAAAGAGACCAAAGCTTCAAGCTGATACCTTTATAAATAAGGCATCAATAAGGCAGAAAGGATAAAAAAAGGCAACACAATATGAAAGTAAAGATTAAAAGGCTTATGAAAATACTGCCTTTCTAGCTGAACACAAATATTATTCTTTTCTGGCAGCCTTCCCTGTCTGCACATAAAGGAAGGCCTACTGGGTCCTTTTTATATCCTCTGATCCTGCCCATACCCCTCTGAGGACTGCAGCCTGTGTTTCATAATCAGCTCCCAATCCTCTCATCTTGTAATTAAACTCCCTGACACCAGTCTCATCTGGAAATACAAAAGCATAATGCGGCTCTCCCCCAGAACAATCTGTCAGAAGCCTCTACCACCCACTCTTTTATTTTATTCTCACCAATATTATGCCTACCGCAAAGCAACTGCCTTGTTCTGTCACCAGTTTTATATCTTCTTTAAACAAAAAAAGGAAGCCTGGAGACCAATAGCTGGAGGCGATCAAGTTGTTCATAGCCAGGAGGGTATTAAAACACTGTAGGATCTGTTTCTTGGTTAAATGTGCCTCACTTTTGTTATTTCTCCCTATTTGCCTATTTCATTAATTAGAGTTTGCTGCGTGAACTGCCTAATCCTTCACCCTCAGCCCAGGTAATTGGGTTTCTTGAGTGTTCCTCCTCAAGAGTAGCTGTAAAGACTGGGGTTTGTTTCAACATGAGGGAGTGTTGCAGCAGAAATCAAGGATAGACACGGCCTTTGTTGCAGGATCCTGACTGATCCCCTTATCCCGTTTAAAAAAAATATATATTAATTTGTGAACACCTGCTACATGGTGCCTCTGACAACAGAAGGAAAGAGTCGGGCAGATAAAAACCTTGTAATTACTGTGATCAGCAGTGTAGTGATTTGTATCGCAATATCTACTAATATACTTAAGAATTCCAGATTGACAATAGTCAAGCAATTTGGAACCTACAAAAGGCAAAAACTCTGAATGCTGAATAAACAACTGATCAGGACTTTCAGCTGCTTCAAAAGATTATCGACGCAAACATACAATTGGAAGATGATGTCTGAAGGAAAAAATATTTAATGAAATAAAACCCAGAACAAAAACAACTGGGGGCCAACACTTGCCCCACAGTTTGGATACTGAGGTACCATATATACTCGCATTTAAGTTCTCCCGCGGATAAGTCGGGGCTTTCACTTTATAATTTTCTGTATTTTATAATGTTGGTCGCATAAGTCGAATGTGGAAAACTAACGCTATTGGCCCAAGAGATTATTATATGCCAACGCCCACCCGAGAGAGTAACAATAGAGCACATTGCCTTTTTTTTTCTATGTATTGTGCCTACCACATGGTAATACCCAAACTATTCCAAAGTGACGATTGCACTGTTTAGTGTTTTTTGTATCTCACACCCTCATACACCTTTATCGTAATAGCATCTCTTATCTACAATGGAGTGTCTGATCAGAAGAAAAATTAAGCTGATTTTAAATTAAACATCGTTGAAGTGGCAAAAGAAATTGGTAACTGCACTGCTGCAACAGAATTTGATGTGTCTGAGAAACTGGTGCGAAATTGGAGGAAGCAAGAAGATGTTAAAAAAAAAATCTAAGTGTTGTATTTTTGAACGGACGTATAAGTCAGGTCTGATTTTATGATTAATTTTTCAGGTTTCAAGACCTGACTTATACAAGGGTATATACGGTACATACAATTCTAGTTGCGCAATAGCATATGCTTCATGCTTGTCTTTTCTAATCATTGTCCCAATTGCTAAATTTGCTAGAAAAGTTACAGGCAGAAATGGGCAAGTTGATGGATAGGCACTTAATAGTTCTTTTTATATTGTATGCTACTATGTTTTGAAATTTTTATAGCAAACAAACAGAATTTATATTCATACACCTAACATAAGATACATACTGATTAACCACTTAGGTTTCTTTTATTAATAGTGAATGAGAAGAAATGTTAAAACTGTTGCAACTGTTAATCTGTAACCTCTTACCAGTCTTACCACCCTCGTTTTACCCTGTGTATTCAAGCCTAAAGACCTCTGTGGTTGAGGTCTGCAATCCTGTGGAAATCCTGAATCAATTTTTGTGGCATGGGACTTAAATGTAAGGTTGTGGGTGGTGGTCAAAGCATAGATGAACCTGTAAGAAATTAAAATAAAAATGTGTGTGTGTGTGTAAATATTGTCACACATGCAAATTGAAGGATCTCCTTACAGGCTCTGCCGGGGTATGTAATAACCCATGAAGACAAAAAGGGGAGCTATCACTGTGTCTTCTACTTCTTTCTCTTAACAGTGTCGAGAAACCACCCATGAGGGGCAACTGACTCCACCCCTTCTGGTTCAGCCTCCATAAAAGCACACACTTACTGGAAGGAGATGTCATTTCTGGCAAGATGGAATTCAGATACAGTGGCCTTGCTTCTGCCTAACTAGCCTAGCTACTTTTTGATTTGAGTTTAAACCCCACTTTTTGGGACATGCAAAAGAATATCTGTTTTTCGGTTGTTGTTTTGGACAATAAATGTGACGACCCAGCTGTGTCTTAATATCTCTCGGAGCATACGTTTTCTGCCATCTAGTGGTAGTGATAGGGATATTTCAATGCTTTCTGCCAGTTTATTATAACTCATCAATATTCATGAGTGGGGAAGAGCATCCAATGAAAAACAAAATGGCAAATAAAAAGCTGTAAAGGCAGTTTTAGAATGAGCTGAAATGGAACCATTACTTGAATGGTGACGATGAGGTGAATTGGTCACCAGACGTCGACATAACAAGTGAAATTGATGCATGATATTCCACAGTATTATTGTGATGCCCAATGAATTTGGTTGTGTGAAACTTCACCATGGTGTGACAGTAGCTACATGACAAAAAGGCAAAATAATTATGATCAAGTGCAAGAAGAAGCAAGATGTTAGGCCCCTAAGCACTGCTCACAATGCAACAACTGTCAATGGTCATGTCAGGTGAAATATGGAAATTAAAACCTTGCACTGTGATAGCCTGAAATAACACAAAGGGTGCATCAATCATGCAGGTTAGGCACTGACATTCTACCCAGTCATGAATTGCTGCAGGGACATCGAACTGTTGGCCATAAGTCTGCGTCCCTATTACTTGCCAAGAGAGTTTGGACACGTGATTGTTGTTATTGTTTACCCCCCCCCCCCACTCGAGCGAACGCGGAGATAGCGAGTGACATCATCTATTCCGCAGTTACTATGTTACAAACGCAGCAAACTTAGGCTCTTGTGCTAATCGCTGGAGACTTTGACCATGTAACGCTGGATAAAACATTACCTGCCTTCTTCCAGTATCTGGACTGTAACACCCGGGGAAATAGGACTATTGACCTACTGTATGCAAACGTTAAAGACGCATACAGCGCCACCCCGCTGCATGTGCTTGGGAAAGCAGATCATAACCTGGTTCTGCTTCAGCCTCAATACAAGCCAAGAGTGAGTTGTACCTACAACCACACAATCATTCAGGAAGTGGTCCCCTGAGGCAGAGCAGGCTCTGAGAGACTGCTTTGGAACTACAGACTGGGATATATTGCTTGGGTCACATAGTGAGAACATTGAAGAGGCTGTTGACTGCACAACTGATTACATCAACTTCTGTATGGACATTGTAGTTCCATTAAGAACAGTACGCTGCTATGCTAACAACAAGCCATGGATTACAAGTGACATTAAGGGCCTTTTGAACCAGAATAAAAGGGCTTTTAAAGGTGGTGATCAGCATGAACTCAAGCCCGTGCAGAAGAAACTCCGAGTCCAGCTCAGGGTGGCGAAGGAGCAGTACAGGAGAAAGCTGTAGCAGAAATTGCAGAATAGCAGCATGAAAGAAGTGTGGGATAGGATGAAGATCATCACTGGCTGCAACTCGAAGCGGGGCGCCACCATCGAGAGAGAGGTGGATAGAGCAAACCAATTGAACAACTTCTTTAACAGGTTTTACCACCCTAACCCACTCTCACCTCGAAGTACTTCATCCTCCAACCATCCTTCTGCTAATACCAGCATAGGTGAGACATTCCCACCCACAATTACAGCAGCACAGGTGAGCAGAGAGCTGAGGAGACTTTGTACCAGCAAAACAGCGGGTCCAGATGGTGTATCGCCACGACTGCTGAAGGCCTGTGCGTTAAAACTGGGGAGTCATCTACAGCGCATCTTCAACCTGAGCCTGGAACAGGGGAGAGTCCCAAGGCTTTGGAAAACATCTTGTATCACCCCAGTCCCAAAGGTATCACGTCCTAGTGAACTGAATGACTTCCGGCCTGTTGCTCTGACGTCACATGTGATGAAGACCATGGAGAGGCTGCTGCTTCACCACCTGAGACCAAAGGTTCGCCACACCCTCGACCCTCTGCAGTTCGCATACCAGGAGAAGGTGGGAGTGGAGGATGCCATCATCTACATGCTACACCGATCCCTCTCCCACTTGGACAGAGGCAGTGGTGCTGTAAGAATTATGTTTTTGGACTTCTATAGTGCCTTCAGCACCATCCAACCTCTGCTCCTTAGAAACAAGCTGACTGAGATGGGAGTAGATTCACACCTGCTGGCATGGATCTTGGACTATCTTACAGACAGACCTAAATATGTGCGTGTTGGGAACTGCAGGTCTGACATTGTGGTCAGCAACACAGGAGCGCCACAGGGGACTGTACTTTCTCCGGTCCTGTTCAATCTATATACATCAGACTTCCAATACAACTCTGAGTCCTGCCACGTGCAAAAGTTCGCTGATGACACTGCTATTATTGGGCTGCATCAAGAGTGGGCAGGAGGAGGAGTACAGGAAGCTAATCAAAGACTTTGTTAAATGGTGTGACTCAAACCACTTACACCTGAATACCAGCAAGACCAAGGAACTGGTGGTGAATTTTAGGAGGCCCAGGCCCCTCATGAACCCCGTGATCATCAGAGGAGACTGTGTGCAGAGAGTGCAGACCTATAAATACCTGGAAGTGCAGATGGATGACAAATTGCACTGGACTGCCAATACTGATGCTCTGTATAAAAAGGTTAGAGCTGACTATACCTTCTTAGAATGTTGGCATCCTTCAACATCTGCAATAAGATGCTGCAGATGTTCTACCAGACGGTTTTGGCAAGTGCCCTCTTCTAGCAGCATAAAGAAGAAGGACGTCTCACGCCTGGACAAACTTGTTAAGAAGGCAGGCTCTATTGTAGTAGCGGGCTGGACAGTTTAACATCTGTGGCAGAGCGACGGGCACTAAGCAAACTCCTGTCAATCATGAAGAATCCACTGCATCCATTTAACAGTGTAATCTCCAGGCAGAGGAGTAGCTTCAGTGACAGACTTTTGTCACTGTCTTGCTCCACTGACAGACTGAGGAGATCGTTCCTCCCCCACACTATGCAACTCTTCAATTCCACCCAGGGGAGTAAATGCTAAAATTATTCAGTTATTCTCTGTTTTTACATGCATTTTTATTACTCTTTAATTTAATATTGTTTTTTTTTGTTTTTTGTATCAGTATGATGCTGCTGGATTATATGAATTTCCCCTTGGGATTAATAAAGTATCTATCTATCTATCTATCTATCTATCTATCTATCTATCTATCTATCTATCTATCTATCTATCTATCTATCATGTTGACATTTTGGTATTGACATGTTTCTGTTACACTTTTTTCTTCTTGAAGAAAAAAATTCAATTTTCGGGCTACTTTTTCTTTGGATAAACACAACACTAACAAGGTTACAGGAAGACTAGCAAAATAATATTTTAAAACAGATCAAATTCTTAACATGGTCAAATGGTCATTTTCTTGACTTTCCATACCCTCAACCAATTAGATATCTATCTTAACTAAGTGTTTCTCGATTCCCTGTTCTGGGGCCTCATGTATAAACGGTGCGTACGCACAGAAATGTTGCGTAAGAACATTTTCTCATTCAAATTGCGATATATAAAACCTAAACTTGGTGTAAAGCCATGCACACTTCCACGGTACCTCATACCCTGTTATACGCATATTCTCCGCTCGGTTTTACAGACTGGCGGCACCCAGTGTCACAGCAGCGCTACTGTTCCTGTGTGGTTATCCTTTCTTTTCCTGATGCGGCTTTATAAATACACTGAAATTAACCGCATATTGTTTATTAGTTTAATGCATCTGATTGTAATTAACCAGTAACAAAATAATGGTCCACGGAATGATCAAACTATTCCAAATACCATAGCTGCTTTAGCGTTGTCACTCTCACTGCACCTTATTTTACTTCTTTCAGCTGTTCCCATTAGGGGTTGCCACAGCAGATCATCTTTTTCCATATTACTCTCACTGCACCACTTGGAGCAGCTGATTGGAAAGAGAATTATCGGTATACACATCAAGCACACGCTGCCTCAGCCATGCTTCCTATTTGAACTGTTTCTCACACGGCAAACACTTCAAACCTTTCCTGTACGGACCTCGCGGTTCAGAAAGAGTTTCATCCCAAGAGCTCTAAACACACTCAATCAAGTGCTCCTTGTAGAACAATCTGTACTTATAAGTAGAATTACCTCACTGTAAACTTTCACTACAGTTATAATATTACACAACATGAGCCACTTTATAAAGCGCGTATTTACATATGATGACGATATCATTTTTAAGATGACATGCAGCAAAATATGTTTATTTTATTATACAGATAAAACTTTAACTTCATTTAAATAATCTATATTGTTAAAAATTAAAGGTTGTTCCTTCCTCGCACTGTATGCTTCACTGGGACTGGAGTGAAGGATAGAATAATTAAACATGTACTATGAAGATATTTCAATGTTCCTTAAAAGTTTTGAAGAATCGGCTCTCTAAGCTTACAGATGGCTTAACATCTATTATAGAGCTGATTGTGTGGTGATCGGTTACTTCGAGAAAGAAAACGAAGGACAGGAATTGGAGGTTAGTACGTTTGAAAGAGACAGTACTGCAGGGGCGGCCTTATGCAGGTGCACAGTTTGTACCCAGGGGCCACCATGCCAATATATATTGAATATAAAACAGAAAGAGAAAATAACGACACAGCTAAAAACGCAGTGGCAAATTTCGACAAAAGTTAAACGCTTGTGTCATGAGCATGAGGAGGCTATGCAGTGTCCGCAACGGACGTGGCCATCCGCCGTGCATAAGATACCATATTGACATTGGCGGGCAAAGGGGCACCGATTCTTTTTCTGCCCAGGGCTGCCACGAGCCTAGAGCCGCCCCTGAGTACTGCTGCAATAAATTATTTCATCGAAGGTCGCGCACAATCACTGTACCACCATCTTTCCATGTTTAACTTTCCATCTTAGCATGTTTTAACATGCTTTAACTCCTATCATCATGAAGATGATATCACGTATACATCTCAGTATTTTAGTTATTCAGAGAGTTGTAATATCATGAATGTAATGGATTCTGTGTCCTGTTGGAGGTAGAGAAAGCCAGTTTAAGAAGTTTAAGAAGCACATAGTGATTCACACACAAAGAGCACACATAGAGCACATACAGCATTTAAGTGTGATCTAAAAGTAAAAGAATTTATGAACCTCCTGGTTCTTTTGATTTGAGGCAGCTTGTAAATCAGCCTACACATAAAGCAGGTCATACGTTAGACTTAGTGATTACTAAAGGACTGAAAGTTGATATAAAGCTTGTCATTGATATTGATCTATCAGACCATTTTCTTCTACTTTTTAATATAGAAATAATGATAAAAAACACCCATGAGAAGCATATTGTTAAAAAACGCTTCTTTGACTCAGCAGCAGCTTTAAAACTTACAAACATTCTAAGCAATCAGTCCGTTTATAGTGCCAACTATAATAGTGAGGAAAATGTAAATAGTAAGGTGGAAAGATTTAATACTAAAGTGAGAGCTGCTGTTGACATAGTTGCACCTGAAAAGACAATAAAAAAATCTTCTAGCATTGTTATACCATGGAAGACCCAAAGAGTGTCTGATTTAAAGAGAACATGCCGCAGAGCTGAGCGTAAATGGAGGAAGACTAAACTAACTATCCACTATGAAATATTAAAAGTTAAAATAACAGAATACAATAACACTGTCCATTTTGAGAGACGTTGTTATTTCTCCAAGATTATAAATAACAATACTAGTAATCCCAGAGTCTTATTTTCTACAATTGATCGCCTACTAAACCCAGGTAACTGAAAGGAATGCCTCCAAAGTACTAGTAAAACCTGTGAGGCTATCGCTGTATTTTTCTTTTTTTTTTTTTTATTTATTTATTTATTAATTTTATTACAATCAATACATAGCAATCAAGTTTTTACAAAAAAAGAATTATGCTAAGAACAGATCGATCCCCACCCTTGAGAGAGAGAGCAAGCCAAAGCGGTGTAAAATTTAAGGCTTTTAAAAATACCTAAATCAACAAATTCTCTGTGCTTTATAAAATCATTTCAAAATATTACTGATTAGATCCTGCCATGTTTTGAAAAAAGTCTGCACAGATCCTCTAACTGAGTATTTGATTTTTCCAATTTTAAATAATATAACACATCAGTTTCCCACTGACTTAAAAGAGGAGAGTTTGGGTTCTTCCAGTTTATCAGAATAAGTCTGCGTGCCAACAGTGTAGTGAATGCAATCACAGTTTGTTTGTCTTTCTCCACTTTAAGACCCTCTGGAAGAACCCCAAACACAGCTGTTAATGGGTTAGGAGGGATTGTGAGTCCAAGACTGTCTGAGAGGTAATTAAAAATTTTTGTCCAGAATAATGTTAATTTGGAGCAGGCCCAGAACATGTGACCTAGTGAGACTGGGGCTTGGTTGCAACGTTCGCAGGTTGGATCATGCCCTGGAAACATTTTGGAGAGTTTTAGTCGAGACAGATGTGCTCGATATATAATTTTGAGTTGTATAATTGTATGCTTTGCGCATATGGAGCTTGAGTGAATTCTCTGCATTGCTACTTTCCACTCCTTTTCTGATATATTAATTGAGAGGTCATTTTCCCAGTGTCCTCTTGGATCTTTGAAAGGAAGGGATTGTAAAAGGATTTTATATATTGTAGAGATGGAGTCTAACTCCTTGAAATTGAGCAATAATTTTTCCAGCGTGGATGAGGGTGCAAGATGAGGAAAATCTGGAAGGTTCTGTTTAACAAAGTTCCTGATTTGAAGATAGTGAAAGAAATTTGTAGCTGGAATGTTAAATTTGGAATGTAATTGTTCATAGGATGCAAAGGCGTTGTCTATATAAAGATCTCTAAGCAAGTTAATTCCAAATTTTTCCAGATATTAAAAACTGCATATGTTTGTGAGGGTTGAAAGAGGTGGTTCTTTTGCAGGGTGCCACAGAAAGAAGCTTCTCCGTCTTAAAATGCTTTCTACATTGGTTCCAGATTCTAAGTGAGTGGAGCACAATTGGGTTATTAGTGTATTGCCGATAGCGTGTGTTTATTGGAGCACAAAGCAAGGAATACAAAGAAGTACTGCAGGATTTTACTTCTATTGCGGTCCATGCCTGTGTATGTTCTTCTATTTGTGTCCAGGTTCTTATCGACTGTATATTTGCCCCAGTAATAAAACTGGAAGTTAGGTAGAGCCATGCCGCCTTCTGCCTTTTGTCTTTGTAGGGTCGCTCTTTTGATGCGTGGATGTTTAGAATTCCAAATAAATGAGGTTATTGTTGAATCTAATTGCTTAAAGAACGATTTATTAATGTATATTGGTATGTTTTGAAATAAAAAAAGGAGCTTAGGAAGAATATTCATCTTAACAGTGTTAATTCTTCCAGCTAGTGTGAGATGAAGGGTTGACCATCTATGCAAGTCTTGTTTAATTTTTTCCATACAGACGACAAATTTTGTTGATAAAGAGCTTTATGTTTACTTGTGATGTTTACCCGAGGTATTTAAACTGTTCTGCAATGATAAAAGGAAGGGTGTCTAATCTAATATTATATGCTTGAATTCACGGAAAGAGTACACTTTTATTCAGATTAATTCTGAGACCAGAGAGCTTTTGAAATTCTGTGAGTGCTGCTAAGACTGCAGGCACAGAATTTTCTGGATCCGATATATACAGTACCATGTCATCTGCATATAATGAGATTTTCTGTTCCAGTCCTTCTCTGCTAATCCCCTTTATCTGATCAGTATTTCGACAATGTATTGCCAGTGGTTCAATGGCAATTGCAAACAGCAGTGGTGACAAAGGGCATCCTTGTCTTGTGCCACGTTCTAGTTTAAAGTAGTCTGAGCAAATGTTATTGATGCAAACTGAAGCTTCTGGGTTAGTATACAGTAATTTAATCCATGCACAAATGTTGGGCCAAACCCAAACTTCTCCAAAATAGTAAAAGGTATTTCCATTCAATCATGTCGAATGCTTTTCTGCATCCAATGATAATAATATTTCTGGGGTGTTTGATTTAGTTGGTGAGTATATTACATTAAACAGGCGTCGAAGATTTGAAGATAAGTGTCGGCCCCTAATAAATCCAGTTTGGTCTTGTGATATTACTGAGGGAGCACTTTCTCCATCCTTCTAGCTATGATTTTAGAGAGTATTTTAACGTCGTTATTCAGAAGTGAAATTGGTCTGTATGATGCACATTGTAATAAGTCCTTATTTTGTTTTGGAAAGACAGTGATTAGTGCTTGGCGAAAGGTTTGTGGAAGAGATTGGTTATCTCTGGCTTCTGTAAATGTTGCTAATAGGAGGGGAGCTAGCTGAGCGGAGAATTTCTTGTAAAACTCTGCAGGGTAGCCATCAGGGCCTGCTGCTTTTCCACCTTGGAGTGACTTTATAGCATCCAGTAATTCTGATAATGACAGAGGTTTATCAGCTCCTCCACACTAATAGCGTCAATTTGTGGTATCTGTAATTTATCCAGAAATGCATTAGATTGTATATTGTCTTCTTTAAACTCAGTAGTATATAGGGATTTATAGTAGTCTCTAAAAGTGTACATTATATTTTTGTGTTCGATGATTTTATCTCCATTCGTGTTAGTAATTACGAGATTGCGTTGCACTTCTTGCTTGTGAATTTGTTGCTAAAAGCTTATTAGCTTTCTCTCCATGTTCATAATAATGATGTCTGGATTTGTAAATTAGTTGTTCGGTTTCTTTAGTTGTCAAGAGGTTTAATTCTGAATGTAGAGCCTGCCTCCTCTTATGTAGAGTCTCGCTTGGTAGTCTGGCATGTTCTTCATCTATTTTAGTAATTTCGCTTTTTATCTCTGCTACTTTCTTCGCGGATTTATTTCTGTGGGAAAGATATGAGATAATCTGTCCTCTTAAGAAGGCCTTAAGAGTTTCCCAGAGTATTCCTGCAGAGATCTCAGGGGATGTATTTGTCTCTAGAAAGAATTCAATTTGTTTGGATATAAATTCAGTACAATTCTCGTCAGCTAATAGAAGCGGATTGAGGCGCCATCTGCGGGGTGAGTGTATGGGGCTTAGTAATTTCAGCTCCAAGATCATCGGAGCATGGTCTGAAATAACAATAGCATCGTATTTACAAGATTTAATCTTAGGCAAGAAGTTATTATCTATAAGTAATCAATCCTTGAGTAGCAATGATGTACTGGTGAGTAGAAAGAATATGTTCTTGAATTTGGGTTTAAAACCTCCAGGGATCTGATAAGTTGTGATCAGTTATAAACTTTGTAATTATCTTTGCGGTGTTAGTTGCGTTCCCCTGTGGAGGAAGTCTTATCTAAAAGTGGATTTAGAACACAATTAAAGTCCCCAGCCATTATAAGTTTATGAGTGTTCAGATTGGGAATGGATGCAAATAAATTTTGTATAAATTCCTTATCATCAACATTAGGTGCATAAACATTTATCAAAATCATTTTACAGTTAGATAAGTCTCCCATGACCATCACATATCTCCCTTCAGGATCCAATACTACATCTGATGCTACAAATGGTACTGTTCTATGTATGAGAATTCCCACCCCTCTAGTTTTCTTTGTAAAACTAGAATGGAACATTTGGCCAGTCCAGTCTTTTTGCAGCGGAACTGATCCTTACTTAGTAAGTGGGTTTCCTGTAAAAATACTATTTTAGCATTTAGACCTGTTAGGTGAGAAAGTACTTTCTTTCTCTTTAATTCGTGATTCAGGCCTTTAACATTCCAGCTTACGAAGTTAACTGTCCCATCATGGAGACACTGATTCTGAGTTTTTGGTGTCATATTATAGTCTTAACTGGAAGTGAAATAGTTTAGGTCTTAATTTCCTATTCCCCCAAGAGTTGTTGCCATGCAGCTTATTATTACGTTGATAGTTATAATTATAAAGATTGAGATGATAGATTAGATATAGATCAAGCCTGCTCTCTTTCTCTTCCCCCCTTAACCCCCCACCCTCCCCTTTTTGCCTCCCCAGGTGAGGCTAAAACCCACTTCATGCAGTCCCAGTCCTCTGACATACCCAGAGACAAAGCACGTCCAAAGCACATCAAGCCCCCATGCAGTGGCGCTTTAAGGTTAAAAGATAGAGATATCTGTTACCAATATAGTCTTTAAAAGAGGAAAAAAAAAAAAAAAAAAAAAAAAAGAAAAGAATTTTGCACTTAGCAATAACAGCAAACCAAGGGTATGATATTGAACAGTCTCATTTAGGGTACACATGAAATAATTAGAAAAGAAAAAAGAGGAGGAAAACGTAATTAAGCACAATAAAACATAAACATTTAGCGCCTAGTAATACTAAGTAATGATAAGTAATAAGTAAGTAATAATAATATAAGAATATGAGAATATATGCTGATAAAAAACCCGTATTTTAAAAACAAATAGATCAGACAGTAGATTATTAATCCTAGCTTTATCATTTACCGCCATGACTCACAATTATGTATCAGAATAGTCCGGATCAGCTTTCTTAACTCATTTTCTCCCTCCTCCTTGCTAGCGAAAACATAGAAATGACCCTGCCATTCCACTTTCAGTTTTGCGGATACAGGAGGCCATATTTGACATTGGCTTGCCGTGGCAGCTGTTTAATATTATAGAAGGCGGCGTTTGATAGCTGTTGCTGGAGAGAAGTCAGGGAAGCGAATGTGGCAATCTTCATATATAATATCTTCCTTTTTTTTTCCTGAGGAGTTCCATCACCTCTAACTTAAATGATAATCGTTCAAAACGAACTATAAAAGATCTTGGTCGGGGTCTGACGGTGTTTGATCCGCGTGCAGTGTAAGCCGCTGCTATCTCAGATTCTGCTTTAAAGTCGCCCCCGATTATTTTTAGAAAAAAGTTCAGTTGCGAATTTCACCGGGTTTAAACTTTCTCGATTCTCCGGCAAGCCTTCAATTCTGACATTATACCTTCTATTCCCATCTTCTAAAGCAGCCAGTCTGTCTCAAGTTTTTCTCCGAGTTTTTACATTCCGAACTGACATTTACTGCTCTTTCCTCGGCACTGGCAGCTAGATGTTCGCTATTTCGATCCGATTCGTGAATGTCTCACTAAGATGCTCAATCGATCAGCAAGCGTGCTCAGTTTAGCGAGTTTTTCTCAATGCGCTCTTCAATTTTACCCAGCACCTGTCGAAGTTCAAGTTGTACCTCTTGGCGCAGCCTTTCATTTGCCTGTTGGATTTCCTGTCGCAGACATTCATTTAGCCTGTTTCATCTCCTGTTTTAATTCCTGTTTCAGTCTCTCAAGTGCCTTTGCCGTTGCTTTCTCATTAGCCTTCTCGCTTTTCTTTATATCTTGCGTGAGCTCAGCGAGCAACACTTTCAGTTCAGATAGCTCAAATGTGCCTTCTTGTACCGTAGATGAAGCAGCAGACTCTGCTGAAGCCGGTGTCCCGCTGCTCCAGTCCAGCGTAATTGCGTAACTGAAGCGCGGACCTCCGGCCTTTTCCAGTTTCAGGTAATCCTCTCCAATGGCGAGCTATCCACATCTGCACTCACGATCGCACCTTCGCTCCCTTTTCGCTCTCAGCCGGCGACGATGTAGCGGACCGTGGTCCCGAGGAGTCTGTACTTTCGCCCATCTGATCCAGGTCTGTCTCTGAGAGGCCGTATCTCGAACTAGGGCTTGCTGATCGCAGCTTGGATGTAGCTTTAGTCTTGATTCTTTGGACCCCCTTCTTGTTGGCCATGTTTATATGTGTTTACATATACTGTAGCGGTCCCTCTCGGGTTGAATAAATACAGGATATCTTAGAATAATAAGCAAATAATATGAAAAATAGCACCACTGCTAGCGGAGCTCCACTTCAGACGTCCATCTCTCGCATCGGACGAGACCAACTCCCTGTATCGCTGTATTTTTCAATCAAAAAATTAATGATATTAGAAATAATATAGTATATCTCCCCAACACTAAGGATACTCCTAAACCCCAGTATTCTGTTATAAACAAATTCCACTCTTTCACTAGGATAGATTTACCCGATTTACAAAAAATAATATCTCAATTAAAATCCTCCACCTGCGTCCTTGACCCGATACCAACAAGGTTTTTCAAAGAAGTATCAGGCGTACTAATTGATAATGTTCTTGACATAGTAAATTCGTCATTAGATACAGGGGTCTTCCCAGACTGTCTTAAGACTGCTGTAGTTAAACCCCTTCTTAACAAACATAATCTTGACCCCTCGGCTCTTGAAAATTTTAGACCCATCTCTAACCTGCCTTTCTTAAGTAAAGCTCTAGAGAAGGCAGCCATTATGCAGTTAAATGACCACCTAAATAAACATGCTATTCTTGATAAATTTCAGTCGGGTTTTAGAACAAATCACAGCACAGAAACTCGTTAAAGTAGTAAATGATTTGTGACAGAGGCCATTTATCTGTTCTCATCCTCTTAGATCTGAGTGCTGCATTTGACACCATTGATCATAATATTCTTAGAAATCGCCTTAGTCAATGGGTGGGCCTCTCTGGCAGTGTCTTAAATTGGTTTGAAACCTACCTGACAGGGAGAAAATTCTTTGTTAGTTGTGGTAATTACAACTCGAAGACACATGACATTCTATATGGTGTTCCACAAGGCTCTATCCTGGGTCCACTGCTCTTCTCAATCTACATGCTTCCGTTAGGTCAGATTATCTCAGGTTACAACGTGAGCTACCACAGCTATGCTGATGACACACAGCTGTACTTATCAATAGCACCTGATGACCCCGATTCTCTTGATTCACTAGCACAATGTCTGACTTGTATCTCAGAATGGATGAATAGTAACTTTCTTAAGTTAAATAAAGAGAAAACTGAAATCTTAGTGATTGGCAATAATGGAAACAATGAGGCTATTAGAAATAAACTGGAATACATTAGGATTAAAAGTCAAGACGGAGGTAGAAAAGCTTATGGGTAATTGTTGACTGTAATCTGAATTTTAAATCGCATATTAATCAGATCACTAGGACAGCATTTTTTCACCTAAGAAACATAGCAAAAGTTAGACCTCTTATATCCTTGAAAGATGCTGAGAAATTAGTTCACGCATTTGTTTTCAGTCGACTAGATTACTGTAACGCACTCCTCTCAGGACTACCCAAAAAAGACATAAATTGTTTGCAACAAGTGCAGAATGCAGCTGCTAGAATCCTAACTAGGAAAAGAAAATCCGAACACATTTCTCCAGTTTTAATGTCACTACACTGGTTACCTGTGTCATTCAGGATTGACTTTAAAATTCTGCTTATGGTTTATAAAGCCTTAAATAATCTCGCCCCATCTTATATATCGGAATGTCTGACACCTTATATTCCAAATCGTAACCTTAGATCCTCAAATGAGTGTCTCCTTAGAATTCCAAGAACAAAACTTAAAAGAAGTGGTGAGGCAGGCGGCCTTCTGCTGTTATGCACCTAAAATCTGGAATAGCCTGCCAATAGGAATTCGCCAGGCTAATACAGTAGAGCAGTTTAAAACACTGTTGAAAACACATTACTTTAACATGGCCTTTCTATAACTTCAATTTAACTTAATACTGATACTCTGTATGTTCAATTCTTCATAATAACTATTCATAGTGGCTCCAAAATCCGTACTGACCCCTACTCTCTCTTCTGTTTATTTTTCTGGTTTCGTTGTGGTGGTGGCCTGCGCCACCTCCACCTACTCAAAGCTTCATGATGCTCCAACAATGATGGATGGATTAAAAGGCAGAAGTCTACGTGACCATCATCATCAAGTCCTTCCGTGAGAACCCTAAATCCAAAGAGAACTGTTTCATTAATGTTAGGTAGAATACCCAGAGGGGACTGGGCGGTCTCATGGTCTGGAGTCCCTACAGATTTTATTTTTTTCTCCAGCCGTCTGGAGTTTTTTTTTTGTTTTTTCTGTCCCCCCTGGCCATTGGACCGTACTTATTCTATGTTAATTAATGTTGACTTATTTTGTTTTCTTATTGTGTCTTTTATTTTTCTATTCTTTATTATGTAAAGCACTTTGAGCTACTGTGTGTATGAAAATGTGCTATATAAATAAATGTTGTTGTTGTGCTACTTTAATTACGATGTGATTTGAGAAACTAGTAGATTAAACGATTTTAAGATGAAGTTTATAATGTTCTACTTTAATGACAACATAAACTACATGATTAAAGTGGAAATTTCGAGATTGAAGTTGACATTTCATGCTTTTTCCCCACTGTGTGCCTTTTTTTTTTTCTCTGTACCCTAATAAGCTTTCATATGACACTCAGACGGTGGGCTACGACTCGCCATTTCTCGGCGACTTTGATATGTGACAACTTCTTTTTTATTTCAGGAACTGTGCAACTTTGTGAACTTGAGCTTTCGAGTTTCTCTGACTCGCTATGTCACTCGATCAACTTTTGTTGTTTATACCACTGTTTAAACCAACAAATAGTACATTTTTCCTTCCCTCCACTTGGTATTCGCTGAAATTCTTCTATTTTCCCTCTTGCTTTTCCCCTTGTCTTTTCACAGAATGCTGAGCTTAAGGGCTATTTATATTGATTTGCATATTCAAAGAGGCCTAATTCTGGGAGGATTTGGTTCGGGACAGCAGGCGCATGCACGTGCATTACTTTTCACGCTGACTGGGATTTATGTAGCGGAAGAATGCGTAAGTTGGTGAACGCACAGATTCCTGCATCTGGATTTTTCTGTGCGTAAGCACATTTCGGCTTTTGTGCTTACGTCATGTTATAGTGCGAATTCTACACACGCCGTTCCATGAGGACTCTGATGATTTGCACTTCTTTGGTTCTTTGGCTGCTGTCAAGCCTTGCTTTTTCTTACCATCTTCTCTTTTGTGATTCTTGGATTATTATGCTTTAGATTTGCTGTTTAGGTTGCAGAATATTGAAATTGTTTTTTAGTTAGACCTTAAATACAATTATCTAAAATCTTTTGTGTATATTATCCAACACTGTTTTAATTTCTTTACAGTCAGCATAATTTATTTTCATGTCACCTTGGCAATGACCCAGAGACTCTTGTGCGTGTGACGTCATCAAAGTAATAGGACAAAAGGATGTCCCTGATATTCCACTGTTATCCAAGGTTGAGGTTATCAACCCTAAAAACTGTCTTCATTTTTCCTAATTTAAGATCCTAAGCTATATTTCTTCAACTCTGATTTTTGGTTTTCAATTATTTTTTTATATATTATTTTGTCTTTCCTGGTTACAGCCTTTGCCTGATTTCTGACTGTGTCTCTTTTTCTGATCTCTACACTTCTTTTCTCCTAGACTATTCCATCTAGGACAGCATGGGAGGCAGTTAAAGGGCCTGATATTTCCATGCCACACCAGGGGGTGGCAAAGTGTACTGATGATTTCTCTCTTTCCACTGCAAATCGATTATGGGAAATTCTGCCTGGTTTCTAGGACACTACTTCTGGTTCCAGCCCTAATGACATCACTTCCTCTCCTCTCCTTTAAAACCGTCATCTTTGCCTCAACAAGACAGTTCTGTTCAGGACTAAAATTTGTACTCAAAGGTACATAACACTTAACTCTTTTGCAGCCCCAACTCTTTTTGTGGTTCACTTGTCTCTTAGGGTGGTCCAGATCTAATTATGCAGATTCAGATCATCTGGATGACTTTGATTTATGCAGGGATGATTCCAGTTTGGCGCGAAGACAATTCTTCATGTCATCAGTTCGCACACTTCTCGATGGTCCGGGATTTTCTTGGGTGAATTTCTATGTAATAAGTTATAGCATAATGAAAACTGCATAATTAGATCTGGACCATCCTATATATAGACCACCTTCCTAGCTCAGGTAAAGTACTTCCAACCCAAGACGAGAGGGGACGCTGACACTAACATTGTCTTCTCCTTCCTCCTCTGCAGCCTAGAAAGGATGCCCAATGAGAATACCTGCACAGGCAAAAATGTCTCATCCCCTATCAGTCTCAGTAAAGCTGAGACACTCCAGGATGGTGCGTGATACCTGCCTGGGACAGAGCTCCTGAGTGCTTTTTGTCTCAATAGAGACAAAGAAAGAAACACTGTATTTTGTTTGAGTCATTTTGACGACTGTCTTTTATGTTTTTGATTATTAAAAGGGGTTTCCCACCTGGTTGTCTCACACAGTCTGCTTCCTGGCCACATATATATATATATAATGTATATAAAATCCGAACCCTAAAAGCACAGCGATATTATGTCTCATTTTTTTGTCATATATATATACATCCATCCATTATCCAACAGACCCATGTGACTCTGTATTAGGATATAGAGATTTGGAAAATGACTGCCTGACTGACTTATTCTTTTTTCTCCAGACATTGCCTGAAGTTTAATATAAAGTAATATGCTGTCATTTCAAATTTGTAACAGGTAAATTTTATTCACAAGCTAAGACTAAAAGTTAACAAGTAGTAACTAGTATATCAACCGAAATCTAACCTTTGGAGACATTTATCTTTTTTCTGTTCTTTGTCATAACAATACTACAGGCATTTAATTACATAAAATTATAAGACGTAACCATGTTTAATATTATAGTAATATATTGTATGTCATGATCATCTGAAGTCCTGTGAGAAACCATACAGTATTATAGTACAGTATGGATGCACTGTAAGTGTCCAAATGGAAGGACTGGTATCCTGACTGGGATGGACAGTAATGCCTTACCTGGCCAGGAGGCCATAATGAATGGACAACATACTGGGTGAAGCAATCTGGCCAGGATGACTAGCACTTTTTATCCTAGTCGGAACATTCATGCTATAGTGGATGGACCGGAACAGTTTACCCCCCAGCCCCTCCCCTCCCTCCCCAATACAGGACTGAGCAATGTTACTCTTGTACGGTCCAAGCCTGGACACCCACAGGGTATCATGGGATCTGTCGTCTGGAAGGGTAACCCTGTTGGGGTCCCTGGAGGCTGCCAGAGGGCTTCTTTGGGGGGCTTCCATCTGACCTGGAAGTGCTTCCCAGGAGTTGTGCTCTGCTTTGGAGGCAGAGGGCAAAACTCACTCGGAGGAAAACAAGGGGAGAGGAAATGAACTTACAAAATCGTTGGTTTTAGGAATATCTATTGTTGGTACTCTAGGTTTGAATACTAACCCTCACCTATTCTGTTTCTTTTCTCGGTACCCAAATGTGGCAATTGGTGCCACGGCCCACCTGCCAAGTTGTTTGCCTGCCTATGGTAAAGTCATCCCTGATGGAGGATCACAGGAATCATGGGAAAGAGGGGTCCTTTCATCGAACAGCGTTTCAGCCGTGGCATGGCCAAATGGGGAGGCAGCTAGATGGATGAGGTCTCCAGGACTCTAAAAATATCCAAACCTAATTATGTCATATCATCTACTGTTAAACCGTACTTCTAAAATTTTTATTATTATGCTGTCTTAAGGAATTATTCTGTTCTGTATATTGTATTGTATTGACCCCCTACTTTTGACACCCACTGTACACCCAACCTACCTGGAAAGGGGTCTCTCTTTGAACTGCCTTTCCCGAGGTTTCTTCCATTTTCCTACAAGGTTTTATTGGGAGTTTTTCCTTGTCTTCTTAGAGAGTCAAGGCTGGGGGGCTGTCAAAAGGCAGGGCCTGTTAAAGCCCATTGCGGCACTTCCTGTGTGATTTTGGTCTATACAAAAATAAACTGTATTGTATTGTAGGTTGCCCCCTAGTGGTCACTTGTATTTTTGTGAATTACATATTTTTATACATTATTTGACTTTGTTGACACACTCTATTTATGTTTGTTGTTTTATTGTACCAACACAGGCCTGTATTTTTATTAGTTTATTTCCTCAGACAGTTAACAAAGAGGTTTAAGTGGAAAGTGCTTAATGGAGCTGCCGCCTCATTGGCTGAATCCCAGCCCAGATAATTTATGGAGTTTACATTCTTCATGGTTTTTCTTCCAATTATTAGGCTCCTTATGAATGTGTAAAGGATTCTGCTTTCGTGTCCTCTGTTTGACTGGAGCTAGTTCTTGTCATTTTGGGCTATGGGTTTCATGACGGTAAACTAGATTAGCTGGATCTGATAATGATTGACTGGTTGGATATTTGGTACTTCCAAAAATATTTTATAAACACTACATTTTTATAATTACTAATTAGTCTTGTGGTGCCAAACATGATTCTCAAATGAAAGCACACATCTGGGGGCAACTCACTAAAACGTTTGTAGTGAATAGTGAACGAAATCTGCCACTGAAAAGGCTCTGCCCTCAGGATTTCTTCCTAAAAACCATCTTAACAATTTCCTTCAGTTTGTGCACTTTCAACATTTCCAGGTTTCCAAGTGTCTCATTTCTGCTCATGTTTAGAAAAATATGTAAAATGATTATGGAAAGATAGGGAGAGAGAAAAAGAAACTTGACACTGAGAGAAAGCACAAAGGTAAAATTGCTGTTATCAATTCAGAAGCAGAAGGTTAATCTTTAATTTTTATATTGTAATGAATGTAACAACAGAAGATACCGACATACACACACACACACACACGCACACACACACACACACATGCATTTGTAGACCACTGCAGGTATTGCCCTCAGGGTTTGAGAAAAGGTCTTGCTAACATTTTGACTATTATATCTCTATATGGCATAACTACATCAAACAGAGTTTCAATATACATTGTGGTCTTTGAATATACTAAGTATTAAAACTGTGTGATTAAATTCTGGCATAACATGTTTGCATTTCCAGCTAGATAGATAGATAGATAGATAGATAGATAGATAGATAGATAGATAGATAGATAGATCTACTGAATCTGAATCTACTCTCAGAATCTCTCTGTCAGCTTGTCCCTAAGAAGCAGAGGTTGGATGGTGTTGAAGGTGCTAGAGAAGTCCAGAAACATAATTCTTACAGCACCACTGCCTCTGTCCAAGTGGGAGAGGGATCGGTGTAGCATATAGATGATGACATCCTCCGCTCCCACCTTCTCCTGGTATGCGAACTGCAGAGGGTTGAGCGCGTGGCTGACCTGTGGCCTCAGGTGGCGAAGCAGCAGCCTCTCCATGGTCTTCGTCACAACAGCTTACTAGGACGTTTTACCTTGGGGACTGGGGTGATGCAAGATGTTTTCCAAAGCCTTGGGACTCTCCCCTGTTCCAGGCTCAGGTTAAAGATGCGTTGTAGAGGACTCCCCAGCTCCAATGCACAGGTCTTCAGCAGTCGTGGCGATACACCATCTAGACCCGCTGTTTTGCTAGCACAAATTCTCCTCAGCTCTCTGCTTACCTGGCCTGCTGTAATAGTGGGTTGGGGGACACTCTCTTCTATGCTGGTATCAGCAGAAGAATGGGTGGAGGGTGCAGTACTCCGAGGTGAGAGTGGGTTAGGGTGGTCAAACCTGTTGAAGAAGTTGATCATCTGGTTTGCTCTCTCCATGTCACTCTCAATGGTGGCACCCCACTTAGAGCTGCAGCCAGTGATGATCTTCATCCCATCCCACACTTCCTTCATGCAGTTATTCTGCAACTTCTGCTTCAGCTTTCTCCTGTACTGCTCTTTCGCCACCCTGAGCTGGAGTTCCTTCTGTACGCACTTGAGCTCATGCAGATCACCGCCTTTAAAAGCTCTTTTCTTCTGGTTCAAAAGGCCCTTGATGTCACTTGTAATCCATGGCTTGTTGTTAGCATAGCATCGTACGGTTCTTTCTGGTACTACAATGTCCTTACAGAAGTTGATGTAGTCAGTAGTGCAGTCAACAACCTCCTCAATGTTCTCAGTATAAGATCCCTGCAGGGTATCCCAGTCAGTAGTTCCCAAGCAGTCTCTCAGAGCCTGCTCTGCCTCAGGGGACCACTTCCTGAATGAGCGTGTAGTTGTAGGTAGCGCCCTCACTCTTGGTTTGTAGTGAGGCTGAAGCAGAACCAGGTTATGATCTGCTTTCCCAAGCGCAGGCAGCGGGTGGCGCTGTATGCGCCTTTAACGTTGCATACAGTAGGTCAATAGTCCTATTTCCCTGGGTGTTACAATCCACATACTGGGAGAAGGCAGGTAATGTTTTGTCCAGTGTCAGATGGTTAAAGTCTCTAGCGATTAGCACAAGCGCCTCGGGGTGCTGTGTTTGTAACTTAGCAACCTCAGAATGGATGACGTCACTCGATATCTCCTCGTTTGCCCGAGGAGGGATGTAAACAATAACAACAATGACGTGTCCAAACTCTCTGGGCAAGTAATAGGGACGCAGACTTACAGCCAACAGTTCGATGTCCCTGCAGCAAGTGGAGATTTTAATGTTTACATGTCCTGAGTTGCACCACTTTGTATTGACATAGAGAGCGACATCCCCTCCTTTCTTCTTCCCGCAAGTATTTGCGTCTCTGTCCGCTCTAACTGTGCTAAACCCGGGTAGCTCCACGTTAGCATCTGGGATGGTAGTTGTTAGCCACGTTTCACTAAAACACAGCAAGCTGCATTCTCTGTAGGTCCTGCTATTTTTCACCAGCATAGCCAGTTCGTCGATCTTATTTTGTAGTGAGTTCACATTTCCCAGGATCACAGAAGGCACCAGAGGTTTGTAGCGCCACTTTCTCACTAGACACTTGGCTTTTATCTTGGCGCCGGCTCTTCTGTCTTGATACCGCCTTCTTACCTCGTCAGGTAAATAGGGAACCACACCAGCGTGGGCATTTGTTCTCAGCGCTTGAAGTTGACTACTTGAATAGACGAGTCTCGGCATGTAAAAATCCATGTCAAGTAGTAAAAGTAGTAAAAAGTGTCCAGGGAGTGATTCCACATAAAGGAAAGTGGTGAAGTGATCAGTGAAATAGAGAATAACAGAGAAAAAAGGTAAAAAGTCATACACGGAGCTGCTGGAAAGGCTGTAACAGTAATGTTGGCTTACTTTAGGTATTCATTTAGACGTGCAGTCAGAAGGTACAGCATATGCTATGCAGCCTTGTCTGTGCTCCTGCTGGGGTGGCGTTGGCATCATTAGGCACTTTTACTGATTTGGGTGTTTTAAATTCCAAATATGGCATTTCCCATGGCTCTTCATTACAAACGCAGACCTTTTTACCGTTTACTTTCAATGCATATTTTGTAATTCACACTTTCACAAATGTAGCTGCTGATTCTTTCAATCTTACGTTGACTCCAGCACCGTCGTCGTAACTGTGAACAACCGAGAGTACACACAGCATGTGAAACAATGTACTGTTCACGTTAACCACTAGTCCACTGATGTCTTCAAATGCCAACATATAACCTAATTTTACAGAAAAGGTTTTTCCTTTTGCAGCAGGTTATATTAATATTTAACAAATGAAATGTGCTTTCCCCACATGCAGCAGTCATTTATATGTTGTGGTCGTCCAGGAGAATGACAGGCTGTGGCAAAATAAATGTTGGGACGCCAACCCATCCGCCTCCTTTTATGTCCAAATAGTATTTCAAATAAACTAATGCACAATGGCATCAAAGTGATAATGAAGGATGGCCTCTTTTGAATTCTGGGCAATGCCATTCTTTTCAGGTAATAGGGGAGCTCCGACTTGTCGGCTGTTTGGTCATGAAGCGGCGCCCGCTTCCGAGCAATCATGCTTTTAAGGCTTAGGGTCTTGAAAGAGGTGGAGTTAATTGCCCTCACTGGGCAGTTTCTTTTTACTGTGGGGGGAAAAGGGAATACAGCATATTTACCTACAGCTCCCCCTCTCGGCCTGGGTAGAACTACATACCTGTGAGTAACTCTGAGGGTGACGCACATAGGTGATAATGTTTAATAGGGGTCTCTTTTGAAGACTTTTTGGCTGTAAACAGTTTATCATAATTAGAAGATTGCTTTCTGTCAGACCTTGTTAATATTTAAACTTTATATGAAATGTAATATTATTTAATATTTGGGCCTGGGAAAACTACCTATATCATGTTTTCATCCACTTATGCATGCCATGGTCACAGTTAGCTAACAGCAATGAGTGCCTGAGAGAGAGCTAATCCATTGCAGGGCACACTCAGACACGCACCCACCCTGAGCCAATTTAGAGTTGCACATCAGCTCCAATTTAAACACTGAAAACAGTGATAGTTCACAGTATAATAACTTACATGTTCAGAGCACCAGGCAGAACTTTAAAAATTAGGAAATTGCAACTGCTTCTTTATGTTTCTTCTCACTGACAAGCCTCAAGCAGAGTGAAATGCATCAGTGGTTCCTAAACACAGCCTTTACAGCCTTATGAATAAAGAAGCTTCCTGTGAGTTTTCAAACAAACCTCACATGGCGCTTGCTTAAGATCTGCCAAGTGTCAACAGCAAAGCTGATAATTATATACACTTAGTAAGTTTCAAAATATCACAAAGCTTAAATACCATATAAATAAAAGCGGTACTTTTTTCCTTGTAGTCCTTTAACCATTTATATATAATAATAAAGTAGAATGTAACATTATTTCAAGATTCATGAAGTATGTTAATAATTATAATTATATTTATTTTACTAATATACTGTACAAATATGTGCAGCCCTTTTATAGTCTACCAGCTAAGACAGGTTGAAATTTAAGTAATCGACATAGTTCTCAGCATAATTATTTAAGGTGCACCATCTATTGAATGTGTTTTGTAATGCAATGCATTTAGTAATAAAATGCTTTCCATCTGACATTCCTACAAATGGTAATAAAATGCATTACTACTAATGTGATGTGCTATCTTTTGGAATGACAAATGCAATGCATGTGTTTCTGTTATATACAATTATATATGGGATTTGTAAAAGCAGTGTTAATATTTGTGATGAACCATCTGATGGAATGACAAATGCAATCCTTTTTATTACTGCCAATATTTGTGACAAATGCAATGCACATATCTCTGTTATATGCCATTTGGTACGGAAATTGCAAAAGTAGTGTTAATATTTGTGATACGCCATCTGTTGGAATGACAGATGAAATGCATTGTATTGCTACAAATGTTTTTAATGCTCCATCTGTTGGAATGACAAATTCAATGAATATGTTTCTGTTATATGCCATTTGGTATAGGATTTGTAAAAGCAATGTTAATGTTTGTGATGTGCCATCTGTTGGAATGACAGATGCAATGCTTTTTATTACTACACATGTTTGTTATCCGCCATCTGTTTGAATAACAAATGCAATGCATATGTCTCTGTTATATACCATTTGCTATGTAAATTGTAAAAGCAGTATTAATGTTTGTGATGCACCATCTGTTAGAATGACAGATGCAATGCATATGTCTCTGTTCTATGCCATTTGGTAATGGATTTGTAAAAGCAGTGTTATTGTTTGTGATGCAGCATATGTTGCAATATCAAATGCAATCCTTTATATTACTACAAATGTTTGCGATGTGCCATCTGTTGGAATGACAAAGACATAGCAACGAGACAGACACAGAGATACAGAGACACCTTTTGTTAAGGTAGACAGTCTATAGTATTATATAGTCAGTATATAAAGACCGTTCTTGGCCCCTGAAGTTAAAGATGGAATATCCTTGGAAGTACTTCCTACCTCAGGTTTAAAAGTACTTTTAAGCCATGTGAATACAGGGTGTGGAACTGGCACCTAAACAAGGGGAAAATATCAAAAAATGCCAAAGGAAGCAGAGAAAAGTCAAAGTGAGAATTGAAAGAAACCTTCACCATGGCACTGTTTGACAAGGAGGTCAACTAACAGGCAAAGCAAAGATTTTGTGTATTTTATTCACTATATTTTGTATTCATTTGTCTCCTCCATCCAGTTTCCTTCTGTTTAATTATTTTGGTATTATAATTTCTTTTTAATTATTCTAACTTGCTTGGTATTACATTAGTCTGGTAATGGCTCTAGAGCATCACCTGTGTGTATTAGATGAGGGAAATTAAAATAAATGTTAGAAATGTTGTAATTCTTTCTTGAATAATTCTGCATCAATGTACAAAACTCTGTAACTGGATTTGTATATGGCCTTTACAAGTGTTGTGGAGTTCCTTATATGTTATGTTTAATGCCTTCTGCCTGCTTAATCTAACAGGTAATCATTTTATACAGAAATAATACAAAAATGAAGAATAATATTGAATATCTTTAAGATTATACTTTTCAGCATTTCCATATTTGACATACCAGAGAGATGATGGCTTTATTCTAATCCCATATTATAGGAATGTGGGTTTTGTTTTTTGTTTTTTTTTTGTCTTTAACAGAAAATGTTTTGCAGCTTTACATTTTTTTGTATGTATAATCAATTGTAATACTGTTCCTTAATGGAGGGTTATCAAACGAACCTACAGATGTGGAGTTTTTATAATGAAATACCAAGACAACTTGATCCATCCATTTTTTTTTACAACAAAGTTAGGTTGTAATTTATGAGTCAAGTACCATATCATGGTTAGTTCTAGAACAAGTAAAAGAAATGTATTAAACATGTTGTACTGGTTCCCTATTTCTTTCACGCTGGAAGTACAGTTTTTCACCTATCCACTTTTCCACTATTGTAAAATCTTAATTTCCCCTTGGAGACAAATAAAAAAGTGAAAGTTACCAAATTAAATAAAAGATCAATAAGGGGGATCCTTCCATTCCATCTTCCATATTATCTCATTTCTGAGGGAGCCTTCCTTGTTACAATGGATGTGGAGGCATTATACATAAACATCTCCCATGATGATGGAACTATGGTCTGTCAGATGTACCTGCAACAACATGGCTTACAAACAGAGCCAGTGATACAATTGATAAAATTCATACTAACTCACAATGTGTTTTCTTTTGGTCAGGACATTTACTTACAACTAATGGGAACTGCAATGGGATGTCATTTCGCACCCCATTACGCAAACTTATTTATGGCAAGATTAGAAGATGACTTCTTGTCAACATGTGCAATAAAACCAATGATTTACCTTCGCTGCATAGATTAGATTCTTATAATCTGGACCGCAAGCGAAAAAGACCTTCTTTGCTTCCATAGGAATTACAATTCATTCCACCCCAACATAAAACTTAAATTAAATTATTCACAAACAGAAATCAGCTTTCTGGGCACTGCCATTCGCATAAAGGACAGTACCCTTATAACCTCTATTTTTCACAAACCAACAGACAGATGGACATATCTAAGAAATGACAGTTTCCACCCAAAGCATATACAGAACTCATTCATCTACAGCCAGGCAATATGTTGCAGTCGTATTTGCTCAGACCCAATGGATTGGGACACACAACTGCAGAAACTTAGGACAGACTTCATCAAACAAGGATACACTCCCAAATCAACAGACCTACAAATCAGGAGAGCTACGGCTATACCCAGAGAAAACCTTCTGGAATACAAAGGTGCAGAAGCCAAGAAACGGGTCCCACTAGTTGTAACTTATCATCCACATCTGGAAACACTTCTCAAAATTATCAAGCTTCAACCCATGGTACAGAAAGACAATAAACTGAAGGATATATTCCCAGAACCTCCCCTCCTTGCATACAGACAACCACCAAACCTCAAACAACTGATTGTCCGAAACTCTATGTGTGGCTTGGCAGCAAGTGGCACCTCTCCCTGCCTACAGAACAGGTGTGGCATCTGTGCACATATCTACATGACAGAGCAGGTAGTTATACCACATTGCCAGCAGGAGCATAAAATAAAGGGTTCATTCACATGCAAATCTGCCAATGTGGTTTACCTAATCATGTGCATAAGATGCCCCAACACTGGACTGTATGTAGGGGAAACTGGTCAGACACTGGGCCAGCGAATGAACTCACATAGATTTCATATTAATCAGAACAGTATTGATCTTCCAGTGGCAGCACACTTTAACAGTAATGGCCACAGCATAAAGGATCTGAGGGTCACTGTGTTTAAGGGTAATTTCAGGACCCAACAGGAGTGGAGAGAATGGGAATACAAACTTAGCTTAAATTCAACACTCTACAAAATTGTCTTAATATAGACAAGAGTTTTATGAGCAGATATGTGGACTAACAGACTGATTGACCAGCTGACTACATCAGTGGCCTATCTTACAGACAATGCACTTCAAAAAAAAAACTTACAGGACTTTCTATAGTCATGGTTATCTTATCTCTACATTTTATTAGTTCATTGTTCTCTTATTTCAGGGTTAATTCATCTCATGTGTATTCATTTTGCTAACATTTGAACAAAAAGGTTGTTAAGATGAAAGAAAAAAATCACTTTGCTGTCCCAATATAAGCGAGAGTATTTTTCAGTTTCTTTGTTACACCTTGCCTGATGAAGGAGCCTTAGCTGCCTCGAAAGATTGCATTTGTAATCTATTTAGTTAGCCAATAAAAGGTGTCATTTCACCCTACTTTCTCCTGTATCAATCTATGGCTAACACGGTACAACACTCTACTGCTATATTATCTCCTGCAATTTTGTTCACATCTATGGTGGCGACTCCACTGAATAGACTGCACAATGATGCTAAAGCTGCCAAAGCCGTGAACATCAGTTCTCCCCTGACTATTTGTAATGTCATTCTCATTAATCTCAACTGCCGTATTTAGAGACTATTAGTTCATTATAATTACAGCAGAACCCATGATTATCTGAGGTAATGTGCACCAATGCTGTCTTGGATAAAATGGATGGATGTGGCCATTTTGAACTAATAATTATGGATATAAAAGATTTTGCTAATTTATATGGTATAGTATCACTTTTAAGCCTCTTGTCATATCTTAGTGAATGTAATGTTATTCAAAAAAAGCATCAAAATGTCAGCAGGTGTAGTGTTTTCCTGCTGTTCAACTTACAAAGTGCTGTTTTGATGGCCATTTGTATGATGGAATGAGTGGATTTACTGTGTAGTCCACTTATACTATAAGTGTTTAAAGAGCTTCTGTAAAAAGCTAAATTTCCCCTATCTATCTATCTATCTATCTATCTATCTATCTATCTATCTATCTATCTATCTATCTATCTATCTATCTATCTATCTATCTATCTATCTATCTATCTGTTGTGAAAGAAAAAATATTAACTGCGCAAGTTACTAAGGGATAAAAAACTGACAAAGCTGTTTTTGCTATAATGGCAGGTTATTCATACAGATGTCTGTCATAAGACAGGGTGCAGTAAGCTGACCTAGGGCAACTTCCTTTTTAGGAACGCGTCTGTTAGACACAGGAAAGATGACTTTTCCTTCTTTAGGGGCCCATCTGCCACATAAACAAAATAGAAACGGTTAGCCGATTCACGCAATGTAAGATGAAGTGATTAGATAAACATCCATCCAACCATTTTCCAACCCGTTTAATCCGAACACAGGGTCACGGGGGTCTGCTGGAGCTAATCCCAGCCAACACAGGGCGCAAGGCAGGGCGCCAACCCACCGCAGTTAGATAAACATATTGTGCTTATTGATGAATATGGGGAAGGGGGAGGGAGGCAAGATATGAAAAGCTAATCAAAAAAGGGGAACTTTGCTCTTCTGCCTTGCAACGTAGAATCCATGTACTCATCTGTGACTGAATAAAGATTGATTGATTGAAGTATTCCTGTCCTTCCACACTGTTCATCCAAGTTCAAGTTTGTAGAGATTCTTGGTCTATTTTAGCAGCATTGGGCAAAAGTAGTAGTGCCAATCCAGGGTACACTTGTCCATGTATCCATGTTCGCTTATAATTGACCAGGTTACAAGAAGCATGAATCTTGCATGCATTTTATTGGCAAGTAAGAGGGAAACTACAGTACTGGAAGAAAACACAGTGAGAACGTGGGAACTCCACCCAGAGAGTGACTAAGCTCCAATTTAACCCTAATCTCCTGGAGCTAACCACTGTCCCACTGTGCTATCTAATGGTCTTATAATGCTTCACAAAATTTTACAAACTTTAACAATACATGTGTAGAACTTCTCTCCTTTTTTAGGCAGACAAAGCCACTGAATGCCACCAAGAACAAATGTCTGCTTTTTTTAAAACGGAGAGATGCCAAGTAATTTTGTAGTTAGTCAACCTAACTGTTAATGCAAGTGGAGGAGCATTCATGAATATGAAGTGTGCTTGGCCAACAAGAGTGTTACATGGAGATCTGTAAAAAAGCATTACTACATAAGAATAGAGACAAACAATAGTAGGCAATTTGAACAAGCCTTGTTGCTGCTAAACACCTAGAACTGACATTGGTGATCGCAGGCATTTTAAGCAACTACAGTGATCGCCACCCTCTCCCCAGAACTTGTCATGTGAATGCTAATGGTAATGGGTCACCTTGATCTAAATGAACAAACTTGTCCTTCTGAATGATGAGTTATATGCATGGAAGAGGCTTTTATCTCTTAAAAGAACCAAAAGAAAAAGAATGGAATTCACTTTTGAAGAATCCGTATTGCACTTGAGTGCTTCCACTTAAGCTAAATATATGTCAGCAGAAGAGAGAAGGAACATCTCTCATTACTTTGTGTGCAATTTTGAAGCATATGCCTTTTTGGGGGTTGGCTACATTACTAGATCTATTAGAATATTCATCATACTTTCAGTATTTAATAGTATTATACAATCTTACTGTAGTGTATAATATTAAAATTACACAATAATACACAGCAATAATGACACAATAAGCAATAATGCAATAGTAAAACGTAAACCACATGATTCTAATTACTAACAACACTGACAAAATTAAAATGATCATTAAAGCCATATGTTACTGCAAATGGGGCATATGAGGAACATCAAATCCATAAGAAGTTAATTTTCTGGACATAAAGAGATATTTGCCCATGAGATACAAAAAAAGTTATAACAAATAAGAAGTTTGTTTCAAAGATCTGTTTGTGTTGCACATACATTGGATTTAGAAAGCATTCAAACCTCTTGACTTTCTGCATGCTTTATTCTGTAGATCTCATTTTAATGAGATACATTTTTGCCCATTAATCTACACTCAATAAGAGATAATTGCAAAGTGAAAACATTTTTTCAGAAAGGTTTGCAAATGTATTAAAAATCTCTCATTCTTAGAAGTATACAGACCCTTAATTCAGTACTTTGAAGAAGCCCCTTTGGTAGCAATTATAGCCTGCTGTCTTCTTGGGAAAGTCTCTACTAGCTTTGCACACCTGGATTTGGGCAGTTTGCCCCATAACTACTAGCAGATCCTCTCAATCTCCATTAGAGTGGATGGAAAGCCTCTGCAAACAGCCATCTTCAGGTTTTTCCACAGATATTCTATGGGGTTTAAGTCTGGGCTTTGACTGGGCCACTCAAGGACATTCAGTCACTTGTCTTGAAGCCACTCCAGTGATGTCTTTGCTATTTGTTTTGGCTCATTTTTGTGCTGAATGGTCAACTCTCATCCCAATCTGAGGTTGCATACATTCTAGAGCAGGTTTTCTTAAACACTCTCGGTATTAGGTTGAAATTGATACATTTTCCATTTTTGCCCCTCATTCTACATTCATTCATTATAATAACAATGTCAAAGACAGTAAAAATCAAAAACTGCTGATTAATGTGCATACTGCATCTCTGTTGTTGGTCTTGAGCACTAAAACATAAGTAGCATGATAGTTATAATTTGCTAGTAACCCGCACCTATTCTGTTTCTCTTCTCTGTACTCAAATGTGGCACTTGGTGCCACGGCCCACATGCCAAGTTGTTTTGCTTGCCAAAGGTAAAGTTGTCTCTGATGGAGGATCGCAGGAATCATCAGGTATAGGGGTCCTTTCATCAGATTGGCTGGCCCAGCACTGACTTAGCTGTGGAATAGTCAATTGGGGGAGGCAGCTTGAAGGCCAAGGTCTCCAGGACTCTGAACAAATCCAAATCATATTATGTGATATCATCTACTGTTGAATTCTGCTCTGTACTTGTAATATTTCTATCACACTATTATACTGTATTGCAGAGTTTTTCCTTGTCTTCTTAAAGAATCAAGGCTGGGGGGCTGTCAACAGGTAGGGCCTGTTAAAAACCATTGCGGCACTTCTTGTGTGATTTTGGGCTATACAAAAAAAAAATTGTATTGTATTGTATTGTAGATCTTTCATTCATATAAGTATTCAGACCCTTTGCTGTAGCACTCCAAATTGTGGTCAGGTGCATCCTGTTTCATTTGAAATTCCTTGTGATGTATCTAGAACTTGAATGGAGTCTATCTGTGGCAACCGGAATTGACTGGACATCATTAAGAAACTCACCCAGCTCTGTAAAGAAGGCCCCACAATTCACATTGCAAGTCAAGACAAAAACCAAGAGATGAAGTCCAACAAACACTCTGTAGACCTCACATTATGGTGAGACAAAGATCAGGGCAAGGGGATAAAACCAATTCTAAAGCTTTGACTGTTCCCAGGAGCATATTGACCTGAATAACTGGGGACCACCAAACTTGAGTAACGGGGCAAGAAGGTAATTGGTCACGGAGGTGACCAAGAACCCATTGGTCATACTAAGAAAGCATCAGAGTTCCTCTACAGAGATAATCAAACCTATTAGAAGTATAACCATCTCAGCAGTATTCCATCAATCATCTGTGGCTAGACCAAAGTTACTTTTGAGGAAAAGGCACATAGGTACATGCAAAGGATTCTGGGAGCTTGAGAAAACAGATTCTCTGATCTGATGAGACAAAATGTGAACTATTTGGGCAGAACTTAGAGGACTATGTCTGATGAAGACCAGGCACTGCCCCTACCATCCCTAGAGTGAAGCATGTTGGTAGAAGCATCATGTATTGGAGGTGCTTGTCACTGATAGGGGCAGGGAGGCTGATCAGAATTGAGGGAAGGATGAATGCAGCCAAATACAGAGAGGTCCTTTAAGAAAATTTGCTCCAGACTGCATGCAATGTCAGACTGGGTTGATAGTTCATCTGTCAACATAATAATAACCTGAAGTATACAGCTGGCGAATGCCCATTCGAATGACTTCAGGACAAGTCTGACTGTCCCTGAGTGTCCCAGCCAAAGCTTAAACTCCATAGAACATCCACCATATTGCCAAAAGTATTGGGACGCCTCCCTTTACACACACATGAACTTTAATGACATCCCATTCTTGTAACACAAAGGCTTTAATATGGAGATGGCCCACCCTTTGCAGCTATAACAGCTTCAACTCTTCTGGGAAGGCTTTCCACAACGTGTAGGAGTGTGTTTGTGGGATTTGTTTTACTATTCTTCCAGGAGAGCATTTGTGAGGTCAGGCACTGATGTTGGACGAGAAGGCATGTTTTGCTCACAGTCTCTGCTCCAGTTCACCCCAAAGGTGTTCTGTCAGGTTGAGGTCAGGACTCTGTGCAGGCCAGTCCAGTTCCTGCACACCAAACTCGCTCCTCCATTTCTTTATAGACCTTGCTTTGTGCACTGGTGAGTGTGCAGTCATGCTGGAATGGGAAGGGGCCACCCCCAAACTGTTCCCACAAAGTTGGGAGCATGAAATTGTCCAAAATGGCTTTGTATGCTGAAGCATTAAGAAATCCTTTCACTGGAACTAAGGGGCCAAACCCAACCCCTGAAAAATAACCCCACACCATAATCCACCCTCCACCAAACTTTACACTTGGCACAGTGTAGTCAGGCAAGTACTGTTCTCCTGGTAACCGCCAAGCCATCAGATTGCCAGACAGAGAAGCGTGATTTGTCACTCCAGAGGGCATGTCTTCATTGCTCTAGAGTTCACTGGCACTGTGCTTTACACCACTCCAACTGATGCTTTGCATTGCACTTGGTGATGTAAGGCTTGAATGCAACTGCTCGGCCACGGAAACCCATTCCATGAAGCTCTCTGTCTACACACTGTTCTTGAGCTTTTGGAGATCTGTAGCTATTGACTCTCCAGAAAGTTCTGCACAATGTGAGCCTCAATATGCGCTGTCCGAGATTTTACATGGCCTACCACTTCATGGCTGATTTGCTGTTGTTCCCAATTGCTTTCACTTTGTTATAATACCACAAACAGCTAGCCATGGAATATTTGGTGGCGAGGAAATTTCACGAATGAACTTATTGTACAAGTGGCCTCCTATCACGTTACCAGGCTTAAATTCACTGAGCTCCTGAGAGCGACCCATTCTTTCACAAATGCTTGTAGAGGCAATCTGCATGCCTAGGGGCTTGAGTTTATACACCTGTGGCCATGAAAGTGATTGGAACACCTGAATTCAATGCTTTGTGTCTATGGAGAGACCTAAATATGACAATCTACAGATGCTCCCCTTTCCAATCAGATGGAGCTTGAGAGGATCTGCCAATAAGAATGAGATTAACTGCCCAAATCCAGGTGTGCAAAGCCTGTAGAGACTTCCCGAAGAAGGTGCTGCCAAAAGTACTGAATTAAGGGTACAAACGAGAGACTTCAGTTTTTGATTTTTATTAAGTTTGCAAACCTTTCTGAAAACACATCTTGTCACTATGGGTTAATGAGTGCATGGTTGATGGGCAAAAATAGCAAATTTATCCCTTTAAAATGAAACATAAAGCACAATAAAGTGTGCAAAACATTTACAGGTAGGTGTCCAAACACTTTCTGAGTCTACTGCATTTGCAATCAAACTATTACTATTTCTAGCTTAATAAATGGCATGCATAAAGTGCTCTCAATTTTTAACTTCAGCCACCTGATGATACTTCTTCCCAAAAGGTGCTATATAAAATAAATGTTTTTTGGTCTGAATCAGTGAACTCGGCTAGGCATCAGCTCTTTGATGTACAGTAGCCTAATGCTATTTCAAGCTTCAGCTACTTGGGAGGGAAAAAAAAAATCAGCTTGATTTAATGTTGTAGACCACACTCTATAAGGCAGGAGTCTAGGGAAACATTATTTATTTCTTTTTTCATTAGGACTCTTTTATTCAAGTGTCATTTTCTTTTAACTTTCCTGTCTCATGTGCCCTGTCTCAGGACTTGTAACTAGAGACCAGCACAATGTCAAAAAGCTTTTATGGCTTTCCTTCATTTATTGAATTTTATTATGTGCCCATAAGAACTATGGCTATTTCAAGTATAAATAACTTCAGTGAAAGAAATAGCACCTGGTCCACACTTTCATAGCTTGCTTTTCCCTTGACTGCAATTCAAGAATATGTAAGAAAAAAAAAAAATAAATAAAAACCCACATTTCCTCCAAATGCAGCCAGCCCATTCCATTACTTCATTCTTGCCACAAGCAGCAAATTTAAATTAACATTGTGAGCAATCATCCGGTAAACCTCTGCACAATGAGAAATCCTTCATAAATTATCCTTAATCCTAATTTTAAAGCATCAGATCTTTCAGGAAACATATTCCTTGTTTTGTTAATGAGCACTAAATCATTCTGTAACAAAATGTTAGTTAGAGGAAAGTGAATCAAAAAGACAGTGGCTGTGATAAATGAAGCCACCTATTTTTGTACTAGGATTGAATCAGCTATATAAACATTTATCAAAAATGAACATTATATTCATACTGGGCAGAGTTCTGTTCCTGACAGTGAATAATGTCCCTTTGTAGAGGTTCTTTGGCTCTGTGGCGTATGCTGCACTACAAACAGCTGTCAAACTCTCAGCCAAAAGCTCTTTTATAAATACAGTTCACTGGTTAAATAATCAATGCAGTGTCATTTTCCAAAGTCAGCCCGAGATGACCTTGAACAATCGAGCTGCGAATGGAGGGTGCACCATTTTATAATCACTGATGGGATTCTTGGTCAGTTTTATATTGCCTGGGCTGAATCAAATTCCTTGGAGCAGTTATTACAGCATTTTTATTTCAGAAATGCTCCAGCCATTGCCTTGATAAATATTACAATCTATGAGTTACTGAGCTGTAGCAATTTACTACAGACATCTGTGCATGCAGATAGTCGCAATTTTCATTACGTGCAAGTAAACCTGGAGTGTCAAGAGGCAGTGCACAGACTTTAATTCAGCTCACTTTATTGAGCTCCCTTCTTCCTGTATAAATTATTTGTTTCCCCTTTTTTCAGGAAATCACAATACCATTTCTGTCCTCTTGGGTTTCCAGCTGTTTAAAAATGATTGTTACACTGATTTGCATTAGTTTTGTATTAGACACATTTTTAATGGTTTTAAAAATGAGCTACAAACACACAAATCTAGTTTGGATGGTTTTGATCTACTATTTACAATGAATATTTTAAGTCTGTCTCTATCCAAAACAACTGCTGCCCAGTGAAGTTAGTACACTCATAACCAGTAATCACAGTTTAAATAAAAGTGTTTAATTTCATGTTAAAAATATTTTAGTACATTAGGTGGGTTTGGTGTGTGTTGACTGAATAATGCTCTTTCTGCAGGTTCACCTAAGAAAACTTAGGTTATAATCTTACCTTAATTATGTCAGCTACTGTAAAATGTAGCAGTTTCACAGGTGGTACCTGTAAGAGTCAATCTTAGAAAGTTAATTTTTTAAGTTAAATTCATATTTGTATTTGCTTAGTCATAGACAATGGTATAGCCTTTTACCCACAGTAAGTTAATAAGAGATAGAACTTTCTTGCTATAATAAGATACAGTGTGTTAATTAAGTCAGTTGCTGTTAGAATAGGTCCCATTGCTAGCAGGGACTGAAAGACCCAATGACAATATGAAAATGGGATAAGCATACAGTTTTCTGAATGTTTAGAAATGGTTAAACTGTATAAGCAAACTTAAAGAAATAAAACAATCTTTATAAGCTTTAAACAGAACTTCTCTTAAACAAGAACTTTTCTTTTTTTTTCTATATCAGTTATTACTGTTTTACTGAAGGTTTTGAAAACGAAGATATTGGTCTGTGGTATCATTTCAATGCATCAAGCTATCGCCAAATCCCATTTTTCAAACTAGAGATGCTGAACTTTGGTAATTTTGGGAAAACGCAGCTACAGTACCTTTGTCAAATATTCATGTAACTCAGAAATATGGATACATCTGAGGACCTCGCTAAACTCTCAAAACAGTTCCAGTGAAGAGCAGTAGGTATGCAGTCAGATTTGGATAAGGAGAAAAGATGGGAGATTAGAGCCAGGTGTGTTAACACTTGAATCCCTGAAGCCTACGAAAAAACTTGCAATCCCAGGCCACCTTAACTTCTCTCGCATGTCCTCATCAGTGTCTTTTGTATTGTAAATTTGTCGATCAGCACAAGCAGCAAGCAGCCTGCTATCCCACCTCCCCTGACACAGCTTTAGTTGTACACCAAGTTTTCCCAGCTCAAGTCTGTTTATCTGGGTGTAAGGTGCCTGGAGTTGTATAGGGTAAATAATATGTTGTTACTTGGAACACATGCATTTCATGTGTGTTTTGTGTCTACAATGATCTGTGTAAATGTAGGATGACAGGAAATGAGAGGCAAGAAATGTTGAGTCCAATGTCCAAATATCAAATAAATACTATCACAAAAGACACAGATATAACAAAACAAATGTGCTCTTTTTCTAAAATTTAACCAAATTAAAAGAAATTGGGATAGGGTACGACACATTGGGATAGGGTATGACACACACACACACACACATATGTCTGCTTGGTTGGTGCAGAAGTAAGAATTACTGTCTTCAAGTCGAGAGGTTGTAGATTCGATCCTGGGCCCTTCATCATGAACTGTTTTGAGTAGTGAGCAGCTATTATTATTACTATTATAGAATAAAAATAAACATTTGATTTATGTGAGTCTGTAACAGCTGGTGTAAATTTATGGTACCTGTGAAATGAGGGCTCTACATTGAAGAAAGAGAACAGAAGCCCTCCCCACAAGAAACATCCACTCACATATAAGAATAACGCATCCACGCCAGGTGTAAAGGCAATAGATGGCACCGTTTGGATCCAGCAACAGGTCAGACGTCCTCCTGCCAGGAAATCTGCCATACGCATCTCCTTCAACAAAACAGCAGGAAGTACAGAGCTCACCAAGGTATCGTGCAAAGTTCTGTTTGTGATTATGTTTTGTGATGGTCTTAAAATAAAAAAAACATTTATATGTTACTTATATAAAAGCCAAATTGAAAGTTATTTACCTATTCACTTATCTTCCTACAGCATAAAGTAGACTGCAGAGCTTCCTGCATTTGATCGACACAGGCATGCTAACAAATTACTGTCAGAACTGTAGCCAAATTCCCCAACAAATGGAAGAATACGTCGACTTTCGTCTTGTAGGCCTGAAGGGCAGACATTATTGCAAAAACGCTCTTCTTAACAAAAGTTTACCTATGGACAAATAAAGTTTTATCTATCTATCTATCTATCTATCTATCTATCTATCTATCTATCTATCTATCTATCTATCTATCTAAAACAAACATAGCAGTAGTTGCCTGAAATTGGCAACCCCAAGCCAAGTACGAGAAACATTAATTCAGAAGGAAGTCTGATAGAAGGTCACAAGTCCAGGGAATATCAAACAGTACAATAAACCTCTACAACTCACAGAAACCACCAAGCACATTCAGAAGACCACACATACAGTAAATAAACTACACAGTAATGAAATATTAAAAACAAAACATAAATACACAAATAAACTTATGAAACATGGGCATAAAAAAGGAGAACAATGGGCACACTCAGACAAGACCATGACAATGCACATGTTCAAATTTACATACTGTATGTCTAGTGAACTTAAGTCACCCACCAATCTGACCCGCACAGCTTGAGGATGTAGGAGACAAACGGGAATACCGATTGAAAATCAATGTGAATGCATGAAGAATGTGAAAACTCCACATGGGAAAGAAGCAGGATGGAATTTATATCAGGTCTCAATGAGCTGCAATTCAGCATGTTCTATTGGTATTTCATGTGTTTTCCATACAGTGCACACTGTCTAATGGATCAAATGTCATTTTGGTTTCATTAACTTCCTGTGATGTGGTTTGGAACCTAGACATTTATTCTTCTATCGTAAGTATGGTGTCCTAATGTAATGGGAAAAAATAAAATAAAATGATGCACTACCAGCTTGGCACCTGAAGTTTTGCTGACTTTATTTGAAAGAGATGTTTTGTTGTGAATCCGGTAAAAACAAAGCACAAAAAGGGGAGTAGGCTTCTAAAAATCCACATAAAAAGTCCAGGACTACCTTTAATTCAGATCCGGTCCTTTGGATTAGGCATGACCATAGGCAGCCTAACACCTACTCAAAAGGCAGAATTTGGCCTGCACAGACCCAGAAATGTGGTTACTAAAAGTTCAGAAGATTAGATAAAATAGAGAAGAGGAAACCTTACAATTAAATACTGTAATTTATTAGTCAAAAAAGAAGGACAGACATAGCAAATGTTTTGACATTTTCGCCACATTCTACAGGGGTACCATCAAGAGCTATCTGACAAGCTGCATCTCTGTCTGGTTTGGAAACTGCAGTGTCTTTGACTGTAATGTCCAACAAAGGATGGTGTACACATCAGAAGAGATCATTGGGGCCTCTCTGGTTTCCATTAAAGACATCTTTATTATGTGCTAAGGACCACTCCCACCCTTTCTACAGCCTCTTTGTCCCATTTCCATCTGGCAAAGCTGATTTTCTGGTTATTCCTATTTTGAAAAATATGTTTTTGTAATAAATATTTCAGTTATAAAGAATCTTCTGTTCTGTTGAGAGCCATAAGTTTTACCATTCCTCCCTTTCTTGAATTTTTACATATCTTTGGAAGAATACTAAGATTTTTTTTTTTTTTAGTGAGGTTTCCTTTTTTTGTTGCATGTGTAGGCTGAATCCTACTGATAGTTTTGGGAGAAACACATTTTGAATTCTAGGCCTCAGTTCAAGCCTAGGGCTAGATTGCTGAAGGCATGGACTCATTTTGCATTTAAATAGAGGAGCCTACAGACACAAGAGCCTGAGGCTGAATTTAGAAGGCTAGGCCTCATTTGTGCATTTTGTATTTTTTTGAGCTGGAACCATATTAGAGTTAAAGGGGAACAGTGTTTTTTGTATGGGCATGGTGAGAGGAGGTTCCCAACATCGATTTTTAACATATGACTTCTTTGATGCAGGCTCCATAGGAGTGAATGGACGATGACCTATGTGGCTTTTCTTTGCAGACAGATAGAAGCTTTATTAATCCCAAAGAAAAGTATAAGGTTACAGCATCAGAAAAAAGAACAACTTTATATATAATGAGAATGACCATAATCTTAAGTATGCTAACAAGACACAGACATGTAAGCAGAATTATCTATAAGTAAATTAAGAAAGTGTATTTCAGAAAGCAATTGATAAGGGGCCACATGATACCATAGTTGGGCAAACTAAAAACTAAAAGAAGTGGGAGTTCAGAACGTTGTGTGTAGATGGGTGCAAAATTGACTCAGACACAGGAAGCAGATGGTTATGGTACAAAGATCTATATCAGAATTTAATGATGTTAAGAGTGGTGTCCCACAGGGGTCACTTGTGGGGGCTGCTGCTATTTTTAATATATATAAATGATTTGGATAGGAATATAAATAACAAGCCAGTTAAGTTTGCTGATGATACCCAGCTAGGTGGATTAAACCTTTATAGAGAGACTTGGACAGCATGTAAGCTTGGGTAGATCTGTGACAGATGAAATTGAATGTATTATAAGTAAATGTAAAGTGTTACACATAAGAAGTATAAATGTTAGGTTTGAATACACAATGGGAGGTCCGAAAATTGAAAGTACACCGTATGAGATCGGCTTAGGAGTCATATTGGACTCTACACTATCAACTGCCAGATAGAGTTCATATATGGTTATATGGCACGTTCAAGTTCAAGTCCAAGGAGGTTCTACTCAAGGTTTATACCACACTGGTGAGGCCTCATCTGGAGTACTATGTGCAGTTTTGGTCTTCAAGATACAAAAAGGTCATAGCAGTACTAGAAAAAGTCCAGAGAAGAGTGACTAGGCTGATTCCAGGACTGTAGATGGTGAATTATGAGGAAAGATAAAAAAGAAATAAGCCTTTTTAGTTTAAGCAAGGGGAGATTAAAAAGAGACATGATTAAAGTGTTTAAAATTATGAAGGGAATTAATCCACTGGATCGGGACTGTGACTTTAAAATGAGTTCATCAACAACAACAACATTTATTTCTATAGCACATTTTCATACAATGTAGCTCAAAGTGCTTTATATGATGAAGAAAGAGAAAAAAAGATAAAATATATAAGAATTAAAATCAGGGAACACTAATTAACAAAGAATAAAATAATAAGAATAAAAATAAGGTCTGATGGCCAGGGAGGACTAAACAAAACAAAACAAAACAAAAAACAGTGGTTTGAACAAGGGGGCAATTACTTTTTCACACAGGGCCATGTAGGTTTGGATTTTTTTTTCTCCCTAAATAATAAAAACCATAATTTAAAAACTGCATTTTGTGTTTACTTGTGTTATATTTGACTAATGGTTAAATGTGTTTGATGATCAGAAACATTTTGTGTGACAAACATGCAAAAGAATAAGAAATCAGGAAGGGGGCAAATAGTTTTTCACACCACTGTAGTTGGAAACTTGTTAAGGATAAATTAGCATTAGGAAGTTTTCCTTCACGCAGAGAACCACAGACACATGGAATAAGTGACCAAGTAGTGTGGTAGACAGTAGGACTTCAGGGTCTTTCAAAACTCAACTTGATGTTATTTTAGAAGAAGTAAGTGTATAGGGCTGGTGAAGTTTGTTGGCCTGAATGGGCTGTTCTCATCTAGATTGTTTTAATGTCCTAATTTTCTGACATTTACTAAGTGAAAAGTTATTAGATTTGCACATACTTATCCATTAAAAATTCACAATACAGCATATGTCAGCCATTGGCACAGTACACTGCACATAGCGTCTTTGTTTCTTGAGATGCCTGCTAGACCAGCTTAGTATCATTCAGCACACAGGAATAAGGACCACCTTAGCTGAAGGGTGACATGTAATTCTGTCTGATGGCAAAGAGTGGAAATGACCTTACTGTACATGGCCCTCTCCTTTGTCTCAATCTGCTACTAAATGTACTCCTCAGTTTAGCCAAAACCTCAAACACAGAGTGAGAGTCAATGTTCAGGATGGTAAGCAGGTTCCTGAGTGAAATCTTGTTCTACTACTTCCTTCAGAAAGCCACTTTTTAAAATCAGTTTATTTAGTCTGTTGGCGTCAGCTACGCTAATACCATTTTCCCAGGACACTACCACATAGAAACACATTCTGGCCACTAAAGACTGATAGAAAACACTTAGGAGTGGCCTGCGTAGAACAAATGACTTCAACCTCTTCAGGAAATTGAGGGGACTATGACCCTCCTTGTACACAACCTCTGTGTTGGTCCTCCACTCAAGTTATCCATTTTCTTACCCACGTATTCCAAACTGAATGTCGCAGAGAGCGAGAGCATCTGTTTGACACATTATGATTAAGACAAGTTTATTAATTTTACTTGCTAATTTTTTCCCCTTCATGTCACTCTTTCACACCCCATTCTAGCTGGTTTTTATTTTTATCATTCTTTAAACCTCAATATAGTTTTTTTTATATTTGGCAACTATTTATAAATTAAAGTGACATCATTATCATCATACAGACAGAGTCTGTTCCACTGTTAATGCTTCATTTTCATGAAGTATTAAAATACCACATCCAGTCAGACTGACACAAAGCTCTGGTAACAGAATGTGCAATACAGAGAGGTTTTTATATATTTTTTTTTAGTCATGAAACCCCTAAAATAGATAATAGATAGATAAAATAGATAAAAACAGTCACCATCCGGAGAGCAGTTTTAAACAAATTCATATGGCAATATAATTGAATATATACCTTATTTATTTTAAATTGTTTTTTCTTTGTTCCATTTATCATCCTAACCATTCCCCAAAACCACTTATTTTGTTATAGGCTCACAAGACAGGAACTGTGGAAGGAACTGCAAATTTTGTTTTGCACAGAATCGGTGTTTTATTTTTAATGATAAGATAAAAACTTTAGGGGCTAAGAGGCCGACTAGATTCCTATCTAAATCAGAAATGATAGGATTGCTATGGAGAGAAACAGCAGCTTTAATTTCATTGATGACCTGAAGATTGTACAACACATCTTTAGCTATCATTAACAAGGCTTTTACTTCTCAGGCCTTATGAGGAACGTCCAGATGTCTCCATCTGTGCCCCAGATTTATATACATGAAAGGTTAGATTACATGCTGGTGGGTCACCTCGTGCTAACACGTGTCTTCAAGGGGTGTTTGTGTCAGGAAACAGAATTCAAAAATCAGCAGCAAGGAAAAGTGGAACGCTACCTCAGCCACGGCAAAACATTTCAAAGCTTTTCCTGTATGGATATGGACCTCGCGGTTCACAAACAGTTTCATCCCAAGAACTTTAAACGCACTTAATCAATTGCTCCTTGTAGAACTGTTTGTACTTATAAGTACAATCACCCCACTGTAAACTTGCACTACAGTTATAATATTGCTCAAACTGAGCCACTTTATAAAGCGTGTATTTACATATGATGACAATATCATTTTTAAGATGAAATGCAGCATAATATGTTTATTATATTATACAGATAAAACTTTAACTTCATTTAAATCTATACTAATAAAAGGCAAAGCCCTCACTCACTCACTCACTCACTCACTCACTCACTCACTCACTCACTCACTCACTCACTCACTCACTCACTCATCACTAATTCTCCAACTTCCCATGTGGGTGGAAAGCTGAAATTTGGCAGATTGATTCCTTACAGCTTCCTTACAAAAGTTGGGCAGGTTTTATATCGAAATTCTACGCGTAATGGTCATAACTGGAAGCAGTTTTTCTCCATTTACTGTAATGGAGATGAGCTTCAACGCCGTGGGGGCGGAGTTTCGTGTGACATCATCACGCCTCCCACGTAATCACGCAGTACATAGAAAACCAGGAAGACCTCAAAAAAGCGCTTAAGAAAACATGCATTATATAATTGAGAAGGCAGCGAAACAATAAGAAGCGATCGAGTGACATATACAACCATATTCATGAGTTCTGCTACTTCGGAAACAAAGCACGATGTAAACCTACACTTTAAATTAAGTTCATAGACAGGCTGCGCTGGCGTTTGTAATTTAGTGCCTGCCCATATAAGGCCGTCCGTCAGCGGCAATCCAATAGCAAACTGCCACGGGTAAATATTCACGGGTGAAGGACTGTGCTTATGGAGAGGAAGATGAGATGGTCAGGGTGGTGTTTGACACAAACTCAGCGAAACTGCGAGAGAAAGTTTTAAGTGCCAGGACTAAGGTAACATTAAATACAGCCATGGACATAGCACGAGATGGCACCAGCACAGCTGGGAACCTTCGATGCATGTACACCGAGCGGCTCACGTGAACTGACGCAGTGCACAGATAAAAAGCAACAGTTCCAAAGAGCGCTGAACAAAAACCGAATTACACAATTGAAAAGGCAGCAAAAAATATGAAGCGTCTGATAAGCATATTCATAAATCCAGCTACTGCGGAAACAAAGCACACGGTGGAAAAAGTCAATGTCCCGCTAAAGGAAGACAGTGTAAAAAACCCGTGCATGCAGTGTGTCAGGTCTCAGATAAAGAAGAAGACGAGCTGTTTATTGATGCAGTAAGAAACGAATCGATGAATGAAACCTGTCATCTTTACAATGATTGACAAACACGGAATGTAACTTGAACACAACACATCCTACAAATACGAACCTGATTGAAAGAAATAATGATAATCAAATCCTTGATGACAGCAACACTCAGTAACACTCACAAAACAAATACTGTATATTGACAGTCATGTTACGTTATTTTTAAAATGTTCCCTTTTCTTTTTCTACCTTTTTTAACACACTACTCTCCGCTGCGATACGCGGGTATATATATATGTATATATATATACCGATCTACATACTCGAATAATGGATACTTTATTCGCCATCAATGATTGTTTTGGTAAAGCCATACTCAGTGTATTCATTAGATGAACGGTAAAAAAGTAAGAGCGAGGGGAGGATGACTTATTGAGGCATGCAGGCTGTAGTGCGCGTCAACTCTATCTGAATTGCACGATCACATTTGAAAAAATATATCTTTTCAAGTTCTATTTAGTCCATATGTGTCAAACTCAAGGGCGGGCCACATCCGCCCGGCGTGTAATTATATCCGCCCCGAGATCATTTTATATACTGTATTATTGTTATTAATGGCCGGGTATATGAAGCGCTGGTAACACAATAAACTACAGATCCCATAATGCAGCACTTCAGCTGCCTTGCCGAACACTTACCGCGTTAATCAAGTCTACCTTATGATGCTGCAAGTTATTGCGAAGCTAGAGTTATTGCGCACTGAGTTTGCACGGCGCTTTGGTGACTTTGAAGAACAAAAAAAGTCCGTCTACATGCGGCTCGAACCTTGTGCATGTTTGGTAGCACATATCTGTGTGAGAAGCTCTTCTCAGTGATAAAGACTAACAAAACAGCACACAGGAGTCGCCTCACTGATGAGCACCTGCAATCCATCCTGAGAATCTCCACAACACAGAACCTCACACCAAACAGAAACGAACTTGTGGCCAAAAAAAGATGCCAGGCGTCCAGCTCTAAAATGACATATGAGCAAAGACAACTGAATGATTTGATTTGTTATTGCACGTAAGAGCGGGAGTCAACCGTTTTAACAAACAGCATATTGCACTGATACGAAATAGCTGTGTGTGTATATATGTAGATATGTATGTATATGTATATATATGTTTATATATGTGTGTGTGTATGTATGTATATATATATGTATTTGTGTGTATATATGTGTGTGTATGTATGTATGTGTGTGTATATATGTAGATATATATATGTATGTATATATGTGTATATGTATAGATATGTATATATATATATGACAACAACACTCATCACTCACAACAGTGACAAAACAATTACATTGACAATCAGGTTACGTTATTTTCAAAATGTTTCCTTTTCTTTTCATTGCTTCTTTAACACACTACTTCTCCGCTGCGAAGCGCGGGTATTTTGCTAGTAATCTATATTCTTCACTGGGACTGTGGTGAAGGATAGAATAATTAAACATGTACTACGAAGATATTTCAATGTTCCTTAAACGTTTTGAAGAATCGGCACTCTAAGCTTACAGATGGCTTAACGTCTATTGCAGAGCTGATTGTGTGGCGATCGGTTACTTGGAGAAAGAAAAGCAAGGACTGCAGGGGCGGCTACGCCAATATATATTGAATATAAAACAGAAAGAGAAAATAACAACACAGCTAAAAATGCAGCGACAAATTTCGCCAAAAAAAAAGTTAAATGTTTGTGTCATGAGCACGAGACGGCTGTGCAGTGGCCGCAATGGACGTGGCCATCCACCGTGTATAAGATACCATATTGAAATTGGCGGGTGAAGGGGCCACCGATTGTTCCTCTGCCCAGGGCCGTCACATGGCTAGAGCCGCCCATAAGTACTGCTGCAATAAATAACTTCATTGAAGGTCGCACACAATCACTACACTGTGAAACTCATGTTTAATAACGTGCTTTAACTCCTGTCATCATGAAAATGATACTACATATACATCTCAGTATTTTAATTATTCAGAGAGCTGTAATATCACGAATGTAATGGATTCTGTGTCCAGTTGGAGGAAGAGAGACATTTTAAGAAGCAAGTAGTGAGTCAAACACTTAGAGCACATAGAAGATCACATACAAAACAAAGCATTTAACGTGTTACTTTAATTACGATGTGATTTGAGGAACTTGTTAATTACACGATTTTAAGATGAAATTTATGATGTTTTAATTTAATGACAAAATAAACTACATGATTAAAGTGGAAATATTGAGATTGAAGTTGACATTTCCTGCTTTTTTCCCCACTGTGTGCCTTTTTTTTCTCTGTACACTAATAAGCTTTCATATGACACTCAGACAGTGGGATACAACTCGCCTTATCATGGCGACTTTGATATATGACTTCTTTTTTATTTCCAGCACTGTGCAATTTTGTGAACGTGAGCTTTCAAGTTTCTCCAACACGCTATGTCACTCGATCAACTTCCTTTTGTTGATTATACCACGGTTTATTTGAACAAATAGTATGTTTTTCCTTTGCCTCCACTTGGTATTCTCTGAAATTCTTATATTTTCCCCCCTTGCTTTTCCCATTGTCTTTTCACAAAAGGCTGAGCTTAAGGACGATTTATAATGATTTGCATATTCAAAGAGGCCTAATTCTGGGAGGAGTTGGGGCGTTACATAAAGCGTGTGCACGAGCGTTACTTTTCACGCTGATCGGAATTTATGTAGCAGAAGAACGTGGAAGTTGGAGTACGCACAGATTCCTGCATCTGGATTTTTCTGTACGTAAGCACATTTCAGCTTTTGTGTTTACGCCATGTTATAGTGCAAATTCTATGCACGGCATTATACATGAGGCCCCTGGTGATGCCTTCAGAGGGGGTGACTCACCCACAGCTCAGAGAAGATGCCCACTGAGGCATGACTCCCCTTCAAGTTCAGGAGCTATAAAAGTGAGGAGCTCTCAAAAGCAGATGAATGAGCCACCTTATGGAGTTCCAAACCTGTGACTGGACTGTTCTCCAAGAGCTAATATAAAACTTTACTTTTGTTAACTATTTTTATCTTGTTAACCATGTTTCTTTTAAGTAAATAGGGTCACCCGGTTGGCACCCTAACATTCCATTTGAGTCATGTCCATTAGAGAAGCGGTATGTAAAGGCGAAACCAACTACGGTGGTGGAGAGTGCAATCAACTGTCTAGAGAACACTGGGAGAAGGGGTTCATATCAGAGTATTTGTTTTTTTTCCACAGTTATACAAACCCACCCCTAACTGGTTCCCCTAATTTTGCTCCATACCTTATTTCCATTCTATTACGTTAAGTTTAGGGTAAATTTTAAAATCCTCCTTGTATGAAGCCTTAAGTGGCCAAGGTCTGGCATACTTGTCTGAACTTATCATGACTTACAAACTAGAGCACACATTAAGATCACAAGATGTTGGTCTGCTTATGATTCCAAGGATTAATAAAATAACAGAGGAAGGTAGTGCTTTTAGTTACAGGGCCCCTAAACTGCGGAATGGTCTGCCTGCTACTATAAGAGATGCCCCTTCGATTTCAGCTTCACATCCCGGCTCAAGACTCACTACTTCAGTTTAGCATACCCTGACTAGAGCTGCTGATTAACTGCACAGACTGAATTTCTGTTGTTAGTCATTAGCACTAAAACATAAGTAGTATGATGATTATAATATGTTACCAACCCTCACCTATTCTGTTTCTCTTCTCAGTACTTAAATATGGCACTTGGTGCCACTGCTCAACTGCCAAGTTGTTTTGTCTGCCTAAGGAAAAATCATCTCTGATGGAAGATCATAGGAACTGTCAGGTAGAGGGGTCCTTTCATTGGATTGACTGGTACAGCACTGACTCGGCTGTGGAATGGCCAATAGGGGGAGACAGCTTGATGGCCGAGATCTCCAGGACTCTGAACAAATCCAAATCATATTATGTGATATCATCTACTGTTGAATTCTGCTCTGTACTTGTAATATTTCTGTTGCACTATTATATTGTATTAGGGATTACTTGTGTTCTGTTCTCTCTTTGAATTGCCTTTCCCAAGGTTTCTCCCATTTTTTCCACAAGGCTGGGGGGTGGGCGCTGGCAAAAGGCAGGGCCTGTTAAAGCCCATTGTGGCACTTCTTGTGTGATTCTGGGCTATACAAAAATAAATTGTATTGTACTGTATTGTGTTGTCATGTCCATGAGTGCTGTGGTTTCCTCTCACAATCCCAAAGACATGTCTGTTAACTAGTAAGTCTAAACTGACCCTATGTTTTGCATAAACTTAAGTTTTCTGTCGTTGGTGCCACCAGTATATGTGCTATTTCTCCTATTCAGCTCCAGGTTTGATTCTCATTCTCTCACCATATCCACATTTATTCGGTTTTCCTCCCACTTTACAAAAGCAAGTGTGCTAACTCGATTTAAATTATGCTTGTATCAATGAAAATTAAATACAATGAATGACGCCCCACACTCTTTTCACAAAATGATACAGGAATAGACTATACTAGAATAAGCAGAAAATGGATGAATAGATTAAACAAAAAACAGATTCATATTTTAGATGAGGCTTATTAACAGATCATATTAGTTTATATTTAAAAACAATGGCATATTGATCTGCCTATGTTAGTACTCAATTCCCAGTCTGAAGAATGAGTATTGTGTCCTGTCTATGAATCCAAGTGTATGAACAAAGGGCAAGTGTGCACTACAGTACTTCACATTCCATTGGACACTCACATTTACAAACAACCTGACACATCAAATCATACAGAGGCAGCAAAGGTAAAAACAATCTATTTCTCTAAAGTGACTGCCTCTGATGGATGTCACTACAATGAGGTCCTGTTAGTAGCTGGGTCAGCTAGTCTGTGAATGCTGCTTCTTCAAAACAAAAGACAGCAACATATCAAGGGTGATGAATTTCAGCTGAAAAATATCCAATGGGAAAATTCTATGTCTTTGCTTCCTTGAATTGAAAAGCAACACATTTGTTAGAAAACAATATTTTTCATTGCAGCAGAGTAGATTCTAGTTTTAAATGACAGCTTTGGTTCCAATCCATGTACAATTCTATTACTGTAATAAATGAGCCATATTGAATAACCGGAGATATCTTTTTATAACTATATACTACATATGTAAGATGGAAAAGTCATTTTTAATTTTTTGCTTGACCAAAAATATAGAATTTTTCAAGTGATATTTTGGTGGCACATTTGTTAGCGCTACTGCCTCATAGGTATAACCACACCAGTTTGAATCTCATCTCTGGGGAATTCACACAATTTTCCTTGACTGGGTGTAATTTTTTCAGGCTGCTGCGTGTCATTCAACCTCTCGAAGATCCCTATCTTAGATTCTAATTGACAAATTTCTATTGGTCAGTTTATTGAGTGTGGATGAGTGCATTAATGTGTCCTTTAATGGCCTGGCATCCATTCCGGAGTTTGATAGCTACCTTTTGTTAGATACCGGCATTATGGGATCTGATTTCCTAAAGGACTCAAAGGAAGGTAATTCCACACCAGAACAGAGGGTGGTGAGGTGCACTGATCCTTTCTAATTTTCCACTGCAGATCCATTACGGGAAATTCCACATGGTCTCCATGACGTAACTTCTGGTCTAGATGACACAACTTCTGGTCACAAGCCTGATGATGTCACTTCCAGTTCCGGTCATAATTACCCCATTTCCTCTGGTGCACTTCAAAAACTCACCATCTCAACCTCACCAGTTAGTTCTGTTTTGGACTCCAACCTGAACATACTTGTATTCAAAATTCAATCATTTTGCAGCCAGGATCGATTAAATGGGAGGCTGCCCCAAACCTTTTTGGTCTCTCTTTTCTCATTCTTGACACCCAAAAATGGAAAAATTGGTGTTTGGAAAATTAATAGATGGACCTTTTCTTGCAGATTTTCTGTCTTATGGTAAAATTTAAATAAGTGTATACTGTACATATCTAATTTTCCAATCTGCTTAATCCAATTCAGTATTATAGAGGGCAGCACTGTATTTCAGCAGCACTGGATACAAGGAGGGAAACCAACCCAATCCATCTGTGGTGGGTTGTGTCACAGTGGGATGGTTTGAGGAAATAATTTATTAAGTGATTTAGGTTTTGTTACTTAGCCTGCTGGTTAATCGGTGCTGGCATGCACATGTAGTCACTTAACAAGGTGATTGCCTTTTAGTAGCATGGTGAGTGCATACTGTCAGCGGAAAGGAGCTAATAAAAGGTGAAAAAAATTCACCTAATGAAAGAGGAAAGTGAGTAAGTGTGACCTCAGGAGGAGACAAGCGTGGTACAGGCTGGAGTGAGCTTCATGTGGGATACCAGAGAGACAAAAGAGACATTAGTGTGCAATCCAACTGAGAGGAGAGGTCCAGATCGGCTGATTATATACCCAGTGGCAGTGAAGGCAGCAAAAGGCTGGTGGGGTAAAAGGAATGCTCCGAAGGGTAGTATGCGAAGATAGATTGGAAATAGACCATGTAGGTTTGTAGATCAGTGTGCAAAGTCAAGTGAAGCTGCCGTCTGGGGCAATGGTGGCCAAGGGTAAGTCGCCTGGAGTCTGATCTGAACTCCCAGGAGCGGTTGAACTACATGTGCTGTTCCAAGTTAGAGTCTATGTTTTCAAGGGGGCTAGAAGTATCTTTTGAGTTATTTTTTAATGAAATGATTTTACGTTTGGGTCATTCTATTACGGTGTGCTATGAAGTAGGCATAGCCCATCCCACTAGACTTCAGTGGCACACCAGGCCTGTTAAGAAAGGGATGCAGGCATACAGCTTAAAAAAAATAGTTACATTCTAAACTAAGTGAACGAACTCCAGCTTATACCAGGATCTCTCTGGACCTCATCTGATAACCAAGGTGTAAATCAGAGTTGCACTGACATCTCACCAGAGGCCCCTCTGCAAAACTCTTGAGCTAGAAAGCATAGGATGGACTCAAACAAGAATAAAAGGCTGTAAATCAATGAAGGGCAACTCTGATGGACAGAAGAACTTGCTTATGAGGACACACTGATTTTGTAACCAGATGTGTCTTAATCCAATCAGAAGTCCTACATTCCCTTAAAACTAGTTACACTCTCTCAGGTGGCTTTTTCAAGGGAACTCCCATGGAAGCGCTGCTCTCACTCTCCAAAATGACTGAAAATCTCTGACACATACTCTCTGAAACTAAAAAGCTGTGAGCCGCTCTTCCTTAGTGAGCTAAATAATACAAACTCCTCTCTTTAAACACTAAGCCAGTCAGAAGACTGAGAAACAGCCACCACTTCAACAAGGGGCCTTTAGCATCTAAACTCCTGTCCCAGAAAGAGTCATGCTTTTCCCTATGAAGTTGCACACGATAGCAAAGGGCCTAACTGAGGAAAGCACTGCACACCGCAGACAAAGGAAAAGAGTTCACTTCAACCAAAGAAGATTCCTCCACTTGAACCTGGAGCAACAACAAAGCAACACAAGAAAAACTTGGTATAATAAAGCTATTTATCTATGCCAAGATAAATTAGAACTCTAAATAACCAGTAAACAGCCTACCTCTCTATGTTATTTGTTTGTCTGTCTGTGCCCAGTCTTATATGTCAACATATATACTGTATGCAGTTATGATATTTTTATCATTTTTATGTTTATCAATGCAGTACATTTTTTTGTTCTGTTTCTTGAAAGAAGTGTGTTTCAGTTACCTTACCACAAAAGGTAAAGGCCGGAGACCCCCTCCTAAAACAGGTATAAGATAGGTATCAAATTATTTGATTAATTACTGGTACTGTCAAAGCCAAGACTGATAATTAATTAAATAATATAATTCATCTTTCTATTTATAACATTTATTGGCCTCCCTCTGTGTGGACACAATGAATGATACTCATTCCTACATTTTCTGGCATACCCCACGGTTGGTGTATATTTTATTATTAATTGTCAAGTCCTAAACTACTATCAGGCAATTAAAATCTTTCTCCCGACACCCCAAAGTAAATGCTGATACTCTTTAAGTTAACTTTGCAATTACTGCCCAATATACTGTTACCACATGGGAACCACTGAACACCAAACCACAGACAAAATAATGGCCAGACACAATTCTGGGTTCAAATAAAGGAGTTTTTTATTCGTCACAAACACCTTCTTTCCAAGAACAGCAGCCACAATACATAAACATAAATTCTGTCTTTCCACTTCCCGGTGGCTATCTTTTAAATTTGACCTGGGAACTGCTTCCAATGTCGCACCCAAGTCATCCATAAACTGGAGTAGTCCTGCCAGCAGCCTTTGGCAGAACACAATGGCCCAGAAAGGGCTGCATTTTCGGACTCTCATGCATGCTGTGGGACTCCTAATCAGGTTCAAACCTGAGGACAAATTGCCACCTGTCGTTTTAGGAATGAACTACTCCTGGTATGCCCGTTTGCTCAGTCCATCCATTAAAGACCCCAGGCCAGGTAAGAATCCACCCTTTATCCCATTCAGGATTCCTGTCCTTCCTCCCTGGTACCTACAATACATTATTGTGAGTTCATATCCTTGTTTTTTATGTTTCTGCTGCTGCAAGCATCTGCATTTCCCAATAGGATTAATAAAGTTGATCTAATTTATTCTAATCTAATCTAAAATGCAAGGGTACAAGTATTTTCGGTCATACAGAAACCGGAAGTGAACCATTAGAGCCATCAGGTTATTTCTGCCCCAAGACATCTGGCCTGATGTGTAGAAGCAGAAGGAGAAAGATATCATGGGGGTCTCCTGAGGCCCATTTGCATAAGGCAGGGGTGTCCAGCTCCAAGTCTTGGTGGGCCGCAGTGGCTGCAGGTTTTCATTCTAACCCTTTTCCTAATCAGTGAGCAGTTTTCACTGCTAATTAACTCTTTTTCCTTTAATTTTAATAGCCCTGTTTTTCAGTCCTCTGAATTGATTCGTTTCTACATTAAATGGCAGCCAAACAGAAGTGAGATGTGAAACGAGCCAACAGATGACCAGCTAAATTGGAACGTCAAACTCCAGCCAATTTCACTCCAACCAGTTTCTTAATGAGAAGCCAATTCTTGTTGTTAATTAAAGCCATTATTAACTATCATGACTTGTTGCTGCTCTCATTCTACCACAGCAGACTGTTTTATGAAAGACCACCGTCAAGTTGTTTTGGTGACCTGACCAGACCAACATGACCGAGACCTTTATCTTTCTTTATTTTTAGGTGAGCTGGTCATGTGCCAGCTTGTTTTGTGTCTCATTATTGTTTGGCTGCTCATTAAGGAAAAAGAAACAACTAAGGGGTCTGAGTCATGTCAATTAAAACTAATCAAAACAAGTTAACCAATGGCAAAAATGGCTCACTAATTAAAAAGTTGGTTAGAATGAAAATCTGCAGCCACTGGTGGACTGGAGCTGGACACGCCTGGTATAAGGAGATAGGTTCTGGCTTACTGAGACCCTATATTGGATGAGGTGGAAACAGAAAATGAATGGATGAAGAATTTGAGGGAAGGATGACCTTGTACCTTTTAATAAATTTGCAAGAATGCTAACCTGAAGGGCTCCTTTGTTTTTTACAGGAGGCATATATACTGTATATATTCCTGGATTTTATAATAGTATATTTGTTTATCCTTAGGCAGAATGAGTGAAAAATCAGAACCACACAAGATTGATTTTTCTGCATTTTATAGGCAGATATACAGTACATCTGTTTTAAAAAAAAAAACATCTATTTCACTGTTAGACTACTATAAGGGCATTTTCTCTCTTTTACTAGTTTTAAGCACTGAAGCAGCCTTGTTTTTATAAATAGATATGCTTTGGGCTGCTCAGTTTATATGACTGTGTACTTGTGTGGCACTTCAAAAACCTTAAAGGCTTTTACCGCTTTTATATGCACGTTGTTTTCCTGGAGCTACTGCACGATTTAACATTAACAATGTTTGCATATTGGCAGTAAATGCGGCCTGCCTACTCCCATTAGGCATCTTACTTTGGGTTCTCTCTGTTTGAAACATTGAAGGGAGGATGATTCCTAGAGAGAATAAACAGGTTTCTTGATGTTAAAAAAACCTGCACTTCAAAACAGAAATGTTGGACAAACTTTGTGGATGAAGTTTGTATACAATGTTTCTCTTCCAGATTAATAGGAAAGAAAAACGATCAATTTCAAACCACTCAGGTTGTACAGTACAGGTCAAGGTGAAATTCAAAACTTGGTTTTTGACACAAAAAGCAATTCCTTCTATATTCTTGATATTTTATTCATTATTTTTTTCCCAAACTTAACGTATTTACTCATGTACCAAGCGCCCTCGTGTAAGATGTGCTCTCCAATTTTTACAAAGAAAATCACAAAAAAAGTTTTGCCCCGTGTACGACGCGCGTTGTGATTATATAGGAAGCATTTAGAGAGAGAGAGAGCACTGTCAAGTGAGAGTGTGAGCAAGCGAGCGAGAAAGAGAGCGCGAGTGTGCGAGCGAGCCCAAGCAGAAGAAGTAAACATTACAGAATTACATTTCCTCGTGTATGACGCGCACCTGATTTTCTAATGCTAATTTTTGGGAAAAAATGTGCACGTGTTACATGCATAGATACGGTATTTATTCTATGGCAGGGCTCCAGATAGCCAGATTGGGTGTAAAAAAGGAAGGAAACAACCCAGAATGAGATGTCAGCCCATTGTAATGTAACCCACATTCATCTCCTGAATACCAATTCAGAGTTGTGATTCTGCTGACTTGCATATTTTCTAAATGTGGAGAGATCTAGACACATGTAGACCAAGCAGAATGAGTACAGACTGTGACTACCTGTCAGGCACATCACAGTTTGTGAGACTCATTGATTGTGTCTCTGATGTGGATGTGAGCAACTCTGGAGCACCACATGGAGCAGTTCGGTCTCCTTTGCTCTTCACTGTGTACACCTCTGACTAGAACTATAACACCAGGTCATGTCACTCACTTGCAGAAATTCTGCATTATTGGGGTATGTTGACAAGGGGAATGGGACAGATGAGAGGAGTCAGTAGGAGAAAGTTACTTTTTGATGCAAACGCAACATCAGCAAAACCAATGAACTGGTTATTGACTTTCCCCAACCCAAAGAGCTTCTACGCCTACTCACTATTCAGTGAGGCGATGTACTGCTACAAGTACATGGGGTCCATATCAATGACAGGCTGGACTGGTCTAGTAACACATAGGGACAATATTAGAAAGGGCGGAGCAGACATACTTTTGTGTGGGTAGTGATATCCACATATGATTTATACTGTGGTGTGCTGGGCTGGTAATAACACTTCAGGGGCCTCATGTATAAACGGTGCGTACGCACAGAAATGTTGCGTAAGAACGTTTCCATGTTCAAATCGCGATGTATACAACCTACACTTGGCATAAAGCCACGCACTTTTCCATGGTTCCTCATGCCTTGTCGTATGCAAGTTCTCCGCTCAGTTTTGCAGACTGGTGGCACCCAGCGTCAAAGCAATGGTACTGTTCCAGTGTGATTACTCATTATTTTCATGACGCGGCTTTATAAATACACCGAAACTAACCACATATTGTTTATTAGTGTAATGCATCAGATTGTAATTAACTCGTAACAATATAATGGTCCAGGGAACAGCCATAGTATTCCAAATACCATAACTGCTTTAGCGTTGTTACTCTCACTGCACCTTCTTCTTCTTCTTTCAACTACTCTCGTTAGGAGTTGCCACAGCGGATCATCTTTTTCCATATTACTCTCACTGCACCACTCAGAGTATTTATATCACTGTATCTGAGTGTGAATCACAGCAGCAGCTGATCGGAAAGAGAATTATCGGTATACAGCTTCAAGGACACGCTGTCTCAGCCACTGCAAAATGTTTTAAAGCCTTTCCTGTACGGACCTCGCGGTTCAGAAACAGTTTAATCCCAAGAACTTTAAATGCACTCAATCAATTGCACCTTGTAGAACTGTTTGTACTTATAAGTACAATCACCACACTGTAAACTTGCACTATAGTTATAATATCGCACAACCTGAGCCAGTTTATAAAGTGCGTATTTACATATGATGACGATATCATTTTTAAGGTGAAATGCAGCAAAATATTTTGTTAAATTATACAGATAAAACTTTAACTTCATTTAAATAATCTATATTCTTCACTGGGAGTGTCTTTAAGGATAGAATAATTAAACATGTACTACGAAGATATTTCAATGTTCTTTAAACGTTTTGAAGAATCGGCGCTAAGCTTACAGATGGCTTAACGTCTATTACAGAGCTGATTGTGTGGCGATCGGTTACTTGGGGAAAGAAAAGCAAGGACTGCAGTGACGGCTACGCCAATATACGTATATTGAATATAAAACAGAAAGAGAAAATAACAACACAGCAAAAAACGCAGCAACAAATTTCGGCAAAAGTTAAATGCTTGTGTCATGAGCACGAGTCGGCTATGCAGTGTCTGCAAAGGACGTGGCCATCCACCGTGCATAAGCTACCTTACTGACATTGGTGGGCGAAGGAGCCACCGATTCTTCCTTTGCCCAGTGACACCACAAGCCTAGAGCCGCCCCTGAGTACTGCTGCAATAAATTATTTCATCGAAGTGAAACACATGTTTAATAACGTGCTTTAACTCCTATCATCATAAAAATGATATCACGTATACATCTCAGTATTTTAGTTATTCAGAGAGCTGTAATATCACGAATGTAATGGATTCTGTGTCCAGTTGGAGGAAGAGAGCCGGTTTAAGAAGCAAGTAGTGATTCACACACATAGAGCACATAGAAAATCAAATACAAAACAAAGCATTTAACGTGCTACTTTAATTATGATGTGATTTGAGAAACTGGTTAATTAAACGATTTTAAGATGAAGTTTATGATGTTCTACTTTAATGACAAAATAAACTACGTGATTAAAGTGGAAATGTCGAGATTGAAGTTGACATTTCGTGCTTTTTCCCCACCGTGTGCCTTTTTCTCTGTACCCTAATAAGCTTTCATATGACACTCAGACAGTGGGCTTACAACTCTCCTTTTCACGTTGACTTTGATATGTGACTTCTTTTTTATTTCCGGCACTGTGCGATTTTGTGAATGTGAGCTTTCAAGTTTCTCCAACACGCTATGTCACTCGATCAACTTCCTTTTGTTGATTATACCACGGTTTATTTGAACAAATAGTATGTTTTTCTTTTGCCTCCACTTGGTATTTGCTGAAATTCTTATATTTTCCCCCGTGCTTTTCCCGTTGTCTTTTCACAGAAGGCTGCGCTTAAGGGTGATTTATATTGATTTGCATATTCAAAGAGGCGTAATTCTGGGAGGAGTTGGGGCGTTACATAAAGCGCGTGCACGAGCGTTAGTTTTCGGGATTTATCGGGATTTATGTAGCGGAAGAACGTGGAAGTTGGAGTACGCACAGATTCCTGCATCTGGATTTTCTGTGCGTAAGCACATTTCGGCTTTTGTGCTTACGCCATGTTATAGTGCGAGTTCTACGCACGGTGTTATACATTAGGCCCCAGGAGAGGCCCACCAAATCAACAAGCTAACAAAAAAGGGCAGGTTGAGTTATGGGATACACTCTGAACCCCCAGGAGGTCGTAGTGAAGGAGGGAATTAAAACAAAACTGAGTGCCTTTATGAACAAAGTGTCACATGCTTTCTCTGACACACCAACATTGAGGAATATGAGCCAACTAATTATTCAGCAGAAGTGTGTCAAGAAAAGCTATTTGGACTCCATCATTCTAACAGCAACCTACACTTATAATGCCTGAGTGTAACTGTTACTGCTATTTATTTTTTTGAAATTCTTTGTGTGTTTGGTGGGGAATTGCTGTTTTTGTTGTGGTTTGTCATAATACTTTTATATTTCTTGAGCATCAGTAAAAAGCTAACTTTACCCCTTGGGACAAATAAAGTACAAGGTTAAGTCAATTATTATTCACACTTTTGTGATAATTCTCTTTAGGCTGGGATTTGAATTTTCTTTCCAAATTTGAGTACAGCTTTCCCAACATGCATGTGGAACCATGGTGTGTCTATGGCTACAGTGGTAAGATTTACAGCTTGATTAATTGTAATCGATTGGGTCTGAAATCAACAGAAGGCTTTCCGAACAATATGGAGGCAGTGTTTTATCACGCTGGACTGTTTGCAAATGGATTTAAAAGTTCAAAAATGGTTGGTCAATTATTAATCACAAATAAAGGAGTGGGATGCCTGGCCACGTTCAACATTGAGACTGATGACAAAATTGAGAAAATCTGCTTCATAATTCAGGCAAGCCAAAAAAATTCTAGTCCCAGTACACCTTCAGTCTATAAAAAGGAGATCATTGCTGGCTTTTGCTCTTCTTTAGTACAAATACAGAGTGAAATGGCCATGTTAGTCCTTAGTAAACACCAAGAGAAACTGTCTGATCAAGTAAGTTATGCTAACCACTGTACCATCAAGCTGACCTATTATTTTTATAATTCTTCATAGAGATAACATGTCCATCACTCTGCATCAATTAAATTTTATCCTGTTTTCTTTGTTCCTATTTTCTTATTTTCTGAATGAACAGGTGGATGAGGTAATGGGCATCATTTAAGACAGGCTTTTGTGTTAATTGGAAGAAGAAAGAATTGGAAGGGTAGACTATATGTGCAAACTGGACAATATTATGTTACATTAGACAAAGATATGAGAAAAAGTATAAGTAATAATCCGACTAAGATGGCTGGGAGACATGATAAACCTCCATGATCAGGGCATAGAACTGAGTCAAGGTGAGACAGCACTGCTCCTTTTCCACTATTGTTTTTGCCCAGCATTTTTAATTTGAAAATCAACAACAAACAAGACTGATATGTATGCTGAATAAAGGTTTGCAGGAGTTACAGTGGATTCAGAAAGTTGTCAGACCTGTTCACTTTCTATACACTTGTTGTAGATTTAATTTTAAATATATACATTTGCCATTTTGCCCATCAGTCTACACACTCAATAACCCATCGTGAAAAAGTGAAAATATATTTTCAGAAAGGTTTGCAAATCTATTAAAATCAAAAACTGAAATCTTTTGTTTAAATAAATACGAGCTGTCCCCCGCAGCTCCGCCTGCATAGTAGTGAAACAAGACAAACTTTAAAAATCAATAAAAAAAAATGTAATAATTTGTATTGAAAAGAATTTATATTTCATATCCGTGGGCCTCTTGATAAACAATATTTTTGGTTTTGCTATCAGAGGAGAGAATGTAGCTGTGATCTCCTTGCCAAAAAATTTAAAAGTTGGCAAGATATCTCTGGCCAAGCAAAAGGTAGGTACGCTCGAACATCAAATGTTGGCACTGTATCTGATTGTGTTCAGCTCTGATGGGAGAGCTTCCCCATCGCTGGGAAAAGAGCACGTGCCCGTGATATCTCTGCCAATGAGCAGCTACCCTCTAAAACACACATAGCTGTGATCTCTCTCAAAAACGTCAAATGTTACTCCTTAACAATCTGTAGATGATGATGTCTGCAGAAAAAACAGGTATCGCTATCTAAGCAGAGGCAAGGTATGCTCAAACACATGGCGAGACAGAGCAACTCGAACAGAGGCTGGTGTGGGAGTGAGGCAGGCCCCGCCCAGCTCCTTACTCCTGAGGTCCAGCGTCCCCTTCCCCTTGGCCCGCAACTTGTCTCTTGGATTCGCACAAATAAATCACTTTCACAAGTTAACTATGATACTTAGTATCAACAAAAATATTCAAGCAAATTATACAAAAAAACCTGATCTAAATCTGTTAAGTAGTCCTCTCGTGAAAAGCGGACAGACATACAGACAGACAGATGTTGGATTTTATATATATAGAAATTCAGAGCATTTGCTTCTGCACTCTAAATTGTGGGCAGGCGCATCCTGTTTGTTTAAATTATCCTTGAAATGTTTCTAGAACTTGATTGGTGTCCATTGTGGCAAACTGAATTAATTGGTCAGCTGTGTGTTCAAGATCCCACAATTCACACTGCATATCAGGATTAAACCCAAACCATGGACTCCAAGGAACTTTCTGTAGACCTCAATGATCAAATTGTGAAGAGTCATAGATCATGACAAAGATATAAATCCATTTATAAAGCTTTGAGTGTATCCAGGAGTACATTTGCTTCAATAATTATAAAATGGAAGAAATTTGGAACCACCGAGACTCCTTCTAGAGTTGGCCATTAGGCCAAACTGAGTAACCGGTCAAGAAGGGTCTTGATCAGGGAGGTGATCAAAAAGCAAATGGTCTCTCTAACAGAGCATCAGAGGTTCTCTTCTGAGATGGGAACACCTGTCAAGATAAACACCTCAGTAGTACTCTATCAATCAGGTGTTTTTAACAGAGTGGCTCAACAGAAGCCATTCATTAGTAAAACTGTTTATGTTTGAATGACCCTGAAAGCAGGATAGAAAAGATTCACTGGTTTGATGAGATAAAAACTGAACTGTTTGGGCAGAACTCCAAGCGCTATATCTTGTGAATTTTAGGCACTGCTCATCACCTGCCTAATACCATGCCCACAGTGAAGCGTCATTGCCACAAGGATGAATCTCAGCAGATGTGACAGTGTGACTGGTCATAATTGAGGGAAGAATGAATGTAGCCAATATAGATAGATCCCTGAAGAAAACCTGCTCCTGTGTAATTTTGACCTCAGATTGGGACAACTGTTCACTTTTCAGCGCAACAATAATGCAAAGCATGCAGCAAAGACAATGCTAGAATGGCTTTGGGGCACATCGCTGAATGTCTTTGAGTGGCCCGGCCAAACTTCAGACTTAAACCCCATAGAACATCTGTGGAGAAACACGAAGATGGCAGTTTACAGACACTTTCCATCCAATTTAATGGAGTTTGAGAGGTTCTGCCATGAACGATAATGTATACTGGTGTGCAACAGCGTTGGCCTCTGTGTGCTTGCATGCAGCCAGTTCAAGCTCAGTTGGCTCAGTGATTTAACTGAATTTCATCAATGGCGTCAGTTGCACCTTGTACATGAAATAATGGAATGTTGCAGTAGTTTTTTTTATAGTTTTTACAGTTCTTTGGCAGTGTGTAAAATGATTAGAGTTCCAGTAATTGTGATGCTCTCTCTACTGACCGCAAGAAAGAGCAGCCATTTGATGATGATGATATGAATGAGAGATTTCAGTTTATGATCATAAATAAAGTTGCAAACTTTTCTAAAAACATGTTTTCATTTTGCCATTATGGATTATTGAGTGTAGCTTGATGGGTAAAAATGTTGTGTTTATCTATTTAATATTAAATCCGCAACACAATAAAGTGGGCAGAAAGTGAGGGGGTCTGAATGCTTTCTGAATACACTGTACCGACTGCATTTCTTAATTCAATGCAGGAATCTGTCTTCTTTTTACTTTGTTTTTTGTAACTGATTTACCATATGTAGAGACTAAAGCAAAAGTTAAAAACAAGATTATATAATTTCATCTGGAGAGAATTATAAGTAAGTCATTTCATTATTTCAGAGTTGGATTCTTAAACAAAATTACAACACAGTATAAAAGTTAATATGTTCACAGTGTATTTTTTGATTTTTCCCACCTAGACATTTTATCATTCAGTAGGTGACGATAAGAAAACACTCTTGACATGATGAGAGGGTTACTTAAAAGAAAGAGGAGGAAGCAGATTCCCAAAGCAGAAGCAGCTCTGGAAGAATGTGTGCCTGACATTCTTCTTTAATCTTATTTAATAGACATGTTAGATTACTGTAATGGACAAAGCTGTGCTGCTAACATTAATTTTGCAATGGATTGTTGGCACATACCCCAGGTGTATGTTAGAAAATTACCCAGGTGGTTCAGAAACTTGGCAAAATAAAAACATTACTTTGTGAAGAAGTTTAAGTAACTGAGTTTGAGGTTAATTAAGATTCTCAGAAGATACTTTTTTTTTCTCTTTAATAAAACAGATTAGCATGCACATATTTGAGTGCTAACAATGTGTAACACATTTTTTATGATGCCCTATAATATGCTGTATAGTAGAAATTCTCGCCTTCTAAGGAATACAAATTGCCGTGCAGTGCGCTGATGTGTGGTGTGAATTTGCACATGCTGAAAAGTTGCTATAAAATATAATTGATTCCTTTGTGGTTTATGAGAGTGCACACATATACAAGTTGTCAATTCTTGATCCATTGTGATTTTGTGTGCACAGGACCGGCACTTTAAAAAACACACTTTTGTACAAAAACTAAAAGATATGGAAGTTCAGGGTGTTGTTTTTAGATGGGTGCAGAATTGACTCAGACACAAGAAGCATAGGGTTATGGTGTGAGGAAGCTTTTCTGAAATTGGGTGAAGTTAAGAGTGGTGTCATTGCTACGGGTGTTTCTTTTTTAAATATATATAAATGATTTGTATAGGAATATAAGGAACAAGCTGGTTAAGTTTGCAGATGACACCAAACTATGCGGATTGGCAGATAATCTAGAATCCATTTAATTGTTTCAGAGGGACTTGGACAGCACACAATCTTGGGCTGATTTGTGGCAGATTAAATTAATGTCAGTAAATGTAAAGTATTACACGTAGGAAGCTAAAATATTAGGCTTGAATACACAATGGAAAATCCGCAAATCGAAAGTACACCTTAAGAGAAGAATTTAGGAGTCATAGTGGACTCATCACTATCAACTGCCAGACAGTGTTCAGGAGCCATTAAGAAGGCTAACAGAATGTCAGGTTATATAGCGCCTTGATGTGTGGAGTACAAGTCACAGGAGGTTCTTCTGAAGCTTTATAATACACTGGTGTACTGTGTTGTGTTTTGGTTTCCAGGCTACAAAAAGGACATAGCAGCACTAGAAAAGGTCCAGAGAAGAGCAACTAGGCTAATTCCGAGGCTACGGGGGGTGAATTATGAGGGAAGATTAAAAGAGTTGAGGCTTTTCAGTTTAAGCAAAGGAAGATTAAGAGGAGACATGACTGAAGTGTGTAAACTTATGAAGGGAATTAGTCCAGTGGATCGAGACTGTTATTTTAAAATGAGGTAATCAAGAACACAGGGACAGAGATGTAAACTTAATTGTAAATTTCACACAAACATTAGAAAGTTTTTCTTTGCATAGAGAACAACAGACACATGGCATAAGTTGCCAAGTAGTGTGATAGACAGTTGGACTTTCAAGAACTTCATTAGAGACTTTCAAAACTATACTTGATGTTATTTTGGAAAAAAAAATTAAATGAATAGGACTGGCAGGCTTTGTTGGGCTGAATGGCCTGTTCTCCTCTAGATGTTTTTAATGTTCTAATCTGTAGTGATTTAAAAGTAGTGACACTGCTACCAGGACTGCACCTGAGATAGCCAGGCTAAAGACTCTCATTATATTAAAAAGGACTGACCACACTGTAAGCATGTGTTTCCAGTGCAGAAAAGTGTGGCTTATAAACCACTGACTGAGCCAACAAAGATGTTTTTGAGCCTCTTCATATAAAACTTGGATTGATGAAAAATTTTGTGAAAGCAATGAAGAAGGAAGGTGAAGGATTTTAATATATGACAAAAATGTTTCCACAAATAACTGATGCCAAGAGTAAGGAAGGTATCAGACCTATCATCAATGATAAGCTGTTCAAAGATCTTATAGTGGGTGTGGTTGGGAGGTGAAAGAATTGTCTCAAAAAGGAAGAAATTTTGGGATGTCAACCGGGTTGCCTTTAATTCTTCTCCAAAATTCTTCTCCAAAGGAAAAAGAACAAAAAAAATGTGGTTTCTCATTAACAACAGAAAAAGGCTTTTAGTCGCTCAAGGCGAGATCATGTGGGTAGCTCTGATATCCTCAAAAGGTATCTTCTTCTGGATGCCCAGTTTTTATGGCGGTAGGAGTGTGGCTAGGTGTCCATATTGGGCAGTCTCTCTGCGCTGTGAGGGAAGAAGAACAAGAAAAGTTAGACGGTAGCCCCTCTTTTTGTCTTGGTGGATTTTTGTATACCTGAACTGAGCCTGAGGAAGAGTCCTCTGACAAGTGTGTGTGACATGGGGCCAGAGGCGATTGCATGAAGCTATTCCAGGACGTTGCTGAAAATTTTCTTGGCCACTACAGAGTACCAAATGACATCCAGCTGGTTGACACCATGCCTCAAGCATACAAAACCATGAAGTGCAACATGTTGCTAAAGATTTATTTTCAGCATTCACATTTGAACTTCTTCACTGCTAATCCTGGTGAAGTCAGTGATGAACACGGCGAAAGGCTTCACCAGGATATTGCAACATTGTTAAAAAGCTACCAGAGCGAGTGGAATCCATCAATGCTGGCCAACTATTATTGCAGGACACTGAATCGAGAAGCATCAGATGGTGAGTACAAATGAAAATCAACAGCAAAATATTTATAGGTCATGTTTTGGTTGCATGAGGGGGGCATATTCAATATTTGGCAGGTTGTTTCAATATTTTAGCTGTTTGGTGTAATATAGACACTGGTTTTCGACATGGTGACTGTAAGACAACATGGGCACTGCACATTCTGCTAGGCTTTACTGGAATACCTCACTAGTACTTACATTCTGAACTAACTGCTTAAATTCCAGACTAAGTAACTGAACTACAGCTCGCACCAGGATCTGCCTGGACCTCATCTGATAACAAAGATGTAAATCAGAGTTGCACTGACATTATTCCAGAGGCCCAACTGCAGACATCTTGATCTAAAAGGCACAAAATGGACTCAAACATGAAAGAAAGATCTATAATTCAATGAACGACAACTCTGATAGACGGAAGAGCTTGACTCTGAGGACACACTGATGTTGTAACTGGAATTGACTTTAATCAAATAAGGGGAAGTTATAAAATCCATTAAAACTAGTTGTACTCAACCCATCTTCGATATTCTCTGGACACTCTCAATGAACCTATTTGGGATTCTCTCGGGGAGAGGGAAATCTGGGAAATGATCTTCTTAAACCTGCTCTCTGAAACTAAAAAAAGCAGATGAGGATGAAAGCTCATCCAACTTGCCAAGCTAAACACTAAACCAGTCTGAAGGCTGAGAAGCAGTCATCACTGTAAGAAGGTAACCCCAGCATCTAAAACTCTTATGCCAGAAAGAGTCATGCTCTGTCCTATGAAACTGCAGACGATACAGCAAAGGGCCTACACGAGGAAAGCACTGCACACCACAAACAAAGGTTTACATAACAAAGAAGAAGAGTGCACTCCAACGCAAGATGAAATCTTCATTTAAATCCGGAGCAGCAACAAAGCAACCACTCTACACTACATTGGACATTACATTTAAGGTCTCGGTATTGTAAAACTATTTATCTGTGCCAAGATAAATTAGAATTCTAAACAGCAATTCAACAGCCAGTGTATATATTATATGTTTGTCTGTCTAGTCTGTTTGTGTCCTGTCTTATGTCAACATATATATATATATATATATATACACACAGTGGAACCTCTAGATACAATCACCTCTGTATACGAGAAATTCAAGATAAGAGGAAAGTATGAGCGAAAAATTCGGATCTAAATACGAGCATTGGCTTGCGTAACGAGCCACGAGCCAGGCTGTGGTTCGACTCGACTCGGGGATTCACCCAAGCTGACGCTGCCAGCCCGTCAGCTCACTTAGTGTTCCTTGTTCTCCGTAGCGTGAGGATCTACGCGTTTGTGCACTTGTGATTTCATTGTTTCGCTGTAGCAGTTCGCCGTATAAGCGTATCCAAAAATATTGCGGACATGCAGACGGAGAATAGGAGACGATTGCCCTCAAGAGGAGTACTAGGGTGTTGTACCGTGTTAGCCATTATGAATGTAGAGAAAGTCAAGCAAAATGACACCTTTTATTGGCTAACTAAAAAGATTACAATATGCAAGCTTTGATTACATCTTGCCTGAAGAAGGGGCCTGAGTTGCCTCGAAAGCTTTCATATTGTAATCTTTTTAGTTAGCCAATAAAAGGTGTCATTTTGCTTGGCTATTCTCTTCCCTCAAGAGGAGAGAGAGAGAGGTGTGCAAGCGAGCGAGCAAGGGAGATAAGGAGAGAGAGAGAGGGGTGCGCGAGCGAGCAAGAGAGATAAGGAGAGGGAGACCCCCAGAGAGAAGAACCATCAGCTCAGTTATGATCACATGACGCTCAGCAGACAAAGTGTATCCACACTTATTTATCAGTGTTATTTGTTAGGAAAATTGATTTTTATGTTGATATTTTTGGGGGGCGGAACGGATTAACTGGATTTCCATTATTTTCAATGGGGAAGTTTTGTTCTTGATACAAGAAATTCGCTATACAAGCTCAGTGCTGGAACGAATTAAACTTGTTTCTAGAGGTTCAACTGTATATATATATATATATATATATATATATATATACCTGTATATATATATATATATATACAGTCATCATATTTCTATAATCCTAGCATCTATCAATAAAATATATTAAACTTTTTGTTAAAACAAGAGAGCTTCAGTTACCTTGATAGAAGTGTAAAGGCTGGAGACCCGCTCCTACAACAGAGAAAGAAGGAACCTTGCCGAATTATCTGCCAAACGTGAAACTGATAATTACTGTAATTAACCAACGTTTAATCCATATCTAACATCTATCGGTGTCCCTCTGTGTGGACACTATCAACCATACTATTTTCTACAAGACAGAGTAAATAAGAAATTAAATTAAGAACAGGAAGCAGGTGCAGAAGGGACTGGGACCTCACAAGCTTTAAAAGCAGATATAATCTGTAAATAAAAGTTAAAGGAAGATGAAGGGACAGAAAAGGAAGATTGGAACGTTTGAATACCTGATTCATCAAATAGGTCACCGTGCGTGTGAAAACATTTGCTAGACAAGGGCTGAAACATACCTCCAATGCACTGGGCCAGGTTGTGAACCATTTTGTTATTTTGTGTTACTAGAATCTCAACATTTTGTCTTCATTCTGTCCTTCAGGTTCTCCAGCGGGTTTCAAGTGCACTCCGTAACTGAGCCTGCCTTCTTCATTATATAATTATATTCACAAAGTAAAGTGTTACAGTATTTGTTATTATGACTGGTTGTTCAGTAAATGAACAGAAACTGACCCTCAAACTTACTGGTGCAAGTGCCAATGGTCTGACATAATTTCCAAAAAGTGAGGAGTGAGAAACGTGACTGCAGGATGAGGTTTTTATTTACACTGTTAGCTATTCTAAGGCACTGAGTGTTGTGCATGTCCTGAAAAGGCAGCACAGTGCTTGGTAATTTTATTGTATTTACATTACCATAAAAAAGTATTTATCCACTTTTACATTTTGCACATTATTGTTATTCCATATTCTTCACAGTGAATTTAATCAGATTTTCAATAAAAAGTATTACATGGGCCCCGACTGAGCAAATACAATAAAACCTGATACTTAGTCTATTTCATTCAGTTATTAAAGATGGTTATGAAGTATACTGTATTATGTGTGTTTTCATGCATAAATTTCATTGTTACTCTGTACTTTATTGCATGGTATTTTGCTTTTTAATCTGTGAATGTGCAGCATGCTGGTGTGGCGCTTACAGCTGCTATTTCACATTTCCAAAATCCTGAATTCAAAATCCTAGCCTGGCCCTTACCTACAGTAAGTGGGATCTGCATGTCTGTGTTAATTTTTAAGACAGACCATAAAGTAAGGAGTGAGTTGAAAGACTAAGTGGCAGTGATTGTTAAAGAACAGAGCAAAAAGAATTAGAATGACACAAGGATTCATTAAGAAGTACATTAAAGTTTAAGAACTAGGCTGTGGTAATAGGAGCATATTAGCAACCCCTATAGGATTATAGGGCACCTATGACTCTTTGCTCCTCCCTGCAGCTCCCTCTAGCGGCCCCTGTGGAATCCAGCAGGGCTGTGGATGAAAACTTCATTGTCCATGATTCCCTGTTGGTCTTCGGGGCACCTCCATGCTGCAGGGAGGGCTTCATCTGGCAGCCTGGGGGGATGACAAGCCGGCCATAGACCACAATTGTTAGTTATGTTCTTATATGTACACCCATGGAATTGAAGGAAGGTGTTGTTACTTTTTTACATTAATATAATACAGCTTTAGTCTACTTTTTCAATATATAAACAAGGCTGGATTAAGACCTTCAAGGGCCCCACCATATCAACATTTAAAAAGCCTGTCCTCACCTCACTTCGCTATCTCTATCAGGCACATGTACTTTATATACTCTCAAATTATGAGCATCACACATGAAAAAAAAAAAATCAGAACAGGGATTGAAGTATAAAAAAGTCCAAAAGTTTGTATTGGGTCAACTTCCCGACCTTCCTTCCTTTTTTGTTCATTTGTGTATTACAGTAAATAAAATTAACTATGTAATCAGTGAACATCACATCTGCTGGAATTCAATTTTCTTCTCATAGTGCTAATAACGAACATCAATTCAACATTTTTAAAAGCACTACAGTATTCCACTTTGTGTCATAGTGAGAGTTTTGGTATCACATAAAATAGAAAAACAATAAAAAGGATCCTTCTATCTTATCTCCTGCAATGGCTTAATTGTCCACCACATTATTGTTCACATCTATGGTGGTGACTCCACTGAATAGAATGTACAATGACGCTAAAGCTGCCAAAAGGGCTGACATCAGTTCTCCCCTGACTATTTGTAAGGTCATTCTTATTAGTCTCAACTGCAGTATTTAGAGCTTGTTCATCCATCCATTATCCAACCCGCTATATCCTAACTACAGGGTCACAGGGGTCTGCTGGAGCCAATCCCAGCCAACACAGGGTGCAAGGCAGGAAACAAACACTGGGCATGGTGCCAACCCACCGCAGAGAGCTCGTTCAAATCATTATAATTACAATAGGACCCTGATGATCTGAGGTAATGTCCACCAATGCTGTTTTGGATAAAATGGATGGCTGCTGCCATTTTTGATTAAGAATTACCAATATAAAAGATTTTGCAAATGTATATGGTACAGTATCACTTATAAGCCTCTTTGTGAATTTATTGTGTTAGTGAACTTTTCTGCCACAGTGCTCCACAGTCACCTAAGCATCAAAATGTCGGCAGGTGTAGTGTTTTCCTGTTGTTTTGATGATATTTAGTCCATCTGTATTAAAAATCTTGAGTGGATTTACTGTGCAGTCCTCTACATATATCTGCTATATACATTTAAAGAGCTTCTGTAAAAAGGTACAATTCCCCCAGGAACAAATAAAGATCTATCTATCTATCTATTGTCACACATGTGTGCATGGGAGACAGCAAAAGGGCCTGAATGAGAGTAATTCCATGCCAGACCAGGGAGTAGCGGAGTGCACTAACTATTTCTTTCACTTCTCTGCAGACCAGTTACAGGAAATTCTGATGACGTCACTTTCAGTTCCAGCTTCAATGACACCACTTCCGTTTTTCCGCCCCTACTGATGACGTCACTTACGGTCCTGGGGCCAAGGACATCACTTCCAGTTCTGTCCCTACTGATTATGTCACTTCCGGCCCCTGGCCTCAAGGATGACGTAACTTCCTCCGCTCTCCTTTAAAGCCACCATCTTTGTGCCAGCAAATCAGTCCTGTTTTGGACTTGTATCTGTACATAATGTACTCGCAATTAAACTCTTTCACAGCCAGGAAAAATTATACAGGTGGCTGCCCCAAAACCTTTTTTGACTATTGTCTCATCTTTACACTATCTATCTATCTTATAAACATAAAAATCCTCAATGAATGAAACAGTAGAGTATTTGTACACTATTAACACGTGTGACACACTTACAAGGAGAGGTGGGTAGTCATGCCCACATTCCCACAGTCACCAGCTCCTAGACTGCTCACTTACTGTATAGGTTAAAAGTACAGTATTTACACAATCGATTCAGTATTATTTATTACAGTTTATAAGAAAAGTAGTGTATTACAGGTTTGCTTTGATAATGTGGCCCCTCGGTTAATCAGGGTTCTAATGTATTTTTTTTGTCAGGTATAGTTTTTAGCAAAACTGCTTTTTGCTTCTATCATTTTTACTTTTTTTTTTCATTGCACCACTGGGCTCTATTTTTGAATTATTTTTCATCTGGAATTTTTCTTTTGTGCCACCATAACATATACAACATATAAGCTCATAAAAGTGTTCTATTATTATTAGATATTTGTTCGTACCCCAATCATATGAACCAGCCATGGCTCATATTTTTCTTTAAAAATATTTTTATTAAGTTGTGATTGGATAGATTTATACCCATGAGGAATGAATTGGGTTAGGGGTATTTGTTGGATAGCAGTGTTCCATGAGTGTCTTATTATAAGGCATTTTTCTCTTTAATATGTGACAGACCCCTTGAAAGCAAGGAAATTGTGGTGTGCACCCAAGTCACCTTGATGGTACATCTGGCCATGCATATCAAAGAATGCTTGGGGCCTTATTTTACCAGTTAAATATTCTTTTCTCTTGCGGAATGGATGTTATAATTCAGCTTTCCTGCCATGCCAGCGGAATGTTAAATCATTTCTCAAATAACTTTTAAACCACTTTTAAAAATACTTTTTTGCTTTTGTTTTAAGTTACCATAGAAATTAGTATCAAATATCTTCAAATACAAGGATATCAAACACAAAGAGCACAAAGGTTTAAACAAACTGTACTATATCTAACAATTTCACTGTCAAGAATATCTGCCAAACACAAGATGACAACACTAACCTCTAGGAATCTACATCGGAAAAGGATTTGAGGATTTATTTTTAAACTGCATTCTCATTTTCCGGGACATGCGCTGAAGCAACTTTTAAAGGCAAGCTTGGCTGAGATACTGTTGACCTGTTGGCCAGTTTCCTGAGAAATTACAACAGTTAGCTGATATAAACTGATGAAAAATGAAAAGATTCTTCTGTGCAAATACGTGGCATTGTCCCTCTTAGAAAGAAACTAAAATACAGTCTGTACCTCATATTCATCATTTCTTGAGGTGTAATATGTTTGTCACGTCAATGAATATTATAATAACGATGATGTGAATTATTATGCTGGTTTGCCTGCATTTCCCTACTTGACCGAGGATGGTGTCATTTCCCAGTTTCTCTGAAATGTTCACATGGATCAGAGTTGCTGTAAATACACACGTTCCCCCATGAAGTTTGTTTTTTAATAAATCCAGATGTTTGCGTGGGAAATTACACATTTCAATCATTTTTTTGTGCAGATTTATAAATGAGGCTTCTTGTCAGCATTGTACAAAAAAGACATATCAGCCTTAGAAACTGTATAGGGAAGGGCAACCAAATACACCATAGGTGATGTGATTATGATTGTTCTTTATCATTCTATTAGTTCACACTTTTGTCTTCTGGCCCCTTTTAATCATTTTAAATAGAACACCTGATTTTGCTATTTACTTTGTGCTCTGCCTCATTTTTAAGAACATGAATCTTTTTTAACGTTATGTTATTTTTGTGTTTATGTGATGACAGCAGGGAGTCTCACGACCGCTCTGTCGTATTAATGATATAACATCGTTTATAATGATATAACATCAAATTATCCCTTCATTGAATGAAGAAACTTTTTTTTGAAATTCGGTAGCTTTGTTTTAAAACCCAAGGGGAGAGATTTATTTCAGTTTTCCACATTTGCTTTGTTTCACGATGAACCTTTTTCCGTTCTTCCCTTTAACTTGGCACTTGTTTTTTTTATTTGTCTTTTGTCTTCACAGTGTTTGACCTTGTCTGTGTGAATGTATTGTTGGTTTCAAGCCAATCATCTCTTGGTCTGTGTACCTGAATGTGTACATACTGTACGGTAACATTAGGACTAAATGAGATGGTGAGGCAGATAAACCTCTTCAGGTAATAAGAATTACTAAACTCATTGATAAAACTGATTTGTTAAGTTTCATTAAAAAAGTGCATTAAAGAGACATACTTGTATTAGTCACATTCAAACAATCTATAATATTCTATACATATTTTGAAAAAGAACAGCCTTAATATTTATTTTAAAAAAGCTGTCTTTGTCAAAGAAAGAAAAAACATGCAGATTTGTGCATCTTATTTTCTCCTTTGCAGTTGTAAACTCCTATGGGCCAACACAATGAGTTGATAACGGCAGACATTAAAAAAAAGGTTTAAATAATAACATAGGCTTCTGAAACTACTCAATAATGTTTGTTAACTAGCATGATTTACTTTTTCTTTTTTGTCCACAACTTGCTGATTTACCAAGCCAAAAGTATTTATCCTGGTATGTGAGTCTCCCAGTTCACGAACACTATAGCCTTAATTCTTATTTTTTGTATTGCGGTATAATATGCCTAGTCAGGCTACTCTTAACGCATTCTAGAGGGTGTTATAAAACAATATATTTGACATTTCAATTCTTTGGGGTAAGGAGTATAATAAGTATGTCATCCGACAAAATTATATTTATTAAAGCAATATTTCAATTTGTACTTTAATAAGCATTATGACCTAAAAGTCACATAATAAGCTGAGTTTACTAACGGTGAAGCTTTTTGAGAACATTATCTAACAGAAGTTTAACAGTAATGATATAATATTTATCCAGTTTAACCATAATACACAACAGATATAGCATACACTATAATGATATTACAGTAATATCTTACTTTTCACATACATATCAAACACTACACATAGTAAATAAATATTTACAGTACATCTAAAAGCATAAAAATATGTGTCTTTTGAACACTTTCAAAATTTTGATTGATTGATTTAAAAATACAACTTTTTTGCATTCTAACAGCTAAAAAATGCCATCTACATGAGCCCGTTAAATAAATACTGGTACATTCAACTTTCTGTCTTTTCAATGTGTTTTTGCTGGAGCATTCAAAGCATGGTAACTAATGTCACACGCATAGGCATCTGGGGCCTCATGTATAACGCCGTGCGTAGAACTCGCACTATAACGTGGCGTAAGCACAAAAGCCGAAATGTGTTTACGCACAGAAAAATCCAGATGCAGGAATCTGTGCGTACTCCAACTTCCACGTTCTTCCGTTACATAAATCCCGATCAGCGTGAAAACTAACGCTCGTGCACGCGCATTATGTAACGCCCCAAATCCTCCCAGAATTACGCCTATTTGAATATGCAAATCAATATAAATCGCCCTTAAGCGCAGCCTTCTGTGAAAAGACAATGGGAAAAGCACGGGGAAAGAATTTCAGCGAATACCAAGTGGAGGCGAAGGAAAAACATACTATTTGTTCAAATAAACCGTGGTATAATCAACAAAAGGAAGTTGATCGAGTGACATAGCGTGTTGGAGAAACTTGAAAGCTCACATTCACAAAATCGCACAGTGCCGGAAATAAAAAAGAAGTCACATATCAAAGTTGCCGTGAAAAGAAGAGTTGTAAGCCCACAGTCTGAGTGTCATATGAAAGTTTATTAGGGTACAGAGAAAAACGAAACTTCAATCTCGACATTTCCACATTAATCACGTAGTTTATTTTGTCATTTAGTAGAACATTATAAACTTCATCTTAAAATCGTTTAATCAACCAGTTTCTCAAATCACATCGTAATTAAAGTAGCACGTTAAATGCTTTGTTTTGTATTTGATCTTCTACTCGTATGTGATCTATGTGTGTGAATCACTACTTGCTTCTTAAACTGGCTCTCTTCCTCCAACTGGACACAGAGTCCATTACATTTGTGATATTACAGCTCTCTGAATAACTAAAATACTGAGATGTATACGTGATGTCATTTTCATGATGATAGGAGCTAAAGCACATTATTAAACATGTGTTTCATGAGCCTCGTGGTCATGACAAGCATTTATCTTTTGTCGAAATTTGTTGCTGCGTTTTTAGCTGTGTTGTTATTTTCTCTTTCTGTTTTATATTCAATATATATTGGCGTAGCCGTCACAGCAGTCAGTGCTTTTCTTTCCCCAAGTAACCGATCGCCATACAATCAGCTCTGTAATAGAAGTTAAGCCATCTGTAAGCTTAGCGCCGATTCTTCAAAACGTTTAAAGAACATTGAAATATCTTCGTAGTACATGTTTAATTATTCTATCCTTCACGACACTCCCAGTGAAGAATATAGATTATTTAAATGAAGTTAAAGTTTTATGTGTATAATTTAACAAACATATTTTGCTGCATTTCACCTTAGAAATGATATCGTCATCATATGTAAATACGCGCTTTATAAAGTGGCTCAGGTTGTGAGATATTATAACTGTAGTGCTAGTTTACAGTGGGGTGATTGTACTTATAAGTACAAACCGTTCTACAAGGAGCAATTGATTGAGTGCATTTAAAGTTCTTGGGATTAAACTGTTTCTGAACCACGAGGTCTGTACAGAAAAGGCTTTAAAACATTTTGCAGTGGCTGAGACAGCATGTCCTTAAAGCTGTATACCGATAATTCTCTTTCCGATCAGCTGCTGCTGTGATTCACACTCAGATACAGTGATATCAATACTCCGAGTCGTGCAGTGAGAGTAATAAGGAAAAAGATGATCCGCTGTGGCAACTCCTAATGGGAGGAGCTGAAAGAAGAAGAAGAAGAAGAAGTAGAAGTGAGAGTAACAACGCTAAAACAGTTATGGTATTTGGAATACTATGGCTGTTCCCTGGACCATTATATTGTTACGAGTTAATTACAATCAGATGCATTACACTAATAAACAATATGCGGTTAGTTTCGGTGTATTTATAAAGCCACGTCATGAAAATAATGAGTAATCACACAAGAACAGTACCATTGCTTTGACGCTGGGTGCTGCCAGTTTGCAAAACCGAGCGGAGAACTTGCGTACGACAAGGCATGAGGTACCGTGGAAAAGTGCGTGGCTTTACGCCAAGTGTAGGTTTTATACATCGCGATTTGAACGTGGAAAAGTTCTTACGCAACATTTCTGTGCGTACGCACCGTTTATACATGAGGCCCCTGGTGATCTGGTGATGGTAATTACCCACCAGACCAGGGGATGGCACTGTATACGAATGCCTTCCCTTCTCCTCACTCTGCAGAATGGCAGATTGACAGCCACTCCGTCTCTGACATCACTTCCATGTCCATCTGCATGGACCCTCCCTTTCCTGCCTCATGAACTCATAATCCAAAAATTGGCCATCTTGAATCAGTTCTGTCATGAACTCACATCTGTGAAGATGTTTTTGGAATGGTTACATGTTTTCTTTTGATTTAAGTATTTCAGTTATATGGGGTCACCAAGGTTTATCATTGCTTGTGTACTATTGTACGCTAAGAAAATGACACAACATAGGAATAAATACAATGAGTATACCATATGAGGCTAGAATGCGTACAACTCTGAAATGCACTATGAAACAAGAGAAACGACAACAGATGGACCTATCCATCAAAAGTGGAATTTGTCTCAGAAATTGTTAAATAATACTTAGAGCCTCAAATGTTAAAATATGTAAAGGAAAAGTACCAGGGTACTGAGTCAAATGTCTGGTGTCTATAAGTGTCATGGTGGTCCATTTAGGAAGTTCGGCTGTTGTAAAAGTGCGTGAGTAAGAGAAGACATTTCATTAATAAAGTAGCTGGGTATTGCCAGAAAAGTGCAAATGCGGTGATGTGGATTGTTATGGTCCTCGTACAGTCATAAGTCATGTCATTTTCTAACCTGCTTAATCCAAAGAAGGGTTGTTTGGGTTGCTGGATCCAATCCTGGCTAGCACAGGGTGAAACGCAGGCACCAACCCTGGGCAGGGTACCAGTCCATCATAGGGCAAACACAAACACACACATCCACACACTAGGGCCAGTTCAGCATCGACAGTTCACCTAACATGCATGCCTTTGGACAGTAGGAGAGCACACAGAGCAAAGTCATGCAGACATGGGGAGAACATGCAAACAAACCTTGAACTCCTTACTGTGAGGCAAAAGCGCTACCACTGTGCCACCACCACCATGCTGCCCTACAGTCAAAAAATGCCTTTTTTTGAAATTAGAGGAGTCAAATCAGTCCTTCATGTTAGTTCAGTGGCAATATTGTCCCAATTTCTTATTCAGTCATTTGAAACCTTCTTCTGTTAAATGGCCACGGGGGGAGAGATAACAGAAATACTGGGAGCTTTAGGATTTAATCATGAAAGATATTAAAGTTCCTTTTAAACCATACAGCAGGTACTCATGATATTGTGGAATGACAAGGAGGCGATGTGCAGGCAGTTCATCGTGGTAATCAGAACTACGACTTTGCCCGTTATAAGTGACCACAGACTTTCTAGAACTGTATGTTCTCTAAGAATGCAGTTGACTGGAGTTTTTTATGTTTTCTTCTTCTCTGTTGCCAGCTGGTCGTATCGCCATTAAAATGTTATCTTAACATCTTAATAAGAATATTGTTATGAGAATATGAAAAACCAGCTGATTAAGTCTGCAGATGATACCAAACTAGATGGAATAGAAAATAATATGGAATCAGCCAAGTCATTTTAGAAATACATTAACAGAATTATAATAATAATTATTATTCTTTATATTTATATAACACTTTTTTCACTACTCAAAATGCTTCAGTGAGTGGTCCAGTGAGCCACCACTAATGTTTTGCCTCCACTTGGATGATGCAATGGCAGCCATTGTTGTGCCAGTATGCTCACCACACATTAGCAGTTAGGTAGTGAAGTGGTGATAGTGATCCAAACTAGAGACAGCGGATGGTCCCAAGGGCAGAATGACTAGGTCATAGTGGTCAATTTAGCCTGGAATATTGCCTTGACCAGATTTCTGGCATATGAAATTAACTGTGAATAAATGTAAAGAATTAGTCAAAGAAAGTAAAAAGTTTTAGATATGAATACACAATAGAAGGTTTGTAACTCAAAAGTACACTTTATGATAGGGGTGGTTAAATTACGTCTGAAAGGCCGCATCCAACCCAAGGCACAGTGGCGCCTATGGCTACTTATAAAAATATGTAATATTCATAAATATTAAATTAATCCCTTATAAATAAATGATTCCAAGGAAAGCAAATTGAAATTTAAGGCAGTTTGTATGATATAATGGTCGGCACTGAATCACAGAAAACTTTGGAGTTAATAAAGTCAATGATTTTTGTGCTCCTTATTTTGGATTGACAGTATTTTATGGACTGTCTTTGCAACACTGCCGAACTAAATTACATGTTTAGGAAGATGACACATTAATCCGCAGATGGTGAACAGAGCAAAAGATGAATGTGAATTTAGATCTGGGTTTCCTCATGGATCCAGCAACCCTATTATACATTATGCAAGTTCAGTAATAGATGGATGGGCTCTTTGTAGGTGGAATCTGAAGTTTTTGTTCACTGTTGCCAAGAACAAACAATAAATCCACATGTGCATTACAACATGCATTAGACATAAAAAACAGTAAAAATGTATATACTCATGGACAAGCTGATTTAAGACAGTTCATGTCATTGAAGGAAAAAAGAGCATGTTGGGCTGCCTTTTCTATCGGGTTCACTTTTGTCTAACAAGTGACACATTCTTACATATGAGATGAAGAGGCAGAGAAATGGACTCACATACTAGAGTTGATCTAGCATAATGATTCAGAGAATAGTAATAAGCACTGTGAACAAATACAGCAAGACATTTAGTCATGTAGTAAACTAAAATGTATTTCCATTAGCAACAGGAATTTTACTTTGCAGGCAGCTGAGAACGTTCATTCAGGGTTGTATAAAGTATACAAAAGTCATACTTGAGTAAAAGTAGACATACTTTTGAGACAATTACCTCACATAAAAGTAACATTTGCTCATTGGCAAAGTACTGAAGTAAAAGTTTGACGGGCCAGGCCAGCTGGATAGAAGGGATGTTAGAGGGCAACCCTCCTAGGCGGCTATGGCACCACACATTACTGCAGGGAACACTGTGGATTGGAGTTTGGGGGCCACAACGGGGAGCTGTAGAACCCTACTTTGTCTGAATGGATCAGCATTAGCTGTGGAAATAACTGTGAATGAAGAATGTGTATCAACAACATTCAGTCAAACCCCGATGTGCAAGCTGTGATGAGGTGCACTTGGAATGACGACTTGATGTTGTTTTAAAGGAATTAGGTGGATAGGACTGGTGAGCTTTGTTGGACTTGTCACACACGCGTGATTAGGGGACCGCGGACGGACCTTATTTTGATCGCAAAGCAATACGCCAGGAGGGAGTGGCAGGGTACTAACCTTTCTCTCTTCTCTTACAGAAAAAAAGACGCACCGCCGCCATGAGCCTACCTTCTTCCCGCAGTACGCTACTTCCGCCCTTCCTCTGTCTGCCACCAATGACGTCAGTAATCCCATCATCCACCACGGCTCCCTCCCAGCATTCCTCCACTTCCGGCCCCGCCTCCATAAAAACCTCTTCGACGCCATCTTTGTTGTCAGCGAAAATACTGTACATGTATTGTTTTGACCGTGATCTTCTTTTTGTGACTACTGTGGATAATTTTACAGTATACGGGGCCGGAAACCCCAAACCTTTATGTGTCTTTCTCATATCTCTTTTACAGACTGAACGGCCTGTTCTTTTCAAAAGTTTTTCTAATGTTCTGATGTTCTAATAGATAATCGGGTCTTAATACCAGTGGCACACATTTGAATCTTTATATTGTGACCAGCAAGTGGCACCACTGAGCACCTAAACCCCAAGAGACAACTACCTGGCAATGTCCTGGGTTCAGACAGAGAATATTTTTTTACAGTACCTTCACAGACCTCCAAATCCTTTTTACAGTATAATTCAATATGTTCTCTTGTGCCCTTTCACACCTCATATGTATAGTTTCATTCACTCTCTTCACAACTCTGACTACTCATGCAAGAAACTCAGCGTCTTTTATGTCAGACCCGGGAGTAGTTCTGGTACCACAGCATTGCACACTTTCCTCTAATTACAAAGAAGGCAGGTACAGAGTCCAGATAGCAATGCAGAACATTTATTTATTTGCACAGAGTTATACACAAATCTCTCCATGTTCATGAAGTGAGCAATCAATTAAACAATTCATCTCCTTTTTATAATTTTTCTAATTACCATTACCTCATCTAATACATCACGTCATCTAACTCTTAATACGGAGAACTTTATCACCTCCTCTAATCAACTAAAGCCACCAGTTATTTCTGACTCTTGTCGACGCTCCCATTACTTTGAACACCTCTTTGTCAAGAGGGGTGTTTTGCAGATTATCCCATTGATCTTAGCATTGCTTCTTAGGAGGGGTGTATGGATTTTCCCATCAGCTTATCCTCACTTTCTCAAGGGGTGTTCATTACTCATTTTTCTCATTCTAACCTTGGAAAATTACATTGGTAATTTGGACTTCATGCACTATGAGCTTTAAGTTACATTTAGTTAACCCTTGCATTACAGTTACTCATTTTTCTTGTGTTTAATAATTAATTCTGCTATGGGTTTACATAAGTATGTATATATACTTGTAATAAATTGTAAAGGATTATTATATATTAACTGAATATTCCATCATATAATGATGGTTTGTAGCTCCCCATGGTGGTCACCCAAGATCCTGACAGGGCTGTTCCATGGGACTGAAATTCCTAGTCTGCCCTGTTGGTATCCACATGGGAGTATCACCAGTGGGATGTTGCTATTGTCTGCACATGGGGGAAGACATAACTCCCTGGAGGTGGCACCTTCTGTCCTTCCTTTACTGCCTCCCACCCTGACAAGGTACCTGCCTCTATCCTGGTCGGAACAACATAGCAATCACATAATACATGAATTTTCATAAAGGAGTTGTTCCTAAAGCAGGGGAAACCAGTATTTTAGATAACTGACTGAGTAAAAGATTGGGTGTATATGCATAGCATATCGGTCGTGATGTTACACGTATAATAATAATAATAATAATAAATTGTATTTATATAGTGCCTTAATGAATGTATTTGGCATAATATATAAGAGTCAAAGTGGCCTTTTATTTGAAAAATACAGTGAAGTAAAACTGAAAGTAGACCAAAAGAATTATACTCAAGTAAAGTAGAAATATTATCAAAACATACTGAAGTACATTAACAAGGTATTTTTACTTCATTACTATACATCACTCCTTTTATCCATTCATTTTTTAAATTCACTATTATCACATTTACAGTAGCTGGCAAAAGAGGAAACAAGAAGTCTTTATTTATTTGATTTATTTATAGAACAAATACCCATATAACTAACATAACAGCAGCCCAAAGGAACAAAACAGAAAACTGCCTCCACTAATATGTACAGGTTCCTCATTTATGGTACCAGCACAAAAAACAATCCAACCATTTCCAGTTTTACACTGCTGTTTGTTAAAGGATCATCTTAACCTCGAAACACTACAAGATCTGCCATTGTCAGTTACTAAGTGCATCTTAATTAGTGCTAATACAATATGTCTGATTGACAATGATGAACACAACAGACAAAACACTAATTAACAGTATCCCTCCTGCACAAGTACAACAACCAAACAAACAGTGAGGGGTTATGGGGTATTTTTATGGGCCTGCTGATAAATAATCTTCACTTGATGAAGTAATACTGATGAATGCATTAAAATTATTTTTAACTTTGAGGTCATGGAAAGAAAAATGTTCAGATACTTGCTTGGGAAAATCATTAATGACAACAATTACAAAGCTGCAGATTATGGCACAGTGCCGCTTTGTCGTCTCCCAAATACAGAGCCAAAGGTAGCCCTGTCCACCCCACCAAAGGGACAGACCTGTCTGTCAGGATAATGCTGTGCCCCAAAGACCCTGAATAGGTTTGAAAATGTCATATTATTATTCATAGATACAAATACATTCCCAAGCCATAACCCATAACCCATAACCCATCACCAAGTTTGACAGATGATTTGGTCTGCTTTGGATCTTGGACAGTTCCTTCTTGTTTCCATACTTTGCTCTTGCCATCATTCAGATGCAGGTTCATCTTTGTCTTATCTGTCCACAAGACCTTTTTCCAAAATTCTGCAGGCTTTTTTAAGTACTTTTTAATCTGTCCATCCTGTTTTTACGGCTAACCAGTGGTTTGCATCTTGCAGCGTGGTATTTGTATTTCTGTTCTTCTGCAGATAGTTATCTCTGACACATCTACATCTGCCTTAGGAAGACTGTTTCTGATCTGTCAGACAGGTGTTTTAGGCTTTTTCTTACCATAGTTAGGATTCTTCTGTCATTAGCAGTGGAGACCCTTTGCAAATTCTGAGTTCACCAGCATGTTCTTTCTTCTTAATGATATTTCAGACAGTTGACTGAGATCATCGTAAGGTTTTACTGATGTCTCCAATGGTTTTATTGTTGTTTTGCAGCCTCATGGTGGCTTCTGTGACTTTCATAGGTGCAACTCTTGTCCTCATGTTGAACAACAGCAACTACAGATGCCAAAGGGCAGAACCAAGTCGAGGTATCTTATGTTGCATTGAAACATCTGGATTGCCAATTGTCCCAAATGTTAAGGTGCCCTGAAATGGAGGAACCATGTAGAAAAAGTGTTGTCATTTCTACATGGTGTGACCGAGTACAATTAAATGAAAGTCTGTGATGTGCACTTTAATCATGTCTGAATTGTTTGATTTGTAATTTTAAACTGTGGAGCAGAGGGGTAAATCAAAGAAAAATCTTTGTCCCAAACACTATGGAAGCTACTAAATATATTTTGAAAGGCATTTAAAATTTTAAAAAATAAAGGTATGATTGACAGTAAGAATAAGAAGAAGCATGACAAATTCAGCAACAATGAAGTCAGTTGGATAATCAAAATCATGCAGCTAAACTAATATATAAGAGATTTACAGTGTGCTTTACAGGCACACTGACAAAGCTTCATAGACAGATCCAGGGATCAAATTCCATGCAGTAGGAGCCACAAAGCTAAAGGAGTGCTTGCTGAAAGATGTATAACAAGATAGTGGAGTAGTGAGGAGACCGACAATAAAGTTTTGCAATGTCTGGCTGGCTGACAGGACAGCAAGTGATGATAAGTAGCCTGAGGTGACTGAATGTACAGCTATTTAAGTCAGTAGCATAGTTCTGAAATTGTCATTTTGTAAAAATATTAAGGTACTCGCTGGGCTGTCAATGCAAAAGACAAATACTGTGCTGTATAAGGAGGCTCAGCAGTGAATATAATTGTGACAACATCGCCTCAGTTCAGGACAGTCATTGGGCCATTAGATATGTAGGTGGCAGGTATGCGGCCAAAGTCATCATTGCCAGTGACAACAGTCCATCATCTATAAGAGACACTATGAACCACTACTGTGCATGGAGCCCCAGAGATAACAAGTCCGGGGACAGCAATGTAAATCTAGGACATTGGGTAGAATATCCGAAATCCCCTATGCTGTTAGGTAGCAGAAGGGAGACTTATCACCTCATACACCCCTCTCTTGTGTCCAATATAATGGTATGTTTCAGTGGATTACCTAACACTTTAGCAGAACTGGACGACCAGCACAAGCAAGTTGTTAAAGAAGAGGAGATGTAGGTTTCTGTCCTCAGTACAATAAATGTACCAAACGACACTGACATGACTTTCTGAAGAACCCAACATCTCATTGCACGTCTAAATGAATAAATAAAGTAAGTTACCTTTACTATCTAATTTGAAATGCCAAATATCCAATGTATGAATTCAGTCTTAGTGTTTTAACTCGTAGGGAGTATATTCTGTGTGCTCACTTTTTCAGAGTTTATTCAATTACGTGGCAAACACACTTTCAGTCGGGTTTACTGATTTGAAAATGTAAGATCAGCCTGCAGACTTGAGCACATCAAATACTTCTCATTAATAGGAACCTTTAAGTCCATTTACTTTACTATGCTTTCTGTTCACAATTATTTTTATTTTATATCACTGCTATTTTATTTTTTATTTTATTTTTTCTCCAGCCGTCTGGGGTTTTTTTGTTTTTTCTGTCCCCCCTGGCCATTGAACCTTACTCTTATTCGATGTTAATTAATGTTGATTTATTTTGTTTTATAATTGTGTCTTTCATTTTTCTATTCTTTAATATGTAAAGTACTTTGAGCTACTGTTTGTATGAAAATGTGCTATATAAATAAATGTTGTTGTTGTTGTTCACAACCCAGCTACATATCCTGTCTTGCAGATCATTCATGGAGCACGTTGAAGATGTAAATTAATTTTAATTTCCAGGAAGAGACAACTGGAGTCAAACAAGTGAAGGAGTTTATCACGAGAGTCCACTATTGCTCTTCCAAGTTCAAGAATGAACTGTGTTTAAAAAGACTTCTGAGTGTCCTTTGTGCAACTCTGGACCCAAAACGCAACAAGTGGCACCAGAAGCAAGGGTTGTCCAAAGATGGATCAACAGCAATGGCAGCTCTATGAAGAAAATACCTCCTGAAGTTGAGAGGAGGCCCTCATCCTTGATCATGCTAGAGATATGAAGCCAAACACGTTTCCTGCTGATGACCCGGAGTGCTTTTTGTTTAGTTTTGAGTTCACCGACAACAAAACTCTGCTGGGAAAGAGAAAATTGGGCCACATTCTTTTCACTGGTGATGCTTAGAAGGCTAGTCAGGATATTCCCCTCAAGAAGATGGATTATGTAAAATTTTTTGAAGCATTAAATTCTTCCTACCTCTGTGAGTTGTCTGGCCAAGGAATGGACGTTCTTACCTGCATTAACCAATAAGAGCACAGCCTGATCATTCATAATATATACACATATATAAATATATATACATATATATATATATATAGTTACACACACATATACACATATACATATATATATATACACATATACACATATACATATACATATATATATATATATATATATATATATATATATATATATATATATATATATATATATACATATACACATATACATATTATATACACACACACATACGCCTGGCGTACACACGTGCGCATGGGAGGCAGCTAAAGGGCTTGAGTGAAGGCAGTTCTGAGGCATTCCGGGATGTAGCAGAGAGCACTGACTCTTTTTCTCACTTCCCTGTAGACCATTCCTGGGAGATTCCACCTGGCTCTCTTGACATCACTTCCGGGACCGAACCAATGGAAACAGACCTTACCAGCTCCGGCCCCCCTGATGTCACGTCCGGGCCTGATCCAATGAATGAATCAATCAATCAATCAATCAACATTTATTTATATAGCACATATTCATTCAATAAAATGTAGCTCAAAGTGCTTTACAAAATGAATAGAAAAATAGACACAATAAAAAATAAACATAAGTCAACATTAATTAACATAGAATAAGTAAGGTCCGATGGCCAGGGTGGACAGAAAAAACAAAAAAAAACTCCAAATGCTGGAGAAAAAAAAAAATCTGTAGAGGTTCCAGACCAAGAGACCGCCCAGCCCCCTCGGGGCAATCTACCTAACATAAATCAAACAGTCCTCTTTGTATTTAGGGTTTTCATGGAAGGACGATGATGATGATGATGGTCACGTAGACTTCTGGCTTTCAGTCTATCAATGTTGGTGCATCATGATGCTTTGAGTAGGTGGTGGTGGCACAGATTTTGGAGCCACTGTGAATAGTTATTATGATAAATTGAACATAATGAATGAATGAATGATGAACACGTGCCCGATCCTTATGACCTCACTTCCTGTCTTCCCCTTTAAAAGCCTACCCTTTTTCCCTTGGACTCGTTGTATGCACTTCAGTGCTATATCTTTACAGAAAGAACGACTTTGCAGCCGGGATATGAGATTATACAGGTGGCTGCCCCAAACCTTTTCTTGAGTATGTCTCAACTTTGTGACTATATATATATATATATATATATATATATATATATATATATATATATATATACATATTGTGAAGAAATAAATACTAGACAGACAGATTAAGGGTTGGGGAGCCTTCCCAACATACTGTCGTAGCACAGTAAACAAATCAGTATGCATTGATATCATGGTCAAGTTCATGAAAACAGTTGAACACCAATGCGAGGACAAATGGAGAAATTTATGTAATAATAATAATAATAATACATTTTATTTATACAGTAATCCCTCCTCGATCGCGGGGGTTGCGTTCCAGAACCCCCCGCGATAGATGAAAATCCGCAAAGTAGAAACCATATGTTTGTATGGTTATTTTTATATATTTTAAGCCCTTATAAACTCTCCCACACTGTTAACATTATTAGAGCCCTCTAGACATGAAATAACACCCTTTAGTCAAAAGTTTAAACTGTGCTCCATGACAAGACAGAGATGACAGTTCTTTCTCGCAATTAAAAGAATGCAAACATATCTTCCTCTTCAAAGAATGCGTGTCAGGAGCAGAGAATGTCAGAGAGAGAGCGAGAGAAAAGCAAACAATCAAAAAATCAATCCGTGCTTTTGGGCTTTTAAGTATGCAAAAGCACCGCGATAAAGCGGCATGTTGTAGAGGAGCGTCCGTATCCTCTAGGCAAACAGCCTCTGTGCAAACAGCCCCTCTGCTCACATCCCCTCCGTCAGATGCAGAGAATGTCAGAGAGGGTGAGAGAGAGAAAAGCAAACAATCAGCACCAAGCAGGAAGTATATCTTATATCATTGAGGAGTTTTAGTTAATATGTAATACATGCTTTGATTGGGTAGCTTCTAAGCCATCCGCCAATAGCGTCCCTTGTATGAAATTAACTTGGCAAACAAACTGAGGAAGCATGTACCATAAATTAAAAGACCCATTGTCCGCAGAAATCCGCTAACCAGGGAAAAATCTGTGATATATATTTAGATATAGAGTGAACCTGCGAAAGTCGAAGCACGATGTAGCGAGGGATTAATCTATAGTGCCTTTCCCATGCTCAAGGCGCTTAATCTGGACCGGAAGAAGGCGTAAGGAAGGGGGTGACATGAGCAGAAGGTGATGGAGGTGATATCATCAGAGGGCGACCAGAAGTGAAGTCATCAGGGATGGACGGATGTAGACATGGAAGTTCTTCATGTATTGGGACAGCGTTTTCATGCGTATCATTCAAGGTGCATGATGTTTTTGTTCTTCCTTTTTCCTAGTAAGAAAAAAACAAAGTTTTTTCATGCTCCATCAGGCCCTTTGGCTGCCCCCTAATTGCGAGTGTGTGACTATATATTGATATATATGTATATATGTATATATATATGTATATATGTATATATATATGTATATATGTATATGTGTTGTATGTGTATACCGTGATGGATAGGGGGCGCTGTCGTCCCCTTGAACCCTCAGATCAGACTCCAGACACCAGATAGAAGTCCAATAATAATATTTATTCAGACAATACAGTGCACAAAGCACCCTCCACTCCACAATACTCATATAAATACACAATACAATAATCAATAACCAATCCTCCACTCCCAGATGCATTGCCATCCTTCCTCCTGACTCAGCTCAACCCTGGGATCTCCCAAAGTCCTTTATATAGTCCTTGACCCGGAAGTGTTTTCTCTCTCTGTCCATGTGCCTGGAAACGCTTCCGGGTCAGACAAAAACTCCTCTTCTTCAACCCGGAAGCACATCATTTCTTCTGTCCATGTGACTAGGACACACTTCCGGGTTGTAGGGGAAACAATCGTTGTTCCTCCCTGCAGCACCTTCTAGTGGCCCCTGTGGTATCCAGCAAGGCTGTGGATAAAAACTCGATTGTCCATAATTACCTGCTGGCATTCGGGGCACCTCCATGCTGCAGGGAGGGCTTCACCTGGTGGCCTGGGGGTATTGGCCGGGAAGACTGGTCGGCCATATATCACAATACATATATAAGTATTTTATATAAAATATTGTGATTGGACAGGAGGCCAATATCCCCCAAGTCTCCATGGGAGTTGTAGATATGTACAGCCCTGTTGGGTTCCATGGGAGCCACCAGGGGGAGCTGCAGAGCCCTACTCTTGGTTTCCACCACACCTGGGAGTACTTCCAGATAATGCTGATGAGCCACCTGAAATGCTCCTAGGTGCAGCATAAAGGGAGCTGCCTCACTTCACTTAGAAAAGCTGGAGTCAGAATGAGGAGCACAATGCTTGCGAGGAGGTGTGGAGGAGGCAGTGACCCAAGAGAGAGAAAATGAAGAAGAAGAAGAAAGAAAATACTGTGCTTATTGTGCTTTAATAGGTGCTTTGTACTCTGCTGCTGTGGCGAGTGAGGGAAAAGCACTTCCACACAAAAATAAAAACATGTGCTGTGTGCAAAACTTGCGACTGCTTGTATCAGGGTTGGGTGGCTGATGCACCCCTGTCCAGGCACAAGCTCTATATTTATATATATATATATATTTACACAGTGGGTACGGAAAGTATTCAGACCCCCTTCAATTTTTCAATCTTTGTTATATGGCAGCCATTTGCTAAAATCATTTAAATTATTTTTTTTCCTCATTAATGTACACACAGCACCCCATATTGACAGACAAAAAAAAGAATTTTTGAAATTGTTGCAGATTTATTAAAAAAAAAACTGAAATATATATATATATATTTGTACAGGTAGTCCCCAAGTTACGGACATCTGACCTACAACTTATGAACGGGGCTGCAGCTGTGATGCATGCGCCTCAGTAACTGCTGCTCCATTATCTTCGGCCTGGGGAGTCTGCAAGCGGTGGCTGGATGGAGGCTGGAGGGGCTCGCTCAGTGTAGTGTCCCTTGGGCGGCTCCTGGTGACAAGCAGTGACCCGTGGTCCATAGTCACAGGGGCCACAGCTATCGCTCATGTACAGGACGGAGGCTTGATGGGGCAGTTTGCTGCCCGCCCACCACGCCACTGCAACTACTGCTCCTGGCTGGACGAAGGCTGGATGGAGCGGAGGGGAGTGTTTCACTGCCTGCCCACCATACACAGCTGCCCCGTTCATTCTCGGTGGGCATCTGGTGATGCTGCAAGCGGTGACCCGGTTGTGGCTGAACAGAGGCCATTGAGGGTGAATAGGTAGGAGGAGGGTAACATTGTAGTGTGCCTCGGGTGGCTGCCTGTTGAGTGGGGGCGGTGGTGGGCAATTCACTACCTGCCTTTGGCTGCACTGTGTTCATTCTTGGTGGGTGGATGCTGAAGGCAGCTTACTGTAGTGGAGGTGACTGTGTGGTGGGCGGGTAGTGAACCGCCCCTCGCCGCCCCCATTTATTATCAATAGCAAGCCTGCTTGTACTGTTACGCACATAGCAGGAAGTTGTCTCTTGTCAGTACATCAGACGTGTTGATGACGGGTGCCTTCCTGCTGTGATAGTGTGTATAGTGCTGTGCAAAAGAGTTCATCTTAACCTTTTGTCTTCACCCTTCAAGAATGTCTCTGAAACACAAATCTGATGCAAGTGCTGGTAATACAGTAAAGGAAAGAAAAACCATCACCATTGAAAATAAAGTAGAAATAATAAAAAGGTCAGAGAGAGGTGAAAGACCATCATTCATTGGCAGAGCACTTGGTTACAGTCGGTCAACAGTAGCATTAATTAAAATAATGTACCTGTTCCGACTTACATACAAATTCAACTTAAGTACAGATATATATATGTGTGTGTGTGTGTATGCAATGTGTATATGTGTCTTGGGTCTCGTGATAAAATTTGGGTAGGCAAGCGCATTGTCCTGTTTAATTTAACAACAAGTCCAACAAAAAACAAACTCTTTGTTGTGTTAGGCATCTTGCCCACAGGTTTGAAAATAAACAAAAAAAGCTCAGCTTTAGCTGTAGGATCAGGGTCTGTTTGTTTGAGTACTCTGTCTGGTAGGTCACCCTTGCCAAAAAGATGCCTCCTTCCAGGGCAGCTGGGCTTATTATGGTTGAGGATCTGGAAGGGGTAGGGTTAAGTGCCAACACTGGGAGAGTTCTCAGAGAAGACACTGTTTTTGACAGCGGAAAGATCTTACACACCTCGGCTGAGCCCGTGAGGAGATTCTCTGATGCACGTGTGAATACATGTTATATATATATATTTCAGAAAAGTATTTTGTTATATATATATATATATATATATATATATATATATATATATATATATATATATATATATATATATATATATATATATATATATATATATATATACTACAATACTTTTTCAAACAGTATTTTTTTATTTGATTATACTTTATTAATCCCAAAGGAAATTACTTGGTTTTTCACATACTCCTTGGGTTCAGAGCACAGGGTCAGCCATTGTACAGCACCCCTGCAGCAACTGAAGGTTAAGGGCCTTACTCAAGGGCCCAGCATAGTAGGATCTCCTTTGGCAGTGACAGGGATTCCAACCAGCAACCTTCAGAATACCAGCGCAGATCCTTAGCCTCAGAGCTACTGTATATGTCTGGCTAAAAGATAAGTAGAAATGGGACACTTAAGCCCAAATATTTAAAGTACCCAGTTTGAAGGAAATGGAGGGTTGTCTTTTAGGATGGAACAATTGTGAGTGTAGATTTCCTCATTATAAACATTTTAGTGAGTTGTCTGTCCCTAGACACATTCTTGTCTGAGAACCATTTCCAGTCCCATAAGACTACCTAAATACTAACCTGATGGGGTGAATACTTATGTGAACAAATATTTTGTTTTTACATTTGTAATTAATTTAGACCACCTTGCAGAGATCTGTGTTCTGTTTAACATTAAAGAGTCTTTTTCTGTTGATCAATGACAAAAAAGGCCAATTAAATCTCCTGTGATTCAATGTTATATATAAAAATATGTGAAAGCTTCCAAGGGGTGAATAAATGCACTGTATATATATGGGAATATGAAATAAGAATAAGTCATAAAATGCGTTCTTACAAGAACATTATGGGACCTGTAACAGACTGGTACCTTCCTCAGGGAGGCTTTCTGTCTTGTGACCAATGCACCCAGGATAGGCTATAGGCCACTGTACCCCATAATTGAATTAGTCAGTTCTAGGAAAAGTATCTAATTTGGTTCAAATAAAAATCTTCAGAAATGCAGACTGGGAGCCAGGCAAAGAAGAAATGAAGATCATTTCAAGGCATGAGGATGTGATTTCTGAAAATTCCACTGAAACTATTGACAAGATCAATGCGTTGAACAAGTTCTTTACCGAGTTTGATAAATTTGTCTTTTCTGTAGAGAGACAAAGCTTACATATAAACCATTCATCAGTTTGGAGATTTAATCGAAACCTCAGTTGAGCAAGTAAACAAGCAATTAACAATTGCTAATGTTAGTAAGGTAGCAGGCCCTGGAGCATTCATGACACACACACTGTAAAGGCATTGTATGTCCCAGTTAGCATGGAAGAATACTTTTACAGTAGACTTCCAGAAGAGACTTAGAAACAATGAAGTTAAAGAATTTCACACCTAAAGTTTTAAAATGATAAAATCATGTGGTATAGTGGTGTTACAAACAGTGAAAAAGTCTGAATTAGCATAAGCTGCACTTATTCAGGGTGTTCACAACACTTGTACTGATTTACTTCATGTGTAGAAATACATAATAAACAAGAATAGATGTGTCAAATGTTTGAAATTTTAAAACGTGTGGTTCAATTTAAAAGTTAAAAATCTAAATATTCTCAATTGTAAGAAAAAATGTGTCATTTTCTTGATTGAGGCTCATAGAGGGGGGCTAAACCCCTAGTTAAGGATCAGAAATCAACATAACATATTCACTGACCTTGAAAGAGGCTTATGTTTTAAATTTACCATTTTCTTTCTTAGAAAGGCTCTTAGAGGGCTAGAACTAAAAGTAAAAAATCTAATATCAGAAATATCATCATTTTCGTGATCAGCAAGCAGTATAAAATGACACTTCACATTCTCCTATTAAAAGGAGTAAATTGACCCCTCATATCCCATTAGGGGGTCCGTTGATGTGGTGCATGCACAACTTCAAGTACTTCTCAAGACACCTATTGCTTTTATCATAAGGGTGTAATTTCCTGCACAAAATATAATCCAGAAATGGCCTAAAAATGAGGATTTTCAGTTCTAGAAGGCTAAAAACTTGGGGATGGGTCGGACTGGCAAGATGAATGGTCAAAACCTTAAACTTTAAAAAGTAAATTTTCTGGACTTTTCACCTGTGTAAAAAAAAAAAAAGAAAACTCGAACCATTGGATATTTTTGCGTATGCACACTAGGTGAACATGTGCTGATACAGTCTACAGACAGAGAGGGGCTGGGGTGTGTTGTAAGGATAATTCTTCTTGATCTACGTACATTTCAGTTAAATTTTAAGCAAAGGCTCTCAGGATTTCAGCAAGTATATAAGAAATTTATTTACCAAAGACGTCTCAGGAGCATACCATGCCAGATGTTGGATTTGCACTGTGATAACGGATATGCTAACAAATCTTTGTTCATATAAAGCTTTTATAGATACAAATATAAAACAGCATCTTCAGCATAATGGTGATTGTATGATAATTATAGGCAAATGCATTTATCTAAAAATATAAGACTGGATGATCTAAATACAGTAGACCCCCGTGAAGTCGCGATTCAGAGTTCGCGGCCTCAGTCATTCACGGATAATTGTTAGCTGAAACCGCAAATATCCTCCGCAATTTTTATGGCTTTTATCGTGGCAATACTGCACTGTACAGAGAACAGGAAGCAACTGTAGTGAAAAATGCAGCTTGGGATGGAGAAAGTAGCCAATAGAAACTGCAACTCCCAGCAGTGGATCTCATTGGTCTTCTGCTGTGAGTCCTGGAGTTGTTGGGGTCAAAGGATGTCAGTGCGGCTTTTAAAAAGGGGGCCAGTGACCAAAAGCAAAAAAAAAGTTTTTGTAATTTGTGGTTCAAGTTCCTGTCTGTCTGCCTTCTGTTGGGTTACCTGTACTTATTCGTTTTGTCCTGGATCGTTTCATGTGTCTCGATTGTCTGCCGTCTGCCTGTGTACATGAGGACTGTAAGTGGATTCATGGCCATCCTGCAAATAAAGGAGCGCTCCTGAACCCGTCCACCCAACTTCACCATTTCAGGAACTAGCAGTAGGACTATCTTTACATTGCCATTCAACATGCGGATCTCTGGACTATCTATTTTCATCATTACATTTTATTCGTTTCCATTTTTCATGAACATTTTTCATGATTTACTGTGTGTGTTTTGTTTATGCTTTGTTGTATTCAATGTGTAATCACCGAAAGGGGAACAGGGGTGGTACCGCTGTTTTCATTTGTTTTCATTACATTCTTTATTTGCTATTTGATTACCGGTTTGCTTTGTTTTTGTCTCTTTTTGTGAGTGAGTGCAGGTCGGGCCAAGGCTGGGGGCGTCCCTGGAATCACCACCATAAAAATAAATAATGGTGTGAATCTTAGCAGCACCAGACCACTACAGTGTTATTAATTTCTCCTTGCTGCTGATTGACTGTGATGCAGCTGATTGTTCTTGTGTTTTCCCATTTTGTTCCTCTGAACCCTTAAACCGCCACACCTGGCTATACAGTAGTTGTTTCCCAGTGCCATTTCCGAGCGCACAGGAGCTGATCAGTCAGTGCCGTACATTCGTTGAGCAGCCAGCTCATGACCACTGCCAGCCCCTTGTGAGCAGGGGAGCTTAATGCACCCCTAGAAGACATGGACGCTCCTCAAAAAACGCTGATAGACTACTTTCACATTGCTCCCTTATTTACTGGTCTTAATTGCAGCTTCTCTGTCACGCAATGCTACGCATACTTAAAAGCCTGAACAGCACCTCTTCTTTTTGGCTGATTGCTTTGTTTCTCTCTCCTCCCCCAGACATCCTCTGCTCCTGTTGGAGGTCCCGCTCCAGTTGTGCTCCCCTATGATGTTTGTCTATTCTTTAATCAAGAACTAACTGCATACTGAGCGTGTTTTACTTCTGAAAGAGACATGTTGTTTGAAGTGTTTCAATAAAGTTCCTGTCTCTACAATCTCCTGTGTTTCTGTGCAATTCTGTGACCTAAGTGTGACACCCTGCAGCCTCACTGTCCCTGGGATTCAGCCACTGCACTAAACTAGCCTGCAAGCATCAGCACTTACCTCTGTGTGCTTGCGTGCAGCCAGTTCAAGTGTTGTTGGCTCGGTGATTTACATCAGTTGCACTTTGTACATATTGTTTCGTAGTTTTTTAAATAGTTTTTATAGTTCATTAGCAGTGTGTAAAATGATTAGTGTTGCAGTAATTATGATGCTCTTTTCATGAAAAAAGTGTTCCATTAAAATTTCACTTTTTCTTTGTGAATTGTGACATTTACTTAAAGTGCAGCAAAAAATTATTTGACCTCCAGGGATGCATTAACCCCAAGTATTAAATGGCGAAACGCCCTGCACATTCTAAGTCTTCTGGCAATGAAAATGCGCTTGCATGAATTACAGTACATATAGCGGTAATGTATTTTACATTCTAGCACTGAGGGTGACCTATCAGTACAGTACTGTACGGTATGCAGGTTTACCTTTACATTCTTTTTGTTTTGGTAATGTATTAAGCTGAGTTTGAAATTAAATTAAAGTGTTTTGGGGGCATATTTAGGGTTTAAACTATAAAAATAGGCATTTTTTAAACACATCCAAAATTTGCGGTTTTTCACAATTCGCGGGTGCTCTAGGAATGTAACCCCTACAAATTTTGGGGATGTACTGTATTAATAATGGAATATATTCATGGCATTTAGACTCAATGACAGAAGCTGCTCCCTAAAGAAGTGTTTGTATACTTTAAAGCAGATAGACAAAAGTCGGTATGGACATTCTGAGTTTGGTGAATCAACCTGCATCATCTAATTACAAATATATATATATTATGGCAGCTCCCCTGGGTTGCAGTGGCACTTTGGATTCCTGCAGGGCTCCATGGGAGTTGCAGTTTGGAACAGCTCTGTTGGGTTCTGTGGGGACTTCCAAGGGGAGCTGCAAAACCCTATACTGTGTGTTTCCACCGAACCTGGAAGTACTTCTAGATAATGCTGATGAGCCACCTGAAGTGCTACCAGGTGCAGCATAAAGGGAGCTGCCTCACTTCACTCAAAGAGCCAGAGTCTGGAGGAGGTATGGAGGAGGCAGTGACCCAACAGAGAGAAAAGGAGAAAGAAGAAGAAGAAAGAAAATACTTTGTTTATTGTGCTTTAGTAGGTGCTTGGTACTGTGCTGCTGTGGGAAGTGAGGGAAAAGTGCTTTCCCACGTAAATAAAAATATGTGCTACATGCAAAACCTGTGCCTGGTCTCTACTTGTGTGAGGGTTGGGCGGCTGGTGTGCTCCTGTCTGGTCACAAGCTATATATATGTGTGTGTGTGTGTGTGTGTGATGTATATAACAGCAATCTTGTGGTATCTATTCAAGGATGCTGTAAGTGCAACATAACAGCTTGTCTTAGAACTATACTTGCTTACTTAACACAGAAAAACCTTGTGAGCCTTAGAGACTATGATGCTAAAGGGTTACTAAAAGATTTTCTTCAACGGTGTTTACATTTGCTCTGGCAAACTTCAAAAACTCAACAGCATTAAATAAAAGAAGTGAAAACCAAGAAGAAAGAGTAGTATGAAGAGAATAGCCTCTGCTGGGAGATGCAGCAATGTAACGTTAACAGACTGAAGGTGGACGCACTTCAGGTGTACCGACCAACAATGTCTATGATAGCTCCTGAAATATCCCAGTTGTACTGTGATTTGTCACATCCATTCACATTTCACTCTGCTTTTGACACATTTAAGCATTTTATTAATGTTAAAGACTATAATTACTAAATAAAAGTTTAAAACCTGCACCCTGCTTGACATGTTGATCTATATTGTCAGGGAACAGAAATTAGGAGGGGACATTCACCAACAGGGAAAGTGAAGCAGAAAAGCAGTCAGTTGTGAGTGGAGCATAGGCCATAGTCCCAGATGCAAGTGTATTGTGTCTTTGTCTCATTCAAGATCTGGTGAGTTCTGAATAACAGTTGTGATGGAGGATATATGTGTGGATCTACATAACAAAGAATCTTGGCAAGAGAACAAGAGAATCTATGCTTTAGGATAGAGTCAACCAACAATTCTTCCACAATAAAACAACCACCATCTAAAATTCTCGCTTCCTGCCTTCTCCTCTTCACAGCATTAAGAACAATTGTGTGAGTGTGCCTAGAGTTGATTGGTGCCTTGAAAGTGATATGGCTATGATAGGCTCCAGCCTCTGGGACCCTGAATAAGAATAAGTGGGATTGAACATACCTGTAGGTTTCACAGTAATCTGAGGATCTGGAAGATTATTGTAAATGCTGAACTGTGTTAGTCACTCTTTACCCTCTAGGACAGGGATCCCCAACTTCGGTCCTGAAGAGCTGCAGTGGCTGCAGGTTTTCATTCTAATACTTTCTTAATTAGTGGCCTGTTTTTGCTGCTAATTAACTTCTTTTGAATCAATTTTAATTGAATTGTTATTTAAGATTTGTTCCTATTAATTTCTTCATCGTTCCTCTGAATTGCTTAAATAGCACCCAAACAAAAATAAAATGTGAAGTGAGTGAGCCAACAGAAAACCAGCTAAGTCAGGGCTGCAATCTCCAGCCGATTTCACTCCAACCAGTTGCTAAATTAGCAGCCCATTTTTGTTGTTAATTAAACCCACTCTTTAATTCCATGGCTTGTTGCTGCTTAGCATGCATTTATGAAATTGTTTGATTTTCTCTTTTCTAAGAGCACTGTTAAAATGTTTTGGGGACCTGAGCAGATCAACTTTTCTGAGACTTCCACCCTTTTTATTTTCAGATATTGTATGATGGACATAGTTTGCTGGTCCTGTTTTGGCTCATTATATCTCACTATTATATCATATATCTCACTATTGTTTGGCTGCTAATTAAGGAAAACGAAACAATTAAAGCATCTGAGTCTTCAAGATGAAGTCAATTTAAATGAATTCAAAAGAAGTTAATTAGCAGCCAAACAGGTCACAAATTAAGAGAAGAGTTTGAATGAAAACCTGCTGCCACTTGTGCCCTCCAGGACCAGAGTTTGGGACCCCTGCTCTAGAACATTTTAAGTACAGTGCAAAAATGGCCAGCATTTAGTAAAAACTGAATAACAGTCAGTTGTATTATTAGTAGTGATGATACTGAGTGTAGAGAAATGGCTGATTCTTCAGGTGTCAGTATGATGTTTTGGACTTTAACGTGCGTGATAACATGAAGTCCAATGTATGGAATTGAGACATGAGCAGTAAAGGGAGAGCAGGAGAAGAAGTTGGATGTGACAGAAATTAGAATGTTGAGATGGATGTGTGGTGTTTTTAACTATTCCTAATGCACTATCCAGTGTCTTTTTAATTTTATTATAATGCATTCCTGAAAGTCATTTTTGCACTGTCCTTTGTTTGGCACAATGAATAACCCTATCAGGAGCACATATACTGTATTGGGACAGAATAACTCTAAAATCACTGAAACTAACCAAGTTGTCCACCAAACAAAAGCTACAATACTAGCAAGGAAGTATGGGTGCTGAGTGGGTCCCTGTACCACTCTTTCCCTTTACCCAAATTGCACTCTAATTCTTTGTTTTACAGGTGACAAGGCAATAGTAAAACTATATATACATATATATATATATATATATATATATATATACTAAGGGTTTCGCCCCTGCTTACTTTGCTCACAACACCCTAGCCTGTGCTACGCGCCAGCTACTTCGCGTCTCTGCTGCTCGCATTGTGAAGAGGGAGGAGATGAGGTCGCCTTAAACGATGATACAATGGGAAACAAATACAGTTTTTTTTTACCTCCTCTTTGCTCAATCAGCTGCTGGATTGCTGCTTCTGCCACCGTGCTACGTGATCTGCATCTCGCGCGCCACTGCCAACATTTAAAAGCCTGTACAGCAGCTTTCCTACTCTTTGTCTTTTATTTCCGGTCCCGGGCATGGTTAAATCTTTTGGCACAAACTGTGAGTTCTTGGTATTTTTGAGTTTAGAATTTAAAAACGGAATCTAAAAATCTAATAGCATCACATTAAAGTTCGATAAATTCTGAAAAGAATGATACTAAACATATCTTGTCATGCTTGGGTCACAGATTTGCACAGAAACACAAGAGGTTGTAGAGGCAGGAATTTTATTTAAACACTGCAAATGAACATTTGCCTCTTTTTCAAAAGTTTAAACGTGCTCCATTACAAGACAGAGATGACAGTTCCGCCAGGAGCAGAGAATGTCAGAGAGTGAGAGAGAGAGAGAAAAGCAAACAATCAATTCCAAAAACTTAGGGTTTTCCCAGGAACATCTGTATTCTCTGAGGGTGTGATCAGCCCCTCAACTCACAATATGTAGGTTTTAAAATAAGCCTGATTTAAAGTGTGACAAAAAAACGTGACATAAAAACATCACATAAAATCGTTGCACAAAAGCGTTGCACTTTTAGGCTTAGGATTTTATAGATATAGAGTAGATTAAAACTTCAGTGAGCTTTTTTGGAACTGACAGACTAGGGTCTTGGTTTCCATTTTTAAAAGTGGGACATGAGAATGTGCCCCAACTATCAAGTGCTTACATTCCACAGCCTCCCTGGTAAAGCATTTGCTGAGCTAATGGAACAAACTGGAACTACCATCTGATAGTTAAATAAAGCTCAGACCCAGGAGGTGCACTGTGGGTTCTGTCTTGCCCATTCCCAGTGTCCTGTGCTCCACACTGGCTACATGCTTTGACAGGAAGATAAATACATGTGGACAATACCATCAAAAGCATAAAGATAAAGGCAGATGACAGCGGATTGGTGTGTTGACATGCACATGAACACCAGCCTTCATGCTATTACACTTAACTTCCTGCTTACCTCACATGACATGGTAAATAAGGGTGGAGGCAGGAGGGGGCAGGACTTTATTTTTCCAGTGGTTACTGGAAACTTTACTTGGTTTACATTTTAGTTTGTGTTTAGTCTGAATAAAAGTTTAATTAACAATGTGCTGTTTTCACAAACAATGTATAGTGCTTGTGTTATACAGTAATGAACTACTGGTAGTATTGCTATGAATTATGTATATGGGAACCTTCATGTAGACCCCACATTTTGAACCCATGCATGAATTTGTGTGACATGATAAATATCTTTAATATGAAACACTGAAGTCTCAAATATTGCTTTATTCCCTAGTTAGTCCCTGCCTCTGGAATTTAGGTTAGTCATTCAACAGCATGGAGGTGTTTCAGAGATGGCAGTGAAGTTTTTAACCAGATTGTTTAATGGAATCTTGGAAAGTGAGAGGATGCTTCAGGAGTGGAGAAGAAGTGTACTGGTGCCGATATTTAAGAGTAAGGGGGATTTGCAGGACTGCAGTAACTACAGGGGAATAAAATTGATGAGCCACAGCATGAAGTTATAGGAAAGAGTAGTGGAAGCTCAGTTAAGAGGGGAGACGATGAGCAGCAGCATGGTTTCATGCCAAAAAAGAGCATCACAGATGCAATGTTTGCTCTGAGGATGTTGATGGAGAAGTTTAGAGAAGGCCAGAAGAAGTTGCATTGCATCTTTGTGGACCTGGAGAAAGCATATGACAGGGTGCCTCAAGAGGAGCTGTAGTATTATATGAGGAAGTCGGGAGTGGAAAAGAAGTACGTAAAAGTTGTACAGGATATGTACGAGGGAAGTGTGACAGTGGTGAGGTCTGCGGTAGGAGTGACAGATGCATTCGATGTGGAGGTGGGATTACATCAGGGATTGGCTCTGAGCCCTTTCTTATTTGCAATGGTGAAGGACAGGTTAACAGACGAGATTAGACAGGAGTCCCCACTGACTATAATGTTTGCTGATGACTTTGTGATCTGTAGTGATAGTAGTGAGCAGGTTGAGGAGACCCTGGAGAAGTGGAGATATGCTCTAGAGAGAAGAGGAATGAAGGTCAGTAGGAACAAGACAGAATACATGTGTGTAAATTAGAGGGAGGTAAGCAGAATGGTGAGGATGGAGGGAGTAGAGTTGGCGAAGGTGGATGAGTTTAAATACTTGGGATCAACAATACAGAGTAATGAGATTGTGGAAGTGAGGTGAAAAGGACAGTGCAGGCAGTGTGGAATGGGTGGAGAAGAGTGTCAGGAGAAATTTGTGACAGACGGATATCAGCAAGAGTGAAAGGGAATGTCTACAGGACGGTAATGAGACCAGCTACGTTATATGGGTTGGAGATGGTGACACTGACAAGAAAGCAGGAGACAGAGCTGTAGGTAGCAGAGTTAAAGATGCTAAGATTTGCATTGGGTGTGACAAGGATGGATAATATTAGAAATGAGTACATTAGAGGGTCAGCTCAAGTTGGATGGTTGGGAGACAGTCAAAGAGGTGAGATTGCGTTGGTTTGGACATGTGCAGAGGAGAGATGCTGGGTATATTGGGAGAAGGATGTTAAGGATAGAGCTGCCAGGGAAAAGGAAAAGAGGAAGGCCTAAGCGAAGGTTTATGGATGTGGTTAGAGAGGACATGCAGGTGATGGGTGTAAAAGAACAAGATGCAGAGGACAGAAAGATATGGAACAAGATGATCTGCTGTGGCAACCCCTAACAGGAGCAGCCAAAAGAAGAAGAAGATTCAACATGCCCTATGGGACCAACAATTAAAAAGAAATTGTGATCCATTTTTGTATTTTTGTCTTATCAAGCAATGAATATTATGCAGTAGAAAGAGAAACTGCTTTATAAAAATATTAAGGATAAAGTTTGTTAAATATATTATTTCTTCATGCTGTCATGCATGAGCACTTGGGAACCTCCTAGACAGCTCAGGAAGGCCGAGTAATACCACTGTTGGTCTGCAGGGGGTGCTGTTGCTAACTATGTTGTCACCAGGAAACAATGCCTAGGGCATCAAAAGTCATCCTAGGAGTGGGCCAGTATAGCCAGGCAATCAAGGACAGCGTTCTTTAAGATTACTAAGTGCAAGTAGCATATATTTGCTTTATTTCATGTCATCGGGGATGGAACTTTTGTTTTGAAACTGTTTACTATTAAAAAGGGTTGAGGCTGGGTTGGCATTCCAACTATTGCTCCTCATCTAGCGATTTTTTCAGTTGACAGTATATCAGAAATTTCTTAATGAAATATTTATATAAAAAAACCTTCAGAAATTAATAAAATTAATCCAGTTTAATTTTTTGAATAATCAGTCCAGTGTTCAATACTACAGAATTCAAAATTACACTGGTTAACAAAGATTTTGCCCCATAACAACTTGAGAGTTTAAAAAGTACTTTTTCATGATAATTTGGAAAATGCATTCAGAATTTTTTTTTATCTCCCACAGTTTTTCAGTTGTCTTTGTTTAGGCTGTATATTTATATGTACAGTATATGTATATTTTGTATATGAACATATCAATAATACTGTATATAACTAAATCAAGATAAAAATTTTGATGACCACTTGCTTCCTTTAAGAGTATTTGCAGAAACTTCTTGGGAGAGCCACATAAAGGAAGCAACTACCAAGAAACAGTGGATGATCTTTTGAAGAATAATGCCACTGCAAAAAGGATGTGGCAGCAGGTACCTTAAAATCCCCAGAGGTAATTGGGACTCTAAATACTGCAGCACCTTAGACCTGTGATCTTAGATCTAGGGGCCAGGAGAAAATAAAAAATAAAAAATGCAAAATAAAATATAAATGAAACAAAGGCAACAGAATAGGGTAAAGGATGAACATAGATAAAAATATAAACTGTGGTGAGCTGTACAGTCTAATAGTCTTGAAAAAGAAACCACCGAAGTAAGGTTTGTTTTAATCAAAATGAAAGAAAAGTATAAGGCCAGCAGGAATAAAAAGTGTTATATATGTGTAGAAAGGGAGACAGTATCTGACGGCATATTATGTGAGGATGTCAGGGTGAAACTAAAAAACCATGGAAACGGTTAAATGGTGCCAAGAGTTATCTGATGAATGAATAATAATGAAACATGGTCAGATGGGCATAATTAAAGTTTTGAGAGAAGACATGGCTTCACCGGAGATGTGTTAAGCTCATGCTTTTAGTAATATTAATGTAGTTGATTACTAGAGAGGTGTACAAAGGCTAGCCATGGGAGCTCTTGTATGTCTGTATTTGTATTCTGAATGTGAAATTGAAAGCACAACTGAAGGACAAGATGCTGAAATTGAAAGATGGATTAAGAAGCAGAAATACACATACCAACAAATTATTTCAAAGAAGTATCAGGCGTGCTAATTGATAATGTTCTTGACATAGTAAATTCGTCATTAGATAGTCTTCCCAGACTGTCTTAAGACAGCTGTAGTTAAACCCCTACTTAAGAAACATAATCTTGACCCCTCGGCTCTTGAAAATTTTAGACCCATCTCTAACCTGCCTTTCTTAAGTAAAGTTCTGGAGAAGGCAGCCATTATGCAGTTAAATGACCACCTAAATAAACATGCTATTCTTGATAAATTTCAGTCGGGTTTTAGAACAAATCACAGCACAGAAACTGCACTCATTAAAGTAGTAAATGATTTGCGAATGAATGCAGAGAGAGGCCATTTATCTGTTCTCATCCTCTTAGATCTGAGTGCTGCATTTGACACCATTGATCATAATATTCTTAGAAATCGCCTTAGTCAATGGGTGGGCCTCTCTGGCAGTGTCTAAAATTGGTTTGAATCCTACCTGACAGGGAGAAAATTCTTTGTTAGTTGTGGTAATTACAACTCAAAGTCACATGATATCCAATATGGTGTTCCACAAGGCTCTATCCTGGGTCCGCTGCTCTTCTCAATCTACATGCTTCCGTTAGGTTAGATTATCTCAGGGCACAACGTGAGCTACCACAGCTATGCTGATGACACACAGCTGTACTTATCAATAGCACCTGATGACCCCGATTCTCTTGGTTCACAATGTCTGACTTGTATCTCAGAATGGATGAATAGTACTTTCTCAAGTTAAATAAGAAGAAAACTGAAATCTTAGTGATTGGCAATAATGGATACAATGAGGCTATTAGAAATAAACTGGATACATTAGGATTAAAAGTCAAGACGGAGGTAAAAAGCTTAGGGGTAATTGTTGACTATAATCTGAATTTTAAATTGCATATTAATCAGATCACTAGGACAGCATTTTTTCACTTAAGAAACATAGCTAAAGTTAGACCTCTTATATCGCTGAAAGATGCTGAGAAATTAGTTTACACTTTTGTTTTCAGTCGCTTAGATTACTGTAATGCACACCTCTCAGGACTACCCAAAAAAGACATAAATCGTTTGCAACGAGTGCAGAATGTAGCTGCTAGAATCCTAACTAGGAAAAGAAAATCCGAACACATCACCCCAGTTTTAATGTCACTACACTGGTTACCTGTGTCATTCAGGATTGACTTTAAAATTCTGCTTATGGTTTATAAAGTCTTAAATAATCTCGCCCCATCTTATATATTGGAATGTCTGACACCTTATATTCCAAATCGTAACCTCAGATCCTCAAATGAGTGTCTCCTTAGAATTCCAAGAACAAAACTTAAAAGAAGTGGTGAGGCGGCCTTCTGCTGCTATGCACCTAAAATCTGGAATAGCCTGCCAATAGGAATTTGCCAGGGTAATACAGTAGAGCACTTTAAAACACTGCTGAAAACACATTACTTTAACATGGAACACATTCTTAAACCCCTCGCCCGCAACACAACCAGCTACATCCAGGACACCACTAACTTCTTAAAAAAACTGTCTGCTTTAGGCCCCTTACCTGAGGGATGTTGAGGCTCTGTACACAAACATCCCCCACGATGATGGCATATTGGCATGTGAAACATACCTCAGACAACATGATTTACCCACAAAGTCAGTAATAAAAATGATAAAATTCACTCTGACACATAATCTATTCTCTTTTGGACAAGATTGCTACTTGCAACAAATGGGGACTGCAATGGGCTGTCGGTTTGCACCTCACTATGCAAACCTATTTATGGCAAAGTTGGAGGAAGATTTCATGTCAATGTGCATCTTAAAACCAATGTTATATCTCCTTTACATAGATGACATCTTCATAATCTGGACTGCCAGTGAGGAGGACCTCCTCCATTTTCATAATGAATATAATTCTTTTCACCCCAACATAAAGCTGAAGCTGAATTACTCAAAAACAGAAGTCAGCTTCCTTGACACCACAGTTCAACTGAAAAACAACACCCTTGTAACTTCTGTTTTTCACAAACAAACAGACAGACGGACCTACCTAAGAAGTGACAGCTTCCACCCCAAGCATATAAGGCGCTCCATTATTTTTAGCCAAGCAATTCGGTACAATCGTATTTGCTCAGACCCGACAGACCGGGATCAACAACTGCAGGAGCTCAGACAAGATTTCATCAAACAAGGTTATACCCCCAAAACAACAGACACTCAAATAAGAAGAGCTACTGCCATACCCAGAGACAACCTTCTGGAATATAAAAACAAAGACAACAAGAACCACATCCCCCTTGTTGTCACATACAACCCACATCTTGAAACACTTCGAAAAATTATAAAAGAACTTCAGCCAATGCTAAACAGCGACCAAGCACTGAAAAATGTATTTCCTGAACCTCCCCTCCTGGCATACAGACAACCACCAAACCTTCAGCAACTTATTGTCCGAAGCTCCCTAAATGAACTGACAGCAAATGGCACATCTCCCTGCCTACAGAAAAGATGTAAAACGTGTGCCCACATGTACAATACAGACCGTATAGTTATACCACACTGCCGACTTGAACATCACATAAAGGGATCATTTTCCTGCAGATCATCCAATGTTGTCTACCTAATTCTCTGCATGAAATGTCCTGACACTACACTCTATGTGGGAGAAACTGGACAAACACTCCGCCAGAGAATGAATTTACACAGATTCCACATTAAACATGGCAACACAGATGTTCCTGTAGCGGCCCACTTCAACAGCCATTGACACTGTGAGAGGGACTTTAAAGTCACAGTGCTTATGGGCAACTTCAAAACACAGCAAGAGAGAAAAGAATGGGAAGTTAAGCTCATGTTAAAATTTAATACATTACAACATGGCTTGAATAGAGACAAGAGTTTTATAGCCAGATATGAGGACTGTTTACATCTCTCAGACTGACACAGATAACCTGTCAAGAGAGCCACATTGTTTTGAAAAACTCATCACAAACTTCAAAGGACTTTGTTGGACAGTTTTCTTATCTAAAAATCTCTTGACCATACATTGTTCTTCTCTCTCTTGTTAAATTAATCTTAGCCTGAGTGAACCTATTAATTTTTTACATTTAAGATTTTTCCTTTAAAGATTTACCATTGTTGTTTCTTGTCCTAGTGTGTGGATATAAACACAGGAAACTTCAGTTTCTGTATTACATCTTGCCTGAAGAAGGGGCCTGAGTTGCCTCGAAAGCTTGCATATTGTAATCTTTTTAGTCAGCCAATAAAAGGTGTCATTTTGCTTGGCTCTTCTCTACATGGCCTTTTTATAACTTTAATTTAACATAATCCTGATACTCTGTATGTTCAGTTCTTCATAATAACTATTCATGGTGGCTCTAAAATCCGTACTGACCCCTACTCTCTCTTCTGTTTCTTTTTCCGGTTTCTTTGTGGTGGTGGCCTGCGCCATCTCCACCTACTCAAAGCATCATGATGCTCCAACAATGATGGATGGATTAAAAGGCAGAAGTCTACGTAACCATCATCATCAAGTCCTTCCATGAGAACCCTAAATCCAAAGAGGACTGTTTCATTTATGTTAGGTAGAATGCCCAGAGGGGACTGGGCGGTCTCATGGTCTGGAATCCCTACAGATTTTATTTTTTCTCCAGCTGTCTGGAGTTTTTTGTTTTTTTTTCTGTCCACCCTGGCCATTGGACCTTACTCTTATTCTATGTTAATGAATGTTGACTTATTTTATTTTCTTATTCTGTCTTTTATTTTTCTATTCTTTATTATGTAAAGCACTTTGAGCTACTGTTTGTATGAAAATGTGCTATAGAAATAAATGTTGTTGTTGTTGTTATTGTTGCAGATCCAAATTTTATAAACATCACTGCACTTTTTCACGTAATTACTTATTTCATCCTTGAACAAATGATTTCCATCCACCCCAGTCCATCACAATTACCTAGCACAATTACAATGTTCTTTCTGAATTGCAAGGAACACACAACCAATTTTTAGCGACCAACAACATCACAGCATTTGAACAAAATATTACCAGATGTTACATGATGCCTTCCTTGACTCAAAGGAGCCTGCTACCTACACATATACATCTGCCACTGTCTCTTTTTATTCCTAGGATTATGGTTTTATTTATTTACTTATTTATATTCATTTATTTATTGTGTGTGGGGTTTTTTTGTCTATGTTCACTGTCTGCAGGGGCACATGCAAGCAAGCATTTCATTGTACATGGTACTTGTACTTGTAGACATGACAATAAAGAATTCAAATTGAAATTTAAATTAACTAGATGACCTTTTAGCTGACACTAAAAGCCTATTGGAAAGCCCTACCTTATCTTCGTGATTTTCAGAATGGATGTTTTATATTCTGGGACCATCCAGATGACAATTTACGTTTCTTTTTTCTTCAGTTCTTTCGCACCGTTTTGAAAAACTATTGTTTGCTACGAAAGTACCGTGGGGAAAAAAAGATGATTTACAGCAGCTACACATTTTTTTGGAATGCCGGCATTTGTAGCTGTCTTAATTTATATGTTTCATTTGCATATTTTGTAGTGTTTTTAATAAAATTCTATGCAAATATTATGTTTTATTTTATGGAGTGCTAACAGTTTGGAGTAGGTCAAACAACCTAACTGGACCCTTCCTCCTGGCTACACCCCTGCTCATAAAGTGATCTTTTTAATGGATGGGGGCTTGAAACAGGAATCACAAAAATATAGTTGTGTAAGTTATTTTGAAACATTTATTAATTATGAAAATAAAAAAGAAAATCAACATACTGATGTAGTAAGGGTAAATGTGCAAAATTTCAATTTACCATATATACTCACGTATAAGTCAGGTCTTGAAACCCGAAAAATCGATCATAAAATCAGACCCCAACTTATATGCCCATTCAAAATGCGACACAAAATTTTTTTTTAACATCTTCTTGTCGCCTCCAACCTCACACCAGTTTCTCAGATGCATCGAATTTTGTTGCAGCACTGCAGTTACCAATTTCTTTTGCTACTTCAGTGACATTTAATTTAAAACCAGCTTTATATTTTCTTCTGATCGAGCGCTCCATTGTAGATAAGGGATGCTCTTACGATAAAGGTGTATGAGGGTGTGAGATACAAAAACACCAAATCAGTGAAAACGTTGGTATTACCGTGTGGTCACGTAGGCACAATAGAGAGAGAGGTTAGGAGCACGCACTGATACAGCGCATTGCCGCACCAAAGTTGAAAAAAAAGGCAGTGTGCTCCGTGGTTACTCTCTCAGGTGGGCGTTAGCATATCATAATCGTAATTGGACCAACAGAATGAGTTTTCTGCATTCGACTTATATAACCGACATTATAAAATAGCAGAAATTATACAGTGAAATCAAATCTGACTTATCTGAGCTTATCCGCAGGAGAACTTATCTGCAAGTATATATACGGCAGTTAGTTATGGAAATGTAAACAAGTTGTAAGAGCTGGTCTAAGTCTAGGATTTCTGGTTTTCTAGGATTGTGTATGGTATGACTTTTTAGGTGAGACCATGATATTTAGTAAAAGTGAAAACTGAGGAAATTAAAATCCATCCATCCATCCATTTTCCAACCTGCAAAATCTGAACACAGGGTCACGGGGGTCTGCTGGAGCCAATCCCAGCCAACACAGGGCGCAAGGCAGGAACCAATCCCGGGCAGGGTGCCAACCCACCGCAGTAGCTAATAGCTAAGCTGTTCAAATATGTTTTCCAGATTCTATAAAGATTGTTGTGGTTTCTGCTTCAACCCCATGTCTCGATAGTTTGTTCCAGGGTCCTACAAACACTTTGCTTAAAGAAGTGCGTCCTGACTTCTGTTTTAAATGCACTTCCCCTTAATTTCCTCGGTCCTTTGTTTGCTTGATAGGCAGTTCTTCAGTCAGAGGTACAAACAGTTAGGATTTTTAGGAAAAAAAACCTTGTACTCAATGGTTCTCTGGAATGCACAGGGGACCTACAGGGAAGCTGGAGACACTGGACATTCAAAATTGGAGCCAAAATTCATTTCCTTGCTTGAAAGAAAACTACTTACTGTTTTTGGGGACTCTCCTCCTGGAGTAGGAGTTGCCATCACTGTATTTGTTTTCCGAGAAGAGAGAATCTCTTGGTTATTCAGGCCTAAATATTCGACCCCCACCACCTGACTGTGAATGCCGGGGATGGAGGGTGGTGGTCTCCTAAAGCTAAATTTCCTAAAAGAGAACACATTTCTGTTTTTACTGAGATAAGCAACATTTCTGGGTTATAAGATTGTATACAGAATGCTACGTTTAAAAATGTACATGTCTGTGTTGCAACAATGAAAAAAAAAATCTCCTTGAACAAAATATATTTTACATCCATATTTTTTGCAGACATAAACAGGTATGGCAGGCACGGTGGCGCAGTGGGTAGTGCTGCTGCCTCACAGTTAGGAGACCCGGGTTTGCTTCCTGGTTTCTCCCTGTGCGGAGTTTGCATGTTCTCCTCGTGTCTGCGTGGGTTTCCTCCCACAGTCCAAAGACATGCAAGTTAGGTGCATTGGTGATTCTAAATTGTGCCTAGTGTGTGCTTGGTATGTGTGTGTGTGTGTGTGTGTGTGTGTGTGTGTGTGTGTGTGTGTGTATGTGTGTGCGCGTGCATCCTGGATGGGCTGGCATCCTGCCCGGGGTTTGTTTCCTGCCTTGTGCCCTATGTTGGCTGGGATTGGCTCCAGCAGACCCCCATGACCCAGTAGTTAGGATATAGTTGGTTGGATAATGGATGGATGGATGAACAGGTTATTTTATTTGCAAAAAGACATTTAAAATACTGTGCTTAACTGGAAAACATGAAAAAGTGCTTATTGTATTTCTTAAAAGGTAATATTGAAAAGGAGAATTAACACACAAGACTTTACTTACTATTTAAGATGACGAGTTTCTTTTTCCCATAAAGTTCTTTTCTAGCAGTGCTTGGCCTTGTTTGTTGCAGCCCTTCTTGAGTTCTCCAGGTAAGAACCATTCTAACCTGGTGTCCTTTAAAATATTACATATGTCATAACAGCTTGCTGATATTCATTTTTGTGTTAATCTGTCTTGCTTTTCATCAATTATGGAATTAGTGTGTGGATATTTATAACCTAACAGCATAGGAACCAGGAAAATTCATAAACATTTTTATCAATCATTATGATTTTGTCACATCTTTATCTAGAGGATTAATGGAGATTTCTTATTTGCTCATTGGGCTGTTACAAGAAGAAAATGGAACATATGTTTACAAAGGAGTCTGTTTGAGTGCCAGTTTGCTTTGAAACAAGACCTTGTTACATTTTGATGTATTCCTCTCTATTTTTGTTTCTAGCAAGAAAAAGTACAATAATAAGGATATTATTTTATCTAAATTGTGGCTTATGTGCAACTTACTATAGGAATAAAAAAATACACTCTTGGGTTAAATATTGTGTTATCTTCAGTATGATTCACAGTATAATTCCATTATTCTAAGGCACTAGGGTGATCTAGGTGGGGATTGTTTGTGTTTCATTTACTGCAAACAGTATCTTTATATATAATACACTACCGTGGCTGTCTGCTTATCTGTCCAAGAGTTTAAATCACCTGTAGCTCGCAAACCATTTGACCAATTGACCTGAAATCTGGTACACATATACTATGTGATGTCTACTATCCGCTTTCGGGGTGATGATTGACCTCCAAGGTTTTTCCTCTTTTTATTTTTATTTTATTATAGAATCTACTCTCGACAGTGGCCAGCAGGGCGCTGTTCTCATCCTTACCACCTTCGCCGTCACTTCCCCTACCTCTTCATATCTTAAATCATTCTTGAGGCAGAATAAAATGCCAGATTAATTGAAAAATTAAACAAAACGTAATTGCAACACAAACACTGACTTAATCAGTTTTAACACAAAAAGATGCTGATGAATGAAGAGAAGAAGCAGGTCACTAGGGTAGAGAAAAGAAAAGCTGCTCAGGAAGCAGCAAGCGCATCAACCTCTGAGCAAACGAATGCTAAACGTGCAGAGAAAGAGTCTGAAAACGATGAATGCTCAAGCCAAGTGTTTTCACTGCACATTATCGTGCAGTGTGCCGTTACTGGTATTTTAATATTGCTATTCCCAAAATTGCAGACATTGAAATCCTTTTTCTAATAAAGTATTTTCAATTGTTTTAACTAATGGTTCAGTATATGGACATATGGAGGATCAACCACAATCATAAAGCATTATTGATTATCAGATGTAGACTATGGCTGGCCATTCATCCCGGCCAATACACCCAGGCCGCCAGAGGGAGCCCTCCCTGCAACATGGAGATGCCCCGAATTCCAGCAGGGCACCATGGACTATAACTGGATAACGTCGGGGCCGCCAGGGGACGCTGCAGAGAGGCTCAGAGATGTTTATTTTCCACATAGCCCGGAAGTACTTCCATTTCATGATGACGGAAGAAATAAAGTGCTTCCAGGCTAATGAAGAAAAGCAGTTTTCACCTGACCCGGAAGTTCTGGGTAATCACATGACCTGAGGGATCAGAAGCACTTCCGGGTTCTGGACTATAAAAGACTGTTGGAAATCCCAGACGGGCGAGGTGAGTTGGGAGGAAGGGAACAACGCGTCTGGGAGCTGGAGGATTAGTTGTTGTAGTGATTATTGATTTATGTATTGATTTATGAGTATAGTGGAGTGGAGGGTGCTTTGTGCACTATTTTGTCCAAATAAAAATAATTATTGGACTTTTACTGCGGTGGGTTGGCACCCTGCCCAGTATTGGTTCCTGCCTTGTGCCCTGTGTTGGCTGGGATTGGCTCCAGCAGACCCCCGTGACCCTGTGTTCGGATTCAGCGTGTTGGAAAATGGATGGATGGACTTTTACCTGGTGTCTGGCATCTGGTCTGAAGGTTCAAGGGGATGACAGCGCCCCATATGTCACACAGATTAAACAAAGCTCTGAGGTAACAATGTCACACGCAACAGCAACCGCAACAATAATTTCTTTTACAGCCCAAAATAACAAAAGGAATATCTCAATGGACTGTTTTTGACAGCCCCCACCCTTGACTCCTTAAGAAAAATAAAACATGTAGGGAGAAAAAAAAAAGGAAGAAATCTTAGGAAAGGCAATTCAGAGGGAGATCCCCTTCCAGGTAGGTTGGGTGTGCAATGGCTGTTAAAAAGTGGAGTAAATATAACACACAAAGCAGAACACAAGTAATTCTCTCCACAGAGCTAGATGGCCAATCTATCTTGACCACCTCAGGAATACAATACAACAATACAAACTACAAGACAAAATACAAGATTAGATTATACCACTAACTAAATACAGAACTACCGCATATAATCATTCAGATTTGTTAAAATACATCAAAACAAAGTAGAAACTAATTAACAAAAATGAAAAACAGCAATATCTTTGTATCAGTTAATTGAAGAACCACAGTCAGATTGTAAAAAAGAAGTCAGACAAACCAGACACAGTCAGAATCTTGGAGACCTTGACCAACCAGCTCCCTTCATCCAACCATTCAGCAGCAGAGTCAGTGCTGGGCCAGACAATCTGATGAAAGGACCCTTCTAATTGATGAGTTCAGTGCGCCTTTATCTATGATGACTTTTCCATAGTAAGGCCAAAAACTTAGTAGTAGAGTAATGGCACCAAGTCACATGTGGTAAAGAGAACAGAAATATAATAGAAGAGGGCTAGTAACAGTTTATATAAATACTAGCAGACCTGGCGCGCTTCGCTGCATGTTTAATCGGCTAGTTTCGGCAGCAGATCGTGGTTTTTCCAATCTAGACGTCCTGTCTTTTTCAGATTCTTTTAACCGCCTGGTTTCAGCAGCCAGTCGTCCTTTTGAAAATCTTGAAATCCTGTCTTCTTTAGATTCGTTTAACTGCCTGATTTTGTCAGCGAATCGCTTTCTTTCAAACGTTGAAGTCGTTTGTTGTTGCGCTGGTTTTGGCAGCCAAGCACTTTTTATCCAACCTAGAAGACCTCTCTTGGGATCCGTTTAATGGCCTCGTTGATTGCATGTCTTTCAAGGTAGTTTCAATATCCATTTCTTGCACGGAGTTTTCTCCCCTTTTATAAGTGACTGTGTAAGTACCGCGTGTACTAAACAGTAAATTAGTAAAGGAGAAAGGACTAAACACTAAGGAAAAAGAACGGCAAGACCACGTCAGCTGCGGAGTTCAGCTCGGAGCGAAATGATTTGAAGTGAATGAAATGACGTGAATGGGAGGGGAGATGATCACGTGACTCCCCTACCCGGCTTAACTCTTCATCCCTCCACAAACACACAAACACAGTCTCTCGGATCCCAACTCTCCTTTATATATACAGATTGTATTTACTTCTATTTTAATATCAATGACTAACCACAGAGATGCAGTATGCACAGCTAATCGGCAGCTCTACTCAGGGTGTGCTAAATTGTTGAGTCTGATTTAAACGCTGAGACTGAAGGCGCACCAGGCAGACCATTCCACAATTTCAGGACCCTGTAACTAAAAGTTCAACCTCCCACTGTTATTTTATTAATGCTTGGAATCATAAGCAGACCAGCATCTTTTAATCCTAATCTAATCATAATATTGGATTTGGTGATGAGTTGCATGTTGGTGAACCTCTATTAATAAGTGAAGCTGAATTTTAAAATTTTTCTTTTTTAAAAATTCATAAAATAAATTAAACTGGAAATTAAAGGTCTAGGAAAAAGCACCTGCTGTACTGAATACTGGATCATATGATTAATTCTAATGACTAAACTTAAAGATGGTAATAATGCATAAGTTCATGGATCCATTCTGCCTGATGTCAGTAGTGCAGGCTGTTAGTAGTGGTGGTGTGATGATGTGCGATGCATTTTTGTGTTACACTTGGACAGTAATATTTTATTATGCAGAATATCGAAACATTGTTGATGACATGCTTCTGTCTAGAACAGCAACAAATACGTTTTTCAGCAGGGTAATCCTTAACTCCTAAAACATTAAAAGGCTAAAACATCAGGTCAAGTCAAGTGGTTTTGTTGTCATACAATTAATACCTCATATGGCAGCATACAGTGCCATGAAAATAACATTGCCCAGGACTGCAGTGCAACATAAACTTAAACAACACAAGACAAGTGCAAGACAAGTAAAGAACTACACTGTACTATAATAGATAAATACTTTGTAAATAATTAAAAATAAATACTACAGTAGGTAAGTGGATAGTAATATTTTGAACTAGTAATAAATACATAATTAATAACAGTAAAACCTATAATAAAAAAAACAGTAGTGACAAGTGTAACAAATGTACCACATATAAATTCACTACTGGGGCAGATTTGAGGGCAAGTGGGCAACACAGAGTTTAGAGTCTGGACAGCCAAGGATTAGAAACTGTTTCAGAACCTGGCAGAATTGATTCGGATACTACAGTACCTTCGGCCAGATGGAAGTGGGACAAAGAGATCATGGGAGAGGTGGGAGTAGTCCTTCACAATACTACAGGGTGGCCCACGAAAAAGTAGCCCGCCTTCCTGCCAGAGTGCGCGCCGATTGACTACCCTCATCATGAAAGCTGTGTAGACGTAGTGCAAACGTGTGAGTACGAGCTGAGAGACATGTATTGACGCACAAGGAGATCATTTTCAGCACTTTCTGTAAAGAGTGAGTAAAGATTTTTGCATTTCAAGTTTTTTCTTTCTTTATGGAAGGGTGCCTTTTTTTGCCAGGGAGGCGGGCTACTTTTTCGTGGGCCACCCTGTATAAGCTTTGTGGATGCAACATTTTATAACAATGTCTTTAATGGAAAGCTGGGAGGTCCTGAAGATGTTTTCTACTGTGTGCACTACCTGTTGTAGGACCTTATTGTCAGAGACACGGCAGTCCCCTAACCAGACAGTGATGTAGCAACACATAGTGAGTCAGAAGTCATGGGTGAACGAGAAACCTTGAGGGTTCAATGTGTATTGGGAGAACGTGCTTAAAAAGTAATAATATGGTGTGGCTCAGGGAGTATTTGGTGCAGAGTTAGGCAAAAATTGAGGCTCTTTTAGTGTCATGAGATGTAACAATGAGCTGAATGAAAAGATAGCATTCGAGTCAATGGCAGTAGAGATAGAAAACAGAAATGATTGAAAGAGTAATAGGAAAGAGTAGAAGCAGGAAAATCCAAGACAGCATGACGCTACTCACACAGTTCACACACCAGTCATCTTAACCTACAAATACTGAATATGTGAGATAAAACTGGAATACTCTGTGACAACAAATGCAAACACTCTGAGAAGATGTACAATTTGCAAAGATAGTTACTTTGGCGGGATTTACATTTAGGTCTAAAAAAGCCTATTTAACAAATGTCCATATCCATTTGATATTTCAATTCCTATAATTAAAACACTATATGATGAAGCCTCATTTATGATTCAGGCACAAACTGTATATTTCACATTTGTACTATTGTTCTTTTTTTTTAATATAAATTCTGAAAGCTGAATAAACCACAGAAAGACATTCTGATAATTAAAAAGAAACAAAGCTATTTTGGAAAACAGAAACCCCAAACAACAAGAAAACACACCATGACATATAATAACTGAATTTGCCCTTAGGCACTTCCTTTTCTTTTTGTCAGCATGCCCTGCAGCAATTGTTACCACTCTTGTTTCAGGTGATTCTACAGATACTACCAAATAAACAAAAATCCAAAATAACATTATTGTGACTAGGACCTTGGCTCTCTTAACCTTAATTCTCCTTTCTCTCAAACACTAACTTATTGACTCTTATGCTTTAAGTCTTCTCTTTCCAGGTTTTATAACACTGCTTACAATCAGGATCAGCAGCCAGGCACTACGTTGCCCCCCTATTCACTCTTTAAAGTTATCTGTAAATGTAAAGTGTCAAGAGAGCTCAACACTAATAAAAAATAAACTAAAAATATAAAGTTCTAACCACAGCAAAACAAGATCCCACCCTAAACATTAACTTAATTTTCTACTTGGACTTAGTTAGAAATTAAGTTTTTTATATAAAAAAAAAATAGGATTCCAAAGAACACAAAACTACAATACCATTTTAAACAAACCAAGGGAGCAAAGAAAAAGAAGTATTTGAAAATACAGAAGTAAATAATCAGAGTGACATAAAAGGAGAAATGGACTATACAGTTAACACAAACTTTCTTCATTAACAAAAAGCATAGAATTTCCAGAGAACCTAAATCTGAACTTAAGCAGCATATTACATGCCAACAAACAGTGCAAATGTCAAAAAACAAAAGCAGAAAGCCCAAAACTGCACAAACCAGTGCCAATACTCTGAATTAAATTAAACAAGGGGTCTGGTACAGTGAAGATGCTACTCAGTGTCTCATCAAAGTACTGAGGTAGCCATGCACCTGGTGACATAATTAGAATTTCAGGCCCTGCCTGCTTGGGATTGAAAATTAATAATATACAAAATTATTGTCTAATGGGGAGAGTCTATGGGACTCTAGGAAATCAAGCTAGAAAGGTGTGGAGTTGGGGACGGAGAGGGAGAGAGTACCTGGTGATTGGGGGTGGAAATGGTCTCCAAAAAAACAAAGACAGAAATGGTGGACTAAATGGAAGGGAGGAAGAGCTTCTGAGAATAAATGAGGATATGAGTGAGGAAAGAGAGAGGAGAAGTGAGGTGAGAGTGGGGGAGGGGGAAAATAAACAAAAATGGGGGTGTGGTTTCACAACCTGGACTTACCCTTTCTGTGTCCACTTTTTCACCTGTTATGGAGGTTGGTTCTGTTTGTGTGGAGGTTTCTGAAAGAAGAAAAAGAGACCAACAGAAAGAAAATAAAGAAGAGGAGAGACATACCTTACTGGATGAGTTACAGTCACCGGTTCCATTGTGGTATTCTTCTTCTTTGCTGTCTTAAGTCCTTAGGATGGGGATGGAGAAGGAGGGGATTTTAGACTTGAAAAAAAGATCTGGGGCCTCATGTACAAAAAACGGTGCATACGCTCGTTTCCACGCTCACAACGCAATGTACAAAAACTAAGCTTGGCATTAAGGCACACACATTTTCACACCTGCTTAATCACTGGCATGCGCAAGTTCTCCGCTCGCTTTTGCAAACTGGCAGCACCCAGTGTCAAAGCAGTGCGTTTGTTCCAGTGTGGTTTCCCTTTCTTTTTTAGATCCATATCCCTGATGCGGCTTTATCAAATACACTGAAATTAACCGCATATTGTTTATTAGTTTAAGGCATCTGACTGTAATTAACCTGTAACAATATAATGGTCCACGGAATGGCCAAACTATTCCAAATACCATAGCTGCTTTAGCGTTTTTACTCTTAGTGCACCACTCAGAGCATTTATCCCACTGTATCTGAATGTGGAATCATAGCTCTACAGCAGCTGATCGGAAAGAGAATTATCGGTATACAACATCAAGCACATGCTGCAACAGCCATGCGCACTGTCTATTGAACTGATCTCACACAACAAATGCTTCGGAGCCTTTCCTGTAGGGACCTCACAGTTCAGAAACAGTTTCATCCCAAGGACTATAAACGTACTCAATCAGTCCATCAAGTGCTCCTTATAGAACTGTTTGTACTTATTAGTATAATTACCTCACTGTAAACTTGCGATACAGTTATAATATTGCACAACCTGTGCCACTTTATAAAGAGCATATTTACATATGATGATGATATCATTTTTAAGATGAAATGCAGCAAAATATGTTTATTACATTATACAGATAAAATGTTAACATCATTTAAATAATCGATATTGTTAATAATTAAACATGTGACAACACGGTGGACAGCGGTAGTGAAAAGCTGGCTTCCCGTTGAAGAATTGTTCCTGTCTCGCACTGTATGCTTGCTGAGACTGTCCCGACCCTGGATGGATAGATGGATAGAATAATGAAACACGTACTACAAAGATATTTCAATGTTCCTTAAAAGTTTTGAAGAATCGGAGTTCTCAGCTTACAGATGACTTTACATTTATTACAGAGCTGAATGTGTCATGATTGGGTATTTGGAGAAAGAAAAAGAAGGACAGGAATTGGGGGTTAGTATGTTTGAAAGAGACAGTACTGCTGCAATAAATTATTTCATCGAAAGTCGTGCACGGTGCAGCAAGCATCTTGCGTGAGGCAGGAACAATCTCTGGATGGGGAGCCAGTTCATCACTATCACTGCGCCACCGCATTCCCATGTTTAATAACATGCTTTAATTCCTATCATAAAAATTATTTATTATTTATTAAAATTATTGTAATATCACAAATGTAAAAATATTTGCCAAAAGTCTGAATGTGATTGAGGCTCCGGATCCATCTCTACTGGACAATAACGAGAAGGATGAGATCCATTGGACTCCGGGGCCAGCCCAAATCATTTTGGACACCTGGCAGAAGTATTTAAACTTTTTGAGGGGCCAAGGGAGACTATACCATCCCAGGATGCAAACAACTGCAATTTCTTGGGGCGATTTAAATTAACAGAGGCGGACATCTTGCTGCTGAGGCAGGGTTTGACTTTTGTACTGACACAGATGGATACAGACTTGGAGCAGGTTAGGCAAGACATATATAGATACCATCGTAGGTTGAGGTTACTGAACTTCTTTGATTATGTAGAAAATGATAATCCTCAATTATTTACAGAACCTTCAACATGGATGCCTAAGAACAGCAAGATTAGTAGACCGGTATTGGAGTTGTTGGAAAAGGATTTGGAATCTTTAGGTAGTATGGAGGGGGCAGGAGCTTTTGGTGATAATTTGTCTTCTCAGGAGAGGGAGTCATTGAATTTTTTTTGAAGAAATAAAGAGATTATCTTAATGGTTAAGGGCCAGTATATCTTCGAGGCATATAGGCAGTTGAGGAATCCGGTGCATTATGTTCCAATATAAAAATCGTTAGTGGAGGGAACAAAACGACGATTGGCAAAATTGTTTGAGCAGGGCTTTATTACATATAAGCAGAAAAAAATTTCCAACGCCCCATGGAGCCGTCAGTTAGAAAATTTTACTTGCTTCTGAAGATACATAAGGCACCAGAAACCTGGACGGTTCTATTTGAGATTCCCCCAGGGAGGCCGATTGTGTCAGACTGTTCCTTGTCAACATATAGAGTATCTGAGTATATAGACCATTTCCTGAACCCATTATCTCAGAGGCATTTCAGTTATAGCAAGGATACATACCACTTTCCGCATGTCATTAAACGGTACCAGTTTCCATCGTAAGCGTTTATATTTATGATGGACGTTGAATTGCTTTATACGAATATAGACACCAGACTGGGGCTGCAGGCGGTGAGAAATGTCTTTAAGAAATTTCCAGGTGGGAGGAGACCGGATCGTTATTTATTAGAGTTATTGGAACTCAGTCTAGTGATGAACGAGTTTGAGATTGACGGTAGACTTTTCTTACATATCCATGGGACGGTGATGGGAATGAGTTCCCCAACGTCTTAAGCGAACATCCACATGGTGGAGTGGGAGGTGGGGGTCTTTAAAAAGTGTGCCTGTCACCCATTTCTGTAACTGAGATATCTGGATGACATCTTCGGGATCTGGACCTATTCGGTCCAGGAATTTGACAACTTCGTAGAGTTACATCATACTGCAATTAAGCTGCAGCCGAAGCATGACCCTTTCTCATTGCCATTCCTAGATATGGAGGTCTCCTTCTCTCTTTTGGCTCCAGGGATTCAGATCTTACAATCATGTGTACACTTTAAACAGATGGATACTCATGCGCTGCTGTTTAAGAATAGCTGTCATCCAAAACACACCTTCCAGGGAATAAACAAACCCAATTGATATGATTTTATAGGATTTATTCCAATTTGGCGGATGTACGGGCAGCTACCCACCTTCTGTTCAGTACTCTGCAGAGGAGGGGGTATTCTAGGAGATTTCTTAGAGATATTCAGGAGGAGGTGTGGGAGACCTATTACTATTATTTAATGAGGGAAACCTCAGGTGAGGAGGAGTGAGTGGGGATCCCCCTGGTGTCGTGGAGTAGTGGGGAGGAATCAGTACTGCCATGGTTCATGATACAGACGATTCGAGGGGGAGTGATCCTGAACACTCGATGCCGGAGAGAAATTATATGATCTGTGACTTGTACTGAGTGGGAGGAAAGTGTGACTTATTGTGCCCACCCAATAAATCGACTTTTCCCCTTGCCCTTGTGGAGTGCATGTCAGGTCGGATTCCTGGATCGAAAAAAGAAAATGTAACAGAAAGAAAAAGTAGGAGGGACAGGAGTTTGAAACTTGTAGGGAGTTTGAATTTCCAGGATATTATACGATATGAAAGAGAGCTGGTGCCCATCCTAACTCAGGGTTGATCGCAAGGGAGAATGGACTGGTGGGAGAGTCAGTAGTTTTGATTTAGGGATGAGAAAGGAACAGATGAGTTTTTAGTTGTTGGCCTCACGGTTCCCTAACCTGGACACCAATGGACAAAATAAAATCATTATTCCAATGGTTTTTACCTTTTCCCACCAAGCGAAATGATCAGAATCTTATGTAGCAATTTTCAACAGTGTAGTATGTCTTTTCCACCATTTCAAAATATCCTGTTGGTGATGGCCTACACGAGAAATAAGAACTCAAAGGATCTGTTGGTCAATGTCTCCTGTAGGTCATAAAAAGTGAACACGTTCACCTGGGTGGTTCCTTTTATAATAAGAAAATAATTTATAATCTGAGGATGGATATCGAATTACCCATTTTTCAGCAGTTTCAGGTTATGTCGAAAAAAGTGTGTGTACGGTGTTCAGTGTTGGGACTGCGGGGCCATCTACATCAGAAAAATGAAGAATCCGATGAGAGAGCAACATCTAAGAGAGTTTCAGAGTTGTAAAAAACAGACGATATTGTATACCCATTTTAGGCAGAAAGGACACAACCCTAAGATGTTTGGACTAGAACTTCTGTTAGGTCAGATTATCTTGGGGCATAACGTGAGCTACCACAGCTATGTTGATGACACACAACTGTATTTATCAATAGCCCCCGACGACCCGTCTCTCTTGATTCACTGATACAATGTCTTACTTGTGTTTCTGAATGGATGAGTAGTAATTTTCTTAAACTAAATAAAGAGAAAACAGAAATTTTAGTGATTGGAAATAATTGATATAATAAGGGTATTAGAAAAAAACTTAATCAATTAGGATTAAAAGTCAAGATGGAGGTAAAGAATTTAGGGGTAACTATTGACTCTGACCTGAATTTTAAATTGCATATTAATCAGATAACTAGGACAGCATTTTTTCACTTAAGAAATATAGCATAAGTCAGATCTCTTATAACATTGCAAGATGCTGAAAAATTAGTTCACGCTTTTGTTTTCAGTCGGTTAGATGACTGTAAAGCACTCCTCTCAGGACTACCAAAAAAAGACGGAATGCAGCTGATAGAATTTTAACTAGGAAAAGAAAATCTGAGCACATTATCCCAGTTTTGATGGCAGCTACCTGTGTCATTTAGAATTGACTTTAAAATACTGCTTATAAGGGCGGCACGGTGGCGCAGTGGTAGCGCTGCTGCCTCGCAGTTAGGAGACCCGGGTTCGCTTCCCGGGTCCTCCCTGCGTGGAGTTTGCATGTTCTCCCGTGTCTGCGTGGGTTTCCTCCGGGCGCTCCGGTTTCCTCCCACAATCCAAAGACATGCAGGTTAGGTGGATTGGCGATTCTAAATTGGCCCTAGTGTGTGCTTGGTGGGTGGGTGTGTTTGTGTGTGTCCTGCGGTGGGTTGGCACCCTGCCCAGGATTGGTTCCTGCCTTGTGCCCTGTGTTGGCTGGGATTGGCTCCAGCAGACCCCCGTGACCCTGTATTCGGATTCAACGGGTTAGGAAATGGATGGATGGATACTGCTTATAGTTTACAAAGCTTTAAATAATCTCACTCCATCTTATATTTCAGAATGCCAGTCACCTTACACTGCAAATTGTACCCTTAGATCTTTCAATGAGTGTCTGCTTATAAATTCAAGAGCTAAACTTAAAAGAAGTGGTGAGGCAGCCTTCTGCTGTTATGCACCTAAAATCTGGAATAGACTGCCAATAAGAATTTACCAGGCTAATACAGTGGAACACTTTAAAAAAACACATTACTTTAACATGGCTTTCTCATAGCTTCATCTTAGTTTAATCCTGATGCTCTGTATAGTCAAGTAATTATCATTATTATTCATAGTGGCTCCAAAATCCGTACTATCCCCTACTTTCTCTTCTGTACTTTTTCCGGTTTTCTGTGATGGCGATCTGCATCACCACCACCTAATCAAAGCACCATGCTGTCCCTACATTGATGGATTAAAGTCCAGAAGTCCACATGACCGTCATCATCAAATTCTTCTATGAGAACCCTGAATACAATGAGGACTGATTGAGGTCATTTATGTTAGGTAGAATGCCTAGAGGTGGCTGAGCGGTCTCGTGACCTGGAACCCTTGCGGATTTAATTTTTTTCTAAAGCTGTCTGAAGTTTTTTTTTGTTTTTTTCAGCCCTCCGTGGCCATAGGATCTTACTTTTATTCTATGTTAGTGTTCTCTAATTTTAATTCTTATTTATTTTGTCTTTTTTTTCTCTTTCTTCATCATATAAAGCCCTTTGAGCTACATTGTTTGATGAAAATGTGCTATATAAATAAATACTGTTGTTGTAGAACAGGACACTGGGTGGATCAAGGGACAATGCCTAAAAAGGGAGCAATTTTGGATTGAGGCACTGGGGACTAAAACCCCTAATGACCTTAATGAAATATAGTTTGCTCAATTTTACATTTTTATATAAAAAAGTACCTCCAAGGGGCCTTGGGAACTGGAACAAGCGATAGTATACTCAAAAAACATGAGACAGCTGTCAGAAAATATTAAAATAAAAAATAACACACACATTTCAATCAACATGAACATCCTGCTGTGATGTGGAGTCACAAATGTGGTGAAAATAGATGTGTCGCTTCCAAAACATCCTGCCCAAAAGAGATCCACTGCAATCCAGCTAACACCAACTTCAAACTGCTGATTTTTAAGGATCTAAAATGGGAAGCTGGCTTAAAAATTTCAAAATTTAAAGAAATGTTCCAAAAATGTATTAAAGAGCTCCATAAGGAGGAGGATGTGGTAAACTCCTGGCATGTACGCAAAAGGACAACCATTTAATGGAAAGATTTATTTATCAAAATATCAAAAATTACAAGAATGTTCAAAAGAGCAAAAAGGAGTTGCTTAAAATCAGTCCCAAGCAAACAAGTCTCAATACACTTTCAAGAGCAAGAAGTTAACTGAAACTAATGTATCCAACAAAGTAAGCAATACTCACAAACTGTAGCAAAAATGGATGATCTCAAGCTTGTGAGTCTCCTCAGCTGACTTATATAACCAGAGGGAGGGCTCAGTAGTTGTGACATCAGTGTGGTCCTGCCTCCTAAGGACTTCACCCATAAAAAAAAACAAACATAAAAGAACATTGACATGGGACAGAATTTAACTATGTTCACAAGAAGAAATGCATGAAAATATGAAAGAAAATAATTTAAAAAATAACAATGAAAGTTAACATATAAAACATCCTAAGGATATGGAAAATGACAAAATCACACATGAATATTGGGGCAAAGTCTACATTCTACAGTAACAATGACCCCTTTGTAATCTGGATCTCAGACCTAACCCAATTTAATTTGAAACATATCAAATACTCTGAGGTGGACTGAGGAATACTTGAACTTTTGAAATATCTAACTGTAAATTCTAACTGTAAGTTAATGATTTGTGGATCTTGAGAAGGCATATTCATGCTTTCATTAAAATGTGTTAGTGAAGCCACATTATAGAACTTTTACACATTTATTTCCTTTGACCTTCTCTAATTAGGAATGCTCTGCATCTCTTAAATGATACACCTAAATGTCTAATTACACTGAAATACAAAGACAGATGGGTGACAGGCAGAAGTGCTGTAGGGCACATTAATACAGATTGTAAATAAATGATAGCTCACAAAACATCTGGAAGTTAGCTTGGATAATCAGTCAATATTTACCCAGACTGTGATTGGTAGAGTAAACGATAGAAAAATGTAAAAATAAAATATCCAACAATTTGTATATTAGTGAATGCAGCAGTGACAAATGCATAAGAAAAATGAATATCAGTGACTAGATTGCTGAAAATAAACTGTTAGCTTTGGTGCACATTAAGTCCATTCATTTTCTAAACCGGGCGGCACGGTGGCGCAGTGGGTAGTGCTGCTGCCTCACAGTTTGGAGACCTGGGTTCGCTTCCCAGGTCCTCCCTGCGTGGACTTTACATGTTCTCCCCGGGTACTCCAGTTTCCTCCTACAGTCCAAAGACTTGTAGGTTAGGTGCATTGGCGATCCTAGTTTGTGCTTGGTGTGTGTTTGCACCCTGCCCAGGGTTTGCTTCCTTCCTTGTGCTCTGTGTTGGCTGGGATTGGCTCCTGTGACCCTGTAGTTAGGATATGGTGGGTTGGATAATGGATGGATTTTCTAAACCTGCTTTTTTTCTTTGCAGGACTGAAGGGAACTTCTGCCTACTGAAACACGACTGGTCAAAAGGACTGTGTGCCAGTATATAGCAGGCCATGAACAGTTATACAAAGAAAAGTAACGGACCAAATTAGAGTTGTCAATTTATCTGTCAGGAAATGGAGCCAAAATGATTGTGTGGCCTCCTAAAATAGGCAAGGGAGCAGGTTGTGTGTCCTGCAGAGGCCCACCTGAACTCAGCTAGGCCCCTAATACTACCCTCTGGCTTCAATTGCACCATGCCCAAAAATAGGTAGTTGGCAAAACAACTACTGTATAAATATCACCAAAATATAACAAAAGCCCCACAAGATCAGGGGTATGTTATGGTCAAGCCGGGGTTCCTCCCCTTGCTCATGTTTACAGTGCTTCTTGTTGTCTTACAGAGACACTATGTTGTTAAAATAAATCACCAATAAAGGGTACTGTTTCTTCAAAACTTTTTTTAAGATTACAGATAATGTAAAGATATTAATACTCATCTAATACAATAATAAAAATTCTGTCCTACTCTTGCACATTGCCTTTCTTTAAAACAAGTCGAGTAACATTTGACATGATTTCAATTATGGTTTAGTTTACTTTTGCAAATTTAGCTTGAGAGAGATCACTTTACGTTTAGATTTTGTATAAAGCATTCTCCTTTTTAAAATTCTGGATAGCTGATGGCAAACAGATCTTCAAGTAGTTAGCATGAGCTGCTGCAGTGGCAGCAGAGTTGAGGATGTATGCCAGCCTACACCTTACGCCTGAATGTGCTGCCTGTACAAATAGTGACATGGTGGGCTGAGCATGTCTCTATTACATAATATATAATAAACAAAGATAGCCAGTAAAAAATTTAAAACAATCCAATTTTCCATTTGTCCATCTTCTTACCCTCTTCATCTTGAACAGTGCCGCAGGGGATCTGAAGCCTATCCTAGTAAGCACTGAGTGAAAAGAAAGAACAACACCTGGATAGGGCAGCCCATTGCAGGGTGAACACACAGACACACAGACACACACACTAGGGTCAATGTAGTGTCACCAATTCACCTAACCTGTATGTCTTTAGACAGTGAGAGGAAACCGGATCACCCAGTCATGTGGAACATAAAAACTCCACACAGGAAGGACCCAGGACATGAACCTTGGTCTACTTACTATAAGGCAGCAGCACAAGTATTACACCACCCTAAAAATAACATAACATTAAAATAATATGCCAAAATGAACAAAAACAACAGTAAAGTATAAAGTACAAATAATTCAAACGGATGCATACCACTAACATGGAAGGAAACTTGATTATCTAGAGAAAAGCAGCACATTTATGGGAAGAACATTAAACCTTCTTGCCAGGCATTGAACATGGGACCCTAGAACTGGAAGGCAGGAACAATGATGATTACACCCATGAGTGTTGAAGGTGGGGGTTTGGTGGAAATGACTAACTAGGGGTCTTCATGGAGAAGGTCCCAAAAAGACTTCAACTGAAACTTTTGTCTCCTCACAGACTGCTGTAAATCCCTCCATCTTCAAGGGGAAATCTCCAGAGTCCAATTATCCATCCAAGTTGACAGTTTGGCGACAAAATATGTTGGGCACATTTCTAAAATCTGGTGCTGTGCCCCTGAATGCACCTTAGATGTTAATATGATGGTTTTAAATGGAATCTAAAAACTCATCTTTTTAGAAAGATATTTGGTTAAAGTATAAATAGATTTTCTTGCTTTATTATTTTTATTTTTACTCTGTAGCACTTTGAGATTGCTAAAATATAAAGTGCAATATAAATAAAATGTATTATTATTATTATTATTATTATTATTATGTATTATCATGTATATTATTTTAAGGACATATAAACCCAGCCTCAATTTTGGAGCCAGCTCCAAGCCCAGATAAATGGGGAGGGGGTTACCATCATGAAAGGCACCCAGCTGCAAAAGTCTAAAACTTATAAAACATCAATGTAGTGTAGTAAATCAATTGGAGATATTTTTTCTGCAAGTCAGTGTTAACATTCCAGAATACTTTTGAAAGACAGAAGGGGGAAAAAGGAAGAATTAAATGAATAAGATATTATTAAACAGAAAGTATTAAATAGATAGATTTTCTAAATCAAAAATGTAATTTTTTTAAATTATTAGATGGACTGTTAAAGTGAATATACTAAGGCCTGCACCAGATACTATGAACTTTCTAATTTAATCTAGTGTGCTGTCGAAAATTATTTATGCCCTTCCAAATAAATAAGACGTGTCTTTTGTTAGGGGTCACACTAGTTTTGTCAGTTAATCCATCAAAGTATAAAGTGTGTAAAATGCTGTATGTGCGCAACATGATATGAATCACCAACGGTTACCAGATATCATTCTGAAGGCTTTAGTGGTATCTTAAACCACTTATAAGAAAAAAATATATATACTGGTCCTGCAACGCTTCAGAAGGTGTGTGCAATCCCATGGGACACAATTTTCACATTGAAAAATTGCATCATCCCTGCTAGCTCAATGTCACTCTAACCTTTTACACAGCAAGAGGCAATGTGAGGCTCCAGATTTAGGTCTGTCAGTCATTTTTATGCTTATGGGAATTGTTGCAATAACATCTGTGTTAGTTTGTGTTCTTTGCTAATATATCAGTATACTGTGTATTTCAAGATGTGGTCAATTGTCTAATAGTTGTTTTATAAATGGAATATGTACCTAACATAGTATTAGGTTAACTTAGAGTTTGTCAAGGTGTGTAGCCATCTTTTAACAAACCCATACTGCAGCTGAACTGAACTAATGATAATAAAAGCCTTTTCAGTATTGATTTAGAAAAAGCTTGTCGTACCACACTTTGCATTCTGTCAAAAGATTAGATAAAAAAGTTTCTTTTCTTTTGAGTTAAAGAGAAACAGTGGGTTACTGTAGCAAAATATAGGAAATTCATATACAGTCTACTAAGAATGAAAGACCTTCAATTTTTGGAAAATATCACCATGTCATCCAAAAAACTAAATCACCATCACGCACTGCAGGAACTGAGAGAATTTTAAGTTAGTTAATTAATCATCAGACTTATCTTGTGGCATTACCAGTAATTAACCAAAAACATTTGCAAGGTTCCTACTTTATTTACCTTTTTTCTGGTGTCAGAAGCGGTTCTCCAGCCTTTAGATTTACATTTATCAAGTTAACTGAGACACACATGCTTTAAGCAACAGAATAACACAATTTATTTGTAATCACAAGGATGATAGAAGTATGGTAAAAGTATATATATATATAGAGTGTGCCGGGCAGCCATGGCCATTACCCAGCCAGAACGCCAGCTGGATGGAAGGACTGGGGCAGAGAGCATCTGCAAGACATTATCTCCCCTGGAACGTTAGAGGGCAGCCTTCCTGGGCGGCTGTGGCACCACGTATTCCCGCTGGGCACGATAAGAGCTGGAGTTTGGTACAGCCCTGTTGGGTTTTTCTCCAGGTCCTCTGCCAAACTGACGGCCAGAGAATCCTGCCAACTACGCCACTGTGACATAGGGGGCGCTGTCGTCCCCTTGAACCCTCAGATCAGACTCCAGACACCAGATAAAAGTCCAAATAATTGAATTTAATGTTTTCAATAGTGCACAAACACTTCCACCTCCACTATATTCAGTAATACAATAATAATTCAATAATAAATACAATACACAAATCACAATTATCCTCCACACCTCCCAGCAGCTTAGTCACCCTTCCTCCCAACTCGGCCCACTGCTGGGATCTCCTTGACCCGGAAGTGTTTCTCTCTCTCTGTCCATGTGACTTTGCAACAATTCCGGGGCGGATGAAAACTTCTTTTTCTTCAACCTGAAAGTACGTCATTTCTTCTGTCCCCGCGACTGGGATGTACTTCTGGGCTGTAGGGAAAATATTCCTTGAGCCACACTGCGGCGTCCTCTGGGCTGTGAATAAAGACTCCATTGTCCATGATTTCCTGCTGGAATTCGGGGCACCTCCATGCTGCAGGGAGGGCTCCATATGGCGGCCTGGGGGTATTGGCGGGGATAAACTGCCGGCCATATACCACAATGTATAAAAATGAGTACAGTTTTTCTATTTTATCCTGGTGTATCTCAAAAAAATATAATCACTAAACCAAAAAATAAAAAGAACACGATCCCTTAAGTGAGTGGTAAATGAATTGTTAACATTTATTAACATATGAAGGTATTAGAAAATTAAGTTGACCTGATTGAAATTTTTAAAATTATGATATGAAATACGTTGTAGTATGGTGGATTTAGGCTGTTACTTATACTTACATATTATAATATTAAACATTTTTATAAGTATGGCAACAGCCTGTTAAAAAATGCAAACATGTTAATCCCTATTTTACACGTAATGATGACCACACTGCCCTCAGATCTCCATAACACTGTATAGAAAATACCAGCTTTTGAAATTGGATGAATGATTCCTGAATCTTTAAGGTATGGGAGAGATCTGAGGCCACGTTGTTATTAGTCAGTGACATTATAACTTTAAACAGTGTCTCTATTATGTTTTTTTGTTAACATTAAGGATACTAGAAAATTATTGTGATTAAAACAAGGTGACAAGATTAAACTTTTTAAAATTATGACTTTTTCAATTTTGATGTGACATGAGTGAAATTTTTAAAATTATGAAAGGAATTAGCACAGTGAATCCAGGCTTTTACTTTAAAATGAGTATAATAAGGACACGGGGACACAGTTTGAAACTTATTAAGGGTATATTTCACACAAATTTTGTGGTGTAAAGTACAGTAGGACTTTAGGAACCTTCAATACTGAACTTAATTTTGGAGGAATTAAGTGGTGCAAAGTTAATAGATACAGAGCCACTGTTTAATTGCAGGTTAGGATGTGAAAAAGTGTCAAAAATAAACAGCATGTCAGGGTGCTAAAATGGAAAAATAAAGAAGAGCTTCTGAGTGATCTGTCGTATAGGCTGGGAGTCAACTGACTGTCTCCTTTCAATGTTTGGTGCTTTTATGTGTCTGGTTCCCGAGAGAGATGATGTGGACTTGGAGTTCCACCATTCATCTTCTTGTTGATGTTTCCCTAAACTGCAGACAGAAGGAAATACTACATTAACAAGTGTGCCCCCTCTTGAACCGGGGTGGTATTGCTTTCTTGAGAAATGTCTTGAGAATGCCTGTGTGTGCCTGACAGTGGATAGGATTGTGTGATATGAGATGCACATGGTGATGCCTGATTTTATTAGATAATTTAATAAAAGTGTTTGGGCTTTGGAGGAGTGTGAGTGTGTCTTGTTGCGTGGCACAGCAGCTCTCAGCTGTTCAGTCGATTGCCTCATTTGCGCTCCGGGGTTTGTCATCAGCTCACCTGCATTCCTATCCATATATTAAAGGAGTCCAGGTAGGAAACAGCAGAAAGAACAATGGAAAGATAAAATGATAGAAAAATAGAAAAGAAGAAAAAAATAGAAGTTAAATTGGAAGGAAGACTGTGAGGGCAGGATTGCGAAGAAAGCCAGTGCTCTGGAATGGAAGCAGGCAGAAGTGGAAGTAGAAAGAAGTATAATTAGGCAACTGGGAAGGTGGTCCCGATATAACTGCACAACTGGCGCTGAAGGGGTCGGGTTCACTCCTGCTGAGCGATCTGGAACCTAGGACAACCTTGTGCTCCATGTGGGCACCTTCCCCATAGTAGTGTTGAGGCTGATGAAGCCAACCCAGGTTGTAGATTGGCGATCTTCAATGTGCTAAATTGTTTGTTCTTGTCACAGTTTTACTAATGTTCTAAAAACAAACAATAAATATTGCTTTTCTGAATCAATCCTAGTACCTTTACCCAATTCCAGGGTGGCCAACTCTGGTCCTGGTGGGCTGCAGTACCGGCAGGTCTTCATTCTAACCATCTTCTTAACTAGTGAGCTGTTTTTGCTGCTGATTAACTTGTTTTGCCTTAGTTTTAATTAATGTGACTCAGACCCCTTAGTTTTTTTTTTTCTTAATGAGCAGCCAAACAATAATGACACACAAAACAAGCCACCACATGACCAGCTCACCTGAAAATAAAGAAAGTTGAAGTTTTCGATCATGTTGGTCTGCTCAGGTCACCAAAACATCTTGACGGTGGTCTTAGAACAAACAGAAAATCAACAGTCTGCTGTGGCAGAATGAGAGAAGCAACAAGTCATGATATTCAATAACAGCTTTAATTAACAGCAAAAATTGGCTTCTCATTAAGAAACTTGTTGGAGTTTGAAGCCTCAATTTAGCTGGTCATCTGTTGGCTCGTTTTACATCTCATTTCTGTTTCGCTGCCATTTAATGAAGAAACAAATCAATTCAGAAGACTGAACCATAAAAAACAGGGCTACTAAAATGAAGGGAAAAGGAGTTAATTAGCAGTGAAAACTGTTCACTGATTAGGAAAAGGGTTAGAATGAAAAACTGCAGCCACTGCGGCCCACCAGGACCAGAGTTGGACACCCCTGCTCTACACACACCATATAAAATTAAATGAAGTCTTTATTTTGTAAATATATACTCCCTTCCAGAATGGTAACTCTGTTACTAATCCAGCATTGTTTTAGTAATGCCTGAGAAAACTGTTAATGTTACGTTTTTATGGAGACCAAAAAAAAAGAAAATTCCTGATTCAACAGGTATCAATATGGACCAACGCTGAACAACAGCAATTGATGCCCATGAAAAAAAAGTTACATGTGTCACATAATACTCCTGTCAGTCATTCAGTTTATACTCCAAACATGTATTTTGGCTAAAATATTGTGAGATAAACCACTCCTGGAAAATCAAAATTAAGTAAAGTGAAAATGCTTTTCAGTTAAGGGAGTTGCCTCTCTTCTTATTTGTTAGTATTCAAACCATAAATTCAGCACTTCCTGGGTTTTCATCGGCTGTTTGTAAAACTGCAGCTTTAAATGTATTTTCCATTTCTTGAAGCATCTGAAACATGTTCAAATACAAGACATATTTTTCATCTGATAAACTTTTCACTGTCTTTAGTTAACTTTCTATCTCTAGTTGTACACATCTCTCAGACCAGACTCCAGAATGGTGATATCATGAGTCCTGACCAATGAGTGACTGTGGAAGTCAGTTAGTCAATCATTTTCTAACCCACTTAGTCCTGAACATAGCCTTGGGGGAAGCGTGAGCCTATCCCAGCCAGCACAAGGCGCAAGGCAGGAACAAACTCTGGACAGGGTGCCAGTCTATCGCAAGGTAAACACATCACCTCAACCTTTTACTATGGCCAATTCAGTGTTGTCAATCCACATGCCCTCCATGTCTGTGGACTGTGGGAGGAAACCAGTGCAGATACAGGGAGAACATGTAAACTCCACACAGGGAGGACCCGGGACGTGAATCCTCGTCTCCCTACTGTGAAGCAGCAGCACTTCCACTGAGCCACCATGCCACCCCTTGAGAGGGGAAGGTGGACGATCAGTTCAAAGGTCTGTTGTCATTTTAGCATTCTCCACTCATGTTCATACAAGGAGTTTCTGGAAATGCTTAATTTAACACATTTTTTCAGAAAAAAGGTAGGCTTGAGCATCAGCACACAAATAGATATCTGATGTATGGATTATGTGTCACAAATAATTTGAGATTCTTTTTATTATTTTTCTGTTCTGACCTTTGGTCCCAGTTGACACTAATTGCATTAGGAATTTTGTTATCTTCAATCTCCTTCAAAACATGAGATTAATCATTTTCCTCTGGCCTTTTTTCAAAACTGTGAAAATCACAGATTATCAGAAAATTATCATTTTTGGGTGGACTCCATTAAGAATGTCATATATAAATATTCCGTATGACTCTAAAATTATGTTACATACTTTTATGAGGCGAGAACCACCTGTTAGAATACAAATGTTACTCCTTGTTCTCTGTGCAATGGTGATTGCATAGCCCTCAGATCTCCACAATGCTGAACAGAAAACATTACATTTTAAAAATAGATCAATGATTCCTGAATTGCTATGGTGTCCTGAGGTCACATATTCTAGTAATCAGTGACATTATAACTTTAAAAAGTGTCTCCAGTAGGATACTTTTTTGGTTTTTTGTTTTCAGTTAATATTTTGCAACAGTTTATTAACTTGAGATTTTATTTAATTAATAGCAACACTTAGTGGATTGTGGTACATTACAATACCATCCTATTTATAATGTGTATGTGAGAAAGGTGGTTTTGGAATTTGCCAAATTTTTTTTTTACAAAGATCCATATCTAACTATTTGTGGCACCGTTGGAATAAAATTACAGGAATGACAGGAAATAAATATGAATTTCTACTCAAGGGCAGGTAAATGCATAAGGTTTTAATGTGTCCTTCTGGAGTGGAAATGACTCACTGATACTTAAATACAATTTATGATGCCTCTGCCAAGTGCATATTACTGTCTAAATGTGTTGTTCATATGCTAGCAATATGTCCCCCAGAGAAAATAAATTGCTGTTGTCAGTGCTGTACAGACTAAAAGACTCTGGTATGTACTGAAATATTTTGTTATTATTTTGTTGGTAATCATTCATTCTTTTCAAGCAAGTAATACAGTGAGGAATAAGAAGCAAAACTGCAAGGTGTGAATGTACACATAAAAATAAATACTTAAGCTATGATCTCATATCAGTTCTGGTTTTAGATGTGTTCAAATCATACATATTACTGTATAATGGATAATGTAAACCCAAGCCATGCACATCTATTGACAATATGTCATGTTATTTACATTACTCATTCATTTTAAAGCCACATTTGTCTGTTAGGAGTCCCCTGGAATGCTCTATCACAAATGCATAACCAGCCCTGAGTGGGTGCAGAACCACACGCTGTGATGCGCAATAACCTACACGTACCTTGTCATGGTTCTACTATGGAGCACCGATGATAAACCAGTGTGAGTAAGAGAGTCACAGACAAGAGATTACAGAAATAGTTAAACAAGGTGATATTGAAATATCAGTTTCCTTGTGAAAAGCTAAAGTTAAGTGCAAAAGCATATTGGTAAATGCATCAAAAAATTACAGTTCATGTAGGTGAAATGTATTCATATATCCCTCCTCCCTTGTTCAGACTGCTAGCTGGGACCACCAAGTCAAAAACAGAAACACACCCCAAATTCCAGTAGCAACTTTAGTCCTGTTCCCTTCTCCCTCGTCAATGCTTCTTGAAGGGATCACCAAGGGCTTTCGGAATCCAAACAAAAATCTAAGTCCTTTTCCTTCTTTCTCAAGCTCCTCCATAATAAACAAATAAACAGAGCACAATTAAAACTAAAGTCCACTTCACCACATTTATCTCAGTATCTCAATGCTATAGAGCAGGGGTGAGCAACGTCAGTCCTGAAAGGCCGTAGTGGCTGCAGGTTTTGTTCCAATCCAATTGTTCAATGAGAAGCCAATTCTTGCTGTTGAAGCCCAAGCAACATTTTTCTACTTTTATTTTATTTGTCTCACTTCTTAAGGTTTCCCACCTTTAGTTGCTTATTTTAGTTTAAAACAGCTGCATTCACTGTTTTAATTTTCTTTGTTAGCAACAAAATGCAAATGATAAAGGAACCAGCAGTTCTCCGTCTAGCTTGTTTCAATCTACCCATTTCATCATGAACTATCTGGTTTAAAAAATATGAAGGAAACAAGAAAAAAGTAAAGGACTGCGAATTACTCACACATTTTAGGCTGCAAATCATTCGGATGATATCCTTGGAACGCAAATCCTAAAAATCTTTTATAAAGCACATTTATCACATTTAAAATTGCCCAAAATGTTTTCAAGCAAGATTCAACCTGTGAACATTGCAATCGAGCTCCAGTCTCACTAGACCACATGTTCTGGGTGTGCACCAAATTAACATTTTGGACAAAGATCTTTGCATCCCTAGCAGACAGCCTTGGTGACACAGTCACTCTTAACACATTAACAGCTGTGTTAGGTGGACTCCCAGATGGCCTTAGAATGGAGAAGGACAAACAAACTGTAATTGCCTTTACTTCACTATTAGCACGTAGACTTGTCTTGCTCAACTGGAAGAATCCCATTCCACCACTCTTAAGTCAGTTGGTAACTAATGTTATATACTATTTGAACTTGGAGAAAATCAAATTCTCACTTACAGGATCTGTACAAAACTTTTTAAAAATTTGTCAGGATCTAATCGATAACATTTTAGAATAAGCTTCCATTTCAGGGAAAAGAATATTCATCTGTTCCTGCTCCTTTTAAAGAGTAGTTATGGTTGCTGGCTTCTCTCTTTTTCTCTTGGGTGGGGGTCAAATTTGGCTCTGATTTGTTAAATTTGATTTGATTGTATGGAATGTTATCTATTTCTAATTAAAATCAATGAAAATATTTTTAAAAAATGCCACACATGATCTTGCACTTTCAGTTACAGAGCACAGCCAGGGTCTCAATGTATAAGGAGGGAGGCTGCTCTACCAGCCAAAGACATTCTAGAGCATCGTGATTGTATATGTATGAAGTTGTTTATCATGCTCCATATATGGATGTTTCAGGGTGGCTATGTACATAATTACAAGGTGATTGTGATTTACAAAGTGTAGATTACACAGAAATGTACATGCACTATCTATATATATAATTCACTAAGGCAAGACAACCATGAAAAGCACGCCGGAAGGGGCGTGGATTCACTAAGCCGCCGACAAGTGAGACACCTATGGTGCACACAGAAAGGAGCCACGCCCACCAACTCCAAGACCATTGGATACGACAACTCGCAGGGCCACGCCCACCAACTCGGACGCGACGACACAGAAAAAATGGCGTCATTTATGTTCGTCTGTCGTAGAGGCCACATGCAGAGCAGGTCAGGTTAATGTCATGTACCTCCGAGCTACGTTGACTGTTCATAGAGGCATGTTTCTCGCGGAGGTGAATCGCCATATGCAGTGTGTGAAACAGTTTGCGAGGGGTATCCCATGGGATCCTTAAAACAATCCTTTAAAACTGAGGTTAAAGCACAATGAAGGAATCAGTCTTTAAAAACCAATAAGCCCTGTGCCTCTGTTTCATTACTGTCTCACCTGCTTCACCAATGCAGGCCCTGCAACAGTCGAGACACTCTGTCAGCAGCTGACCTTCTCTGTGCCTGATCGGTTCACACAGAGGCAGCGCCAGAGATAGACAGAGGCACACACACAGGCAGCTGGTGGGCGGCTCTCCGTGACTTTCTGTTGCGAGCGGACACATAACCAGGCGGTGTGTATGCTTCGAGAACGAGGCTGGACGCGGCTTGCGACCGGGCACATAGGCAGGTAGTGTGTATGCTTCGAGTGCGAGGGTGGACGCAACAGGACCATCTAGGAAAAATCATGTTGCGGATGTGATTCGCTGTATGCAGTGTGTAAAACAGTTTGTTTGTCGCAGATGTGAATCGCTGTATGCGGCGTGTAGAACAGTTTGCGAGGGGTGTCCCTGTGTCTTTCCAGAAGTGTTCAACCATCAATAAATAATTATGCAGCGTTTGTTATGGCGCGGGTTCACTATTGCGTTGTATTTTGCTCTCTCCAGAGTTCCATCTTTTCATTCACTTACTGTTGTATTCTCACACTAACCTGTTTTAGACAACCGTGTCTTTCCAGAAGTGTTTACCATTCAATAAATAATTATGCATTAGATTGAGCGTGTGTCTAGGCGTGGGTAAGCCGTTGAACCCCATTCGGGCTGCAAACCGTGGAATTGCCACTAAGTGCGACTCATACGCTCCCACTGTTTTAGTCCCAACCCTTTGTACACACCCCTCTCCCACACGTTGACTGTTAATAGAGGCATGTTTCTCGCGGAGGTGAATCGCCATATGCTGCGTGTGAAACTGTTTGCGAGAGGTATCCCATGGGATCATTAAAACATTCCTTTACAACTGAGGTTAAAACACAATGAAGTGAGCAGTCTTTAAAAAACGAGTTTTCGGTTACAATGTACGACCGCGTGCAGCATAGCAAAGTGTTGCACACGCTACATACAGCAATTCACATCCGCGACAAACATGCGTCTTCTTAGATGCTCCTGCACTTTGTACACACACCCCTCCCACCTCGCTACGCCGCACGGACGATTGTGTGTTGGTTCGTTTCGTGCATTGTTACAATGTTGCTTTTCTTGCTGATTTATTACATTACAGATTTTGCAAATGTTAAATTTTCTTCCTGTGCTTAAAAATTATTAAAAAAACGGCCTGATTATGCGGCGTATGGTACGCCGGGGGTTGGCTAGTGTTTTATAAATCTCATTATTTTCCTATTTTTTTATTAATTTTGGCATGCATATACGAGTACTTTCACACAAAGTTTTATAGATAGGACTCCAAGATATTAACATTGTTGTTTTTAAGCCATTCCTGTGTATCTTTGACTTTATAATAATAATAATAATAGTAATAATCCGAGGGATGTTCAAAAAGTTTCCGCACTTTTATATTTTCGTTGGAAATGCTGAAGGTGGGAGGAGTAGTAATTGGGCATTAAAAACTTGGTACGACACTGGAAAAATTGTATCGCAAATAAAGGTGACTATGCAGAAAAGTAATGTCATTTGTATTTGAAATTCTTAATAAATAGTTAAGAAAAAGTGCAGAAACCTTTTGAACGTTCCTCGTAATAATTCTTCTCATTTATATACTGCTTTTCTCACTACTCAAATCACTTTACGTAGAGGTTGGGGAGCCACTTCCACAACCACTAATGTGCAGCATCCACCTGGATAATGCAACAGCAACCATTTTGCACAAGTACACTCAGCACACACTAGCTGTTAGGTGGTGAAAGGGGGAGAAACAGTTAGACAATTAGAGACATGGGATGATTAGGTGGCCAGAATGACAATTTAACCAGGGCATAAGGATAAAACCTACTTTTTATGAAGGATGCCCAGGGGTCCTTTATGACCAGAAAGAATCAGGGCCTCAATTTTACAGCTTATCTGAATGACGGTGCCATTTTTACAACACAGTGTCCCCATCACTGCACTGAGGCTTTGACATGCACATTTAGACCACAGGGTAAGCTCTCCCTGCTGGCATTGCCAACTCCTCTTCCTGCAGCAACCCAAGTTTTTCCTGATTGGTCTCCCATCTAAGTACTGACCGGGCCTGAACATGCTTAGCTTCAGTTGGATGACCAGTTTTGAAGTGCATGTGGTATGACTTCTCCCAAGGCGTGGGTTTCTTGAAGACTGAATTAGGGTGTCCTCCAGGAACTTCCCCGTTTTTCACTGCATTCATTTTCCCTTCTAACTTCACAAACCTTCTAGGGCCTACTGCAGAGAAGCATCCCAAGTATCACCATGCTTCACAGTAACAGGATGGTGTGTTTTTGATAGTGTTTAGAGTACAATCATGGTGTTTAGTGTAATGTCCCAAAAGCTCAATTTTAGTTTCATCAGACCATAAAACATTTTTTTCAGCTGACTTCACAGTCTTGTATGTTCCTTATGGTAAACTCTAGCTGAGATGTCATGTGCATTTTTTTAACAATGGCCTTCTGTTTTTCTCCCCAGTCTTTTTCACTGTAGCTTGTAGATCCTTCAGAGTTATCTCTTAGAGGCCTCCATCATTAGCCTCCTTCTTGCAATCACTCCATTTTTGGGGATGGCCTGCTCTAAGCAGATTATAACTTTATTAATGATTGATTTAATTGGAATCCGGGTGATATTCTGTAACTTGGCTATTATATTTTCTCCATTCCCTGGCTTGTGCTTTTCAATCAGCTTTTCACATACTTGCTCATAGTGTTCATTTTGTCTTTATTGTGTAGTTTAGCCCACCATACTGACTCGCCACCATTCACTACATTTATACTACAAACAATGGAAACCCCTTGACTCCAGACAGATGATCTCCATTGAACTAATTCTGCGACTTATAAAACCAATTGGCTGCACTACTGATGATTTACGGGTGTCATATTGTGTATACCATAAATACTTAAGTGATCAATTATTTTGTGTTTTATATATGTATTTAATGTAGGCCACTTTGCACTTTGACATTAAAGAGTCTTTTTTTCTGTTCATCAGTGTCAAACTGCTAAATGAATTCCAATGGGATTCAAAGTTGTGCAACAATAAAATGTTAAAACTTTAATGGGCTGAATAATATTCATAGGCATTGTATGACACTGGCTGCTTGATTTTAATAAGTGAAAAAAAGCAAAAGCTGTTATTTACAAGTTACATTTTAATATCTTTTATAAGGGGATATGTTTATAATTAAAAATATGACTTACAAGGGAGAGATGAATACGTTAGATCTCACAATATTAAAGAAAAAGTCAAAGACAAAAATGAACCATTTTGCTGCATTGCGCCTTTCTACAGCAGCAGTATTACATCCTGAGCTACCTGCCCACCGTCCTCATATTTCTCCCCTACTAGTGAACTTCCTCATATTTGTCCTCTACTAGTGAACCTCTTCCCAAGTCTTGACTCATATCTTTTTAAACTGGAGGTGGCTTTAAACAACCTTTTTTCATGTGGGCATCTGCCAATCTACCACAAGTCAGTTTCCCATTTTTGAGCATTTCTCAGTTTATTTTTAGTTTTGGCATTATTTCCATGCAATCCAAAAACAACCTGTCATTTTGAATGTCTTTCAGGCTGATTTGATGAGTACCATCACCTTATTTGACATGTTTTCTGTGCTAGTGCTTAACCACTACAAAATGAAGGCCCTGCAGAATTCTACCTTCAAAGCACTGTAGTGACTACTGATCAGTGTAATTTTAATGCACTATATACAGCACCTAAAAAAAAAAAAATATGCAGAGCCCGTGCAAGCACACATTTTACACAAATAATAATAAAAAAAAAACTAAAGTGTCATACCTAATGAGTTAACAATAAAATAGATGAAGACTCTGAGATTTGAAGCCATGTATTTTTAGCTTTTGTGATTTTCTTTCATGGTTGGTTTTGTTCTCCTTCACATATCAAATAAGGAAACACAGCAAAATGTTAAATACAGAGTAAAAACTGCTAATCTTGGCATAGATCCTATCAGGCTATCTGCATGATTGAATTCAAATTGCCAATGAATAATTAAATGCTAATTTCCATAAAGGGATTTACCGTATATTATCAGCTTTAGTACTGCCCTCAGTTATTCAGCTCCTAAGAGATCTTTGCTATTAACTGATCCCTGTCAAAGGTTAATGGAAATAAAACAAAATAAAATTCATATAATGCAGTTCATGTTAAAGATGTGTTATGAAAAAGCAATAAAAATATACTTAGAAGGGCACTTAATTTGACTTATCGAAATGCTAAGTTCGGAATTCTTAAAAGGACACTATTCCAAAGACATGGAGCTGTCAAAGCTACACAGATTACAAAGCAATTTAGGTATAAAATTAACACTTCTTTACGCAGCTTGAATGAAATGCGAGTATTAGTTTGATTTTTTTTCCCATTAAAATAAACATGCTTTTTTTTTTACATATAATTGTACTCATTTAACAGCACTTAAGGAGGTTTAACAAACATATAATTGTATTTATTTAGCAGTAGTCGAGGGGGTTTAACATTATATTCAGAATGCAGTGTAAATAATGTGACGGAAGGAAAGCTTGATAAAATGAAAATTCGTTAATCTGCTTCATAACACATTTGAATATAATGTTTAATGTTTACCAATCAGCATACAGCTAAATGGTGTAAAACAGAAACAACCCTTATGTCATTAAGCATTATATAAAGTTACAAATTAATTAAGAATATTAAGAATAGTGGGTGGACACTTGGTTCAAAAAAATAAGACTTCTTATATGTTAAATGATATCAGAGAACAAAAACATAAATTTAAATGTTATGTATGATCTCATTTTCTAATTTGAAAGTCAGTATGGATGTGAGGATGTCCTGGTAAACAGGCAGGTAGTTTCAAGAACCTTTTCTTTTACATTGGCCACCATTTCCACCTTTTAATCAGAGTTTGGCATGAACATTTAAACTCCTTAGTGTTACATTTTTTCAAAAAAAAAAAAAACAACGTAAAGAGCGTTGCATTTTTTAGCTTGGAAAATAACATTTTTATTAAATCTCATCTTTCTACTGTAAAACGTGCAAAACACTAAAAGTACAAAGTCAGAGGTGTTGAAAGTATAATAATAATAATGATGAACAATAATGATAATAATACAAGTGCAAGTGATGCAAGCATCACTTTTGGATTCCCAGAATCCTTTTCAGTTTCACTGACCATTTCAATTTCACTGCCTGAAGACAAATTCATTTTGTCATCACTGCTGATGAGAGGCGTTTCTTACGAACAACAACAACAACATTTATTTATATAGCACATTTTCATACAAACAGTAGCTCAAAGTGCTTTACATAATAAAAAATAGAAAAATAAAAGACACAATAAGAAACAAAATAAATCAACATTAATTAACATCGAATAAGAGTAAGGTCCAATGGCCAGGGGGGACAGAAAAAACAAAAAAACTCCAGACGGCTGGAGAAAAAATAAAATCTGTAGGGATTCCAGACCATGAGACAGCCCAGTCCCCTCTGGGCATTCTACCTAACATAAATGAAACAGTCGTCTTTGGATTTAGGGTTCTCACGGAAGGGCTTGATGATGATGGTCATGTAGACTTCTGGCTTTTAATCCATCCATCATTGTTGGAGCATCATGAAACTTTGAGTAGGTGGAGGTGGCGCAGGCCACCACCACAAAGAAACCAGAAAAAGAAACAGAAAAAGAGAGTAGTACGAGATGCCATTATGTGGCTAGGAGAAGACACGTCTACACCATTACCAGAGTAATGCTCCACACTAATGCTGCTGGCACTTTTATAGCCCGAGTAGTCCTCAGGTCTTACACGAGACACGTCTATACTGTTGCCCAGGTGACACTCAGAATTAATGATTTTAGCACTGTTTTTACAGCCCACATGACACTCGGTTCTAATACTAAGGAGGTTAAGAGGAAAGGGGGTTCTTGATTTGCAAGGACACCTGGACCACTTGGGGAAGTTCTAGGAGGGCTACTGGTGGAGTTATCTAAGCAATTACTAACTATATAAGTGTTCTCGAGGTCTTCCTTTGAAATATTGTAATCCATAGCTGGGGTTTACAAACCCTTACTGGTCAACAAGTTCAGAGAGACATGAAAAGCAAAGGCTCAAAATGACAGGCCAGAGGAAGGAAAGATGGTGGAAGGCATGAGTAGAAGGAGATGATTTATTTATTTTAATTTTATTGATTTTATTGAAATCACACAACATTCCATACAAATAGATCAATTTTACAATAATAGGATTGAAAACAAATCAACCCCCACCCCTGAGAAAGAGAGCATGGGCTGCAGAATAAAACTTAAAACTAGTAATAATAAGAAAATAGATAAATTAATAAGTGAATATAGATGAATGGAGATGAAAAAGAAAAAAAAGGAATAGGGAGAGAATCTGCTTCCTCTGTGCTTTAAAAGCTTATTCTAAAATGTTATTGATTAGATCCTGCTAGGTCTTAAAAAATTTCTGCACAGATCCTTTAAGTGAAAATTTGATTTTTTCCAATTTCAAATGGTATATAACATCAGTTACCCACTGACTTCAAAGAGGAGAGTTAGACTTCTTCCAGCTGAGCAAAATAAGTCTACGTGCCAATAGTGTAGTAAAGGCAATTACAGTTTGTTTGTCCTTCTCCACTTTAAGCCCATCTGGAAGAACACCAACCACAGCTGTTAATGTGTTAGGAGGGATTGTGACACTGAGGCTGTCTGAAAGGCACTTACAAATTTTGGTCCAGAATGATGTTCATTTGGTGCAAGCCCAAAACACGTGACCCAGTGAAGCTGGAACTTGAATGCAGCGTTCGCAGGTTGGATCTTGCCCTGGAAACATTGTACAATTTTAAGCGAGACAGATGTGCTCGATATATAATTTTGAGTTAAATAATTGTATGCGGTCCTCCCTGCGTGGAGTTTGCATGTTCTCCCCGTGTCTGTGTGGGTTTCCTCCGGGCGCTCCGGTTTCCTCCCACAGTCCAAAGACATGCTGGTTAGGTGGATTGGCAATTCTGAATTGGCCCTAGTGTATGCTTGGTGTGTGGGTGTGTTTGTGTGTGTCCTGCGGTGGGTTGGCACCCTGCCCAGGATTGGTTCCTGCCTTGTGCCCTGTGTTGGCTGGGATTGGCTCCAGCAGACCCTCGTGACCCTGTAGTTAGGATTCAGCGGGTTGGAAAATGGATGGATGGATGGATGGATAATTGTATGCTTTGCGCATATGGAGCTCGAGTGAATTCTCTGCATTGCTACCTTCCACTGCTTTTCTGATATGTTGAAGAAGAGATCCTTTTCCCATTGTCCTCTTGGATCTTTGAAAGGGATGGACTGTAAAATGGTTTTATATATTGCAGAGATGCTGTCTAAGTCCTTGAAATTGATCAATACTGTATATTTTCTAGCATAGAGGGAGGTGGGAGGTGAGGAAAATTGGGCAGGTTCTGTTTAACAAAGTTTCTAATTTGAAGATAGTGAAAGAAATGTGTTGCTGGAAAGTTAAATTTAGAAAGTAATTGTTCGTAGGATGCAAAGACGTTGTTTATGTACAGATCTCTAAGTGATTTAATCCCAAATGTTTTCCAGACATTAAAAACTGCATATGTTTGCGAGGGTTGACGAAGGAGATGATTTAACGTATTTTTTGTGACATCAGATATTTCTCTACTTGGTAGACAGGGAACAAGGAACAAATCCTGTAGAGGAAGGCTTTAGGTCTTTTACTTATATTTTGTCTGTTTTTTCTCCAACACCCTATATACTTCTGTTATTGTCATCAATTGCGCTATATCAAACTTAGTTTGTTTATATAGTTTGGACTCTGTAGCATTATTTGAGTTGAGGGTCAGCTGAAGAATGAATCATTCTGGACACAATATTAAACCTGAGGAGCGGACCAGGGCACAGTGCTAACTGCTGCTGTCTCGTAACTTTGCTACCTTAGATTTTAATTCTGCCCCAGCCAGAACTGAAATCTGTCCAGTGATTGCACATTCCACCAGTTCTATTTGCCTTTTTTCTGTATTACCTCCAGTTTTTTCCATATGGTGAACACATGCATGTTAGATACTGAAGACTGATCTCACTAATTTGGGCCAGTACCTACAAATAATTGAAGTACAGTTTATGGCTGGGTCCTACCTATGCTAAGCCATCCCCTTGAAAACACATAATGTATAGGGGACATTTAGAGAATGTGTGAATTAATAAAAGTTTAAATGTGTTTCTATCATTCAACGGGGAACACAAATAACACCGTTTGTTAAGCCTGCATTCTAACCAAATAATAAAGATAAACAGCTATATGAGTTATTCTAAAGTAACATGCAAGGCCTTGACAAAACAGCTGCAAAAAGCTTATCTGAGTCTATAGTAAGTTCTTGCCTAATTAATGGTTGAAATTTTCATTTTATTAGGCATTCACAGTATACGAACATTTCATACTTTTATTTTTTTTTTTGCCTGCCTTAGCAAATGTAGTTAATAAAAACTGCTTCATTACCTGTTTAGTGTACTTTGTACATCAGTGTCAATTACCTTCTAAGTTTAAGCTTCCATGTCAAACCAATTTTGCAAAACGCAACAGAGGAATACAAGGAAAATGAGGCCCAAAGCTGCTAAAAATGCACCTTGCACCAAAGAATAGCTGTAACATTCCACTAGGAAAAGTTTGAAACCTAAAATATGCAGCCTTTTAAATGAGTCAATTTAAAAATAATGAACTTATCAAGAGTTTCAAACATGAATTCTGCTGTATAAGCGTGGGTGTAGTAATCCCATCTGGGTTCATCCTGCAATGAGTGAAAATTTAAAAAAAAGAAAATCTCTGCAACCTTATTGCCTTATGAATTAATTAATACTTGGATAGAAAATAACTACTGGATTTATTTTTTTTCCTCTATAGCCTTTTTTAGATTTAACAATTTGAAGTATTACACTGTAAATTGCATTAGTTGTTATACAATTTATAGATTTCATACCAAGTATAAATTAAATGATATTATCAAATTCACAGATTTCAACTAATCGCATATATTTCATGTACATATTTCTACTCTGAAACAAGTGTAAGCCATGTATGGATTTTCTGAACACACTTAATTGAATTTTAGAGTTACAGGGAGCTATATTGTGAAAGTTGAATTTGAACCCTGATTTGGGATCCACCTAGCATGTGATGTAGGAGTAGTTTTGGATTAAACCAGGTCCATTGATAACTGGGTTTGTGCTGAGTCTCTTACTCTTTTGAGCTTATGGTTAAAGGCTGAGGTGTTATTTTGGTGTTTACTATGATAAACGTCTGAGCCATTAAGAAAAGAAATAAATGTTGTTGTTGGAGAAAGACCCATGCCGACACTGGGCGAATTTGGAAGCTCCACAGAATTGCAGATCGAATGCCAGATTCATAAACAGGTAGATTCCTGGGTTGTAATAACTACAACACCATCCCTTAATATAAAGATGTTTGTATAACTACTGTATATACAGTGTGATGGACAGCGCACATGGGCAGGTATCCTGGTAGGGATGGAGTGTGGTCCCTTAATTGGACAGGAGGTCAGCCCTATGTTGCCACAAGGAGCAAGCTGAAGATCGTTCTGTCTCACATTGAAGACAGGCATTAGGTGTCAACATGATAGTAGGCTGGGTTGGACCCAGCATCAATGCCTGTCGGGGAGGCCACTATATTGAAAGGACAGGGGGAGATAACTCAACAGAAGTACTGGCTTCCCCAAGACATTTGGAGACTGCCTCCTTGGACGATGTTACATGTGCGGATACCCACAAGGCACTCTGGTTATTGTGGTTCTGTAGAACAGCCTTGTTGGGTACCGTGGGGGCTGCCAGGAGATGCTACAGGGATTTCCCATCTCTGCTTTAAGGGACTTCCACTTGACCCAGAACTACTTCCATCAGGCTATGCCGTAGCACCAGAAATATTCCCAGGTCCTAGATAAAAGAAGTCACTCAATCTCATCGTGGCGAGTCAGAGTCGGGTGGAAGTGGACAAACCTTACCTGGGAGGTGTACAGGAGAAAGGAAAGAACATACATGGAAAGATTTGTGTTTATTGCACCTTTGGAACCTTTTTGGAAGGTTGTGTGGAAATAAAACAACTTTACTTTAACGGGAATTTTGTCTGTGAGGTTGTGTCCGGAGTTGGAGCGATTTCTGGCACCCTCTACTGCCCACAACACGTATGTGTTTTTAAATACTATATAGTGTATACGTGAATTTTGTTCTATGAAATAATTAAGCCTGGTTACCTACTAATTTCATTTTAGATGCTTTGCCAATTAGATCTTGGCAATGATACATACTAAGGGGGCTCAAGTTCAGTCTTGGAGAGCCACAGTGGTCGCAGGCTGTTGTTACTATCTAGCTACTTAACTGAAGTAAATCCATGCCAGTAAAAGAACTTCTTTAACTTTGTGGCAATCTAGTGTTTTCAGTTTTGCCACATTATGTCATTCTTGTATTGTACATTTTTTCTTTCAAAGAATATCAGCCAAGGTAATTTATGGATTAGAGCAAATTAATAATTCTCAATCCTTCACTTTCTTCTCATCCATTCCTTTCTGTTTATACTTTTTATGTGCTTATTTCAACCAATTTGTATTGTCTTACACTTTTTTTTTTGAAGCCGTAGCATTTATTTCTGACAATTCCTTTACGTTATTTTAAGTTTTTTGGTGAATTTTGACTGGCATTTTATATAATAATGATTACTGTCATGAGTTTTAGGACAGCAGTGGGCGTTTCCATGGCATGACCTCAGAGATTGTGGCTCACGGGTGATTGACACGACAAGTTAAAAAGCCAGTCTCTTCCTTATTTCAATTGCAGATTCCAAACACTTTTCTACATACTTTAAAATATTGTCATTTGATTTTTTGTGGCACTGACCTTTTTGCTAACATTTTTGTCTAATGTTTTGGCATGACAATTGTGAGATTAATCTCCTAGTTATGAACTGCCTCCAGCCCCACGTCTCCATTCTGGAGTCTCATTTATAAAACTTTATGTGGATTTGAGCATGAAAGAATGTGTACATCAAAAGAATAAAAATGCATATACTAAAATGAATCTGAATTGTAAAATCTGCTGTATACACAATTGTATGGAATTTAACATTTATTAGTCATAAAATCAGACACCGACTTATACACACGTTCAAAAATATACTTAATTTTTTTTTTTTTTACATCTTCTTGCCTCCTCCAATCTCACACCAGTTTCTCAGACACATTGAATTTTGTTGCAGCAACCCAGTTACCAATTTCTTTCGCCACTTCAATGACTTTTAATTTAAAACCAGCTTCATATTTTCTTCTGATCGAATGCTCCATTTTAGATAAGGAATGCTGTTACGATAAAGGTGTATGAGGGTGAGAGATACAAAAAACTCTAAACAGTGCAATTGTCATTTCGGAATATTCAAAAAGGATATGTCGAGAATAAAGTTGAAGAGAGGAAGTCAGTTTAAGAAGTATGTACAAAGTAACATGGGTCAGGGAACACTTAACACAAGATCTACATTACTTATGAAAGGGTTTGAGAAATTCTAGTAAATTAAACATTGATTTTAAAATGATGTTTACGGCGTTCTACTTTAATGACAAAATAAACTACGAGAATAAAGTCAACATGTCGACTTTAATTTCAATTTAAACTTCGAGATTAAAGTGGAAATGTCGAGAATAAAGTCAGCATGTCGACTTTACACTTTTTTTTTCTTCGCTGTGTCCATATTTTTTTTTTTGTTTTCCATGGCCCTAATATGCTTCCATTCTCAGGTGGGCATTAGCATATCATAAATCTCTTGGACCAATAGTGTGAGTGTTCTGTATTCGACTTATATGACCGAAATGATAAAATACCAGCAATAAATATGGTGAAATCAAGCCCCGATTTATCTGCGGGAGATGGTATATATATATATATATATATATATAGTAATCACAATTAACTTGTAAATATGCGTAGGTGAACGTTCCTTAAACACCACCCAGTTGCCACCCTAAAACAATAATATTTGGACTATGCTAATCAGTCTAATATACATGCAGTCACAATGCAGTAGAAGCACTGCATTGATGGATGGATTAAAAGGCAGAAGTCTATGTGACCATCATCATCAAGTCCTTCCGTGAGAACCCTAAATCCAAAGAGGACTGTTTCATTTATGTTAGGTAGAATGCCCAGAGGGGACTGGGCGGTCTCATGGTCTGGAATCCCTACAGATTTAATTTTTTTCTCCAGCCGTCTGGAGTTTTTTTTTGTTTTTTTCCGTTCCCCCTGGCCATTGGACGTTACTCTTATTCTATGTTAATTAATGTTGACTTATTTTATTTTCTTATTGTATCTTTCATTTTTCTATTTTTTATTATGTAAAGCACTTTGAGCTACTGTTTGTATGAAAATGTGCTATATAAATAAAAGTTGTTGTTGTTGTTGTAGAACGTTATTAGTTGTTGGAACAACTGAGTATGCCAGGGAAAGATGTATGTTACCTTTCCAACAAGCCACCCAATATGTACAGCACCATCAGCAAACCATCTTCCAACATTACTTTGCTTCAAAATAAATAAATCATAGTTTTACCCAGGCCACGGAGCTGCAACATTTTAGAATCTCATCTTGGTTTAACAGGTGATTGTTGACAAATGCAGCTTAATTTTGGTGAGGTGCCTTTATTGTAATATGAGTGCAATGAATTTCTCAGATTATTAGAAGGGGCCTGAACTGTCCCAAAAGCTAGCTTATTGTAATCTTTTTAGTTGGCCAATAAAAGGTGTCATTTTGCTTGATTTCTCATTGCATCCATAATGGCTACCACTGTACAACACCCTAGTACTTATGATTATATTAGGAAACACTGATGCAAATTGCTTTTTATGTTCGCAAAATTATGTTATGTTATATTTATTTACATACACACCATATGACCATAAGGAAACTAAATGTAGAGCCTTGTCAGTTGGTTAATGGCTTCCCGTTGAAGCGTCCCTGAGAACACATGAAAGGTAGCTGATATAAACTGACGACAATTCAAAAAAGTTCTTTAGTGCAAATACGCAGTATTGGCCCACTTAAAAGGGAACTAAAATATAGTCTGTACATCCTATTCATCACTTTTTAAGTTTTAAATGTTTGTCACATCTACGCACATTATAATAACGGCTCAGTGATATGAATCATTATGCATGAGAGCCTTCAACTAGCTGGGGTTACTGCATTTCTCTACTTTATCAAGGGTGTTGCTGTTTTCCACTTTCTCTGAGATGCTGGATACACATGGGGTAGAAATATAAAAATGCTACCGTCAATTTTTTTTTAATTAACCTTGGCTTTTGTATGCAAAGTTGTGTATGTACATTTCAGGCCTCTTTTTGTGAGAATGCTTCATAAATCTGGACCCTGGTGTTCACTAAAGTTACTTTGTCAGCTTGCTGACATAACACTTTCCAAACATTTTATTAAAAGAGATACCTCCTGATGAACACACTTGGGTATTAATCAGATCAAGTTGGATGGTTAGCTGATGATTCCTTTGACATTTACATCTCATTGTTAATTGGCAGCTGCTTCAGAAAACAAGAAACGATTAAAACTGTGAATGCAACTTTTAATATGAAAGAGGCAATTAAGGTTTGGGAATTTTAACAAACTATCTAATAAAAATGAAGCACTAAAATGTGGCTTAAGTAATTATTACTTCAGCAGCAATAATTGACTTCTAATTAAGAAACTGAGTTTGAACAAAAAAGTGCTTCCACTGTAGACTTCCAGGACTGAACCTATGATTAGAAAATATTTATTAAAAAATAATCATCAAAAATCTGACAATAATGTATGCTTTTTAAAAAATACAAATAAATATATATTTAATAAAACCTATCTGTCCAAAATGTATTAGAACACTATGCTGCATTTCATACTTTCCATGGAAAATAAAAACACTATTTTCATGTGTTATGCACATGCACCACTCCTCATTTATAGAAACATAAAATTAAGCAGCTTTCTTTAATTATCTAATACATTTAAAATAAATGCACTTTACTCAAGGAATTTTTTTTTTTAGGTGTCTGTCGTAGAATTTAATTAATCTAAATTGTGTTTAACACTTAAAACTCTCCCATGATGCTCACACGTGAACAAGGATGGTGTGTTTTGTTTGGGACTCTATACATCCCAAACCCCAATGCAGATTTAAGATGATTTATTATCCAATGATAAACACATTTTCAAGGGAAATCTGAATCATTTAGATTAATGTTGGTTTTTCTTTTGACAAACATTGCTATGTTATATGTAAATCCAGCTATATTTAGAACTGGAGCTTCATAAAGAAGAAGATGGTTCCAGCTGGTGATTCATAGTTAGTACGCTGTTTTAATAGTATAAAGTTCAGTGATACATGTAGAAGTACAGGATGCCATTAATTTGCTCAGAAAGGGGAATGCTGCAGACCCAGATGGCTAATAATGATAATAATAGCTCTTTGGATTAATATAGCACTTTTCTCTCTACTCAAACAATCTCCATGCAGGGAGGACCCGGGAAACAAACCCACAATCTCCTTTCTTCAAAGCAGCAGTGCTACCACTGTGCCACCTGCCAAGTGAGTTTTGTAAAAAAAAAATTTCAACTGTTTGCTCCATTATTATTAATATTTATAGAAGCTAAAAAAAAGTCTGGCCAAACATTCAAACAAGCATTAATGACAGTTTTTCCAAAGAAAATTCAAGATTTACTACAATGTGCATAAATAGACCAATGTCACCCCTGAATAATAATGTTAAGACATTAACGAAAATGTTAGCTAGAAGGACTGAGAAAGTGCTTCCCTCAGTAATATCGCAAGACCATTTATTGAAGGCAGAGACTTGGCCTCAAACCTTTAGCATCTGTTTAATGTAATAAACTCACCAAGAAATGCTGGTTGACCAGAGGTTTTACTGTCTTTGGATGAAGACAAAATCAAATGGGATTATCTATATACAAAACCACACAGATTCGGGGTTCCCCCAAATATATCTTAATGGATTAAACCACTTTATACTAGTCCAGAAGCCTCAGTCCAAAGGAATACCCCCAACTGATACTGCTTCACATGGGTGCCCACCATCATCAATGCTTTTTGCATTAGCTATCAAGGTATTGGCTATATATATTTGGAAGAAACCAGAGATAAAAGGAATTATCAAATAAAGGCTCAAAAAGAAAATATCACTCTATACAGACAATATGGTGCTTAATAAATCAGATCCTCAGTTGCCTCTACCATTATTCTTAGCTGTGTAATAGAATTTCATTAGATTTCAGATTTCAAAATTAGTCTGAATAAAAATGTACTTTCCTTATTGAATTCTCTAACTCATTATATTAGATTGAATAGCTAATCATTTTGATAATCGAAACAGTTTAAGTATTTGAAAATAACCACCTCAAGTAAATATAAGTATCTCTTCCAGTTTAATTTTGGAAATACTATGGATAAAATCAAACAAGATGTTAACAGACAGTCCACCCATCATGACACCTTAGCAGGGAGAATTAATCCACTTAAAATGACCATCTTTCCCTAAGCTGATACGTCTATTTCATAGTATCCCAATATACATAAATAAATCTAACAAATCACATTCTTTAAGACATTATTTTCAGTTATAAAATCATTTGTCTGAAATTTGAAACTGCCACACATGAAAGAGGTAAATCCACAAAAATCTAAAACAGAAGGTGGCATGGCACTACCTAACTTTTTATTTTGCTACTAGGCTGCAAATATACACAGAATAAAATTTTGGAAATTGGCAGAAATTCATTAATTCACATCAGCCTAGTTTACAATGGAGAACAAATCCCGTTCTACATCTTTTTTGTAGGCCCTAATTTGTGCTCTGATCAATACTATCATCAGTTTGCCAACAATCCAGTCATCCACTAATTACTTAAAGTACAGAACCAATGCAGCTCACATTTGAAGGTAGAAAAGCTCTTATCCATTGCTCCTATACAAGATAATCAATTTTCTCAAACAGGTTCAATATTTAAATTATGGACAATACTACAGTTAGAGATCTTTATATAGATGACATATTTGCATCTTCAGACCAACTGTGCTCCAAATTTCTTCCCATATACCAAACTTTCCATATCACGCACCCCTATCAATCATACTGCTTAGTCTTAATGAAGACTGTGACAGCATCCATCCATTATCCAACCTGCTATATTCTAAACTGCAGGGTCACGGGGGTCAGCTGGAGCCAATCCCAGCCAACACAGGGCGCAAGGCAGGAAACAACCCCCAGGTAGGGCGCCAGCCCACCGCAGGACTGTGAGAGCATTTCAACAATATATATAAACATATTTCAAAGAAATCTACCCTTCAAAGATCCAAGTAGACAGAGAGAAACAGACCTTTCAATAGGCATTTTAGAAAAGTAGTGGAACTCAGCCATCTATAAAATACACTCATTCCTTTTTGTGCCAAGCATTCCATACTTCAAATAAAGATCTTTCATTGATCACATATATCTTGTTTAAAATGTTCTAAAATGTGTCCAGAGAAGATCCAACCAGTGAGCATTACCTTCCTAACTCCTTCTTCAGTAGGCCATATGTTTTGGGAATGAAATCTTGACATATTTCTCAGACAGCCTCAGTGTTACAGTTACTCCTTTTCTATTAATGGCAATATTTGGTATATTATTGGATAGCTTTAAAATGCATAGGAACAAGGTAATTGTAATATTCTATACCATTCTACTAGCACACAGAATTATTTTGGAAGAATCCCAATCCACGTTCTATAACTCAGTTGGTAAGAGACATTCTGTATTATATCAAATTAAAGAAACTGTAATTCTACCTCAGAGAAGAACACATCCAAAACTTTTTGAAAACATGGCAAACAATCATTAATGTTATTTTAGAATAAGAATGCTGAGCCTGTGATCAAATCTCTCACGTTATTAATCGTTTCATCATATTTAAGAAAAGGAAGATGGCAGCAGTAATTCTAAATTCAAATAGTTAACGGTTTATCCACAATTTTGGATGGTGCGACTACTTTGACAATGGCTTTTATAATGTCACATTTATGGCACAACATCAAATGACCTCTGGAGCCACAACCTTACAAAAATTTGAGGTAAAAAAAACAGAAAGAGGCTAACAAAGCAATGAGCAGACTTATTTTGAAGGAAAAAAAAGTTCAAAAAAGAAACGATAAATTTAAATACCAGACTGTCTAAGATCAGAGGCTTACCCAAGAAGAAATATGAGCAAATGCAGCAGAGGTTTGTTTTTGATATCCCAAAGCTAGAATAAGAACCCCAGTATGTCGCCATCGTGCACAATAAAATTAACACGTGAGGACATCACTTGTTGTGTCAGTGTCGGTCATGTGACAGGAACCAGCCTTGAGTCTGTACACAACATGGCTAGTAGGATAAGAAAAGTTAGTTGTCTAAAAAAAGGCTCACAAAATGGTTGCAGGGTGATGTCACTGTCATAACAGTAGAAATAAGTCATTAATGCAAACCCAAGTTATGAACCACAACTAATGCACTGAAATGATGCAAAAACTAAAAAAAATAAAATTCATAACAGGAGCAAGGTAAGTGAATTAAAAAATTGGCTTTAAATTGTGTAAGTGTGAAGGAGTGTTACTGCATACAAGAGAATGTATAAATAGATTTTTGATTTGTCTTTCATTCTTTATTATATAAAGGGGAACTTGATATAAACAAAATACAGATATGCATTTTAAGTAATTGTTGATACCAAAATATTGATTATAATCTAATAAATCCCAAAGCACATCCTTATACTAAGTTTTTGCCTTAAAGCTGACATCATACGTTCATGTTTGAGAGGTGACTCTGAGCTGAAACAAATAAATAAATCTGCCATATTTCTCCTTCATATCCTGCCCAGAAGCATTTGAGTTCCCATTCCCTTGGCACATTGCCTCATTATAGTTCACAAAGATGAGAGAGTATTATTCTTTCAAGAAATGTGGAGAAAGTGAGCTGCATACTGGTACAGGATCTCCTGAACCTTTTTTCTTCATGAAGCATCACTATGAATGTAATCTTCCTGGAGGAAATAAAAGAGAAATTCATCCTTATAAAATTACACTGCAGGTACTTTCATCTTTTTGAAATATTGCCAAACTGGCTCATACATTTAGAGAATGCACGCAGCAGCAGGAATAATCCCCAATAAACCTTTAGGGACCAAAACATGCTGAAGCATCATTTCTGGGGTAAAAGGAAAAAAAAAATCTGAAGATTAGTTTGGTACAAGTGCATAACAGATATTCTAAATGTAGTGTAAATGCTTAAAATGTAGACAGATGTCAAAGTAGCAGAACAGCTGTATTTTAATACTCAGCTGATTCACAAAAATGTATAAAAAATGAAGTTGCTGAAATTTCAGTAACCTTGTACTGGAATATCTTTAAAGTACGCAAACAGTTAAAATCAAAAGTGCAAACTTTAGTTGGGGCTTTAGAAAACTCCTGATGAAAATAAATGTAACATGCAATTTGTTTAGTATTTTATTTCCAACCCTGCCTATTGTTTGTTTCAAGAAGGCGTGGAAAGGGCATTAAAAGTCAAAATGCTCCAAGTCAGATGAGATATCTCTCGGAAATAAGTTTTATAATGAGATGAAGATTTCCAGCTAAGCAGCTGATGAATTTTTTTTTTTATAAAAATAAGTGTAAACTAATATTTTAGCAGTTGTTCAATCAAATCTCTAAAAACTAAAGCTGAAGAGTAAACACTTCAGCAGGGAAAAGCAAGCCACTCAGTAAATTGCAGGAACAAAATGAAATATTTGCCTATTTGTTTTTATCAGAGGTAAATATATATATATATATATATATATATATATATATATATATATATATATATATATAGTGAACGATAGGGGGCGCTCTCGCCCTTGAACCCCTGTCCACGACTCCAGACACCAGGTAAAAGTCCAAATGTTGACTTTATTTTTCTTCCACAGTGCACAAAGCACACTCTCCACCACAATACTTATATAAATCACAATAATAACAAATAACCAATCCTCCAGCTCCCAGACGCGTTGCCACCCTTCCACCCAGCTCAGCTCATTGTCTGGGAGTTCCCATAGTCCTTTTATACTCCCTGACCCGGAGATGTTTCTGCCCAACAGTCCACAAGTCCTTATTCCTTCCGGGTCAGGGTAAATAGTCCTTTTCTTCAACCCGGAAGTCCGTCGCTCTTCCTATGACGAACCTCCGGGTCACAGGGCACGAAGAAGCCCTCGGTCCTCCCTGCAGCTACCTCCTGTGGCCCCCACGGCATCCAGCAGGCCTTTACATAAAAACTCCATTGTCCATGATGCCCTGCTGATCTTCTGGGGACCTCCATGCTGCAAGGAGGGCTTCACCTGGCGGCTTGGGGGTATTGGCCGGGATAAATGGCCGGCCATCCTTCACAATATATATATATTGTCAAAGACGGCTGGGGTTCTTACCCAGCTGGGACGCCTAAAAGGCCTGGAAGGTGGCAGAAAAAGCTACTGGGCCATGAGGGGGCAACCGCCCTGGAACAGGAAAGGACCACGGGAAAAGAGAGAAAAGAAAGAAAACTCATTGGGACCCGTGCCCACCGCCAGAGGGCGCCTTAAACCTTGTGGGACCTGGCAATAGTTACTTCTGCCACACTCTGCAAGATAGTGGAGGAACCTGACAGGGATGCCCGGAGTGCTTCCGGTGCAAAGGGACGCACTTCCGCCACACCACGAAGTGCTGCTGGATGAACGTCATCAGCCACCTGGAGCACATCCGGGCAGGAATAAAAGGGGCCGCCTTCGGGAGAGGGAGCAGGACGAAGCTCCCAGGAGGAGATTGCCGGCCAAGGACTGAGAGAAAGAAGGATTGGTGGGTGATTATTGCTTTATGCATTGTGTGGACTTTATAAAGATGTGGTCTCCGACTGGTGGTGCCCGGGCAAGTCTCACAATATATATATATATATATATATATATATATATATATATATATATATATATATATATATATATATATAAATGAATTCATTGATTTTGATTAAAGCATGCCTCATGTCATGACTATAATTTGTATCACAATTTGTATTTTTTCACTGTTTTTATTTCTACATCTTTTTCAAAACTAAACAATATAACTTGCAGTTCCACCTAATTAATACAATATTTGTTGGTATTTTTAATACACTTTATTAATTACAGAGGGAAAATTGTCTTTTCGCATTACCTTTTGGAGTTCAGAGTGCAGGGTCAGCCATTGTACAGTGTCCACCTGCAGTGAAAGCTCCTTTTGGCCACTTGTACCTGTGATCTCATTTTTTCAGTCGTTACCACAAGCTCATTACCATAGGTGAGGTTTGGGGACATAGACCAACTGGCAAATTGAGAGCCCAGTCTTCTGGCTCAGCTCCTTCTTCACCCCTACTGTTCTGGATTCCATTAATTCTGAATTAGTGTGATAACTTCCCTAGAACCACCGCATTTCATTTTTGGAATTTTCAAAGGTTAGTTATGGTTGGTTGTTTATTTTATTGTTATTAAATTGATGTTTCCATCAGCCCTGGATCCAGGCCAAAATATTAAGGGGCCATCTGAGATACTTGAGAGGGAGAGGTATGGTGTAATGAAGTCCTAAAAATCCAACATGCAGCAGTATACCTGATAGCACGGCTGGTGCATTAAATAATGCCTCATGAGGCAATGCTCATTTTTGCTGTCCCAACCCCTACAAAACATTAATAGACATGAAGTGATATACTTTATTCACATATAATGTATTTCACATTACAAAACAACAAGAAATTGGAAAAACTAAAATATTTTTCACAAAATGTATAAACAATAAAAATATTAGCCTTACAACTATAAAACACAAAAACTAGGCATTAAAAACAAAATCTTTTATATATAAACTTTTACGCATGGAATTGTGTGTCTGTATGTCTGGCCCGAAAGTGTGAGGCTATAGCATGAAGCTCAAATAGCTGGCAAGGAAGTCCCAAGTTAACAAGGTGGAAGAAGAAAGAAGTACAAGGGCAGAGCATGAAACTGAAAGAAGCAATTCCATCGCCAAAGTGAAACCACCAGAGAAAGACAAACTTGGTTAATACACAAGTGAGTCATGCACATCAGCAAAACGAAAAGGTCCGAGGAGAGAGAAACTCGCTTTGCTGCTGATAAACAAAGGAGGCAAGCACATCCACAAAACGAAACCGCTGACTCTGCATTTCACTTTTTTTCTGATGATTTCAATAGTGTCTAAGGAGCGCAAGATTTTTATAGCACGGGCTTTCACAGTTAGTATAATACAAAATTGAATCCATTCATCTATCCATAGTTGTTCTCCTGACAGATTCTCCTATCTCAGCACATGGCTTCTGAAGCTCTATTATTTGATCATTGGGTTTCTTGGTCACCCCTCTGACCAAGGCCCATCTTCACCTGTTACTCAGGTTGGCTGGATGGCCACCTCTCAGAACAGTCCAAGAAATGTCTTCTTCCATTTCACAATTCACATTTGTTGAGTCCACTGTGCTCCTGGGAACACTCCAGCCTTTCGAAACAGTCTTGTACAATTGCCCTGATCTATGCCTCCCCACGTTTTGATCTCAGCATTCTACAGAGAGTAAACTTTACGGCTTAGATTTTGTCTTAACACACAGTGTGAATACCAAGACCCTCCTTACACAGGTGCGTGCCTTTCTAAATGTTGTTCTATTAAGTCAATTGGCCACAGGTGGACTCCAGCCAAGTTCTAGAAACATCTCAAGGAAAATTAAAGCAAACCTGACAACAGTCCAGAGTGCCACAGCACATAATTTGAATACTTACTGTATATACTTGCGTAACAGTTGCGTCTTGAAACCTGAAAAATCGATCATAAAAGCAGACCCCGACTTATACGCCCGTTCAAAATACAATACTTAATTTTTTTTTTTACATCTTCTTGCTCCCTCCAATCATCGTTTCTCAGACACATCGAATTTTGTTGCAGCAGTGCAGTTAGCAATTTTTTTTTTCTTTTGCCACTTCAACAACTTTTAATTTAAAACCAGCTTCATATTTTCTTCTGATGGAACGCTCCATTGTAGGTAAGGGATGCTCCTACGATAAAGGTGTATGAGGGTATCAGATACAAAAAATATAAAACAGTGATTCACAATAGTTCAGGTATTACTGTGCGGTCACGTAGGCACAGTACATAGAAAAAAAGGCCGTGTGCTCTCTCTCAGATGGGCGGTAGCATATCGTAATCTCTTGGACCAATAGCATGAGTTTTCCATATTCAACTTATACGACCAACATTATAAAATACGAGAAATTATGCTGTAAAATCAAGCCCCGACTTACTGTATCCGCTGGAGAAGTTAAATGTTAGTATATATGTATACGAATGAGAGATTCCAGTTTTTAATTTTTAATAAATGTGCAAACATTTCTGAAAATTTGCTTTCAGTTTATCATTATGGGTTATTAAGTATAGATTGATGGACAAAAAGGGCAAGTTTATCCATTTAAAAATAAATCAATAACACATCTATAACACCTGCTGGACCTTTTCTGCCCTTGTAGCTTGTTTTTTCTCTTTAAAAAAAAATAAATGATGATGTATTTGGACCTGTTTAAAAACAACACATAAGGGTGGTAGTCAATTGAGCTTCACACTGGTTAAGTTCATTTTGAGACAATTTTTTGGCATATGCAGAAATCATAGTCTTATTTTATCCGATAACAAGTTTACATTGGAACTTCAGACCCACTTCTTTAAAACAATTTCAGCTTAATCCTGCTTCTGACCTTAAATAGCTGCCCTTCATCACTCTTGATAATTCCCATACACTTCTTTAATTACTAGCACAGGATGATTTACAAATTATCAATAAACAATAAAGTGAATCAACAATTCCACCACCAAGTCAACAAACCTATAATGACATTCAATTAGGCAAATATTCTAAGCAATCAGACAATTAAAGTGATCAAACAAACTCTCTACCACATAAATTATTTGCTCAGGACAGGTAATTTTCTCTTCTAAGCCTCTCTATACATGATTATTGTTCTCCTGCCCTCTACTGGCAAACTAAAGAAAGACATATTTGAATCAGCAGAATGCAAAACATGGCTAAAGGATTAACATCGTTAGGTTTGGGGTGCTACTATAAAGCATTAAAATTGTTCAATAATCAGTTTTCTAAGAGTTGGATAGCTCTTTATACATTTCTCCTAAACAATGGGAAGTTTATTGGTAACTGGGATGTGTTATCATTAAAGTATATATTTTACTATTAAATAAATAAACAGTCTGTCTCAGTAGCATGCTTTCTGATAGAACAGGTTATTCCCCCAAGCTTGTCTTTTAGTTTTACGAAATAAGAATATAATTGACTTTAGAATGAAAAATAAGTTTGGGATTATTTATGCTGCCTCTTTCCTACTACTGTAGACATTTTGCTGCAGTGTTGTAATGAAAAATAGATTTATTGTGATAATGAATAGCTGCATATGCTCAATACATAATTTGTTGTAGTTGCGTCTGGAGCCTTTTCTAAAAAGTCACCCTTGTGTGAAAAAGAGGGAGTTTTCCCTACACATATATATATTATATATTATATATTTATTTATTTATTTTTTTTTAAGGTCAGCAACTAAAAAATTCTGTTGGAAAACATCCAAACTAAGGTTATTGAGGACCACAAGTGGTCTAACAGACATGACTGAATTTATATTGCAATTCCATTTTGTAACATATGTACTTATTATTATATAATTATTTTTATTACAGTCTTGAAAAATAACTTATTCACTTACAACCTTGAATGGCAGACTCTACACAACTTGGCCATCCTTCATTTGACTGTAGAAAACTTTTTATTGCAAGCAATATTCATGTTTATAGGTTTTTATTTCAATAAAACTGAATCTATTGTATTTATATTAGTATATAAGCAATCAATTTTCTGATCCTGTATATTCCATAACAGGGATGTAGAGAATTGGATCCTTTCCTGGAGGTGAGTAATGTCTGGATTTCGGATGTCTATATTGAGAGCAGTATGTGTTATCAGTTTTCAGATGATTCAAAATGAAGTAGCACGTCTGTTGTTCAACCTGCCATGTCACCTTCTTTTTAGATCACTACATTGGCTCCCTGTAGCAGCACATACTAAATTTAAATTCTTAATGCTTGCCTTCAGAGTCGTCAATGGGTCAGCACTTATATATACAATATGGAGGCACTTGTGAGGTCCTCTGCTTTTTCTCAAAAAAAATTGGTCTGCTGGTGACTTCTGCATAGCAGCAAATCTCAATCCAAACTTGACATTTGTAGCTCCTAGCTGTTGAAACAAGCCGAACACCTCCATTTAAACTTCTGAATCCCTAACTGTGTTTAAGAAGCATTAGAAGACTCTTGTTTGTGAGTTTCTGTCTAATTGGTAATGGCTTTGATAGGTTTTCATAGAATTGTAATTTACTTGAATTTCATTCTGATGTCTTCACTTGTGATGATTAATCTTGAAAACTTGTCCTGTAATACTTGTTTACTTAATTATGTGTACCTCTTTAGTAAGTTGCTTTGGATAAAAGTGTCTGCTAAACAAATAAATATAAATGTATTCTAGCAACTTTGACTATAAAGCAGGAGCTATCTTAAGATATGGCCACAGTCCACAACAGGACACACATACATACTGGGGAAGTGGGGAACTAACTTTCAGCTTATAGAGTCTTGTAGAACATAGGTAGTTTCAGCCTTTGTATCGTCGATAGTTAAGGCCACACTTTTCAATCACTTTTACCTCATTCACATCATATGTGTCTTTGGGATTGTGCTGTAGAAAAAAAATTCCTCCATCTTCAAAGAAGGCAATCACAGATTCCAGATAAGAATGCAGAACATTTGTTTATTTGCCCAGAGTTATGCACAAAAGTCTCCATCCATGGAGTGAACAATCAATTAAATAATTCATCTGTTTTTTATACGACAACATTTATTTATATAGCACATTTTCATACAATGTAGCTCAAAGTGCTTTACATAATGAAGAATAGAAAAATAAAAGACACAGTAAGAAAATAAAATAAGTCAACATTAATTAACAAAGAATAAGAGTAAGGTCCGATGGCCGGGTGGACAGAAAAAACAAAAAAAAACTCCAGGCAGGAGGAGAAAAAAATAAAATCTGCAGGGATTCCAGACTATGAGACCATGTTGTTGTTGTTGTTGTTGTATCTGTTTTTATACTTTTTCTATTTACTAGTACCTCATCTAATACATCATGTCATTTGACTCTTAATATGCAGAACTTTATTACCTTCTCCAATCAAGTAACGCTACCAGTAATCTCTGACTCATGTTGATTCTCCCTTTATTCTGAACACAGAATAAACAAGAATAGATTTGTCAGACATTTGAAATGTTAAACATTGAAACTGAAGCAGACAATTTAAGATCTAAATATTCTTGACTGTAACAGAAATCTGTCATTTTTCACCCTCTCATAGAGGTCTATAGAGTGCTAGATCCCTAGTAAAGGATCATACATCAAAAATAATGTCATATTTGTAATTAATGACCTTAAAATGGTCTAAAACTATACCCCAAATGCTTATGTTAAAATTCATATTTAACAAAGTGGAGTGGCTTTTAGAGGAGAAGGATTTCAAAAATATTATCATATTCCTGATCAGTAACCTCGAAGTAGCATATAACAGCACCCCACATGCCTATATTACAGTAATCCCTCGCTATATCGCGCTTCGACTTTCGCGGCTTCACTCTATCGCGGATTTTAAATATAAGCACATCTAAATATATATCACAGATTTTTCGCTGGTTCACGGATTTCTGCGGACAATGGGTCTTTTAATTTATGATACACGCTTCCTCAGTTTGTTTGCCCTGTTGATTTCATACAAGGGACGCTATTGGCGGATGGCTTAGAAGCTACCCAATCAGAGCACGTATTACATAGTAACTAAAACTCCTCAATGCTATAAGATATGCATATGATTGTTTGCTTGTCTCTGCCTCTATCTCACACTCTCTGACATTCTCTGCGCCTGACGGACGGACTGTAAGCAGAGGTGCGAGGAGGGATTACTGTATATCCTTTGTATTCCATTAGGAGGTGAACTCCTGGGGTTGTTTGATGTGGTTTGCACAACTTCAGGTTGTTATAATCATTTTTGTTGTAGACATCTTTATCAAAATGGTGTAAGTTCCGGCACAAAATATGCTTCAAAAATGGCTAAAACGTTAGCGCTTTCGCAGTCTAAAGTAACAAATATTTTCGGGGGAGGGGTCAAAAGTGCTTGTCACCCTGGATAATTACACAACAAGGCTAGTTGTACAGTATATTATATGTGGGAGTTTCTCATACTCTAAGTTACAGCTACATTTTAAAGTCTTGTCATGTGAAGCACCGCACATCGATGTCAGATAGACACAGCATGTTTATGATGCTAGAAATTCAGTTCATCTTAGGAAATATGACAGACTGTAAGGTCAACCACATTTGCTACTATAACTAGCAATTTACTTTGCTGTCACCTACTGGTACAGAAGTTGCCAACCAATGCAGTGTTGTAAAGTTAACAAATGACAACTTAGCTCATTTGTTCTGAATAAAGTTAATATATCATACATTATGCTCCATACTCCAGCACTGATTTTTTTTTCATTTAATCCTTATTTTTAACCAACACCTTTCAGTTTTTCTTTTACTTTTTGTGTTCATTGTAAAATGGATAAATGCAGTGAGCGTTTTAAGTAAATTGATGAATGAATAGTTTCAGTTGTAACATTTGGGAAGGGGCCAATCTCCTTTTCCTATGAGAAGCAGGGTAATACCTCTTGGGGAAGTGACAGGTTTTTTTGAATTTACTAAACACATGTGCATTTATTTATGAGAATTTGAAAAGGTGTGCACGGCAGCTTGACTGGCTCAGAAACATCATCAGGTCACCGGAAGATGGTATTCCCAATGGTCACTCCAGGCCTGTGTACTTGCACATTATTGCTCATCTATATCAAACAAGCATGTTTTACTTAGTGATGTTGAAGGAAACCAGAATACCCAGAGAAAATCAGCACAAACCCAGATTGAACATGAAAATTCTGTGTCACCCTTGTACCAAACCATTTTATCTTTAACATAAACTATCTATCTGTTAATTTTCCAAACCTTCTCAGTTGACAATAGGTTTACAGAAGCCAGAGCCTACGGGAGAGTGAACCAGGCTTAAATATGATGCCAAGCCACAGCAGGGTATAGTCACAACTGCACTTACTCTTCAATAGGTAGCTTAAAAATCAGAACAAAGCTCAAGTCCATGCAGTTTCAATGTGAGTAGAAATTAGAGTAATTGATGAAAACTCACACAGAGAAATGTAGAATGTGAAACCCTGTGCCATCTTGTTTAGTTTTGGTAGAGTTCGATATTACTCTACTTTCCCCTTTTGTACGAGTAATGTGTAGCCTTTGTCAGAATGTCTCATATCTCACAGACTTTCCACTGTTTGTAAGGAAATTATAGTATACTATCTGTGTAAGCCCCTGCTTAAAAAGCCCGAGCTCCAAGAAACCATGGATTCTGGCATTTCAAATCAAACAATTGCATCACTTGTATATTAGCGGCTAAGTGAGGTTCTCTTTCCTTGGTGGTTTCATTTTGCCAACGTGGTTGCCTCCGTTGTCTATCAGCGGCTAAGCAAGTTTCTCTCTCCTCTGAGGTTTTGCTTTACCAATGTACTCGCTTCACTTGTGTATTAGTGGCTAAGCGAGTTTTTCTTTTGTCAGAAGTTCAACTTTGGCGACAGAGTCACTTTCTTTGAGCATCATGCTGTAGCCTCACACTTCTGGGCCGGACAGACAGACAGACAGACACACACACACACACACACACACGTGTAGACGTTTATATATAAGATAGCTTCTCCCCACCTTCCCTTCTACATTTATAACCTCAGGCAATAATGTATTATTAATTATATTCATAAATAATAACAATAAGCAAAGTATAAGTGAATATTGGCAACCAAACAACCTGATAAATGCTGATATGTAGTTTCAAGTGGCACACAGACTTGCTAGGCTGGATTGCTCCTCATGGCAATGGTGTGACAGAGAGGTGCTTCTTCATGGTGATGCATGGTGTAAGAGAAGATAGGGATAGGGAGGGGTAAAGCAAGCAAATTTATAGACTCTCGGTCCAAACCGTACAGCCAATACCATGGTACTTAATGGCTTCTGATTTAAAACCAAACAGGCAACTTTAGACCAATAGAATTCTAGTGTGACACAATGTTTTCACACCCACCCCCAATACCATTTGTTAAGGTGAAGCTTGCCAGCTAAGTAGTTGGCCACCATGTGTGGGATGATTGAGAGAATCCTGCAGAAAATCACTTGTCAAACTGGTTTTAGGCACTTTGCCCGATCTTGTCATAAAATTATAAAGACTCAGTCCTACATACCCTTTCCTAACCATGAAACCATTGCTGTTCTTATCAATAATGTAACACTAATATTACATTGCTTTGTCTAAGTTACAATTAAAGACATGAAAATATTTATCAACTTATATACAAACTTTCACATTTTATTTTGATTCTATTCATTTTGTTTTATCTCAACACATTTTGCATTAGTAGTATAGAAATCACCTAGATTTGATTTGGTTTATATAAAAATGTATTTTTGCAATTAGACATGTCACATATTTCTAAAATGTATACTACTGCAACAACTCAAAAATATTGTATATACACATGAATGTAATCCACAAATTACTCAGGTAAGGAAGATAGAGGTTTTAAGATAAAGTAGTTACTTATACTCACAACCCACTGTGCCATTGAGTTGAAACATGTTGATTAGTACATACAAGGAAGAACTTCACTGTACTCTCTACATGTAACTAAATTTCAGTTTATTGCAGTTTACTGGAAATTGACTGGAACATGATTTGTGAGTCACATGGTTTAGACTTTGAGGGACTTAGCCACTGTATCACAGAGTACATTATGTTTTGTGTGGATAACACAGTCCCTGCAAAGACAGTACGCTGTTTTCCCAATAGCAAACCATGGATCACAAAGACTCGAAGGCTCTATTAAATTATAAGAAGATGGCTTTCAGGTCTGGAGATAAGGAGGAAATCAAGCAGATACAGTCAGAACTGAGGAAGCCCCAAGTCACTTAAAACCTGTTCCAATCAGCAATATCGGGTCCTGCAACACCTGGTCTCCCTTTTCCTTAGATTGCAGAAGGTTCCCTTGATGTGGAAAACATCCTATGTGGTCCAAGTGCCAATGAAAGGCCATTCCAGTGAGACTTCAGACCAGTTGTTTTTACTTCATACTTAAAGTGTAATTTCTGTTTTGCATTTTTAAAAAAGTTGCAGACCTTTTTGAAAACATGATTTCAATTTTTCATCATGGGTTATTGAGTGTTGATTGATGAGTAAAAACATTAATCCGTTTAAAATGAAATCGAGAACACAATAAAAGTGAACAGGAATGAATTTAACAAGTTCATAAATGAACATATTTGTGTAATATTTTCCTAACAGGGTATTATTTCCTTGTAGCATTTCCTTTTGAACCCTGAGCTTCTCACTATAGTGTTTGCAAATTTTCTTCAAAGCTACTTTTGATTTGATGAAGAATATCCTTAAAACTTAGTTTTAGTCTTTCCCAAAACTATGATTTGTAGTTTCCTATTTATAATCCTGTTTATTCAGGGCAAGTAAACTGTGCAGTCTAAAATTAGTTTTTATTGTTCTCCAGCACTGAGGCTTTTTTCGTTTATCTTGCTTCTTGGAGTAATCATTCATTGTAAGATTCTTCTATCCGTTCTGGCCTGTTATCTGATTTTTTTCTTTCTGGTCTGTTTGGACAGAGATCTACAGCACAACTGCTTTAAAAGTCTGAAAGTTGGCTGCTGGTAAAATGCAACCCTATTGTTCTGTGTTCAGAATTTTGCAAGATGAATTTTCACTAGGAGAAATGATAAAAAAAATGGATGGACTTACTTAAAATCCTTGGCATGCCATTTACAGACCCCATACATACAACATAAAACAAAAAATATATATACAGTATGTGTTTATAGCCTATTAGTCTGGTGAATATGTTATTTGAAATAGATCAGTGTGTCGTTGTGCTTTATACTTTAAATGTATTTAGACACTATTTAGAATGAGACTTGATGCTACTTTAGTGGCAATCAGAATCAGGTCTGCTCTTCTCTTCTCTTTGTCCACATTTTTAAGCACTTTTCATTTATTCTGTGTTACTGTTATTCAAATTATTGTGTTTTGGGTGTGGATGGAGGAAGATATTCATCATTTATTATGTTATAGAGTTGCCCAGTTTTATTGGTTTCATCTGTCTGGTTGATTCTCTTTCACTTCAGTCACTGTGTAATTCACATGCAGATTGCATTAAACCAGAAATAATTCACTACATTCTGGAGTTCATACTGCAATGGAACAATCAAGATACTCCTAGACTTGTCAGCTTTAAATCGTAAAGATGACTTTCATCAAAGTAACCAATGGAAAACACCTAAATGGGGCAGACAAAGAAGATCTTACTTAAGGCCGAGGAGGCAACAGGTATCTCTCTGCGATCATTTTCCAACCATAATTTCGGCAAAGCCATGGTTTGTATGTAATTAATAGGATGAACTACAAGCTAATTTTCATTATAGCGTGATTACAGCAAAGCGTGCATCATACATTTTACATAGATGTGACTTTTAGAGATAATCAGTGATGCAGAGCTTATAACTGATGGTTTGGATAATTGAATCATGACACAGATAACAGGCATTGTTGTGGAGTCTGTCAGTATGTTAATCAATGGTAGTATAAGTTGGCAACAGAAAAAGTGTGTGCTCCCTCTTTCTCTCTGACTATTCGATTTGTTATTTGCCACAAATTTCTTACAGTTGTTATATTAATTGCCACAAATAGTTGTTACCATATTTATATATTTTCATCCAAAGGATAATCCTGCTCTTACAACAGGGACAATTATGATAAAAATGACATTGTGGTCAGCAACACAGGAGCGCCGCAGGGGACTGTACTTTCTCCGTTCCTGTTCAATCTATATACATCAGACTTCCAATATGACTCAGAGTCCTGCCACGTGCAAAAGTTCGCTGATGGCACTGCTATCGTGGGCTGTATCAGGAGTGGGCAGGAGGAGGAGTACAGGAAGCTAATCAAGGACTTTGTTAAATGGTGCGACTCAAACCACTTACACCTTAACACCAGCAAGACCAAGGAGCTGGTGGTGGATTTTAGGAGGCCCAGGCCCCTCATGGACCCTGTGATCATCAGAGGTGACTGTGTGCAGAGGGTGCAGACCTATAAATATCTGGGAGTGCAGCTGGATGACAAATTGGACTGGACTGCCAATACTGATGCTCTGTGTAAGAAAGGTCAGAGCCAACTATACTTTCTGAGAAGGTTGGCATCCTTCAACATCTGCAGTAAGATGCTGCAGATATTCTACCAGACAGTTGTGGCGAGTGCCCTCTTCTACGCTGTGATGTGCTGGGGAGGCAGCATAAAGATGAAAGATGCCTCACGCCTGGACAAACTTGTTAAGAAGGCAGGCTCTATTGTAGGAGTAAAGTTGGACAGTTTAACATCTGTGGCAGAGCGACGGGCATTAAGTAAACTCCTGTCAATCATGAATAATCCACTGCATCTACTTAACAGTGTCATTTCCAGGCAGAGGAGTAGCTTCAGTGACAGACTTTTGTCACTGTCCTGCTCCACTGACAGACTGAGGAGATCGTTCCTCCCCCACACTATGCGATTCTTCAATTCCACCCGGGGAAGTAAATGCTAACATTACTCAAAGTTCTTGTCTTCTTTTACATGCATTTTTATTACTATTTAATTTAATATTGTTTTTTGTGTCAGTATACTGCTGCTGGATTATGTGAATTTCCCCTTGGGATTCATAAAGTATCTATCTATCTATCTATCTATCTATCTATCTATCTATCTATCTATCTATTATAAGGACAATTAATTGATACAAGGCTTTATTCACTCTTCACAAGGGGAAAACACTTCTTGATTGTGGATTTCAGTCACTGTTTTAAAGTGTTATCAGATCAACTGTGGCATGCACCAAACATGAAAGGTACCAACTAGCCTGTAAAGTTCTTGAGAGAAACCACAGACATTTAAATTAAGCTTGCTATCTGCTTAGCTGCTGGACACTTTCCAAGGAGCTCTGTCTCCAAAAGGAAACTGTTCTTTTCACTTTTGGATTAAGGATATGCAATCAGTAACTAAGGAACTGCCATTTGGGAAGTGTCATCTGGGACTGAATTAAGACTTCATCAACCCACTCTGAATGTAAAATTCTTTATTTTGCTTATATTTGCTGCAATTGCTTATTATGCAAATTCAAGTATACTTTTTAAGTAAAAGCTTACCCTCAATATCTCTGTCCAATATTCACTACTAGCATTGCTGAGTGCTGAATTTAAGTCCTCTATTGGTGGTCAACAGGGTTCACATAAAGCAGTGAAAGTAAAAGGCAGTCCAAATGGGCGGACAGCTTGTCAATTGAAGTCCCTAAGGTTGAATGCTTGGGGTAAAATAAGGACAGTGAGACAGGTAAGAGGTTACAGATTAAGGTTACGTAACTGATTTTGACATTTCTCCCAATCTCCCATTAGGAAAAGAGCCTAAGAAGTTGGTCGGTACTTTTTCTGTTAGGTGAATTTCACAGGCACTCTGACAACCCTGTAAAACAGGTAAATATCCTGTTTTGTGCCTATAAAGGTGTATTTAAAGACTCAAGCACTAATTCAGACAAATTCTGAGATGTTTTCAGTGATGAGGAGAGATAAAGAAGATGTGGCCAAAAGAGTGATGGGAATGCAAGTATAGGGGAAGAGAAAAGGAGGAACCCCATAGCTGAGGTGGATGGATAAAGCAAAAGAAGATCAGAAGGAAAATGGCTTGACAGGAGAGAAGTTGTGTTGGGAGAAGGTTGCTCAAGCACATCTACCCCACATAGAAGTAGGAAAGGATAAAGAGAAAGAAAATGAAGAAAAAGCAACAAAAATAGGATAAGTCATATTGAATGCAAGGCTCCAACAGACAGATTGAATTGAATGAGTCTGTATTTCAGAAAGTAAAATGCATGAACTCACCCATTACATTCACAAATGTAGTTGTTGCCAATAAATACTAATTCAAATACACCCTCATCACAACTGCTTTTGATCTTCTATAGAAGTTTATTTTAGTGAACACCCGCAGGCTTAACGTTTGAGCCCCGTAGTCATCATTCTTGACAATCACTGGTTGCGTCTTTATGTTGCCATAATTTTTATATATTGCTTATAAAAACCACTCACTTCTTGGAAGTTTTCACATTTTTTGTGGTACAATATTGAATTTCATTGGATTTATTTTAGCTTTTTAACACTGTTCAACAATAAAATACTCTTTAATGTCAACGAGAAAGGGGTCTAAATTAATTACAAATATAATTCATTGCCTGCACGACCCTTCTTAGGATTAAGTGGGCTTAGAAAATGGCATGTTACAGTCTGGTAAAATATGGTAGGGCATGGTATTGTTTGGTATGGTATAATTAAATATAGCTCTATTCTCCATGATCTTATTTAAGTATTATTTATAATATTTATGTAATTCACAACTCTTTTTTCATCACTGCTACTTTGAGGAAGTTAAATCTGCTTTAAAATTCAGGTTAAGTGCTATGTTGATTTATTGTGTTTCTGCCTCTTATTTTAAGGTATTTGTATGTTCACTAGCATTAGGCAATTAGTGAAAGCTGCAAGACAAAATGCCCTATTTTTTACAAACTCTTTTAATATTGTACCCGGTGGAAGGGCAGATAATGTAAAATCGGCTAAACTGTTACAGAACATTTGGACAGCATACAGGCTTGAACAGATGAAATTTAATGTAAGTAAATGTAATGTATCATATGTAAGAAGTAAAAATGTTAGGTTTGAATACACAATGTGAGGTCTGAAAATCTAAAGTACACCTTATGAGAAGGATTTAGGAGTCATCTTGGACTCATCACTTCTGTCCAGACAGTGGACTGAAGAGATCAAGAAGGTTAATGTAATGTTAGATAACTGTATATATCACAGTGTGTGAAGTAAAAGTCAAGAGAACTTATGCTTAAATTATATAACGCACTAGACTAGTTAGGCTTCACCTGGAGTTCTCTGTGTAGTTTTGGTCTCCATATTACAGAAAAGACATAACAGCACTAGAAAAGGTCCACAGGAAAGCAACTAGGCTCATTTCAGGACTGAGAGGTGTGAGCTATGAGCAGAGACAAGTACATGGGGCAAAAATCATAAAAACTATCCCTTTTGGGTGGAGTATTCCTTTAAGAGTCGTTAAATGCAGGTGTGAGGGATAATCACTTATAACAGGTAAGCCAAATCTGTTAAAGCTATAACACCTTATGCTAGGAGCATGGATTTGATCTGTTTCAAAATCCTCCTTTTACCATATAAAGCCTTAAAATAGCCAAGGCCTTGCTTACTTATCTGAAATTATCATTACTTGCAAACATGTACGCATATTAAGAACTCGAGATGCCTGCCTGATTATGATTCCAAGGACTAACAAAATAACAGTGGGAGGTCAAGCTTTTAATTTTAGGACCCAAAATTTGTTGAATGGTCTGCTTGCTACTATAAGAGGTGCCCCTTCAGTCTCAGCTTTTAAAGCCCAGCTGAAGGCTCACTACTTCAGTTTAGCACACCTTGACTAGAGCTGCTGATCAGCTGTATGATGCTCAGTAGAGGAGAGATAGCTTGTTGGCAGAGGTCTCCGGGCTTCTGACTTTGTCTGCCTTTTCTACATTCTGGTGGTTCTATAATTAACTGATGGACAGATATTTTTGTTTTTCATTTCTGTTAATTAGTTTCTACTGGCTTGGATGTATTTTAATAAATCTGCATCCTCATATGTATAGTTCTGTGTTTAGTGAGTCGTGTAATTTATCTTCGCATTTTGCCTTGAGAGTTGTTGTGGTGCTCTGCACCTGTACTTAGTGAGAAGTGCTGTGCAATAACAAAGTATTCTGTACTGGTGCATTGTATTTCTGAGGTGGCCATGATAGTTTGGCCATCTAGCTCTGTGAAGCGGATTATTTGTGTTCTGTTTTGTGTGTTGTATTTGCATCATTTTTTGACACCCATTGCACACCCAACCTACATGGAAGAGGCTGTCTTTCTGAATTTCCCTTCTTAGGATTTCTTCTCTTTTTTTCTTACAATGATTTTTATTTTGGAAGTTTTTTCTTGTCTTCTTACAGAGTCAAGGCAGGGAGCTATCAATAAAATGACCCATTGAGACATTCCTTGTGTGATTTTGGGCTAAATTAAAAATGCATTGTTGTTGTTGTGGTTGGTATCTGAACCTGTACTGTGACTCCATATCTCTCACCTCTTAGCTTGTAAAAGACATACAAATAACATTGGTATTCCTCCAGGCCCAGCTGTGATATTTTATATAGAGCTTAATATTTTTCTATGTAAAAAAAGAAAAATGTTTCGACCTGGGTTAGCTTGGGGTTTGAAATCTGAAACAAACAGATAATACAGTAAACAGTACCTGAACTATTGAAGATATCTGTTTTTACTTTAACCCTGAACCTTAAAATTGGTTTTGAGCATTAAGAATTATATTGGAAACAAAATGCTAATTTAAAATTTTAAGCACTGGACACGGTACTAATATTAATCATGGACTTAAAAACACTTCAGAAAATGTGTGAATTGCTGGACATTTCCAAAGCTTTTCCTGTGGAAGAACAAGACATTTATTTACAAAAGTTCAGTTATTTTTTTGTATAATCAAAAATTGTGACTCAATTTTGTAATACACTTCTTTATCAAGAAAACATTTTTAGAAATGGCTCCAAGAAATCTAGAGACATGGCTAACATTTCAAATCTAATGTAATACTTTGGTCTTGTGCGGTCTCAGGCATAGTCTTGATAAATCAGTGCTCAGGGAAAGTCTCATTGTATTTTCAAGCACGTTTGTCGATGTTTTACATTTGTAGCTAAATCAACAGATTCACTGCTGGAGGCTGATGCCGTGCATAGCAAAGACTTCACAGCAGAACTACATTACGGTGTTGCATGCAAAGGTGAATGATAATTTGTATCATTTTGAAGTAAGAAAGACCACAGAGCTGCATGCATTTTAGCAGAATAATGTAACAGTGGATTCAGTTCGGGAGACAGATGAGAGCATAGAAATTCAACCTGTGTGGTCGAACTAGAACGGTGTTGCCTTTGTGCTTAATATTTGCCCTTTCTTTACATGCATAGGCAGAAATTTTAGTAAAATAATTAAAGTTAAAAACATTTATTCTCTTGGTTGAATAAATGTGCATATCATTTAGCTTATATTCTGTGGAATCGCCTATGCTTTTAGTTCAACAATAATCTGTTAGGATGGATTATCATCAATTTAGCATCCCTGGATTTACATTAACTTACTTAACAGATGTTTTTATTCAAAGCAACTTAAAACAAAGTAAATATCAGTCTGAGGACTGTTTGGGAAACACGTGTTATGGGACAAAGGCACAAAATTGAGCATCACAAGTGAAGAGCTCAGCACCAAATACAAGCGAGTTAAAATTCCTACATGGTGTGGTGTTATCAACATGCTCCACAGAGCCTACTCCTACTCAGACAAAGCTGGCACCAGAGTCAGAATATTGTTCTTTGATTTTTTTCAGTGATTTTAACACCATTCTGCCTCATTGACTGGAACAGCAGCTCAGAACTATGCATGTCGATGCCCCCACAATCTTCTGAATCATGGACTACCTGGCCAATAGACAGCAGTTTGTGAGGCTGTGAAACTGTGTGTCAGAAATTAATGGTGTGTAATACTGGAACACCTCAGTGAATTGTCCTGTCTCCCTTCCTGTCTACCCCAGACGTCCAGTACAATACCAGCACTAGGCACCTACATAAATATTCAGATGAATCCTGCATTAATAATGGAAATTATTCAGAGTACAGGAAGGTTGTGGAAGACTTTGTCTTGTGGTGCAGAGAGAACCACCGCAACTCAACATCAACAAGACATAAGAGCTGGTGGTGGACTTCTGGTGTGTCAAGAAGCCTCTGAGACCAGTCACTCTTCAAGGGAAGTAGATGGAAGTAATGTAGAGTTTCAAGTACCTTGGGTTTCACATAAACAACAAACTGGACTGGTCTGACATCACAATGGAAATGTACAAGAAGGCCCAAAACAGACTAGACTTCCAGGTATTTTGATGAATGCAGCAAGATTTTGGAAATGTTCTACCAGTCCATAGTAGCCAGTGTGTTGATCTACACTGCAGTCTTCAGGGAAAGCAACCTGAGCTCAAAAGATGCATAGTGCCTGAACAAACTTATCAGGAACGGCTGCTGCATCACAAGATGAACCCTGGACACAGTGAAAGCTGTTGGGGGAAAGAGGATAGTGTCAGAATTGGACACCATCATGTAAAAAAAACCCTCCATCCTCTCCAAGAGGTTCTCTCTTTGAAAATTTTTAGTCACAGGCTCATTCCACCCTAGTGTAGTATGAAGAGCACTTTGGGGTCTTTTCTGCCTATTAAATGCTTCCTTCTGACGTACTCTTTAAATTCATTGTGAAATATCTGCACAATATACATTTATTTATTTATCGATTGATTGCCTGTATTATCTGTAAGTCTGTATCTTTGTTTTTTATGTTGCTTCTTCTTTATGCATGTGAATTTATCCATGGGATTAATTATGTTTATCTACGAGTAATCTAAACTTTTTTTTGGTTACCATATATACTTGCATATAAGTCAGGTCTTGAATCCTGAAAAATTGATCATAAAATCAGAGCCCGACTTATATGGCTGTTCAAAAATACGACACTTAATTCCTTTTTTTCACATCTTCAGTTTCTCAGACACATCGAATTTTGTTGCAGCAGCGCAGTTACCAATTTCTTTCGCCACTTCAATAACTTTTAATTTAAAACCAGCTTCATATTTTCTTTTGATCAAACACTCCATCGTAGATAAGGGATGCTATTACGATAAAGGTGTATGAGGGTGTGAGATACAAAAAACACAAAACAGTGCAAACATCGCTTCAGAATAGTTTGGGTATTACAGTGTGGTCACGTAGGCACAAAACATAAAAAAAAGGCTGTGTGCTCCATGGTTACTTTCTTATGGTAGGTGTTAGCATATCATAATCTCTTGGTCCAATAGCGTGAGTTTCCATCCATCCATTATCCAACCTGCTATATCCTAACTACAGGGTCACGGGGGTCTGCTGGAGCCAATCCCAGCCAACACAAGGCGCATGGCAGGAAACAAACCCTGGGCAGGGTGCCAGCCCACCACAGGGCATGCACACACCAAGCACAATTTAGGATTGCCAATGCACCTAACCTGCATGTTTTTGGACTGTGGGAGGAAACTGGAGCACCCAGAGGAAACCCATGCAGACATGGGGAGAACATGCAAACTCCACACAGGGAGGACCCAGGAAGTGAACCTGGGTCTCCTAACTGTGAGGCAGCAGCGCTACCCACTGCTCCACCAGGCCGCCGCGTGAGTTTTCTGTATTCAACTTATACAACCAACATCATAAAATACCAGAAACAATACAGTAAAATCAAGCTCCAACTTATCCATGGAAGAACTTAAACATAAATATATACGGTAAGTTGGCTTTGATCTTTCTATTTTGAGAAATTTCTTGGTTGAGTTAACTATTTAATGACACTTGCCTAACACTTCACTTTATTGAAAAGAAACACCCTGAAAAAGTTGCAACTGATCGTGCAGCGGCGCTATTTAATGACACGTGCCTAACTCATTTCAGAAACTTTCTAAAGGGCAGGACTAAACAAAGCTCCTTGGACAGGTTTTTATTGAAACGCCCTGCGAATGAAAGTGATGAAAGCGTGGCAAAAAAGAAAAAACTAGTGAAGAAGAAAATTAAGTTAAACAGAAGTGAAAGAAACAAACATTACAATATGCTAATCGGCTTCGCCAAAAATCTGTTTATTTCTTTAGATCTCTTTTATGTATTAGGTTTTATTTTGTTTGTATACAATATTTGTTCATTATAAATACATTTTTCTTATGTTGAAAACATTTAACAAAAAATTGGGGTGGTTTTCTGGGGGCTGGCACAAATTAATCTCATTTCAATTAATTTCAATGGGGAAAATTGATTTGAGATACGAGCATTTTGACTTACGAGCCCGGTCACGGAACGAATTAAACTCGTATCTCAAGGTATCACTGTATTTATCCTCGAGTTCTTAAGGAGTTAAGTGAGTACATATCTAAAGCCTTTATGCATGTTAGAAATGCCAAAGGATTGGAAAAAGTCAAATATTATTCCATTGTATAAAAAAGGGTGACAGGGCAGATCCAAGTAACTATAGGCCAGTGAGCTTAACATACATTACTGGTAAATTAATACAAACAATTTTTAAGGAAAAGATCGAGTAACACATGGCAAGAACAGGAAGAACAGGAGTTTTACTGAACAGTCATCATGGGTTCCAAGAGGGACGTCCTGTTTTACTGATATGCTAGAACTGTATGAGGAAGCAACAATAGGATATGATCAAAGTGGAGCATATGATATTATTTATCTGGACTTTCATAAAGCATTTGATAAGGTGCCACATGATAGGTTAGGCATCAAACTAAAAAAGTGGGAGTTCAGGGTGGGTGCAGAATTGGTTTAGACACAGGAAGCAGAGGGCAATGATGCAAGGAACTTTAAAGAAAGGATGCCATGCTCAACAACAACATCCAGTTGATATCAATTTTTTAAAACTGATATTTTAGAATTAATAAAAGGAAATAAAAAGTGAAATGTAATATATTCTTTCAGATTCATAACATTTCACAAATGTTAAGGCATTACTTTAGAAGAGCCTACTTTCAGATTTTTTATTCCTCTTGGATGACAACTAAGTCCTGGGGCACTGAATGGTTAGCATCAACATAATTACAGAGGATCAATAGGGATCTGTTGCATGCTTTGAAGACTTCAGGAAACAATGTGCAGGGGAATCCTCAAATTCCCTCAAATCATTTACTTCATACTGAAAGTGAAAAGCCTGAATTGGTCAAGCTGTGTTTTACTTGTACTGGAAGTACATCTGGAATGCTTTCTTTGAGACTTTTAAAATGTTTTAGATCAAATACTGGTATTGCCTTCTGTAAATTCATTCAGGATTGTGATATTCTTAACAAACTGTGAAACCAAAAGAAAAATAAAAAAGTGAGAATGGACTTGGAAATGAAACCTGCAAGCAAGGATTAACCAAAAGGGTAGATTTAAAAAAAAAAGAATTGAGAGTGAAGAATCTAGAAAACAGAAACCCACAAATGTGAGGCGAGAATCTTGGCCAAAAGGTATAAATAAATGTTGCTGGCTACATCTGTGTTGCATAAGCTCACAATCAAAAGATTGCTTAATTTGTTCTTTTAGAATAATCCATTGTCATGCATGTGCATCTGAGGACCACCTTACCGGCTCTGTTTAGGTAGGCGATACCACCCCAGAGCAAGAGGGGGGCTCTTTCGCTAACTGCCTTGTTTCTTTCCTCTGAGACGACGCCCCAAGAAACTGACTAACTATACCCCATCATTTCCACAAGCAGCCGCCCTTCCAGTTCAGAGCACGTAAAACTGTGGATGGTGGCATCTCACTTAGGATCCAAACTCTCTGCAAAACGGATCTCCGAGTTAGATCCCTCCTTTCTGCTACGAGCAATATTTTGTGTTTCGGTGCCCCTTTGTGCATCTGTTTCTTTTCTTAATGCTTGAAACTTTAATTGACTTTGCAATTAAACAGGGTGACCCTCCTGGCACCTCAGCTATTTTTGGAACTCTGCAAATCACTCTGTTCAACCACCATAGGGCAGTTTTAATCCACAGGCTACTTAATATTTGAATGTAACATTTGTAATGTTTTTATTGTAATATATCTGATGCCGTTTTCAAAACAGAACATTTAGTCCATGAGTTGGTGTTTTGGTGGGCCGGATGCTCCACCGCGGTACACTATTTACCATCTGCTTTCCCTTTGCCATTCTTGAGGATTATTAACTTACCTTCTACTTTTTCCTCTTCAACTTTTCCTACTTCTATGTGGGGTCAATGCACTTGATTGACCTTCTTAAAACAGCTCAGTTCTGCACTGCTTCGGCAGTCAAACCCTTTTCCTTCAGATCTTTTACTTTTTCCATTTACCTTCGCTTTGGCCCTGTATTGCCATTTCCAACACTCTTTTGCCCACATGCTCATTGCCTCTCCTCATTACATGTCTGTACCACTTCAACCTACTTTCCTGCACGTTCTTATCTATCTCTTCCACTTTTAGATAATAATTAAGCCAACATGAAGACTCAACCAGTGATTCTCATGAAGGATGACTATGGGGCCCAAAATTTAAATGATGTTCACTAAAGGTAATTTCTTTAGAAGATTAAATGTAGTTGTGATGAGGGTGTATTTGAATTAGTATTTATTGGCAACAAATACAATTCTGAATTTAATGGGTAAAGTATTAAATTCAAACCAATCCATCTGTTGGAGGCTGATATGCTCAATTTTACAATTTGACTTGTCCTATTTTTGTTGCTTTTTCTTCATCTTCTTCCTCTTCATCCTTTCTCACTTCTGTGAGGGGTCAATGTGCCTGAGCAACCTTCTCCAAACAGATCAATCCTGCATCTCTTGGCCTGTCAAGCCCTTTCACTTCAGAACGTCTTTTGCTTTATCCATTTACCTTCACTTTGGCTTTGCATTACCATCACTCTTTTGGGCACATCTTCTTTATCTCTCCTCATCACATGTCCATACCACCTCAGTCTACTTTCATGTACTTTCTTAGATACTGTATCTCTTCCATTTTTATTGTATTACTATATGTCCATTTCTTATTCAGTCCTTTTTTGTAACTCCACATATCCATCTCAACATTACCACATCAAACTTCTCCTGCGCTCCTTTTACTGCCCATGTCTCAGGTCCATACATCATTGCTGGTCTTGCAAATGTCTTAAAACCCCAACCTTTAACCTTCATCTTAATTCTTTGATCACACAATACTCCTGAAACTTTCTTCCAGTTGTTTCTTCCTCACTGCATTCTGTGTTTTCCATCTTGGCTACCACTGAGGATTACTAACTATAAAGTATAAATATTTTTTATGAATTCCACACACACTAATAACCCAGATCTTCAAAGCCTGAGGCAGCAGCACTAACTGCTGCACCATTATTCTACCTAATTAGCAAACATTCTCAAAATATATTTAAAAACGGAAACAGCTGTAGTTTTTATCACATAAATTGTTGTGTGGAAGGGAAATGTATTAGAGTTAAACTGCATCAGAAGAAAAAAAAAAAAAAAAAAAGCTTTAAAATGCTATGAGCACAATTTAAGTAGGCAGTTATAATTAACACCCATAATTACCTGCTTAAAGTGTTTACTTTCAGAGAAACTCATTATTATTTCAATGTTTAAACCTGTTTCTATTAAAATTGCACCATATAAGAACATTTTAATGGTTTTACGGTGATGTGAAAAAGAAGTCAATAGTTTTACAGCACATATGTTTCAGTGCTTATGAAAAGTATTTGCCCCCTTGGAAGTTTTATACAATATTGAGCCACCATGAACTTAATTTGAATTTTTTGACACTGATCAACAGAATAGGACTCTTTAATGTCAAAGTGAGAACAGATCTTTGTAAAGTGGTCTGAATTACTTACAGATATAAAATACCAGTAATGGTGCACTGCACGAATACACTTGACATTCCTAGTTTTCATACTCTTTCTCTGTACGTTTAGCATTTGTTTGCTCAAAGGTTGATGCTCTTGTTGCTTCCTGAGCAGCTCTTCTTTTCTCCACCCGAGCGGCCCGCTGCTTCTCTTCTTTTGTCTGCATCTTTTCGCATTAAAACTAATTAAGTCAGTGTTTGTGTTGCAATTACTTAGTACGTTTTCTTTAATTTTTTACTTAAGCTGGCACTTAAGTCTTCAATCTGCCTCAAGAATGATTTAAGATATGATGGTGAAGGTGGTAGGGAATGAGAACGGCGCCCATACGCATGCGCCATACGGCCACCTAGCTGCCCACCACCGAGAGTTGATTCTACAATAAAATAAAAATATAAAGAGGAATAATATTGGAGGTTGACAAACAAACAGCCACAGTAGCGTATTATATATAAAGATAAAACTGTTTGTATAAGTACTTACCTCTTTCAGTATTTAGTAGAATCGACTTTGGCAGCCATGATAGCCTTGAGTCTGTGTGCACAGGTCTCTCGCTATCAGTTTTGCTATTAACCCCATTTTTCTTTGTAAAACTGCTCAAGCTTTGGCAGCTTGATGATCGTTATTTCAAGTTAATCCACAAATTTTTAATTGGTTTGAAATCTGGACTCTGACTCAGCCACTCCTTTAACATTGCTGTTTCTAAGCCATTCTTTTGTAGCTTTTTGTTTAAGCCTTGCTGGGAAACAAATCTTATATCGAGGTATAGGTCTCTTGCAGACACATCGGGTTTTCCTCCAGGATTTCCCTGTATTTTGCTCCATTCATTTTACCTTCTCAAGCCTTACAGGCCAGCTTCCCCACTTCATGATGATCCCATCACCAAGCCCAAGTGATGTTTCTCCAATGCTGTCCTTAGTTGTGTCAGTAAGTGAAAGGGGTTGATGGATGAGAACTACTTGTCTCTGAATCCAGAAAAAACAGAAATTATAACTGCCACAATGTTCTTTAACTCATTCGGAATCACCCTGAATCAGCATGCAATTTAGAGGTTATCTTTGACACTAGCATGCTGTTTAAAACACTATTCAAAACATGTTTTTTCCATCTTGAAAATACTGAAAGAATAAGACTTTTTGTAATTAGGCAGGATACTGGGAAATTAATTCATGCATTTACTGTATTTCTAGGAGGACTGACTTCTGCAATACCTTATTATCTGGCTGTTCAAATTGTTTGTTAATACAGTTTTCAGGTAATTGAAAATGCTGCTGCCAAAATGACTACACAAACCAGAAAATATCAACACATAACTCCAGTTCTCACATCCTTACACTGGCTCCCAGTTAAGTTTCAAAATCCTCCTTTTAACATCCATCCATCCTTGATCCAACCCGCTATATCCTAACTACAGGGTCACAGGGGTCTGCTGGAGCCAATCCCAGCCAGCACAGGGTGCAAGGCAGGAAACAAATCCTGGACAGGGTGCCAGCTCACCGCAGGGCACACACACACACAAACACACACAAAGCACACGCACTAGGAACAATTTAGGATCGCCAGTCCACCCAACCTTCATGTCTTTGGACTGTGGGAGGAAACCCACACAGACATGGGGAGAACATGCGAACTCCACGCAGGGACACGAACCCAGGTCTCCTAACTGCGAAGCAGCAGTGCTACCACTGCGCCAACGTGCCACCCTCCTTTAAACATATAAAGCCTTTAATGGCCAAGGTCCAGCTTACTTGTCGGAACTTATCATGACTTACAAACCAGAGCATACATTAAGATCTCAAGATGCCGGTCTGCTTATGATTCCAAGGATTAATAAAATAACAGTGGGAGGTCTGTGATGAGAGAGGTTCATGATGCTGCACATTTTAAACTAAATAAATCAATAGAGAGCAGGCTGCAGGTGGGGGAAGGTGCACGTTAAATGTGCACGCAATGCTCTAAGGTTGATTGAAGTGCTTGGCTAATCACTTTACCTACTGCATTTTGGTTTGTTAGTGTTACAGGGCAGAAATTCCATTTGTGGATTTGAGTACAATTTTTATCATAGTTTGTTATTTTATGTTATTTTGTGAGAATGGACTTGGAAATATTCATATTTTTGCAGTTGTGGAACTGAGCACTATTTTTATATATGCATATTGTATAGGAGAAGTAGACAACAACAACAACAACATTTATTTATATAGCACATTTTCATACAAACAGTAGCTCAAAGTGCTTTACATATTAAAGAATAGAAAAATGAAAGACACAATTATAAAACAAAATAAATCAACATTAACATCGAATAAGAGTAAGGTTCAATGGCCAGGGGGGACAGAAAAAACAAAAAAACTCCAGACGGCTGGAGAAAAATTAAAATCTGTAGGGATTCCAGACCATGAGACCGCCCAGTCCCCTCTGGGCATTCTACCTAACATAAATGAAACAGTCCTCTTTGGATTTAGGATTCTCACGGAAGGGCTTGATGATGATGATGGTCACGTAGAGCACTATTTTATATATTGTAAATGCCACATGGGCTGGAAGGGCATTCCAGGCAGAAGAGGGGATGACTTCTTACCCTCCCAGGCTGGGATGCCTGTCTGCCTGCTAGGAGTCTCCTGGCCTGGGAGGGGAAGAGGATCAGACCCAAAAGAGAGAGCCAGAAAGGATGGACTGACAGCCTATCTGGAAGAGAAGATGGCGCAGGGTTTTGTTTTATTCCCCCAGCATGCTAGATGGCATGGATATCAGTACCCAGTGAGAAGCCAGACTACATTTCCCGGCATGTGGCAATGTGGGTTCCACTCCATGCTCCTATCTTTCTTCTGGGAGCTCTGAACCCGACACCATCAGTAATGTCACTGATGAGCTAGGCAGTTAGGTACAACAAAGCAAGTGGGTGGTGCAAAAGTGTAAATTGCTCTTATTAAAAATGGCGAACAAAAACAAAACAAAGTGTCCAAATTTAATAAAGTGTAATGCATCAAAAAGCCTTTATTAAATAAATAACCCATAAAAACAATTGAAAGGGTGAAGGTTAATAAATCCTTTAAAAACAAGGTTAAAACAATGGCTGGAAGTTGTCCTTTTAAAATCAGCCCGGTGCCTTTCTACTTGTGATTCCCTTGCTTCTCCCGTTCAGGCTATGCGCGAGGGGAGCCACCCTACCTGCAGCTGACCTTCATTCTATCTTCTGATCTGGAGGCTTCCCGATCCCTGGCTTCGGTTCAGCGCTCTCCAGACCGAGACTTGGGTTACCCCCCAACGGCAAGAACGCTCACGCTGCAGAATCCTCCTTCTCAAGACTCCCGACTCCCACTGTCTTCCATAGCAAGCCATCCTTCTTCCAGTCACTCCGGCTCCTCACAATGCTCAGCGGGAGCGACCACTACCAACTGCCCTAGGTGTCGGCCAAACACCCTGCTAGGGCTCACTGTCCAGCTGCCTGCGAGCCTGCACCAGCTATTCTCTCCCTGTTTTCTGCTTCTCCTGCAACCTCTGTTTCTTTTTTCTTTTTTTTCATTTTTCTTTTTCCTCCTGCTAGCCACCTCGTGCTTCTATACATCACGGGAACGTGGATCAGCTGTGGCAATACGCAGCTCCTGGGAGCAATTACGGATGAGGACGACTCCTCACCTGTGCACTTAAGCAAGGACCGCCCGCATCACAAATTCCCCGGGAACTGCTTGGCCACACACACACCACACCCCCTCACTAAGCCGTGAGTGTGGCGATTATTTATTTTAAAAAATGGCCTTTTTGACGTGAGCTGTGGACCGGCTATACCACATTTCACCCCCCATAAGCACCAGCTGCATAGGAAGCCTCCATGCCACTGCCAACCCTGTGCAACTGGCAGCCCAGGTCCACAGCTCGGCCACACTACCACTGCACTAAAATCGATAGATAAATAAATAAAAGCACTAAAAACAACCCCACACAAAAACTAAACCCAATCCCCCCTTGTAAAAACAGGACATTAAAAGAATAAGAACTTTAAAATGACAAACTAAACAATAAATAAATGTCCATTAAAAAGCTCAGTCCTTTAAAATGTCCTCCTCCGTGGATTCTATAAAAAATCTGGCACCAATCCCACTTGCTTCATTGTTGTGCCTCACTGCCAGGCTCATCGGTGACATTACAGACGGGAAAGGTACCAGGCTTTGTGTTAAAGGACAGCTTCCAGCCATTGTTTTAACCTCTGGTAATAAAAGATTTTTTCTCTATTGGATTTTAGCCTGCATGATTTCATCTTGTTTTATTGGATTATTTATTTAAAAATTCGAATGCACTGAACTTTACTTTCATTTGAACACTGTTTTGATTTTTGTTGTTGTTGCTTTTAAAAAAAAGCACTTTGCACTTTTTGCACCTTCCCCTTGTTTAATTATTTGTGCCTCACTTCCTAGCTCATCGGTGGCATTACCGACCGTGTTGCGTTCGGAGAGCCCAGAAGCATGGAGCGAACCTGCATCGTCACAATGCCCTTCTGGGGTCACTGGGTACTGCAGTGAGAGGGTGCTGCAGGGAGACAAGCTCCATGCTCTAATGGACTTTCATATAACCTGAAAGCGCTTGCATCGGGCAGTGGCCCTGGCACTGGAATTACTTCTGGGTTCTCAATAAAAGGGACCCCACTTCCTTACCCAGGTGAGTTGGAGCTGGGAAGAAGAAGAAGAAGGACAACACTCGATTGAAGGAGGGCAGTGCAGTGGTAAGGTTTTTGAATTTTAGAGAGAGAAACCTGTGCTTTTGTGCTACTTTGTCACATTGTGGCAGAGGTGAATTAAATAAACACTCCATTATTTGAACCTGGGACTGACTGTGTGTTCGTGTTTGGGGGATCGCTGACGCTCCTGGTTCCATTACAATATATTTTTATTATTGGATTTGTTTTGCTCTCTTATTTGGTTTAGGTGGTGTAGTTTTTTTTTTCTTTTCTTCGTACAAGTATTCTACACCTGGGCACCTAAACACAAACTTTTGAGTGATTGCTTGATCTACCTATTACTTTGGTCAATGAGGTACTAGCTGGGTGTGGGCCTGGAAGTGTTTGAGAGGTCCAGCAGTGTTCCTAAACAGAAGACAGAAGAAAAGTGTGCACATTGAAAGAAAAACACGGTGCAAGATGGAAAAAAGAGGGAAATTTTTATAATTGGCAAAAGCATGATTTAATGATTTTCTCTGCTGGTGGCTATTAAATCCCCTTTCTAGTTTTTGAGGTGAGCCGCAGAGTGAATGCTGCAGGGTGAGAATGCATGTCTGTCGAGATCTTTGAAGGAAATGCAACCAGCAAACATGACACCACAAGGCACGAGCTGCGGGGCCTGGGTGTGTGACATTTGTCCATAGCCAGACAGAGTGTGAGTAACCCTGTTCATTTAGTAGTGGTGATTAAGGATTACTATTTGTTGGGCACTGCCCAGTATGTATTTCCTTGTAGATGCAGTGTCGGCGGAGAGCGTGTTTGAGGATACTGGGCTAAAGGCTTGTGGAAGGCGAGTGCGTGGATTGTGCTGTGGCAGCGACTACACTCCGAGAGACTCTTCATTTCGTCCTGCTGTTTTGAAGGAATTAACTTAATGTGGTAATTAATGGCACTATGTGACCTCATCATTCCCTTTGTTATTTTGAGTCTCAAATGGTATATTATGAGTTTTTAAGAAGGTGTTTTTAGAATTTTTTTTAACAATTAAAAAACTAATTTTTTTATATTATTGCACAACCACGACTGTGGATTAAAGTACCTGAACAGTGGTGGTGAATTAGTGTTGGATACTATTTGAGTTCCCCATAACCTGTAAATTTGGGGTGGTGTAGTTGGTTCTCTATATCTAGGAGGGGGCAAAGTGGGAGTGTCAGGGGTTTAATACTTGTATATTATTTTGGGTTGGGGTTTATTTATTTATTTTTGATGCTCCCTAGCTTTGGGTATAACTAGCCATACCTCCCCGCCTCCCCAACATTAGTCATTTGTACAGAAATGTAAGTAAAACTAACCCTTCTCTATTCTGTTTCTCTTCTCAGTATCTCAATGTAAGTTCTGCAAACAAATCATTTGACTACATGGCTTGGTTTTTGCTCTGCTATACATTGTCAACTCTGAGACCTTTTATAGACAGTGTCACACATGCATACCCAGGGACCATCGTCCTGGCTCTGGTGAGTTAAGCACATCCAACCTGGGATGAGAGGGGGCACTAACGCTAACATTGTCCTTTCCTCTCTCCTCCACAGACAGGAAAGGATACCCAACAAAAGTACCCAACCCTAATTTGATGCCTAGAAATGGCTCTGCCCCTTCAGGTCCCAGCCCTATAGAGTGGGTGAAAGTGGTGTCAGATGAACGACTGACACTTGCCAAGGACAGAGCTCCTAGCAGATATTCAGAGAGAGAAAGAGACAGAGACGACAGATCACCACCATTTTTGTTTTGAGTCGTTTTTGACGGCTATCTTTTTTGTTCCGGTTATTAAAAGAGGTTGCCCACCTGGTACCTCAACCTTTCTCGGTTATCTCCTGTAGTCTGCTTTCCCAGCCACACTTACAACTGGTATATGCCTTTCTTAATCATGTCCAATCAAATGAATTGATTACACGTGGACGCCACACAAGGTGTAGAAAACATCTTAGTGATTATCAGTAGTGTCATAATAAAGGGTTTGAATACTTGTGTCAATTTTTACTTTTTTCTTTTTAATAAATTTGAAAAAAATTGCTAAAATCCAATTTTCACTTTGTCATTCTGGGTTATTGAGTGTTTGATGAGGGAAAAAAATAAATTTAAATGATTTAGCAATAGGCTGAAATATAACACATGAAGAAGTAAAGTGGTCTGAATACTTTCACAAGGCACTCTATAAAACTTGGTGGTACTCACTATGAAAATGTGGTCTATAAAATAATATTTTTGCTTGTGTATTTAGTAGGTCATATATACAGTATGTTGAGAAATGCATATCATTGAATAAGCTGATAGCAACAACAATATTCCCTATGTAAAATGCATATTTAAGAATTAATTTTTGTGTTCTTTTCAGACTCCACAATGTTATTCATCCTGATTTTTTTTTTCTGAAAGCCTACAGAAATGTAATAACTGCCATTGAAGTTCCAAAAGTTTTATTCAGATTTTGTTTTCCTCTCTTGCACCCAATTATTAGTTGTCTATAAGTATTTTGCCTTTCATCACATACTCTGGTAGTCACATCCCTCTCCATAATAAGCCTTAATTATCCTTTCCTTCCTTCTCGTTTTGATCCAATCAATACGGTTTTTGCTTTCTTTGACAGTTTTGAGGCTTCCTCATTTGTCATCTTGACCTTTTAGCCCTCAAAGACGAGACTGCGGTATGTGCAGTTTAGTCATAGATAAATGCGGCATTGTGATAAAAGAAGGGAATACTTAACTTTTAAATTGCATATAAAGACCAGAATCACAAAAAGTGCAATGAATCAAAAACACGAAAACAATCAAGGGGCTTCTTTATGCCATTACTGGCAGTGCTTTTTTGCTCAATACTTCATTTGAAGTACATCAGTCAGCTCTTTGAATTTCCACTGGAGTATTTTTCAAGACTGTTATGTGCTAAGAACAAAGTTAGAGAGTTTAAATAGTTTCAAGCACAAGGGAGTAACTTGGAAATAATGCTTTGTAAGCTGTGACACCAGTGCCATGCAAGCCAATTAAATATACTGAGCACGGTGTTCTCAAGTACGACACTAGACATTTAACAGTTAATTAAAATGACATTTTCCTTTTCCAATTTGACTGACATGTCCTAGATGGTACTGTGAATAAAACAAAATCAACATATATATTTTGCTTCATTATGTTTAAGCAATTACACTTCTGCCTTAGATTTATTTCTTATTCCTGATGGAAGGTATTGCTAAAGAGCAAAATCGAAGAGGATTTTCTTAAAGACTAGTGAAGCATGCAGACCTATGGTTCTAAAATAAAATACAAATAAAAACTAAGATAAAGAAATGAGCTGATTACTTCTGGTGGTCTATACAGTATAGAGCAAAGCTGAACTTTTCCATTTTGGTGGCACATTCTTATGTTTTCACCTTTAAAAAGTACATCTTCACAGCGATCACATTGGTGATCTAGCCTTTGTACGTAGTGCTCTTCAAACACACGCTGATCTAAGGATGTACAGTAAAAGCAGTGCCTGCATATGGTTGGAAGTTTCAAATATCTGAAGATATTCTTGTTTGTCGACATGCGTTTCCCTCTTGTTTTCATTCTTGTATTCTAAATCCTGGACTTTGTCTTGCTTGCCTATGAGCCATTGTGTTTGACGTCTGCTCAGATATTCATATTTTCAGGATAACTTCTTGCTTGGCTCTGTGCTTCTGTGCATTGTCTTCTTATTTTTTTCTCATTCTTTGTCACTTAAGCACCTTCAGTAATATGCTTGACACTCAGAAGATGCTGCTGCTGTTCTTCTTCTTCCTGCCATAATAGTGATTAGCACTTGGTTTTGTAATCATGTTGCTGTAAACACGTGACCACAGGTCACTTTGCTGTCCTTCTTAGACATGTAGTGGGGTGAATGATGAGGCAGGGCAAAAGCCAAGTATCTGGGGTACCAACCGGCCAAACCCTGTTTAATTCCAACCAAAAAGGAACAATTGTAATCAAAGCAAGAACTGAGTGGTGCCTTCTGGGTGGGACAATTCTCTTGAAATAGCACTCTCTAAGGGACACACTTATTCTTCCTCTTGTGCTCGCTACTGCAGTCATGTCTGAAATGAGATAATAATAAAAATAATGATAATACATTTTCTGCGGTGTGTTGGTGCCCTGCCCGGGATTGGTTCCTGCCTTGCGCCCTGTGTTGGCTGGGATTGGCTCCAGCAGACCCCCGTGACCCTGTGTTCAGATTCAATGGGTTGGAAAATGGATGGATAATAAATTTTATATTTTATCTTTTTTACCGAGCAGAAAGGAAGGGGTAGATCTTTCTTGGCTTCAGTTCTTTCAATGGCCTATTTCTCGAGGCTCTGAGGTAAAAGGGAGACAAGATTGTTGCCAACAGTGACCCCAATTGTTCCACTGATTATGAATTCTGAACACATATTTGAAGCTCTCTTGACTGTCGGCATGCATTTCTCCATCTGTTGTCATTCTTGCATTCTGTGTCCTGTGCTTAGCAGATGTCAGTGCTCTTCTTCTTACTTCCAACTTGTCACTTAATTTAGCAATTATTTTGTCATAATAAACCCATGACTTGCAGTCACTGTACCAAGGTTTTTGCTACCTAAAATCTAACATTTTTGAAATTTCCAGAATGTAGCAAGTCACAAGCTTTCAGTTAAGATCAAGGTTCTAGCCCCAGTGATATGCAAGTAATCACATGGCAGATGTACATCCATCCATCCATCCATTTTCTAACCCGCTGAATCTGAATACAGGGTCACGGGGGTCTGCTGGAGCCAATCCCAGCCAACACAGGGCACAAGGCAGGAACCAATCCTGGGCAGGGTGCCAACCCACCACAGGACACACACAAACCAAGCACACACTAGGGCCAATTTAGAATTGCCAATCCACCTAACCTGCATGTCTTTGGATTGTGGGAGGAAACCGGAGCGCCTGGAGGAAACCCACGCAGACACGGGGAGAACATGCAAACTCCACGCAGGGAGGACCTGGGAAGCGAACCCGGGTCTCCTAACTGCGAGGCAGCAGCACTACCACTGCACCACCGTGCCGCCCTGCAGATGTACAGACCTTAGCATTTTATATCTATATATAGTATCTGCACTATATACTGTTATTTATATAAATATGAATGGAGGCGAAGGTCTGCGGTACAGTTTGCCTGGTGGTCCTCTATAGGGCTCTGTAGCTCCCCCTGGCATCCCCCACACAATCCAAACAGGACTTCACCAAACTCCAGCTCCCTACATGCCCTGTGGGAATCCATGGTGCCACAGCCTCCCAGAAGAGCTGCCCTCTAGTGTCCCAGGGGAGGTATTGCCTCACCAATGCCTTCTCCCCTGGTCCTTCCACTCTGTTGGCATCCTGGCAGCTGTGGTCCATAGTCACCGGGGCCACAGCTATCGCTTGTGTGCAGGACGATGGTTCGCTGCCTGCCCACTACGCCACTGGACGCAGGCTGGATGGAGCGGAGAGGGGGCGTTTCACTGCCCGCCCAGCACACACAGCTGGTAATGCTGCAAGTGCTGACCTGGTTTTTGAAAAGTACTGTAGAATGGATTTTTTTGGATTAGAATTTTACGTTTGTCATAGTACACATTTTTGAATTTAGTGCCCAAAAATATTTAAAAAACACGTTAAATAATTAAATCTATTGTTTTAGTATATATACCTTTGTCAGGTTTGTCAGTGCAAGTTTCAGTACTCTTTTGTGACTTGTTCTTGACTCCACCTCTTTTCCTTTTTTGGTTATTCTCTCTCCCTGTACAGTGATCCCTCACTATATCACGCTTCAACTTTCGCGGCTTCACTCCATCATGGATTTTAAATGTAAGCATATCTAAATATATATCACTGATTTTTCGCTGGTTCGCGGATTTCTGCAGACAATGGGTCTTTTAATTCATGCTACATGCTTCCTTAGTTAGTTTGCCCAGTTGATATCATGCAAGGGACGCTATTGGCGGATGGCTGAGAAGCTACCCAATTAGAGCATGCATTACGTATTAAATAAAACTCCTCAATGATATACGATATGCTTCCTGCGCGGTGCTTCGCATACTTGAAAGCCCGAACAGCACATATTGATTTTTGATTGTTTGCTTTTCTTTCTCTCTGTCTCTCTGTCTCTGACATTCTCTGCTCCTGCGCACTCCTTTGAAGAGGAAGATATGTTTGCATTCTTTTAATTGTGAGACGGAACTGCCATCTCTTTAGCTTTTCTCTTGCTCTTCTTCTTGTTCTTAGTTGTTACACTTCTTCACGGTGTTCTTTTATATTGTAAAATGAAACAAACAAGGTCAGCAAAAAAATGTTGTGGTACCAGCAGGGTATCCCCATTTAATGGATGTAAAAAGCATTGAAAATAAATAGCACACAAAGGTATAAAATGCAAATGGCTCAGGTTAAAACAAAAGAAAAGTGCTTCTCAGAGGTCTGCACCTTTGAGATGCGGGTAGGGTTGCCAGACGTCCTTTATATACGGGACATGTCCCATATTTGATAATTTTGTTCCCTGTCCCGTACTGAACTTTCAGGGACACCAAACTGTCCCATATTTTGTTCATTTTCAAATTTTGTAATAAAAATATATTTTGTAACTCCATCCATCCATCCATCCATCCTCTTCCGCTTATCCGAGGTCGGGTCACGGGGGCAGCAGCTTAAGCAGAGAGGCCCAGACTTCCCTCTCCCCGGCCACTTCTTCTAGCTCTTCCGGGAGAATCCCAAAGCGTTCCCAGGCCAGCCGGGAGACATAGTCCCTCCAGCGTGTCCTGGGTCTTCCCGGGCCTCCTCCCGGTTGGCGTGCCGGAACACCTCACCAGGGAGGCGTCCAGGAGGCATCCTGATCAGATGCCCGAGCCACCTCATCTGACTCCTCTCAATGCGGAGGAGCAGCGGCTCTACTCTGAGCCCCTCCCGGATGACTGAGCTTCTCACCCTATCTTTAAGGGAAAGCCCAGACACCCTGCGGAGGAAACTCATTTCAGCCGCTTGTATTCGCGATCTCGTTCTTTCGGTCACTACCCATAGCTCATGACCATAGGTGAGGGTAGGAGCGTAGATCGACTGGTAAATTGAGAGCTTTACCTTATGCCGCACCGATCCGCCTGTCAATCTCACGCTCCATTCTTCCCTCACTCGTGAACAAGACCCCGAGATACTTGAACTCCTCCACTTGGGGCAGGATCTCTCCCCCAACCCTGAGAGGGCACTCCACCCTTTTCTGGCTGAGGACCATGCTCTCGGATTTGGAGGTGCTGATTCTCATCCCAGCCGCTTCACACTCAGCTGAGAACCGATCCAGAGAGAGCTGAAGATCACGGCCTGATGAAGCAAACAGGACATCATCTGCAAAAAGCAGTGTCCTGAGTCCACCAAACCGGACCCCTTGTAACTTTATACGTAATTACAGTGGTACCTTGGTATACGTCCTTAATCCGTTCCAGGTCCTTGGACTTATACCAAACAGGACATATACCAAACTAATTATTCCCATAAGAAATAATGGGAAAATGATTAATCCGTTCCCATGAAAAAAAGTATTGTTATTGGCATATTATATATTGATGGGGTTGTATAAAATAATTTAAACACTAAAATACATAAATACAAAAGCAATTAGATGAAATAAATGAAAATTTAACCTCACTTTACTTTTTAATAACGTCTTTGTTTTTCACAATCGTAGACACCGTCGTTCTCGGCAAATGGTATGCAACAGCCATGTCCCGGATACGCATGCCACCTTCATACTTTTCAACAATAAATTCAAATTTACGTGAAAAAACACAAAATCACATTATGACGATGCGGGTTTGCTGTATGCTCCCATTTGTTGTCGGGGAGCCCTTGAACCCTACGCCGTCGGTAATGTGCCTCACTGCTAAGCTCGTCGGTAACAACAAAGCAAGGGGTTGGTGAAAAAGTGCAAAGTGCTTTTATTAAAACAATCAACAAAACAAGGTGTTCAAATTAAAGTGCAGCCTCCAAAGTTCCAATAAATAATACATAAAATCAGAAGTGAAACGTGGAGGTTAAAAACAATAGAAAAAAGTCTTCTTAAAAACAACGAGGTTAAAATAGAGCAAGAAGCATTTTTTAAAAAAAAAAAAAAAACAAGAAGAAGCCTGGTGCCTTTTTACTTGGCGGCCCCCCTGCTTCCCAACATGAGAGTCGCCCTAATTGCAGCTGACCTTCATTCTGCCTACTTCAGCTACTTCATTCGTGCTCTCTCTCTCTCTTTCTCTCTTTCTCTCTTTCTCTCTCTCTCACACTCGTGCGCGCGCAACCTCCCGTCCATTCTCTCTTTTTCCTCCCCTTCTAGCCGACTCCCGCTTCTATTTATCAAGATAAGCAGCCCCAGGAACAATCACGAATGCAGATGGTCTCTCACTTGTGCACTTAGGTGAGAAACACCCACATCGCGAATCGCCCTGAGAACCTTCAGCCACATAACCACCATGCCCCCTCACCAAGCCGCGAGCGCGGTGATTATTTATTTTAAAGCTGGCCTTTGACAGGAGCTGTGGACCCACTATACCACACACGTGAAAACTGACAGAGAGTTATACCGCGGGTTGTTCACTGAATGCTAGCAACTGGCGCACTGACGCGAGTCGTATTCCAAACAAAGGTCATATACTAAGCAAACTTTTTTGTGTCCAAACAGGACGTATACCAAGTTGGACTTATTCCAAAGCAAATGTATACCGAGGTTCCACTGTATATTTTATTTTCTCAGATTCTCTTGATGAAAATAACCCAAATGTAACGAGGAAACTAGTGTTTGCTGCCTGTTTGCAACTTCTTCAGTTACTATAGTTGGCTGAGGGCAGCGGCACTCTTACTGTTTTGCTCTCCAGTTGTGCTGCTCTGCAGTTCTGTATCAGCATTGCCACATACAGCATACGGCACAAAGTATGTTGTTGCTACTTGCCATGGGCCACTTTTTTTCTAACTGCCTGTATTAAATAATAATAATAATAATAATATTTCTCTGTGGCTCCATGTTCCTTGACTTTGCAAAAGGTCAGGGGCTGTGAATCGCTTGATCCTGTGTCCAGCGCCCAGAACTGCATCCTTGGACTTGGTACTCTAATACTGGAGGTGTGGTGAAGGAGATCAATCATATCCTCTTGGGCATGTCTCAATGGCAACTTTGGTCTGTACTGGGAATTGAGAGGGACAGCTACGAGGGCTCTGAGGCCATATAAAGAGGCATTTGTTAGAGGAATCTGTGAGCGAGTGACACACTATCTGCGGTCTAGCGACCTGTGTCCTGATTACAGAGGAATCGAAGCATTACGCACATCTAAATTTGTTCCTCGGAGAGTCGCAGCCAGGGCTGATGGAACAGTCCTTATGGATGACACTGCAATTGTGACCCGCTGGGCTGGCTACTTTGAGCAGTTCTTCAAACCTGATCAGCCGGCTAGGATGTTGGATATCTCTGGGTTCGCGGTTCTTGAGGCTGATCGTCCAAACAGCTGTGAACCACCCAATCTCACTGAGATTGCACACGTGGTGAACCAGCTGAAGGGGGAAAGCCTGCAGGGATCTGTGGTATCCGGGGTGAACTTCTCCAGGCTGGTGGTAGGGCTGTCCTCCTGGCATTGCAGATAATCTTTGCTTCCATTTTGTAGACTGGCATCATCCCGACTGACTGGAAAACGGGACTTGTTATCCCTATCTGGAAAGGGAAGAGTGATCCCCTGGATTGCATTAACTACAGGGGGATAACACTGCTCTCTGTGCCGAGTAAGGTCCTTGCTAGGGTTGTCTTCAATAGGATCCGTGATCACTTGCTCACCTACCAGTGACTGGAACAGTCTGGTTTTACACCTAAGAAGTCTACCATTGACCGCATCCTGGCACTGAAGGTTCTCATGGAGCGCAAACACAAATATTGGCAGAGTATCTTTGTAGCTTTTGGTGATTCTTGCAAAGCGTTCGATTTGGTTGATCGAGCTGCCCTGTGGGACATCCTGAGGGCTCGCAGGATTACCTCGAAGGTTGCTGGATATCATGGCCACCGGAGGCGACAACACAAGTGATTTGCTGCACCACCTTACCTGCACAAATGCTTTGGAGTACCATCAATGTATGGAAGACTAAGATTGGCAACCTCCACGTCCTCGGGTAAAACTGAAAAGCTACAGTACACTCGAGTCAGACGTCACTTGTAGACGTGTTTTCTAGAGGTACTGCCTACGACAAAAAGAGCAAGTGGTGGATCAAGATAACCAGTGCCATTACAATCCATATAGCTAACGTGTCAGTGGACAGAGACTGTTAAAATTAACAGAAAGTGTAGTTGGTTTACAAAAAATATTTACTATTTATTCCTTTTCTAAGACATGTTCAGTGCAATACAACTTTTGACAAGCACCTCTGGATATTTTACTAAGTCTAAATACCTCTTTGGATGGTTGAAAATATGTTTTCAAAATTATACGTAGTTTAAGTTGTTTGCAAAATTTGTTCAATAAAAAGATTCTATATTTTGACTGCAACTGTCATGCAATTTGATTCTTTCTCTTCATTAGTGCAACCCCCTTGAAAATTATCACTTTATGGGGCCATGAAAACCTGTATTAATACTTGTGTGCAGATTAATTTTTTTTTTTGTACAATGTACAATTCTCATGACAGTGGAATAGGTTATTCTTAGCCAGTCTACTGCAGTAATTGCAGTGGAAAATGTGGTTAACATCCACTCATGCATGGGAAAAAAATATTATTGAATACCGTGAAACCGGTGTAATTTTGAAAAATACCATGAGATAGAATTTTGGTCATACAACCCAGCACTACGGTGGGTACATAGGAAGAGCAACACACTGTTTTTGAATAAATGCACTTAGATGCAGGGATGTTTTAATAGCATTATAGGCCCCCGGGCAAAGCAGTACACTGGGACCCCTACCTACACAACCACTCAGAGGAATTAAAATGTAAATGGTCGATAAAATTAAACATATATTTATTGTGTTGGTAATTAAAAAAAAAAATGTGTTTAAACATTAAAAAACATGCTGTACAGTAAAGATTAATCAACAAGTCACAACATACATAGATTAGCATGGGGCCCCTATGGTCGTGGAGCCTCTGGGCAACTGCCCGGCATGCCCATGCGTTAAGACGACCCTGCTTAGATGGCGTGTGCAGGTGTGCTGTCATCGTGTGAAATCTATTTTTGTGTGTGCCATTTCTCAGGACTTTCTTGTAGACACCTGAGCAGTTCAGTGTAATGTCATTGATTAGCAGTCTGTTGAACAAACTCTTTATCAACAAGTCTGTCAGTGTCAAAAAATGTGATCATCATTGTCTCCTGAAAATCTACCCTCTTGGATTGGAGAAAAAAGCAAAATCGCCAAAGTACACCGGAATGATTGTAGAATAAACAACAGAAATATGCACTCAATCAACTCAGCACAATGCCACTTGGCAGATGGACTATTCTCACTTGTAGGCACACAATGCCTAGTGGCATAATTGACAACTATACAATACTTCTCTTGATCGATTCCTAGAATTTTTGTTGGTCAACTTAAAAGTGTTAATTTCTGTTGCTATTTTCCTTTACTTTATTAGCTCAGGTTGTGTTTTGTTAGGTTTTGATTAATTGTTTCAGTTCCCCCTGCATGCAAGAATAGAATGACAGGAGAACAGAACTCTCTTTATAAGGCTTGGAATGGCCAGAGAAAAAGGCCCCATCGGTCAATCGACAGAAAGGGAGTGAGAAAAGTAATGTGAGAGCGAAGTGGCATAGCAGTCGGCTGCATTGTACTGCAGGGGCAGATTGAAGCTTCTGTGGGCTTCTGAGTTATTAGTTCACAGGAGCATTATTTTTAAAGATTCTGGGTTATTTCAGAGTTCGGTTTTTGGTGATTTGTAGACAGCTATTTTAATCGTGGACTGTGTTTATATTTGGTTAATTTTGATTTAGATTTTTTTTACTAGTTTCACCTGGAGAATATTTTTGTTTTTAACCACACTTTTTTTATCTAATTTTTATCATTTTCTCAGTAAATATTTATTGCACCCTGAACTGCGAGTTCTTTTAAGTAAGTTTGAGGTACAAAATGTACTTCTTTTTTACACAACTGCCATCTGTATGGAATCTCATTACTAACTTTTGATCCTGGCCGATCTCAAATGACTATCAGGGCATTTGCTCCCACAGGTGGTTTGTTTTTGGTCAAAGAAACCATGAAAACATTATTACATTGGCAAGCTGAGCACCATTTGAGCATTAATAGAAATCCTTATTCATGACTGCTTCACAGCTTTAAAAAATAGGGGTGAGATTTTGGGATAACAGTTATTAGCTAACCAAATGAGCTTGGTGGACTGAATGGTCTCCACTCATTTGTCAAATCAAATGTTCTTAAGTATTTACATTTCTCCTCTGGGAAAAGGTGTGTGTGACAGGTTGAAGAAAACTGCGTATGTAATGTGTTTTCTGTATTTCATTTTCAGAATCTTTCTGTTGTAATGACAGGTTTAGAAAGGTTTAAAAAATCTAAGTTTATCTATCTATCTATCTATCTATCTATCTATCTATCTATCTATCTATCTATCTATCTATCTATCTATCTATCTATCTATCTGTCAGGTTCTAAAGCTAATACTATCTGAAATATAGTTTCTCATTGTGAGCCTGTCTCTGTTGTCCAGATTGCAGAGCTGTCTTCTTGGCAAACATCAGTAACAGCACCTACCACAAAATCTAAAATATTACTGTTTTATAGACAATTTTTATCCTTTATTAATTGTAGCTTGTGCTTAAATGTGTGTCTTTGGTAAACCCCAGGAGCAAAACTTCAATCTGTTTATAAAAAGTGGGGGCAGATTAATTATGAAACTAATGAAGCTGAAGCTTCAGGGCCCCTAATCCTGGAGGGTCAACTTTAGTCAACATTGTTTAAAAATTTTGGGTGATTACTTATGAGAAGGGGTTTTTAAAAAATAATAATATTATTAATATAGCGTTTTCTACTACAAAATAATTGTTAAAATATAAACTGAAAGGTTATTAAAGAATCATGAAGTCTAGATGTGAATAAAAAAACTTACAAATTATTACTTTTATTTTTTTTTTGTGTGAAATGTGCTTCATGTAGTATGTATTCTTATAGGTGTCTAAAATAATAGATTATATTGGCCGTGGTCTTTTCTATGTTTTATTTCATCATTCTGTGATGCATCATGCATCATATGTATATAACATTTTCTTTACATACTCATCCTCCAATAACTTGAAGAGTATAAGGCACAGGAATTTTTTATTCACACCAGCAACTTTGAAAGGTGAAGAAATCCAGCAGAGCAATTTTAATCAAAATCTGAGATGTAGTGGTTACATTTTTAAAGTAAGGATGATCAGTCATTAAACAACCCTGTCAAAGAAGATAACAGTATTTCCCAGACCTCAGTGCTGGATGAGGAGGAGCCCCCATAACAGTTCAAGCTTCTGGACACACTAAAAATGTAGTCCCACCACTGATAAAGAATATTTTTTTTGCGCATGTTTCAAATCCATGTTCCATGATTGCCTCAAATGGTTATTTTTTACACCCTGGCTTATGTGTAATTTACTATTCTTTATTGTTTTTATTTTTAAATGATTGTTGTTCATGCTTTTGTGTAATTTCTCTTCACTCTGTTCATTATTTAGTATTATGTGCCATGCCTTTAAGTGTTCTTTCATTCCCTGTGTTTTGTGGGAGGAACCTCAAAAGGTGGGGCCATCTTGGCTGCTGAAGGACCACCATCAGACTTTACATGTGAGGCTGGGGAGATGTCTCTTCAGTGGATCATTGAGTAGCTTGCAAAAAAATGAAATCAAACTTAGGGAAATGTTTTTATATCAAGCCATTAAATCTTGTTTTCCTTATTGTAAGATTTAATGAATTTTAAATACAAGAAAATTATATTTAAGTGTATTTAAGTGTATTTAGCTTAATTTAAGAAACATCATCAGGTAAATTTTGATTACCACATTGCCAGATTTTTTTTTTCTAAATAAAAGTTTTATAGCTATAGTTGTACATTCTTTTAAATAAATAGTTAAATTACATCTCCAAACACATCTAAATATTATACCATGTGTATGTTTTCTAACATGTTTTACATTGATATTTGTGATTATTTTATACCATCCTGGGTCAATGAATATAAGTATGTTTAATATGAACTAATTAAATTAATTGATCAAGTGGGTTCATAAAATGCATGGATGGATTTCATTTTTAAGCAGAATCGCAAATGGCCTGCACAGATATCTATCTATCTATTTATCATTAAAGGACAAATAAAGATCTATCTATCTATCTATCTATCTATCTATCTATCTATCTATCTATCTATCTATCTATCTATCTATCTATCTATCTATCTATTGTCACACATGTGCACATGGGAGGCAGCTAAAGGGCTTGAGTGAAGGCAGCTGTGAGGCATGCGGTGCACTGACTCTTTTTCTCCCTTTCCTGTAGACCATTCCCGGAAGATTCCACCTGGCTCTCTTGACGTCACTTCCGGGACCGAGCCAATGGAAGTAGACCTTACCGGCTCCGGCCCCTCTGACGTCACGTCCGGGCTCGATCCAATGAATGAAGAACACATGCCCGATCCTTATGACCTCACTTCCTGTCTTCTCCTTTTAAAGCCTGCCCCTTTTCCCTTTTCCCCTCAGTCTTGGTCTGGACTCAGTTGTATGCACTTCAGTGCTGTTTATCTGATAAAAACGACTTTTGCAACCGGGATACCATATTATACGGGTGGCTGCTCCAAACCTTTATCTGTTTATGTCTCGTTTTTGTGACACTACCTATCTATCTTATATAATGTATTTCCATCATAATGGGTAAAACAGAATTCATTCTTCTCACCTTGCAGTTGGTGTAATGCAAGGATATGGTGTTGTTTGTTAGGTAATTTGATTCTTGTGAATAATCCTTACTCATTTATAATAATCATAAGCACTCCTGTCTCTCTATAAACTTGCAAAGCTGCCCAGTAGACACCTAAATGTTATTGATCCTGCCTACTAACCAAAAAAAATGGAGTGTTGTTTCTCCTACAGCTACATTAGATTAAACACCTTAAGAAAATCAAATGTAAAGGTTAATGGTCATCTAGCAAAGTAAAGAGTGAACTAATTCACCTTTTCAGTCATTTCTAATCAAAGATACCTCCTTGACACGACAATCTGGCAGGCAACAGAGTTCGAGGGTCGTATTCTACCAGAGTGTTCTAAATAATAGATGAGTTCCATTCCATTACACTGAAGACACCACCAATTATGATGAACTACACAGATTTCCTAAACACAGTTTTTCGACAAATACAGATAAAAGAATTCCACTGGAAAGAAAATAAATTTAATCTTGTTTTAATGTTATTTTACTGTCATACAAACCTTTTGAAGCGTGAATCACTTTCTGTCTGAAAAGCATTGAGCTGTGGAACATAAATTGCAGTATTCTCCAACATTCTTGCCACCTGAATGGTCCTATTGTTTCTTGGACACATAGATGGTATTCAGAATTACCTCAGTGCAGTTTTTTCTATTATAATTTTGGGAAAGTAAATTCATAATAACGCTGCAAATTATTACTACCTTTTCATGGTTGGCTTCATACAAATAAAAAGGCATCTTGCCTATGAATGTTAGATGTTGAACAAATAACTCAAAGAATCGCATAAGTATTGTGCTCGGCTTTTTAATGAGACTCGTGGAACTAGAGAAAGCTACATTTTCAGACCTTAAAGCATTCATACAAGAATTAGCATTATTCAGCCACTCAGGTTTTCCAAAAGTTCTGACAAATAGTGTTCTGCACAGAGAATACGCACATAAAGAGAGGCTCCATCCTTTTGAATATTCCTGCAGTTTAGACTTTAAACTTTCTTCAAGTTTTTAAATAGTAAATTTCAGCACATTATGCTAAGCCTTTTAGGCACATGTGTCTCTCAATTTCTCTGTCTAGTTTGCCTCCTTTGAAACACAGCCTTCTCCATTCCTATACTCCCTTGTTTCTATTGATTCACTAAAGAGGTTTCGGCCACTCTGCATTTCATGCTGTTCTAGAAATTTTCAATTTTAGGGTTGATGGATATATTAAAATATATGAAATACTTACTGCAGTGGGTTGACACCCTGCCCAGGATTGGTTCCTGCCTTGTGCCCTGTGTTGGCTGGGATTGGCTCCAGCAGACCCCCGTGACCCTGTATTCGGATTTAGCGGGTTGGATAATGGATGGATGGATGAAATATTTAGTTAATATTTACTTACAGATGAATGTTGAAAAAAACTCTTTAACTCTTTACACTTTTACCTTTTAAACCCAACCCAATTGTTTTGGACTCACTGGTGGGACCAAAAAAATGCATAAATCATTCATTTCTTCATTGCTATTATTACAGGACAGTGTTTTGCCCTAAAAATGCTGAATTGCTTACCCCAATGACACATTGGAATATTTTTTTCCTCACTCAAAGATGGTTGAATTGCTTTATCACAACCACCCCATATGGCTTTCTTGAATGTCCTGATTCATTTTGATAAACAGACTGTTATCTACTAAATGAGTGGGCTGTTACAACCTTTGTGGAAGAATAATTTTAGGGTAACCTAGGACATGTTAAAGAAATAGAATAAAGGGTTAATAAATGTTGGAAAACCAAAAAAAGGTCAAGTGAACAACAAAATGTACTGAAAGATGACTAAGAGATGACTACGAAATCAGTAGATATCCTGTAAAGAACCAGAATGCACAGAAATTTCAAGGGAGGTGGCTCAACTCAAATATATCAGAAGAAACAGAATATAATATAATAGATTTTTAATTTACTTGTCATTTGGGTGTAAACAAATGAACTAACCTGAGTAAATGTATGCATTGTTTGACACTATGTAAATTCAAAAGTTTATGAAATGAACCTCAATTCTTTGTTTCTCTGACAGCATAATGTGAGCTACCACAGCTATGCTCATGACACACAACTGTATTTATCAATAGTGCCTGATGACCCCGACTCTCTTGGCTCACTGACCCAATGTCTTATATGTGTTTTTGAATGGATGAGTAGTAATTTTCTCAAACTTATTAAGGAGAAAACAGCAATTTGAGTGATTAGCAAAAATAAATATATAGAGGGTATTAGAAATAAACTTGGACATTAGGATTAAGAGTCAAGACGGAGGTAAAGAATTTAGGGGTAATTATTGACTCTGACCTGAATTTTAAATCACATATTAATCAGATTACCAGGAAAGCATTTTTTAGATAGAAATATAGCAAAAGTTAGACCGCTTATAATATTGCAAGATGCTGAGAAATCAGTTCACGCTTTTGTTTTCAGTCGGCTAGATTACTGTAATGCACTCCTCTCAGGACTTCCCAAAAAAAGATATCAATTGATTGCAACAAGTGCAGAATGCAGCTGCTAGAATCTTAACTAGGAAAACAAAATCCAAACACATCTCTCCAATTTTGATGTCACATTGGTTACCCGTGCCATTTAGAATTGACTTTAAAATGCTTGTTATGGTTTACAAAGCCTTAAATAATCTCACTCCATCCTTTATTTCAGAATGCCTTTCACCTTACTCTCCAAATTGTAACTTTAGATCTTTAAATGAGTGTCTGCTTATAATTCAAAGAGCTAAACTTAAAAGAAGTGGTGAGGTGGCCTTCTGCTGTTATGCACCTAAAATCTGGAATAGCTTACCAATAGAAATTTGCCAGGCTAATATGGTGGAGCACTTTAAAAAAACTGCTAAAAACCCATTATTTTAACACGGCTTTCTCATAGCTTCATTTTATTTTAATCCTGATGCTCTGTATATGGATTTAATTATCATTATCAGTCATGGTGGCTCCGAAAAGTGGCGATCTGCACTGTCACCACCCGATCAAAGCACCTTGCAGTCCCTACAATGATGGATTGAAGGGCAGAAGTCCACATGACCATCATAATCAAGTTCTTCCATGTGAAGCCTGAAAACGAGGACTGATTGAGTTCATTTATGTTAGGTAGAATGCCTATGGGGACTGGGTGGTCTTGTGGCCTCAGAACTCCTGCAGATTTTTTTTTCCAGGCATCTGGAGATTTTTTTTTTTGTTTTTTCTGTCCTACCTGGCCATCGGACCTTACTTTTATTCTATGTTAATTAGTATTGCCTAATTTTATTTTTTACATTTTGTCTTTTTTGTCTTTCTTCATCCTTTAAAGCAGGGGTGCCCACACTTTTTCGGCTTACGAGCTACTTTTAAAATGACCAGGTCAAAATGATCTACCTACATTAAAAATGATTATATATATATATATACAGTATATGCTGAGTATACTTTGTATATAAAATATATCTTGGCTTACCTTGCATAACTGAATAACCCTTATGGCACAATAACAATTCAATACATTTATGGTCACTACGGTCTTTGGACTTAATAATCTTCATGTGGGAAAAGGCTGACTCGCTTAAATAAGTAGAGCTGAATTATGCAGTCAAGGAGGTAGCACATTTCCTCATGTTTTGGTACTTTTCCTCTGTGAGTAAGTTCCAAAACTGTCCATGGTCCCCAGACTTCAGCTGTAGTGTCAAAATCTCATCCTCCACTGTAGAGGAGTTTTAGGTGAAACAGTGTTGCAATTTTTAATGCGAGTGAATCACCCTCAACATCTTCCCTAAATGGATAACACATACTGTAAATGTAATGATTGGCTCAAGTAAAGCAAAGTCTTGAAACTGTCTGTCAAAGTCTGACAGACAATTTTCAATCTGCTCTGTGTAGCGTATGCTGTCAAGTTGTGCACATGCCTTTCATTGCGTCTCCAGTTCTGACGCGAGGTTTTACATGTTCCCCAAATCAAGGCGCTGCAGCTTTGAGGACATTTTTTGTTTGAAAGCATTAACTGAGCTAATCATATTGACCATGGTTTTCTCTTTTCCTTGCAGCTGTAAATTTACAGTAAGCTCATTCAACATGTTGGTCAGATCGGTAAAAAAATGGCAAGTCTAGCAGCCATTGATTGTCATTAATTGTATTCTGCATGTTTAATGACAAGGAGAAACTCCTGTATCTCCGGCCAGGGGTCTCGAAATTTACCCCTAGCCATCTGCCTCAATCAAGGCCTCTTTTATCATCTCTGTATCTTGGGAAGACTTCTTATGCTTAATGATCGAGTGACTCACCCGGAATGATGCTTCGGTGTCTGCCTTTGCTTTTGAATTCAGCCGAGTGAAAAATGATGGCTGTCCGATTAACTCGCCTTTTTCTTTCTTAGATCGCTTTTCGGAAGAAAGTCAGTTTCGTAGTTTTTATGAAAAGTTTGAAAGTGAGTTCCACCACTTTTTCCTTCTTTGGAATACCAATGATAGACTGACAGATCAGACAAATGCACTTCGATTGTGACATTGTGAGAAAAAAAATCCTCTTCCAATTCCACATGTCCAGCCCCTCCAACCATTTTTTTTCATATCTCTTCTTTAGTCAATATAAATTGGAAGGCTAACTAGATCACTTAGATAGCCGGAATTTTGCAGTAGCTTGTACGTTTGATCGTGTATGCGGGATGAAGAAAAGAGATCTCAGACTGGCCGCCCTGTGTGTCAATCAAGTGGCAAATGCCATTGGGAGGATATATGGTAGACTAACATTTAAAAAAAAAATTTTTGAATGCAACGCGATCTGTTTGCACTACCTTTCCGATCTACCGCTCAATTGCAATCGACATACTGGGCACCCCTGCTGAGCTACATCGTTTGTATGAAAATGTGCTATATAAATAAATGTTGTTGAGCATTCTGTCCAGGCTGTGAAGGACTGCTTTTGAAGAATACTCCCTCTAAGGCATTTTGCCGAGGAGTAATTAAAAGATACAATGAACAGCTTTTCCTGCCTGATTACTGATTTGCCATTTTAGAGGATGTTTCTTTCTTTAATAAGATGTTAAATTTCTACCACACTTTCAAATATCGCCCCATTCCACTTTCTGCGTTTTCTGCTTCCTATATTTCACAACTTTATTTTGTTTTTGTAAAGAAGTCTTTGAATTTTGCAATTATTGGTGTTGTAATTTGGATACACAGTATTTCTTTGGCAACTCTATACATTCTGACAGAGCAAGATCTTCTCTTCAAAATGATACACAGGCTATGGTTTTTCAATAATGGACATCTATTAATAAAGACTCTGGAAAACTCCAAGAAGAGCTGGGGAATGACCCTGTATAAATTCAGTCGGACACAATGAAAGAATAGTGCAAAAAAGTGACCAGAAAACAAGAGCATTTGACAATTGAGTAATGAATATGAATTATAGAAAATGGTGGAGTATTGGTGGAGCTGGAAGTGACATCATCGATGGAATGCAGAGATGTGATTGTTGGATAGTAGCCATTTTGGGTGACCAGAAGTATTGTGGGTGAGTTATGGTTTGTCTTCTTTGATTCTGCTGATGGAGAAAGAGAGGCATTAGTTCATACAATCAACCCTTCATCCCTTGTAACACCACTCATCTTAGGGCTTGTTGGCTGCCTCCTAAGTGCATGTGTGTGACAGTATGCTATGGAAACTTAATTGAAAACAGTAAAAATGGAGAAAAAAAAGAATTATGTTTTGTGTACTGCTATAAAACTTTAAAACTAGGCATATTACTTGTAGTATTTTAAAAACAAGTAGCATTTGGAAGCTTATTCCAGCATTCTGTAGAAACATGAATGACAAAATGCATTGTTTTTAGTAAAAACATTATTGACTTTTGCCACTTATTGTGCCATAACGTATGTGTACAACATAATGATTCACCAGCTGAAAGAGAAATGTCTGACCTTTATTTTGAGAATTGGAACATAAATATTGAGTAAATGATGATGAAGTTTTAGCCAGTAAATCAAAGTAGCAAAAAACAGACAAAAAGAGCTAATTTGTGGTATCTCATTATCATGAAATCAGCTTTGCTTTTTCATTTTCATCTTTTACTCATCCTTTTTCTTATCCCTTTTTCGATTAATAAGCATAATAAACTTTGGGAAAATTGAAGAAACACTACAAAATAAGGTATTGAGATCTCACAAAGAGTACAATTTTATAGCAAGAATTCCAAGAAATGGAGTGAAATAAGGCAAAGAAAAACGGGACAGATGCTTCTGAGCAAGTAGGAGGCACCACAAGTCCTCAATGGGATTAAGGTCTGGAGAGTTTCCTGGCCATGGACCCAAAATGTAGATGTTTTGTTCCCTGAGCCACTTAGTTATCACTTTTGCCTTATAGCACCGTGCTCCATTATGCTGGAAAAAGCATTGTTGGTCACCAAACTGAATAAAGAATGCTACCAAAACATCCTCCAAAAGCAACGTCTCCCAACCATCAAGAACAGTTTGGAAATTGTGGCCAATCCTCAAGAGGCGGGTGGACAAACAAAAACCCACAAATTTTGACAAACTCCAAGCATTGATTATGCAAGAATGGGCTGCCATCAGTCAGGATTTAGCCCAGAAGTGTGAATTGCAGAGGGTTTGAAAAAGGAAGATGGGACATCACTGCAAATATGGACTCTGCACATAAACTTAATGTAATTGACAATAAAAGCCTTTGAAACTTATGAAATGCTTGTTCAGTATACCACGGAAACATCTGACAAAAAGATATAAAAACACTGAAGCAGCAAACTTTGTGAAAACCAATACTTGTGTCATTCTCAAAAGTTTTCACCACAACTGTACACATAGGGCAAGAGATAGCAAATAATTCTGTTACCTGTCTTCCGCAGGTGCTGTGGTTAGTGTATAACAAAAGGATTAGTGTGTGTGTGTGCCATCTTGTGGGAGATTCAGAAATATTTTTAGCATTAAAATGCATTGCATTTGTCATTCCAATATTCGGAACATCACAAACATTAACACTTCTTTTACAAATCCCATGGCAAATGGCATATAACAGGGACATATAAAATGAAGTGCACACTGCAAACATTAATGCTGAGATTTATGTTTATTACTTATTACTGCAACCTGTCTTAGATGTGTATCACAACTAGTGTGAATATATAATGTATCTACAGTTTAATAGAAACAAGTGTCATTTCTTCCTGTCATTTCCTTATTAACTTGTTAAACTGTGTGGAGTTTTCTCCTAAAATATCCTAACAATAGTTATTACTTTGCACAATTAAAAACATAATAATAAATTAGAATTATTGTAATCAGTGACATTTTAACATTGATTGTTAATCTTGATAAAATGTGCATGTATTTCATTTAAGATCCAAATACAAATATCAAAAACGCAGCTAATGGATTCTGGGTGTCACCAAGGGCTTTTTCAGAAGAGAAAAGATAGAATAGAATGGGCTTATGTTTATCAGGCACCGCCGCGAGTGGCAGCCATTCCAGCATCTCCATGTATGACTTTATCTTTCTACCTTTTTTCTCTATTTTTCTCTATTTCACTGATCACTCCTACCACTTTCTTTTATGTGGACTCGTTCCCTGGACATTTTTTATTATTTTTGTTACTTTTACTACTTGGACATGGATATTTACATGCCGAGACTCGTCTATTCAAGTAGTCAACTTCAAGCGCTGAGAACAAATGCCCACGCCGGTGTGGTTCCCTATTTACCTGACAAGGTAAGAAGGCAGTATCGGGGCAGCAGAGCCGGCGCTAAGATAAAAGCCAAGCGTCTAGCGAGAAAGTGGCTCTACAAATTTCCGATGCCTTCTGTGATCCTGGGAAATGTGAACTCACTACCAAATAAGATCTCCAAACTGGCTGAACTGGTGAAAAATGTCAGGACCTACAGAGAATGTAGTTTGCTGTGTTTTAGTGAAATGTGGCTATCAACTAACATCCCAGATGCTAACATGGAGCTACCCGGGTTTAGCACAGTTAGAGCGGACAGAGATGCAAATACTTGCGGAAAGAAGAAAAGAGGGGGAGTTGCTCTCTATGTCAATACAAGATGGTGCAACTCTGGACATGGAAACATTAAAATCTCCACTTGCTGCAGGGACATCGAACTGTTGGCCATAAGTCTGCGTCCCTATTACTTGCCCAGACAGTTTGGACACGTCATTGTTGTTATTGTTTACATCCCTCCTCGGGCGGACATGGAGATAGCGGGTGACATCATCCATTCCGCTGTTGCTAAATTACAAACACTGCACCCTGAGGTGCTTGTGCTAATCGCTGGAGATTTTAACCATGTGACGCTGGTCAAAACATTACCTGCCTTCTCCCAGTATGTGGATTGTAACACCCAGGGAAACAGGACTATTGACCTACTGTATGCAAACATTAAAGACGCATACAGCGCCACCTCGCTGCCTGCGCTTGGGAAAGCAGATCATAACCTGATTCTGCTTCAGCCTCACTACAAACCAAGAGTGAGGGAGCTACCTACAACCACACGCTCATTCAGGAAGTGGTCCCCTGAGGCAGAGCAGGCTCTGAGAGACTGCTTTGGGAACTACAGACTGGGATATATTGCTGGGTCACATAGTGAGAACATTGAAGAGGCTGTTGAATGCACAACTGATTACATCAACTTCTGTATGGACATTGTAGTTCCAGTAAGAACAGTATGCTGCTATGCTAACAACAAGCCACGGATTACAAGTAACATCATGGGCCTTTTGAACCAGAAGAAAAGGGCTTTTAAAGGCAGTGATCAGCATGAGCTCAAGTGCGTGCAGAAGGAACTCCGAGTCCAGCTCAGGGCAGCGAAGGAGCAGTACAGGAGAAAGCTGGAGCAGAAGTTGCAGAATAACAGCATGAAGGAAGTGTGGGATGGGATGAAGATCATCACTGGCTGCAGCTCGAAGCGGGGTGCCACCATCGAGAGAGACGTGGAGAGAGCAAACCAAATGAACAACTTCTTTAACAGGTTTGACCACCCTAACCCACTCTCACCTCGGAGTACTGCACCCTCCACCCATCCTTCTGCTGATACCAGCATAGAAGAGACAGCCACACCCACAATTACAGCAGCCCAGGTGAGCAGAGAGCTGAAGAGACTTTGTGCCAGCAAAGCAGTGGTCCAGATGGAGTATCGCCACGACTGCTGAAGGCCTGTGCGTTGGAACTGGGGAGTCCTCTACAGCATCTTCAACCTGAGCCTGGAACAGGGAGAGTCCCGAGGCTTTGGAAAACATCTTGCATCACCCCAGTCCCAAAGGTATCACGTCCTAGTGAGCTGAATGACTTCCAGCCTGTTGCTCTGACGTCACATGTGATGAAGACCATGGAGTGGCTGCTGCTTCACCACCTGAGGCCACAGGTCCATCACGCCCTCGACCCTCTGCAGTTCGCATACCAGGAGAAGGTGGAAGTGGAGGATGCCATCATCTACATGCTACACTGATCCCTCTCCCACTTGGACAGAGGCAGTGGTGCTGTAAGAATTATGTTTCTGGACTTCTCTAGCGCCTTCAACACCATCCAACCTCTGCTCCTTAGGGACAAGCTGACAGAGATGGGAGTAGATTCATACCTGGTGGCATGGATCGTGGACTATCTTACAGACAGACCTCAGTATGTGCGTCTCAGGAACTGCAGGTCTGACATTGCGGTCAGCAACACAGGAGCACCGCAGGGGACTGTACTTTCTCCGGTCCTGTTCATCCTATATACATCAGACTTCCAATACAACTCTGAGTCCTGCCACATGCAAAAGTTTGCAGACGACACTGCTATAATGGGCTGCATCAGAAGTGGGCCGGAGGAGGAGTATAGGAAACTAATCAAGGACTTTGTTAAATGGTGCGACACAAACCACTTACACCTGAACACCAGCAAGACCAAGGAGCTGGTGGTGGATTTTAGGAGGCCCAGGCCCCTCATGGACCCCGTGATAATCAGAGGTGACTGTGCAGAGGGTACAGACCTATAAATACCTGGGAGTGCAGCTGGATGACCAATTGGACTGGACTGCCAATACTGATGCTCTGTGTAAGAAAGGACAGAGCCAACTATACTTCCTTAGAAGGCTGGCATCCTTCAACATCTGCACTAAGATGCTGCAGATGTTCTATCAGAAAGTTGTGGCGAGCGCCCTCTTCTACGCGGTGGTGTGCTGGGGAGGCAGGATAAAGAAGAGGGATGCCTCACGCCTGGACAAACTGGTGAGGAAGGCAGGCTCTAATGTAGACATGGAGCTGGACAGTTTGACATCCGTGGCAGAGCGACGGGCACTGAGCAGGCTCCTGTCAATAATTGAAAATCCACTGCATCCACTGAGCAGGATCATCTCCAGACAGAGGAGCAGCTTCAGCGACAGACTGCTGTCACTGCCCTACTCCACTAACAGACTGAGGAGATCGTTCCTACCCCACACTATGCGACTCTTCAATTCCAGCCGGGGGTAAACGTTAATATTATACAAAATTGTCTGTCTGTTATACCTTCATTGTTATCACTCTTTAATTTAATATTGTTCTTTATCAGTATGCTGCTGCTGGAGTATGTGAATTTCCCCTTGGGATTAATAAAGTATCTATCTATCTAGACTTGAACAATATCAGCAGAAACAAAAAAAAAAAAAACAAGACATTTTAGCTTTATGTCTCTATATAACTTTTAGCAAAACTAAATATATGCATAGTGATGATCATGGCTATGGATTTAATGTTTCAATTTTAAAAATGTCACAATACATGTGATTTACTCTAGTAGTGCGAAAATGAAAACTGTTTCGTATGGTCGGGAGAGTATCAGCAAACCTCCCACTGACTTTTTACAGAACTCCATATACTTCAGTTCATTAATTTCTAAATCTTATCATTATGCATGTTGCAAAGATAAAAACGCAGTCCTGGCATGGTATGTACTGTATAATATAACCATGAACTGTAAGGCTGTTACTGCTCTCATTTCAAGAAGTGCAAGTGAAACCATCAGCTACCATGTCTACTGTCTCTCTGTTTATTTTTTAAGTGCAATTTTATTGAACAAGAGCTTTTAAAGCCTTTAAAATATAGCAGCACATCTTTATGTGCAGATCTTGAAAGACAGCATAAATTTCCTGGATGTTCTTATGTTTGGACAATTTTACAGCACCGTCTTAAGAACCAGACATGTTTAATGTTTACATCAAAGATGCATAAAAAAAGTTATTTGACCTCATTGAATACAAGCAAACGGGATGTTTTACTGCTGGTTTTAATTCTGGAGCATTATAAATAAGACGTTTATTTTGTAGGCATCTTTAAATATATCATAATAGTTGTATATATACTGCTTCTTCCACAGTAAAACAAATATTGATTGAATGCTTTGTTTCCTTGACTTCTTTAAGAACAGCTGAAGTTTAAATAACCACAGTTCTTTCTCGGCTGATCTCTTCACACAAAACACTTTTGTACATTTTAAAGACACTGGTACTTTTACAAAGCATAAATTTTTATTGATAGGTTTGTTTCACTGCTCTTGGATTGCTGGACCACTTCAGTGAATTTATTTTGATTCATTATGCTTCATTTTCCTTTTCATTCTCTTGTCCTGTGAAGGTTACAATGTGATAGTGCACCAAACAAACAAGGTGTTTTATCATGAAAGTGTCCACGAAAAGGATTCCTTAAAAAGGACTGGCTATCACTGTAAATCATTCAATACTAAACTTCTGCCCACTTCCCCATTGCAATGGCTAAATCTCTGGGAATAGTCTTTGACTGTCCTTGACTGGCCCAGCTAAAGCCCAAAGAATATCTGTGGAGAAACCTGAAGAGGGCAGTTTACAGACACTCCCCAGCCAAAATCCAGGTGTGCAAAGCTTGTGGTGACATACTCAAGAGTCCAAAAGCTGTAGTTGGTGCCAAAGGGGCTTCTACAAAGTACTGAATTAAGGGGATGACAACGTACTGTATATAACTGAGAGATTTCACTTTTTCATTTTTAACCAATTTGCAAACCCTTTCTAAAAACATGTTTTCACTTTGTCATTATGGGTTACTGAGTGTAGAAATGGTCAAAAATTTCAAATGTTTCAATTCAAAATTAGATCTGAAAAAAACTATAAAGTGTGCAGAATGGGGTCTGAATACTTTCTGAATCCCCTGTATTATAATGTACTAGCCAACCCGCGGCGTAGCATACGCCGCATAATCAGGCCGCTTTTTAAATGATTTTTAAGCACAGAGGAAAAAATAAACATTTTAAAAATCCATAATTTAATAAACCACCAAGAAAAGTAACATTGCAACAATGCACGCTACGAACCAACATACAATTGTCCGTGACTGAAAACTGGAGGAGCGCCGTCGCGCTTTCTCCTTCCAAAGCGGCGACGGGTTGAACGGCGCTCGTTCAGTACGCACTGCCCGCTTATGTGCCCGCCCCCAACTCCCTACCTGAGTCGCTTTCGTCTGTGTACAGTCCACACGCACCTGTGAGTCACGTTGACTGTTAATTTCCCAAACACCGCCTCAGTCGGTTTCCACGTTGATTTTTCATTGTTCTTTGCGGTTCCGGCTGCTTTTTTTTTTTTATATAATTCACCAAGTCACACGACCATGGGGGGCTTTACAAAGGGCAGGGACGTAATCAGTGTGAGCATATGACCCGCACCTACTGGGAGTTTCTTGTTCGTGGGGAACAATTGGAAGCCACTGTCTCCATCACGAATGGGGTTCAACGGCTTACCCACGCCCCCCCGGCCGGGTAGACACACGTTGATCCATTCAGTGTAGTGCGCGTGCAGTACCAGACATACAAGTGCATCACAGACCTGTTAATGCTCAATCTCACGTCGCTGAAAGCCACTTGTTCTTCTAAGAATTTGGACGCCGACCGCTGATGGGTCGTGTAACTATTTAGCAGGCGGGAGTCTCGTTCATTTTCGGAAATAACCAGCCAAATCGCTCCACCAACTAAGAACTGTCATGCACCACCACCCACAGAATCGAGAAAGAGCTATCAATCTGTCAATCCTGTCTGTGTCCATGTCCGGGTGAGGTTTCCTGTGTTGAGTGAAATGAAGCGAAAGGCTCCACACCTGGTGGTGCCCTTCCGTCAATTCCTTTAAGTTTCATCTTTGCAACCATACTCCCCCCTGAACCCAAAGACTTTGGTTACCCTGTTGGCTGCCTGTTGCGGGGCCTGCATTGGTGAAGCAGGTGAGGCGGTAATGAAACAGGGGCACAGGGCTTATTGGTTTTTAAAGACTGCTTCCTTCATTGGGTCAATGCACGGAACGAACCAACACACAATTGTCCGTGCGACGATCAGGGTGGAACGGGAGGAGAGGAGAAGGACATCCACTCCGCTCCCTCCGTCATGCTAGTCTGCTGATTTCTCGTTCAGTATACACTGCCTGCTCATGTGCCCACCTCCAACTCGTCAATCGAGTCGTTGTCGTCTTTGCACAGTCCAGATGCACCTGTGACTCACGTAGACTTTTCATTGCTCTGTGCGGTTTTGGCTGCCTTTCTATATATAATCCACCAAGACACCCGACCACGGTGGTACCGAGGTGGGAGGGGGGTGTGTACAAAGTGCAGGAGTATCTAAGAAGACGCATGTTTGTCGCGGATGCGAATTGCTGTATGTAGCGTGTAAAACAGTTAGCTATGGTGCATGCGGTTGTGCGTCGTAACGGAAAACTCATTTTTTAAAGACTGCTCACTTCATTGTGTTTTAACCTCAGTTGTAAAGGAACATTTTAAGGATCCCATGGGATACCCCTCGCAAACAGTTTTACACGCTGCATATTCACCTCCGCGAGAAACATGCCTCTATTAACAGTCAACGTGGGTCGGAGCTGCATGTGACCTCTATGACAGAGGAATATAAATGACGCCGGTTTTTCTGTGTCATCGCGTCCAAGTTGGTGGCCGTGGCTCTGTGAGTTGTCGTCGTATCCAATGGTCTTGGAGTTGGTGGGCGTGGCTCCTTCCTGCGTGCGCCATAGGTGTCTCACTTGTCGGTGGCTTAGTGAATCCACGCCCCTTCTGGCGTGCTTTCCATGGTTGTCTTGCTTTAGTGAATTATATATATAGATATGTTGTGATGTAGCAGGATTTTGTAAAATGCAAAATAAAATAACAAGACATCAATTTGGAAAATAACTTGATTTTAATAGAGAACTGTTTATTTATTTGTTAAAAAGTCAGAATACAAAAAGCATCACCGCATGTTGAGCAGCCTTGCCTTCCATTAACATGGCCGAGAGCAGAGAAGACAGCTCTTCTGGAAAGCCAATCTGTTTCTTTTATGGTCTGATAGACTACAAACCCCTGAGTTGCATCATTCACCAGAAGCAGACAGTTCCTTTGGAGCATTTGAACGTATAACTTTATAACATGTTTGCTGATATCAAAAGAAGTTCAAATTATTACCAACATCATAATCATAGCACAATTATTTCAAAGCTAATGTTCAAGATGGCATTAATAGTGAGCCATCCTCTGCATCTCAGTATGTGGAAGCACATTACCAATTAACCGAGTACTATTCAGTTAAATCAAATATAAGAGCCTATCAATGATTTAATGAAAATAAGACCAATGTCACTTGTTAAATATTACATTACAGAAAGAGGAAAATAAAACATTAATGAAAGCACACTATACCTTTCATAGAGTAGGCAGACTTTCAGACATTAAAAATGATAGAAAAACTGTTTTGTTATTCCTAACTGTTTTCTGGATTAAGTAGCCATCTTCAGGATAGATGAGTATTTTTTTTAATAGGGTCATGATAAGGGCCAATTCTTTGCCTCATTTGTGTCAGACAGGCTGTCTAAAGGCCTTAAAAATGTCACTCAGATCAGCAAAACTGATTACCCAAGCTTGAAGGTTTTAAGTAGGATTTAATTAGCGTTGATGTTGTTTTACAGGAGCTGTCATCTCCAGGGTGATAACAAGTTTGATATGATAGCTTCCCTTGTGGCACGAATAGAACCACACTTTTGTTTCAATGTCAAATAGTTCATCAGGCTCTAAAATAAAGTGAAGAACTAAATGAATATGACAAATCTGCAGGTTGTCTACAATCACAGCAGACACAATGAACTGAACAGGATTGAGTAGGCAGGTCTTAGTCATTGATATTTTGGTTGGAATGATATCTGCCAATATAAAAGAATTAAGTGACATTTAAATGTACTCATGAAATGATTAAAAGGTGTGCTGTGTTTAAGAATGTCTTGTTAAAAATGTCAGCATTAGGTGCCATGGAATTCCAGAAATCCATAAAAACGTGCAAGTGGCCAAAAGTACATTTAAATCGAAAAGAGCTGCACATGAGTCATCCTATCACTGATGTCAAAAGACAGAGCGGTCTCATGCATTCTGAATGTCTGGTTTAAATCCCAGGGCTGAAAGGCTGTTACTCTGGCTTTCCTCTTATATCCCTGAAGATATACTCGTTAGTTCCTTTGGAGATTCTAAAATGGTAGCATGTGACTGTGGATGTTTGCCTGAGTTGGCCCTGTGATCAACTGGTGCTCTGTTAACAGTTGGTGCTAGGGTGAAGTATGATGGATGCTTTAACCATCTCAGCTGACAGATTTCAGGTAAAACACCTTAATTTTAAAGTCTTGACTAGCTGAAACGAAAGTGCAGTGCATTGTGGGGAAGCTGAAAAGCTAAACAAGGTTCAGCGTATTTTATTTTACATTTTTCGGAAGTGAAGTAAAACCTTAAAATGACTTGTATAGCCAGTCTGTTGGCTGCTTTGACTGGCTTTTGAATTCCATGAGAATTGACCTTGACTTGGTGACAATAAATTTGTACCAGTTTCTGTGTTTTGAGAACATACAGTATCTGCTGTTATGATTCATTTATTTTTTACTTTTTCTAGTGATTTGGCTTTTGTTTGATGGTCATTGCAAAATACAATTTTAGAGTAAACTGCATTCTGTTCAATTCAGTAATTATTTGGGGTATATCTTTATATGTAATACACTACCGTGGCTGTCTGCTTATCTGTCCAAAAGTTTAAATCACCTGTAGCTCGCAAACTGTTTGACCCATTGACCTGAAATTTGGTAGACATATACTACGTGACCTCTACTGTCCGCTGTCTGGGTGATGATTGACCTCCAAGGTTATTCCTCTTTTTTATTTTTATTTTATTGTAAAATAAACACTTGACAGCGATCAGCAGAGTGGCCGTGCAGCGCATGTGGACGGGCGCCGTTCTCATCGATACCGACTTCGCTGTCACTTCCCCTACCTCTTCATATCTTAAAGTGCCGGTTTAAGTGAAAAATGAAAGAAAACGTACTAAGTAATTGCAACATAAACACTGACTTAATTAGTTTTAACGTGAAAAGATGCCAATGAAAAGAAGAGAAGAAGCAGGGCGCTAGGGTGGAGAAAAGGCTGTCATGACTGACTTGAAAGGGGTAAGTACTTATACAATCAGTTTTATCTTCTTATCTAATACGCTACCGTGGCTGTCTGTTTGTCTGTCCAGGATGTTAAATCACCTATAGCTCACAAACCGTTTGACCTATTGACCTGAAATTTGGTACACTATACTACGTGATGTCTGCTATCCGCTGTCTGGGTAATGATTGACCTCCAAGTTTATTCCTCTTTTTATTTTTATTTTATTTTATTGTAGAATCAACTCTCCGCAGCAGCCAGCAGGACGGACGTGCGGCACATACGTACGGGCACCATTCTCATCCCTACCACCAACACAAACACTGACTTAATCAGTTTTAACGCGAAAAGATGCCGACAAAAGAAGAGAAGAAGTGGGCCGATAGTGTGGAGAAAAGAAGAGCTGCTCAGGAAGCAGCAAGCGCATCAACCTTTGAGCTAACGAATGCTAAACGTATAGAGAAAGAGGATCAAAACTAGGAATGCTCAAGTCAACTGTATTCACTGCTCGTCATTGTGCAGTGCGCCTTTACTGTTATTATATATATAACAGTATATACAGTACTGTGCAAAAGTTTTAGGCAGGTGTGGAAAAAATGCTGTAAACAAAGAATGCTTTCAAAAATGGAAGTGTTAATTATTTATTTCCATCAATCAACAAAATGCAGTGAATGAACAAAAGAGAAATCTAAATCAAATCAATATTGCCTACAAAAAAGCATCAATTCTTCTAGGTACCCTTGCACACAGTTTTTGAAGGAACTTGGCTGGTAGGTTGTTCCAAACCTCTTGGAGAACTAACCACAGATCTTCTTTGGATGCAGGCTTCCTCACATCCTTCTGTCTCTTCACGTAATCCCAGACACACTCGATGATGTTGAGATCAGGGCTCTGTGGGGGCCATACCATCACTTCCAGGACTTCTTGTTCTTCTTTACACTGAAGATAGTTCTTAATGACTTTGGCTGTATGTTTGGGGTCGTTGTCCTGCTGCAGAATAAATTTGGGGCCAATCATATGCCTCCCTGATTGCATGATGGATAAGTATCTGCTTGTATTTCTCAGTATTGAGAACATCATTAATCCTGACCAAATCTGGTTCTGGAGCGCAACCCCCGCGATCGAGGAGGGATTACTGTACTCCTCATCTCAACTTGTTTTGTGTATAAAGCACACTGTCCACAGAATCAATTTTTTCCATTCCAACCTCTCCACCACCATGGGCAAGACCAAAGAGCTGTCAAAGGACGTCAGGAACAGGACCTGCACAAGGCTGAAAAGGGCTACAAGACCATCAGGAAGAAGCTTGGTGAGGAGGTGACAACTGTTGGTGTGATTATTCAAAATGGAAGAAATATAAAATGACCATCAGTCGCCCTCGATCTGGAGCTCCATGCAAGATCTTTTCTCATGGGGTGAAGATGATGATGAGAAAGGTGAGGGATCAGCCCAAAACTACACTGGAGGAACTTGTTAATGATCTGAAGGCAGTTGGGACCACAGTCACCAAGAACACCACTGGTAACACACTATACCATAATGGACTGAAATCTTGCAGCACCCATAAGGTCCCCCTGCTCAAGAAGACACATGTACATGTGCCTTCTTGAGTAGGGGGTGCTACTCTTCTCCTTGCCATGTTCATCTGCATGAACTGCAAACTGCATCTCTCCTTGCGATAGCTTTTTAGCATTGAGATGAAGAAGAATATCCCAGTCGCTATAGCATTATTATCAACAAGCAAAAAATCTCACCAATTTCGAATTAAATCAGTCAAAGCATTTTTGGGAATTTTGGTGTCTAATGTAGTTTGCCTGTTGTTGGGGGAATTTACCCCTAAATATTGATATATGGAAATGCCCCTAATATCATGGGTCCAAAACGTGCATCTAATGGTTCTGAAAGTGCTTATCATAGTGATGACCCCAAAGGGAAAAGTTGTACTATGGAATATGTTTTGTTTGGTAAAATCAGCTGCTGTGGTTGCTCTCCAGTAAAGGTATATCAGGAAAAAAGAGCATGAAATCTGTGAAGCCACTGCAGCAGCTACTGCGATGGAGAAAATGGATATTAATGTTGTTTTAATTTACAGATAGACCTGTAAATGATTTTCATTATTTGGCGATACAGAACACTTAATATCCTTGCAGCTGTAGGTTTTAACTATTAGCCTTTGCCTTTAGCATTCAGAGAAAACATTTTAATTAAATCCTCTTGATCTGTGGCCCAGTCTTGCTGCTACTTCTGTACAAGGTTAAGCATTGATAAGGAGAACCAGTATAATCTAGTGTTACAGGATTCTTACTCCAGTGGTCCTTTATCAGTCACTGGCAAGGACATGAGAAATGAAACTAATCACGTACTTGTGTGATTAAATGTGTATTTAAGAAGTATAATTAACAGCTGTAATTCAGTCATCTCTTTCACAGCAATGTGGCGGCTTGACACACAAATCAAATAAAGACATTCTTTCTATCTTGAAACTGGCTTTGTGATTTGACTCTGACAGTATACAGTACAAACTTCAGTTTTGTAATTTACTGTTATCTGAATACAGTGATATTGTAATTGTGCTGTGCGTTTATTGTACGTTTATCTCTCTCTCTCTGTGTAAGCCTACATTGTTGAATTTTTTATTTTTTTTTCCATTCATGAGGGTCCTGAACCTCTAACCCCTGTAAATCGCAAAGGACTGACTGTATATCGATAAGAGGTTTTAATACCCAATGAATTAAATTTTGACATTTAGTTTGTGATCCAAGTCTTCCCAAAGAAAGTTACTTATTTTTACTGTTATGCTGTGATGCCATTTTATTTTTCTTGTGGACGTCTCCACGTACTGGCAACATCTGCCATGGGACCCGGAATTCTCTGGGGTTTACTACATGTGACATCATCAGTGCTACCATTGTCATGCTTGGGTCACAAAGTTGCACAGGTCCACTCAGGAGTTTCAAGAGAAAGAAACTTTATTCAAATACTGGCGGAACAAACACAAGGCACATCCGGGCACACTGTCGGACCGGTTACCACAGCTCTGCCTCTCATTTAAAAGAAGACAGAATCTTCCTCCTCAATGGCGCCATGAACGGAGGAGAGGACGTCTGGGGGAAGAGAGACAAGGCAGTGAGACACAAGGACAGCCGCGGTGTGGACTTTTAAATGTTTGTAGCCCAGTGCGAGATGCAGATCACGCAGCACGGCAGAAAGCAGCAGGTTAGTAGTTGATCCCACAAAGAGGGGATGAAAAGCTGTGTTTGTTTCCCAGTGAATCACTATTTAAGACGGGGTTTCGGAGGAGTGGCCATGTCCCCTTGGGGCCGTGTTCACCGTGTTAACACCATAAAAATATCGTCACATCCTTTGCGTTGTGTCCAAGATTTCGTTATACTTGTTATAATACCTCCAATCCATTTCTTTATTGCTTTTCTGGTTTAAGACTTATTTTTCAGAATTTTCATCTATGATTCGTGTTTCAGCCTTGTTCTGACAAAAGACGTTGTGATTCCGAGTTTTCGATACTTGCACATCTCTGGTTTATGACATACTCCTGGTCCTTTACAAAAATAAGCCTAATTTTTTTTAAAAAAACAACCAAACAGTTTCACATTTTTTGGTTGCACAGCATTGAATTTCATTGGATTTCATTTGGCTTTTTTTGACATTGATCTGCAGAAAAAGACACCTAAATGTCTAGGTGACAACATGTCTGCAAAATGGTAGAAATTAATTACAAATTGAAAACACAAAATAAATGATCTGACTTGATTGTAATGTTCCAGAATAGTAAAATGTAAAAATGTTGAAGGGAGTGAATGCCTTTTATAGGCACTGTAAGAATGCAGACAGAGAGAGGGAAACCTGTAGTGGCAAATGTTGAATCCCTGTGCACAGTAGTGACTATGTAGGGTCAGGCAGGAACATATGTGGCCTGACACTTCTAGAAGTCTATCCCTTGACAGAATGAAAGGAAGGCAGAGGTGACTGAAGATTTGCAGAGAACTACTGAGGCTGTCAATATCACTAAATGACCCCATGGGTCTAACAAGATAGGGCATTGTTTCTAATGATTGAGAGCAGATAACCCCAGAAAACACTAAGGAGAGAATAAGGCCATGGAGGGCTGGTAAAACCCTCTGGCTGGCAGGTAACAGAATAAATCTCCCACATGGCATATTTATGTCATTTTAGAGGTCTGGTTTGGGGTACACAGGTTTAAGGCCTTGCCACATTAAATGACTTTTCCAGCAATCTTCAGTTATAGCCTTCATTTACATAATCTTAGCACATCAGAGTTAATCAATTTTGATCAGGTTTGATTTTGTCTTTAGTTTTAGGGGTGGGCTCTGTATATTTGAGAGCTCATCCAGAAGTAAAATTAAGTATAATGCAGTGATGAGAAATAAGGAATGCAGGTGTTTTGGACCTTAAAAAGGGAAGAGAAGCTCATCTGTCTGATATCTCGTGTTTTATGTACCATGACAAAATGGAAAACAAAAAAGTGCAGAGATTGCAGCTGAACCTTCCATACCTGTTAACCCTTTGTACAGCAGCAGCTCTGTTAAAGAGCACGCTAACGGTTGTCAGAAAAAAGGACAAGCAGGACCGTACTAGAAAGTCACCACACAGTTGCTAAGTTTGACATGCCCAGCAAGTTTCAGTCATGTAAATTCACATGGTTCAGCAACAAGATCAGCAATGGTACTAGGCAAGTTTGACATATGGAGTGACTAGAAATCGTGTAATGTGACGCTGGCTTTAAGAAATGTACCAACATTAGAATGATTATATAGTGCTCTTTGTGGAATTCATTTAAATTCTTCTAATTTTTCTTCTCCATATTAGATAGATAGATAGATAGATAGATAGATAGATAGATAGATAGATAGATAGATAGATAGATAGATAGATAGATAGATAGATAGATAGATAGATAGATAGATAGATAGATGAACTGCTCAAAAAAATTAAAGGAACACTTTGAAAACACATCAGATGTGACAACATCACAACATCGTGTGATGGAAATGAAAATGATCAGCCTACAGAGGGCTGAATTCAAAGACATCCTGAAAGTCAAAGTGAAAAAATGATGTGGCAGGCTAGTTCATTTTGCTGAAATTTCATTGCAGTAACTCCAAATCATACTCAGTAGTTTGTATGGCCCCGTGTGTATTAGGTGCATGCTCCTAATGAGACAACGGATGGTGTCCTGGGGGATCTCCTCCTAGATCTGGACCAGGATATCACTGAGCTCCTGGACAGTCTGAGGTGCAACCTGGTGGCGTTAGATGGACCGAAACATAATGTCATACCCAGAGATGTTCTACTGGATTGAGGTCAGGCGAGTGAGTGTGGGGGCCAGTCAATGGTGTCAATTTCTTCATCCTCAAGGTACTGCCTGCATACTCTCACTGCATGAGGCCAGGCATTGTCGTGCACCAGGAGGAACCCAGGACCTACTGCACCAGCATAGGATCTGACAATGGGTATAAGGATTTCATCCCGATACCTAATGGCAGTCAAGGTGCTGTTGTCTAGCCTGTAGAGGTCTGTGCCTCCCAAGACCATCACTGAACCACCACCAAACCGGTCATGCTGAACGATGTTAAAGTCAATATAATGTTCTCCACGGCTTCTCCAGACCCTTTCATGTCTGTCATATGTGCTCAGGGTGAACCTGCTCTCGTCTGTGAAAAGCACAGGGCGCCAGTGGTGGACCTGCCAATTCTGGTATTCTATGGCAAATGCCAAACAAGCTTCATGGTGCCTGGCAGTGAGCACAGGGCCCACTAGAGCAGGGATGTCAAACTCCAGGCCTGGAGGGCCGCAGTGGCTGCAGGTTTTCATTCTAACAATTTTCCTAATCAGCGAGCAGTTTTCTCTTCTAATTAACTCCTTTTCCTTTCGTTTTAATAGCCCTGTTTTAAAGGATTTAGTCCTTCGAATTGATTCTTTTCTTCATTAAATGACAGCCAAACAGAAATGAGATGTGAAACGAGCTAAAAGATGACCAGCTAAATTGGGGCTTCAAATTCCAACCAATTTCACTCCAACCAGTTTCTTAATGAGAATCCAATTGTTGCTGTTAATTAAAGCCGTTATTGAATATCATGATTTGGTGCTGCTGTCATTCTGCCACAGCACACATTTCCAAAACTGTTGATTTTCTGTTTTTTTTTCTAAGAACACTGTCAAAATGTTTTGGTGACCTGAGCAGATAAGTCTTACTGAAAGAGTCACGTTTCTTTATTTTCAGATATTGTGCAATGGGCACAGGTAAGCTCTGACCATATGGCAGGTTGTTTTGTGTCTTATTATTGTTTGGCTGCTAAAAAAGAAACAACTAAGGGTCCTGAGTCAAGTTAATTAAAACTGGGGCAAAAGAAGTAAATTAGCAGCAAAAACAGCTCACTAGTTAAGAAGATGATTAGAATGAAAACCGCAGCCACTGCAACCCTCCAGGACTGAAGTTTGACATCCACATGGGCCCTCAGGCCACCCTCATGAAGTTTGTTTCTGATTGTTTGGTCAGAGGCTTTTATACCAGTGGCCTGCTGGAGGTCATTTAGATAGAAATGTATCTGTCCACAAGAAATACTTGAGAAATTCCTGAGAACAGGTATTAAACCCTTGTTTCTTATTTTATTTAATTTATTTTTTGGTCTTGTTAATTTGTTTTTTAATAATAGTTTATTTATAATTTGTGAGATAATATAAGAAAATTGGTATGAGTTGGTACTGTTGAAAATGTATTCTATTTTTAGAGCCACCTTGTCAGTCAAGCTGAAGTAGAAGCTGAGAAAGTAAACTTTGCATCACCTCAGAAGAAAGCCATAAGCCAGGTTTCTGTAAAATATCTCTCCTCTTTTTTTTTGAGGTGCACTTTACTGCACCAGTTCACCTTGCCTGTTACTTCACTTAAACCACTAAAGTATGAATCTGTGAGGTTGCCATTTCCTGGTCCTTGGCATATTTAATCTTTAAAGCTCATAGTTTAAAATCTGCTCCCTGAATCCTTACCCAACGGCTATATTTCTTTTACTCCATTTGGATCATTTTTCACTTTAAATTATATTGCTTTATATAAATTATATCCCTGTTTATTAGTCTTTTCAGCACCTCTGTCAAAGATGTTATGCTAACAGATTGGCAGCTAATGTGGCATTTCAGTAAATAAAGACTTTTAACAGATTAGAAAAAAAAATCCAAGCTACTGTATCTGGTTAAAGAAACAAACTGACAATGTTTATTACCATTCTAATATATCACAAATGTTGAATAGAGAAAGGTAAGTGAAATACATGCAGGTTGAAATTCAAGTTAATTACCTGCATAGTCACAATAAAAAAAGAATCCTATTATTAGATCAGCTTGGGATTCATGTACTTTTTTTGCTTGCATATGACTTATTGCTGTCTAGGTCTCTATACAAAAATTTCTTTAAAAAAAAAAAGTACGAACATACACTTAACCAAAGTAGCCCTTGTGAATGAATACACAGGGTTAGCACCTACCTTGAACTTAAATTTCCTGGAGCAGGTCTGGCACAACCAACACGCACAACCAGAGGGCAATTTCGCTTTTTACAGAAGCTCTTTAAAAAATAAATATATAGATAAATACTGTATATATATATATATATATATATATATATATATATATATATATATATATATATATATAGTGCATCCAGAAAGTATTCACTGCGCATCACTTTTTCCACATTTTGTTATGTTACAGCCTTATTCCAAAATTGATTAAATTCATTTTTTTTCCCAGAAATCTACACACAACACCCCATGACAACATGAAAAAAGTTTACTTGAGGTTTTTGCAAATTTATTAAAAATAAAAAAACTAAGAAATCACATGTACATAAGTATTCACAGCCTTTGCTCAATACTTTGCCGATGCACCTTTGGCAGCAATTACAGCCTCAAGTCTTTTTTAATATGATGTCACAAGCTTGCCACACCTATCCTTGGCCAGTTTTGCCCATTCTTCTTTGCAGCAACTCTCAAGCTCCATCAGGTTGGATGGGAAGCATCGGTGCACAGCCATTTTAAGATCTCTCCAGAGATGTTCAATTGGATTCAAGTCTGGGCTCTGGCTGGGCCACTCAAGGACATGCCACTCCTTTGATATCTTGGTTATGTGCTTAGGGTCGTTGTCCTGCTGAAAGATGAACCGTCGCCCCAGTCTCAGGTCAAGAGCGCTCTGGAGCAGGTTTTCATCCAGGATGTCTCTGTACATTGCTGCAGTCATCTTTCCCTTTATCCTGACTAGTCTCCCAGTTCCTGCCGCTGAAAAGCATCTCCACAACATGATGCTGCCACCACCATACTTCACTGTAGGGATGGTATTGGCCTGGTGATGAACAGTGCCTGGTTTCCTCCAAACGTGACGCCTGGCATTCACACCAGAGTTCAATCTTTGTCTCATCAGACCAGAGAATTTTGTTTCTCATGGTCTGAGAGTCCTTCAGGTGCCTTTTGGCAAACTCCAGGCAGGCTGCCATGTGCCTTTTACTAAGGAGTGGCTTCCGTCTAGCCACTCTACCATATAGGCCTGATTAGTGGATTGCTGCAGAGATGGTTGTCTTTCTGGAAGGTTCTCCTCTCTCCACAGAGGACCTCTGGAGCTCTGACAGAGTGACCATCGGGTTCTCGGTCACCTCCCTGACTAAGGCCCTTCTCCCCCTGATCGCTCAGTTTAGATGGCCGGCCAGCTCTAGGAAGAGTCCTAGTGGTTTTGAACTAATTCCACTTACGGATGATGGAGGCCACTGTGCTCAATGGGACCTTAAAAGCAACAGAATTTTTTCTGTAACATTTCCCAGATTTGTGCCAATCCTGTCTCGGAGGTCTAGAGACAATTCCTTTGACTTCATGCTTGCTTTGTGCTCTGACATGAACTGTCAACTGTGGAACCTGATATAGACAGGTGTGTGCCTTTCCAAATCATATCCAATCAACTGAATTTACCACAGGTGGACTCCAATTAAGCTGCAGAAACATCTCAAGGATGATCGGGGAAACAGGATGCACCTGAGCTCAGTTTTGAGCTTCATGGCAAAGGCTGTGAATATTTATGTACATGTGCCTTCTCAATTTTTTTATTTTAAATAAATTTGCAAAAACCTCAAGTAAACTTTTTTCACGTTGTCATTATGGGGTGTTGTGTGTAGATTTCTGAGGAAAAAAATTAATTTAATCCATTTTGGAATAAGGCTGTAACATAACAAAATGTGGAAAAAGTGATGCGCTGTGAATACTTTCCGGATGCACTGTATATATATATGTAGTCATATGGTTTGGAAACTCCTCTCAGCCTGTATAATAATTTACTGTACTTTCAACACAAAAGATAACAGTGATATGTTTTTAATTTCCTAGGAACATCTGAGTACTGGGGTGTTTTCCAAACAAAGATTTTTAGTGAAGCAGTATTCAGTCGTATGAAATTAAATCAAATGTGAAAAATTGGATGTGCAAAAATTTGGGTACCCTTGTAATTTTGCTTATTTGAATGCCTGTCACTGCTCAATGCTGATTACTTGCAACACCAAATTGGTTGGATTATCTCGTTAAGCCTTGAACTTCATAGACAGGTGTGTCCAATCATGAGAAAAGTTATTTAAGGTGGTCAACTGCAAGTTGTGGTTCCCTTTGACTCTCCTCTGAAGAGTGACAGCATAGGATCCTCAAAGCAACTCTCAAAAGATCTGAAAACAAAGATTATTCAGTCTCATGGTTTAGGGGAAGGCTACAAAAAGCTATATCAGTGGTTTAAACTGTCAGTTTCAACTGTAAGGAATGGAATCATGAAATGGAAGGCCACAGGCACAGTTGCTGTTAAACCCAGGTCTGGCAGGCCAACAAAAATACAGGAGTGGCACATGCACAGGATTGTGAGAATGGTTACAGAAAACCCACAGATCACCTCCAAAGACCTGCAAGAACATCTTACTGCAGATGGCGTATCTGTACATCGTTCTACAATTCAGTGCAGTTTGTACAAAAAACATCTGTATGGCAGGGTGATGAGAAAGAAGCCCTTTCTGCACTCACGCCACAAACAGAGTTGCTTATTGTATGCAAATGCTCAGTTAGATAAGCCAGATTCATTTTGGAGCAAAGTGTTTTGGACTGATGAGACAAAAATTGAGTTATTTGGTCATAAGAAAAGTGCTTTGCATGGCGGAAGAAGAACACCGCATTCCAAGAAAAACACCTGCTACCTACTGTTAAATTAGGTGGAGGTTCCATCATGCTGTGGGGCTGTGTGGCTACTTCAGGGACTGGGGCCCTTGTTAAGGTTGAGGGTCCGATGAATTCAACACAATATCAACAAATTCTTCAGGATAATGTTCAAGCATCAGTCGCAAAGTTGAAGTTGCACAGGGGTTGAATATTCCAACAAGACAATGACCCAAAACACAGTTCGAAATCTACAAAGGCATTCATGCAGAGGGAGAAGTACAATGTTCTGGAATGGCCGTCACAGTCCTCTGACTTGAATATCATTGAAAATCTATGGGATGGTTTGAAGCAGGCTGTCCATGCTCGGCAGCCATCAAATTGAACTGAACTGGAGAGATTTTGTATGGAAGAATGGTCAAAAATACCTTCATCCAGAATCCAGACACTCATCAAAGGCTATAGGAGGCGTCTAGAGGCTGTTAGATTTGCAAAAGGTGGCTCAACTAAGTATTGATGTAATACAGTGGGATGCAAAAGTTTGGGCAAGCTTGTTAATAGTCATTATTTTCCTGTATAAATCGTTGGTTGTTACGATAAAAACTGTCAGTTAAATATATCATATAGGAGACACACACAGTGATATTTGAGAAGTAAAATGAAGTTTATTGGATTTACAGAAAGTGTGCAATAATTATTCAAACAAAATCAGGCAGGTGCATAAATTTGGGCACCACAAAAAAGAAATGAAATCAATATTTAGTAGATCCGCCTTTTGCAGAAATTACAGCCTCTAAACGCTTCCTGTAGATTCCAATGAGAGTCTGGATTGTGGTTGAAGGTATTTTGGACCATTCCTCTTTACAAAACATCTCTAGTTCATTCAGGTTTGATGGCTTCCGAGCATGGACATCTCTCTTTAACTCACACCACAGATTTTCAATTATATTCAGGTCTGGGGACTGAGATGGCCATTCCAGAACATTCCCAGTCCCTGCACTGGCCACACAGTCCCACAGCATGATGGAACCACCACCATATTTGACTGTAGGTAGCAGGTGTTTTTCTTGGAATGCTGTGTTCTTTTTCCTCCATGCATAACGCCCCTTGTTATGCCCAAATAACTCAATTTTAGTTTCATCAGTCCACAGCACCTTATTCCAAAATGAAGCTGGCTTGTCCAAATGTGCTTGAGCATACCTCAAGCGGCTCTGTTTGTACTATGGGCGGAGAAAAGGCTTCCTCTGCATCACTCTCACATACAGCATCTCCTTGTGTAAAGTGCGCCGAATGGTTGAACGATGTACAGTGACTCCATCTGCTGCAAGATGATGTTGTAGGTCTTTGGTGCTGGTCTGTGGGTTGACTCTGACTGTTCTCACCATTCGTCGCTTCTGTCTATCCGAAATCTTTCTTGGTCTGCCACTTCGAGCCTTAACTTGAACTGAGCCTCCTGTGGTCTTCCATTTCCTCAATATGTTCCTAACTGTGGAAACAGACAGCTTAAATCTCTGGGACAGCTTTCTGTATCCTTCCCCTAAACCATGATGGTGAACAATCTTTGTCTTCAGGTCATTTGAGAGTTGTTTTGTGACCCCATGTTGCTACTCTTCAGAGAAAATTAAAGGAGGAGGGAAACTTACAATTGACCCCCTTAAATACTCTTTCTCATTATAGGATTCACCTGTGTATGTAGGTCAGGGGTCACTGAGCTCACCAAGCCAATTTGAGTTCCAATAATTAGTTCTAAAAGTTTTGGAATCAATAAAATGACAACGGTGCCCAAATTTATGCACCTGCCTGATTTTGTTTGAACAATTATTGCACACTTTCTGTAAATCCCATAAACTTCATTTCACTTCTCAAATAATCACGGTGTGTGTCTCCTATATGATATATTTAACTGACATTTTTTATCGTAACAACCAACGATTTATACAGGAAAATAATGACTATTAACAAGGTTGCCCATATTTTTGCATCCCACTGTATCTCTGTTAAGATGCCCAAATGTATGTAGCTGTCTAATTTTGTTATGATGCATATTGCATATTTTCTGTTAATCCAATAAACTTAATGTCACTGCTGAAATACGGCTGTTTCCATAAGGCATGTCATATTTTAAAAGGAAGTTGTTACTTTGAAAGCTCAGCCAATGATAAACAAAAATCCAAAGAATTAAGAGGGGTTCCAAAACTTTTTCATATGACTGTATATACTAGCTGTCTAAGACCATGCGTCACGTCGTACCAGCCACGTACCCTTGCCTGCCCGCGAGCCCCTGTGTCCCGTGCGAGTGTCTTGGCAGCATTCTCAGTGGACCATCCCTCACCCTTGCCTTCTCCTGCCCAGAAGTTTAAATGTCCTTCAGTCCCTGCCTAGATCAACATGATGATGGATTGATTTCCTGGGTTTAACAAATAGTGTAAACACAGGTTAACAAATTGTATTGTTACCAACTATCAATGAGTACACTTATACTGATTAGAAACCAATATTCTCAGACACGTTCATTTCTAAGTCAGGTAAACACAAATATTTTCCAAGGAAAAAGCAGTTCTTTTATCACAATTTTGTATTGTTTGTATACTTAAGCAGTTAAAACTTCAAGGCGGTGATTCTTTTGCAAGACAGCAAATACCTAAACCCTGCAGACAGCCATCACAATAATCAGTAACAGGATAACGCCGGAATTTTTCTCACCCCAGTCCCAACAATGGTGCCTATTGCCTCCATCTACTGTGTTTTAAATGTAATATTTACATGTTCCTTTGCCTAAGAGAGAAACAAAACCACCCAGTGTACAAAAAAATATCCCCGTCTAACAGGGGCACTACAGCCTCTCCAACCCAACACCGACAGCAAGGCACACGAGTTCCTGCACAGCACGTTTTATTTACAAATGGGGAAGCACTTTTCCCTCGATTCGCACAGCAGCAATGTACAGAAAGCACACACTTCCTTTTTTTCTTCTTTTTTCTCCTTTCTGCCTCAACTCCAACACTGGCAAGCTTCGTTCCTCTTCCTCCCAACTCTGGCTCTCCAAATAGAGTGAGACAGCTCATTTTATGTTATACCTGGGAGTGCTCCAGATGGCTCATCAGGGTTAACTGGAACTACTCGTAGGTGTGATGAAAACCCAGTACAGCAGGGCTATTCTGTCTCTGCAGATCCCCATAGTGCCTCCCACGGAACCCAACAGGGCTGCATCCAACTCCAACTCCCAGCATGCTCTGTGGAAATCCATTGTGCCACAGCCACCCAGGGGGGCTGCCCTCTAGCATCACGGGGAAGGTAGTGTCTTCCATCCACCTGGCATCCCAGTCAATGATAAAGAGACTCTTCAAGAAGTCACCCAGGCTATCACTGCTTCGTCTACACTTCCATCTGCATACAACATGTCATCTAAGTGGCAGAATGTCCCTACTTTCTTCAAAACAACTCCATTGCAAATGTCTAAATTTACAATTACTACATCAGCATCCTAAACCAGCTCACACAACTTCTACAAACATCCATGACCTGCAGATTACCCTTAACACTTTTACCTTTTTTTAGCATTTATTATAACTTGGGGATAGAAAAAGGTCACTGTCCCTCTTGTTTAAAAGGCAGCTAAAGGCTGCCAGGAAGATCATCAGGCTTTCAAAATTTCTCTCCAGTAATCTGCTTGACAATAAGATACAATTCTTAGACAGCAAGTACAGTATGGCTTTCTTTTTAAAGCTAAACATTTGCTTTGAGGCCATTTTTATTTATACTCTCTGGGAAAATTATTAGGAACACCTATACAGTACACCTGTTTATCCATGTAACAATCTAATCAGCCAATCATGAGGCAGCAGCCCAATGCAATGCTTCAGTTAACTTTGATATTAAACACCAGAATGACGAAAAATTGTGATCACACTTATTTCAGTTGTGTAATGATTGTTGTTTGAGTATTTCTGTAACTGCTGGTCTCCAGGGAATTTCACACAGAAATGCTCTTTCATGTGGAATGGATTGAAAAACAAAAATAGAAACATCCTGTTGAGGAGAGAGATCAGATTGGAATGGCCAGGCTGGTTTAAGCAGACAAAAAGGCTCCAGTAACTCAAAGAACCACTCGGTACAACCGATGTGAACAGAAAAGCACCTCAGAATGCACAACATGCCATACCAGTAAAGACAGGAAAAATGTAGTCTGGTCTGATGAATCTCTATTTCTGCCTTATCACACAGATGGTAGGGTCAGAGGTTGGCACCATCAGCATGAATCCATGCACCCAACCTGCCTTATGTTAATAGCTCAGGCTGGTGTGGTGGTTTGGTGTAATGGTGTGGGGAATGTTTCGTGGCACACTTTGGGCCAGTTGATGCCAATCATGGTGTGAATGCCAGAGCCGATTTGAGAATTTCTGCTGACCATGTGCATCTCTTCTTGGCCACAATTTGCCCATCTTCTAATGGCAACTTCCAGAATGTAATTCTCCATGTCAAAAAGCAAAAGTCATCTCACGCTAGTTTTATGAAGATTACAAGATTTGTGTTCTTTAGTGGCCTTCTGTTTTGTCATGTAGGGTCCTGTGTGACCTTGTTTTCCCCTTTATACTCATTATTATGTCGACTTTACCAGAATGTCACAAATCCCATACATTTACCACTCTCTGGTCTTATTCTTGTCACAAATCCTGACCCAATGGATACAAGCCACACCCTTAGTTCTTTCAATGCTGTTCTGGCATGATCGGACCAAAGGAGTGTCGTGGAACAGAACAGCCAAACGTAAAGAGCCACATTTCAGTCCTCCAGACTAGGTTCATAGCATCCAGGCCTTTCAGCAAGTAATGGCTTATAAAATGTCCCTCACAGAGTTATAACAAACAATTAAGTCATAAACCCTAACCCAGATAGTGCTATTATCAGCAATAAAACTCTGGGGATTGAAAACTGGTTTGTCCAGCTTCCTGACTCTTTAACATTACAAAATAAGACCTACAAAATATTTATCATGGTATGGGATACATAACATTAGTTTTCTACTCCACTACACCTTCCTCTTCACTGGAAATGAATCCAATAGAACACCTTTGGGATATAGTAGAATAGGAGATTCTGAATGTGTTGCTGACAAATCTGCAGAAATTGTATGATACAATTATGTCAACATGGAATAGAATTCCAAAGAAATGTTTCCAACATCTTGTGAAATCCATGCCATAAAGAACTGATGCTCGTAAATGTAACCAACATTTGCCATTCTTTGAAGAGATTTCATGTAAATACAGGAGGAGGAGGAGGATGAGAGAATGTATTGCTAGCATGTACCTGCACCCACCACATGATGAACTACCTGGATTGGGACCCGAGTGCAGTGGGTGACACCTCAACACCACACTGGAACAGTGTGAGGTTTATTTATGGTGGCTGGAGTGCCAATCCTACCTCCATCTCCTAAGTTTTCCCTGTAAGTTGGAGGACCTGCTTGTGTCAAAGTGAAAAATATGCTGAAGATTCTCACTTTAAAAGAAGTCAAAGGATAGGCAAACAGAGTAATTAGGTTTATTGCAATAAACAATAACATGGACTCAACCCAATTAGGCCAAACTGAGCTGTGCTCCGAACAGGCAAAAAAATCACAGTTTATATAATCATTTCTTATCATTTTGACCTCACTCATAACAATGCCTTTGCTGTCTATTCTGACTCACTACTCCAGCTGGCTTCTCATGGGCCTTTCTTGGCCACCAATATTTTCTGCATCTCGTCATTCAATACTATTTTCTGCTTGCCTTATTTCTTAGTCGACCTTACCCCTGTTCCCCCCTTCTCTGTCCTCGGGAAATTTCTGTATGTCATTCTCTTCTTGTTCTGTCTTTCCGAGTTACTCAGTATTGGTGGTTTTGCTCTGAGCTCAACTAAAAAGGAAATATGGCAAATGCCTTTATTTAACTATTTGCTTGACATATCTAATTCAAGTTTAATGCTTATAGAAGCTCTTATTTAGTTTTATGTCTATTTATGCTAATACATTACTTTTTATTTTCCATACTTGCAGTGCTGGATGAAGATTAACGTCATACCCAGGATGAAGCAAACGCCAAATATAGGCACTGAATTTAATAACGACACCTGTTTTCATGTCTAATTAATTACTTCAATTGATCTAAAAATGTTTGGTTAGCTGGATTTAATTTGTACTCAGCATCTGATGCTTCTTATTTCAGATACCCAACCATAGTCAATAAGCACTGATAAACGCCACTTGACTTGATAGCACTTTTCCGTTGTTGCAAGGTCCTTGTGAAACCTTTTTACTATGTTTGTCCTCTGACTTCCTTAAGCATAGCTGGGATGCAGTCCAGGCGTGAACCCAGAAAATTAATCTTTAGTGACATGTTGTACATCATGGTTTTGTATGCTTGATGCACATTGTCAGCCAGCAGAATGTAATTAGGTGCTCTGTAGTCGCTGAGAAAATTCTTAGCAACATCCTTGAGTGTCTTCCATGCAATCTTTTTTCCAGAGTGGACATATGTTTTTTTGCCACACTTTCCTGTCTTTGAATGATTATAGGAAGGCCAGTTCTTTTTAATGTAATGAGACTCTTTGGCACGGTCATGCCATTTTCAAATGAAACAGCAGGACTTGAAATATCCAAGTTGCAATGCTAGTATCAGTGCCACTAATTTTAGATCTCTGCAGATGTTCCAGCTGTAGTTGTTGTACTTTATATGAATACTTTGCAAAAATGAAGCAGAAACAGACATAGGTTTGGGGAAACTGTTCTGTTACAACTTGTGAAAACTGTTCATTTTATTAAGATTTGCAGTTTGCCATCTAGTGGGTACAGCTGGTATAATTTCCTCTTTTCCTTGCTTCCTGTCATGTGAGGTAATCAGGAAGTTCGTTTTAGAATAAGGAAGGCTGCTGTCATGTGCATGGAAACACACCTTTCACAATCATCTGTACTTATTTTCATGCTTGTGATAGTATTGTCTGTATTATTTTATTTTAACATTATCCCTCCTTTTATATGTATTTGCAAATCGAAGACCTTTAGTAGTTGATTAATATTATGTATATAACGGCACAGTAATATACATTTGAAGGATATGTTTGTTGTGATTATAAAGCCAACTTAGCGCTTTGTATCTTTTTTCTCTGTTCCCTACAGATTTTATTATTTTTTCTCCAGCCGTCTGGAGTTTTTTTGTTTTTTCTGTCCCCCCTGGCCATTGAACCTTACTCTTATTCGATGTTAGCTTTAATGTTGATTTATTTTGTTTTATAATTGTGTCTTTCATTTTTCTATTCTTTAATATGTAAAGCACTTTGAGCTACTGTTTGTATGAAAATGTGCTATATAAATAAATGTTGTTGTTGTTGTTGTTTTAGTTTCACCCTTTTAATACCAATAAACCTGTGGATAAAGAAACAACCGTCTACAGAGTTTTGGATAAAGAAAGGTGTTTATCTGCCTCTCAAAGCACGTAGTCTGTGTGGAGGGCAGGGCAGAAACTATGAGTGACCCCATTTAATGTGCAGTACTGAAAACTAAAATTGAAGAAAAAATATCAAGTAAATGTTCATGAAAATGTTGCTAGCAACACCATGCTCTTATCAACCTTTTAGTGTTGACTTCCTTCACTGGAGGGATCTAGTTCAGTCAGAAGTCAGGTCCAGAATGACAGAAAACGTCCTGTGATTGTGGTCTTTGTAGCAAATAAAGCGGTGGTGAGGGTTGATGAGCTAGCTTTACAATTTATAATATGGGAGGAAATAAGAAAAATAAGTTATTGCAATAAAATGGTCATTTTTATGATCAGAGGGTCACAATCCAAAAGGCAGATTGTTCTGCCCCACATCTTGTTAGCTGTTATTTGTTGAGCTATTCTCCCCCTTCATCTTGTCATTTATTAAAACATTAGTCAGTCACATCCCACACGCACAGTGGTGCTCTAAACGTCTATGAAACTCACGTAAAGCACGTAGGTCCCATAATAATCATTCGAATACAATACACCGCACGTGTCTCACGTAGGCACCCCTTTATCTCTTGTTTCGGTCACATACAAAGCATATCTTTTGGGTATATAAACCACTGTGTCTGCTTAGTTGTGGTATGCAGCAATCTGAACCTCTGTCTATGCGCTTCTCTCTGTCTTGATCCAACTGTGGAAATAACTCGCCTTGTAAGTGTCTTTTAAAGCTTTATTGTTTAATGTATACTGTCTGCTATGTATTGTTTTGTAAATCATTCTTTATTGTTTTCGATGGTACACCTGTATATGCCTGTATGTTTCTTTTGTATATATTTCAGTTTACAATGAGGTGCATCCAGTAAAAGCCTTCAAGAAAGCTCGCTCACCCCTTGTCGGTTTTATGTCGATGTGCTGAGTTGTTTAAACTCTTTGCGGTCGCATTGCACGGACACCGTGGAGTGAGGCAGAAAAGATAGATAGATCATCATTTCTCCCCGGGAAGAAATTTTGCTTTTTACAGAAACTCTTTAAATAAATAACTTATATATACTTTAAGAGAACGGTAAGACTTTGTTAAACAGTTGGGGTACCATCCTGATTACTCTGTTGTAATTGACGGAATGAAAAACAAGAAGAACATTGCAATAATTCCAGAGGTGCCTCTTCAGACTTGAGTTCAGGACAGAACTGCTCTAAGATGGCGGTTCTTCAGGCTCGGAGTCCTTCTGGCAGAAATAGGCAGGTCCAGGTGGACGAACACCAGAAGTGATTTCAGTTCAATTATAGCCGTCAATCTTCCAGTCTGCAGAGGGAAGAAGAGAAAAGGCATTAGGACACAGTGTCAACCCCAGGAGTGGTGGGAAATTACAATTACCAGACTCCTTAAGATAGAAAAACTTCTGACTGGGCAGTCACTGTCCCAGGGCAACATAATCATGTTTCTTGACACTATTCTGCTGCATAGTTTGTTGGCTGAAAGTCCACCATGTTAGTGGGTCAGAGAGAGGATGTGCAGAATTGTTCATAATGGCACTCAGTTTTGCAGAAGAATTTGGCCAGAGATGTGCAATATCATTCTCATGTTCAGTTATTTGCTTAATCTTCAACTGTCTGTTTCTGTACTTTACTATCTGAGTGTCTCCAGTCCAATCTGGCTGATCCAGTTTTTAGGCTGTGCTTTCGAAAGTGGGCCAGGGTGGTCTGGATTCTTGACACTAGTGGCAGCAACACAGCAGCACTAGCTGATTTTCATGTGTCTATAAATTCACAGGGAAAAAGGAGTTAAACTGAACATTCTTTTTTCATTCATTTTTTTACATCTTAATCATGGTTGTTTTCTGAACATTATGTCTTTGTTAACTATAAAATCAATACAGACTTGTTGCTACAGATTTTAAGTCACAATTACACACAATAGTGAATCATTTCTGAGTGGGATGCCTTGTAATAAATATTTTTATTGACTTTTTCTAGCAGGTAGTAAAGGGAAAGTATCTCAGTAATAAGTACTTCATTGCATTTCTACAGGAGAGTCAAATATAAAGAAAGGATACAAAACAAGTTTATAATGGGCAGAATATAAAATATGAATAAATAAGGCTTAGAAGACCAGAAGCAGATGCTAGGAATTCAAAAGAGTAAACTTTATTGAAAATGTCAAAGGGACACATTAAGAATATGGATAAGAAACAAGCCGCTGATCTTGATATAGTGTTTATAAAAAGTATTCCTGCCCTTGAAGGATTTCTTGTTTTATTATTATACATCATCGAATCACAGTGGATTTAACTTCGCTTTTTGACATTGATCAACAGTAGAAGACTCTTTAATGTCGGTGTGAACACATATCTCTGCAAAGTGATACAAATTAATTACAAATATAAAACACACAGTAATTGATCACATAAGAATTCACCCCATTCACGTCAGTATTTAGTAGACGGTAACCATGACAGGTCTCTGTGCACCGTTCTCTCTGTATCAGCTTTGCACGTCTGCACAATGCCAATTTTCCCCATTCTTCTTTTTCAAATTACTCAGGCTCTGTCAGGTTGCATGGCGATTGTGAATGAACAGCCTGTTTCAAGTCCAGCCACAAATTCTCAGCTGAACTGAGATCTGGACTCTGACTCAGCCACTTCAGGACATTAAAATTGTTGTCCATAAGTCACTCCTGTGTAGCTTTGGCTTTCAGTTTATGGCTGTTTGTCTTGCTGCATAATAAATCTCTCAAAGTTCTGGTTTATTGCATACTTTATCAGACATTCTCAGTATTTTTCTGCATTCATGTTCCTCTCTACCCTCCCAAACCTTCCAGGGCCAGCTGCACAGAAGCAATACCCCCAAAATGATGTTCTCAACGCCATGCTTCATGGTTGGGATGGTGTTGTGTATTTAAAAATGTTTGGCATTAAGACAACTCAATTTTGGTCTCATCAGGCCATTGCACTTTCTTCAACGTGACTTTACAGTCTTTTGTGTGACTCCTGGCAACCTCTAGCTGAGATGACATGTGCATGTATTCTTTTATTCACCACTTTCCCATAAAGCTATGAATGGTGAAGCACCTGGACAACAGTTCTTGTCTGCACAGTCTCTCCAATCACAACCAGTGAAGCTTGTAACTGCTTCTGGCTTCTCGGTGGTCTCTTGGTGGCCTGCATTGCTAGTCTTTTTCTTGCATTCAGTTTTTGCTGTCAGCCTGCTCTAGGCAGATTTATAGTTATGTCATACTCGTTCTAGTTGTAAATGATCAGTTTTTAACTGGACTTCAAATGGATGTTCAGTGGCTTGAATATTTTCTTGCTTACATTTCCTGACTTGTGCTTTTCAATCAACTTTTCATGGAGTTGCTTAGAGTGTTCTTGTGTCTTTACTGTGTAGGTTTGATCGCCATACAGAATCTGGTTCTGCCACATAGAGGGGCATTTACACTACAATTAATTAAAACCCCAGACAGGTCATCTTCATTAAACTAATTATATGACTTCTAAAACCATTTGACTGCAGCAATGAGGATTTAGGTGTGTTATACTAAAGGGGTGTATATTTATTATTAACATCAATTATTTTGTCTTTTACATTTGTAATTACAGTAATTTAAACCACTTTATAGAGATCTCTTTTCACTTTGTCATTAAAGTGACTTTTTCCGTTGATCAGTTTCAAAAAAGTCAAATCAAATCCAATGTTATTTCATGCCTGCGGTGGGCTGGCGCCCTGCCCGCGGTTTGTTTTCTGCCTTGCGCCCTCTGTTGGCTGGGATTGGCTCCAGCAGACCCTTGTGACCCTGTAGTAAGGATATAGCGAGTTGGATAAAGGATAGATGGATGGTTATTTCATAACATCAAGTTGCAAAAAGAGAATACTTTTATTTTTTTCTGCCACCTTCTGGCAACAGTAAGTGTAGCCGCCGATGTATAAGGCGAAGTCAGGCACGGGTAAGACGCGTGTCAAAGAAATCTCCCAGTCCAAAGTTCATTTTAAAAATATTTAGTGAAAGTTAAAAGCAAATAATCCATACAAGAATAAAAAGAAAAATAGTTACACACATAGAATAATGGCAAAAAAAGAAAAAATGTAAGAAGCTTAAGAAGCTTTGGTTATTTCTATACTTAAAGGTTATTTATTTCTTCTTCTGTATGCTTTAAACATACGGTTCAACTCTTAAATCTTTTATTTTACGTGTTACTTTACACTCAAAAGGCCCGTAGGCCGTTGGCACATAGACATGCGCCTAGGCACGATCACGTGCGCAAGCACGAACGTGAACACAAACAAGGACATGTTTAAAAAACCGTATGCCTCTGTACCTTAAACAAGGCAAGGCTAGACACTAACTGGAGAACTTTGTTTACTCATAACTGTTAGGAAATGACAGGAAAATACCAACTCAATTCTATTTACGGGGGTTATAGGAACCTCCCATATTTTATGCATTATCATCTAATAAATATTCATACATTTTATAGAACTAGGAAAATGGCTCTTACAGTAAGTTAACTCATCAATATTCATGAGAGGGGTGTAGCCTCCAATGAAAATGAAAAGATAGGAGGGAAGTTTAAGAATGAACTAAAACTTACCATTAACTGAATTGAGTTAGAAAGATGATGATGTGAATCGATCATCAGACATTGACTCGGAATATGGACGTGATGTGTGCTGTGGTATCCTGCAATAACACAAAGGGTCGAATTGATTGTGCAAGTCAAACAGACATTCTACCCTCTCATGTGCAAGCAACAGAAAAAAAAATCTAAGAAAATGTGCAAAGAAAAGCGCTTCTGCTGTCCCATTTGTAACACTGAGCTCTGCGTTGGTGACATATCAAACGAAGGACGTGTAATAAATCTGCATTGTTACAGCAGTGGACGCTAGGCATATCTTTTCCTTTGTATTCAGGTTGATGTTTGAGATTTACATGTTTTTGTTACACATAACATTTTTTCTTGTTGCCTCATTTTTTTAGGGGGGTATACATAATGCCTGCGGTGGGTTGGCACCCTGCCCAGGATTGGTTCCTGCCTTGTGCCCTGTTTTGGCTGGGATTGGCTCCAGCAGACCCCTGTGACCCAGTGTTCGGATTCAGTGGGTTGGAAAATGGATGGATGGATATACATAATGCTAAGGAGGTTTAAGGGGGTATATACTTATCAAACATAAATATTGTAGTTGTTTATTCATTTATGTAAGACACTTTTTAGACGTATTTTTGCATTTATATTGAGTATTGAGAGCACATTAGTGGAAAAAAGTAGTATGGCTGCCTTTAAACTAAGCTTTAGGTTAAAAACTGTGAAAATTGCTAAAAAGGGTATATTCTTTATTTTTATCCACTGTATGTATGCAGTGATACAATACATTTTTTCCAATTTCTGCACTATGTATCAGAGCAGTCCTGCAAGCCATTATTCATGATAGTGCACTTTTCACCTCTTCTGCCAACTCAAAGTAGCAATACTATGGAAATGCTTTCATTTTTTTGTGGAAAAGTTGAAATCTGCAGGGGCTCTATCTGGAAAGTAAGGAGGCTGTCGAAATACAGTTATGTTGTGTTTTGCCACATATTCATTAACCAGGAGCAACTGGTGCACCGGGTCATTATTGTTCTTGCCATGGTCATCTATAAATATATTTGCTATGTGGAGGAGTCTTTTTTAAATTAATTTTTGTGCCCTTTCCTTTTGACAGATATACCAATGCATGTTTGGTAAATAAGTCAACAACAGTTTCCAACCATGCCCATCGTCATATTTCTTGTCTGTGCTGTGCAGAATGCAAAGTTCAAATTCATTTTTACCATGCCCCATGTACTGCATAGATTAGATTAGATAAACTTTGTTAATTTGTGTTATTCCCATGGGAAAATTCATATGCATACAGCAGCAAAACATAAAAAACAGCAATACAGACTCAAAGGACAATAATCAATCAATCAGTTAATAAGTAAATAAATAAATAAATAAAAATAAACTTAATGAGTACATCTGGTAGAAGTATTGAATTGAATTGTCTGAAAGCTGTCTTAGGGTCCAGCGGCTTTGGGGCATCTGTTGGTGAAGAAAGATTCACTGATCTTGACTTTGCTGACGATGCTGTGATCTTTGCGGAGTCAATGGAGGCTCTGATTGGGGCTCTGGAGAGACTGAGCGAGGAGTCTGAGTGTCTGGGCTTGTGAAGGTCCTGATAAAAACCAAGATCCAGGCATTTAATGAACTCTTGGGCGTAGTCGTCAGCAGTGTGCCTGTCTGCAGAGAGAGTGTCAACCATGTGGAGAGGATTACTTACCTCGGCAGTGACATTCATGTCTCTGGTGACTCTTCCTATGATGTCAGTAGACGGATTGGAAGAGCATGGGGGGTCATGAGGTCCTTATAAAGGGGTGTGTGGTGCTCCCGATATCTATGCAAAGAGACGAAGGTCCAAGTCTTTAGAGTCCTGGTGCTTCCTGTCTTGCTATATGGTTGCGAGACATGGACGCTCTTCAGTGACTTGAGATGAAAACTGGACTCATTCAGTACTGTGTCTCTTTGGAGAATCCTTGGGTACTCCTGGTATGACTTTGTTTCGAATGAGTAGTTGCTCACAGAGTCCCGAATGAGGCACATTACCTGCATTATGAGGGAGCGTCAGTTACAGCAATAAAGCCATGTGGCGTGATTCCCTGAGGGTGATCCGGCTTGCAGCATACTCATTATTGAGGACCCGAGTGGCTGGATCAGAGCTAAGGGGATGCCCCTGTAACATCTGGTTGCGGCAGATAGAAGGTCATTTCTGGAGGGTGGGACTGGACCGTGTGTCTGCCTGGGGGCCAACCAGGATCTCAAGCTGTTTCGTCATGTGGTGGGTGCGGCCACATGCTGTACCAGTGCATGCTCCCCAACCTGACCTGACCTGTCTGATAACAGTGGGCAAAATAGACCCCCAGTGGCACTTCTTAGTACACCATGGTGGAATGAGCCTATAGCTAAAAGTGTTCCAAGAGAGCACCTCCTGAAGGGGATGGAGGTGATTTTTCATGATGGTATCCGATTTTGCTTCAGCTTCTAGTGTGTCCAGTGTGAGGGTCCGTCCTGTGATGGTGCAGGCTTCCCTGGTAAGTTTCTTCAGGCATTGTGCTTCTTTTGAGCTCAGGTTGTCTTTCCAGGAGACTGCAGTGTAGAGCACCACACTGGCTACTATGGACTGGTAGTACATTCTCAGCAGCTGTGACTTGATTCTCCTCAGCAAGTACAGTCTCGCCCTTATCCTTCTTGTCCAGCACCATTTCAGTTTGGTGTTTATGTGAAACCCCAGGTACCTTTAGCCCTGACCACTTCCCTGTCCTCCCTCTGGATGGTGACTGTTCTCAAAGGGTTCCTGGCATGGCGGAGGTCCACCACCAGTCTTGCTGATGTTGAGTTGCAGATTATTGTCCCTGTACCACAAGAAGAAGTCCTCTACAACCTTCTTGTCCTCTGACTTGTCTCCTTTGGACATAATTAGGAAAGGCACACACACAAGTCTATAGAAGGTCACACAGTTGAGCAAACACCAAGCCACGAGGTTTAAGATTATGTTTTGGCAGAGATCTTGTGAAGGCAACAAAAACATTTGTAACAACTACAATTCCACAAACTGATTAATTGTGGGGAAAAGGCCATATTAAGAGAATTTTTTTTGAGGTACACATCCACAAAAAGCTACAAAAATAATTTGCAGCATTGAAAGTTCCCAAGAGCACAGTGGCCTCCGTACATCTCAAATGGAATACATTTGGAACAGCTACTCTTTCTAGAGCTAGCTGCCTTGCCAAACTGAGAAATCAGGGTTAGAAGTGCCTTAACAGGAGAGGTGACCAAGAACCTACTTTAGTTGAGCTCCAGCAAATCTGTGAGGAAATGGTAGAAATTTCCAGAAGGACAACCATCATTGCAACACTCCACCTGTAAAATACACATGAAAGCCCATTTAGAGTTTAGGCACCTAAGCGACTCTCTGACTATGAGAAACAAAATTCGGTCTGATGAAACCAAGACTAGCATCACGTACAGAGGAAACCAGGCAATGCTTATCACTTGTGTAATTTAACACCAATGGTGAAGCACAGTGGTGGTGGCATCACGCTGTGAGGTTGTTTTTCAGTGGTTGGAACTATGAGACTAGACAGGGTTGAGGAAAGCTGAACAGAGAAAAGAAAACCTGCTCCAGAGCGCTCTGGACCTCCGACTGGGCCAAAGGTTCAGCGTCCAACAGGACAATGACTCCAAGTACAAATCAAAGATAACACAGAAGTAACTTAGGGACAACTATGGGAATGTACTTCAGTTGCCCAGCCAGACCGCAGACTTGAACCCAATCAAACCTCACTAGAGAGACCTAACAATAACTGTACTCTGGTGGATTCCATCCAGTCTGACAGAGCTTGAGAGAATCTACAGAGAAGAATTTAAGAAAATCCCCAAAGTGAATTGTGTGAAGCCTTTTGCATCAGACCCAAGAACACTTCAAACTGGAATCACCGCAAAAGGTTCTTCAACTAAGTATTTGACATTCAATGTTTTTTATTTTTTAATATATTTGAAAACATTCCTACAATCCTGTTTTCACTTTGTCACTGTGTCACTTGTACAGCCTTGTCACTTTGCCACAAGGCTGTACCATATACAAGGGATGTTCAAAAGTTTCCGCATTTTTGTATTTTCGTTGGAAATGGTGAAGGCGTCATTAAAATTGTATCGCAAACTAAGGTGACTATGTAGAAAAGTGATGTCATTTGTTTTTGAAATTCTTAGTAAATAGAGTTAAAAAAAGTGTGGAAACTTTTTGAACGTCTCTCATAAAAATATGAAAAATGAAGTGGTCTGAACACATTTTGAATCCACTGTACAAGGAGACACATGGAAATCTCACCCAGAAACAAAACAAAGATGTGTTTTAAGCAACTTTCATGTTTACAAATGTACTATATAAATAAATGTTGCTGTTTTTGATTCCTTTGAGACCTCTTTTAGAAATGAGTTATAGTTGACCAGTTTACTGTTGAAGTTTTAGGAGGATGTGATGTTACCTTTCAGATAATGAGAATGCCAGCACCAATTAATTTTTCAAGAATGTTAATTTACTTGTACAACACTGCAAAAAATGCATATGCAAAAACTAGACAAAAAACTTTAAATGAGAGTTGTTTTGCTTTTATTTAGCAAAAAAATCTGCCAATGGGGTAAGCAAAATTTACTTGACGAGATTTCTCAAAACATGCTAAATAATCGTAAATACAAGTTTTTTGACAAGTCAATAATTCTTACAATAAGGAAAAAAAGATTTAACGTCATGATATAAGTACATTTCACTTGCTTAGATTTCATTTTTTGCAGTGTACTTGCAATACTGGGTGAAGACTTTGTATTAGGAAGGGGCAACATGAATTTGTAGTATACTCCAACATTTAAGGATTTTAATGCAGGGGTCTCTAAAACCATACTTTTAGAATTATGAGTATTCATCTTGTTTGGCAGAAATACTTTTAGATCATTGGAAAAATTGTGGTGAGAACAGGCAATTCAGCCCAACAATCTCATGAGTCCTATCCACCACACTATTTGGTCATTTATTCCATGTGTGTATGGATCTCTGTGAAGAAACATTTTCTAACATTTTGTGTGAAATCTGACCTTACCAAGTTTCCAACTGTGCCCTTATGTTCCTGTTAAAGAAATTATTTTAAAATAACAGCTGGGATCTACTGTACTAATTCTTTTCATAGTTTTATACACTTAATTATGTCCTGTGTTAATCTCCATCTGCTTAAACTGGAATGGTTCAGCTCCAATCAGTCTCTCCTCATAGCTCATCTCCCTCATTCCCATGATCAGCCTACTTGCTCTCCACTGGACATTCTTAAGTGTTTTTACCTCTTTTTAATGAGCGTGAAATATGAAGAGTGAGATACTCTTCAGGCAAACTATTGTCCTTCTTTTCCAAATCTTACTGCATCAAATGGAATTGTATTTCCTATAAAAAGGACTCACCACCTTAGATGTTTTCACATTTTATTGTCATATAATATCACAGTGGATTTAATTTCACTTTTTTGACACTGATCAACAGACTCATTAATGTCAAAGTGAAAACATATCGCTCCTAGTCACTGACGATGGAAAGCTTGTCCCAGAAGCTTTGATCATAAAAATATGTGGAAAACATTTCATCTTGACAAGAAAGTTTATCAATATAATATCCCATTCTCTTCGGAACAGATACTGCAGTCTGGCATTTCAGTTCTAGACTGAGGGTTCATTATAACCTGCAAGACTTTGAACAATAGAAATCAGACAAGCACATACACCAACCTTCACATGGTGTGGGATGGATAGTTAGAAAAGTTACTAAGAGATGCTCTGAATTATATCCCAAACTAGGGAAAAATGCCATCACACACATGCGTTGGGAGAAATTCTAAGGACTTAACGGGGAGTAACGTACAGAGCTAGGGGCTAATGAATGGCACTAACACCTTTATTCCCTTTTCCACAGACCACCAGACCACCTACTTCCGCCTCTTCGCCATGCTCTCCCGCAGACCTCACTTCCACTTGCAATCCCACCCCTTCCTGTTTCCCTCCTATATAAACCCAAGATTTAATTCGGTTAGTACTGAAGAATTTGGCACAGTCTTATGTGACTACTCTCTTTGTGCGTAAAGATTGTTTTTCAGAGTATACGGGGTGGATTCCCTAACCTTTTACAGTGGTTCTCTGGTTTCTTCAAAAAGTAAAAAATTAAAACCACAGGCAGGGTAGAGGATGTTCTCCAGCATATTGTGGGGAGCCTTTGGGAACATGGTCTACCTTCACTAATATAACTGGAGATTAAATGTAACATTTAAAAATATATATAACATATAAACATATAAAATGCATGATGAACTACAAAATGAAACACACAATGCTGTCCTAAGTGAAATATTTGTGAGTAACATTTCAGATTTTTTGATAAAAAAGAGTTCAATTACAGTTAAACATAAGCACAATTTTCATCAAAATGCAGTCCACTGTGGTTTTAGTAAAATGTCTGTAGCCACAACATGCTATTTTTGTCTTCCTGGTACAGTCACATTCCTTCAGTGCAAGATGGCGTTAAGTTGCTCCTTAAACGTTGGTACATGCTCCTTGTCATTTGTAAAGGACAGTTTGCATTTGACACCAATTGTAACAGAGTAGCACCATGCCAGCTGCTCCTTTCCTACATTTTGAACCTATCAATTCATGCTAATCATGCGAGCTTTACAGAATAACAAAAATGATTTACTGCTTCATTTTCCTTTTTAAGCCTGAGATAATCACTGCCAGATTGAAGGTTTAGCTCCATGTAAGGATGGAATCTGTCAACACAACAGAACAGTGCAACAGATGCTTAAGTATTGTGGCCAAGCATACAGTATGAGATATTGCTGGGGAAAAGTATGGCATTTACTATTAAGACAAAGGCTTTGTTATAGTCAGAATCTTTTACAAATTGTTTGTGTTATTTCTGCATTCATTCTGTTTTTTGTTTTACTTTCATATCAAGAGTTCCAAAATGTGCAGAATCAAATACCTGCTCTGTAAATATTGTTCCCATTTGCATTTCCCCATCTTTTTCACCTCCAGTTGTTTTCATTATGGGTATTGCCATTTGTTGTGCTGGTTGCTGTGGTAACTGGCTCAGAGCACACAACGCATTTTGACATTATGACACTGATGTGGCCCCATAAAGGTCAGCCGCAAGGATCTTTGGGTTATTTAGACGTTTCTTTCAATTTGTGTGAGAAAATTTCAAATGGTTTTTATTTCACATCTTTGAAATAGTTATCTTGAGGATGGTTGTGGGTTACGATTTGTGCTTTAATGAACGGTAGGATGGATTTTGATGTATTTCAATTAGGCTTGGCTCTCTATTACATTTGATCTTCTGGTAGCTATAAAGATAAAAAGAAATCTGCTGTCTTTGTAGCATAGGCCGAATAAGCTTGGTTTTACCATCTATCCAATTTTAGATCTGGTTATTTCAATACTGGGTTGTGGTTGGCCAGATCTATCCAATTAATATCAGTGCAAGACAGGAAGCAATCCTACCTGTGCCTCAAGATGGAGAGCCAGTCTATCTTGAGGAATAGGCATGAATGCTCCATTACTAACCTGTGACAGGCCAATTAAAAATTAATAACAAGGAACAGTGTTTGAAGTGTTTAAAATTATGAATGAAATTAGTCCAGTGGATTGAGACGGTGACTTTAAAATGAGTTTATCAAGAACATGGAGACACAGTTGGAAACGTGTAATTGTCGCACAAACATTAGTAAGTTTATCTTTACAAAGAGAACCACAGACACATGGAATATGCTACTAAGTAGTGTGGTAGACAATAGGACTTTAGGGACTTTCAAAAGTGGAAGTGGAAAGGACTGGTGAGCTTTGTAGGGCTGAGGCCTGGTTTCATCTAGATTGTTCTAATATTCTAATGTTCAATATTGTGAGCTGCCTTATATTTGGCAATTGCTTGATGGCTTGTTGTAAAAACATGTTGGCATGTCTTTTGTGATGCCTCAAGAATTTCATTTTTTCATTTAAACAAATCTATGGGCTGCAAATTTATACCTCAGAAACTCTGGGTTGGGTGTTCCTTTAACATTCCTCTCTGGTTCAGGTTTTTGTGAGGAATCTTGTTGGGTAAATTCAAAATTGGAAGAGCTTGCAGTAGGTTATGCTCTGAGGCATTTAGGGAACATGTCTATGTTGTCATCTGCTCATGATGGGACATATGTGAGTCGTTTAAATTCCCCAGTATATACAAGGAAAGTATCACTTAAAACATTAAACAAATGGTTGATTTTCTTTTTCCTTATTGTTTTGACTTAAGATGACCAGCCACCCATATTTGGGTCACAATCCATGGATTGAGACACACTGCTCTAGATCATGTTTTTTGGATCTTGACAAATAAATGAAGTATTGTGTATGGCCAGTTGCCCTGTCCGGCCAGGATACTGCTGGATGGAAGGACCATGGGAGAGAGGGAGTTCAGGGCATTATCTCCCACAGGATACAAGAGGGCAGCACCCATGTGTTGCTGTGGCACCATGGATTCCTGCAGGGAAGGCTGAGAGTTGGGGTTTGCTGCAGCCCTTTTGGGTCAGTGGTAGCCCCAGGGAGAGCTGCAGTGCCCTACTTTGGGCTTTCATCACACCTGGGAGTGATCCCAGATCTCCTTCATGAGCTACCTGGAGCATTCCCAAGCGTGGCATAAAAGGAGCCAGCTGCCACTACTCCAAGTGCCAGAGTCAGGAGGGAGAGGGCTCTGAGCTCTTTCTTATTTGCAATGGTGATGGACAGGTTGACAGACAAGATTAGACAGGAGTCCCCGTGGACTGTGATGTTTACTGATGACATTGTGATCTGTAGTGAAAGTAGGGAGCACGTTGAGGAGACCCTGGAGAGATGGAGATATGCTCTGGAGAGGAGAGGAATGAAGGTCAGTAGGAACAAGACAGAATACATGTGTGTGAAAGAGAGGGAGGTCAGTGGAATGGTGAGGATGCAAGGAGTAGAGTTGGCGAAGGTGGATGAGTTTAAATACTTGGGATCAACAGTACAGAGTAATGGGGATTGTGGAAGAGAAGTGAAAAAGAGAGTGCAGGCAGGGTGGAATGGGTGGAGAAGAGTGTCAGGAGTGATTTGAGACAGATGGGTATCAGCAAGAGCGAAAGGGAAGGTCTACAGAACGGTAGTGAGACCAGCTATGTTGTATGGGTTGGAGACGGTGGCACTGACCCAAAAGCAGGAGACAGAGCTGGAGATGGCAGAATTAAAAATGCTAAGATTTGCATTGGGTGTGAGGATGGATAGGATTAGAAATGAGGACATTAGAGGGTCAGCTCAAGTTGGACGGTTGGGAGACAAAGTCAGAGAGGCGAGATTGCGATGGTTTGGATATGTGCAGAGGAGAGATGCTGAGTATATTGGGAGAAGGATGTTAAAGATAGAGCTACCAGGGAAAAGGAAAGGAGGAAGGCCTAAGAAAAGGTTTATGGATGTGGTGAGAGAGGACATGCAGGTGATGGGTGTAACAGAACAAGATGCACAGGACAGAAAGATATGGAAGATGATGATCCACTGTGGTGACCCCTAACGGGAGCAGCCGAAAGGAGAAGAAGAAAGAAGATATTGTGTTTAGTTGCACTTTATTTTACTGTGCAGTTGTGGGGAATGATAGGGAAGCTTTTCCTCACAGGAAATAAGTGCAGTGTTGTGCAGAACATGTGCCTGTAGTTGTGTGCTGAACTTGTGCATGGTGTCTGTCTGTGTCAGGGTTGGGTGGCTGGTGTGCTCCCTGCAGGCCACAGCATCCGTAACTTTTCCAATATGCCTGCTGCATCTACTGCTTCCCCTAATTTTCAGGTGTGCACTGTTAGCTGCCCTTTACAGATTTATATATTGCCAAATGCAACTCCAGTCTGCTGTTGTTTGGAGAGAATGGATGGTGGGTGACTGTGCTGTGCCCACTTCACCACTATCATTGCATTCAGCCTGTGTGCCTCTGTGCCTCTGACAGCATGAAGAAAAAAAAAAAACAAAGCTCCAAAAAAAGCTAAATCTGCACCTCCATGCAAGAGGACTTGGCACAATCAAAAGAAACAGCGTCACTCCACATCACATTCTACTGTTGTCACCATCACAGAAAGATTTTCTACACTTGTCTTTGCCTCTAACATGCATAAAATGAGCTGATAATGAATCAGTGTAGAGCCTGGAGGTGTAGATAGTTATGAGGCACTTTATAATATAAGAAGAATTGGAATACGTTTATAGCCTCAAGATTTTGTAGCAGGGAAAAAAACAATATTATATAGCATACTCAACATTGGTAAAAATAAGGAAAAAGAGTGCAGGCCCAAGGGGAATGGTAGATGCATGGGAAGGTACTTTTGGCTTTCTTCCCAAAAGAAAATAATCATTATTCTTAATTTTCCTAAATCTCTATATTCTGCCTGACTATGAGTAGTGTGAGATCGCAGTGTGTATTTAGATCAATGAAAACAAAAAGGGCAGTGACTCAGGATGAATTTTTATATGTAGTTTATGTACAGTAAGTTCTATATAATTTTGCTCTAGATGTTCAATTAAATTGTTTCAGCTTAACACTTTGATAACAAGGGTATATAGTCTGTAATGTAAAATATATAAATATTGTTATACCTCGGTGGGGGAGATATAACATTACGATTTGTAAAAAAGTTTTACTGCCTACTTGACCAGACGCCCAAGGCCTGATATTAACAGCTGAACCCTCTGTGTTTCATTACACTTTTACTGCACAACTGGTAGGATGTGATTGCAGAGCCGCGTGATTATGAAGAAGGCAGCTAGCAGCGTAACATTTCAGCCCAAATTGCACTGAACAGTGTGGGGTCTTCCTTATTTTGCTGGCACACTAGGGTGGTGATATTAAGTTAACTGTCATTAACTTCTTGTAGCTAATCATCTGAATTTTTCCTCTGACAATATTATGTGTGTTAATGTTAAAAGAATAGAAGAATGAAATGTGTAGCCTCTTGTGTGTGTCGAAGTATGAATAGACATCTTTGCCAAACTATAATATTATAACTATAATATGAAATCCACCATAGTACTGGATGCGTTCTTTAATATTTTGTTTAACTTTTAATAGAAATTTGAATATTATTGCAATCTTTCTAAAACATATTTGACATTTACATGTACATTTATTTGCTTAGCAGACACTTTTATCCTAAGCAACTTACAAAAGATGCCAGGTGGGCAGCTCATTATTTCAGCCAGGAGCTACAAATGAAAAAAATCTGGACTGCAATTTAATACCACACAAAGTTTCCATCACCACGTGCCATTCGTCAGCAAAGACCTGAGTGGGCAAGATGGAACACTGGACCTCAATACTGTCTCCATATATAGGACAGGTGCAGGCCCATTGACTACTTTGTAGGCAAGCATCAAGGATTTGAATTTATTATGTGACATTATAGGAATCCAGTGTAGTGATCTGAAAAGAGCAGTGACATGTGCCCATCTCAGCTGGTTGATCACCATTTCATTTTGAATCATCTCCAGCGGCTTGGTGACACATGCTGGTTTTCTTTCCTTGCAGAGAGTATTGGTCCAGCCAAGACCAAAGTCTGGGCCAAGTGTTGTGCCACCTATTCTGTCAGACTAGGTCTGATTTTGCAGATATTGTGCTGAGTGAATCTACAAGACCAGGAGATCATGGCAACATGATCATCGATAGTCCTTGATCATCACCCCAAGGTTATAATGTTGACAAAAGTTAGTGATAGTGACCAAAGAGATGGGGTGCTGAATGAGCAGACAAGCTGAGATAGCAAGAAGGTCCATTTTTGCCAGATTGAGCTGGAGACACTGCTCCTTAATTGATCATCACCCCAAGGTTATGAGGATGGCAAATGTTAGCGATAGTGAGTTGAGCTGCAAAAGGGTGCTAAACAGATGGACAAGGTGAGATACCAAGAGGGTACTTCTATGCCAGGTTGAGCTGGAGATCCAGATTGCAATATTAGTGAGAGATGCAAAAATACTTTTGTCTGAATACCAGTCAAACTGAAGCATAAAAGAACACTTGTATATGTGCCAGTGCTTCTGGTATTATAATATGTGGAAATTTAAAAATGTATTTCTCAACTTTGATGAGTTTTGATGGTTTTTGAACATGGAGGATGAGAGTTTATACTTACCTTCTTTCTAGAATATGTCCTTAAATAACGCACTGTTGTGATTGTTATGACTTAATTTTTATTGCGTCATTTTCATTTTACACAGGGTGGCACCATTTTATAATACTGTCACCAGGATATGAGAATTAGTTGCCAAGGCCTCAGAAGTTTTGTAGCAATTCATCACACATACGATGGTATAAAACCCAGCATTGCATACAGTATTTCATACTAGATTTGGGACACTGCAAAACAAATCTCATAACAAGTTAAACAGTGTACACATAGCATAGCATTCAGGTGCAATCACCAAATAAGTTAGCTGATATGAAAGTTGGAGAACTTCACGTTTAATTTACTTAATCTAATTTAGTTGTTACATTTTTATTAAATACTTTTGTAAAAATGAATCATATTCAAAAGTAATAGCAATAACTGAATGTAATTACAATTAATGACAGACAGACATAGGCTTTCACTATTGGTGCTTTACATGTGTGGCAGATGGCCGGGACGCCCCTTCAACATATGGTCCAGGGGAGCAACCATGGGCTGCTCAATACCTCCCCCAGGATTCTTGGTGGCAGCCTCTCTGGTGGTGCCTCAGCTTCCCGCAGGGCTCCATGAGAGATGGTGTTCTCCACAGCCCTGTTGGGATCTGGGGTGGTCACCAGGGGGCACTGCATGGGTCTTCAGCCCCACCCGAAAATGCAACCGGAAACAGGTGATCAAGCAACTGGAGCACTTCTGGTTGGGCTATAAAAGGAGACAGCAACCACCACTCAACAGCCAGAGTCGAGTGGAGGAGGAGGATGAGGTTGCCTGGGAGGAGTGGTGGTGCAGGAGAAGAAGTGTGTGGTGTATTTGGGTTTTTGGGACTGTGTTGTGCCTGTGGAGATTATGGGGAAGACGTGCCCCACAGGTGAAGAAAATAAAAAGTTTATTTATTTTATACGTGTGCCTCCAGTGTGAATCTGTGTTGGGTCAGGCGCATATTAGCGCCTTGTTACACACATTATATGTGAATGCACCTAAAAAGTCCTGTTATTGAATTCTCATTTTTTGCTTCATTTTTTACCTCATGTCTAATTTAGTGATTTTGTTTTGGTGCTAGTTTGTTTCACTTCTTGTCCCAATCTTGCATTACTTTTCACCATTTGCTCTTCCTGTTCTTTACCCTTTTTTGTGTCTGCAGAATCTGCCTTGAATTAATTTTTCAATAAGAGATAGGTGGACAGAAAACACGTACAGGATTGCAAACACTGTTTTTTTTTTGGAGATGATGCCATGATTATTCTAAGTCTGTTTACTTAGCTCTGTTGCTAAACAGAACCTATGTATTATGACAATTCAGTAAATAAAATATTCTGGGGATTTATCTTTATACCCTGTTGTGGATATACAATCTTACTAGTACTGGGTTGGACCTGTTTTTGCTTCAAGAAATGCCATAATTCTTTGTGACATAGATCCAACAAGGTGCTGGAAACGTTCCTCAAGGATTTTGGTCCATATTGACATGAATGTATCCCACAGTTTCTGTAGATTTGTCAGCTACACATCTATGATGTGAATCTCCTGTTTCACCACATCCAAAAGGTGCTCAATTGGACTGAGATCTGGTGGCTGTGGAGGCCATTTGAGAACTGTGAACTCATTGTCATGTTCAAGAAACCAGTTTGAGATGATTTGAGTATTGTGACATGGTGCATTATGCTGCTGGAAGTAGTCATCAGAAGATGGGTACGCTGCAATCATAGAGGGTTGGCCATGGTCAACACCAATACTCAGGTAGGCTGTGGCATTGAAATTATGCTCAATTGGTACTAAAGGGCCTAAAGTAAGTAAGGCCTTAGCAATTTAGGGCTTTATATATTCAAGGAGGATTTTGAAATCTATCCTAAACTTAAATGGGGTCCAGCATAAGGACTTAAGAACTGGAGTCCTGTGTTCATATTTTCTTATTTGTGTAATAATTCTTGCAGCTGCATCTTGAAAAAACTGAATGCTTTATAAAGAATGATTCCTGTCTGGGAGATATGAAAGAGGGCAAATCAAGTTGTAGCCATCAGAAAACCAATGGCAGTCCAGAGGTTTCCGAATTTCCCTCACACTAAGGTGTATTGTTTGAGTTTTTTGAATATTTAAAGGTATTGTTGAACTTTTAAAACCAAGGCCACATTTTGCATGTGCACAGGCCTGAAAGTTTGCCTCTTACGTTTGGGGTATGGGTGCCTATGATGAGGTATGTTACGAAGGCTGACCAGTGAAGTCCTTTTTTGCCATTTTGTGTGCTGATCATCATTATTCTCGAAAAACAGAACCCTAACTTGTAGTTCATAATAAGTACAAAGTAAGAAAGCCTTCAGTGTATTCAATGTGGATATTTTTAGATTAGGTAATTGTATTAATTATATAGTGTGTATTTTTTTGCTATTAGTGTGCTTGACACTAATCATATTAGAAGATGAGATTAAAGTAGAACACAAAACAGAACAAAGATTCTGATGCATAAATCGGCCTTCTGTTGCATGAGAGAAATGAAGACTGAGGGCATCCTGTCCAGAGTGGTTACTGACTTCTGCCGAATACTTTTAGGATGGCTTACAATTCTCTATGAGTCTGTAATTGAAAAAGTGGGATCAAGAATTGAATGGATCTCTGTGTAGTATGAGGAGATATCAATAATCTGATCTAAATGTTTAATATGAGCCTTCTTTTTTTTTGTTTAAACTTCTTTGACCTCAGGTTAGAATAAGGTCATTCTCACTCTTTGGCTTCATAAAAAAATGAATATAAGGGTTTGGAACTGGTTGGCATGCAGTTATAAAAACATCTACTCAGCTGCCACTAATAATAAGGGGGCAGCCAGGCTTGGGAAGCATAAAAAATTGCTGAGAAACCGGCAGAGAGAGAGAGAGAAGAGAACAATTTAATTTAGTTATGAATATTCACTCTGAAGGAAGCAGTGAATAAATACAGTAGAGCCTATATAGTGAAAAACAACTAGGCTGCATACTCTAGGTAATAAGAAGGTAATCCTCTAAGGAACTGCCCTGCAAGGTTGAAGAGCCACATTACTATATAATGTTTTAGCTTTAAGCAGTTTTAGCCCAATAAACTGAGTTATCCAATTTTGAATGAATTTTTAATAAAAATATATGGATTATAGACTGCAACGTTGCTATATTACCAATACACAAACAAAATTGCCAACAAAAGCAAAACTGTAATGTTAAAAAAAAAATCCCAGCACATGTAACTTTAATTTAACCTTGGGGATGCACTAAAAGGCTTACCAGCAAAACTTTAATAAGAAAATCTTTTTCATAAAATGCATTTCATGCAACTCCAGAGCCTAAGGTTCAGTTCCAAACCTGCCCACTCTTTGAATGGGTCTCCACATTCTCCAAGTGACTGACTGGATTTTCTCTGAGCATTTTCTCACTCTCTTCTCTGGACTTTCTCTAGTGTTGCACACATTACTCAAGGTGAGGCCTCAGCGTTATAAAGTTTAACTCTTTGAACCCTGCTCTTCCCATAGTTTTAGCACTATAACATAACCTCCCCAACAATTTTCAGCTACTTTGAAAACTAAATATTTTCATTTAGATAAGTAAAATTTTGTTATATGATGACTAAGGGGTTCCCCCCTGCTCGCTTCGCTCGCCAACACCCCTGGCCTGCGCTACGTGCCAGCCACTTCGTGTTGTGAAGGGGGTGGCTCAACACACTCCAAGGAGTTGCAGTCGCTCCTCCAAAACCCCCTCTTAAACGGTGATACAATAGGAAATGCAGCTTTTTTTACCTCCTGTTTGCTCGATCAGCTGCTGGCTTGCTGCTGCCACTGTGCTGCATGATCTGCATCTCGCACGGTGCTTCGAACTTTTAAAAGCCTGTACAGCATCTGTACTACTACTCTTTGTCTTTTATTTCTGGCCCCGGGTGTGGTTAAATCTTTGGGCACAAAGTCTCATCTCGCGGGACATGAGTTCTTAATTTTTTTGTTTTGTTTATAATTAAAAAACAGAATAAGAATCTGAAAATCTAACAACATCATAATAATGTTCGATAAATTCTGAAAAGAATGATACCAAAAATATATGTGTAGGTTTTAAGATAAGCCCAATTTAAAAAATGACAAAAAACGTGACATAAAAAGTCACATAAAATCATTGCACAAAATCGTTGCACTTTTAGGCTTAGGATTTTATATATGGAGAGAGTAGATAATATGATTATAAGCCACAATGTTATAACAACAGTTTGATAGTATATAATGAGCTATAAAACTTTCAGCCTTGCAATTTTCATTATTTTCTACTGTCCATTACAAGGACCTAATGCCAAAGCTTCACGTTTGAGTAATATGCTTCAAAACAATGCACTTTGCATGATTTTCACCGCCTTCACAACAATCGCCCCTTGTCTCCCCTTCCCTGCAGGGCCCTCGCTTCTGGAATCAAATACCCGAACACTCTCAGGCAGCTTGCAGCAATGGCAGGTGTCGGTACCGAGTCAGTGCCCCTGTCACGCCGTAAGACGAGCTCAGAGAGGAAAGAAACCTCCATGGAGCAGAAGGGCAAAAGATCACTATGCCTGTTTGTACTTCTCTGTAAATTGTTTTGAGTTATTCTTATGCTAAAATACAACTTAAATTATTTTGGTTTACTCCTTGAAACCTACAAAAAATTTCAGTGAATAAAACAACAACATAGCTTGGATAAGTAGTGTAACTAGTCAGTGGGATGTTATATGCATAGTCTAATATAGCGAAGGCCAGTTTTCTGGCAAGCCGGGTTATGACAGAAAAAAGGTGTAGCGGCCTTTCAGAAACATGTCTCCATAGCAACGGACTGCAATAATTACAGTCAATGGTACCAGTAGTATAGCATAACAGATATATGTAAGCTGTCATATAGGCCAGTAGTTATGACGATAGATCTGTGGGCCATTATACCGGCCTTTTTGGTATACTGTATAGCACTATGCAGCTGGCATGAAAATCAGCCTGCTGGGTTCAAAGAGTTAAGCATAATCTCCTTTGACTTGTACTCCGCACATCATGATAAGTAGCTGAACATTATGTTTGCATTTCTCATTGCTTCTATACACTGTCTTGATGTAGATAGTGATGAGTCCACTGTGACTCCTAACACTTGGCGGAGGAGTGGGGTGTGGTGGTTTAGACCTTGGACGTCAAACTCAGAGGCTGTGGTTTCAAATACCTCTACTGACAATGCGTCACCATGAGCAAGTCACTTCACCTGCCTGTGCTGCAACTGAAAAAACAAATAAAGCATAGTCACTTGCATCTTAAATGTTGTAAATCACTTTGCATTAAAGGAGCCAAATAATGATAATAAAAAGTCCTTATCTTAATGTGTACTGTCAAGTTGAAGACCTCCCATTGTGTATTAAAATCTAAAATATTTACTTGCTATGTATATTGTCATATTTATTTACATTAAATTTCATCTGCATCAAATCTGCCCAAGCCTGTATGCTGTCCAAGTCTCTCTGCAATGATTCGAGGTTTTCTACTTTATCTGTAATTCCACCTATCTTGGTATCATCTACAAAACATAACCAGCTTGTTACTTATATTCCTATTCAAATCATTTATATACATTTAAAATAGTAGTGGCCCTAGCACTGACACCTGCTGGACGCTGCTGTTAACGTCGGCCATTTTTGTTAAGGTTCCTTGCACCATAACCCTCTCCTTGCTGTGTCTGAGCCAATTCTGCTCTCATCTAACACCTGGAACCGTCACTCCTTTCAGTTTGACTCTCTCTTCTTTTAGTTTGAATTGACTAAATTTTGAATATTACAGAGTAACTTGTTTTGCCTTGTGTAATGGATGCGTACACAGAAATCCTAGACAAATCCGCCATCTGCAAACCAAAACACATTCCTCTTGAGCTGCCATTCCACCTAGTTTGGTATTAGTCACAAATTTAGCCAGCTTGTTTATTCAAATACCTATGCTGATTATTTATACATATTAAAAATAAACTCCTGATGGACACCACTTTTATCATCAGATGATTCCTCCTCACCATAATCCTTTGCTTCTTGTATTTTGCAACCAACTACCCACCACCCCTTGAATTTCCACTTTGCTCAGTTTGATCACTAACTTTTCATGTGGTACCCCATCAAATGCTTTCTCAAAATCAAAATAAATATCATATGCAACTTCCTTTATATATCCTTTTGTTGCTTCCTCATAGAATTCCAGCACATTAGTAAAGCACGCCCTCCCCTGCCTGAATCCAAGCTGACTATTTGCTAAAACTCCTGTTCTTGCCATGTGTTGCTTAGTGTTCTACTTATTAATTCCTTCCATTAAATTATCTGGGATGCACGTTAAGCTTACTGGCCTGTAGTTACTTGGATCTGCCCAATTACACGTTTTATACAAATGAATCATATTTGCTGTTTAGCAGTCCTTAGGAATTTCCCCTGTGCACAGGCCACTTTCAAAATGTGTGTTTCAAGGGTCTATATATGCACTCACCAGCCTCCTTAATCACTCTTGAATAAAGATGACATGCCTTCTTTCTTTATTGTATCACATTTTGTGATTTAATTGCAACAAACATAAACAAATTACTTTTGATACTAAAATTTACTTTGACTTTGGTTGGCCTTTACAGTACAGCAGACCTTGACCACCTTGTAATGCCAATAAACAAGTTTAAATTATGATTTTTTTGTTGTGTTAATGTAAACGAGTGTAAATTTGTATTTAATATGAGTCATCTAAGAATAAGACACGTTCAAAGAACTACGCCCAGGAACTAGAGTTAAAAATAAGCCCTGAAATTATGAATCATTGGTACAAAAGGAAAATTTCAGTAGCATGAAATACTGTAAATTACAATTTTTTAAAGAAAGATTAACAGAACCTAAGAGGAGAATAATGTAAGCTTCAAATTTAGGTTTTGATGACAAAAAAACACAACACATAAAATACACATGTAACACATTAAAAAATGCAAAATGAGAAAAATCAAATAAAAAGAGTCATGCAGCCTAACGGGACCACAGCATGTGGAGATGGACTTCAAGGGGAGGTCAGGAGCAACACTAAACAAGGCTTCTTTTTAGGAGGTCTAAAGAAAGATTTTCAATTCTGAAAAAATATTTTAGAATATGTCAGTGAGCTATTATAAGCTGAGTCTGCTGAAGAATTTTGTGATCCGAAATGTCACCTATGGGATAAGATGGGACATCGGTTGCCTTGACATCTCTCACAGGTCCTCTAAGATCCTACTGAATCATTCTGAACAAGCAGCCGAACAAGGCAGCCTAGGAAATTAAGAGGTGTTTTGTAATGTGCATATTTATATTTAAGTCTCTGGACATCAATGGCAAATACAAAGATCTCTGAATGTACTTTCTTCCAAAATGTATTGAACATGATGAAGGAATCATGTGCACACAGACAAGAAGTCTGTGATGAAGACAAGGAGATGAAAATCCTTTAAAGAAGCAAGTAGAATCCAAATCAGGGAATAGGTTTTGTTCAGAATAATGAGAAGTAATTAAAAAACACAATCATCAGAACAAAATATCATTGCTGAGATTCATAAACCTTTCTAACACTCTATCCCTATCTACTGTATATACTTGCGCATGAGTCGGGTCTTGAAAGCAGAAAAATCGATCATAAAATCAGACCCTGACTTATACACCCATCCAAAAATGAGACACTTAATGTTTTTTATTTACATCTTCTTGTCTCCTCCAATTTCGCATCAGTTTCTCAGACACATCGAATTTTGTTGCAGTAGCGCACTTACCAATTTCTTTCACCACTTCAACGACTTTTAATCTAAAACCAGCTTCATATTTTCTTCTAATCGAACGCTCCATCATAGATAAGGGATGCTCTTACGATAAAGTTGTATGAAGGGTGTGAGATACAAAAAACACCAAACAGTGCAAACGTTGCTTCGGAATTGTTTGGGTATTACCGTGTGGTCACGTAGGCACAATACATAGAAAAAAGGCAGTGTGCTCCGTGGTTACTCTCTCAGGTGGAAGTTAGCATATTGTAATCTCTTGGACCAATAGCATGAGTTTTCGCATTTGACACTATAAAATACCAGAAATTATACGGTAAAATCAAGCACCGTCTTATCTCCGGGAGAACTTAAACAAGAGTATATATGGTAAATCACTAAGCAAAACTTTAATCTAAACAACGAACATTATGAATAGCGTGTTGTTAAATAGGTCAACGCAGACCTCAGCATTTATGTTTGCAGTGTGCCATGCAATGCCTATGTCTCTGTTACATGCCATTTGGTATGGAATTCATAAAAGTACTGTTAATGTTTGCGATGCACCACTTCTTTTACTTTGATGCCCAACCCCTCTCATGTTGCACCTTATCAAATACTTTCTGAAAGCTGAGATAAATATTATCATATGCTCCACTTTGATCATATCTTGTTGCTTCCTCAGCCTATCCTCCTTAAACGTTGCCGCATCTGCCCAACATTTGCACTTCCAAAGTGAAACTTAACATGTTTTCACTTTGTCATTTTGGATTACTGAGTGTAAATTAATATGCAAAAGTGGCACATTTATCCATTTAAAATTAAATCTAGCAACACAATAAAGTGTGCTGAAAGTGAAGAGGTCAGACTATTTTCTGGATGCACTGTACTGTATGTGGATTAAGTGAATCTTCTCATGCCTAGTAAGGATATTCTGAGAGGAGGTAGCAAAAATGTACCTTGTCTTAGATTGCATTATTTAAACCACCAGCCATGATTACAAAACACACAAATATTTAGAATTTCTTAGAAATATTTGTAGGCTAGGTAAGCCAAGGCAATTAAAAGTAAGAATAATGCACTGAGTGTGTAGTTATTTGAAAAAAACAAACTTGCAGCCAGATTGGGCTCCTCCAGGTGTGAACTTGAAAGCCACTACATTACATGACATTAAGAAAGAATGAAGCAGAAATCAAACAGAATCAAATGTTAATTGAGAATAATATTAAGGAATAAATCTTTGAACATATTTATCATTGCCTGTATGTGATTAGGAAATGTTATTGTGAATCAATTTTAGCCCTAACACTGTCGTCTTCTTTTTTTTAATGACAGACAGCCTAAAATATTTATGCATGAATCTTTAATTATCAGCAGCATGTATTACACTATAAATCAAAATTCTAATTGTAAAATATGACTTGTGTTCTTGTTTAAATAATTAAGATTCAGTTGTATAAAATGAGTAACTTTGTAGTCTGCTCTGACCTTTTATTAGCATGCACCTCAGACTTTAACACGCATTACAATTTTCAATCCCAGTTATAAGCACCTCCAGGGCGCTAAAGAGCCATGCACTGACTATGTAATTGCAAAATCAATCTCCAAAAGGGTTTGCAAACAAGTCAATTTAAAAAGTGAGATTTGCAAACAATAATTAAGAGCCAGAATTCTGTTTGTTCATTTTAATAGTTGCTTTAGGCTTTTTCTTCTAATTTGCAGACTGATTTATGCATTTTATGCATTGGGCAGCAAGTGATGTTTATTGGATTTCTATAGGATGTACCTGCAGGTTTTTCAATTGCTTCAGTTGCATTTACAAAGAGTTAATTTCTGTGCGCTTTAAACTCATTCAAGGTAATAAATTGGTGTCTATAAGAATCAAATACACGATTTCATTTATCAAATAGAATCTTAACTGGTTATTTTCGACTTATTGATGCTTTTAACTTGGAGCATCTGTACACTAGAAAGCTAGAAAAATAAAACAGAATGATGCAGTACACAAAAATTCCACATTTGGATTATCCTGAAGAAAACTAGAAGATAAATAGGTTTCTAGATGTGCAAGTGTTGGGAGATGAGGGTATTTAAACTTATTTTTGCAACATCAAGTGACAATAATTTGCATCTTATTTACAATCACAAGAAAAGAGGAAAAGAATTTCTTTTGGAGAATCTTCAAGGAATATTAAACCCACCATTATGATATATTTTTTATATGTTACTTACCACACATAGTTTGTAGTGTTGGTCGAGAAAAAATTTTAAGCTCATGTTTTTGTGGAAAAAGAACATAATGTAACAAATTTTCTGATAGAACCGGGCCCAATAGTGACCAATGCTAGACAAGGGTAAACAGTTTGAAAAACATCCATGGAAAATGTTACTCATGTCACATAATGTGTGTCATTTTTTATTGAGTTGTTTTCTCAAAATGTGCAAAACGCATGCATTTTTGCTACAGTTTTGTTAAGTGGTTACTTCCAGTATAAACAGTGCAAATCATTAAGAAAAAAATGGAAATTTTTTGAATTGAAGACAGGACTCTTGACCAATGGATGAGTGGGAGAGTTAGAGTAAACTTTCAAGACGGTTTAAGGATCAATCAATCAATCAACATTTATTTATATAGCACATATTAATACAAAAAAATGTAGCTCAAAGTGCTTTACAAAATGAATAGAGAAATAGAAGACACAATAAAAGATAAACATAAGTCAACATTAATTAACATAGAATAAGTAAGGTCCGATGGCCAGGGTGGACAGAAAAAACAAAAAAAAATAAAATCTGTAGGGGTTCCAGACCACGAGACCGCCCAGTCCCCTCTGGGCAATCTACCTAACATAAATCAAACAGTCCTCTTTGTATTTAGGGTTTTCATGGAAGGACCTGATGATGATGGTCACGTAGACTTCTGGCTTTCAGTCCATCAATGTTGGTGCATCATGATGCTTTGAGTAGGTGGTGGTGGCACAGGCCGCCACCACAAAGAAACCGGAAAAAGGAACAGAAGAGAGAGTAGGGGTCAGTATGGATTTTGGAGCCACTGTGAATAGTTATTATGAAGAATTGAACATACAGAGTATCAGGATTAAGTTAAAGTGAAGTTATGAGAAGGCCATGTTAAAGTAATGTGTTTTCAGCAGTTTTTTAAAGTGCTCCACTGTATTTGCCTGGAGAATTCCTATTGGCAGGCTATTCCAGATTTTCGGTGCATAACAGCAGAAGGCCGCCTCACCACTTCTTTTAAGTTTTGTTCTTGGAATTCTAAGGAGACACTCATTTGAAGATCTAAGGTTACGATTTGGAATATAAGGTGTCAGACATTCCGATATATAAGATGGAGCGAGATTATTTAAGGCTTTATAAACCATAAGCAGTATTTTAAAGTCAATCCTGAATGACACAGGCAACCAGTGTAGTGACATCAAAACTGGAGAAATGTATTCGGATTTTCTTTTCCTAGTTAGGATTCTAGCAGCTCAATTCTGCACTCGTTGCAAGTGATTTATGTCTTTTTTAGGTAGTCCTGAGAGGAGTGCGTTACAGTAATCTAGTCGACTGAAAACAAAAGCGTGAATTAATTTCTCAGCATCTTTCAATGATATAAGAGGTCTAAATTTTGCTATGTTTCTTAAGTGAAAATAGAGAATAGCTCTTCATTATCTGAGGGAGTCGATGGAGGCATATGTCACCCAAAAGAACAAAGAAAATCTTAGAACATAGCAAAAAAAAAGACAAAATATTTTTGTTTGCCAGCCAGTCTCATAAAGGAAAATTAAGGTAAGGATTTTTTTTTATGTTTAGCATTAAGTAAAAAAATGGAAAAGCAAATCTTGCATATGTGTCTAGTGATGAGCCAAGTAAAACAACATTTGAGTTTTGATGATAAAATGAACAAAACTTAAGGAAGGTCAGGAAGACATTTTTGTTTGTGGAAAGGGAGCAAAAGAAAAATGGCCTTGTTGGGAAAATAAAAGCCAGCTAAGGGGACATGTGTCAACGAGGGTTGACCACGCATGCCAGTGTGCATGTGTGTCAGCTGAGTTAGAGGAACAGTGCACTGGGGCATGTGGTTTGAAAGAACTCATCATGATGGTATTTTAAACTTTGACTTTAACCTGTTTACTGAATTATTTATTTATTTGGATTTTAACCTCCATATGGACACTGTTTTAACTGCCTCAGAGAGGCAAAGAGAAATTTTATGAGAAGGACCAGGAAAGAGACATGATCAAAGTAACATGCCAGGCTGGAATACCAAAAAACTATAGTTGACCTTTCACGAATCTTAATCACTAAACCAAAAAATCTGAGTTTCCTCAATCCTAAAAATGGGTCGTAACCTAAAATAAAATAGTATGCAGAACAACACAAAAATTAAAAGCTTTGAAATGGTAACATCAAAAATTATGATAACAAACTGAAGTACCTGCCATTGTCAGTGTAAATAAACAAGAGACAAACTTTCTTTTGAAAATTCAACATGGCTAAACACAATACACAATGAGACAAGAAGATGTACTATTAGACAAATGCCATAATTCAGCTAGATAATGAAACTGTTATCCAGATTAGCTGAGAAGAAAACACTGTGTGTACCTTTGGCCTTTAGATTGTACTCTGGCCAGTAGAAAATGCTGTGTATGCTAATGATGATATCCTAAGTCAGCCGTAGCATACTCCTGCTGCCTGCTGGGAATTGTAGTTTTGTGTTGGCGCTGGGTTTTGGGTTGTCCCATTATAACCCCTCTTCCCCTCTTTTTTTAGTACCAATGGCAAGCCACATGCAAAATTTCATGAAAAATCAGTTCAGCCATTTTTGTGTGCTTAGCAAACAAACAAGCAGACAAAAATAGATCCAAACGGCTTTCAATTTTATTTATATTATAAGGTTTCTAAACTCTTTTGGGACATTCCCAAAGGGATGACATGCCGAAGAGTGTCCCAAAGTGCAAAACCAAAAAATCAGAGTGCTTAATAACAAGTAAGAATTCAGTAACCAGAAAACAAACAACAAATAATTGTATGTAAGGCTGTAAGTGTACAGATTTTGGATAATGTTGGATCTCACTGTTCTGCCAAGAGAAGTAAAATGTCAGACTATGGAGAAAAAAACTTGAAAATGGGTCAGATGATGAACTGTAGTAAATAAGCATGGTAAAAACAAGCAATGAAAGCCTAATAAATATCTAAAACCAAAACGTGAAATAAAATCAAAGTCAAGAAACCATTGTGAGATCGTAGTCAAATAATCTGAAGCCTTAAATAATTTAAAATACAGTAGCTCAAGCAGCAGCAGTCAAACTTGGACAGTAAATGTTCTAAGGAGACAGTTTAAGTTTAGTCACTTCAATAGTGTCACTAAACGTGACCTCTATTTCCTGTTGCCTGGCAACCTGGATAAGTTTTCTTGTACAAAATGATGATTCCTGTAACAGAAAATAGATGGTGTTACTATAAAATAAAAATAAGCATTAATTAATTTGCACAAATTTCTAACATTCATACAATGACCTAAATTCTGCCACATTGATGATGTGATCATTTTCCTCCTATAGAACATGAGAGCAATATGGCAACGAGCCTATTCACTCCTCAAAATGGGCTGTAACGTAAAATAAAATGGTATGCAGAACAACACAAAAAATGAAAAGCTTTCAAATGATAACTTCAAAAATTATAATAACAAACTGAAGTACCTGGCATTGGCTATATAAATAAACAAGAGAAAAACTTTCTTTTGGAAATTCGACATGGCTAAACACAGCAGACGATGAGACAAGAAGACGTACTATTAGACAAATGCCTTAATACCGCGAGATAATGAAACTTATCCAGATTAGCTGAGAAGAAAACGCTATGTGTACCTTTGGCCTTTAGATTGTGCTCTGGCCAGTAGAAAACTTGTGCATGCTGATGATGATATGCTAAGTCAACCATAGCATACTCCTGCTGCCTGCTGGGAATTGTATTTTTTGTGTTTGGTGCTGGGTTTTGGGTTGTTCTACTCCCATTATAACCCCTCTTCCTCTCTTTTTGTAGTACCAATGGCAAGCCACATGCAAAATTTTGTGAGAAATCAGTTCAGCTATTTTTGCGTACATGGCAAACAAACAAACAAACACAGATCCAAACGGCTTTCAATTTTATTTATATTGTAAGGTTTCTAAACTCTTTTGGGACTCCCCCCCAATGGGATGACATGCCGAAGAGCGGCCCAGGGGGTGGGGGTTGTATCGTGATTATGAATGGGAGAATAATAGTGAAAAAAAACAATAACTTTTACAACTTCTAGAAATTTACACCGACTGTTACAGACACAAATCAAATGTATGTTTTTAATGTATTATATTAACAATAACAGCAGCTCACTACTCAAAATAGTAAATTTGCGAGGCAACCAGTGTTGAACCGGTGACCTCTTGATTACAAGTCATCAGTTTTTAGCGCTGCACCACCGAAGCTGTCATATTATACTTGCACCCTTTGTGAAAGTGTTTATTTGATATTTGGACTTCAGCTTTCACACATTATACAGTTCATGTCTACATTTTGTCATTTATTACTAAAACATGAAAAAGTTTCTGTTTTAACTGTGTGTTTACATAGATTGTGGTAGACGCAGAACACACATGAAATGCATGTGTTCCAAATAACAATATATTAATTTACACTATACAGCTCCAGGTACCTCACTCCCAGATAATCAAGGCTTGTGCTGGGAAAGCATTTTGCCCTTTCTGCCGCGGTGGTGGATGGGATAGCAGGCTGCTTGCTTATTGACACATTTACAAAACAAAAGACGCTGACGGAGAGGTGCGAATGGATTTAAGGTGGACCTGGATTACGAGTTTTTTTGTTAATTCTAGTGTTAAACTCCAGAAAGAATATGTACATTTTTCAAAAAGACTGCAGAAGGATTAATAAAAAATAAAAAAAATCAAGAAACCAATAATAATAGAAACAAGCTAGATGGTGCTGGTCTTACAGTAAGGCAACCTGTCAGAGGCCTTATGTGAGACAACATGACCTGACCCTACAGCAGGACAACGGAAGGCATAAGGCTGCTGCGGTGACAGCTGTCTTGAGGAATGAATGCTGGTGTATATAGGTACTGCCTTGCCCTGCCATCTCTCCTGACGTTAACTTCATAGTACACCATCTGGAAACATAACCCTATATCTGTTGATGGCCAGCAACTTCATCAGACCCTTCTGCAGAAATGGGATAACATCCAACAACTGCAGGTTTCTTGACTCTGTATATCACAGGCGTCAAGCTGTGCTGACCGCAAGAGGCGATGATGCAAGGAATTGAAGGACGGCAAGATGACTGTTACTGATGTTCATAGTTGGTTTCGCTTTCATGGTCTTTAGCTTTTGCACTGGGTTGCCTTCCTGCTATTCCCCTTTGCTTATTCATGCCTCAGCAATGAAGTATAAAATTTCAATCTGATATTGCATTTCATTTTTCCTAGGAGTACATAAACTGTATTCATCTGATTTACTACCACTGCAATGTTTTTCAATACACATTGGGGGACTAATTTAGACATTTCATCCATAGACTCCATTTTACAGCCATTTTGCTAAGACATGTTGTTGTATTGATTGGCCACTTTAACAGGTAAGTGTGCTCCATGACGGATTAGCATATACAGGCTTATGAACCCTACATCTTTCTCCTGGAGAAAGTGGATTCAGAAAATGATGGATAGAGTAGTTTAGTAAAATTAGTATTCTTTTTGTGTACCAATTCAATATGCAGCAGAACTCATAAAATCCCCTACTATGCATTTCTTGTCAGGTTGTTATTTGCACACATCTCTTCATATTTCATTTATGAACAACAGAACTTTTTTTAGAGATAATAGAAGCCTGTGAATGAGGCCTCTTGACTTCTTGAGAATTACTTCATTTTCTGAGGAATGGTTTCAAAAGAGCCAGAAATTATTTTCTAATTAAGAATAACTGTAATGAGAATCTGTAGTCACTGCACTCCCTTCATTTGCTCATAAGCTTAGCATAACAAAGGTACCAGTAGCATTGAGAAACCACATTCTTCAAAGCATTTTTCACTGCAAATTTGCTGGATTCACCAGTGCTCTTGTTCGACTAATTTTTCACTGAAAATTCACTTTGTGGTCGGTTCAGACAAACTTTTTGTTCCCTGAACCTATGACGCTTTGTAAGGCCAGCATGACATCACAGAACTATAGCAGCCATGTTAGATGTGGATGTCACTACCCGATCTGCACTACCTGCCCAATTTACATTGTGCATGCACAAAATTTTCACACATGCATACTATATTTGGAGCTGTCAGATCTATCTTGCACATGTGTGAATAATATGCATGCAGATATGATGTCATTACCTGATCAAATTTGTATCCCGCATGCATTAAAATAAATTTAAAAAAAACTTCCATTATTTTCATTTGAGTGTACATTAGCTGATCATACTGAAAATATTATGAAAATACTTTGTGGTTCCTCATAGATTCATTCCATGTTGTATCTTCACTGCTGAATTAAGCATGTTATGTTCCTTGCTATGTACCACAAAACATGTTGTGACAGGGACCACCCTCCAAGTATATACAGACATGAATATGTTTGTTGCTACCTAAGCAAACTGCTCCAGCTTGGTCAGGTTGGAAGGGAGTCTTCTCCAGACTGCATGTTTCAGTTATTTCCACAGGTATTCAATAGGATTCAAATCAGGGCTCATAAAAAGCCACTTCAGAATAATCCAATGCTTTGCTTTTAGCCATTCTTTTAGCTGGGGTCATTAGCCTGTTTGAGGATCCATGAACTGAGAGTGAGACAGAGCTTTCTGACACTGGGCAGTACATTTCACTTCCGAATGTCTTGATAGTCTTCAGATGACATTGTTCTACACACAGACTCAAGGTACCCCGTGCCAGACTCAGAAACCCCAAAACATTACTGAGCCTCCTCCAGGTTTCACAGTAGGTATGATATTATTTTCTTTGCCATCTTTATTTTTTACTTTCTCGTAAATGAAGTATAGGAAAAGTATTGTAATCGTCCAAAAATTCAACCTCGAGATTTTGATGAATCTTAACGTTTTAGACCTCCTTTAGTCCAATTTACTTTCTTGTAGGGAAAGTATTGTAATTGTCCAAAAATTCGATTTCGAGATTTTGATGAATATCGACATTTTAGACCTCCCTGAGTCCAAAAATACCATTTTTGGAATTATGTCTGTTTGTGTGTATGTAAACATATAAACTTGAGTACGCTTTCACTTAGGTCAACCAAATTTTGCATGCAAGTATTAGGAACGAAACATAGATTTCTATCAACTTTTCAGTTATTTCTGCTAACCAAAAGTAGCACTTTTTTATTCATGCAACTGCAAAGTCCAATTTTACTTGTTCAATATATTATTAATTTGATTTGATTTGTTGTTGATTGTTTTTTAATGTACATAATATAAAAATATAATTATTGTCTTGCAGTTTACTCTTCAAATATTCATCCCCATATCTGAGTATACGAGAAAGTCTAGGGGAGAAAACTCCTGATTTTTTCATCTGTGGACATAGAGCTGATGTGACTTGCCAAAAAGCTCCAGTTTGGTGTCATCTGCCCAAAGGACATCCGCTTAGAAGCATTGTGACTTATCAATATACATTTTAGTACATTCTAGTCTTCTTTTTCATGTTTTTCTGTCAACACTGGTCTTCTTATACTGAGCCACTGTCACTCAAAAAGCAAATGATGGTGTGATCAGACGCTGATGGACCTTGACCTTGAAGTTCAGCTTGTATCTCTTTGGAAGTTGTCCTTGGCTTTTTGTCTACCACTCTCACCATTCTCCATATCTCAGGGAAACATGGTGGTGCAGTTTTTAGAACTGCTGCCTCATAGCTCAGGCCGCATTTTTGTTCACAATATTCAGTCTGGCATAGTTGGCAGACACTAGCCTTCAATGGCTCTTAAAAGAGCAATGCGCCATTATAATCCACACAAAACTAGTTCAGTTGCTATTTTGTCATGGAATTTAATGCATTTTCCAGAGTTTGCTGAAATTTCCAAAATTTTTTTCCTTAAGCAGACAGGTAGTGGTTTGCATCAGTTAAAAATGTGTCTAAACGTGTGGAATTTGGACAGCATACCTTGATTCAGTACCCAATCAGGCCACTTTCTGTCTTCTCATGCTTACTTTGGCCTTTTCCAGTTTTTCTCACATCCAAGAGACTGACATGTTTTCTTAATTTAAGCATTACATTGGTCTGATATGGGTGGTATCACAAGACCTCTGGCATTGTAAGATACAAATTATAATAGTTTCCTTGTCCTGTTTTTTTCCCATTTGGCTGGATTCTGTTTTCTTCTCAACCACATTAAAAATTTTACATACAATAAATTCTCGGTTGGCATCATTGATTAGCTAAGCTCACTGAGAGCTGGCCAGCCTGGGAAGAAAGCAATTGTCTAGTGGCAGAATCTGCATGGTTTCTTTGTTTGTAGATGTAAAAGAATATACAGTATAGGTGAGCAGCTTCTTCCCTTGAAATACACTCTAGATTTTCAAGAAGGCCAGGTGTAACTTCATTGAGATATTCATGAAAATAGCCAGGAATTCAGCATGCTACCATCTTTATTTGTTATCCATGCCAAAAAAGTTGCTGTGTTCACCGGCAAATTAACTGAATTACAGCATAGACATAGCCACCATTGTAATCCCAATACTCAGTAAATGTTTCAACACATGTTCTGGAATTGTCCTTCTGCTTCTCGTTTCTGGTTCTCTGTCTCCAACTCCCTCCCAGTGATTATTTCTTCTGGTATTCCTTTCTCTCTCCACATCTTTCTTCTTTTTGACTACTCCTTTTTCACACTTTCTCTCACTGAGGCGTACACTGAGAATCCTATCAGACAGCACCAATGCTGCCAGGCTAACATTGCTCTATTGCTGGAATGTTCCCACTTCAGTATCTCACAACCCTTGGAAGTCTTCTGATGGTCCTAATATTGAGAAATGGGACTTGTGTATTAGGATGGTGGGGGATTGGGTGACTGGTGGTTACTGAAGTGAAGATCTTACTGTTTTTTCCTTTTCTCCCAACATTTCTCTCCCTTCTATGGCTCCAAATGTTCCAAAAAACCTACTTTGATTGAAATTGGTGGAAACAACTAAATTTCTCTTTCCTTTTTTAAATAAATAAACAGTTAATTACAAAAAGATAAATTTGTCTTTTAAAAATTAGCCTGCTCTATAAAGTACTGGGATTCTCTCCAGTCCTGGTTATATGTTTTGAGTTATCTAGACCAGTGGTTCTCCAATGGTCTGCAAGCTAAAAACATCAGGCCAATGGGACTTTTAAATTTATCAGATGAGTTGGTCTGTTATCTGTAAGAATCAGTGCCACCAGTTAAAATCTACGCTACTAAATCAATATACTTAGATATTTAAGAAATGGGACTTTCTTGCAGATATTAACACTTTTTGCTACATTTTGGTGCCTTCCTACTCTACTCCTATTTGCTTGTTTTGGTTGTCCCCTTTCTCTCTAAAAGTTCCATGCAATACTTCTTGAACCTTAGTCTCTCTCCAGTCGAGTTGATCTTGGGTCTTTCTTCTAAACTGACTTTGATGTCAGCCTGGTGAGTCTATGTCTAGTCAAGGTATTCTGAGCTGCTGGTGATACATGCAGCAGTGCTAACAGGCTTTATGCTATTAATCTTCATGCCTAATGCCTACAATCACTGTCAGAGATCTTGGACTTTGGAATGTAAATATAGCATCCATAGAATCTTACTAATTTTAATATAAATGCCTTTCATAAAATACATTTGAGAAACATAGAATTATACTAACACGTGACTGTCAGACCCAAGTGGTCAGCTTTTCAATTTGACTTTAGCACAGAGGTCCTTGGTCCGAAGCACTTTGAGTATCACTGGTCTAGACCAAATGTATTATTCTAAAGTATATAACATTCTCATTTCCTACTATCCCCTACTAATTCTTAGTTATTCATAAACATAATCAACCCTGATTATTGTCTGTATATTAATAAAATGGTGGCCTAGGTATAGTAATAAATACCTTGGTGTTGAAAAGTAACAGATATATTTATTTTTATTTCAGCTGATATCAAATTAAACATTTGCTAACTACTTCATATTAGAACTTTTCAGACTGTGAAATTGATGTCTGTTGCTCCGTTATGTGTCCTTTGATATCCTTTATTCATTAATGTGAATCATGTTAACATCACTGCATAAAAAAGTCTGCCCTCGAGGAATGTGCCACAGCTTCACAGACAAATTTTACTTGTGAATCTTCAAATGAAACTGTAATGATTATTAAAGGTAACGCTTTATGAAATGATGGTCTAAAATTTCAGAGTGCCTAATTAATTACTGAAGATTACAAAATTAGATAATTTAGACTTTCATACAGCCTGCTACAAAATACTGTTCTTCCATCTGTCTGTCTGTGCATGCAATACACCTTGAATGAACTTAAGTCAGTCCAGTTTTTAGCATAAGGAAAGCATTTTTTTATATGAAAACACTGTAAAAGCATGTTACCATGATGGATGATATGTATGTAGTGATGTCATATAAATGATTTATTTTTTGTGTTCAGTATGTCCAGTGTAAAGTTTGTGTTCTATTAAACTGAATAAGATTTCCAGAATAATTTAGGGCTATTGCTGAAAGCACGGAATTTTGGAGTTTAGTGGTGCTTTGTGGGTACTGTAATTTGTATGACTGTTTATTAGTTTCCCTATAAAGGTCCATGGAAGGTCTGTTAGAAGGCCTTTTTTATGGTGCTTCAAACTTTCAATCTGCATAAAAGGATTCACAACCAAAATGCAGATTTCATTGCCAAAGATCAGATTCCATAGCATCTATGAAGGACAGTGGAGTCTCTTTCACTATAGTTACTCATCCTCTAGAAGAGTTGCTCCTCAGAAGCATACATATACATTGGGAGCTGCCAGTAAGACTGTTCATTATTTATTTTGGGGAAGCTGTTTTGTAAGGAGAACAGAAACCACCATTCATCCACAAGTATTCTTCATTTCCTTCTGGACTATTTTTTATTTCTGATATAGTTTGGAATTCTGTAAATAGTCTGATGTTCGCGCTTGTCTATTCCTTGTTCGTTCAGGGGTGTTGTAACTATTGCAAGCATTTTGTGTTACATGTGATAATATAATCTAGGATTTAAGCATTTTATTCTTTAGTATATGATCTATTTGAAAGGATAGTTGATTGTGAAGAATATTTACAGAAAAATATTAGAATGATCAGGACAAGAACAAACAATTCAGCCCAACAAAGCCTGCCAATCTCATTCACTTAATTCTTCCAAAACAACATCAAATCTAACTTTGAAGCTTCCTACAGTCCTATTGTCTACCACACTGCTTCATGTGTCTTGATTTTCTGTGTGAATAAAAATTTCCTAATGTTTGTGCAATGAGGAGTCAAGCAAGGAGACACCAATTAGCCAATAAATGGTATCATCTTGCTTGATTTCTCATTGCATCCATAATGGCTATCACGGTACATCACCCTACTACTCAGAGCTGGACTGAGGTTTACAATCAGCGGGAGCTTTCCCAGTGGCCTGCTGCCTAGTCTGGCCTAGCGTTCAGAGAAACCAGTGAAATAAACTAATGGTGAAATTATATAATGTTATTATACTGGAAAACTAGCAGGTGTTTTTGCTCTGTGGTTGGTACAAATCCTTTCAGTTTAATGTTGGAGGGTTTCTTTTCTGGTTAGATGGTTTCTTGTTTTTGTTCAAGTCAAGTTTTGACTTTGTGTGCATCTCGTGCTCAAACAGTTAAACCGGAGCACTATGATGAGAGGTGCGTACGTCTGGTGCTTTTGTGATTAAAGTTATATCTGAAGATTATTTAAAAGTTTATAATATACTTTGAATTATATTTGGATGTTGTATGGGTTTTGGTATTTGTTACTGTTGTGGCATGCGGCGGGGGCCCTTGCCCAGCTGGGACGCCTCCACTCTTGGAGGACTAGGGGAGCAATCATAGCCAGAACCTTACCTCCCCCATGATGCTAGATGGCAGCCCCCATGGGTTCCAGCAGTGCCTCGGACTCCCGCAGGGCTTCATGGGAGTTGGAGTGTGGTGTATCCCTGTTGGGATCCGCAGGCACCACCAGGGGGTGCTGCAGCAGTAGCTGCTGAGCCCTTTTGGACAGTTCTTCCGTTCTTTATTTCATGATAAGTTTGTTAATGAATTTTTTTTTTTTTTTACTTTATTTTAATATTTTTAAAGTGTGTCTCTTGCACTCTGACAGTTAAACCTTAGCGCTATGATGAGAAAGAGACTGAATAGGCTACATGAAATGTTTTGTCGTTTTTTGTTTACTAAGTTCATTCTTTGGAAAATGCTTGACAGAATTCTGTGGCACTGAGATATTTTTTTGAGTCTTTTATCCATTGAAGAAATTCAAAGTGGTCTTTATTGACCAACACTTCAAACTTTATGGACGAGTATTCAGCATTACCATCCAGACACCAACAGTGACTCGGCTATGGAGATTTTAGATTCACAGTTGAAACTGAAAACATAATCTGTGCTTTGTGGATTCCACTGACAACTACTTTTTGTAGTTCAGTGCTTTTTGTACATTTGTTTTGATATACATATTATAGAACTTGGTTTATTTATTTATGAAGCATTGTTCCAGACTTTATCAGAGGTTGTCGTGAGACTAATATTTAAGAATGAAATGTATGTGTAAAAGCTGAATCTACTGTCTCCTAATTCATAAAAAATTCCAAGACAGAATAATGTTTCTTGGTTTTTTGAGTCTGTCCCTGTACAAGAAAACTGATGTATATTGCATGGTCGGGGTTAGACTTGGGATTCCCAGCCTGAATAAGCTTTCCAGTCTGGCCATAGTAGTACTGCTAATGTTTGTGCAAAAGTTACCCTTAAAAGGTTTTCGAACCGTGTCCCTGTGTTCTTGATGAATTCATTTTAAAGTAACAGTCTCGATCCACTGGATTAATTCACTTTGAATAAGCCTAGTCGCTCTCCTTTGGGTTTTTCTAGCACGGCCTGATTTTTTTTTTGTGTAGCCAGGGGACCAAAACTGCACACTGTACTCCAGATGAAGCCTTACCAGTGAGTTAGAAAGCCTAAGCATAACCTCCCTGGACTTGTACTCAATCAATCAATCAATCAATCAACATTTATTTATATAGCACATATTCATACAAAAAAATGTAGCTCAAAGTACTTTACAAAATGAATAGAAAAATAGAAGACACAATAAAAATAAACATAAGTCAACATTAATTAACATAGAATAAGAGTAAGGTCCGATGGCCAGGGTGGACAGAAAAACAAAAAAACTCCAAAGGCTGGAGAAAAAAATAAAATCTGTAGGGGTTCCAGACCAAGAGACCGTCCAGTCCCCTCTGGGCAATCTACCTAACATAAGTCAAACAGTCCTCTTCTTCCTTTTCATGGAAGGACCTGATGATGATGGTCACGTAGACTTCTGGCTTTCAGTCCATCAATGTTGGTGCATCATGATGCTTTGAGTAGGTGGTGGTGGCGCAGGGCCGCCACCACAAAGAAACCGGAAAAAGAAACAGAAGAGAGAGTAGGGGTCAGTATAGATTTTGGAGCCACTGTGAATAGTTATTATGAAGAATTGAACATACAGAGTATCACTATTAAGTTAAAGTGAAGTTATAAAAAGGCCATGTTAAAGTAATGTGTAATGTGTACTGAGCAAATCCTGTCATTTTTGATTAAGCGTGCAAACCTGTGGTGGCCTCAGTGCTTCCGAAATGCTCAAAGTTCATTTCAATGACGCAATTCAATTCAAAGCCTCAAGATTACTAGATTTGAAAAAGACACCCCACATACAAGAAAGGTATTGGTTCAAAAATCTTATTTCATGGTCACCTTTTGTAGACAGATAGCTAAAGAGTATTTTAAAATAAGAAAAACAAAAAGATGTTAACCACTGTCTGAAATTGGTGTAACTGTGCTATGTACTGTTGCATTTTGTATGTCACACACAATGAGTGACTGTTGTGAACGGTACCCGGGCACAGACAGGCGGACATGTTGTTTTGACACCACCACACGTTTATTTACAATCTATTTACAATTATAATGGTCACCAAGACCCCAGTTCATTGGTCACAAAGACCTAAACACGTGCACAAAAACCCCCAAATACCCAATGTCCTGGCCACAATGCCTTCTTCGGGCCGCTCCACTCTCCACAGCTTCGCCCTACCTCCACCCACTCCAGCCCTGAATGACGGAGACGGCCCCTTTTAGGGAGGACCCGGATGAGCCCCAGGTGTTCCCGGCAATCTTCTGGCCACGCCCCAGCGTGGCGGAAGTGTCGGCTGTCCTCCCGCTGCTCCCCGGCACCGCCCAGTCTTCCCCAGCACTTCCTGGTGTGGCAGGAGTGCTGGGGAAACAAATCCCCAAGGCATTGGGGCGCCTCCTGGCGGTGGCCACGGGCCCCTACAGGGAAGAGCTTCCAAGCCCTTGACCCGTGGCTCCCAAAACAACCCGGAAGGCACACCCCACGTGATCCAGGCCGGGCTCTGACCCTCTTCCGGTCCCTCCTGGCGCCCCGCCGGGTCATAGCCCCTGGCATCCCTGACAGTGCCCCACAGCCAGCGAAGACCACTCGTGGGTAAGAGCGACCCGCCCCGCGAGGGCAGCAGAGCTCCGAAACGGGCCCCACTCGAGGACAGCCGGGGTCCGGCCCCGCACTCCTAGCAGGGACAGGGGCGGAGACACAATCCAGACACCAACCCATGGTGCATCCCTGTGCCTCGCACAGGTTGTGCTCCCCTTTACCGCACCCCGGGCCTCCTTGGTGGGCACCCCCTCCGGGACCTCCACGCCTTTGTTCTGAGCCACTCGCTCCCCGCTGGCTCCTCCAGCTGCGAGCGCACCTGCGCACCGACAGAGAGATCCTTCTGCAGACGGCCCGACATCAGAGGGCTGTTCCGCCACGAAAGGGTTCCTTCAACTCGCCGGGTCCGCCCCTACAAAGAGAACACAGGGCAGAACCGCTGCCAAAGCACCCAGCTCGTGCCACGCACGGGCAGCGTTCCTCCAACCGCACCCCGCACTTGCCTGATCGGCACCCTCTCCGCGCTTCCGTGTCCCTCTCGACGATGGAGTCGCCGGCACCGCCCTCTCTCTCCGCCGCCTCAGGGATTCCCTCTGCTCTCCCAGAGGGCAGCCAGCCACACGCTGCACCCAGCAACGCTGCTCACCTTATCGGAGGAATCGCACCCAGCCCTTTATTCCTCCCTTCACTCTGGGACGCCCTGACGGTTTGAGACTCCTTATGGAATAAAAGGCGCTCTGTCCCGTCTGCGTCCCTATAGTGCGGCGCAAGACCGCAGCCAACTCGGGCGGAGGGCGCTAGGACCCGGGCACTTAGCAGCCCGTGTCCTTCAGCGCCCTCACGGACTCCCCTCGCCGCAAGATGCAGTCCGCGGCGCCGCACTCCTGTCGGAGGGCTGCTTACTCGAACTGATCATTGTCTTCACAGCCTTTTCAGCAGCCCTCCCATATGCTTTACGGAGTCGGCTGTACTCACCGCCTCCGCTGTACCTCTCCGCTGGAGATTCCAGCGCCGCGCCGCCCCGCTGTCGATAGTAACGTTTCAGCGCCAGCGCCTTCTTCTCCAGTACCAGCACCTCAGCCCGGAGGGCACATAGCACCTGTAACACACGCTGCCCGGCGGGCTGAAGGGACGCCCAGCTCCGCCAAAGCAGCCGCAAAGACAGGAAGTTAACCGACGCTGAGCCTACCTGACTGTCGGCCTCCGACGCCGCCACTTCCTGTGGGCCTCTCCTCCGCCCAATCGGGTCTCCCCTGCCCGTGATGGACATTCCCTGGTCCCGCCCTCTACAGTCATCGGCGGGCACGCAAGACACACCGCCCAATCGCGGCCTGTCAGGGGAGGGACTTCCGTCCGCGCCATCTTGGCTCCCTTTCTGCGGCGGCGACGCGTTTGCCGGCAGCCTTGCTGTTGCCAGCGCCCTCGAGCTGCAGCGTCTCCTCCTTCGCAGCCCTCGCGGCTGCCGCTGTGCTGCCGGAGCCCCGCAAACCAGCATGCGCCCGCCACTGACGCGGATCCTGGAGGTCCCTGCCTGGAAAACAAACACACGCCCGCCCCCAAGGGCCGGCTGCCGATAGGCAGGGAACTCACCTCCCAGGTCCCGTCATACCGAGGAAACGTCCTCGGCGTGGCCTCTCCGGACGCCATGCCGCCCCGGCGCTCCAGCAACGCGCGCTGCTGGAGACCGCTGCACTCTTCCAATGCACGCCGCCCGCCCGCTTCAGGGAATAACGGCCCTCCTGCGGACCCCTGGCGGTCCGTGGGGTTCTTTACCCCGCTGGGCTGCGTGCACGCAGCACCGCGTACGTGGGTGGGGTCCCTGCTGCACCGGGCCGCCCACAACAATATTTTTGTACAGGTCTCCGCCTTTGTAACAGGCGGAGCATCCTGCCGACTACGCCAGATGTGAACGGTACCCGGGCACAGACAGGCGGACATGTTGTTTTGACACCACCACACGTTTATTTACAATCTATTTACAATTATAATGGTCACCAAGACCCCAGTTCATTGGTCACAAAGACCTAAACACGTGCACAAAAACCCCCAAATACCCAATGTCCTGGCCACAATGCCTTTCTTCGGCCGCCTCCACTCTCCACAGCTTCGTCCTACCTCCACCCGACTCCAGCCCTGAATGACGGGAGACGGCCCCTTTTATGGAGGACCCGGATGAGCCCCAGGTGTTCCCGGCAATCTTCTGGCCACGCCCCAGCGTGGCGGAAGTGTCGGCTGTCCTCCCGCTGCCCCCGGCACCGCCCAGTCTTCCCCAGCACTTCCTGGTGTGGCAGGAGTGCTGGGGAAACAAATCCCAAGGCATTGGGGCGCCTCCTGGCGGTGGCCACGGGCCCCTACAGGGAAGAGCTTCCAAGCCCTTGACCCGTGGCTCCCAAAACAACCCGGAAGGCACACCCCACGTGATCCAGGCCGGGCTCTGACCCTCTTCCGTCCCTCCTGGCGTCCCGGCCGGGTCATAGCCCCTGGCATCCCTGACACTGTATAAAATTAGCTTGGTGGTTAACATGCTTTGTTTTAAGGTGAAGTGCGCAAAATTTTATTGTGTTACATCTACCGAGATAAAACAACTTAACACTAGAATTACCAAAGCCTACAAAAAAACCTGTAAATGTGCCGATAAAGACAAGCAGCAAGCAGCATGCTATTCCATCCCCCCACTGCCGCAGAATGTTCACAAAGATCTCCCAGCTCATGCCTTGATTATCTGGGAGAGAAGTGCTGGAGTTTTAGAGTGGAAATAATAGATCGTAATGTGACAGGTATCTGGTCACACTTACAGGTAATCTAACATAGACACCATTAAAATATCCGATTATGCCACCCAGTTTTATTAAGAGACTGAGAACTCCTGAAATTTACCAATTATAGCACACAGGTTTCTTTAAATTCGGCGGTGAGTAAACACACAATGAAAGACACAACAGTAATTTCAGGAAAAGCAACAGTAACTTCTATTACACCAGACAATAATAAAGTACATTAAAAAGATAAATGAACATAAACAAAATCTAACAATATCAGGAACAATATTCCTTTTTTAGAAAGGAAAGCACACAATCCACACTCTAAAAGTCCATTAAAAACAAGGATTTGAGGATACAATGTTTAGTGGTGCAGAGTCCAGTTTGCGCACTGTGTTACCCCAACACTTAATCGTTCAACTGTCCATGGATGCACTCTGTTCACCGGACACTCGTTTCACAACAGAAGTTTTGTCAAATCGTTGAATGCCTGTCAGCATCTCTTCGTCATTCCTTTTTTTCCACACTGGGCTACTTGTGTTGCTCTGATCTCTCACGCCTCATTTCTCGTCTGCCAGCTTTGTTCGGTCCTTTCATGCAGCTTTCCTCTCCCACTAGACCCACAACTGGCATCTCCTTCTGGATCTGTCTCTTCCTCCCTGGAAGTAAGTGTTGCCGTCCTAGTGCTTCACGTCGTGCCAGCCACGTACCCTTGTCAGCCTGCGAGCCCCCGTGCTCTGTCCGAGTGTCTTGGTAGCGTTCTCAGTGGACTGTCTCTCCCTTTGCCTTCTCCTGGCCAGAAGTTTAAATCTCCTTCAGTCCCTGCCATTATCAGTTCTGGACAATCGGATTAAACAATGGCACATCTAAATTTCCTGGGTTTAACAATTAACACTAGAATTACCAGAGACTACGAAAAAACTCTTCTTAAATCCCTTCACACCTCTCCGCCAGCGCCCTTTGTCTTCTAAATGTGCTGATAAAGAGAAGCTAGGAGCAGCCGTCTATTCCATCCCCCCACCAATTTAGAATGTGCACAAACTTCTCCAAGCTCATGCCTTTATTGAGTATCTGGGAGTGAAGTGGAGTTTTAGAGTGGAAATAATAGATCGTTATTTGGAACACACACATTTCATGTCTGTTCCGTTTCTACAGTAATCTGTGTAAACACATTGTTAAAACAGAAACGTTTTTTATATTCTAGTAGTAGATAACAAAATGTAGGCATAAACTATATAATATATGAAGCCTGAAGTCCAAATAGCAAAGAAACATTTTCATAAAAGGTTCAAATATAACACAACAATTGAGCTTTTATTCAAAAATATAACTGCAGAAACAAAAAGCCGCTTTAACATGCGACATTGACAGCAGTTAATTATAACTGCCTCTGTGGTGCAATGGAATCAGTTTTCACCTTGGAATCAAAAGGTCGCAGGTTTGATCCTGCACCACTCTGTTTTGAGAAGTAAACTGCTCTTAGTCTTACTATTTTAGAACAAAAGCATACATTTGATTTCAGTCTGTAACAGCCAGTGTAATTTATGATCCTTGTAAAGGTTAGCTTTTTTTTTAATTCACTTTTCATTCTCTCAGTCTCAGTCTTCAAAATCAATCCATACAACCCCATCTGACACGGCTGTTTTCACTAAAGACGCGCTATAGCTCTGCAGTGTACCACGATGCATACTAACGCACCCCCCCCAAAGGGTTCTGACACACAAACACTGGTGAAGCTGCCTTCTTCGTATCTCACCGTCACTTGCTTTTCTTTTTATTCAGTTTTACTGAGTGTTCCTGCCAGTCCCCGCATGTTGCTGTATGCTGTTTCTTTTGTACTCCAGGACATGCAGAGGAAAGAATGGTAAAGAGCAGTAACTTCGGCGCTATATGCAATCATCAGACACTCCACATCTGCCCGTGTCGTTCAAACACAGGAACATATGTTGGTGTAAAAGTATAACAAAAGTGCACTTTTATTCAAGTGCACTTTTTCCATCGCCTTTTCCTGTAAGAAGCAATGTACACACTTCTCTCTATGCTGTTGTTTCTATTACACACCTGAAAGAAAGAGACAATATATGTGAAAATATAATCGCACTAATGCAATATTATTTGAAAACGAACAGCGTCAGATCGGGTGTGAATTTATGCAGGAACTGGAAATTCTCTGATGCGGGACCTTCCCCCAGGGAAGAAAGTACAGTGTCAGGTGCTCATTCAGTGTAATAGGAACCATAGCACAGAGAGTTGTGTACACTGCAACAAGTACACGTGTCGTAAATGTAGGAAGGACGGTCCTTGGGTGTGTGGGTCCTTTGAATGTGATGATTTTATATAGCACGGAATGAAAATCAGCACTTCTTAGACTTCTTAGACACTTTATTTCGCAAACAAAACAAGTGCACTTTTATTCAAGACTACCTGTATAACCAAAGAAAAAAGAAAGCAAGTTACAGTAGGCGATTGATACGACAGCTTGCATAGTGCAATGCTAAGAAGTGCTGATTTTCATTCCGTGCTATATAAAATCATCACATTCAAATATTAACAGTTCCCACACATATTGTGATTATTATACAATGAACATATAAATTTGTCTCCCAGATATTTAAGGCAGTGGTGGGGGGATGGAATAGCATGCTGCTTGCTGCTTGTCTTTATCAGCACATTTACAGGGCAAAAGACGCTGACGGGGAGGTGCGAACGGATTTACAGTGGGCTGGATTTACGAGTTTTCTTATAGGCTCTGGTAATTCTAGTGTTAAATCAATTACACACAACTTCTAGCAGCATAATAAAGCCCACCCATATTTTGATTTCATTGCGTAACACATAGTTGCATGGTTCTCTGTAATATAATATCTATTACAGTAAAGTGCTAAGTGTCTCTGTTTTGGGTGAACGTGTCAGGCGACACCTAGCATAGAAAAGAAAGTGCAATTCTGTGTCCCAAAAGCACAGATGTTGGTGGGATGAATGAGGAGGAGCCAGCGATGCAAGAGGGTGAAACAAGAACATATCTAAGCATTGATTGGACTGATGATGTGATGGAAGGAGATAAGGACAATTATGCTATCGTTTCTAAATTTGTTTGATTCATCAAGCTTGCCTTCGCATTGGCTATGCTTCAAAGTAGTTAATATTACTGAGAAATCGCAGCACTGTGTAATGGGACATGTCTGACACAGGAGTGCCTGTTAGTCACCAAGTTGACTACAGGATCATGATTGGGCGCAGGCAGTTTCCTGTCAAATTTCCATTTTTCCATGTCAGTAAACAACAACAAGAACATTTATTTCTCCAGCATGTTTTCATCCAAATGATGTCGCTCAAAGTACTTTACAAGATGAAGAAAGAAAAAATAAACAATCTAAAAATAAAATTAGGAAATACTAAGTAACAAAGAATAAAGTAAGGTGTGATGGTCAGGGAGGTCAGAAAAGAAAAAACACAAAAATAAACTCCAGAAGGGTGGAGGAAAAAAAAAAAACAAAATCTGCAGGGGTTCTGAGGCCACGAGACCATCCAGCTGCCACTGGGCATTTTACCTAACCTATAAGATCTAAATCAACCCTCATAGTTTTCAGGCTTCACGTGAAAGAATTATACGATGATGGTCATGTGGATATTTGGCCTTAAATCCATCAATGTAAGGACAGCACGGTGCTTTGATTGGGTGGCGGTCAGGGTGCAGATCGCCACCACAGAAAACGTGAAAAAGAACAGCAGAGAAAGAAGGGTTTAGTATGGATTTCAGAGCCATGAAAAAGCAAGATAATTCAATGCATATACAGAATATCAGAGTTACACTAAAATGAAGCTATGAGAAAGCCATGTTCAAATAATGGTATTTTAGCAGTTTTTTAAAGTGCTCCACCATATTAGCCTGGTAAATTTCTATTGGTAAGATATTCCAGATTTTAGGTGCATAACAGCAGAAGGCCGCCTCACCACTTCTTTACAGTTTAACTCTTGGAATTATAAGCAGACACTCCTTTGAAGATCTAAAGTTACAATGTGGAGTGTAAGGTGAAAGACATTCCAAAATATAGGATGAAGTGAGATTATTTAAGACTTTGTAAACCATAAGCAGTATATAAACAAGCCTTGGAGCCAGATAATAGCTAAGGTTTTAGTGTATTGTTGCTTGCACATATGTGGTGAAGGTGAAGGTAGTTGTAGGCGGTAGTGAAGGTGAAAGGTTAACGAGAAATGTAGTTATAGGAAGGAGTTAGAAATGAAGTGGCAAGAAGTTTGGGATTAGTGTATACTTATTTTCAAATAAATGGAACAATGGATAGAAATAACTTTATTTGTATTAAAATACTTTTTTAATAATATTTTTATATATAATCTTTTAGTACCAAGATTGTTCTTAAACCTGTTTATAATTATATTTTACCATATATTCCAAAACAATTTATCACATTTTACACAGTATTGCCTTAGATTTAAAAGCAACAATACACTCTTTGTTTAAAAACAGCTTTGTAATGTTTTTTTTTCATATGTACTCACAATTTTCTTCTAATGCCTATTTGTTCCTTCAGAATCCTTCTTTGACGGGCAAAGCTTAGCTAGTATTCAATAAAAGTTCAATTAGTCTCAGAAAAAGTTTTGGGGACAGATTTATACAAATACTGAAGAACCTGTCAATCTAAAAAATGAAGTCTATTTCAAATGAAAGAACAGGGACTACCTAAACTGTTTGGAGACTTGTCATGAATTCTAAGGGACCTCATTATCTCTGGATTTCTCCTTGCCAATCCTGGATACCAGATGGCAAGTAAATTAGCTGAATCTGTGCGCTCAGACTGTTTTTCTTAATTCCTGTAATACAAATAGGACATAGAATGCTTTTGCACCCTAACTCTAGCTGTTTGAACCTTGCTTTCAAAAATTTAAATATGGTAAAATTAGCCTTTATTAAAAGAAGTTATATATAGAAGTGCTGCAGCTTATACACAGTATTCATTAAGTGGCACTACAGTACATCCAAAATGCAGTGCATGTTGACACAAATGTAAGAAATAGGGGCAAAATAAAATAAACAGTTAAGATATTTGCATATTAAATCTGAGAAGACACCATTCTTTCATCACCAATTCTTTTATCTACAAAATTACTTGCATACAGTATCTTTAGAAAGTATTCAGACACCTTCATTATTTCACATTTTGTTTCATTCTACCCTTATGCTAAAATTATTTAAATTAACCCTTTCCCTCATTAGACATCACACAATACCCCAGAGTGACAAACTGAAAAAAAGGATTTTTTTTCAAATGTACTCAAAACAAAAAAAAAATAAATCTGAAATATCACATTGACACAAGTATTCAGACCCTTTGTTATGACACTTGAAATTTGGTACAGGTGTTTCTCATTCTTTTCATCATCATTGAGATGTTTCTACTCCTTATTTGGAGTCCACCTGTGGTCAATTCAGTTGACTGGACATGATGAGGAAAGGCACACGCCTGTCTATGGAAGTTCCTGCACTTGACAATCAGAGCAAAAACTGAGACGTAAGGTTGAAGGACTTGCCTGTAGAACTTAGAGAGAGCATTGTGTTGAGTCACAGATCTGGGGAGGGCCACAAAAAATTCTGCACCATTAAAAGTTGTGATGAAGAAGGTGGCCTCATTAAATCTCAAATGGAATACATTTGGAACAACTGTAACTCTTCCTAGGGCTGTAAGCTCAGGCGAAGACTGAGAACTCAAGGGACAAGAGCATTAGTAAGAGAGGTGACCAAAAACCTAATGGTCATTCTGGTTGAGCTGCAGAGAACCTATGTGAAAATGAAAGAAACTTCTAGAAGGTATAGCCATCATAGCAACACTCCACTAATCTGAACTTTATGGCAGAGTGGTCAACTGACAAATGAAAGCCCACTTGCAGTTTTCAGAATGGACTCACAGACTATAAGGAACACATTTCTCTGGTCTGATGAAACTGAGATTGAACTGTTCATGCATTCATTCTAACTGTTATGTCTGGAGGAAACCAGGAACCGCTCATCACCGGCGCAATATCATTGCAACGTTGAGGCATGATGATGACAGAATCATACTCTGGGGTTGATTTTCAGTCGCAGGGTCTGAGAGACTAAACAGGGTTGAGGAAAACCTTAACAGAGGAAAGTACAGAGATATATTTAATGAAAACTTACTTACAGTATTTTAGTAAAAATAAACATGTTTGGATGGCTTGATATGTAACACAATATCAGTAACATGAGACTTTTTGATATTGCTTGCTGTTGTCAAAGGCTGGTCACCCCAGAGGCCTATTTTGTAATTTCCACTATGCCTGAAAACATGAGATTAAAAAAATTTCTTAGCCATCACTATAATTTTATGGAGTAAGTAACATATTAAAAAATATAGCATTTTGGGTGGACTGTTTCTTTTAAGGGCAACTGAATGACAATTTCACTTTAATGATTTCATAAGAATGTTCTTATTAACATTAGTAGTTTTTTCCACACATAGTAAACACAATGTGCAATGTATCCGAGGGTCTCTTTTGCCCAGAAGGGACTGGGCGGTCTCTTGGTCTGGAATCCCTACAGATTTTTTTTTTTTCTCCAGCCTTTGGCCATCGGATCTTACTTATTCTATGTTAATTAATGTTGACTTATGTTTATTTTTTATTGTGTCTTCTATTTTTCTATTCTTCATTTTGTAAAGCACTTTGAGCTACATTTTTTTGTATGAAAATGTGCTATATAAATAAATGTTGATTGATTGATTGATTGATTTAACCTCATCAGTCTCTTCTGTCCACTGATTGTTTATGAGTCTGCTACAAATAAGTTTGCTACGACTACTACATCTTCCTTGTATGGTGTGCTTTATCCCATAGACCACTATGTCATTACAGAATGCCTGTTATGTTTAGTCATTGTGTGTACAAATTACATGTATTCATAATTTGTTTATAATAATCCTGTTCTGACACATATTTGTCCAAATCTGAATTCTTTCCAGGTCCATCTGTAGTAATTATGTTGACTCTAGGGTGTCCACTCATCCCCTTAATTTAGTGTGGTCTATACATCTAAGCTGTTTTAATAGTTATTTGTATCTATATTATTTCATTTAAATTACAATGAGCAGTGGCACACAATTTGGAAATATTTTCTTTTATAATAACTTATTGCTTCTCCTAATTAAGGCTTTCCACATTAATAAAAGGAGAAGTACAATACAATGCAATTTATTTTTGTATAGCCCAAAATCACACAAGAAGTGCCGCAATTTACTTTAACAGGCCCTGCCTCTTGACAGCTCCTCAGCCTTCACATTCTAAGAATACAAGAAAAAACTCCCCAAAAAACCCTTGTAGGAAAACAATGGAAGAAACCTCGGGAAAGGCAGTTCAAAGAGAGACCCCTTTCCAGGTAGGTTGGGTGTGCACTGGGTGTCAAAAAAAAGGTGTCAATAAAATACAGTACAACACAGAACAGAACAAATCCTCAATACAGTATAAAAATTTAAATTTTACAAGTACGGACCAGAATTTAACAGTAGATGATATCACATAATATGATTTGGATTTGTTTAGAGTCCTGGAGACCTGATCCATCAAGCTGCCTCCCCCATTTGGCCATTCCACAGCTGAAACATTGCTTGGCCAGCCAATCCGATGAAAGGACCCCTCTACCCGACGATTCCTGTGATCCTCCATCAGAGATAACTTCACCTTAGGCAGGCAAAACAAGTGCCACATCTGACTACCGAGAAGAGAAACAGAATAGGTGAGGGTTAGTAACAAATTATAACAATCATGTTACTTATGTTTTAGTGCTAATGACTAACAACAGAGATGCAGTCTGTACAGTTAATCTGCAGCTCTAGTCAGGGTGTGCTAAACTGAAGTAGTGAGTCTTCAGCCGGGATTTAAAAGCTGAGGCCGAAGGGGCATCTCTTATAGTATTAGGCAGACCATTCCACAGTTTAGGGGCCCCATAACTAAAAATTTGACCTCCCACTGTTATTTTATTAATCCTTGGAATCAAAAGCAGACCGGCATCTTGAGATCTTAATGTGCGCTCTGGTTTGTAAGTCATGATAATTTCAGACAAGTAAGCCATACCTTGGCCATTTAATAAGTGTAACAGACACTTTTACATTTTCTTGTAGTAAACAAGTGTATCTGTTTGGCTGCCCGTTTGCTAAGGTGTTGTGTTCTGTACTTATGCCACTAGATGGAGATAGAAACAGAATATGAGATGTACTAGAAAGCGAGAGGAGGAAGAAAATGTGATGTTAGAAGTGCTTGCTTGTAGCGCACCCCCCTTTCTTTATAGTTTGTGCAGAGAGTGTTACCAGATTTACGTAGCAAGGAAGCCGCTATGCTTTTAAAATGAGGGACGGATAAAATCAGGCCAACACCTAAGCCCTTCCCAATTTCCACCCAGCCACCTGAATATTATCAACACCCAGGAAAAAGGCCCTTAAGATTAAACACACCAAACACACAAATTATATAAAATAATCCTTATTAGTTAGAATAACTATTTACAAACACAAAAAAAACTAAACACCCTGCTCAAACAAACATCAGTCCCAAAAAAAAAAGTCCTTACTGTAAATAATGGAAGTGATTCTGGAAATGGAAACTAGGGTCAAAATGATGGAAAGAAGTGTGGGACGCTCCTATTCAATGAACTGCTTTCCGGAACATGGATAGTGAAATACTATCCTACCACTAGAGTCCAGAAGAATAGTCTTCGGAGGCGCACCTCTTATCCAAGGGCAGCAAAGGACTGGATTGGGAGGAAATGAACCCACCACTGTCCTTACATCTGATGGCCATCCACCATCCTTCTCCGCTATGAGTGTCCAGTAACTGCAAATGTTTAGGAGCTGCTACAGATGATGTTGATTAGAAAATGATCACCTCGAAAGGTCCTGCCACATCCTTCTCTTCTGGTTTTATTGGTACAGTCATACAAACTACAAATCTCACAAGCCCCTCCGCATCAGTGGGAATCTGTTTAAAGACACCGTCCCTAATTTACAAACAGAAATCGGTGCACCCAGTGTTGACATTCACATTTAACAAACACTCAACAGGAAATACTTACACAGAAACAAAAACCCCCTATGTGGCCCCGCTACATGCTTACTATTATTTGATTAAATCCATAACCGTTTGTAATGACTGAGAACTTTGCGTGATGAACAGCAAATGAAGCGCTAACACAGCTTAACTAGAGCCACTAAACCTGGCCAATGCAGTAGCAATCACTGCCACATTTTTCCAGGAAAACACTTTGACTCTAAAAGTGGTAAGTTCAGCGATCAATGCCGACTGATGCTGAGAGGATGTGGTGAAAACAAACAGCTCTATAAGCAGATGAAAAGGCCACAAAGAAGGAAAGGGATAGGGTGAATATTATACCAGACCAAATGGACAATCCATGTATCAAATAAAAAAAACATGAGATCTAATGAGATCTACACTGATTACTTTGATTTCAATCTATCTTAGTCAGGTAGCACAGCTAGTTTTATACATACCTGTAAAATGTGCCTTCAGTTCCTCTTTATTCATTTTGATTAATATCCTCTCATGTGAGTTATTATTAAAGAATATTTTGGATATTTAATGCCATACATATCACTATGATGAAATGCAAGTGTTGGCTCCATGTATTAGGTGCACTCTGGATCCCAGAGGTCGTAGCGAAAGACAGAATTAAAACAAAACCAAGTGCCATTATGAACAATGCTGTACATCCTCTATTGGACACACTGAGGTCTTTCAGGAAACAAATTATTCAGCAGGATTGTGTCAAGAAGCGCTACGGGGGTTCCTTTATGCCATTAGAAATATGTCTGCAAAATGCCTCTCTGTGATTGGGACTGCCAAGTCAGAACTTTTCTTTTTTTAATTTCTTGCTTTATAATAGTTCCAGTGTGTGTTCAGACCAAAGTGTGTGTATTTTTATTTACCTACGTATTTATGTATTTATTTAAAGGGCTTTTTTAAGTTTCCTATCTATCTGTCTATCTATATTTCTAGCATATTTGTGAAAATGAATTTCCCCTTTCTAGCCAATGTTGCTGTTCACTAATACTCCTCTACTTGACATTCATTGTTTTCATTTTTTAAAATAATTCCTTCCATTAATTTTACTACTGTTGCATGTTACAATAACTAGTATATAGTCAATAAGATTAGCTGGATTCACTTTTGCATATAATTGGACATTTCTAGCTTCAAATCTTTAGAAATTTCTAAACTTGAATGTAATGATTGCTGTTAATGTGTTAAGATTTTAAATACTGTACATTGTCATGTACACAAGCATCAGATGTGCCTCACGGGTTTGGGTCCAAATAAAAATACAGAGAAAATTTCTGTTTGCCTTACAATGGAGGAGAACGCACAGGAAAAATACTGATGTCGCTTCCTGAAAATACAAGGTCAGTTCAGCTCTACCCCTTCTGCTTCCTCTACTTCATAAACCCTTACCGCAGAAAGGCCTCTGTCACTCAGGACCTCACGTCTGACCCCAATAGATCTACTCTAGGGCAGCAGTAGCTCAGTCGGTAGAGCGGGTGGTCCAGCAATCGGAGGGTCGCAGGTTCGATCCTGGCTCCCGGCATGAGAATGCAGCTGTTGTGTCCTTGGACAAGACACTTAACCTACCTTGCCTGCTGGTGGTGGTCGGAAGGATTGGTGGCGCCAGTGTTCGGCAGCCTCACTTCTGTCAGTGTGCCCCAGGGCAGCTGTGGCTACATAGTAGCTTATCATCACCAGCGTATGAATGTGTGTGTGAATGACTGTTGTGTTGTAAAGCGCCTAGGGTTCTTGAACTCTAGTTAGGTGCTATATCAAATACAGGCCATTTACCATTTACTCCAAGACAAAGATTGGGTGCCGCCAGTCTGCAAAACTGAGCAGAGAACTTGCGTAAGACAGGGTATGAGGTACCATGGAAATGTGCGTGGCTTTACGTCAAGTGTAGGTTTTATATACAGTATCACGGTTTGAACACGGTGGAAACTTTCTTTGTTGCTGAGTTCACCAGTGCTTGCTTTCTTTCTCAGGATGTACCAAACTGTAGATTTTGCTACTCGTAATATTGTAGCAATTTCTCGGATGGGTTTTTTTCTGTTTTTGTAGCTTAAGGATGGCTTCTTTCACCTGCATGGAGAGCTCCTTTGACCGCATGTTGTCTGTTCACAGCAAAATCTTCCACATGCAAGCACCACACCTCAAATCAACACCAGGCCTTTTATCTGCTTAATTGATAAGACATAATGATGGACTTGCCCACACCTGCCCATGAAATAGCCTTTGAGTCAATTGTCCAATTACTTTTGAGCCCCTGAAATGAAGGGATTGTATTAAAAAATGCTTTTGTTGCCTCACATTTTTATGCAATCGTTTTGTTCAGTTGTTTCATTTAAAATTCATTGTGGTAATGTACACAACCAAAATTTGAAAAAAGTTGTCTCTGTCCAAATATTTATGGACAGATGATAATTTCCTCCATTAGCCTTAGTGTACTCCTGATGCCTGATGGCGTCTGCACTTTTGGGTTGCCCTCCTCCTATTACAACCCCTATTCTCAATATAAATCATAGCCTATATTTTAATTTTGATCGATGGCAAGGCATATGCAAGATTCTGTGAAAATTGGTTCAGCGATTTTTGAGTGATTAGCAAACAACTAAACAGCCAAAGAAATGGACTTCCAAACAGAAATGACTTATGAATTTGTTTATATGGACTAGCTGTGCTACTCATACAAGACAGGTTGAAATTTAAGTACTCAACATAGACAGCAGCTTTAATGTTTGCAATGCACCATCCAATGCCTATGTTATATGTTTTTACAGCAATGGTAATGTTTTTGATGTGCCATCTGTTGGAATGCCAAATGCAATGCATTTTATTACTAAAAATGTTTGTGATGCAACATATTTTGGAACGACATAGACATAGCAACCAGACAGACACTAAGACAGATACACAGACAGACTAGATGTGCTACAAGTCTATGAAAGATTGAAATTGATGTAAACCTCAACTTTATTGCATGCATTGCACCTATTGAATCTATTGGAAGGTATTTTGTAATGCATGCAGTAATAAAATTCATTGCATGTGTTATTTCAGCAGATGGTACATCACAAACATTTGTTGTAATAAAATGCCTTACTACAAAGTTTGTGATGACATCTGCTGGAATGACAAATGCAGCCATTCTATTATTACAAATGTTTATGATGCACCATCTGTTAGAATGAACAACACAACAACTCGACAAACACAGAGATACACAGACACAGACACAAATTAAGGTGAGTATATAATCATTAGCTTTCTTGACTACTTTACAGCTACAGCTGTGACTCTCTCTCATACTCTCTCTTTCTCTCTCTGTAATCTCTAAACTTCTTTGTAGGTCATATTTTAATTTTGAAATACAGTGGTGTGAAAAACTTTTGCCCCCTTCCTGATTTCTTATTCTTTTGTATGTTTGTCACACAAAATGTTTCTGATCATCAAACACATTTAACAATTAGTCAAATATAACACAAGTAAACACAAAATGCAGTTTTTAAATGATAGTTTTTATTATTTTGGGAGAAAAAAAATCCAAACCTACATGGCCCTGTGTGAAAAAGTAATTGCCCCCTTGTTAAAACATAACCTAACTGTGGTGTATCATACCTGAGTTCAATTTCCGTAGCCACCCCAGGCCTGATTACTGCCACACCTGTTTCAATCAAGAAATCACTTAAATAGGAGCTGCCTGACACAGCGAAGTAGACCAAAAGCACCTCAAAAGCTAGACATCATGCCAAGATCCAAAGAAATTCAGGAACAAATGAGAACAGAAGTAATTGAGATCTATCAATCTGGTAAAGGTTATAAAGCCATTTCTAAAGCTTTGGGACTCCAGTGAACCACAGTGAGAGCCATTATCCACAAATGGCAAAAACATGGAACAGTGGTGAACCTTCCCAGGAGTGGCCGGCCGACCAAAATTACCCCAAGAGCGCAGAGACGACTCATCAGAGAGGTCACAAAAGACCCCAGGACAACGTCTAAAGAACTGCAGGCCTCACTTGCCTCAATTAAAGTCAGTGTTCACGACTCCACCATAAGAAAGAGACTGGGCGAAAACAGCCTGCATGGCAGATTTCCAAGACGCAAACCACTGTTAAGCAAAAGAACATTAGGGCTCGTCTCAATTTTGCTAAGAAACATCTCAATGATTGCCAAGACTTTTGGGAAAATACCTTGTGGACTGATGAGACAACAGTTGAACTTTTTGGAAGGCAAATGTCCTGTTACATCTGACGTAAAAGGAACACAGCATTTCAGAAAAAGAACATCATACCAACAGTAAAATATGGTGGTGGTAGTGTGATGGTCTGGGGTTGTTTTGCTGCTTCAGGACCTGGAAGGCTTGCTGTGATAGATGGAACCATAAATTCTACTGTCTACCAAAAAATCCTGAAGGAGAATGTCCGGCCATCTGTTCGTCAACTCAAGCTGAAGCGATCTTGGTGCTGCAACAGGACAATGACCCAAAACACACCAGCAAATCCACCTCTGAATGGCTGAAGAAAAACAAAATGAAGACTTTGGAGTGGTCTAGTCAAAGTCCTGACCTGAATCCAATTGAGATGCTATGGCATGACCTTAAAAAGGTGGTTCATGCTAGAAAACCCTCAAATAAAGCTGAATTACAACAATTCTGCAAAGATGAGTGGGCCAAAATTCCTCCAGAGCGCTGTAAAAGACTCATTGCAAGTTATCGCAAATGCTTGATTGCAGTTATTGCTGCTAAGGGTGGCCCAACCAGTTATTAGGTTCAGGGGGCAATTACTTTTTCACACAGGGCCATGTAGGTTTGGATTTTTTTCTCCCTAAATAATAAAAACCATCATTTAAAAACTGCATTTTGTGTTTACTTGTGTTATATTTGACTAATGGTTAAATGTGTTTGATGATCAGAAACATTTTGTGTGACAAACATGCAAAAGAATAAGAAATTGGGAAGGGGGCAAATAGTTTTTCACACCACTGTATGTATAAGAAAATGAAAATACACTCTTAAGTTCTTGGGTGTTTCTGACTCTATAGACTGGCATCAGAACAAGTGGTCTAACAGAACAAAGAATCTGATGAAAGTCAGGACTCGTCTCCAAAATAAACAATCTTTTTGGGATAAAAATTCACAATCCGTCTGGATGGAATTTCACCACTGCTGACTGCTCCTCACTGCATTAACTACTTCAGAAGTTTATTCACAGGCATTTTGTCCTCATCAGAAAAAAAAAATAGATGGGCACAGCTTAACTTTTTAGCCCTTTGTGGATGATGGGTGAGTAGACCTTACGTTTTGTTTCTGTGTACTAACCAGACTCATTCTTCATCTGCAAAAAAGTCTGTGTTATCAATTCCGATGCCACAGTGTAGAAAAGCTACTGTTCTATTAAATTATAAATATACATCACTTGATGAAGCAGATGCTTGTTTTCTATAAAAAATGAAATGGGTTGCTATAGCAATTAACTGTAGACATCCTTTTATGGAAGACAGAGACGCTGATGCAGCTAAAACAAATGTTTGTGGTTTGCCTTTGTGGAGACTGTGACGGATTAGCAAGCACTGGCCTTGAGACTTTATCTAATCCAATTCTAAATAAATCATAAATCTAAAGAAAGGTTGTCAGCCTCTGTGAACAGCATTGTGGTTAAATACTCTACTGCAGCCATTCCAGTGAATTTTTAGCAGAGATTCATCAGGTATTTGAAGATAAAAGATAATAAATAATAAAAAAAATTGTATTGTGGTCCATCTGTCCTGCCCTCTCCGGCCATTAGATTGTGACTACTGTATGTTAAGTTAGCAATGTCATTGGAAAGCAAGAGTTAAGCCAAGTTTATTTTCAGTCCTCTAAGCCATCAAAATATTACTGCCTAGAAAACATTTCACTGCTTAAATTATTACATTTGATAATTACAATATACTTTAAGAGTTCATATTTTGAGAATTTCAGGCACAAAAAAGCTAAGGGTATTATCAAGAGGCAGCATAGTGTTTAGGAAGATGTCATGTGAGTGGAGTTGCTGAAAGGAGTGAGAAAAATATGTGATAAGGAATATTCTTAGCAGAGCGAGAAACACATTGGTGACATTTACAGGGAATGTTTTGTGTTAAGCAAAAGAAATCTTGATATGTGCAAAGGGGACCCTCCATAAGGTACAGTGTATTGGTAAGGTATACGTTACATTTAAAAAAATAAAGTAGACTTACTGATTGTACTTTGGGTATGTTATGATATGGAGATGTCTCCTACATTTTTCTCTGGAGTTTGCACAAGCAACTGCCGTGTCAGCTAGTTTTTGTCTGCTTATGGGACTCTGCTGGTGTTTCCATTTCTTGTATTCCCATTAAAAAGGTTATATTTGTATAAATAATGCAAGTTGAAATACCTCTCTCAAATATTTGAAAGAGTAATGAATCAGTAATTAATAATAATTAATTAATAGTTATCTGTGGTGGGCTGGCACCCTGCCCGGTGTTTGTTTCCTACCTTGCACCCTGTGTTGGCTGGGATTGGCTCCAGCAGACTCATGTGACCCCATTGCTAGGATATAGCGGGTTGGATAATAGATGGATGGATGAATTAATAATTATGTGATTTAATCCCTTTTGCCAGCAGTTCCCATTGTGCACCAGGGTGCTGTAAAATATTCCAATATTAGACATCTTTTGCAACCATAACAAATCCAAAATTAATTCAAAATACAGTGGAACCTCGGTTTACGTGTAACTTGGTTTACGAGTGTTTTGCAAGACGAGCAAAAATTTTTAATAAATTTTGACTTGATAAACGAGCGATGTCTTGCAATACGAGCAGTATGGATACACTTTGTCTGCTGAGCGTCATGTGATCACAACTGAGCTGATGGTTCTTCTCTCTCTCTCCTTATCTTGCTTGCTTGCTCGCCCAGCGCGTCTCTCTGTTTACAGCGTCGTCTCTCTCTCTCTCTCCTTATCTCGCTCGCCCAGCGCGTCTCTCTGTTTACTACAGCATTGTGACTGTGTGTGTGTGCGCTGTGAAGTGCGAGTCCCCATCTTGCTCCCCAAAACACGAAGCTGAGTCTCAGTACTTTAACACTAGTTTATTCAGCTTGAAACAGCAACAGCGCCGTTATTTATTGCAGCGGGATCTTTATAATGTTCCTTGTATGACCCATTGACGACAGGCGCTTATAGCATGTCTGGGATCTTTTTGGATGCGCTTATACAGCGAACTGCTACAGCGCTGGGAGACTGCGATTGCTTTGGGACACTCTTCCGCTTGTCTTCCTGTTGGGTGGAATCCCACATGAGTTTAGAAACTCACACCAGCCATGATTCTTTTAAAGGTAAAGTGCAGGTTAATTTGTATTATGTATTTTACTTTATATTTTGTCTTAATCATTTTTATATGAATAGTTTTGGGTTGTGGAACGAATCATCTGAGTTTCCATTATTTCTTATGGGGAAATTTGCTTTGATATACGAGTGTTTTGGATTGCGAGCATGTTTCCGGAACGAATTATGCTCGCAAACCAAGGTTCCACTGTATATAGAAATACGAGGGGGAGTCAAGCTAAAGTTAGAAAATTGGATTTATTAGAACACGTAGCAAACCTTAGCAAAACTGTTCATGTCATTTCTCAATGTGGTCTCCACCCTCCTCAATGCATTTGTGTCACCTGCCTAGAAGTGCCAGGATTCCAGCAGAATAAAAGGTTTTGTCCTGTCCTCACAGCCTCTCATCTTCAAAGACTTGATATTGTAAAACTATGTATCTGTGGTAAGACAGATTAGAACTCCAGCTAACCAGTAAACATCCTACCTCTCCTGTGTTATATGTTTGGCTGTCTAGTCTGTCTGTGTCCTGTCTTAAATATCAATATCGATATGTTCGAAAAAAGATAAATAAATAAACAAAATTACTGCATTATTTTGCAGAAGTATTGCATTTACTTTGTAACATTGTGAATGTGTGTTTTTTAGCATCTGGAGACCACTAACAACAAAGAGGTTCAACACATGCATAGTGTGCAATCAAGTGAAATGAATTGGAAAAAAAGTTATAAGTATACATTTAATCCTGCAAGTGCTGAGGGGTGCATTTAACCCGCTCATTTTATGGTCACAGAGATTAAATGATTATTGCAGGACCGCTGATTTAAAGATCAGAGGTACACATACAGGTATGCCAGTCCTTTGCAGGGCTCAATAGCAGAGCCAATCAAAAAAACAGTATACTGCTTGCAATCCAGTAACGGAAACCTACTAATAAATTGGCAGTTTAGTTTTCTTCCAGCTTCATTTGCTTTAGATACAGTATCTTGGAACAGTGTTATCTGGTGGCATAGCAGCCAGTGTTCATATTCATGTCACAAATCTTCGGGGTTTGTTTTATGGATGGAAAGAGTAGATGGATGTTATTTATTTCGCAGCACATGAAGGACTTAAATATACTTAGAAAACACAACAAAATGATCAAATCTTGGTGGGTCTCTGGTCTTTCTAACGACGGTTTATATATTGGCTTCAAATTTAACCTTCTTAGAGTTACATTTTTTATCAAAAAAACATGAAAAGCGTTAAATTTTTTGGCTTGAAAAATGACATTTTTGTTAAATCTCATCTTTCTACTGTAAAATGTGCAAAACACTAAACGCACCAAGACAGAAATGTAGAAAATATAATAATGATACAAATAATAATAATAATAATAAGGATGAATAATAATAATATGAACAGCACAGGCCTTTAATGACCTACAAGGCACAGTCTTCAGCAGTGTGTCTGTCTGCAGAGAGAGTGCCGACATTGTTGAGAGGTTTCCTTACCTAGGCATTGACATTCATGTCTCTGGTGACTCTTCCTATGAAGTCAGTAGACGAATTGGGAGAGCATGTGGGGTCATGAGGTCACAGGAAAGGGGTGTGTGGCACTCCAAATATTTTAGAGTCCTAGCACTTTCTGTCTTGCTATATGGTTGAGAGACATGGACGCTATCCAGTGACCTGAGACAAAGACTGGACTCCTTCAGTAATGTGTCTCTTCGGAGAATCCTTGGGTACCGCTGGTTTGACTTTGTGTTGCTCACAGAGTCCTGATTGAGGCACATTACCTGCATTGTGAGGAAACGTCAGTTACAGCATTATGGCCATATGGTGCAATTCCACAATGGTGATCTGGCTCACAGGATCCTCATTGTTAAGGAACTGAGAGGCTGGACCAGGCCAAGGGTATGCCCATGTAACACCTGGCTGCGGCAGATATAGGGTAATGTCTGGATGGTGGGAGCAGACCGTGTGTCTGCCTTGGGGGGTTGCCAACCAGCATCCCAAGCTGTTTCGTTGTGTGATGGGTGCAGACATGCACTGAACCATTACATGCTCCCCAATCTGACCTGACTGACAATGAACATGTGCTAGTATGTGAGCATCACTTTCAGATTCACCAGAATCACTTTTGGTTTCACTGACCTTTTCACTTTCACTGCCTGAAGACAGATTCACTTTATCATCATCATGACCAGATATAAAATATTCTTTCCTGCCATTCTTGGTGTATTTATTTATGTTGTTCTCTAGTTATCTCATATGAATAATTTCTATTCCAATTCAAAGGATGGGGCCCTATACTTGAAAAAAAGGAATATAAAAAACATAGAAATTTGATGTCTTGAGCATTTAGAGTTCTCCTCCCTGGTTCCTAGAGTTTTCCGTCATAGTGTGCTGGCAGGTGGGTAGTGGAGTTCCAGTACAAACTGCCTTTCCTTTCCTCTTGCACTTTGAGCTTATGTAATCAGAAGGGACAGACCTGTCATTTTCCTTCTGATCTTCAGAAGCTGGACTCTGTTGGCTCCCCTAGCGTATTCTTTTGACCTTCAGTGGTGTGCAATTACATAAACCATAACAAGTGACAAGTCTCAGTTGCCTCATTAATGGATTACCCTGTGCTCACAGCATGTTTCTGCCCAGGTGGCAAAATGAACTGTGACAAAAGACAGTGACCAGGCTGGGATGTGAAACCAGGAGCTGTGATATGAAAGTATTAACCACTGCACTGTGCTGTAATGCCATTTTAGTTATCTGTCACTAGTCATTTTTTAATGGAAAACTTCAAGCTGCTTTAAGACTTTGTCCAAAGTAGGGGTGGCACCAGTATAGGGCATGTGTGGGCCTAGGCCAACCCACTTTCCTTATTGGTTGAACTTGATTTTTTAGCTTAGCTTTATAAATGTATTTTTCCTCAAATAAAAATTAGCTTATACTTCATACATGTGTGCTGCCTCACAACAAGGATTTCCTCCAGGTTCTCCGGTTTCCTTCAACAGTCCAAAGACATGCAGGTTTGGTGGATTGGTGATACTAAACTGGCCCTAGTCTGAGGTTGGGGTGTATGTGTGTGGATAGGGTGTGTTTGTGTGTTCACCCAATGATGGACTGGCGCCAGGTCTAGAGTTTGTTCCTGTCTTGTGCCCTATGCTAGTTGCAATAGGCTATAGCAAATGTTCATGAAAAAGTGAGTTTGACAATAACTGACTGACTAACTTCATACATGCATTTTAATGCATATCACTCTTGAGTAAAAGAGTAGTTGATTATAAACTTACACAGCAAAATCACCAGTGTTAACTCTTTAAAAGTATATGGAAAGTGTGCATCTTGGTGGAGATTATGCTGTGTATATGTGTGTAACAAGGTTTAGAAAATAAGACTGACTTAAAATGTTACCAATCACAGCTACCTAAAACACGTGATGTTAACAGGAGGCCATGAACTAGTAACTTACTAAAATTACTTAGGGCTAATGTTAAGCTCCACTTCAATCAATTTGTATGATTCTCTGAAAAGATTCCTTCAAAAAGGGTGAAACATTTACGAATCCCCCATCAACAGTTACTGTTGGGGTAGGTCTTGGAGTGAAACAAAACAGAACTACAAAATGTGCCATAGTCTGAAGTCGGGACTGAATATTTCAATGATGGCCCAATGTTGGGTGAAAACCCCTCGGTTAGCTGCATTCACTTTAGCGATGGGTTTGCTATTAAATGCTGGAGGATCTGTAGACCACTGATTTGTCTGATATCCATGAGCCACCAGCTTAGTTGGTATTAAATTGTTCAAGTTCTGTTTCAGCTGGTAAGGAGCACAGCGTTGTGCCTCAGTGATGGGATTTTGCAATTTTGGCATCTTTGTAATAATCTAGTTGAGGACAGATTCACTCATATATTAAGAGACGCCTGCACGCCTCAGGTATGCACACACAAATTATAAGAAATGGAAAAATGGGAATCCGACTGTTTGCTGTTACTGTTCAAAATTATAAAGGATAGTAGTTGTCCATTTGTGACTTGCGATGGGCTGGTGTATCATCAAAAGGTAGGCAGTCAGTTTATCTCTCTCTCTCTATATATATATATGAAATCCAATATCTGTCTGTTCGTCTGTCAGTATGTCTGTCTGCTTTTTTATGAAAGAACTACTTAATGGATTTAGATAGTTTTTTTTCATTAATTTGCTAGAAGATTCCGGTTGATTTTTCAACCTCTCTCATCGCACTCAGTATCACAGTTTGTTTGTGATACCGATTTATTTGCGCAAATCCGAGAGAGACACAATAGGCCGAGAGAAGGGGTGCGGGGCCCTCCTCACTCATGCACGAGCCTTGGGGCGTATCTTACGTCCGCTTAGCTAGCAAACACGAGAACTACTTAACGGATTTAGACTGGGCTTTTTCTAGAATTTGCTCAAACAAACGTGACTTCTTTCATTGCGATAAGAATCATAAAATTATTAATTACTAATTAATTAAATAAATAAATAATTAAATTAAACAATTAAATAATAATTAAATTATTAATTTTTTTCTATTTATTATTAATTACTAATTAAATAATTAATTACTAATTATCGCTTGCAGGAACGATATATTTGTGCTAATTTGGGCAAGGTGGGGGGGAAGCATGGTGTCAGGTGTGGGGAGCCGGGCAGGGCCCTCCTCACTGTCCTGTTTCACTTCTACGTGGGGGATGGCTAGTCTTCACAATTTGTAGGTAGATTTAAAGTAGTGTTAACAAAAATCATTACTAGTCATGTAAACAAAAAAAAAAACAACATTTACATTGGTATGACTGGACTTCTAAATTATTTTTTTTAACATTAATGTATATGTAACAGTAATAAAAATAACACAAGGCCCACTCATGACAAGCTTAGACTCAACCTTCTTTGAAATTGTTGCACCATCATTGGTACAGAGGAAACAGTTTTACACTGTAAAATACAAAACTTGTACCAAATAGTAGATACAATTCAACAGAATAGTTTAAAAAGGAAATAGTAATGAGTTAGGTTATTTACGATTTATAAAACAGAGACTGAAATGGAGAAAAGTCCAGTTTTCAGTACAGTATCAGCGAAAATACAGTAGTAGCAGCAAATAATTAGTTTCAGCAGATACGAGGGGAAAGCTCTGAAATGGAGTGGCTGCCAGAGCGAGACTAACTTCAGGATGGCCGCCAACTGCCTGCACCACTAGAACTGGTTTAAATAGTGCAGAAATCCGAATCATTTTTGTCAGGCTTTCCATAGTGAGTTTAGTCTCCACTCGTTTGTCAAATTTATTATGCTTCCAAAGTATGTTTTTACAGTTTGCCATTAGCTATGACATGCTGTCTATCGTTGAATGTTAACATTGAGTAGTGTGTTGACCCAAACTGATTGAGTTTTAAAACAACGTGAAAGATGATTCGCTAAAGGAGAAATTTTGATTGTAGTCTCTCTTGTGATTCAAGCCTCATTCCACCTTTTATGAAAGATGATTTTGCCGCAGCAGTGTAAAAATGCTTCAATTAATTATATACCAATATGACTCTTGCCTTTTAATCAGATGCATAAATATGACAACATTAATAACTTAAGATATGGAAAACCTGAACAACATTATCACTGCCATCCAAGAAATAGTAATGGCAAAGGAACAGTCACATTTCAGATGACCAATTTAACAAGAACCCCTCATTGAATTAAGTTAAAATCCCACTCCAAATAGCCCTTTGAACTCCAGACATATGGCACACAAGTACAAAATCTACACTGAAGTGAAAAGGTCAATTTTAAAGTTCTGTTGCTGATCCAATTGCCATCATTAGAAATACAAATACATAGTGGCAAAAGGTCATGCAAGTCTCTATTATTTCCTTCTAAATGCGCCTCAAGAGATTAGCAAGCAGAAAACGTCATAAGGAACACTTGATTTAAGGACCAACATATCTGAGGAAATCAAAAGTGCAGTTGTAGCCTTACTCTAATTAGTCTCAGCAAGTTAAAAAATGACTCAGAGGTCATGGGTTTAATCATAATGAAGATTTTATCCCTAAAGGAGATCACAGCTACTATGATGAAATGTACTGACCATTATTTTATATGGCCAATCTTTTAAAGGTGTATTCTTAAATTAGAAAAATTTTTATAATTTAGTACGAAAGAACAATTCAGTAATTTTCAGTTGGACAGTCATGACTAACATCTTCAGAAACAGATGAAGGGATATAAACCAGAAATGATACCAAACCCTGGAACATCTAACAGTGATTTGGACAGCAATACACATATCACCAAATTTTAAAAATGTATGAAATTACTTAGAGAAGTTTCCAATCCCAGATAGATGGGCATCAAGAAAGGCACCCGGCCATAAAAATCACACCTAAACCTATTAAGACATTTACCTCATGGAGAAGTGGAAAACGATGAAGGGGAGAAAGAATAGCATATCTAATGAGCTCAGATATATACATTTGGGTCGTCCTCAAGCCAATGTAAATGGTGATGTTTGTAGAACCATTTCTCCACAAAGGTTATTTTTGTCAAATAGGGGTCGCTTGCTTACCTGGAGAATTTTGGCCTGAGTGTGAAACATTTACTGTTTGCTCCATTCTAAACATTTTATTACTTATTTATTTATTGCTATTTACTTTTTACTATTACTATTTACTGTTACTACTTATTTATTACTTATTTATTACTAGCTGTGTAAGCCCCTGCTGTAAAAAGCATGGGGTCCTAGAAACTATTGAAATCGTCAGAAAAAAAATGGAAATGTAGCGATGTCAGGTAATTGAATGGAACTACTCTGGGCGTCTCTCTCCTCGGAGGTTTCGTTTTGTCAACGTGTTTGCCTCGCGTGTGTATTAGCGGAGGAAGGAAAAGTAAAAGCCATTTTGCTGATGTGCTCGCCTTGCTTCTGTATTAGATGGTAAGAAAGCAACTCTTTCTTCAGAGGTTTCGTTTTGCCAATGTGCTGGCTTCACTTGTGTATCCTTGGAGGCCCTTACCCCACCTCTCACTTCCAGGCTGGACGGACACACAGACAGACACACTTCCGCGCATAGACATTTACATATTTTTTTTTGTTCTTTATTTCGCCTTATACAATTTCTTGTATTAGGAATTTGTTAGTTTTCACATACCCTTTGCGGTCAGAGCGCAGGGTCAGTCATTGTACAGCACCCCTGGAGCAAATTACAGGTGAAGAACATTCTAGTAATAAGCAGGAGTTTTTGTTTTACTTCTGGTTTATTGAAGATCTAGACAGAAATTTTAGATGGGTCTGGTGGCAACCATTGAAAACTTCATAACTGATAAATTGTTACAGAAAACAGTTATAACATTAACAGTGTCTTACTTGAACACAGGAGTTATTGAGCTAATATGGCTTCATCTAGTTTAAGATGTGACCAGAGAACTGACTGCTTGGAATGCCAATTTCAAACTTATCCACAATTAGACTACCACATGGACTTGATGTACAGCAACTAGTTCAGGCATTTATTCATTTATACAAATAGTTCATTTGAAGGCTCAGTTCAGGATGACTGCATGTGAATCCAAAGTTATCACAGATTTTGCTCTGTTTGACATTCATGTTTATGTCAGATGGAAGAATGAATCACCATTTGCTATGTTCAGTTCTGGGACACATTCTGTACCCCCCAGGAGGTCATCACAAAGGACAGAATCAAAACAAAACCGAGTGCCTTTTTTAACAATGTCACACATCCTCTCCATGACACACTGACATTGAGGACTTTCAGCCAACAAATTACTCACAAGAAGTTTGTCAAGATGCGGCTGTATAATGCCTCACTGGGTTGAGTCAATTTTTATAGTCATTTTGGTGTGTGTTCAGACAATAAAGTGGTTACTGTACTTGTAGTATTTCTATTTTACTATTATACTGTATTGAGGATTACTTGTGTTTTGTTATGTGTATTGTATTGTATTGACCCCCTTCTTTTTGACGCCCACTGCACCCCTAACTCATCTGGAAAGGGGTCTTTCTTTGAACTGCCTTTCCCAAGGTTTCTTCCAGTTTTTTGTTTTTTTTTTTTCCTACAAGGGTTTCTCTTCTTAGAGAGTCAAGGCTGGGGGGCTGATAAGAGGCAGGGCCTGTTAAAAACAATTGCGACACTTCTTGTGTGATTTTGGGATATACAAAAATAAATTGTATTGTATAGTGTGGGTGTACATATATTTATGTATCTATTTATGTATTTATTTATTAAAAGAACTTCTGTAAAAAGCCAAATTTCTCAAATAAAGTTCTATCTATCTATCTATCTATCTATCTATCTATCTATCTATCTATCTATCTATCTATCTATCTATCTATCTATCTATGATAAAGAAACCAGATGTATATGTAATTCTTCGGGTTCATGAGTAAGGCATTTTCCTTTGTTTTATTATTTTGTAATGTTACAAAAATGCTGTTGAATGAAAATGCTGCACTTACAAATATGTCACATGTGGAGATCGCCTTGTTGCACCACCCCACGTGTCAGCCCTGCATATAACACGATCAGAATGTTACGCTATATATATGTATTGTGACATGTGAGTCAGTGTCTTGCACCCCAAAGATGAGGCTGGGTCTCAGTGCTTTAGAAAAAACAGTTTTATTCAACTCGAAACAGGAAGAGCAGGGTTATTTATTGTAGCGGGATCTACCATTCTACTATACACAGACACAGCAAACAGGCAGGGCTGGGGCCAGGTCAGTGGCCAAGGTATACTGTTTCCTGCATCACCAATCAGGCGACTGGCACTTTGTGTGAGGCAGTGATCAGCTTGTAGTTGTTTCTGTGGTGCCGCGGACCTGAGGTTGCCCTCAACAAGCAACCCTCATTAGCCGCGGAAGTCATACTTCTGCATGTCGTTCCATCAGGGAGAGTCTCAAAAGTATGTATTGTCATGCATGTATCCTACAGGAGCATGTGGGAGGTTCGGCTCATGAGATAAACCTGATGACAAACAGGAGTTGTGATGTTCCAGACCCACAGCCACGGACACCATCTTTTTATTTGAGTCATTGACAGGTTTGAACTGATGATGGATCAGGGCAAGCGAATAGACAAGGAAGACTTTATAGTAGTTTTTTTGAAATAAAGGAGAATGAACAGTGTAAAAGGTGCGCAAAACAGTCAAGTAATTAAAAAAAAAAAATTTAATACTGTAAATAAATCTATTATCCATAAAATATGTCTTAAAAATGTGTCCTTTGACGGCAATTACTTTGTAAATAAATACATAAATTCAATTAACTAGTTATAACTCCAAAAGGTGGAAAGTTTAAACCCTTTTCTATTCTCTCATTCTGTCCTTGTCATATCAGGACCTCGAAACAGCAGCCCTAGTCCACTATTAGTGGCCGCAGCTCCCTGGGTGCCTTGTCCCTCTACTGATGCCTCAGAAAAAGAAGCACTGGAATCATCAGGTAGAAGGTTCCAAACCTCCTTCCTCCCAGAAGCTCCAGTGGCATCTCCTTGTCAACTACCCTGCTGCTCAGCAGACTCAAGCGTTGCCACCATATCAAACCTCTACACACCCCTCAGTTCTGCTCTTTCTTAGTCGTCAGCATGGCCAATGCTGCCCTTTCCTTCCTCTCCTTGAAAATTCTCCTCCCAGTAAGCACTATATTCCTTTCATCTTACAGGCTACTACTCCTCTCTCTGTGCTAACCTGCAACCTTTTATTCACACTTATCCTAACTCACAGCTGGTACCTACTAATTACCATAATGCTAAAACGGTAACTGTCAATTAAACTAGTGCACACATTCATGTTTACAAAATATGCAGAAATATTAAAATCATTCAATAAAATAACAAAATGAAACATCCTGCCTGGACTTGCTTTACCACAGCAGACACACCTACTAACCTCTCTTTACTTCAATCCCTAAAGTGGAGGAGGAGCCCTTCAAAGACCAATGAAAATGCTTCGGGTCTACCCTGCAAGCTTCGTCCCTTCTGGCTGCTTGGCTATAAAAGAAACAACATGATCAAAAGTCTGCATTCATTTTACAGGTCACATCTGTGGGAGCCAGACTGCCTGCAGATGCAACCCAGTCTCAATCCTTAACATTCTTGGCACATTATTTTTGAGATACAAAAACTGCTGTTATTGTTATTAAATAGTGATCTTCTTGAAGACCCCAACACTTCATCCTGTATTGTCTCTTTTATTCTCACAGTATATACAAACACACACATATTCAAATATAAGAGAAATCAGGGCTACGTTACACTTGAAGCACACTTTAGTGATTGTTTACAAATCCATTCAATTACTGCAGTGTAACCATTTCATGAAATTACATTTAATAAATGTACATTGTTAGTAACATTAGCAGATCAGTTCAATTGTGCTTACTTATTTTCATGCATTGTTAATTGCATTTGGTTTGAAAATGATACTCTGTTTTAAAGTCAATAAAATGTTCCTTGTGTAACACAGCCAAGATCAATAGCAAAAAACACAGGCTGTTTTAGTGCAATTCCTGAAGCAGTGTATTGAATTGTAATGCAAATGACTGCTACCTTGAATTCAATGTTTAAAAGAAAATTTGTCAGTTCGTCTATTTAGAATTTCCTCCAGTTATGCTAGCAGTTCCTTTGCAGCTATTGCTGTCATAATAATAAAGGTTACTTACTGCTAACCTAGAGAAAGACACTTTCTAGTATAGTATATGGTGCCATGTTTTAACTCTGTCATGCAAAATGGTGTAATCTCCCCACCATCTCTTATTTTGTCTAGGACACTTAGATAATTCCTAGGGTTTGCATCTTCTATATTTTATACATTGTTAAAGAAGAGAACCAGCACTGAAAAAGGTTTGGGGCACATCTGTTACACCATATGATATAAGAGAAAAAGAGAAAATAAACAATCTTTTTACAAAGATAAAGCAATGTCTTTTCAGGTGCAAGTCCAACTACTGGCAATGGTGGGGTCTGAGATCATATAAGTTCCAGGCAGGAAGGAGAGGGTCTAGGAGGACAGACAATGGAAATGACGTCAGCGGTGGAAAAGCTGTCAAGCATAAGTTCTGTAGTGGGATGAAGACGGAAGGCATCAGACATCAGTGCCAAGTTCAAGTTCAAGCACTTTGTTACACATTGTGTAACACAACAAAATTACTTTTTGTGACAGCCCCAAGGTGCATTTAAAGAAAAGTCAAATAATTCCAAATATGTCGTATACAGTGTTAAGTGATCAGAGCAAATTATTATTGCTCAAAGTACAGGAGCATTAATTGTTATTGCACTTGTTAATCCATCCATCCATTTTCCAACCCGTTGAATCCGAACACAGGGTCATGGGGGTCTGTAGTACATTACATATTACAGTAATCCCTCGCTATATCGCGCTTCGACTTTTGCGGCTTCACTCTATCGCTGATTTTATATGTAAGCATATCTAAATATATAACGCAGATTTTTCGCTGCTTTGCGGGTTCTGCGGACAATGGGTCTTTTTACTTCTGGTACATGCTTCCTCAGTTGGTTTGCCCAGTTGATTTCATACAAGGGACGCTATTGGCGGATGGCTGGGAAGCTAACCAATCAGAGCATGCAGTTAAGTTCCTGTGTGCTGACTGGCTCAGCGACACAGCACGGAATTCGATTCTGCGGCGTTAACCAGGAAGTCTCGTCTTGCTCATTCAGCATCAACTTGTTTCGCTGTGCAAAGAGTTAACTTTTGTGCTCTTTTGTGTTTATCTTTGTGCGTAGTCAAGCCCTTTGTTATGGCTCCAAAACGATCTGCTCCTGCTACTGCTTCAGGGGCCATGCCCAAGCGCCAACGGAAGATGCTAATGATTGCTGAAAAGGTAAAAGTTTTGGATATGTTGAAGGAAGGGAAAAGCTACACTGCTGTAGGACGCCATTACAGCATCGAGTCCATGGTTCTTTTTATTTAAAAAGGAGGAAAAGAATATAAGATCTACGGCCGCAGTGTCCTTTTAACCAGGCCGCAAAACGAGTTGTAAGTGGACGTAATAAGGCAGTAATCCGGATGGAATCTACTTTAGGGATTTGGATTGAAGACTGCCAGGAGAAGAACAACGGCGGTGCTACACAGTCACTTGAAGAGGCTCCTTTAGAAGGGCTGTAACACTTTCCTTTGTTGTGCAGTAAAATTTAACTCATCGTTATCGGACAAGTCCTCGTGTCATTGTTGGTGAGTAACCATAATTAATTTTCTACTTACAGTACTTAGTACATGTACGTACGTTTAATGTCACTGTACACACATTTACTGTATATAATTTTTCTTGCATTGTATGTATTTATTGCTGATGGCCTGTCTAACGTAATGTCTGTAACATATGTGATATCAGAGACGCTTGATATCTTTAAAATAATATTTAGGTTTTACTGTATATAAACAGTGTGTTTACATACATAGTTTCAATGAATCTTACCTAATATCTAAGAGAATACAAAGGGTTTATGCTGTATAACTGTGTGGGGAATATTTATAAACAGTGTGAGAATTTATAAGGGCTTAAAATATATAAAAATAACCATACAAATATATGGTTTCTACTTCGCGGATTTTCACCTTTCATTGAGGAGGGATTACTGTATATACAGTATTGTATTACATTAGTATATTGCACATTACCAATATAGCTTATTGCACATGTTCAATTAAAAATGATCTCAGACTGAGGAGATTCAGAGTTCAGAAAGTTTATGGCAGATGGGAAAAATCTATTTTTTAATCTGTTTGTGCATACACGGATTGAACTAAAGCATCTGCCTGACAGGAGGAGCTCATACAAAGAATTTCCAGGATGAGTTTTGTCCTTGAGAATGTTTTTGGACCTTCTCACACAGCGAGTCTTATACAAGAGTTCGAGTGATGGCAGTTCAGTTCCAATAATGGCCTCTGCTGTTTTTATGACCCACTGCAGGGCTTCTTTAGCAGCCTTGGTGCAGCTGTTGTACCCTCAGGCCATCATGCAGTTAGTTAAGATGTATATAGTGCATCTATAGAAATTAACTAGCAGCTTCTGGGGGAGGTCAGCTCTCCTTAGCTTCCCGAGAAAACAGAGGTGTTGTTGTGCTTTACCTATTATAGCCAAGTTGTTGTCAGCCCAGGACAGGTCATCTGAGATGGTGACTCCTAGAAATTTAAAGTTGGAAACTATCACCACAGTATCTGCATTGATAGTTATCAGACAGATCTTTTTAGTGGTCCTAAAGTCCAGAATAACTTCTTTGGTCTTTTTGGTATTTAAGACCAGCTTGTTGGTGTTGCACCATGCTGTCAGATTCTGAACCTCTTCCATATATGCAGCTTCATTGTTGTCTGTTACAAGCCCAATGACATTCGTATCATCCGCAAATTTAACAATAATGTTTGACTGGTGGATGGGTTGACAGTCATGGGTGAAGACTGCATAGAGAAGGGGACTTAGAACACATCCTTGAAGCACGAAAGTGCTCAGGGTAAGGGTGGAGGATGCGTGTTTGCCTATCCTGACAGACTGGGGGTGGTTGGTGAGTAACCAGTTGCATATGGATGGAGCAAATCCTAGTGCATAGAGTTTTTTGATCAGCTGGTTAGGTACGATGGTATTAAATGCAGAGCTGTAGTCAATGAAGAACATCCTAACATAGGTGTTGTGCTTTGCCAAACCCTGGTTCAGTTGGAAAATTACCATGTTGTCTCTCATCTACAAGCACATAACAACATGTTATAGATGGCAGCTAATAAACAGCCCAGAGATATAGATGGATGAGTTTATAGGTATGCCTGAGAGACACAACAGCAGGGAGAAACCCTTGTAAGCATGTTAACAAATCAGTCTTGTGGAGTTAGTGATGAAAGGTCCCTGCATCTTTCTTTGTGTCTTCTAAAGATGATGTTTAGAAAATAAAACAAACGAAAATCAAACAGGATACCGGCAAGGGGCTCTGAGTCCCGTCAGAGGCCACTGCCTCCTGTCTGCAGGTGCGGTATCAAGGGATGTTTAAAGACTGATTCTATTGCATGTGGTTTACTTGTAATCTGTCAAGCTGTGTGGCCTGCCTGCCAGGGTATTGAACTTTAAACCACAAGACTGCCGGTACAATCTCTGCTTCCAAGTCACTAAGCAAATTACTTAACCCTTTGTAAAAAAATATATGTGAACGACAGTAATGCATTCTGGTCTTGTTAGTCACCTTGGGTGAAGGTATCTGCTCAATAAGCAATAATAACATTAATCTTTGTCATTCTGTCTGTTGTGGTTGAGCCAAATGCACTCTCTCATAAATGGAGACTGTTCTCAACATAGCTGAATAACACAGTGGTGATCTAACAGTACATAGGTATTAAACAAATGGAAAATTAGAAAGACAAAGTTTTCAGGCAAGTTGGAAGAGCACAAGAAGGTATTATTGCTGTTTTTGCTGTATTGTTTTTGATTTCACTATCAATTAGGGTTAGAGTTAAAGTTAGGATCATGAAAACATATGATGTAAAAATGCAATTGTACAAATAAATAGCTAGATGAATTTGCAAGCTCAGTAATTCCATCAGAGAGGTAAATGTAACAATGCTTAGGACAGTGGCACAAAATATCTATTGGCCCATGAAAGTAGTCTGATCTTAGCTGTGCATACTGCCTATCTGTTGTTAGCCATTAACACTAAAATATAAGTAATATGATATTTATAAGCTACTAATAACCCTCCCCTGTTCTGTTTCTCCTCTCTGTATCCACATGTGACACTTGGTACAACTGCTTTACTGCCAAATCATTTGCCTGCCATGGAAAAGACATCAGTTAATTGTAAAACCACAGCCAGATCACTGAAAAGAAGACAGGCAAGCCAGACACAGTCAGAGTCCTGGAGATCTTGGCCAACCAGCCACCTTCCCCATACTGGCCATTTCACAGCTGAGTCAGTGCTGGGCTGACCAGGACCCTTCTACCCTGATGATTCCAGTGCCTGTTTATCAGAATTACAAGTGTCAAACCGTTATCATGTCCTTTGTGAGCTGAACGGTGTCTGATAATTCTTAGGTGGTAGGCAGGGATGAGGAGCCTTAACAGGCCACATCAAAACCAGTTCCCACAAAGAGAGAGGTAGTGATAGTTGGTGACTCAATCATTAGGGGGATTGAAGCGCAGTGTGCTCCAGAGAGAGAGAGTCTCATACATTGTGTTGCTTTCCGGGTGCACAGGCGGGGGACCTCCCAGGGAGGGTGGACAGGCTCTTGGCCAGAGCGGGGGTGGATCCAGTTGTCATTGTCCATGTTGGAACAAAAGACATACATAACCGTAGTCTGTCAGTTCTAAAATCTAAATTCCAAGAGTTAGGTGCCAAGCTGAGGAGCAGAACTGACAAGGTAGTCTTCTCCGAAGTTCTGCCTGTGCCACGTGCCAGTCCAGGTAGGATTGAGGAAATCAGAAGGCTTAACACGTGGCTCAAATCTTGGTGCAGGGTAGAAGGGTATAGGTTTATGGGGCATTGGGACTCCTTTTGGAACAGATGGGACCTGTTCCGCCGTGTTGGGTTACATCTGAACTGGAGGGGCACCAATGTATTGGGGAGGCGTATGAGTACTCTAGTCAAGGATTGTTTAAACTAGGGAATGGGGGGACGGGGAGTTTAGGACAGGCCAGGTTTAGATCTATACATGGAGGAACAAACAATGGTGTAGAAATAAGAATGCATAGTAATGTAAATTCTAAGCAAACATTTAAATGTAGAAGGAGTAACACATTAAAAATAGCTTGCATTAATGCTAGAAAGTATCAAAAATAAGGTAAGTGAGTTAGAGTTGTATGTAGCAGAGCATAATTATGATATTATAGCAATAACGGAAACCTGGCTAAATAACAAAGATAGTGATTAGTGTAACATAGAGGGATACACATTTTTTAGGAAGGATAGACAGAACAAAAAAGGAGGTGGAGTTGTTGTTTATGTCAAACAGAATTTAAATTCAAGTCCTCTTCAGTTGAATGATGTTTCCTTTAGAAGCAAAAGTTCCCTTGTTGGAATAAGTTCTTTTAAATTGCGGCATTTTAAGTAACCGAAAAATATAGAGATATGATATTAAAAGGCGATATCCCTCCCATAGTGATACGGCGGTAACAAATTACATTAGAGAAATTAACTTGGCTTTCTTTACTGACGATTTATGCGCCATTACAAAACGGAGGAAGCTTATAGCATGACGATACACAAGGTGGGATTTTGATGTATACAGTCTGCCATTTTCTGTTGCTGCGCCGAAAGGATTTTCAGGACGGATGACGATAACATCATCCGGCCATCAGCTTCAAAGGGTTTGGCCGTCGTCCAAGCCTTTTTATACTGGCTGCTCCATGTGCTGGTCCTCTCTGGTCTCCAAACAAGGACAGTAAAGGACTCAACCCCACCTCCAAAAAATACAAGAATAGCACAATGCCTACACTGCCGTTGTTCATTCTTCAAACTGCTAAAGTAATGGTTTTCTAAATGCAGGCAGACTAGCCTCTGTGTGCCAAACTTAGCCTGCACATGTGAAGGAATACTTTAAAAGTGTTTTACAGAGACAGTGACATTAACCTTAATATTATAGCAAATGTATTATAACAGATGATAAGTCCCATCTTAGTGAGGACATGTGGCTTCACCTGGAAAATATTAGGGAAAGAGGTCTTATTTTAGACCTAGTACTATGTATAAATGACTGATACATTGTCAAAGTACCGAAATATGCCTCCAAATTAACAGAAATGTACGTCTGAATAACACGTTATACATTCCACTTCCCCCACATATTGACAAGCAATAAAATTTTAGTATTAGTAAATAAGAAGTCTCACGTTGGCATTTCAGGTTCTTGGCTTGTGTTTTCAGTTGCCATTTATTTTTACTTCATGTACAGTACTAAAGTTTAATATTGATATGTGAGCATTGCGACCGAATAAGGCTTCCAATAATGCAAGTTCACGCAAAATGAGCGATTTAAGTCACAAATGATGTAAGTATGCTTTGGCGCATAGTAGTGTAGGTTAATAGCATTTACAGCATCACGTTTGCAGGTTCATCAAATATTTGTGGCTAATTATACGGTAGGTAAAACTGTAAAACGGATGTGAATTGAGAAAAAGTAAACCTGGTTGAGAATAATGGACCTAAATGTGAAAAAGCCAAACAAACTACGAGCTTTGTAAAAACACCCTGGGTACCCAGAGAGGGACTTAAAAAGAGGATATTTTCTGGGAAACTCTGACATATAGTATGCCTACTTAAACATAAAATCTGTCTGGACCCAAACTTTCATAAAAGCTCTGGATCTTTTGAACTGGCCTAGGCCTAAAACTGAAAAGCAGGCCTGAAGCTTTCATTAATAATTTCTTAAACTCTTAAAACCTCTTTCCCAAAAACAAAGCAGTAAATTTGTTATATATTTTATTAGTAATGGGATGCTGAAGAAAAATGAGAATAAAACAAAGTTGAAATAATGAAAAACGTAAAACAAATAAAAATGCACAGTTTCAAACAGTTGTTAATGGATCAAAAATAAACAGTAAATGTTGCCCACCAATAGGCAGGCACAAAGGAGCAAAATCAAAATCAAATTATAATTAAACCAAAGCAAAAAAATCTAAAATCCAAAATGATGTAAAAGAAAATGTATACACGGTCAACAAGACTTACACATTTCCAGAAAGGTGAATCAAAAGGGAAGCTGAAGAACTTGAGCACAATAACCACAGTATCCTACCAGTGACACCGAGTGACCCAAAGCAAGTCACTTAACCCACCAATTGTATCTCAAATGTAAGTTGCTTTGGATAAAAGTGTCAGCCAAAAAAAAAATAAATGTAAATGTAACCAGAGGCTTAGCACCACTCTGATGAATCTCTTTCATATAGGCCGACAACACAGGCAGCCTTTTGTATGCCAGGAGGCTTCGCTTTCTTGGGTTCAACATATTAAAAAAAAAAGCTAACACGACTAATACTGCTCTGCCACAGATGAAATTAGAGTGCCACTGGGGCAAAAGAAAAAACAGGATCAGGAAATGAAATTTTAGTATTAGAATAAGAAGGAGTTATCACAAGGAACCAAATGATTATGTGACAAAGCTCAATATGCAGACCAAAACCAAAATTTTACAGAACCAGCCGAGGATTCATTTAACCAAAAGGGACTAAACAGAAGCACTTGTCCAAGTTTGTGAACATAATTTAAATCCTTTCACAACTGATAACATACAGCACTAATTTAAATGTTATGCTACATGACCTGACACTGTGAAATAAAGATAAGATTAAACAATGAGTGTTTGCACAAAATGGGGAAATAAAATGAAAGTGACACCAGAAAGAGCAAATTTAAAAAACTTAGGATAAAAATTAAGACGTTCAAAATAAATATTTCTTAAGTTATAATGAGTTATTTTCTTTATTTTCCCCCTGCCTTCTCCTGGTAGTTGGGTACATATTTTACATAGACTCTGGGGTTTTGAACCCTGAGGAAGGTGGATTTCATATTGATTTTGTAAAATTTTCAACACCTAATGGGTTGAAGATGTATATATTCTAATCAGGGTGCCATTTTGTTTCATTATTGAGAGCAGGCTTTGTGATAAGTTACCATCAGTCATTGCAGTATTTCATCTCTTCAGTCCCTGGCAGTGTGACCTGTAACGCCATTCAGCTGCCACCATAAAGGTCGGCTCAGAGGTTTCAGGAGAATCGGATATTAGGATTCCCTCTCTGATTTTACAGCTGTTTTCCCTCATTGACTTGCAGGTTTTTTGAAGAAAAAAATTTTTTCTGGCTTTAAATTTAGATTTTTGGGTTAGCGTTCTTATTTTTTTGAGAATTGGTCTACAGTCTCTTTGGTATTGTTGTCTGCCTGTTTTTTGTCTCCAGCTTTTCCCCCCGATTAAATTTTCAAATTTTCACCTTGAGTAGCACACCTATGGCTCAGGAAAATTTTGAGAAACATAAGAAGTCATAATTATTTTGTCAAATTCAAATGTTAAATTAGAAAATGAATAAAGCAGAAACCTATTCTGTAACATAAACTACAAAATAATCTGTAAAAAAGAATAGAACAAATGGAGAGATTTAACAAAAGTTAGAGTCAGGCAAGCTTAACCATAATATAATGTGCTCTCAAAGTAATTCTACAATCTACTTCCAGAGCTAACTATCAACCTTAGGAATTGTAGAAGTAAACCAGCTGTATTTTAAGTAGATAACTCTAACTCATCTTTAGCACTACCACTCTTCATTAGCTATTCCTGGTATTGTGCTATACTGTATTATTAGAGTGGTGTTTCTCAACCTTTGTGGTGCCACTACCCAGATTTGCACATGCCAGTGTGTTCACTCTTTAAAGTGCAAAGAGGTACAACACATTCACAAGTTAAATCAATCATGATCCTCAATGCTTTTCTTCTTTGGTGCATCAAGCATGATAGTCAGAGCAGGGGCTGGGGAGGTCTTCCAGGATCAGCCGTGATCCACCTGCGATGCTGCTGCTGTGAATCGAGAGTAATCATCGGACTAGTGGGTGGGGTTTTGTCCTGGGTAGGCTGCGATCCATCTGCAATGCTGCCGTTGTGAATCAAACCGAATCAGTGGAGCTGTATGTGAGCAGGGCTTTAGCCGGGATCAGCTGCGAGCCACCTGCAATGCTGCTGCTGTAAGTCAAGTGTGATCATCGGAATGGTGAGGGTGTGGGGCTTCATCCGGTGTCAGATGCTGCCGACTTGCAATGTCACCATGGCCCACAGGTTGGGAAACGCTGTATTAGAGTGTTCATATCTCTGTTTTCATTATAAAACATAACTCATATATACTTAAACATGTATATTTCTTTAACAGAACATTATTGAATTTTGCCATGATCGTATGTAACTGTAACCTTAGAATTAAAGGATTTGCAAATAAAGTTGGATAGTTGCCACAATTCAGCTCTTTCCTAGCTAAGATGTCTTCTGTGTGGAGCCTGCATATTCTTCTTATGTTTAAGTGAGGTTGCTCTGTGCATTTTTGTTCTACCACAAAATCCAAAGGCAGAATTCCAGGTTCACTGGAAAACACTTAAGCTAAAATCAAAAGATATATTTTTTTTAATAAACAAACTAATAAAGTATATATTGACGTGAGCACAGCAAAATCACAAATAAAAACTGTTGTCTAAAGTTCAAAATTTCACACTTAACTTCCAAAACATATGCAAAATAAAAACGTGCTTAGCTCATAGCTTTCCTAGTAAACTGTTTAAACTTGAAAGATAGAAAGGTTTGGGGAGCCACAGTTTCTGCGTAAGTACGTACATCAGTTTAACACTTTGAATGCAAGGTACAAGTTAAGTCATACCTAATTGAACCTGTCAAAGTGCAAAGTACGATATAACTCATATCTCAGTATACAGCCTCTATAGATGCAGCCAATATGCTGCCGAACTTTGTTGCCCCATCTCATTTATGTAATATAGTGCTGCCATCGACAGGACGGTCAGAGAATTATTTTTCTTTTTAGGCGCAACAGCTTGCAGAAAACAGTGCTATAAATAGACAGTCTGTAGTTACGTCATCGTGAAAAATTATAAAGCTGCTGATGTTTTTGAAAACAACAACATTTATTGCAAGATGAATATTTTGATGATAATGACAGCGATCAAGGTAGTGAGAATCCATTGGCTTGAGTGGGGCCCTTAGGCTATGGGTGTTCTTCGGATAGCTGCCCTGAAGGTGTTTCTTCACTACAAGGTGTCCAACATGTCACGACTGTCAGGATAGCAGTACACAGCCTTCTAGGTCTTTCATTCAAATGGAGACTTTTAGTCATGTTGCTGCTCAAAATAAAGTAATTAACAGTGTCTTAACATTTTTGACAGAGTTACTGTTCATCATAAAACTATTGCTTTCTAATATATTTCTTAGCATTTTTTACAAATTTTGATAGAGTTCATTATTATTATTATATATGCATAGGCCTATACTGTAGCATCCTGGTAATAAATGGTCTATGTAGTCGGTGTGTTAAGAGTGACATGTTTGATTAACATTTGTTTGTTAGAGCCAAAACCTGAATTCATGCTTATGTCATAAATATTGGTTCATAATTAGCTAAAGTTGGTGATTCCTAAAAACTTTACAGTAAGATTGGTGTTATGATCTTCAGCTACTGTTCTAATCTTGCAACTCTGGCCTCCAGTTCATGTGATGCTGTACATTTGGGAAGCAGCGGAATACCTTATCCTATATATTTGTTTTCCACAACCATGTCTACTTAATGCATTACAAAGTATACTTCAGTGCTAAAGAAAACTAAACAGAATATCTTTTCAAGGCATAGCAAAAGTGTGCAAATTGCTGTCCATCATTTTTTAAACCTTTCTTCACAGCTGTCAGACGAGCAGCAGTAGTAGGCCAGTGTCCAAGCAGTCGAAGCGTAAATGGGAAAGATTTACTTCTTATTGATAGTTAGACAAAATTTCTACAGCCAGGCAGGCTTCAATGAATTTCAATGCAAAGCTTGCACAAGCACTTAAACACCTGCAGGAAAAAAAGCAAAAAGTAAATAAAGTACAAACCTCGGCTCTTCAAGGTATAGACAGGCTCTCTATATTTTTTTATTTCCTCAGACAGAAATCGATTTTTATTTGTACTCAAGAGAAATTGTTTATTCATCTTGTCTTTCTCATCACATTATTTCCCTTTAGTCCTGCTCACTGTAGATTTATCCTTCTTCTTCCCTGATGGTCATGCTAAGCTAAAACTCCTTAATATAATATCAGTGAATTGAAATTCTTTTGTCAAAATTATTTGTAATATTTACATGAGATATTTAGGACATGAATGGATAAATCAAAGGAAAATATTCTCTTAGACTGAAATGATCAGTTTATTTTAACTCTTTCCGGGCTGATGTCGACTTTTGTCAAAAGGAGGAGCTGACAATGGTAATCGACTGTAAACTGTGACAAAACCAACTGTTATGTTTTAGCTGGACTCTTGTTGTCTGACATTGTGCAGTCAGAGGATGAACCCAGTAGCGGCGGCGATTTTTTCTCTCCCTACGTCGCCGTATTACGAGTATTTTTAAAACAAGAAGATTAATATCTAACATAGCAAAATGGTCCATATTGAAAGGAGGCACCTCAAATAAAACGACAAGGGCTTTCATATCCAGTTCCTGACACTGCCTCCACAGGTTAACACACAAACTACAATTTGGGCTGCAGGCTGGCGTTAGACAGAGACAAACGAACGCCGGTGTAGAAGTCAATCGATCGCCACCACAAAATGCAACATAAACATCTAGGACGTTCAGAGCAAGTTCGTTTATCCAAAAACTTAACGCCCGTGTGAACAAGGCCTTACAAGTACTGTCCAGTCTTGGATTTTTACCCGCAAGAGCTTTTCAATGTAAACTTGCTGACCAATCGAGTATTTCACAAACATTGACACCGAGTCGTGCTATGCCACCTGTATAGGATGGTATTATCCGTCATTCCGATATATAAGACTGCCCGCAAATTGGTATTCCAATGGCACCAGACAAGTTACATCAGCCAGGGATGAATAATCAGAAGAATGAGCTGACATTACATCATCTATAGCAGAAGAGCCTATAAAAACTGCAACTCTGCACAGTCATAGGTGCTTTTTACAACCAGTCCTTTTAAAGATAGCGAGTCACCTCAAAGAGCCATGTAAAGAGGAGTGAATCGATCCTGTGTTGCTCTTGGTGTTGACACAAAGGTGCCTTCAGATAATGAATTTGCTTATGTAAATAGGGTGTATTTCCACTCTAAATAGAATGCATTTCCACTCTATTAATGTGCTGCTCTATAGTCCAAAGAAAGAGTATCACATTGTGCAAGCATGTAGTGTGCTGCATAATGTGGCACACAATCGTGACTTGCCTATACCTGAAGTGATGAGGTATGATGAAGCTGACCCTCCAAATGATCAGCCAAATCAGACAGCATTACAACTTTGCTTGAATGTAATAGGCAGAATGTAAAAACAGGTAATCTAATACAGCATTTATTTTTAACCAATTAATTTAATTTGTGGTTAATATCACATAATACAGCCCTTATATTCTTTAATTCTTTGACCACATCTCGTACAGCATCCACTATTGCATTTTGTGACTCCAGAACCATGTCTGTCAGCACACAGCCAAATGGTCACTTGGTGGTTTGCACTGCAGAGGTGTGTGTACAGCCAGAGATTGAAGTTGTGCTGGGCACAGCAGCAGCATCATCGTTTCCTCGGCATGGGGGTCAGCTTTTGTTATATTGTCTGAAACAGGTTCGGGCACTGTGCAACTTTCTGAACTTGAAGTTGAACTTGAACCACCATACTGTATCACTACATAAATTCCTTTTGTTATACCACTGCTTAAGCCAACAAATACAGTCGGCCCTCTGTTAATCAGTTCCAGACTCTACCGTGATAAATGAATTTTCACGAAGCAGGATTCTAGAGCATAGAGAACCTGTTCCTGTTCCAGAACCCCCTGCGAAAGGTGAAAATCTGTGAAGTAAAAACCATACGTTTATATTGTTATTTTTATATTGACATGCTTGGGTCACAGATTTACACAGAAACACAGGAAGATGTAGAGACAGGGACTTTAAAACACTGCAAACAAACATTTGTCTCTTTTTCAAAAGTTTAAACTGTGCTCCATGACAAGACAGAGATGACAGTTCCGTCTCACATTTAAAAGAATGCAAACATATCTTCCTCTTCAAAGGAGTGCGCGTCAAGAGCAGAGAATGTCAGAGAGAGTGAGAGAGACAGAGAAAAGCAAACAATCAAAAATCAATACATGCTGTTTGGGCATTTAAGTATGCGAAGCACCACCCAGGAAGCATATCGTATATCATTGAGGAGTTTTATTTAATACGTAATACGTGCTCTGATTGGGTAGCTTCTCAGCCATCTGCCAATAGCATCCCTTGTATGAAATCAGCTTGGCAAACCAACTGAGGAAGCAAGTACCATAAATTAATAGACCCATTGTCTGCAGAAATCTGTGAACCAGCAAACAATCCGTGATATATATTTAAGATATATGTAAGATATGCTTACATATAAAATCCGCGATGGAGTGAAGCTGCGAAAGTCGAAGTGTGATATAGCGAGGGATCACTGTAGTATATTTTTCCTTGCCTCCACTTTGCATTTTTTGATTTTTTTCTTTTCTCCACTTGCTTTTGCCATTTTCTTTTAGCAAAGCATGGAACGAAAGGGGCTATTTAAAAAGATTTGCATTTTCAAATATGTGAAATTCTGGGAGGAGTCAGGGTGGGGCTGTAGGTGAATGCATATATGTTAAATTTCACATTCATTTGGATTTATAAAGGAGAAGTGCATGGAACTTGGCATATACTGTACATATGGAGTTTTTTTTATATTTTCTGTCCTCCTGGCCATTGGACCTTACTTAGTATTGCCTAATTGTATTTTTATAGTTTTATTTTTTATATAGTAAGCCTTTCTTCCTTCATCTTGTAAAGCACTTTGAGCTACACCACTTGTATGAAAATATGATATATAAATAAATGATGTTGTGGTTGGAGGTTTCTGTAGAAATTATGAAAATTCCAGTTGTTTATTCTAAAATAGAAATTTGTCTGTGACACCCCAGCACTGCAACAAGCTGTATTAGTGCCTGCTCCCAACCTCTCCTCTTTCTGCTGTCTTCTCTGTATTCTTCCCAGTCATCCCTTAGTCAGCACAGCAGGCAAATCAAGAAATAATTCCACACTCTGAAATGTTTAATTCCTAATTTATTTAGTTAAGTTCAAAAGAAGCTAAAACAGTTAGGCTCCACATTCTCCTTTTCCATTTTTCTAATAACAGAATTTTGTTCAAGTATGTGCAGTTTTGGGATTCAAATCATTTACAAAAGAAATTTATTTTCCACTATGTCTAAAACTAATAGGATAAAATACATCTTATCATTTCCCTTATTACGTCTCTTAAATTATTTCAATAGTTACAAAGATCTTTAAAAATTATATTGAAACACATACCTAATTACTCTTCAATTTAATCTTAAAGCTAAACAGTTTCTTTATACATATCCCAACTATGTTTCTTTAAGGTAACAGTTTACTAATTAAATTGACACATAATGTCTACCTGTACTTGCAGAATCTTTAACAAAGTGTCCAGAACATTTAATTAGATCATCAGATTATCTCTATTTATATAAAATCCAACATCTGTCTATATGTCTCTCTGCTTTTCACAAGAGAACTACTTAACGGATTTAGATGGGGTTTTTTTCTATAATTTGCTTCAACATTCTGGTTGATTTTGCAACTTCTCTCATCGCGCTAAGTATTATAGTTTGATTGCGGCATGGATTTAGAGGTGCAAATCCCAGAGACAGGCTGTGGGCTGATAGGAGGTGTTGGCGAGACCTCAGGAGTAGGGAGCTTAGCGGGACCCTCCTCACTCACACGCCAGCCTCTGTTCGAGTCACATGTTGAAGTGTACCTTGCCTCTGCTTAGCTATTAATATCTGTTTGTTCAGCAGACATTATCATCTAGAGATTGTTAAAGAGTAACGTTTCTGAGAGAGAGATCACAGCTACGTGTGTTTTAGAGGGTACCTGCTCATCGGCAGAGATATCATGGGCACGTGCTCTTCTCCTGACGCGGGGGACACTCTCCCATCAGAGCTGAATACGATCAGATACAGTGCCAATGTTTGACGTTGGAGCATACCTACCTTCCGCTTGGCCAAAGATACCTTGCTAACTTTTTACATTTTTGCCAAAGAGATCACAGCTACATTCTTGCCCCCGATAACAAAACCAAAAATATCATATATCAAGAGGCCCTCAGATACGAAACTATCAATATAAATTCTTCTCGATACAAATTATTACTTTTTTTTTTTAATGATGAAGTTTATCCTGTTTCACCAGTGCCGCGGGGGACAGCTAGGAGAAAATAAAACTAAACTTTCTCTCCGCTATGTAGTCAAACACAACACTCTATTCTATTTTGCATTTAAAATATACAAGTTATTTATAACACAAGAAGTGGATGGAAAAAAAAAAATCAACACATCACATTGTGTCAAATGCCTTATAACTCAAAATCTAATTGTATTTAAACTACTTTCAAGGTAGTTAGTCCATCACACCATTATATACAGTACATTAAAGAAAATATTCTGATGTATAAAATTTAGCTACTAAGCTTAAATATATTGATTTCTTTTATCCATAACTTCCTGTTAAGGCTAGTTGACCATGCATATTGTTTTCATTGATATCCTACGAGATGTTTCTTGCTTCTTTTCCGGAGTGTTAACCTTTTTGTTAGTTAACCCCCCTTTTTTACAGCACATCTTAGTATGGAACACTACCTAAACTGGAGCCAGTGCTCATCACTAGCTTCCTTACTGTTTTAAAGAATATGTCTCCTTGTTCCTTAATATTACTAAAAGAAGTTTCTTTTATTTGAGTATGGCTAATACTCAACTGAAAAAGGGCACACACACATTTATACTAAATCTGGAAACCTTTTATTGGACCTAGTCATATTCATTTGAGTTTACCACATATTTTCACACATTGTCTTTCACCAAACATATTCCCAAACTCACTTAAATTCCTTCAAATATACTTCAGTCAGAGAGATCTCTTTCACATTGCACAACATACTCAAACCTACTTAAACTGTCTTTAACACATTATACTATACATAACCTCTGATTATTGCTGCGATATCTAACAAGAAGTGCCAGTTCCTGTGGGCAACCATTTTTGCCTGAACCCCACCCACAGTATTCCCTGGTTGAATGACTAGTACATAGCCTAGAGTAAGAGCTAAATAAAGTACCAGAAACTGTAAATGGCCTGAGTTCATGCTGTGAGAATGCTACAAAGGTTCCTGAGTATCTAAAAAGTACCTGCTTCCTGAAAAAGGTTCCTGCAGTGGAAAAGTGCTATTATCTGAAAAGTCATTGAGAACCTTCCATTGAAACCAGATAACAAGATATTTCATTTTTTTAAATATAATATACAGTAGGCATTCTATAAAGTGCACTCTCGCAAACCAAAAGATAATTAGCCAAAACAGTTCTTTGAATCAATATCATTCTGTATTGGGATATGTTTTTACAAGTTATAAATGCTGTACTCTGTATCTGGGCACTTTATAGAGCTGTCTTAATGTGGGCCATTAAACACAGTAGGCCCAGGATGAGAATGATGTTGTCTCTGTTTAGAGTTTCTATTCAGACAATAGTAGTTTTGTGATACCTGTCGCGCATGTGCGTCTGAGGATCTCCTTGAAGGCTCATTTGAGGTAAATGGTAACCCACCAGGGCAAGAGGGGGCACTGTTGCTAAACTTGAAGCTCCCAGAAACCTCCCAGTGAAGGAAATTAGCTCCACCCCTTCTGGTCCTCCCATTATAAAAAGACCACATTCCTCCACTAAGGTGTCTTGTCTTGATGAGACCAGCTCTGGAGGGTTAAAGCTCTGGGAAAACTTTCCGTTGTTTTGTTTGCTTTTACTAAGCACTGTAGTAGTTTTTCTTTTGTTCTTGCTTATGTTGAGTGTTACAAGACGGCACCTATTTAAGTCTGAGAAATTTGAAAGAATTAAAAGGGATGTCCCAAACATTTTTGATTTGTTCTGGCTTTGCTTGAACCTGTGTTCGGCCACCCCACATACCAAAAAATATTATTTATAAAATTTTCTACCCTCACTAAAGTATAAAAGGCAAACTACTTCAGCAACTCATTATATCTTCTCCTGCAGTTGCTTGTTGATCACACAGGAAAGGCAAGGTTAAAATCTGTCACCTGCTGTTTGAAGTTTAAAAAAAAAAAAACTTTAATACAGTCTCAGGTAATTGCAAGCAACTGGCATATTTGTAAACTGGGTTTGTCAGAGAGTGAAGTTTGAAATAGCAAATGGGACAGCAACAAATTAATTTTGTTTGTAAATTTGGAAAACTCATTCCTTGCAAAATTCAAGACAGCTGTGCTGATCAAAGAAAACAGCAATGGCGTCTTGGGGGAGGAGATTAATATGAATCTATCACCCAGAAAGATTACATTATCACTATTAGTTATGTTACATTACATGTTTAGATATCTGTCATCCTCTTTCAGTAAAATGGATCCCTTAACCAAATACCGGATTTCGCATTATTTCAATCTATTTTGGTGTATTATTTTCAACTATAAAATGCTACTCTTTGATTTCAATAATGCATCTCTTTTTAAATTAGTCATATATACAACTTGTTTTTATTAAATATTGCACTGGTAACATTTGAAAGGTTACAAAATTTAAACTGGGTTGTGTTCAGCTCGGTGTGATATGTGACGTTAGGCAGATAGATGAAGTGAACAGTATTATGGTATGGTATTTTTATTTTAACATACAGAAATGCATTGACAACCATGAATGCACTTGTGTTTTGGAAACCTGAGATTTTTCTGACAAATAAATACACCTTAATAGAGGATTTAATGAGCGTCAAGCAAGGTACTTCAACCACTTTTTTTATCCTAACTATGGAAACATTTCTCACTTCTCCAAGTCATTCATTTTCTACAATTGAAAGCCATTTTTCTCAAGAAGTAAAGTAAATCTTTTGCATACTGTTGTCTTGTTTTATCTTGGTAGAGTAATATATGTGTTGCTCTACTTTCCCCTATTGTTTTATTAATATGCAGCCTTAGAATGCCTAAACTCACAGACTTACCACTGTTTATAAGATATTATTTTATATAACTTCTCCCCACCTTCCCTTCTATATCTATAACCTCAGGCAATTAGATGTAGTAAAAAGACAAGCAGGAGTTAAGTTACACATAAAATAATGTATTACTGATAATATTCATAAATAATAACAAAATGCAAAGTACATTTGAATATTGGCAGCCATACAACCTGATAAAATGGTGATATGTAATTCAGGTGGCACACAGACTTGTAGTTACTTAAAATGTCTCTAGTTAACGCATCGTTGGTGCTCAGCTTTCAGCCACATGTCTGTTCAATATGGCTGCTGAGCTGTGCTCTTCATTGTGTTGTCTTCATCATCACAGGTTAGCAAGAGAAATGCTTCTTCATCATATGTTGGTTAGAGAGAGAGAATGTGGTTGAGCAAGCAAATGTATAGGTTCTCTCCAATTCCTAGAACCAATAGGACATCATGGTACTTAAAGGCCTCTGAGACAAGCCAATTTCAAACAGCCATATCTCAGACCAATGAGAGAAATAGTACATTTTAACACCTCAACCCCCCCAAGACCATATGTTAAGCTAACCTGGCTTTGTATGGGGAATGAGACAAAGACTTTAGCAGAGAAATACTCATCAAATTGGTTTAAGACACATCCCCCCTCCCAAATCCTGTCTTAAAATTACAAAGAGACAGTCGTAAAAAGGGGGGCAAACACGAATACCTCTCACCACTTGGTTTGCCTAAATTATAAATAAAGACATACAAAACATTTATCAAGTTATATGCAAAATCTGACATCACAACAGTCTGCTTATGTGATTTGAATGTATGCAGTGTATGTTGATCCTGAGGATACCCTCAAAGTTGCTGTATCAAGTATCAAGAGTATTTATTGTCATTTCATCCATATACAGTGAAATGAAACAACGTTCCTCCAGGACCACAAGACAACAAAGAATCCACGACACGTAATATATAACAAGGTGCATGGAAGTCAATTCTGCAAACATGTGCAACCATGTGCAACACCGCAGAACAGAACACATATATCAGATATCAGACCTGTCCGTGAGTAAACAGTGAATGTGAAGGGTGTGTTGAATCATTCACAATGCTGGTGGCTTTGCGGATGCAGCGTGTGGTGTAAATGATCATGATGGAGGGAAGAGAGACACAGATGATCTTCTCAGCTGTCTTTACTATCTGTTGTAGGGCTTTGCGATCCCTGACCATGCAATTTCCAAACCAGACAGTGATGCAGTTGCTCAGGATGCTCTTTATGGTTCCTCTGTAGAATGTTGTTAGAGTAGCTGGTGGAAGATGGGCTTTCCTCAGCCTATGCAGGAAGTAGAGCCGCTGCTGGGCTTTCTTGGCTAAAGAGCTGGTGTTGTGGGACCATGACCAGCCTGTACACTGGTACTGTGAGTGCTGTGCAGAGTGGAGGCAGAACCTCTGCGTTTTTCCCAGTTGATTTTGAGGTTCGTCAGTGGTGTGGCTAAAAAAAAGTCTATTCCTACAACTAATAAAACAAAACATCTAAAAAATATTATCAAAATGGTTAAATAAAGACATTGTGTAAAAGCTGCCCTGGGGGAATTCCTGAGGGTTCGCAGGATCCCCTTGAGGTTGTTGGATATCATGGCCGGCCTGTATCCTGGTACTGTAAGTGCTGTGCAGAGTGGAGGCAGAACCTCTGTGTTTTTCCCAGTTGATTCTGGGGTTCATCAGGAGTGTGTTTTTGCTCCTACTCTGTTCAATGCTTGTATGGACTGGGTATTGGGCAGGGTTGTGGAGTCCAACAGCTGCAGGGCATCTGTTGGTGAAGAAAGATTCATTGCTCTTGACTTTGCAGACATTGTTGTGATCTTCGCAGAGTCAATGGAGGCTCTGATCAGGGCTTTCGAGAGACTGAGCAAGGAGTCTGAGTGTCTGGACTTACAAGTGTCCTTGGTAAAAACCAAGATTCAGGCCTTTAATGATCCCTTAGGCACAGCCATCAGCAGTGTGTCTGTATGCAGAGAGAGTGTCAACCTCATTGAGAGGTTTTTTTTGCAGTACCTTGGCAGTGACATTCATGTCTCTGGTAACTCTTACTATTAAGTCAGTACATGGATTGGGAGGGCATGAGGGTCAGGATATCACTAGAAACAGGGTGTGTGACACTCCCAATATCTCTGCAAAAGGACGAAGGTCCAAGTCTTTAGAATCCTGGTGCTTCCTGTCTTGCTATATGGACGCTATCCAGTGACCTAAGATGAAGACTGGACTCCTTCGGTACTGTGTCTCTTCAGAGAATCCTTGGCTATCGCTGGTTTGACTTTGTGTCAAATGTGAGGTTGCTCATGGAGTCCCGAGGCACATTATCTGAATTGTGAGGGAGCGTCAGTTACAGCACTACAGCCATGATTCTCTGAGGGTGATCCAGCTCACAGGATCCTCATTGTTGGGGACCTGAGTGGCTGGACCAGGCCAAGGGGTCGCCCACATACCACCTGGCTGCAGCAGATAGAGGGTCATTTCCGGAAGATGGGACTGGACTGTATGTTTGACTGGGGGTCTGCTAACCAGGATCCTGAGCTGTACCAGTGCATGCTCCCCAACTTGACTTGATCTGGATGTATGTTTTGTCATCACCTACATTTTGTGTGAAACTAAGTACTCTACCTGCAGATATGGGTCATACAAGGGTTAAAAATAGCGGAAGCATTGATAGGTGCTCTTGTTCATTTTAGACAAAGTAGTGTTTTTGGTGGAAAAAAAACTATTCTTTATGATTATGTTAACATTGGAGAACAGAGCAGACAATAATACTGAATGTTGCATTATTTCACTCTATCTTGCTGTATTATTTTCAACTTAAAATGATTTCCGGCGCCGCATCCGAGTGGCAGCCTTTCCAGCAGCTCCGTATATGACTTTATCTTTTTACCTTTTTATCTCTATTTTTCTCTATTTCACTGATCACTTCTGCCACTTTCTTTTTTGTGGAATTGCTCCCTGGACACTTTTTACTATTTTACTACTTGACATGGATTTTTTACACTCCGAGAATCGCCTATTCAAGTAGTCAGCTTAAAGCACTGAGAAGAAATGCTAATGACGGTGTGGTTCCTTATTTACCTGACGAGGTAAGAAGACAATATCGGGCAGCCGAGCGGCGCAAAGATAAAAGATAAGATTAAATCGAGACAACTTGAGAGAAAATGGCGTTATAAACCGTCGGTGCCTTCTGTGATCCTGGGAAATGTGAACTCACTACCAAATAAGATCGACGAACTGGCTGTGCTGGTGAAAAATGTCAGAACCTACAGAGAATGCAGATTGCTGTGTTTTAGTGAAACGTGGCTAACGACTACCATCCCAGATGCTAACGTGGAGCTACCGGGTTTAGCACAGTTAGAGCGGACAGAGACGCAAGTACCTGCGGAAAGAAGAAAGGAGGAGGACTCGCTCTCTATGTCAATACAAAGTGGTGCAACTCAGGACATGTAAACGTTAAAATCTCCACTTGCTGCAGGGACATTGAACTGTTGGCCGTAAGTCTGCGCCCCTATTACTTGCCCAAGAGTTTGGACACGTGATTGCTGTTATTGTTTACATCCCCCCTCAATCGAACGTGGAGATGGCGAGTGACATCATCCATTCCGCAGTTGCTAAGTTACAAACGCAGCACCCTGAGGCACTTGTGCTAATCGCTGGAGACTTTAACCATGTAACGCTGGACAAAACATTACCTGCCTTCTCCCAGTATGTGGATTGTAACACTCGGGGAAACAGGACTATCGACCTACTGTATGCAAGCGTTAAAGAGCATACAGCGCCACCCCGCTGCCTGCGCTTGGGAAAGCAGATCATAACCTGGTTCTGCTTCAGCCTCAATACAAACCAAGAGTGAGGGCGCTACCTACAACTACACGCTCATTCAGGAAGTGGTCCCCTGAGGCAGAGCAGGCTCTGAGAGACTGCTTTGGAACTACAGACTGGGATATATTGCTTGGGTCACATAGTGAGAACATTGAAGAGGCTGTTGAATGCACAACTGATTACATCAACTTCTGTATGGACATTGTAGTTCCAGTAAGAACAGTATGCTGCTATGCTAACAACAAGCCATGGGTTACAAGTGACATCAAGGGCCTTTTGAACCAGAAGAAAAGGGCTTTTAAAGGTGGTGATCAGCATGAGCTCAAGTGCGTGCAGAAGGAACTCCGAGTCCAGCTCAGGGCGGCAAAAGAGCAGTACAGGAGAAAGCTGGAGCAGAAGTTGCAGAACAACAGCATGAAGGAAGTGTGGGATGGGATGAAGATTATCACTGGCTGCAGCTCAAGCGGGTGCCGCCATCGAGACAGACGTGGAGAGAGCAAACCAAATGAACAACTTCTTTAATAGGTTTGATCACAGTAACCCACTCTCACCTCGAGTACTGCATCCTCCAACCATCCTTCTGCTGATACCAGCATAGGTGAGACATCCCCACCCACAATTACAGCAGCCCATGTGAGCAGAGAGCTGAAAAGACTTCGTGCCAGCAAAGCAGCGGGTCCAGATGGTGTATCGCCACGACTGCTGAAGGCATGTGCATGGAACTGGGGAGTCCTCTACAGCATCTTCAACCTGAGCCTGGAACAGGGAGAGTCCCAAGGCTTTGGAAAACATCTTGTATCCACCCTGTCCCAAAGGTATCACGTCCTAGTGAGCTGAATGACTTCCGGCCTGTTGCTCTGACGTCACATCTGATGAAGACCATGGAGCGGCTGCTGCTTCACCACCTGAGGCCACAGGTCCGCCACGCCCTCGACCCTCTGCAGTTGCATACCAGGAGAAGGTGGGAGCGGAGGATGCCATCATCTATATGCTACACGATCCCTCTCCCACCTGGACAGAGGCAGTGGTGCTGTAAGAATTATGTTTTGGACTTCTCTAGCGCCTTCAACACCATCCAACCTCTGCTCCTTAGAGACAAGCTGACTGAGATGGGAGTAGACTCACACCTGGTGGCATGGATTGTGGACTATCTTACAGACAGACCTCAATATGTGCGTCTTGGGAACTGCAGGTCTGACATTGTGTTCAGCAATACAGGGCGCCGAGGGACTGTACTTTCTCGGTCCTGTTCAATCTATATACATCAGACTTCCAATATGACTCGAGTCCTGCCACATGCAAAAGTTCGCTGATGACACTGCTATTGTGGGCTGCATCAGTGTGGGCAGGAGGAGGAGTACAGAAAGTTAATCAAAGACTTTGTTAAATGGTGCGACTCAAACCACTTACACCTTAACACCAGCAAGACCAAGGAGCTGGTGGTGGATTTTAGGAGGCCCAGGCCCCTCATGGACCCTGTGATCATCAGAGGTGACTGTGTGCAGAGGGTGCAGACCTTAAATATCTGGGAGTGCAGCTGGATGACAAATTGGACTGGACTGCCAATACTGATGCTCTATGTAAGAAAGGTCAGAGCAGACTATACTTTCTGAGAAGGTTGGCATCCTTCAACATCTGCAGTAAGATGCTGCAGATGTTCTACCAGACGGTTGTGGCGAGTGCCCTCTTCTATGCGGTGGTGTGCTGGGGTGGCAGCATAAAGATGAAAGACGCCTCACGCCTGGACAAACTTGTTAAGAAGGCAGGCTCTATTGTAGGAGTAAAGTTGGACTGTTTAACATCTGTGGCAGAGTGACGGGCATTAAGCAAACTCCTGTCAATCATGAAGAATTCACTGCATCCATTGAACAGTGTCATCTCCAGGCAGAGGAGTAGCTTCAGTGACAGACTTTTGTCACTGTCCTGCTCCACTGACAGACTGAGGAGATCGTTCCTCCCCCACACTATGCGACTCTTCAATTCCACCCGGGGGAGTAAATGCTAACATTAATTTTATTTTTATTTTTTTTTTTCATTTTTATTACTATTTAATTTAATATTGTTTCTTTGTATCAGTATACTGCTGCTGGATTATGTGAATTTCCCCATGGGATTAATAAAGTATCTATCTATCTATCTATCTATCTATCTATCTATCTATCTATCTATCTATCTATCTATCTATCTATCTATCTATCTATCTATCTATCTATCTAAAAAAATGCTACTTTTCGATTTCAATAAAGCATCTATTTTTTAAATAGCCAAGTAAATACAATATTAATATTGAGTAGTACAAATATAATTATTGAAGTGGTGACATTTGAAAAGTTACAAAATTTCAAAAAGATGACACACTGTATTGTTACTGTAAATGGTTTATACTATTATTGAATATGTAGGATTAATGAACAAAAACATAAATATTTATCTGATCGGTAGAGTGATTTTCTATATATTCATATAAAAGAATTTGGCTCAGTGAACAGTTCACAAATATAAAAAATGAGAAAGGAAAAACTTTGATGCAAAATTTAAGCATTTACAGTAAAAACAAAAAAGAAAGATTTTCTAGTCTTTATTATCAGCTAGGTAGAAGTTATCCATACCTCGGGAAGAGACGTGCTGATATCTGAGACAATTTTCTTTTTAAACTACATGGATTAGGTGTGTGATTTTTCTTCACTTGACTGCTGCACAGTTAATTAGAATGTTAGCATGTCAACTTTGAAGGTATGAGGTTTATTAACAGTAGAGTGGTCTTTGCTGGCATGCAGAATTAAAACACCTTTATCTTACAAACACACAGACATGGATATCGCAATAGCTGCTTTGTGCATTATGTATGAATGCACCTAAAAGGTTTATGATGTAATTCAAGTAATGGTGATCAATTCTGTACAACAGCTAGATATTCAATTATTTGTTTATTTAAAAATCTGTCACATTTTTGTGAGCCACGGACCCAATATACCACAATGTAGTGTAAAACACTAGGCTAACACAAGTGTTTGGGGTCCATGGTGGAACCCCATTTAATTGCATATTGGGTAAAATAAAGTGCAGTGATGTATGGCCATACTATGGGGTTTTTCACTCTGCAGAATTACTTCTGCTGGGATGTTGAGAGAGGTAAATATAAGAATGAACCCCAACTTCTTATATAGGGCTGGAGTGGAAGGGTCAGAGTTTCCGTGACACAAGAGGAAATTACATCAGTGGCCCTCCTGACTGTTATCCGATGCTTAATGTGGATAAAGATTGAACACTTATTACCACTGATGTTTCTCCACTTTCCAATCCCAAAGTTCCTACCTGTTTTGAGCACCCAGGATTCTTACTATATTCTTAATAATTAAGGTACCAAAGTGGTTCTTCAGAGTGACACCAAAGGGAAACCATTTTTAGTTCCCAAAAGAATCATCCATATGAAGCTTCCAGAAAGAACCATATTTAGAACCAAAAATAACTACAGATAGATGTTAACAGGCTTGCAAAATACCAATGGGTTTGTGATTTTAAAAGGACTCTCTCAGTATTCAATAACACATTCTAAGTTCTGGTTTTCTTGATTTCTTAGAATTCTGTCTGGTAGCCTGCTATACAGTTGCCTCCTTAGCTTTAAAATTCTTTTTGAAAAAAATATGTAAAAAGCATTAAATTTTTTGGCTTGAAAAATGACATTTTTATTAAATCTCATCTTTCTATTGTAAAACGTGAAAAACACTAAAAGTACAAAGTTAGAAGTGTTGAAAGTATAATAATAATTCAAATAATATCCATCCATTCATTATCCAACCCGCTACTTTCTAACTACAGGGTCACGGAGGTGTGCTGGCGCCAATCCCAAGGCAAGGCAGGAAACAAACCCCAGGCAGGGCACCAGCCCACCACAGGTTCAAATAATATAATATTGACTAATCTTCTGCTTCTTTCGGCTGCTCCTGTTAGGGTCGCCACAGCAAATCAATATCTTCCATATCTTTCTGTCCTCTCCATCTTGCTTCCTCTTGCCTGGTAGTTCTATCAGCATCCTTCTCCCAAAATACTCAGCATCTCTCCTCTGCACATGTCCAAACCAACGCAATCTCGCCTCTCTGACTTTGTCTCCCAACCGTCGAACTTGAGCTGACCCTCTAATGCACTCGTTTCTAATCCTGTCGATCATCGTCACACCCAATGCAAACCTTATCATCTTTAACTCTGCTACCTCCAGCTCTGTCTCCTGCTTTCTGGATAATAATGAATAATGATAATAATAATTAATAATATGAACAGCACACTGCACATGTGCAAGTGACGTGAATCACTTTCGGTTTCACTGACCATTTCATTTTCACTGCTTGAAGACAGATTCACTTCGTCATCACTGCTGATGAGATGTGTTTCTTACGAGACACAATTATGAGGCTAGGAAAAGACGCATTTACACTGTTGCCATTGTAACACTTGGGCCTGCATGCCTATACCATTGCCGCAGTAACGCTCGGCACTATCACTGTAGACAGTTTAAAAGCCCAAGTAAACCTTGGGTGTTACGCGAAATGTGTCTATACCATTGCCTGAGTGATGCGTGGGACTAATGCTTTTAGCACTTTTTTTAACAGCCGGAGTGATGCTCAGGTCTAACGCTAAGGAGGTTAACGATTTCTGTTTTATCCACATATTAGGAACTTTTTCAAAGTCTAAAGAACCAGCTTCATATTCAAAGAACCCTTCCCAGAATCAAATAATATTTGTCAAGCAATGACTCACCAAGGAACCACACAACCCAGTTCACTCCTATTATACAACCGTTATATTTAAGAGTGTTGGCATGTGTGCCTCTTCGTAAATATGAATTTATGCCTATTATAATCTGGCATCTTGTCGATGAGCAGGTTCGTCCTTGGGCCCATTGCTCCTGGAAGAGGTCCTGGCACCTCACGAACCTGAACTGGTTACCTAGGCTAGAAAATGGATCAGTGTATTAGATACTACCCATTAATTAACAAACAGCAATTCTTAAATGTTGAGAAGAATATTCAAGTACTAACATGTCACTAGAAATGTCTGGACTGTAGTTGATCTAGGAAATTAACTTTGTTGTGTAATAAATACAAAAGCACAACAGCATTTTTTTCTTGTCCTCTTCTAGTACATAAAATGAGGTGGTAAAAGTGCACATTCTTTTCTTTGCATTTTAATTATATCCATTAATGATGGAGTGAAGTGCTTTGTTTTGGTCACTTAGCTCAGCACACAATGGATCTTCAATTCCCTTTTGGCTCAGAGTTAACTGCGTGTTGTATGGAAAGCTGTTGTTTCGCAAAGGGGGCTTGAGCTTTGGAGGATTCATACTGCTGATGACATTATTAAAGGATGCAATCAGAAATGTGAATCTAGTGCTCAAAAGATGAGGAGACATGGTCAAATCAGGAAAGTACTCAATTTGGGAAAAATGTGACATGTTTAATCATGAAAAGCATTAGAATGTCAGCATTTTGTGAGTTCTGGGTGCACATTTGTGCCATTTTTCCTGCCATTTTTCTTACTTCTGCTTTTTAACAGTGTCTTCTTTTTTGGCTTTTTGACACCTGCTGCTTTGCATACCAATAATGTCATCAAAGACATGGTAGATGACATGACGTGTTTCCAACTTAAATAGCTAGATAGAACTTTATTTATCTCAAGGGGGAAATGTGGCTTTTTACAAAAGCTCTCTTAAAATAAATGCATACATAAATGGGTAGATATGTAAAAATAAATAAATAAATAAATATCCACACACTCTTTAGTCTGAACAAAGAAGAAATTTAAAAAAGAAACAACATTTCTGACTTGGCAGTGAAATATTATGTAGTCGTATTACGGTTGATGTAAAGGAGCCCCTGTAGTGTTTCTTGACACACTTCTGTTGGCTGAAAGTCTTCAGTGTTAGTGTGTCAGAGAGGGGATATGCAGTATTGTTCATAATGGCACTCCATCCACCCATTCATTTTCCAACCCGCTGAATCCGAACACAGGGCCACGGGGGTCTGCTGGAGCCAATCCCAGCCAACACAGGGCACAAGGCAGGAACCAATCCCAGGCAGGGTGCCAACCCACCGCAGGACACACACAAACACACCAAGCACACAATAGGGCCAATTTAGAATCGCCAGTCCACCTAACCTGCATGTCTTTGGACTGTGGGAGGAAACTGGTGCACCCAGAGGAAACCCACGCAGACACCGGGAGAACATGCAAACTTCACGCAGGGAGGACCCGGGAAGCAAACCCGGGTCTCCTAACTGCGAGGCAGCAGCGCTACAACTGTGCCGCCCATAATGGCACTCAGTTTTGTTTTAATCCTCTCCTTTGCTACGATCTCCAGAGGAGCCATTGTGTGTCCCATAGGCAGGCAGTGTGGTATAGTAGTTAAGGCTTTGGACTTCAAACCCTGAGGTTGTGAGTTCAAATCCCACTACTGACAATGTGTGACCATGAAAAAGTCACTCGACTTGCCTGAGCTCTAATTGGAAAAACCAAAAGTAATGTAACCAGTTGCATCATAAATGTTGTAAGTCGCCATGTATCAAGATACGAGCCAAATAAGTAAATGTTTTAATTAGCTTATTGATTTGGTGGTCCTCTCTTGAAATGATGTTACCAGCCCAGCACACCACCACCTAGAAAGCTGTACTGGCCATCACAGAGTTATAGAAGATGTGAAGGAAGGCAATACTCACATTAAAGGAGCACAGTCTCCTAATGAAAAAGCCTGCTCTGCCCTTTCTTATTTAGTGCCTCTGTATTATGTGAGCAGTCTAACCTGTTATATAATAGTCTATATTCCAGGAAACCAAAAACAAAATGAACTTCTTAGATTCACTGTCATTATCCTGTCTTGCATAATCCCGTAACACCCGGGGCTCACTGTTTGTTTTCATGTTGTCACAATAGTGACATCACACATTGTAACAATTGTCATTTGTGGGCGGTGTCTTTGTCAGGTTGTCTATTCTCTATTATTAAAGAAGGACAATAACTGTACAGGTATTAGAAATCAAAGTATTACCTGACAATGAGCTGACCATATAAAGTCATCCCTGATGGAGGATCGCAGGAATTGTGGGGTAGAGGGGTCCTTTCATCGGGTTGGCTGGCCAAGCAATGTTTCAGCTGTGGAATGGCCAAATGGGGGAGGCAGCTTGATGACTGAGGTCTCCAGGACTCTAAACAAATCCAAATCATATTATGTGATATCATCTACTGTTAAATTCTGGTCCGTACTTGTAAAATTTTTATTTTTATACATTACTGAGGATTTGTTCTGTTCTGTGTATTGTACTGTATTGTATTGACCCCCTTCTTTTTGACACCCACTGCACACCCAACCTACCTGGAAAGGGATCTCTTTTTGAACTGCCTTTCCCAAGGTTTCTTCCATTGTTTCCCTACACGGGTTTTTTTGGGAGTTTTTTCTTGTCTTCTTAGAGAGTCAAGGCTGGGGGGCTGTCAAGAGGCAGGGCCTGTTAAAGCCCATTCCGGCACTTCTTGTGTGATTTTGTGCTATACAAAAAATAAATTGTATTGTATATAAAAAGGGTAACAGTGCATTGACCAAGGAGGAAGAACGAAAAAAGTCAAGGAACAGCACCAGAGGAATATTGCAAAATTGCTGGGGAAAATGCGACATCTCCAGGAGAAATCACGTGAACTTGAGTTTGTGCATGGACAACAAACAGACATAAAGGATTTTTTTCCACTTCATGTTGTACTTGGGAGAAGGCCTGACAAGCCTGTAGTTCCCCATATTGAGGTATGGCTCGGCATAACTCATACAATATTGAACATTAAAAAGAAAAAAAAGAAATGTGACACTATATATGGACATTCAATGAACTTTATATTTCTGTTTTTTAGTGGTATGCCTTATTTTGTGATCCGTCAGTGGGGGGTGCTCTGCCGTGAAGGTTTTGTATAAGAAACGAAATTGACAATAATAATTGCATTACAGTTATCACCTTTTATCAGTTGGTGTGCTCTGTACTTGTTGTGGGGCTAGTAGGAAGTAGTGTTGGTCACACACGCTCTGGATTATTGCATTATTTTTTTCTCTTTAGTTGCCGCTCTAGGGATCAGCAGCACATTTTATAATCGTGTTGTCTCAGAACAAAGAAAGTTTCCAGAGGAGTGGTACAGTGTCACTCATTAAGGTACTGATCTCAGTAAACTGTGGCAATCTCTTCACAAAAAAAAAAGAAATAAAATAGAAATAAAAAAACAAGAGACGTAAATAAAGTACTTGAAAATAAAACCCAATCAAGAAAATAATGTTAGGAATGGATTCAACTATCCCAAAAACCTTAAAAACCATAACTTTCGTTGCAAGAATTGCTCTAATAACAAAACAAACAATTATAAAACCAATGACCTTCAAGGTCCTCAAATTTTTTTAATTATATAGCAGCATTTTGTAGTCATTTTTCTTAGTATTTTATTTATCTAAGAAGTTTATCTTACTAATTGAAATTTTTAGTATACAATTATTGCATTTGTAGAGTGTTATTTAAAATCTGCATGGGTTGTGTGCATGACAAGATTATTTTTCCAGCATTCTGTATAAAATGTGTTTGTTTTATTATAACACATTTCAAAATCATAGGAACAGAAGCAAAGGAAACATAAATAAACATAGCTGTTAAGTTTTTCTAAGCAAGCTCTGTCGTAAATTTAAATTTCCTAATTATCAGTAATGGTAGAGCCAGGCTCTGCCATTACTTTGGGCCCATGTTGGGAGCTCTTGTTATCAAGCTGTGTTACATTATGAGGTTTTTATTAAGTGATTAAACCTCTGCTGCTTATGTAGAAACAGACAGTGGGGATTATTTTTGTGGCTTTATTCATTCTGTACAACTGTGTACACTATTTTTATTCCTTGACTATAATGGTGCTAAAAGTGAAATGTTAGTTTTTGATTAAATTTTTTTTTCTCTCTCTCACATTAATATTCTTCTGATTTTGATTTAATAAACACAATACCCTTTCCTTTAATTATTGTATTTCAACAGACCTACAAGTGTCAGGATTTTACCCATCTATCCACCCATTACTCAATTAGTCCATTTTTTAACCTGTTTTTCCAGACCAGGATCATGAAGAAGCTGAGGCCTATCCCAGCAAATATCGGGTACACAGCAGGGTGCCAATCCATCACAAGAAGTCAGGATATTATCAGATGGAAATTCTGTTTTTATGTTATAAACCTTTTCATAACACAAACACATCTGTTAACACTAGAATCCCTGAAACCTACGGAAAAACTCATAATTCAGGGCCACCTTAAATTCCTTCACACCTCTCCATTAGTGTCTTTTGTTTTGTAAATGTGTCGATCAGCACAAGCAGCAAGCAGCCTGCTATCCCATCACCCCCACCGAAGCACCTGATGTTCTCCCAGCTCAAGTCTCTTTATCTGGTTGTGAGGTGCCTGGAGTTGTATAGTGTAAATGATATATTGTTATTTGGAATACATGCATTTCATGTGTGTTCAGTGTCTACAAAGATCTGTGTAAATGTAGGATGACAGGAAATGCAAAGCAAGGGATGGTGAACAAATAGCTAAGACAGAAACTTTTTCCATGTTATAGTAATGATAACAAGAAGTATATAATGTGTGAAGACTTTAGTCCAAATATCAAATAAACATGTGCACTTTTATTCAAGAATATAAGCAAAGAAAAAAAAAAATCAATTTACATGTTGTTGTCAATGCGTTAAAAACCCAAGCTGAAATGTCAATCAACAGAAAGTTGATATGTATTCTTGGATGGTACAAAAGTAAGAACTGCTGCCTTATAACCAAAAGGTTCTGGGTTCAAGTCTGAGTGCTCCTCATTTTGAGTAGCGAACTGCTATTATTAATATTACTAGCAAAATACCCGTGCTTCGCAGCGGAGAAGTAATGTGTTAAAGAAGTAATGAAAAAGAAAAGGAAACATTTTGAAAATAACGTAACATGATTGTCAATGTAATTGTTTTGTCATTGTTGTGAGTGATGAGTGTTGCTGTCATATATATATATATATATATATATATATATATATACACACACACACACACATATAAACATATATATATACATATCCATACATATATACATATACATCCACATATATACACACAAATATATATATATATATATACATACACACATATATATATAAACATATATATACATACACTAGACATTAAGCCCGTTAAAATAACGGGCGCTAGAACAGTAGTGCATTAACATATGTATGAACAGTCTATATTAAATGGTAAGGGACCTTGTATGTGGCTGTAATATGTGTCACTGTATTGTGTGCCTTTAATTTTCTCTCTCAGTAATACTGGTTTGTATTTCCGTGAAATGCCTGTAATTTTGTCTGACAGTAATACAGTGGCACCTCGGTTCGCAACCATAATCCGTTCCAGACCATATGAACTGTATGTAAATATATACTGCTCAAAAGAATTAAAGGAACACTTTTTAATCAGAGTATAGCATGAAGTCAATGAAACTTATGGGATATTAATCTGGTCAGTTAAGTAGCAGAGGGGGTTGTTAATCAGTTTCAGCTGCTGTGGTGTTAATGAAATTAACAACAGATGCACTAGAGGGGCAACAATGAGATGACCCCCAAAACAGGAATGGTTTAACAGGTGGAGGCCACTGACATTTTTCCCTCCTCATCTTTTCTGACTGTTTCTTCACTAGTTTTGCATTTGGCTACAGTCAGTGTCACTACTGGTAGCATGAGGCGATACCTGGACCCTACAGAGGTTGCACAGGTAGTCCAACTTCTCCAGGATGGCACATCAATACATGTCATTGCCAGAATGTTTGCTGTTTCTCCCTGCACAGTCTCAAGGGCATGGAGGAGATTCTACGAGACAAGCAGTTACTCTAGGAGAGCTGGAGAGGGCCATAGAAGGCCCATAACCCTTCAGCAGGACCAGTATCTGCTCCTTTGGGGAAGGAGGAACAGGATGAGCACTGCCAGAGCCCTACAGAATGACCTCCAGCAGGCCACTGGTGTGAATGTCTCTGACCAAATAACCAGAAAGACTTCATGAGGGTGACCCAAGGGCCCCATGTCCTCTAATGGGCCCTGAGCTCACTGCCCAGCAGCATGCAGCTCGATTGGCATTCGCCATAGAATACCAGAATTGGCAGATGCACCACTGGTGCCCTGTGCTTTTTGCAGATGAGAGCAGGTTCACCCTGAGCATGTGACAGAAGTGAAAGGGTCTGGAGAAGCCATGGAGAACATTATGCTGCCTGTAACATCATTCAGCATGAGCAGTTTGGTGGTGGGTTAATGATTGTCTGGGGAGGCATATCCATGGAGGGTCACACAGACCGCTACAGGCTTGACAAAGGCACCTTGGCTGCCATTAGGTATCAGGATGAAATCCTTGGACCCATTGTCAGACCCTATGCTGGTATAGTGGCTCCTGGTGCACAACAATTCCTGGTCTCATGTGGTGAGAGTATGCAGGCAGTTCCTGGAGGATGAAGGAATTGATACCATTGACTGGCCACCACACTTTCCTGACCTAAATCCAATAGAACACCTCTGGGACATTATGTTTTGGTCCATCCAATTCCACCAGGTTGCACCGCAGACTGTCCAGGAACTCAGTGATGCCCTGGTCCAAATCTGGGAGGAGATCCCCCACAACACCATCTGTCATCTCATTAGAAGCATGCACCGATGTTGTCAGGCATGTATACAAGAACACAGGGGCCATACAAAGTGCTGCGTACAATTTGGAGTTGCTGCAATTAAATTTTGGCAAAATGGACTAGCCTGCCACATAGTTTTTTCACTCTGATTTTTGGGGTATCTTTGAATTCAGGGCTCTGTAGGTTGATCATTTTCATTTCCATCAAACGATGTGGCATCCTTTCGTTCCTAACACATTAACCAGTCTATATCAGTATAGATAACCAAGGAGGATTTCTTTTTCCCATTGAGATCTGATGTGTTTTCAAAGTGTTCCTTTAATTTTTTTGAGCAGTTTATATTTTTTAAGTTTTAAGCACAAATATACAATAGTTAACTATACCATAGAAAGCACAGCGTAATAGTAAACTAAATGTAAAAACATTGACTAACACTAAGAAAACCTTGAACAACAGAGAAAACTAACACTGCAAGAATTTGTGCTATAGCCTTATGACCCGCTCGCTAAAAACTCTTTTTTTAATGAGTTTTAAGCACAGGGGAAAAAATGAACATTTGAAAAATCTGTAATTTAATAAACAACTAAGAAAAGTAACATTGCAACAATGCACGCGCGTGCCTGTGTGTGTGTCTCTCTCTTGCGTGCCTTTGTGTGTGTCTCTCGTGTGTGTGTCTCTTAGGCGCACGCCTCTGTTTCTGTGTGTGTGTCTGTCTGTCTCTCGCCTGTGTGTGTGTCTGTCTGTCGTGTGTGCCTGTTTGTCTCGCTTGTGCGTGTGTGACTCGTGTGTGTGTATGTGTGTGTGTGTGACGTGCGCGCGCCTGTGTGTGTGTGTGTGATGACTCGTGCGCGTCTGTGTGTGTGTGTGTGACTCGCGCGTGCCTGTGTGTGTGTGTGACTCGCGCGCGCCTGTGTGTGTGTCTGTCTCTCTCTGCACAGGGAATGCACAGGAAGAGACTGAACACGTGCTGTGTGGCCCTGCGCATGCGCACTTCTCCAGAAGACACACACACACAGACTGTGCGCGCCTGTGTGTGTGTGTGTGTGTGACTCGCGCGCACCTGTGTGTGTGTGTGTGACTCGCGCGCGTCTGTTTGTGTGTGTGTGACTCACGCGCGCCTGTGTGTGTGTGTGCGTGACTCGCGGGCGCCTGTGTGTGTGTGTGTGTGACTCGCACGCACCTGTGTGTGTGTGTGTGTGTGTGACTCGCGTGTGTGTGTGTGTGTGTGTGTGTGTGACTCGCGCGCACCTGTGTGTGTGCGTGACTCGTGCACGCCTGTGTGTGCGTGACTCGTGCACGCCTGTCTGTGTGTGACTCGCACGTGCCTGTGTGTGTATCTCTCTGCACAGGGAATGCACAGGAAGAGACTGAACACGTGCTGTGTGGCCCCCCGCATGCGCACTTCACCAGAAGACACACACACAGACACTGGACGCACACAAGGGTTTTATTAAAGAGGATGATATCTACATATATACATATACACACACACACACATATAAACATATATACATACATATCTACATATATACATATACACACACACACACACACACACACACACACTCACACACATATATATATATATATATACACATATATACAGTCTTTGGGGTGCGAGCAACTGTTGCTGGTGGTGCCAGAATCCATGAAGGAAGAAAAATGAAAAACATTATTTGTACAAAATCTTAATTTATTTATCCATTCCTAAATAATTAAATGGGCAGGCTATTTCGTATCAGTGCAATACGCTGTTTGTTAAAACGGATGACTCCCGCTCTTACGTGCAAGTCTGCCTGGATATTATGAACTATCGTATCTGTTCAAGTTCTATTTAAATTTTAAATAGAAGGAATTTTTATTTAGTCGACAGAATATTATTCCGGAATAAATCAACTCAAACCTTAAATAACATAATATTTTGCTCTCCATAAAAATATATCCTGTCTAAATTATACAAGTTAGAAATAAAGTAAACGTTAAAAGAACAAACATTCAAATTTCTTTACTCTTATGTAATTTTATATAAAAATAAACTTAAATTTTAAATATCCCAAAAGATTTTGCTCTCCATAAAAATATATCCTGTCAAAATTATACAAATTCAAATATGAACATGGTGCATAACAAAACCTGGAAATATAAATAAAATTTGTTCTTTTCAGCAATAACAAATCAAATCATTCAGTTGTCTTTGCTCATATGTCATTTTAGAGCTGGACGCCTGGCATCTTTTTTTGGCAACAAGTTCGTTTCTGTTTGGTGTGAGGTTCTGTGTTGTGGAGATTCTCAGGATGGACTGCAGGTGCTCATCAGTGAGGCGACTCCTGTGTGCTGTTTTGTTAGTCTTCATGACTGAGAAGAGCTTCTCACACAGATATGTGGTACCAAACATGCACAAGGTTCGAGCCGCATGTAGGCGGAGCTGGAGCATTTCTGTGGGAATGGAGTGAATAAACTGTGCGGGCCGTGCAGTATCGTACTTTGCCTTCAGTGTGCCATTACACTGCAGCTCAATCACCTCCATCTGAATCTGCACAGGTGCAGTTTCCACATCGACGGCAAATGGGTTGCGAAACAACTCAAAATTCTTTTTTTGTTCTTCAAAGTCACCAAAGCGCCATGCGAACTCAGTGCGCAGTGCGCTCAGTTTATCAACAAAGTGCGTATTTGGGAACACCGTTGTGCCGACTTGGTTCAACATTACTTGGCAACAGGGAAAGTGGGGCAAGTTGCACTGGTGCATTTGTGTCTCCCATAAAAGTAGCTTCACTTGAAATCACTTTGTGATTTTGCACGGTAAAAACGTCTGCTGAAGTGTCAGATTCTTCTTTAACTCTTCTGCTTTCTGTATCTTGTGCATTGCATTCAGGTCTTTCAGGTTATCTTGATGTTTTGTCTCATAGTGCCGTCTTAGATTAAATTCTGTAATTACAGCCACATTAGCTCCACAAATGAGACACACAGGTTTACCGGCAATGTCAGTAAACATATACTCAGCCTCCCATCGGTTTTTAAAGGCTCTATGTTCAGAATCACCTTTTCTCTTCGGCATCGAGTGGGCTAGCTTCACAATAACTTGCAGTATCATAAGCTAGACTTGATTAACGTGGTAAGTGTTCGGCAAGGCAGCTGAAGCGCTGCATTATGGGATCTGTAGTTTATTGTGTTACCAGCGCTTCATATCCCCGGGCCATTAATAACAATAATACAGTATATAAAATGATCTCGCGGGCGGATTTAATTACACGCCAGGCCGGATGTGGCCCGTGGGCCTTGAGTTTGACACATATGGACTAAATAGAACTTGAAAAGATATATTTTTTCGAATGTGATCGCGCAATTCAGATCGAGTTGACGCGCACTACAGTACATCGAGCCCACGTGCTATTGTGGTTTTGCCTGTGTTCCCTTTAATAAGTTACCCTCCCCTCGCTCTTACTTTTTTACCGTTCATCTAATGAATACACTGAGTATGGTTTTACCAAAACAATCATTGACCGCGAATAAAGTATCCATTATTCATAAAGCTTAAATTGGTGATCTGTCTTTCTGCGTTAACCGCATATTTTTCATACGTCTCAAACCAAGGGTATGCGAAGGTAAAATGAATAAAAATGCGTGCGTATATACTCAGTGCATCCCCTCTCGGGAATCGAAACTCGCCGCTAGAGGCGAAGCCTCTACTATTGCGCCACGGCGTGTGGTTTATCTATTTGAGCATAGCAGTGTAATTCGTTTTTTGTTCAGCACTCTTTGGAACTGTTGCTTTTTGTCTGTGCACTACGTCAGTTCACGTGAGCCGCTGAATATGGTTTTATATGTCACTCGCTCGCTTCTAATTGTTTCGCTGCCTTCTTAATTATATAATGCATGTTTTCTTAAGTGCTTTTTGAGCTCTTCCTGGTTTTCTACGTACTGCGTAATTACGTGGGAGGCGTGACGATGTCACACTAAACTCCGCCCCCCACGGCTTTCGAGCTCAACTCCATTACAGTAAATGGAGAAAAATAACTTCTAGTTATGACCATTATGCGTAGAATTTCTAAATGAAACCTGCCCAACTTTTGTAAGGAAGCTGTAAGGAATGAGCCTGCCAAATGTCAGCCTTCTACCTACACGGGAAGTTGGAGAATTACAGATGAGTGAGTCAGTGAGTGAGTGAGTCAGTCAGTCAGTGAGGGCTTTGCCTTTTATTAGTATAGATTACTATAATAAAAACATATATTTGATTTGAGTCTGTAACACCCGATGTAAGTTTTGACTGCTTGTAAAAGTTAGTGCTTATTTTTTTATTATTTAGTTTTATTCTGTCAGTGGCATTCACGTTGTACAATGAACTTGCCCCTCCCTCTCTGAGTTGATGGTGTTTATCTCCATTCTTTACACAAAAGTAGTGATGTCCACAGTTAGTGCTGTGGCTGATGCCTGCTCAGAACTATTTGTTGTACCGGCAGTTTCTTGCAATACATCTTAACCAATTTTGGCATAAAATTTTGAATTGAAGAATCCAATGGTCACTCTAACTAAACTTCTAAAGTCCTCTGCTGAGATGATAGAACTTGTCGGAAGAATAAACATCTCAGCGGCAGTCCATCAATTAGGCATTTATATTAGAGTGGCTAAATGGAAGCCATTCTTGAGTAAAAGGCATATGAGGGCCTACTTGGACTTAGAGGATGAGGAAAAAAGTCTCTATTGTAATGAGACAAAAATGTATCTCAATGAGCAGAACTCTAAGCACTGTGTCTGGCAAAGACCAGGCACTGCTCATCACTTGCCTAATAGCATCCCTATGGTGAAGTGTGATGGCAGCAGCATCATGCTATGGGATTTCACAGACAAAGAGGCAGAGAGCATGCAACCTCTGACTGGACCGATGTTTTATCTTCCAGCATGACATTGACTTGAAACATGCAGCCAAGATAACACAGGGGTGGCTTTGGGACAAGTCTGAGTGTCCTTGAGTGGCTCCGCCAAAGCTCAGACCTTAAACACCACAGAACACCTGTGGAGAGACCTGAAGATGGCACTTTACAGACTCTAACTGAGCTTGAAAGGATCTGCCAGGAAGAATGGGATAAAAGGCCCAAATACAAGTGTGCAAAGCTGGTAGAGACTTACATATACTAGAAGATTTGTAGCTGTAATTGTCGCCAAAAGGATTTTCTAGAAAGTATTGAATTAGGAGTCTGAATACTTATATGGATGAAAGATATCAGTTTTAGATTTTTAGTAAATTTGCAAACCTTTGTGAAAACATGTTTTCACTTTGTTAATATGGGTTGCTGGGTGTAGAATGATGAATACATATAGAAAATGTTCAAATTTAAAATGAAATCTACAACACAATGAAATTTGAAAAAAGTAATGTGGTCTGAAAACCTTCTTGATTCCACTACATCCATTTCACTCATCTTACATACATTTACTGTATATTCATGCACATTTTTGTAGTAGACTTAATTTTAATTTACAGAGATATTTTAGAACTATATCAAAAATATGTATGCATGGGAATCACGGATGAAAGTAATTTACACGTCCGGTTTTACTGCCTCGTTTCAAACATTTTACAGTCCATTTCAGGTAAAATTATAATCAGTAAGAATTTTAACAAGATACAAATAACATTCAAGTCCTTCAAACGAGGTAAATGATATCTGTAATAATTGCAGGGTGTCAGAATGCTATTGTATATTTATGTACATGCAAAATGTACTAAGTTCATTTTCAATGATTATTATAAATCATTTTGTTTAACTGTGCCGCTATATGAAATCACATCAATAAATGTCTCTAATGTTTAAAGCAAACAAATCACACCTTCTGAGCAGAATATAAAAATGTTTGATAATATCTTGCTGTAGGAGGCAATTATGAGTAAAATTAAATGATTTATGTTAAGTTAGAAAATGTATACATTTGTTGCCCATCGCATGCCTGCAAAAAAGAAATCAGCATGTTAATTTATTTCACAGATTGCTGATTTCCCAACTGAATTTTTCCCAAAATGTGTGAATAAGTCATGTATCATACAATTAGAAGCCTATGCGAATCTGCTAATAATAATGAGACATTATTAATTGACTGTTCTCGTATCCTTAAGCCAAGTATTGTGTTATTCAAAGTTCCCATAAACAACATTTAGATATTCCTGAGCACGTGTACAAGCTATTACTATTAAAAAAGCATTCTTACACATGCTCTAATTCCATTGTAGCTGATGTGTAAATTGCTGCCGTAGTGTTCCAGTAACCTTACAGGTCGCTGCAGTTTTTTTTTCCAGCCAGAGAGATAATGTGCATTTCTGAAAAAAAAAATCATAAAAATTATCCCTCTCAATTTCCTGGTCTTCTGAGATAACTAGAGTCATTAAGGCAGTAATGACTTAATGCAGGCGTGAAGCATTTTGTTAGTCATTGCAGAGCCTCTGCTGTCACAACCTGTTCCACTTCTATCTCACGCAGATGTGCCAGCTGTGCTCCTCCAACATTCAGCTCTATAAAGCCCTCTCAGTGACCCATGAAATCTTGTCGATGGCTGATACAGTAATTTAAATTGAAGAAGAGCAGGAGTTAATAGCTCAGCCAGCATTGGGAGGAACACTTCACAGGAGCATAAATACAGACAGCCAAAGCATAAGATAAACAAGACGGTTCAGAAAAGCAACTGCATCAGGATAAGGCATAATTTTTCCGTATGCACAGATGACCATTAATTCCTGAGGACTCTTATGATCTTGCCAAAAGCTTGCTGCACCTGCAGCATGTGTCTATATTAGCACTTACAAAAAATCACAGATGGGATGTTTTGATACCTCACCGAGGCAGATGGATGATGGCAACAGTTGACAAACTTTGGCATTTAAAGCAGGCATGTCCATATGTCTTCCTTAAAATCGATGGTTAGGAGTGACCTTAGTTTCACATAAGAAAATAAGTTTAAATATGTTTCATTTTGCCTTGAGGCAACCCTTAAATGGATTATAAAATTATTTAGTAAATTCACAGCCTAACAAAGCTCGATAGATACAACTAGTGTAACACCAGAAGTATGTGATTACTTCACCCTTTTTCTGCACATGACACATTTCTTTATCAGATTTTGCTTTCATTCAGATCCCTTGTTAAAAGCATTCATTATTTGGAAAAACATTTGTTTAGTTTACCAACTACAGGTTTTATTCTTATAATGTAAATAATTTTTTATATTCTTTGACATGGCTAGCTAGAATCCAGACTTTTTATTAATCCTCAAGATTCATTTGAGTATTGGCATTCTACGAGGTGAATGTTGGCTCGGCCGTTTACAGCCTTTAAAAATCAAAAGGTGAGCTTCGAGATCGGCTCACTTAACTGGACACTAGTGAAGGGGCTAAATAACTAGAGTTAATAGGATGTATAAAGTTAATCCATGTTATAATCTTTGTTGCAAACTTTTTAAGTTAACTTAAGAGGAGTTTAGTGAAAAATCTGAGTCACCTGATGTTGTAATTTTTGGTCTAAATGAACAAATAAATTACCTTTCCGATTATCCTGTAAATAAGGAAAACATATTTGTTTCACAATATTTCTCAGCAGGAGAAAGCAGGTTTTGTCAAACAGGAATTTCTGACAACTACAACTTAAATAAATGTCAAAAATAAAACATTTTCAATGGATTCAGAGAAACTAAAATTCAAGCCTTTTAGTATTGCCTTTCTATTTACGGAAACATTACCCACTAAAAGAAGTTTGTTTCTTGTTGAAATGGTTAATTAATGTTGTAACTGAAGAAATATCATTTACTTTAACTGATAAATAACTGAATTTCAGTTCAGTTCCACTCAATTTTATTGTCCCAAGAGGGAAATTTGGTTTGTCAGCAGATTTTGCGGAGAAACCATGACTTAACATTGAAAACACAAAGAGCACAGCCATCAAACCTTCAATTCGGTGCAAATAAATAAAATATAGCAATGAGCATAATACTTATTGTGAAACATTACATCAAACATATTAACATGTGGGCAGCACGGTGGTGCAGTGGTAGCGCTGCTGCCTCGCAGTTAGGATACCCGGGTTCGCTTCCCGGGTCCTCCCTGCGTGGAGTTTGCATGTTCTCCCGTGTCTGCGTGGGTTTCCTCCGGGCGCTCGGTTTCCTCCCACAATCCAAAGACATGCAGGTTAGGTGGATTGGCGATTCTAAATTGGCCCGGGTGTGTTTGTGTGTGTCCTGCGGTGGGTTGGCACCCTGCCCAGGATTGGTTCCTGCCTTGTGCCCTGTGTTGGCTGGGATTGGCTCCAGCAGACCCCCATGACCCTGTATTCGGATTCAGCGGGTTAGAAAATGGATGGATGGATGGATATTAACATGTAAAAATTAATGTAACATTTAGACTTGATGGACGAGTGTTGCAAATGATCTCGGCTTTTCCTGTAAGTTTAGACTGTGGATGTTTGTTCATAAAATTGAATTTATTAAAAAGGTTTTACTTGAACCAGATGCTTTTTATCCTTGAAAAATTTTCCCCCATTTAGATGAATTTATTCAAAGCAGGTAACGCTCCATACAAGCAAGTCAAACTTGACAAAACGAAATTCAATTCAACTGTCACCCATGAGAAAGAGAGGAAACCCAACAGCCAGAATAAAACTTCTGAGAGTAGTAAAGAGAGAAAGGAGTCTTTCTCCCCAATATAACTGTTCATTCAAAAATGTTATTGATTAGATCTTGCCAGGTTTTAAAAAAAGTTTTGAACAGATCCTCCAAGTGAGAGGAGAGCTGGGTTAGGATTCTTCCATTTGAGCAAGACAAAACTACATGCCAATAGTGAAGTAAAGGTGATCGCAGTTTGTTTGTCCTTCTCCACTTGAAGCCCACCAAACATGGTTGTTAGTGGATTAAGAGGGATTGTGACACCAAGGTTGTCTGATAGGCATTTAAAGATTTTGGTCCAGAATGATGTTAATTTGGTGGACCCCCAAAACATGTGGCCCAGTGAGGCTGAATCCTAACCCACTTCTTTTAAATCAGTGGGTAACTGCTGTTCAAATTCTTACTTAGAGGATCTGTTGAAAACTTTTTTAAACTTGACAGGACCTAATTGATAACATTTTAAAATAAGCATTTATATTGGGAGAAAAGACTCCTTTCTATCTTTTCTACTCTTAGCAGTTTTGCTCTGGTTGTTGGCATTCCTCTCTTTTTCATGGGTGAGGGTTGATTTGATTTTAATTTTGTTAATTTTGACCTGATTGTATGGAATGTTATAGGCTTTTAATAAATTCAATAAAAGATCCAAAAATAATAATAACTGCAAAATTACAAATTGATGACATCCTGGGTGATTCCTCAGCAGAGACAGCACATCTCACAATTGTCAGTTAGTGCTTGATTTTTGAGTCCTCATTATGCCCTTTTCAGCTTCATGAGATACTTAGTGCATTATTATCAACAACTACAGGAAGCTTTGGCATAAGATCAACATATTGTATATTTCCATGTCTAAGTTTAAATTATTTGTGCTTTGTAATAGCTTTGCTCTAAAGGCAGCAGTCCCTGACTGTCCTGGCATTGTTTCTTCCACCAATTTCAAGAGAAGTATGGGTGGTAGTTTTAAAATAATCTCTGAAATGTGCCAATCTAATTTCCTTCTCTGGTGTGGTCACTCAAGGATGACCATATCTTGAATGTTCATCTGTTCTGCCAGTCTGCTGAAACTTTTCCTATAGTCATGACATAGTTGAGTTTCTTTTTAATCCATGGTGTCTGGCACCCGACATGGCTGTCTGCAAAATGGCAGTGGCCCTCTTTCTTGCTTCAGGCAACATCCAAGGCATTATGACATGTAAAGAAAACTGACCAATTTTGGATTTGTCTTGCTGTGACCTAAGGCTGTTTCTAAAGGTAAACTGATCCGACATTAGTCCACCTGGAGGCCTTTGTGCAAAAGAGCACTGAACAAGCTTTTATTTCTATGGTAAGTTCCAATGCCTAACTGCACAAGCTGATTACTGGTCAGAAGGTTAAAGCAAGCTGACAGTTTGGTTTTTTTTTGTGACAGTACACAGAACAACAATTCTCATTGTAGAAAATGATATACTTCTTTTTTGCCATCAGTATATTTTGTAAATGCACTCTGCTTATTTCTCCTTGATAACCTCAAATTGTTGGAGCTGGGTAAGATGTCATGTCACCCATTTTACTGCACTGTGATCCCGTCTGTCATCACTTTTACCAACGTTATCCTATTAAGTGGCCTGAAAAAATCAACATTTAAAGAAACTCCAGCAGGTTCCCTGACAGGTAGCCGAAATTATTGGAGCTGATGGGAAAGACTTGATAAGCTTGTGCCAGGGGGCACTCCTGAAGAAACTGGGAGTCATCTCGGCTGATGACTGCCACCGATTGCAGGCTGAGCTTACTTTCAGTAAATCAACGATGCTGGCTTCCCTAAGCATTCACACCAGCCATTCCAGTAATTCTGTTCTCTTCGGTGCCTTATGACATTTCAAACAAAAAGCTTCACTTGTCAAAAAAAAACTTCAGGAGTATATGTGGTGTTTATTTACATAAAATTATTTTTAAACATAGATTTTTTTTGGAAACTAATGTTAAATGCTGTTTTAAATATTGTGTTTTTTGGAAACATTTTAATATATGTCTTGTATCCATTTGTGTTTTGTTCTTTCCTCTGTGAATTGACCTAAGGAGACAATTTAATGTTTTCCTGTGTAAACCTGACCTAATGCAAACTTTTAAATATTTCAGAGGGCTCTTCATGGGAGCGAGAGCTGTAGATGAGAAGGATATTACTGTTGTTAGCTTTGGAAATACAGTACTTGTTCATAGTGATAGTTCCTGAATGGTTCCCAAATGAGGCACATTACCTGCATTGTGCAGGAGCATCAGTTACAGCACTACAGCCATGTGGCATGATTCCCCAAGGATGACCCTGCACACATTGTTAAGGAACCGTGTGGTTGGTACAGGCCAACGGGACACCCATGTAATACCTGGCTGCGGCAGATAGATTTCCAGGGGGTGGGACTGGACTGCGTGTCTGCCAAGGGGGGTTGCCAATCAGGATCCCGAGCTCTTTCGTCATGTGATGGGTGCGGCAACGCGCTGCACCAGTGTATGCTCCCCAACCTGACCTGATCTGATGTTCCTTGAGGTTACAATTTATCTTGTAAATTGTTCTGAAGTATGATTTTGGTTGTTTTTTCGGTTTTTGATTAGAAACTTCACTAGTCTAAAAATACGTAAGCAATCTAATTTCAAAGTATAATTTATATGGAATTATGCTATTTATAATTTTTTATTTTAAAAAAACTAACTCAGTTCATCAATTTCTCAGGTTGATTGACCTGATAAAGGCTTAGATGAAAAAGTGATGAAAAGACTTCTCTATCCTTGGCCACATCCTCTGGTGTCATCAAGAGAATTTCCAGGAACCCTCACTCTGTGAGAGGTAGAGTGCTGGTTTCTCAATAATGAACAGTAAGTGTCTGACTAACTAAGTTCTTACCAAGCTCTTTCATTCATTTCTGGAAGACTTGTTAAAAAATCAGTGAGATGAGGGAACCTCTCAATGGTGAAACAAGCCCACACATGCAAAATTCTTTAAGAGGCAAAGCCAATTATGCATCCGCACACTAAAATAAAAGCTAGGTTGACCTGTCCTGTCTCTGCATTCCAATACTTTCAACAAACCTCTGCTCAGGAGTCATTGACAGTCCTTTCCACCAAACCAGCATTCTTCATTCATTATTCATATCCACCTTTTCCACAGAGTCTGCAATGATTTGCTGCCACTTTGTGCACATCATTTTTAATGCGATGATTTCCTATGCATTACATTTTGTTGCTGCCATCCCCTCAATCTCTTAATGTTGCCTTTCTCTTATATTTTGTGCATGCCAACTCTTTTTATTTTCTAGTACTTGCAACTCTGGCCCACTGTCCCCTATAGATACCAGGTTAGTACTTGGACCATATTATACTATAGATACTATGGTTAGTACAATCACCATTTTTTATTAATGGGAATATCTTTGCAAGGTCACATTCTTATAATATTTCCAGTATGAGGCAAATTTTCAAATATAATAAAGGGTGGCGCATGAAAAATCAAACGGCTGGCTCTAGGTATTTTACAGGCAGGTGCCGTTGCAATCGCGGAGCCTCGTTGTCGTGATGGAGTCAGCAGCGCCAACTGTGCATTAATTTGTAAGGAAGCTGTGAGCCAGTGGGTACAGACATATGAGAAAGAGATCCAGAAGAAGTATTCTCTGCAACAGACGATTGGAATAGTGGAGACATAAGTGTCTACTGGTTCTTTTAAGGAAACGCGGGACATTTTCGCACAGAAGTTTCCTGGCATAAACCTACCAGCAAAGAGCAGTATTCACAAATTGGTGAAGAAGTTTCAAACTGCAAAAAGAATCGGGCCCTGTGGCTCATTTCGTGTACAGGCTAAGAAACGTATGTCGACATTGGAGTCGGAGATGGTTTGGTTTTTCTTGTGCCATTCTGTACATACTGTACATATAAGTATACTGGATTTCTGAAAGTTAGATTCTGTAAACATTATATATTGTGAAATGAGAAAACAAAAATTATACAGTATATTGTGGTACTAGGGTGTTAGTCATTATGAATATAGTAAAAAGTAAAGCAAAATAACACCTTTCATTAGCTGGCAATATTGTAGATTACAATATGCAAGCTTTCAAGGCAACTCAGGCCTCTTCTTTATGCAAGACGTTCCCTGTGTTTATATAGACACCAGGAGAGGTACAACAAATTAAAACCTTTAAGTGAGACATCTTAAATGTAAAAAATTAACAGACCACTCCAGGCTAAGATTCATTAAGCAAGAGAGGAGAACAATGTATGGTCAAGATCTTTGGATAAGATAACTGTCCAACAAAGTCTTTTGAAGTTTCTGATGAGCTTTTTAATACTACGTGGGTCTGTAGACAGGTTGTCTATTTCAGTCGGAGAGATGCAAACAATCCTCGTATCTGGCCATAAAACTCTTGTCTCTTTTCAAACCATGTTGTAATGTGCTAAATTTTAGCATGAGTTTAACTTCCCATTCTTTTCTCTCTTGCTGTGTTTTGAAGTTGCCCATAAGCTCTGGGACTTTAAAGTCCCTCTCACAGTGTCCATGGCTGTTGAAGTAGGCTGCTACAGGAACATCTGTGTTACCATGTTTAATGTGAAACCTGTGTAAATTCATTCTCTGGCGGAGTGTTTGTCCAGCTCCTCCCACATAGAGTGTAGTGTCAGGACATTTCATACAGAGAATTAAGTACATCACATAGATGATCTGCAGGAAAATTAATCCCTTTATGTGATGTTCTACTTGGCAGTGTGGTATAACTACACCATCTGTATTATTAGTTCACTTAGGGAGTTTTGGAAAATTAGTTGCCGCAGGTCTGGCAGTTGTGTGTATGCCAGGAGAGGAGGTTCAGGAAATACATTTTTCAGTATTTGGTCATTGTTTAGCATTGGATGAAGTTCTTTTATAATTTTTCGAAGTGCTTCAAGATGTGGGTTATAGGTGACAACAAGGGGGATGCAGTTCTCTTTGTTTATATATTCCAGAAGGTTGTCTCTGGGTATAACAGTAGCTCTTCTTACTTGAGTGTCTGTTGTACTGGGGGTATAACCTTGTCTGATGGAATTTTGTCTAATTTCCTGCAGTTGTTTATCCCAGTCTGTCGGGTCTGAGCAAATACGATTATATCGTATTGCTTGGCTGAAAATAATGGAGCGCCTTATATGCTTGGGGTGTACGGTGTCCATTTTAGGACATCCTCCTCTCTCAGAGAAAACTCCACCATTCCTACTACCTTAAACAAAATATTCCTCCTCCCTGCGAGGAATCCCCCGTCCTCCCTCCTCCCTCCTCCCTCCTTCCACCGTCCGCTCTCAGTTCTCCGCTGTCCGTTCTCCGTCATCCACCCTCCTATCTCCGTCATCCGCCTTCAGCTCTGCGTCAACCCCCACAACACACCCGCCCCCCCGTCACGGCATTTACGTTAATGAAGTGACGTAATACTCCAGCTACACCTTCTTCACAAGTTCGTTCGCCAAATTATTTGTCAGTTATATTTACAGTAAGAATTTACAGCACGACTCAAACACGGGAACGAAGGTAAATGATGTTGTTGAGTGACTTTTAATACTGTGTAAGCATACATATTAACACGTGTGCATTAAAACGTGTGCATTTATGGGGTGATTTCTCAGGCTTAAAAGCTCACCTTTTATTAAAAAGTTAAATGCAAACTTTTTTCATTCTGAAGGGCACAAACCACATCGGATTTCAGCCGTTAAATGCGCGAAAATTTCGGTACAAGACATAAATAAGCGCAACATATTATTAGGTGTATTGTATTCTTACAATACATATAGAAACGTGTTAATCGTTAACTAATAGTATGGGATGGTGTTTTTCAACTCAGCTACAGATGCCGATGGAGACCAGAACTGCTTTGGAAAAATACGAACACCTTAAGGCCGATCTGGAAGAAGGTAGCGCAGCGCCTTGATTTAAACGATTCCATGTCTTGGTGGGTTTTGCGTTGCTTGTTGTCAATATCTTTACACCTGTTTTTAAGGCTTATTGACTGAAAGGGGCTTTCATGAAAAAGTTAGGGCTTTGCTACAGGATACACCCTCCACAAGTCAAGGAAGTAAAAATAAAGGTATATATATTTCTGTTTTATTTAAACCTTTTAAGTTCGTATGCATAGCCTCATTTGGCCGTTTTTGTTTTTTTCTTTCTTCAGTAATATACTATTTAATCTCCCTAAAGAAAAACAACATATGCATTTTACTTTTTTTGTATCTCTTTAGTAATATTTTAGTGTTAAAGGATAACCAGTATTTAAACCTTTTATATTACTGTATGCAGTTATTTTACACAATGTTGAAAAATTAATAAGAAAGCTACATATTTTGGCAGTTGCTGCTTTAATTTTCAATTAAATGAAAAAAGCTCTCCAAGAGAAAACAGTTTGCACTATCTAAAAAGGAGAAACCCTCCTTTATAAAGGTTTGCTGCAGATGACTTAACTGAAAATATATGTTCCTATGTGTATAATACATATTTATTTATTTGACTTATGCCTTTATCCTAGCAACTTGCAACATCTGAGGTACAATTCGTTGCATTGCTTTTGTTTTTTGCAGCGTAGGTAGGTGAAGTGACTTCCTTAGGGTCACACAGTGGTGTCAGTACCAGGATTTGAACTGACAAGCTCCGGGTTTGCTGAAATATTAGTGAAGAAAGAAAAAAAAAAATAAAACGGCCAAATGGGGTTATGCATAAAAACTTCCAACCATCCATTATCCAACCCGCTATATCCTAAATACAGGAGCCAATCCCAGCCAACACAGGGCGCAAGGCAGGAAGCAAACCCCGCGCAAGGTGCCAACCCACCGCAGGGCACTCCACCCACACACCAGGGACAATTTAGAATCGCCAATGCACCTAACCTGTATGTCTTTGGACTGTGCGAGGAAACCGGAGTACCCGGAGGAAACCCACGCAGACACGGGAGAAAATGCAAACTCCACGCAGGGAAGCAAACCCGGGTCTCCTAACTGGCACCTTTCACTGCGCCACTGTGCCGCCCCCCCATTCAAACTTAAAAGGTTTAAATAAAACAGAAATATATACCTTTACTTTTACTTCCTTGACTTGTAGAGGGCGTATCCTGTAGCAAAGCCCCGACTTTTTCATGAAAGCCCCTTTCAGTCAATAAGCCTTAAAAACAGGTGTAAAGATATTGACAACAAGCTATGCAAACCCACCAAGACATGGAGTCGTTTAAATCAAGGCGCTGCGCTATACCTTCTTCCAGATCGGCCTTAAGGTGTTCGTATTTTTCCAAAGCAGTTCTGGCCTCCATCGGCATCTGTAGCTGAGTCGAAAAACACCATCCCATACTATTAGTTAACGATTAACACATTTCTATATGTATTGTAAGTATACAATACAACTAATAATATGTTGCGCTTATTTATGTCTTGTATCGAAATTTTCACACATTTAACGGCTGAAATCCGACGTGGTTTGTGCCTTTCAGAATGAAAAAAGTTTGCATTTAACTTTTTAATAAAAGATGAGCTTTTAAGACTGGGAAATCACCTCGTAAATGCACACGTTTTAATGCACACGTGTTAATATGTATGCTTACACAGTATTAAAAGACACTCAACAACATCATTTACCTTCGTTCCGACGTTTGAGTCGTGCTGTAAATTCTTACTCTAAATATAATTGACAAATAATTCGGTAAATGAACTTGTGAAGAAGGTGGAGCTGGAGTATTACGTCACTTCATCAACGAAAATGCCGTGATGTGCGGGAGGTGGGGGGAGTGTGGGGGTCGACAGAGAGCTGAAGGCGGATAACAGAGATAGGAGGGTGGATGACGGAGAACGGACAGCGGAGAACTGAGAGCGGATGGCGGTGGAAGGAGGGAGGAGGGGTAACAGGGGATTCCTCGCAGGGAGGAGGAATATTTTGTCGGAGGTAGTAGGAATGATGGAGTTTTCTCGGAGGGAGGAGGATGTCCTAAAATGGACACTGTAGGGGTGGAAGCTGTCACTTCTCAGGTAGATCCGTCTGTTTGTCGGTTTGTCAAAAACAGAATTTACAAGAGTGTTGTCTTTCAGTTGAACGGTACTGTCAAGGAAGCTGAATTCTGTTTTTGAGCTTCAGCTTCATCTTTATTTTCGTGTTTAAAGAATTATATTTATTATGAAAATGGAGGAGGTCCTTCTCACTGGCTGTTCAGATTATGAAGATGTCATCTATGAAATGGAGATACAACATTGGTTTTAAGATGTACGTTGACATAAAATCTTACTCCAATTTTGCTATAAATAGGTTTGCATAGTGAGGTTTTTGCACCAATATGGTCACCACACATTAGCTGCTCAGTGGAGAAGTGGTGAGTGAGATAGCTAGTTAAGGATAGGGGATGACTGGGAGGACAAAGTGCATAGACTGCAGTTGGCAATTTAGCCTGGACATTGGGATACACCCTCTCTTTACAAAAATACCCAAGGATCTTTTATGACCACAGAGAGATTAAGGACCTCCTGTTTTATGTCTCATCCAAAGGACTGATGGAAGCATTGTCCCAATCTGGAACACTGATAAACTCATTACTACAGTACATGAGTCTAAGGCTAAATAGATAAATATGCCCTGAAATTTTGAAAACAATTTGTTGATAGCACTAAATGAAAAATGATAACACATGTAGCAGGCTTTAGTTCTTTCTATAAATGCAAAACATTCATCTTCACAGGGAATAAAGGAAGAAAGGAGGAAAGTATGACGGTGAAAGCTAAAATATCTCATACCAAGAATGAATGGATGGTATGGGTGGTATTTGAAAATTGCTGAAAGATTCAAAATTCTTTGAACAAACAATATGTGATACATCTAAAACTGAAAAGCTGGCTATACAAATTTGGACTGCTAAAGTATGTTATTGTTGACAAAAGATCAAACCTACAGGCCAACAATAAAAAAGGTAACAGTTATATCCATGCTTAAAATTTAAAATATGAAAATTACAGATAGGATGTCTTGACTAAACTGTCTTCATCAATGGTGTACCTATAAAAGAAAAAGCAGATGCAACAAATGGGTGAGGAGTGGCTTTGAAAGGCAGATATTAGATGAATTTAAGGGAAGCAGGTTAATTGGTCATCCAGGGAAGTTCATGACAAGTGCCAAAAAATGCTGAGCTTCTTTAGTTTTTCTTTGAAAGTTGTATTGAAATAGTAGTCTGACAGAAGGACAAACAAACAAATACCTGCTTTGATCACAGGAAGATAAATGTTCAGCATAATAAACAGTATAACAAAGCAGCAACTAAGCATCCTGAGGTCTTGCTGACTTTGGATGCAGAAAATGCCACTGATAGTGTGAAATATGATTACATAAAAACACCACATAATGTACATTTGTGTTTGGACTCAACATAAGTGCATTTTTACTGTTACTCCATATCAGTAGCTTCAGTTAAGGTAAACCACAGACATTTTCATTTTTATGTTTTAAAACATGAAGCTAGACACCAGTGACCCTTGGCACTGATTTTTATTTTTGGCACCACTTATCAAATCCTTAGCTTGAACAACCTTATAGCTTATATCACTAGTCCACACTCATATTTTCTTCACCTTCAACTTTATTGTCATATGTACTCAGTACAATGAAAATCTTATTCCAGAAGTTCTCCAGCAATAGACAAGAATATACAATAGCAGACAACAATACACAACCATATTCTAAAAACATTCAAAAAAAAACCCAAAACAAACTGAAGTAAGAGTGCACATGCAAATAAGCAAATGATTCAATATAAGCTCTGCAGGTAAATGGTCTCAGAATGGTGTTCCATTCTCCAGACATGTGCTGAGTGGAGGAGCAGTGGATGAGTTCTAATTACAAGCCTGATGACATATGGGAGAAAACTGTCTTTCAGCCTTGTTGTTCTAGCTGCTATGCTCTTCTAGGGTCTCCCTGAATTAACAGAGTGAACATGCTATATTTTGTCATTTATTACTCTTTTAACAATGTGTTTACATAGATTATTGTAGACACATAACACACATCAAATTATTTCCCCTTACAATTCTGGGTAGCTCACTCCCATATAATCAATCAAGGCAGGAACTGGGAGAACTTCTTGCCCGTTCTGAGACGGTGAGGGAGGGAATATGGTATAGCAGGCTGCTTGGACTTATCGACACATTTAGAAGACAAAAGACGCTGATGGAAAGGTGCGAAGGGATTTAAGGTGGGCTGGATTTATGAGTTTTTTCTTTGCCTTGGTAATTCTAGTATTAATGTTGGGGGTGGGTTGCATCCTTAATAATGTTGTTGGCCCTTCTGAGAATTCTGGTGTTATGGATGTCCTCTAGTGCAGGGAGTTCTGTTCTAATGATATTTTGTGCCAATTTTACCACCCGCTGTAGAGCCTCGCAGTCCTAAGCTGTACTGTTCCCAAACCAGACTATGATGGAGTAGGTGAGGATACTCTCAATTGTACATCTGTTGAAGTTGCTGAGGATAGTGTTTGGCATGCCAGACTTCCTCTGCCTTCTTAGAAAATCAAGTCTGTGATGTGGTTGGTCCAAGATAGCTCCTCGGAAATGTTAATGCCAAGAAATTTTAACATGGCCACTCTCTCCGCCTCAGTCTCTCCAACGTAGAGTGGTGGGTGTTGACCTCTCTTCCTCCGTGTGTCAATAATCTTCACTTTCATATTGGTGTTAAGAAAAAGATTACTTTCTTGACACCACTTCACAAGGCCAGCAAACCTCCCTCCTGTACACTGACACATCACCCACAGAATCAGTCCAATGATAGTGGTATCATCTGAAAATTTAATAATACTGGTATTATGCAGGGAAGTGATGGCCTGTATTTGATATAGCACCTACTAGAGTTCAAGAACCCCCCTAGGCGCTTCACAACACAACAGTCATTCACACACTGGTGATGATAAGCTACTTTGTAGCCACAGCTGCCCTGGGGCACACTGACAGAGGCGAGGCTGCCGAACACTGGCGCCACCAATCCTTCCAACCACCACGAGGAGGCAAGGTAGGTTAAGTGTCTTGCCCAAGGACACAACAGCTGTATTCTCATGCCGGGAGCCAGGATCGAACCTGTGACCCTCCGATTGCTGGACAACCCGCTCTACCGACTGAGCTACTGCTGCCTAAGTGACACAGTCATGGGTAAATAGCATGTATAGCACAGACTCAAAACAGATCCTATTGGGGTTCCTGTATTTATGATGATTGTTTTTGAAATGTTGTTCCCAACCCTGACTGACTGGGGTCTGCCAGTTAAAAAGTCCAGGACCCAGTTGCAGAGAGTAGGTGGCACATCTAGAGTAAAGACGTTTGTTCATGAGCTTAACTAGTTTCACAGTGTTAAAAACCAAACTATAATCAATAATCAGTGATTGGACATAGTAGTCCTTGTTCTCTAGGTGTGTAAGAACTGTATGCAATGCTGTGCTAACTGCATCCTCTGTCGACCTGTTTGGTGTATATGCAAACAGGAGGTCCATTGTGTCAGTTATGATTGTCTGAATGTGGCTCAAAATGATTCTCTCGAAGCATTTCATCACTATAAGTCAATGAAACGGGCCACTAGTCATTCAGACAGTTAGTTTTGCACTTTTTTGGCAGTGAAATAATGGTGGTTGTTTTGCCGCAGGCATGGATTGTGGCTTGCATAAGGGAGAGGTTAAATATGTCAGCCAAAACATCAGCCAGGGTTGAAGCACAAGCTTTGAGTGCATGTCCAGCAATGTTATTAGGGCAGGCTGCCTTCTGGCAAATTTATCCTACTCAGAGAGATTTCCACATGATATTGTGAAGGGGGAGCATTGAACCCTCAGTAGCACCCTTCCTTCCCATTGACTCGGTGTTGTGGGCTTCAAAGCGGGCACAGAATTTGTTTAACTCACCCAGAGAGAAATGGCTATCAGTGCTCGACCTTTTACTTCTGTCTTCTGTAGTCTGTGATGTTTCCCAATCCCTGCCACATACTCTGAGTGTTAGCAGCAGTGTAGTGACCTTCCAGTTTAAGTCTGTATTTCTCCTTGGTTTCTCTTAATAGCTCTACATAGATTGCATCTGGCTTTTTTGTACTCACTGGCATTGCCTGAGGCATATGCCTTGGAGTGAGCATGAAGCACGAAGTGGACCTCTGAATTGATCCCTGGTTTATTGTTTGGAGATGCCGAGATGTGTTTGAAGTTTACAATAAAATCAGTGCAAGTGTTTATGTAGCTAGAAACTACTAAACTGTAGTGTTCCAGGTTAACAGTGACATCTTCATTCATAGCAAAAACATCCCACTGGGCATAGTGAAAGCTGTCCTGAAGCTTCTGCTCAGATTCTTCTGTCCACACTTTAACAGTTTTTCTTAAAGTGGGAACGTTTGAGGAGCTGTTTGGATGCTAGATAGAGGAATATAGAGACATGATCCTGTGCTGTTGTCCAGTTTTGGGAATTTTCAAGCCTCTTCTTGTATTTTCTAGCTCAGATAACAATACAGTATCTGTACTGTCTCAAAGTTATACAAGTGCTTTCAAAAGAGACTGTCTGTAGACAACCCATGACAGTCAAGCACTACATAAATTAGTGGGTTTTTTTCAGTTTATGTGAACTATGGTTCAAAATCATTTAAAATTGCTCATTACAAACATCCATCACCACTCAGATTATCCAAAACATACACAGATTAAGACTGAAATTGTGAGAGATTTGGTTAGGCACCTACCTCACTGGGTCAGATGTTTAGGTAATGTCCTCTGCGCAGACCTTATTCAATTAAAGCCTCTGATTATTTATCCAACTCTCTCAGACTGATAATATTGTCTAATGTGCCGCCATCTTTGTTTGGAGCAACCTTCAATGAGAATTTACTACTTAATGAGTAATGTCTGATAATGTATGTCATCCAAAGTCACCTGCCAAATAACAATGTCCTACTTAAATTTAGAAAAAAAAAACTTTATGAGGTGTACTTCAAAAGTACTTTAAAATCTGTAAGACTTTTATTAAAGTTGTCCACAGTTTAGTTAGTGTGATTAACAATTGTTACTTGTGGATGGATGGCTAATACTTAATTAGAACTTTACAGAATCTCAAGAAAAAATATAAATATTATAAAAAACAACAAACCTCCCATACATACACAAGAACGTCTGGCTTGCCAAATGATAAGAGATCTATTGTCATCTAAAAACAGGCTTGTAGGAGGTTGTAAGATGGATGAAATTGTGGTCAGATCTCCTAGCTGTACCCAGAACTGAAGCGTGGCAAAACAACTCCTGATGCCGAAATGGAAAATAAGCACCCTTCTTCAATCAAAATGGATAAAACAAATTTATTGTATCCTCTCATATTAGGAATATTTACATCATTTTCATTGCTTTCTTCACTTAAATTTTTTACTTCCAGTTAAAATCCATTGTTTTAAAGTATTTGAGTACTTGCGTTGTCTTTCGGTATGTATTTTTTTTCCGTTCAGATTTTGTGCTCCCGACTTCTTTTTAGGACCCATTTTCTGTCATGAATGGAATAGGAATGATAATGATAGTTAAAAATTAAAATAATTTGATTTTCTATTGTATTAAATGTCAGTTCAACATTCATTATTAGAATAAATAAAAACATACATCCATCCATCAATCCATCATCCAACTTGCTATATCCTAACTACAGGGACACGGGGGGTCTGCTGGAGCCAATCCCAGCCAACACAGGGTGCAGGAAACAAAGTCTGGGCAAGGCACCAGCCCACCACAGGGCACACACACACACCCACACCAAGCACACACTAGGGACAATTTAGAATCGCCAATGCACCTAACCTGCATATCTTTGGACTGTGGGAGGAAACTGGAGCACCTGGAGGAAACCCACACAGACATGGGGAGAACATGCAAACTCCCCGAGAAGCGAACCCGGGTCTCCTAACTGCGAGGCAGCAGTGCTACCACAGCGCCACCGTGTAAATAAAAACATTATATCATATTTCCTTTTTTTCTATTTTTTTAGCCAAATCTATAAAACGATGTAAACTAATATTTTACACAAAATTAACTTACCTTAAATAACGGCAGAAACACAATGAGAGCATAGAAATACGAGTAGACAGAGGATCACTATGAGCGTGTAATGATTGGTTGTGAACCGTGGTTCTAACAATAAAGGTGTGCAACGCTCAGTTGTGCATTTAAATATTAGTGGCATGGCAGTTTTCAAGCAGTGCGTCATTCTCATTCTTATTTTACTTAGAACTGCACTTTTATTTCCAGTAATTCGGCTGTGATTGTAAAAGACAATATAAACACATTTCAATGTGCAAGTTGTTTACAAAATCATAAAAAGTAAAGGGAAAAACTGTATCTATAAAAAATGTGCTAATTTTCAGTGATATTAATGTTTTTATACATTTTCTTTCTTCTTTTTAACCTGGAACAACCATGTCATCGATTGGTGCCTTTCGAAGATCGGTGCCTGGTGCGGGTGCACAGTTCGCACCACCCACGCTACAGTTCTGGCTGTGCCACAGATTTAAATTTAATGGCAATAACAGTTTTAAAGAGCAGGCCCCACTTGTTGTATCTACGAACATGTTGGTAGAAGTTGGCTCCTTCTAAAGCTGCTCTGGCTAAAGTCACCAGTATTCAAGGGTAAGAATGATTCATCATTAGAATGTTGGTAACAGAGTGAATCATTTTTGTTGCTGAGTTAATCAAAACTAATCAGGATTGTGCTATTTCCCCATTAATGTGGACAAGTTCAGTCAGTATTTCAATGTCTGCATTACACATTTTAGTTTAAATGTAAAGTGGTTTGGTGTTTTCTTTTAACAATTGCTCATTCACATAGATGTCCAACACCAATTCAAGTCAGCATTATAACAGCATCTGAAAGAATGCTACAGTACCTAAACTTGCCTCTGACTCACCATGAGATTTAACTGCTCATCCCACTTATTAAAAGTGAATTATACCGTATATAGAGATAGGCCAGATGTGAAACATATTCACCTTACATTTACCGTTACACAGGATCTTAGCCCTTGGATGACCTGCTCTTCCGATAAGGTGTAACAGGGGTGCTGCCAGTTGAGTATGGGAATATTTAATACACCCCACTTTATGTTCATCAGATTCTCTTATATTTCCAGGTGTTGCAGATGTATGGTAGCCTTCAGATCCTCTTTGCTTTTCCAGTGAGTTCTGCCAAGTTCGCATACGTATTATCCAAAAGACAGTTGAGGTGAGCCAGTGCTTGGGTTTATAATGAAAGCAGCATATCATTAAATTAAAAGTTCATTTATAAATGTAAAGTGACAAGACAGATACCAGATCATATCTAATCTGCTCATTAATATGATTAATATATTTCATATTCAGATTATTTTTTTAAACTTTCTCTACATGCATCGCAGTAAGGAGACCTGGGTTCGCTTCCCGGGTCCTCCCTGCGTGGAATTTGTCTGTGTGGGTTTCCTCCGGGTGCTTCGGTTTCCTCCCACAGTCCAAAAACATGCAGGTTAGGTGCATTGGCGATCCTAAATTGTCCCTAGAGTGTGCTTGGTGTGTGGGTGTGTGTGCCCTGCAGTGGGTTGGCGCCCTGCCCGGGGTTTGTTTCCTGCCTTACGCCCTGTGCTGGCTGGGATTGGCTCCAGTAGACCCCCGTGACCCTGTGTTAGGATATAGCAGGTTGGAAAATGACTGAATGACTGACTCTACATTGGATAGATGTAGTATTGTATGTCTTACTAACTTGTGACTTACTCATTCAATATAATACATACATTAATAAAGAGAAATAAACTATTTTGATTTTCTTTGGTTAGAAAAATAGCTAAGAATATAATGTTATAGATAATGCTCATGTAAAGAATGATAGTGATTATTAAGGGTACTATAAAATGTTTTACATTCACGGAAAAGTTATAAATTTCCAGGCATCTTCACAAAAAAAAAGTTTGGAGCAGGATGTCCATGTGATGACCTACTGCCCGTGCAGAATATAACATCAAAAAGTTTTTTTGATTTAAGAACTCGTGGTGCGCAGTTTCAGCAACGGATAGTGTAAATGTCGCACCTTCAGCCATTCCTGCACTGTGTGTTTGACACAGCCATATGGTAATATATGGCCATAGATTTTCTTTTTTTTTTAAGTGTACTTAGGCATTTTTAAAATACAATGTAACTAACTGCTCAGACTTATATTTTCCTTCTAACAAGACATAGGTCATTGAACTTTAAATGCTTTAATCTACCTGTGCTCCAGTTGTTAAAAATAAAAACAAATCTCACAGCTTTGCATTTGTGAAGCACGTTAAGATCAGTAAATTAATTTGAATTTTCTATAGCACAAACTTCAAATCTACCCTGACTCGATGCAAGACTTTGAGTCGTTTTACCTGCTTTTGCTCCAGTTGTAAAAAAATTAAAGAATAGCAGCACTGCATTTGTAAAGCACTTTGAGACGGGCGAATAAACTTTTATTTTAAATAGTACAGGGCATACCATCACAAAATACTTTACAAAATAAAGTAATTTGAACTAACAGGATAAAATACAAGGTCATGAAAATATCAAAAAAAAGAAACTAAGTCTGTACACAAATATATGTACTATGTAAAAGTAACCTTAATGTTTGATTTGATAAGAAATTGTGATCTCTGTAGATGGAATACTTGCCAAAAAGTCAAAGTTTCTTTTTATTCTCATTTTAGCTTATGATACTTTAAGAAAAAAAAATGTTGTTGGCATCCTGGCAGACTTTCTATATCTGTATGCGAATACAATATACATAAATAAATGACCTGTTTTGATTCATGGTGCTGTGATGCACGGAGCTTTGCTTTCTTATAATATATGTTGGTATGACTTCCATTTCTTTTCTCAAGGGTAAATGTGAACAGATTTATGTATGAGTTTTGAAGCATCAATGTATTCTGTGCTTCTATATATACAGCACGGTAGCTTAGTCCCTTTTTGTAACTTCTAGCTTCTTAGCATTACTGCATTCTCCCAGTAACAGCTTTCAGTTGTATGCCGAGTTTTGCATCTTTTCAAAGAAATCAATCCCTCCATTTTCCAAACCCTCCTTTTACTGTTACAGGGTCATGACAAGTAAGACCAGTCTGAGTGGAAGTGAAGCCAAGGGAAATCCTTGGAGGACATAGTCATGAACACACCTAATATTCATACACATAGCAACCCCTTTTAGATCCGCTTTTCAAGCTCATCTGTTTAATTTTTGTATTGGTAAAACCAGACATGGGTTTAGACACAGGGGGGAGAGAAAAACTCCACACAGACCGTGTGCAAGCTTGAAATCAATCCCAGGATGCCGCAGCCATGAGGAAGCCATGCGAACTGCTTTTTGAAAGAATACCAAGAATAACTTTAACAACGTAGCACATATTTTATATTTGGCATAAGACTTACGATTCAATTCATTTTTTTTCTTATTAAAGGATAAATTTGGAATTTTTCAAGACAAAGTTATTCCTTCATAACATGCACCATACAGTGCCTTCCATAATGATCGGGACAAATACAGATTTTTTCATGATTTACCCCTTTGCTCCATAGTTTATTATAAATCAAACAATTCAGACGTGATTAAGGCGCACATTACAGACTTTCATTTAAGGGGATTTGCATACATTTCAGTCACTCTATGCAGGAATGACAACATATTTTATACATGGTCCCCCCATTTCAGGGCACTATAGCTCTTTACAACTATATACAGTATATGAAAAGGATAATAATAAGATCAACTGTTAGTTAAACTGGAAGCCGGTGAATTGATTTAAAGGAATACTCCAACCAAAAATATTTTTTTGTATGTTAGTTAACCCATGTAGTTTGTGGTTTAGACTGAGAAAAAAAAAATTAATCTCATGTTTTTAATACAGAATAGAGACAAAAAAGTTTATAACGGAATACAGTAATTCCTCGCTATATCGCGCTTCGACTTTCGCAGCTTCACTCTATTGCGGATTTTAAATGTAAGCATATCTAAATATATATCACGCATTTTTCGGCTGGTTCGCGGATTTCTGCGGACAATGGGTCTTTTAATTTATGGTACATGCTTCCTCAGTTTGTTTGCCCAGTTGATTTCATACAAGGGACGCTATTGGTGGATGGCTTAGAAGCTACCCAATCAAAGCATGTATTACATATTAACTAAAACTCCTCAATGATATAAGATATGCTTCCCGCGCGGTGCTTCTTTGTTTGCTTTTCTCTGTCTCTCACCCTCTCTGACATTCTCTGCGCCTGACGGAGGAGGTGTGAGCAGAGAGGGGCTCTTTGCTTAGAAGATACGGACGCTCCTCTAAAAAATGCGGTGCTTCGGCATACTTAAAAGCCTAAAAGCACGTATTGATTTTTGATTGTTTGCTTTTCTCTCGCGCGCTCTCTCTCTCTCTGACATTCTCTGCTCCTGACACGCATTCTTTGAAGTGGAAGATATGTTTGTATTCTTTTAATTGTGAGAAAGAACTGTCATCTCTGTCTTGTCATGGAGCAGAGTTTAAACGTTTGACTAAAGGGTGTTATTTCATGTCTAGAGGGCTCTAATAATGTTAACAGTGTGGGAGAGTTTATAAGGGCTTAAAATATCTAAAAATAACCATACAAACATATGGTTTCTACTTTGCAGATTTTCATCTATCGTGGGGGGTTCTGGAACGCAACCTCTGCGATCGAGGAGGGATTACTATACAACCCAATGGTGACCAATATTGTAGAACAGCAAATTGTGTAAAACTGTCCATGTGTCGTATAATCCACACGCCAATTATCCAGTTGTATGCAGTAGAGTGATTCAAATAGCCTTTTCAGTTGATTTATCTGTCTTTTGTAAATTGTTGATATTACATCATGAGTCTGACATTGTCATAGTATATTATAGGATATGAGCTGTTGTTTTAAAGTTTTTGAACAATTTCATAATTTATTTTTCTTTAATACATAGTTTGGAAAATGATGATCCGCTGTGGCAAGCCCTAATAGGAGCAGCCAAGAAAGGAGATGTTATAATACACAGAATGCATACATCATGGGGGCCGGGAGCTAGCATACTGTAATAGATTTGCTCACCAAAGACAGTCTGTCTTAAAACAACATATCAATAAAGACCCAGAAACATTATAAAGTATTGCGGCACTAAATGGCAAACCTACTTTTTGCCACTAGGCAGCTGTAATTAAACGGGGGGTTTGGGGGGTTTTAATATGAATTAGGCAACACTATCTTCACCATCTATCTGCTATCTGGTTCTTTTACAACTCATTATTGTGGTCTCTTTGGAAACTTAAGTGAAAAGCAGAGTTCAAGATGTGAAGATGGAGAGAATGGGATATTAGTTTAGAGCTCTTTGTCTGGTTCCCCTTAACTGTGCATTAAAAACAATGATTTCAAGCAAAAGAAGATTAAGTGTAGACATGATTGAATTGTTTAAAGTTATGAAAGGATTTGGTTCAATGGATTGAGTTATTTTAAAATGAGTTCCTCAAGAATACGGGGACAAAGTTGAAAACTTGTTAAGGGTGAATTTTGTAAAAATATTAGGTAGTTTTTCTTCACACGGAGAACCATAGACACCCTGAATAAGTGACCAAGTAGTGTGCCAGACAGTAAGACTTTAGGAACTTTCAAAACTCAACTTGATGTTATTTTAGAACAAGGGTGGGCAAAGTCAGTCCTGGAGGGTTGCAGTTGTTGCAGGTTTTTGTTCCAACCCAGTTGCTTAATTAAAAAACAATCCTCGTCAATATTTGAATTTCATGGCTTGTTAGTGCTTTAACTCTACCATGTCAGGTTTTCTCATATCTTATATTTTTTTCCTTTCTAAGGATATCATCCAAATGATTTGAAGACTAAAACAGATGAGTAATTCTCAGCCCTTCACTTTTTTCTATTTAATTAAACAAACTAGTGCACAATAAATACACACAGATGTAAATGGAAACAAGCTAAATTGAGAAATGCTGGCTTCTTTTGTCATTTGGATCTGATTGCTAATAAGGGGTAATTAAAAACCAAGAATACAGCTGTTTAAGACTAAAATAAGCAATAAGGGTTCAAAATCTTAACAAGCGAATCAACTAAAGTGAAGCAGAAGTGTTACTTGAGCAATAAGTACTTCTTATTAACCAGTTGGGTTGGAACAAAAACCTGCAGCCACTACAACCCTCCAGTAATGACATTGCCCATCCCTGTTTTAGAAGAATTAAGTGGATAAAACAGGCGAGCTTGGTTGGGCTGAATGGCCTGTTTCTGTCTAGATTGTTCTAATGTTCTAAGAATTAAGTCTCATTGTTAAATTCCTGTTATTAACCTTGTGTTCTCAATAAATCGCAATTCTCACACGTGCATCATCACAAATCTCTTACAAAAGGCTGAAAACAGGATGTAGGCCTTGAAAACCAAAAACCAGATCTGCCCCAAACCATTAGGCCTCGCCACCATAGGCATTGTGGCCTCAAACTTATAAGTCAGGCTTATGGATCAAAAATAGAGAAAATTCTTTTAAAATCACAAACAGTTGGAAAAAACTTTAAAAATCTCTATTCAAGTAAAAATTGTTTCTTTGAATATTTAAAGAAGTTTTTGAAAGATTAAAAAGGACTAAAAATAAAGAAAGAAAGGTATTTCAAAACACAAGGTACCAACAAACAAACATTCATCAATACAAAAGTGTCAACAATAACAACAATGTATTTCTTGTATAGCCTAAAATCACACAAGAAATGCCAATTGGGCTTGTACAGGCCCTGTTTCTTTAATCACCCCGCCCAACCTTGACTCAATATAAAGATAAGAAAAATCAATAAAGAAAATGTTTATCAAAACATACAACATCCATCCATCGATTATCCAACCCGCTATATCCTAACTACAGGGTCACTTGGGTTCCAGCCAACACAGGGCACAAGGCAGGAAACAAACCCCGGGCAGGGCACCAACCCACCACAGGGCGCACACACACTTGGGACAATTTAGAATCACCAATGCACTTAACCTGCATGTCTTTGGACTGTGGGAGGAAACCGGAGTACTCGGAGGAAACCCACGCAGACACGGGGAGAACATGCAAACTCCAATGTGCCATCGTGCCGCCCAAACATACAACATGAAAAAAAATTAATAATATTTACAAAAGAATATTTTAAAAAAGCAAAACAAGTAAAAAAACAGAAAACACACTGGTGTCATGGATAAAACCCTAGATGATCCATGACACCACCCAAACCACTCATATCAGGATCATTATGTAGAAGGAGTAACCTAGTTGTAGCGTGCTGTATTATCATGAAATTTGTGAGACTTACACCGGGTATGTTTATTGGGTTCATTTACTCTTGCCCTTGAAGATTAACACACAAACATAGAGGTATACTTACACATGAATTCATTTTCATCAGCTCTAACAAACATGCAGATGTCATCGTGACACACATAAAAACACAACTGTTTTGGTTATAGGCCACTTAATAACCAAACTATATCTTGCTTTTGCTGCAGTTGTTCAATTTATTGAGGAGAAACCTCAATAGCCTTAATAAACCCTGTGAATGAGAAAAGTAGCATCAAACTCACACTTGGTACCCATTTATTATTTCAATCACTCTAGAAGAAAGAAAAGCTATAGACATATATAAAAGCAATGTGGTATTTATTAATGTGTAATAATACCGAATAAAAGAATATACGAGGTGAGACACAAAATTAACCAGATTGGTAAAAAAAATATATATTTATTGATGAATTACAGCATTCTACATTGTCACCTTCTATATACTCCCCCTCCCGATCTCTACATCACTCCATACGTATCTTCAATTGATTGAAACTGTGCTGGAAGTCTTCTTGCTTGAGGCTCTTCAACAGGCTTGTTTTTGTTTTCAATTCATCCATTGAAGAAAAATGTGTTCCCTTCAGGAAGCTAAATCAGGCAAATAAGGAGGATGATCGAGGACAGGAATGTTTTTGTCAGTCAAAAACTGCTTTATGGAAAAAGAGAAAATTCACAAGAAATTTGATGTTGATTCGCTGTTCGATTTTTTTCACCCGACATTATCGTGGCAACTTGTGTAGGGATTGTCGTGCAAATACCGGCTGGGCTATTCACGAGATATACGTAGCAGGTCGATGGTTTGAGAGGGTGTGTAGAAGGGGATATACTTCTGTTATTCACATTCGGCTGACCTCCAGACAATTTTCTAGGAAAAGGAAAGCCCCAAGCCCAGTCACCTCATATAATAAGAAGTAAAATAGATAGCAAAGTTTGGATCTAAACAATCTTAGAAAAGCTTACTGAAAATAAGAAGTGTCAAGGGGTGGATGTTCTGGGCTGGTTTTGGTTCAATGATTGATGTTGTTCATAGTAATGTTTTCTGACATCCAAATAAGATGATCTCACGTTTCTTCTTCTGAAGTCACCATTCCGTTGTTATTTTTCTTCCTCTTCTTTTCTCCTATTTAGTCGATCAGATGAGCCATATTTAAGTAATAAAATAAATATGTGGCGTTTTGGGATATGCAACATTGCACACATTTGATTGGCCATTCTGTCCCAATGATGGATAACTCTGATCAAAGTGTTGGATCTTTTAAGTACCTCCACACTCCTTCTTTTCCCAAGCTGTAAACTAATTCAGTAATTCCTAATCCTATGGCATCAGTCCTTTCACAAATTATAAATTCATTAAAACAGGTGCTGTGGTTTGTGCTTAGGTAATAAATTAATTGAAAAAGTACAATACAAAAGATGGCTTGCAGTGGTTTTAAGTCCTGTAAATTCAGTTCATCCTAGTTTGTTTGAGCAAAATTATTAAAATTTAGTTTGCAATTGTTTTACATTTCTTTCAGAAAAATCAGTAGGCAACATAATTCTATGTGGAGCAGGGCTACAAACATCACCTCCCCAGAGTCTAAATGTAACACGTTATTTTTTCCCTTCAGGTTTGTTTTTTGTATACACCTGTGAATATTATGCATGTTCCCTACAGATTCTAGTTAGGTAGACATCTGTTTTCTGTAAAAGTAAAAGTTGTAATATCATAGGTCTATTTTCTTATTTCAGCACTGCTAACTTTTTGTAAAACAGAATTTTGAAGATTTTATTAATAGTCTCCATTTTGTTAATCTACCTGCTTTGTGGTTATGATGGTTCAGTATTGACCTTGAGTAAAGGTGATATTGTTCTATACTGTTATCTCTGCTTTCCTTCAGTTTTTCAACCTGCTACTTATAACCTTTTGTGAATTTAAGACAATATAAAAAGCTAGGTATAAATAAGTTGCATTATTGGTAAATACTAATGAGGAGTGAAGCAAAATTTCATCTTTTATTGGCTAACCAAGCTGATTGCAATATGCAGCCTTTCAAGGAAGCTAAGGCCTCTTCTTCAGTCAAGAAAAAAACTTGGGTTACTGCTGGAGGAGGTGTTGCTGAGGCCAGCAGGGGGCCCTGTGGTCTGAATGTGGATCCCATTTCCCCAGTGCAGTGACGAGGACACTGCGCTGTAAAAATGGAGCCATCCTGCAAATGAGACTTTAAAACTGAGGTCCTGACTCTCTCTGGTCATAAAAGATCACTGGGCATCCTTTGCAAAGAGCAGGGTGTATCCTGCACACGTCAGCCTAGCCATTCTACCCACCTAATCATTCCCTCTAATCGTCATCTCTAATTGGCCATCTCTCTCTCAACTTCAACTTATAGCTCATGTGTGGTGAGCGTACTGGTGCAAAATGGCTGCCGTTGCATCATCCAGGTGGATGCTACACATTAGTGGTGGTTAAAGTGGCTCCTTGTTCACTATCAAAAGCACTAAATACATGTAAATAATTATTATTATTAAGGTGCAATACAGAAACTGGAGTTGCTTGTGTTTATAAAAATACTAGGAAAGAAACAACATTCAAAAAATTTTAAGTGTGTCCTCTTCGATTTCTTACATTAACAGACCTCACCAACCTAATTTTTTTTAGCAGAAGAAGAGAACAATGAATAATCAATATCTTTTGATAAGATAACTGTCTAACAAAGACTTTTGAAGTTTTTGATACTGTAGTACTAGGGTGTTGAGTTTTCCTTACAATGTGGATCTGTAATCCGATCTCCCAGGTCAGTCAGAGTGATGTAAATAGACTCCATATTTAGCCATAAAACTCTTGCCTCTGTTCAGAATGTGATACAGTTTAGAATCAGTTTAACTTCCCATTCCTTCCTCTCCTTTTGTGTCTTGAAGTTGCCCATAAGCCCTGTATCTTTAAAAACATTCTTGCCGTGTCCATTACTGCTGAAGTGAGCTCCGACAAGAGCATGTCTTTTGCTGTTCTTAATGCGTAAGTTCATTCTTTGCCACAGAGTTTGTTTAATTTTCTCCAGTGCTGGCAAATTTCAGGCACAGAATTATGAAGATATGTAATGAACTACATAGTTCTCCAGTGGTTCCTGTTAAAAACAGAGATTTAGTGCGTATAGGCAGATTTTTTCTTGGGAAAACGGGACCCTTCACAATTTGTGTTTTAGAGGCCACTGTATTATTGCCAGTAATAAGAGGGGGCTATGCACTGGCTTTAAAAAAACAAAAATGCAGATGACACAGGAGGAAAGAAAAAAACATAGGAGTGGCGAGGATACAAAAAAGCAAGGAAAGCTAAACACAGAGGACACCAATAAACCTGCATCTGCATTGGGAATGGCTAAATTGCTCGACATCAGACAGTTTGGGATTATATGAAGATGTTGGAGATCATTTAGATGAGGATTTTTTTTCCTGGACAGAGAACTGGTGAGCCATAACAGTTTCCTGTCCTGGATATCACACTGACTGATTAAAGGGATTCCATGCTGACACATTTGACAGTTAACGGAAATAGTTGCAAAAACTGAAAACTGAATGGGATTGTTTACTTTAAAGGAAATAGGGGCTTATTTAATGTTTTTTACATACTAGGGGGCTCCACCCCTGCTCACTTCGCTCGCCAACCTCCGTTTTTGTTTTTTTGGATACACACTTTTAAGATTTTTTTTTTTCTGTAAAAACAATATTTTGAATCTTTTCATTACCAATGTGCTGAATCTTTTTAATGAGGTTTTTTTCCTGCCTTGTTAGGATATAGCGGGTTGGATAATGGATAGATAGATAGATAGATAGATAGATAGATAGATAGATAGATAGATAGATAGATAGATAGATAGATAGATAGATAGATAGATAGATAGAACTTTATTTGTCCCCAGGTAGAAATATGGCTTTTTACAGAAGCTCTTTAAATAAATAAATACATCATAAATGAAATTTGTTATTTAAAATGAGGTGTGTTACCCTTCTATGATGGATTGAAATCTAAGTAAGCGATGAAGACCTTGGTGCACTGCAAATGTTAATACTGAATACACTATCTGTAGGATTGTACAGTATCTTGTAATGCATGTAGTACTTAAATTGATTGAATTTGTCATTCCAACAGATGGTGTATCACAAACATTTGCAGTAATAAAATGCTTTGCATTTTTCATTCCAAAAATGGTGCATCAAAAACATTGCACTGCTTTTATAAATCCCTTACCAAATGGCATAAAACGGAGGTGTAGCAACCAAATGGACTCACAGATACAGAAACACACACTCATCCATTAATGTGGATAAGTAAGCATGTTTCATCAGGTATTACAACACAAAAATGTTACTTTCAGATGCTCTCTGTGGCTGATGTAAGTTGTAACTGAGCACATTTCAGTTAAATTAAGCTTTAGTTTCGGATTCTCTAGACCTTCTTCTCACATAAATCAATGACACCTTAGATAAATTACTCTGAATAACTGCTGTAAACACTAATGACAGCATTCATCAAAACTAGAACATTACCATATTGAGCAGTTGTCTATTTGCTCTGAGCCATATGGGCGGAAACAATGTACTGCTGAAAGTTAACACAGAAGATATTATTTTATGATAATGTTTATACATATTTGATTAAGAAGCAATAATAGGATAACTAACAGACTTCAAATTCTCAAGTGTTATTATTAAAACATAACTATTAAGATCTTGCCACAATAACCAGGCAAACACTATTTTCTCAGTGGCTAATGATTAATGAATAAATTGATGCAAGTTGTCTCAGGCATAAAATTGAAACAGACTGGCTATTCTGTATGTATGTGTGTTTGTGTTTGTGGGCATGTATATAGTGCATAGGAGTACCCTGGTGTGGAACACCACTACATGTAGCGAATACCATTCAAGACAGGAGCAATGTGAAAAGAAATGACAGAGGGTGATGACAGCTTATATGCCACTATGTACCATAATTATATAGGGAGGTCCTAGAAGGGTTGGGCGGCACGGTGGCGCAGTTGGTAGCACTGCTGCCTCGCAGTTAGGAGAGCCAGTTTTACTTCCTGGGTCCTCTCTGGGTGGAGTTTGTATGTTCTCCCCGTGTCTGCGTGGGTTTCCTCAGGGTGCTCCGGTTTCCTCCCACAATCCAAAGACATGCAGGCTAGGTGAATTAGCGATTCTAATGTCCCTAGTGTGTGCTTGGTGTGTGGGTGTGTGTGTGTGTGTGTCTGTGTGCACGCGCCATGCGGTGGGCTGGCGCCCTGTCCAGGGTTTGTTTCCTGTCTGGCACCATGTGTTGGCTGGGATTGGCTCCAGCAGACCCCCGTGACCCTGTAGTTAGGATATAGCGGGTTGGATAATGGATGGATGGATGGTCCTAGAAGGAGTAGTAGCAGAGGCACAGCATTAGAAGAAGAAGAATGGGGGCAATGAGTAATGTGCTAGTAGTCTTTTAGTCTGGTAGACTGCAAAAGGGAAGCCTATTATTGTTTCTGACTTTTTGCTAGATAGCTTAAAAGGCATGACACCCTATGAGGTTACCTTGCTTTTTAAATATAATCTAGGCCTCAAGACTGAAGAAAAACATGTTGAGACTTAAGAGATCCAGAGGCCATTACTGATTCCAGAAGTGATTTAGGGACTCGGCCTGAATCAGGATCTGGGTGAAAAAACCCACCTGGCCAATGACCTAGTAAGATGGAGCTGGGAAGATAAGTGTTGGTCAGCAGAATCCATCTGACCTTTTGAGGAGAGACCAGAGGTGTGTTCAGAGATGTTAAAGAGGAGAGTTAGAAAAGCATTGGGGACTGGGAATGGCAGGCTGTGCCAACTTGTTTGGGAAAGTATTTAGTGGAACTATCTGTGTATTACTTTAAAAATCTCCTGTAAATATACAGTATTTTTATGTAATAAATATTTATTAGCCTAATTGCCATCAGTTTGCCTTTGTGCATAGCCTCTGGTAGCATGTCAGTATTTATTTTTTTTTAAATTGTAGAAATTTCTAAAATCTTATTTTGTTTTCTGAGGTATTGAGTGCAATTCCCAGTGTGATGGAAGGTCAAGGTGAGACAACTTATAAGCACTAAATGTCCCCCAAGATATTCAGTGGCAGCAACAGGGCAGCCCTGCCCAGGGTTTGTTTCCTGCCTTGCACCCTGTTTTGGCTGGGATTGGCTCCAGCAGACCCCTGTGACCCTGTAGTTAGGATATAGCAGGTTGGATAATGGATGGATATCTTCTTAAATAATACACTATTGTGGCTGTCCGTTTGTCTGTCCAAGATTTTAAATTACCTGTAGCTCGCAAACCGTTTGAACTATTGACCTGAAATTTGGTACACATATACTACGTCGTCTCTACTGTCCGCTTTCAAGGTGATTATTTTTATTACTCTTTTTATTTTTATTTTATTTTATTGTAGAATCAGCTCTTGGACAGCCAGGCTGCCGTGTGGTGCATGCGTATGGCTTAATCATTTTTGAGGCAGATTGAAGACTTAAGCGCCAGCTCAAGTGAAAGTTAAAGGAAAACGTACTCAGTAATTGCAACACAAAAACTGACTTAATCTGTTTTAACACGAAATGATGCCGAAAAAAGAAGAGAAGAAGCAGGCCGCTAGGGTGGAGAAAAGAAGAGCTGTTCAGGAAGCAGCAAGCGCATCAACCTATGAGCAAACGAATGGTAAACATACAGAGAAAGAGGATAAAAACTGTAAGTCAAGTGTATTCACTGCATGTTATTGTTCAGTTCACTGTTATTGGTATTTATATATATACTAGCCAACCCGCGGCGTAGCATACGCCACATAATTATCAACGTGAACAGTCAACGTGGCTCACAGGTACATGTGGACTGTAACACAGACCAAAGTGAATGAGGATGTGTTTGGTGACGTGTTGGGGGCGGGCACATGAGCAAGCAGTGCGCATGCCTCGAGAGTGAGGGTGGACGTGGAAGGAGGGTTAGAGTGGGCGTTCGGGGCTCTGTCGTGCGTACCCCATGGTCGGGCGACTCGGTCGATTATATATACAGTGGAAAATCGGTTTACGACCAGAGTTTTGGAATGAATTATGGTCATGAACCGAAGTAATTTCCCCCACAGGATTGTATGTAAATACAATTAATCTGTTCCAGACCGTACGAACTGTATGTAAATAGCAGAAATATAGTTAATTATACCATAGAATGCACAGCGTAATAGTAAACTAAATGTAAAAACATTTAGTAACACTGAGAAAACCTTGAACAACAAAGAAAACTAACACTGCAAGAGTTTGCGCTATAGTGCTATGAGCCGCTCGCTAAAAGCAGTTTTTTTAATGAGTTTTAAGTACAGGGGAAAAAATTAACATTTGAACAATCTGTAATTTAATAAACAACCAAGAAAAGTAACATTGCAACAATGCACGCACGCGCCTGTGTGTATGTGTCTCTCGTGCGGCTGTGTGTGTGTGTCTCTCTCGTGGTGTGTGTGTCTCTCTCGTGTGTGTGTGTGTGTGTGTGTGTGTGTCTCTCTCTCTCGTGTGTTTCTCTGTCTCTCGCACACCTCTGTGTGTGTGTGTCTCTCTCTCATGTGTGTGTGTGTCTCTCTCTCATGTGCCTGTGTGTGTGTCTCTTTCGTGCGTCTGTGTGTGTCTCTCTCGCGCGCCTGTGTGTGTGTCACTCTCATGTGGACTGTAGCACAGACGAAAGTGACTGAGGCTGTGTTTGGTGAGTTGTTGCGTGCCTCGAGAGCGACGGTGGACGCAGGAGGAGGGTTACAGTTGGCAGGTGGGGCTCTGTCGAGCATATTCCATGGCCTTAGAGTTTGTGGGCAGGGCTCTGTGACTTGGTGGGCGTGCCCCTCTGTCTTGCTTGTGCTCACTGTCTTGTGTGCCCTTAATGAATTATATATATATATAGATTTTTTTTTCACAAAAGTGCTTCTGTGGGTCACCCTCCAGCCTCATCTATCGAGAGGAGGTTGCTTGTATTAATCTTCTCTTTTGTACCTTCCACAGTACAGAGAAAACATCCAATGAGGGCATCTGACTCAACCCCTTTTGGTTCCCTTCCTTTACAACTCACAGTTGCTGGAAGGAGTTTGGCGCAGGCTGCACTGCAGGACGGAGCTCCTTGCACCCCAACCAAAACCAATACCAATAGTTTAGTCAGCCTCACAGCATTCTTGATTTGATTTTCTTTGTTTGTTTATTGTACTGATGTGCATAACAGCCAACATTTTGTTATTACTTTTGGACTGATTTAAATGAATATATATATATATATATATATATATATATATATATATATATATATATATATTCATTTAGCAGATACTAAATGACTTACAAATTTAAAATTGTTTTTAAACTGATTTGACAAATAATAAGTGGTTAACCACAGGCTACCAGGCCAATTATATCATTTGTAGAATTTAGTGGCAGACTATAGCAGAATGTCATAGCCTTTCCTCAATTAAAATCAAAATCTTAAATTAAAAAAGAAAACAAAAAATGTAAAGCATCCTCAAGTCATTAGGTTCCTGTAACAAACTCTATTCACACCTTTTCTGGAGGATAGAGAAACAGTTGCCACACAGCAGTATCCCTCAAAATCTGATAATTGTTCATTTTTCTTGGTACAGTATGTGACAGCAACTAATTTAATTTAAAGTAAAAGTTCACTGTAACCACGGTGTAGTAAGTTTAGTTTGTCTGATATAAAAGTGAAATCTAATATACTGTATAACTATTATAAATCAAAATCCTAAGTGTCAAGCAATGAAGCATTCTTTAATGAGGAGAGTTTGTAGAGAGTAAAATTGGAAAGAGCTTTCCAAAACAACAGAAATGACATTATGGAAAAGAGTAAAGAAGTGCTTTGAATGATGAACAAGGCAGGAAAAAGGCCCTTTAAGTAGTTTAATATAAACCAAGGACTCATTCTTGACCCACTGGCTCTACTCACATAACAGTGGCACAGGGAGCTGGAGCCTTTCCCAGCAGAACTGGAGCCACGGCAGGAACCAACCCTGGACAGAGTGACTCATTCCTGTCACACAGGGCCACTTTTACACTTCTAATAAATAGAACATGTAGAAAATACGGATGTTAGGCAATGTTACTTCTTCTCATTGCTTTTCCTCCCACCTCTCTGCTGATGGTGCACAAATCTTCTTATATATCTCTTTCCACCCACAGGGTTTAGCTCAGATCTATAGCTGTCTCATTGCCATCTCATCCTGGATAACTGACCATCACCTTAAACTTAACCCTTCATTGTCAGATATGGTGTACTGGCCATCAGGTTCTTTTTCTTCATATTTGTCTCTAAGCATTGGTCTTAAAGATGTCACCCTTTCACCATCGGTCACGGTCAGGAATCTTGAAGTGACTCTGGACTCCGTACTTTCATTAATTAAATGTATTTCTTCAATGACCTAATCATATTATATCTTTCTTAATAATATTTAGAAGATCTGACCTTTCCTCAGTAATTATGCCACTCAACTCCTTGTTTAGGCACTGGTTCTGTCTCAGCTGGACTATTACATCTTTCTTTGGCCAGGGCTTCCTTCAACAGCTATTCAAAATCCAGCTCCTCCAGAATGCAGCTGCTTGACTGCTGTTCTCTATTCCTTGTTTCACTCCTACTACTCTTCTGCTTCTGTCTCTAACCTGGCTTCCATTTGCTGCAAAATGTTCAAAGCTCATATCTTAAACTCTTATTCTCTGAACTATTTGCTCTTTAATATCGCCAGTCTTTGGTCCATCCATATGTCCCTTCAAGAAGTCTCAGTTCTGCCTGTCTGCTGACTGGCCATATTTTTGTCAGACATATAAAGACTGGACTTCTCCACTCTTGCTTCAAAGCTGTGGAAAGATCTCCCTTTGGCTATTTGAACTGCACACAATATACTCATGTTTATGTGTCTTTTGAAGATACACCTTTTCTTAAAGTTTGTAGAGAGTAAAATTGGAAATTGCTTTCCAAAATAAGAGCAACAACATTATAGAAAAGAGGAGTAAAGAAGTGCACAGAATTCTGTAGTTTTCATTCTACAGAATATATGCTGCCGTACTGAAAGAGTTTTGGATACTGATGTGTGTTTTTGTTTAGTTTCTGGTATAATTATATAGCAGTAGTATGCCTCCCTCTTGCTCCTATTTTATCTTATTCTCTGTTGTTTTTGATTCTTGCACCTTCTAATCATTTATGTATGCATTATTACTTGTTCTATAAGACACCTTGAATAAAGACATCTGCTAAATAAGTAATGATAAAAAACGAGTGTCTGTGTATACAATACAATATAATACAGTTTATTTTTGTATAGTCCAAAATCACATAGCAAGTGCCGCAATGGGCTAGGCCCTGCCTCTCGACAGCCCCCCCAGCCTTGACTCTCTAGGAAGACAAGGAAAAACTCCCAAAAAACCTTGTAGGGAAAAATGGAAGAAACCTTGGGAAAGGCAGTTGAAAGAGAGCCCCCTGTGTATCTGTGTGTCCATCCAGTTGCTAGGGTTAGAAAAAGATAGATAGACAGATAGATAGACAGATAGATGGTGTGAAAAGGGTGGCTGAACGCACCCTTAGAAGAAGTGGTCGCTCCTCTGAAACCCCCTCTTAAAAAGGTGATACAATGGGAACAAGTACAGTTTTTTATCTCCTCTCTGCTCGATTAGCTCCTGGATTGCTGCTAATGCCGTGCCACGTGATCTGCATCTTGCGTGGCGCTTCAAACATTTAAAAGCCTGTACAGCAGCTGTCCTTTTGTCTCACTGCTTTGTCTTTTTACCCAGTTTTGCAGAATCCCGACTTCTCTAAGGATTTTGTTCTACAGACGGACACTAGTGCTTTTGGTTTAGGCGCTGCCCTGTCTCAGGTTTTTGATGATGAAGAGCACCCTATCACATTTTTAAATAGGGAATTGCCTCCTAGGGAACGCAATCATTCAACAATTGAGAAAGAATGTTTGGCGATTAAATGGGCTATGGATGCGCTCTGTTATTATCTATGGGGTAGTAATTTTACATTGGTGACTGATCACACTCTCCTTCAATGACTATACCATCAGAAAGATATGAACTGTCATCTCATGAGATGGTTCTTGAGCTTGCAACTATATAGTTTTACTGTCATTCATCGACCTGGCTCTGCACACATTAATGCAGATGTCCTGTTGCACCTGTCTGAACCTGGTTTGGAAAGTCACTTAATTCATGAAAATGTGAATAAAGCTGACAGAGGGGGTGTGAAGAGGGGGCTGAACAAACTCCTAGAAGATGCGGTCGCTCCTCCAAAACCCCCTGTTAAACGATGATACAATGGGAACAAATACAGATTTTTACATCCTCTTTGCTCGATAAGGTGCTAGATTGCTGCTGCTGCCATGGCACATGATCTGCATCTCATGTGGCGCTTTGAACATTTAAAAGCCTGTACAGCAGCTGTCCTTTTGTCTCACTGCCTTGTATCTCTTCTCCCCCAGACATCCTCTGCTCCGCTCCCGAGGCACGTCCCTATGAAGAGGAACATTTTCTATTCTTTCAATTGAGAGACGGAACTGTCCCCACTGTTTACTCACGGAGCTTGATTTACTCCTGAACGAGACTTATGTTTGTTTGATGTGTTTGGATAAAGTTCCTGTCTGTATAATCTCCTGTGTGATTCTGTGTAACTCTGTGACCCAATCGCAATAACAGATAGATAGATAGATAGATAGATAGATAGATAGATAGATAGATAGATAGATAGATAGATAGATAGTGTGGTCCCCGGCCGGGGCTGGAGCCCGGCTGGGACGCCCAGGAGGACGTGAGGAGGGCTTGTGCCTCCTCCAGACCGCGAGGGCCGTCCGTCCTGGTTCTATTGGGAGCCACGGGTCGAGGGCATGGAAGCCCTACCCTGTAGGGGCCCGTGGTTACCGCCAGGCGGCGCCCCGATGCCGGTTCATCCCGTGTGGCCCTCGGCCGGGGATGGAGCCTGGCCGGGACGCCTTAGAGGACCGGAGGAGGGCGTATGCCTCCTCCAGACCGAGTGGGGGCGTCCGTCCTGATTAGACAGGGGGCCTCGGGTACAGGGCTTGGAAGCCCAGCCCTGTAGGGACCCGTGGCCACCGCCAGGCGGCGCCCCAGTGCCTGTTTATTCCGGGAGCCCGGCACTTCCGCCACACCAGGAAGTGCCAGGGGACATCGACCGGGAGACACGGACGGCTTCCAGGTGCGCAGCGGCACTTCCGCCACACAGGGTGTGGCCACCGTTAAGTGCCGGAAGCAGCTGGAGCCCATCCGGCTCCCCATAAAAGGCCGCCTCCCTCCAGTCAGTAGTGCATGTCGGGAGGCAGCAGGACTGAGCTGGAGAGAGAGGACGGGAGGCGGCCAGGAAGGCACAAGGACTGTGGGCCCTGGACTTTGAGGAAATCGGTGCAGAGGCACTGGGGTCGTGTGAGTGTGCACTGGACTTTTATATTGTATATATTGTAAATAAACAGTGTGTGGGTTGAAAACATGTTGTCCGTCTGTGTGTGTCCGGGCCAGCGTTCACAATAGATAGATAGATAGATTATATAGTGAAAGGCACTATATAATAGATAGACATCATTCTGGTTTTCTGATTCATGGTGGTCGAAGATGTTTGTTTTTACACAGATAGACAGATATATCATATCTTTAAATAACTTAATACATAAATAAGTAGGGAAGTAAGTAAGTAAATAAAAACATAAATACACACACTTGGATCTGATCACAAACTAGAATGACTATAATGCAAGTAAATAAAAATTAAATAAAACTTCTGACTTGACAGTCCCAGTTTCAGTGAGGCATCATGCAAGTGTGTTACTGAAGGAGCACCTGTAGCATTTCTTGACACATTGCGAGGAGCCCTTGCTGTTCCATTCGACAATACTGAATGAGTTGAAGTTCCACCCCTACAAATTTCAGATTGTGCAGGAACTCAAACCCAATGACCACATGTTGCATCAACAGTTTTGTGAACAATTGTTGGCTAAAGTAAATGAGGACACCAATTTCATTATCAACTTGTGGATGACGAATGAAGTCCATTTTCACCTTAACGGATATGTTAACAAACAGAATTTCTATTACTGGGCACAGGAAAATCCTTTTGAGCTTCACCAGCGTCCATTACACAGCACCAAGGTTACAGTACGGTGTACTCTGTCATCGCATGGTGTCATAGGCCCTTACTTTTTTAAAATGAGGGGGACATTGCAACCACAGTTAAATCTGATTGGTATGTTGCTATGCTTGAAACATTTTTTGTAAATATCGAAAACATATAGTTTCAACAGGATGGAGCCACTTCACATACTGCCCAACAATCGATGGCAGCTATTAGACAATTGTTTGGAAGGCAACTCATTTTCACACAACAGTGACATTCCATGATCCCCACATCTCACTGTCTGTTTCTGTATAGACATCTTAAAAGTCAAGTGTACCACACACGTCCTGCAACCACTGCTGAACTAAAAAGGAGGATTGAAGAGGAAAGCGCTGGTATTCCTCTTGACATGTTATGTCAAACAATGCAGAATTTCCACAGCAGGCTGTCAGAATGTGTACGGAGAAATGGACAACACCTTCATGATGTTTTCTTCACAATATAAAATGAATATTGAATGAATATTGATTACCATTAATTGCATATCCTGTACAATACATTTCATCATTAAATGTATTTTGTAATGTGTTTATTCGTGCATTGAACGTCAATTGAAAATTTCCCATTTCCCTGCACCACCCAGGTATTATATATGTTAAATATAAATGTTATATATACTTGTAAATAGTCAAAACATGTAGAAAAAGGGAAAAAACTAATCAAAAATCAGAAAAATACAAAATTAGAGTCTAAAAATAAGAAAATTGGTCTTATTAGACTACTGTATCCTGCTGTCCAGTGGCAAATTTCTTTCAGCACTTTGGGCCACATAAATAAGCTTCTTCGTGTTGTGGGCAGTGGATGAATAAAAATAACAATAAATTTATGCTCATGTCGGAAAATGAAAGTTGTGACCTATCTTGGCTACAGTCGCTAAACCAATGCAGTAATACTTGCTGCTCCTTTTTCCCAGCAAAACACCTCAAAAAAACACCTTAAACAATAAGAATGTTCAGATTGATGAGCAACACTGAGAGGAAGTGATGAAAATGGGTCGACTCGATCTGAAGAGGATAAGGCCGCTGAGTGAGAAAGGTATTAGGTGTGTATCATTAAACCAGACCAAATGGACAAAATATTTATCAAATAAAAAATAAAACATGAGGTCTCAGTTGATTACTTAGATTTCACCCCATCTTAGATTGGTATTACGGCTAGTAATATTTATAAAATGTCGGAGAAAAAGCAAAACACTTCAAGAAAAGCCCACTCAAACACAGGAAAAGAAACCCAACAGAACAAAGAGAGAACATGCAAACTTTCATCAAGGAGCAGCATTTGAACCCACTCTCCGAGATCAGTAAGTCTGATGCACTAACCAGTGCACCACCATGCCACCTTTAAACTACAAACCCCAAAATAGTCAATACAACTCTAAATACTAATGAGAAGCTGTAGCAAATGTGAAGGACAGGAGTTGTGAAGGGGGCCGCATAAAGGTACAAAATGAAATTCTCTACTAAAAAAGTGCAGCTATTTTATTATAATTGTCATTTGTGTAATTGTGGCTTATCTTTATCAACAACCCTAAAGCTTTTTAGTTTAACTAATTTATGATCTGTCATAAAAATAACTTAATATTCCTGTATACATGGATTTATTTAATAATTTTGTTATTGATTTATTTCATTCCATGAGAGAAAAATGCTAAATAAATTAGAGAGATGTAAAAAGGCGGTTTTATTTTCCATAGTAATTATAGATAAAATGGCATTTGGAGCTATTTGACAATCACCATTTATCAAGCTCTTTTTATGTGGATGCTCACATGATTACTGGGACATTTTACAATTGTCTGTGCACTTAATAAACATGAAGGTGGCAAGGTGGCAGAGTGGTTAGTGCTGCTGTATTATTTATTATGTGTTATGTTAGGTCTGGGCAGCATGATGGTGCAGTGGTAGCACTGCTGTCTCCCAGTATGGAGTTTGCATGTTCTCTCTCATGTCTGTTGCTTTCCCCCGGGTGCTCCAATTTTCTCACAAAGTCCAAAGACATGCAAGTTAGGCGGATTGGCAATACTAAATTGACCCTAGTGTGTGCTTGGTGTGTGTGTGTTTTCACCCTGTGATGGACTGGCGCACTGTCCAGGGTTTGTTCCTGCCTTGTCACTACATTGGTTACCTGTGTTTTTAGAATTGACTTTAAAATAGTGCTTATGCTTTACAAAGCCTTAAATAATCTCGCTTCAACTTATATCTCGGAATGCATTTCACCTTACACTCCAAATCATAACCTTAGATCTTCAAATGAGTGTCTGCTTAGAATTACAAGAGCTAAACTTAAAAGAAGTGGTGAGGCGGCCTTCTGCTGTTATGCACCTAAAATATGGAAAAGCTGACCGATAAGGCTAGTACGGTGAAGCACTTTAAAAATATGCTAAAAACTCATTACTTTAACATGGCTTTCTCATAGCTTCATTTTAGTATAACCCTGATATTCTGTATATGCATTTAATTATCATTTTTTCATGGCTCCAAAAATCCATACTAACACCTACTTTCTCTGCTGTTCCCTTTCCGGTTTTCTGTGGTGCCGATCTGCGCCACCACCACATAATCAAAGCACACTGATGTCCCTACATTGACGGATTGAAGACAAGATGACCATCATCATCTAATTCTTCTATGTGAAGCCTGAGGACTGATTGAGATCATTGATATTAAGTAGAATGCCCAGTGGGGTCTGGGTGGTCTCATGGCCTCAGAACCCCTGCAGATTTTTTTTTTCTCCAGCCCTCGGGCCTTACTTTTTCTTTTTTAATTAGTATTGCCTAATTTTAATATTTTCTTCTTTACATTCTGTATAAATAAATGTTGTTCTTGTTGTTGTGCCCTATGCTGGCTGGGATAGGCTCCAGCAACCCCTGTGACCCTGTTCTGGACTAAGCAGATTAGAAAATGACTGACTGACTGTTAGGTTTGAATACAAAATGGGAGGTTTTAAAATTGAAAGTATGCCTTGTGAGAAGGATTTAGGAGTCACAGTGGACTCAACACTACTAAGAAGACTAACAGAGTGTAAGATTATACAGAGTACATGTAAAAGGACGTTATGCTCAAGCTTTATAATGCACTGGTTAGAGTCCATCTGGAGTACTGCATAGTTTTGGTCCTCAGGCTACAAAAAAGCATAGCAGCCCTGGAAAAAGTCCATACACTGCAAAAAATGAAATCTAAGCAAGTGAAAAGTACTTATATCATGATGCTAAATCTTTTTGTTCTTATTGTAAGAATTATTGACTTGTCAAAAAACTTGTATTTACAATTATTTAGCATGTTTTGAGACATCTTGTCAAGTAAATTTTGCTTACCCCATTGGCAGATTTTTTTTACTAAATAAAAGCAAAACAACTCTCATTTAAAGTTTTTTTTTTTGTCTAGTTTTTGCATATGCATTTTTTGTAGTGTAGAAGAGCAACTAGGCTGATTCCAGAGTTACAGGGGATAAGTTATCAGAGAAAATTAAAGAGCTGAGCCTTTTCAGTTTAAGCAAAAGAAGATTAAGAGGTGACGTGACTGAAGTGATTAAAATTATGAAGGGAAATTAGTCCAGAGAATTGAGACTGTAATTTTAAAATGAGTTCATCAAGAACACGGGGACACTGTTGGAAGTTTGTTAAGGGTAAATTTTGCACAAACATTAGGATATTTTTGTTTACATAGAGAATCGCAGACACCATGAAATAAGTTACCAAGTAGTGTGGTATACAGTAGAACTTTAGGGACTTGTTATTTTAGAAGAATTAAGTGGACAGGACTGGTGAGCTTTGGCCTGTTCTCATCTAGATTGTTCTAATGTTCAAAATGAGAGTTTCAATCTTGGTTGCTGTCCATATGGGAATTTGCACGTTTTCTCCATATGAATTTACCATTTTCTCCTGACCCACACCTTCAAGGATATGCTGGTTAGGTTGATGATCAACGCTAAGTTGGCTGAGTGTGGGTGTGTGAGTGAGAGGATCCTGCAATGGGACTAGCTATGAAGGAGAGTTGAATGTTACTGGGCTGATCGTACATCAGCTGGCCTAATTTTCGGTTAGAAAGAACAGCAGCCACGCCAGAGAGCAGTCTGAACCCCCTTTTGGGCTCTGCAGAAAACACTTCAATAGATACATGTGAGTACGTGTGTGGTATCTAAACAGAAATAAATAAAGAAAGAAATACGGTAAGTATCAGTGGAGTGCATATACAAACAAAAACAATCAAAAAGGTGAGAGCAATATATTATAGACTCCGCAAAAGGAGTAATTACTACCACTTGAAATGCTATTAGTTAATCCAATGCACTATTACAGCAATGTTTCCAAATGCAGGCCAAAACAGAGTTCATATACAAAAAGGGAAATCCTTACATTTTTATACAATTCTGTACACTCAAACATGTTGAAATTTGTGTCTTAGAACAAAGTAAAATACAGCTTATACTGTAATATTAATAACCACGCATTCGCCAACAGAAACAGGGTTATTGTGGTGCATCTGCAACATTATACAAAGTTATTGTCTGTTATACCTGCATTGTTATCACTCTTTAATTTAATATTGTTTTTTTACCAGCTGCTGGAGTATGTGAATTTCCCCTTGTGATTAATAAAGTATCTATCTATCTATCTATCTATCTATCTATCTATCTATCTATCTATCTATCTATCTATCTATCTATCTATCTATCTATATGTTATTAGAAGTTAAAGTGATGGTTATAAACTTAAAGTAGACGAAACATGTTAATTATTAAAGGCAATAAAAAACTTAAGTAGAACACATAATGAACGGGTTTAAAATGAAACACTGAACAGAAAGCACAAACAAGCATGGAGTCTGTGAGCACATTGTATACACACAAAACAAAGAAAATTCTGTGCATACACAACAGACCCACTGGATGTGTCTTGCTCAGCTCAAACATGAAACAGGGAATTTTACACACTGGTCTTCTGAATAGCACTGCTGGGATTGACTCTGCCCCTTCCACACCCTGAACTGGACTGAGCAGGTTTGAGAATGAATGATACACATGTGGACTGAACCTTATGTTTCTAACTAATTTTCTTATAAAAAATGCCATTTTATTTAGCATCTCAAAATGAGGTTTATAATAAATCTTTATGCTCAGGCACAATAGATGAATTGGCCTATGTTTAAATACATAAGAACATATGAAATTTTGCAAATGAGGTAAGACCACTTAATCCATCAAGCTGCTTTCATTACTTAATAGCTTAATTGCTCTAATATGTCTTTTTTGAACTGGTACAGGGGAAATTAGAGTCTATCCCAGAAACACCAGACGCAAAGCTTGAGCAAGCCTATTGCGATGCAAGTCACAATTAATAACACTGTAACAATTTAGAGGTTCCAATCCATAATGTGTATCATCTTTGGGATATATGCGTGTTGGAAGCTGAACACTGGGAGAAAGCCTACATGGACACAGAAAACATGCCAAAAGATGTCATTTAATTCTACTTTTTAGCTCAGTGAAAAACAATTGTCATCAAATGCACATGGAGAAACACACAGCAACAATACAGTATCTGGTAAAATGTTATGGCAAATACTGCTTTTGACCGGGACACATGCTACCTGAAATGTACGAGGATTAGGTCAATAATCATCTGAACTGTCGCACACGTGGGCTTAGTGAGACACTGTCCTGGACTTTTACTAATGGGAAAATGGGGTGTATCTTGAGGGTAGAACAATGTTTACTGAATATCCATTTTCCTTCATAAAATAGACAGATGAAGCCTGGCGTCATATAGATGCATCTATCTATCTATTAAATCCTTATTTCCCCTCGGATAAGATACTTTTTTCAATTCTCATTCTATTTGTTGCAAACTTAAATGTTAAACATGGTCTGAAACCCTAAGCATCCTGCTAACTAATTGACTACTAGCCATGCTACCTGTCAAAGACAGGTAATAGAATAATAAAAATATATTTGTTATCTCTAGCCCTATGTGTACCATCAGCTCCTTTCCACTGTATTTTTTTGTTTGTGAACGTCTTTTAACTGGCTCACCATCTCCTGAGCTTGTTCCTGTAAAGCCTGCTTCTTGACTCTGTTATTATTTTCGAGATGTCTTTCTCACATCCTAACTAGTTTTATACAGTACATCCGGAAAGTATTCACAGTGCATCACTTTTTCCACATTTTGTTATGTTACAGCCTTATTTCAAAATGGATTAAATTCATTTTTTCCCTCAGAATTCTACACACAACACCCCATAATGACAACGTGAAAAAAGTTTACTTGAGATTTTTGCAAATTTATTAAAAATAAAAAAAATGAGAAAGCACATGTACATAAGTATTCACAGCCTTTGCCATGAAGCTCAAAATTGAGCTCAAGTGTGTCCTGTCTCCCCTGATCATCCTTGAGATGTTTCTGCAGCTTAATTGGAGTCCACCTGTGGTAAATTCAGTTGAGTGGACATGATTTGGAAAGGCACACACCTGTCTATAGAAGGTCCCACAGTTGATAGTTCATGTCAGAGCACAAACCAAGCATTAAGTCAAAGGAATTGTCTGTAGACCTCAGAGACAGGATTGTCTCGAGGCACAAATCTGGGGAATGTTACAGAAAAGTTTCTGCTGCTTTGAAGGTCCCAATGAGCAGAGTAGCCTCCATCATCCGTAAGTGGAAGAAGTTCAAAACCACCAGGACTCTTCCTAGAGCTGGCCGGCCATCTAAACTGAGGGATCGGGGGAGAAGGGCCTTAGTCAAGGAGGTGAAATTCTCTGGTCTGATGAGACAAAGATTGAACTCTTTGGTGTGAATGCCAGGTGTCACGTTTGGAGGAAAACCAGGCACCGCTCATCACCAGGCCAATATCATCCTTACAGTGAAGAATGGTGGTGTCAGCATCATGCTATGGGGATCTTTTTCATTGGCAGGAACTGGGAGACTAGTCAGGATAAAGGGAAAGATGAGTGCAGCAATGTACAGAGACATCCTGGATGAAAACCTGCTCCAGAGCACTCTTGACCTCACCAGAGCACTCTTGACCTTAGACTGTGGTGACGGTTCATCTTTCAGCAGGACAACAACCCTAAGCACACAGCCAAGATATCAAACTCTGTGAATGTCCTTGAGTGGCCCAGCCAGAGCCCAGACTTGAATCCAATTGAACATCTCTGGAGAAATCTTAAAATGGCTGTGCACTGAGGCTTCCCATCCAACCTGATGGAGCTTGAGAGGTGCTGCAAAGAGGAATGGGCGAAACTGGCCAAGAATAGGTGTGCCAAGCTTGTGGCATCATATTCAAAAAGACTTGAGGCTATAATTGCTGCCAAAGGTGCATCGACAAAGTATTGAGCAAAGGCTGTGAATACTTATGTACATGTGATTTCTCAGTTTTTTTATTTTTAATAAATTTGCACTTGTAAACTTCAAGTAAACTTTTTTCACATTGTCATTATGGGGTGTTGTGTGTAGTATTCTGAGGAAACGAATTTAATCAATTTTGGAATAAGGCTATAACATAACAAAATGTGGAAAAAGTGATGCACTGTGATTACTTTCCGGATGCACTGTACTTTCATTCTTTGAAGCTGACTCTCTCAGTGTGCCTATATGCCTTTATTCCTCCTAGTGTCTCACATTTACACTTCCTCTTTCATTACATCTCCAAAGTCAAACTCACCAATCAGATTGCTCACAGAGTCTGGCCACACAGACTTTAGTGATTTATTACATAGTAGATTATTTTACTGCACAACTGTAATAATTTTATTTAGGTTGGCCTTACAGCTTTCCCTGTGCTCCTTCTACTCCTTTTACACCTTCAGCCCATGAAAAATGGAAGAAAATCAGAGTGGTCTTGTTTACTTCTAGGAAACAAAAAGAGAAACTGACTGATGAAGGTTGAGACTTGATCACTATGACCATGGGCACACCATGTTTCTACACATGCACAGGGAAAGCTGTACAGCCAACCCAAACAAAAAGATCACAATAGTATAGATAATTGTTGACTTTGCCCTCATGGTTTCTTTTATCCCACCGCGTAGTGCTGACAAACAGACACAACTGCACACATCTCAAAACTATTGGCAGAGTACAAAACTGCCTGTAGTATGAAGTGGTGGCTGTTTAGCTAAAGATCTGTGTTTTTATCTGGAAGGTGGCCAGTTCAAATCCGGTTACTGCCAGAAGAGATCCTACTCTCTTGGATCCTTGACCTGAAAATTGCACAGAGGTGCTGTACAATGGCTGACACTGTTGTCTGACACCCAAAGGTCACGCAAAAAGGCAATTTTGATAAAGTATATTAGAAATGAAAAATGTAAAATTAAGAGAAATAATAGCATTTAGTTTAGCTGTCAATGATGGCTTTGTGACAAGGAGCATATCATTAATACTGTTAAAGCCAAAATAAAAAAATTACACATTTGTAAAATTTATCATATATAAAAAGGTCTTATTATTTTCATGATTTGACTCTCATTGTTAATTTTTCTTAACTTTTCTTGGTGCTCTAAATACAATTTATACATTGTAAAAGAAGCCATGAGACAGACAGACACTGAGACAGCCAGAAGTACAGAACAGACCCGTTTAATAACCTTTTTCTTTTTATACAGCACACACAGTACCCAAAACACCACAATAATACTCACAGTCCTTTCTACTTTCCTTTTCTTCATCACTGTCGCCCTCACTCCTCCACTCGCAAGCTCCATCCTCTGTCTCCCGACTCCGGCTCAACTAGTGGAGTGAGGCGGCCCCTTCTAGAACGCCCGGATGTGCTCCAGGTGCTTTGTGATGATCTTCCAGCGGCACTTCCTGATATGGCAGAAGTGCTGCATTCCAAGGCTCCATGATCCTCCGGGCGCTCCCTGGCAGTGGCCATGGACCCCAACAGGGTTGAGCTTCTAAGCTGTGATCCCATGTCCCCGATGCAGACCAGGGAGGCTGCCCTTTTGTGACCCAGAGGAGGTACTGTCCCTCTCCCGGACCTTCCAGGCGTCTCAGCCATCCGCCACAACATATATAGTGTAAGACCCTGGAATTCAATGGTGGCGTACTGTACATCTTTTGTTTTAACACGTTTTCTTATTTGTTATTTTTTTTATGTGCACTGGCAGTTTGGGACACTAGTATTAATGGTTGGTATTTGGTTCTATTGGGTGACATTAACGAGCAGGTTTTCTTGCAGACTGCATCAGGTTTTCCTCCAATGATTTCCCTCAAAAGCTTTTCAGGACCTGTTGCAGAAAAATATCCTTACACTGTGATTCTACCACCATCACTCTTCACAGTTTAATGCTGAGTTATTGATAATGCACTGTGTTCAAATAAGTCATTTAGTCTTATGGTCAAAGAGCTCAGTTTTGGTCTCATGAGATCACAGAACCTTTTTCTCGCTGACATAAGAACCTCCCATATTTCTTTTGGCCTGAGATGTCATGTACATTTTTACTTTCACGTATACGAAGTATAGGGAAAGTATTGTGAGCGACCAAAAAAGTGGACCTCAAGATTTTGATGAATCTCGATGTTTTAGACCTCCCTGAGTCCGAAAATACAATTTTTGCAATTATGTCTGTGTATGAGTATTTCTGTGTGTGTGTGTGTATGTAAACATGATAACTTGAGTACACTTTCACTTAGGTCAACCAAATTTTGCATACAAGTATTAGGTGCAAAACATAGCTTTCTATCAACGTTTGGGCTATTTCCACTAACCAGAAGTGGTACTTTACCTTTTATTCATACAGCTGCAGAGTCCGATTTATTCAACTTTACTTTTATAATAATTGTTTTATATATTTTATTAATATGGTTTGTTGTTGATGGTTCTTTAATGTACATAAAATAAAAATATAATCATTGTCTTGTGGTTTACTCCTTAAATATCCATCCCCATATCTGAATATATGATAAAGTCTAGGGGAGACCACTCCCGATTTTTTTAATTAGCTTTCTGTTTGCCACTTCCCTATAAGGCTGCAATGGTGATGTACCTGGGAAACGTTGTTGTCTGCAGTCTCTCCAATCTGACCCACTGTAGCTTGCAGCTCCTTCAGAGTTTTCTCGCTCACTTGTCTTGTTCTTCTATGATCACTCAGTGTTTGTGGATGGCTTGCTCCAGACAGATTTCCAGCTGTGCCAGACTCTTTCCATTTTTTAATAATTAATTTTACCAGACACCCAGGGATATTCAGTGACTTGGATATTTTCTTGTCTCCTTCTCCTGATTTGTACTATTCAGCCCCTTTCTCATGGAGTTTCTGTTGCGCTCATTGTTGAGGTTAGGCCAACATACTGACTCTCCACAATTTGGACCTTCCAGATAATGTTGCACTAAGATTACAATCAAGCGAGACCCTTTGACTACAGACAGGTGATCTCCATTGAACTAATTCTATGACTTCTAAAACCAACTGGCTGCACAAGTGATGATTTAGGCGTGTGATATTAAAGAGGGGTGAATATTTAAGCAATCAATTATTTTTGTGCTTTTCATTTGTAATTAATTTAGACCACTTTGTAGATATCTGTTTTCATTTTGACAATAAAAAGTCTGTTAATGTTGCTCAGTGTCAAAAAGCCAAATTAACTCATTGAGAGCTGAAAATTTTTTCCAAAACACAGTTTTCCGAAAAGGGCACAAAGCAATGGTTTCACACAGAAATCAACATAAAACAACTGTTGCTGTGTGCTGTGGCCACCAGTTCGCCCAGAATGCTAGACAAGCTGGTTTCCAGGCTGTCTTTGGGGGGTGGGTGCGGCAGCAGGAGTCGTGGCCACAGTGTGTTGCAATCTGCTTTGTACCTGTTGTTATTGTAAGTGGAGGTCCTCCCAGGCAGACGTTGCTGTAGGCACATCAGCTACGCAAACCTGTTCAGCACCACAATCAGCTGTGGACTGAAGAGCTGATGCTGGTACCTCACATTCGTTTTCAATCACTTGTATCGAAATCGGATTCCAACAAGTCAGATTTCAATTAAGTGATAATGTCCAAATGTCATCCATGGAGTATTTCACTTCAATCTCTCACTAGAGGTCCTTGCCATTTTTGTCATTGTTTGCTCCTCACTACTCATGTGAGTGCAGGAAATCTCGGTCAAACTAATGAAGCAAACTTTCCTTCTAGCAAAGAGACTCCAACTGAAACATAATGGTGACTTTTGTCACCATTTACAGTTGATTACCACTGTCAACCCCTTCTTTGACAAAAGCTGAAATTCACCCTGAAAGAGTTCAATCTTGTTGTGGCCCTTCGAGCTATTGCTCTGCTGCCTACTGCTCTCCTGCTGATTGAAATGTTATCTGAGACACTAGGAGCCTTTGGATCATTGGATTGAAAGATTCTGTCATCGGATTGGACGGCCCAGCACAGACTTTACTGAATGTCCAGTAGGGGGGTGGGTGGCTAGTTAGCCAAGGTCTCCAGGACTCTGACTCTGTCTGACTGTAGACTCCCCAGAGGTTTAGTTTCTCCAGAGATGGTATTGACTGGGCTTTTTATTTTTCTCTTCTCTTTTGTCAACTTCTAATAGTTCAACCATTATCAATGAAAAGGTATTGGTGGTTTCCATTTATGTCAATTCATTTCAAATAATCTGATTTTCGGTTTGTTTAAACAAATTATATGTAATAATTCTGTTTTGAGTAAATTGTAAAATTTATACTTGCATTTTACCTGAGAACTTACCTCAAAGCTTGCTGTGCTTGCACTCAGTGAAGACCACTATAAAAATACATTTAATTGAACTAAATTAATCCACTGTAATTCAATTTACTATAATAATAAAATGTGAACAGTTCCAAGGGGTTAAAAACCTTTTACAAGCACTGTATGTAGACTTTTCTAATTTTCTTTCCTAGTTCATTTATCATGCACTGCTCTTGTTATTTTAAATCGTTCCCTTATTTGTCTTGTGAAAAGCCTTTTGGTAGTGTGTGTTGAGCCATATACAATACATATTGATTGCATATGCTTAATATCTCTCTTGTGTTGGGAGATTGTGTAGTTCTATTCTCTAAACTAGAAGGAGAACACAAGAGACCACTGGTGCATTTTCAAGTTCAGCCCCTGATTCATTGTCTGCCATTGAACAAGGCACCAAGCACGCCTATTCCCCATCCATCAGATCAGACTTTAAAACAAAGGTCCTTTCACAAGTGAGCGCTGCAGTACTTGATGGGTAGTTCACACCATTGTCTCTGAAAGCAATTAGGACAAAGCGTTGATGTTAAGAACAAGACCTCTTTTGATACGACTGATTTATTATCTCAATGCACTTAAAATATTTCATTTTTGTAAAAAAAAAGCGATGCTTTCTTTACTCAGATGAAGAATGCATTATCTGAACTTAATGCAAATAGTTCCTCTGTATCTGTAATCTAAAACTCAGGAATGAAATAATTGACCTCATTTGAAATTGTTAAGTCACATACAAATAAATAAATATAATCTGTCATATTCCTATTTTTAAAATCAAAGCACTTGTTTCATCTCCCAGTGGAAATTATACAGTACATTAACCAGTCAGTGAGAACTGTTGCCTTCACATTACTGGGATGGCTGATGGTTATCCACCCATACAATTTCTGAATCTGATTTTTCAATTACAGGGTCACAATGTTGATGACTATATTTTATTCTGGCCTAGCCAACACATATCAAGTGTTCATGTTTTGATGTACAGTACATCTAAAATGACAGAACCTGTATTTTAAGCAACACGAAAAAAAATCATTGTAATTAGTCATCTTTGTCCATGTGCATAAGCTGTACATAGAAATCGCTTTCTGTTCTGTACATAGAAATCGCTTTCTGTTAAGTTTAAACATTTAAAATATTTTAAAACTAAACCTATAAACATTTTAAAACTAAACTTTATTGCATACTAAGTTAACAATTACAGATTGTTAAACCACTTGTCCAGAATTACACATATACATTTCACATAACTGAGATAATAATCCTTCAACAAATGGATGGAAGTCATGTTTTTCTGCTCTTACATTACTTTAGCACAGTATATGAAGAACGGTGAACTCTGTGACTCTGCTGTTAAGAATGCAGACATTCTTTTTCCCCTTGGGGACAAATAGAGTATCTATCTATCTATCTATGTATTATATAGTGTCTTTCATATCTATCTATCTGTTATATAGTGCCTATCTATCTATCTATCTTTCATATCTATCTATCTGTTATATAGTGCCTATCTATCTATCTATCTTTCATATCTATCTATCTGTTATATAGTGCCTATCTATCTATCTATCTATCTGTCATCACACATGCGCAACTATAGATCACCCTCAGGACTCCTTTAAGGTTTGTGATACCACCCCGGGTTGAGAGGAGGTGCTATCACTAATCAAATCCCCTGCAATTCCCTGCAGTGTTTTTCCATTTATTCAACTTTACATTTGTAATAATTGTTCAATATATTAATTTGATTTGATTTGTTGTTGTTGGTTCTTTAATGGACATTATATAAAAATATAATCATTGTCTTGTGATTTACTCCTAAAATATACATCCGCATATCTGAGTACACGAGAAAGTCAAGGATACACCACTCCTGATTTTTTATTTAATTTTGTTTTTTTGTAGCTTCAATTCAGTTTTACTCTTATTACCTTAGATATGCATGGAATTATCACTGTCTTCAGTGTATCTGGAATTGTTATTAATCTTTACTTTTCTCTGTTTTCTTTACTGGTTCTTCTGTAGTTGCATTCTACACCTGCACCACCACCTGATCAAAGATCAGTACAGCTGTCCATGATACCTGAATAAAAGTGGACACCCCAACTTGTGACAAACCCCACTGCATTGAATCCTCTAAGATGAAGCCTAAAAAGAACAAATGAAGAGTTACTTAAGAACATTTATGTTAGGCAATATGCCCAGTTGGGACTGGATAGTCTTTTGCTATTGAAACCCCAGCAGATTTAGTTTTTTAGTTTTTCTCTCCACCCTTGGCCATCTGACCTTATCATCAGAACTGTCATTTCGAATTTCCATCCATCCATTATCCAACCTGCTATATCCCAACTACAGGGTCACGGAGGTTTGCTAGAGCCAATCCCAGCCAACACAGGGCGCAAGGCAGGAAACAAATCCCAGGCAGTGCGCCAGCCCACCGCAGGGCACACACACACGCACACACACACACACACCAAGCACACAATTTAGAATCACCAATGCACCTAACCTGCATATCTTTGGACTGTGGGAGGAAACCCACGCAGACACGGGGAGAACATGCAAACTCCATGCAGGGAGGACCCAGGAAGAGAACCCGGGTCTCCTAACTGCGAGGTAGCAGTTCTACCCACCGTGCCGCCCTCATTTAGAATATTTGTCATTTAAAAAAAAAACTCAGTTCTATATTAAAAGGACTCTTAACTATATATCTTTCTTATGTATGTATGTACGTATACATTATTTATTTATCTTTTTTATACAATTTATTCATTGTTAGCTTCATCTAGGGTTGCACTGTGGCGCAGTGGGTAGCGCTGCTGCCTCGCAGTTAAGAGACCTGTTTTCGCTTCCAGGGTCCTCCCTGCGTCGAGTCTGCATGTTCTTCCCGTGTCTGCGGGTACTCCGGTTTCCTCCCACAGTCCAAAGAAATGCGGGTTAGGTGCATTGGCGATTCTAAATTGTCCCTATTGTGTGCTTGGTGTGTGTGTTTGTGTGCATGCCCTGCGGTGGGCTGGAACCCTGCCCAGGGTTTGTTTCCTGCCTTGTGTCCTGTGTTGGCTGGGATTGGCTCCAGCAGACCCCTGTGACCCTGTAATTAGGATATAGCGGGTTGGATAATGGATGGATGGACGGATGGATAGTTTCATCTAAACATTTTTCTTTGCCATGTTGTAAAGCACTTTAAACTACATTGTTTGAATTAAAATGTGGTATAGAAATAAATGTTGTTGTTCTCAAATTGTTCATTTTGGTGTAGTTGAGGATTCTAAATTGCTTGGTATGAATGTGCGTCCTGCAAAGTTCTGGTGTTCCCTTAAAAATTTTTAGTTTTAGTTTCTGACTCCCCAAAACCCAGTAATTAGAAAAAAATGGTTTCAAACAGATCCTCTTAACGAGAATTTGATTTAATCCAATTTGAGCTAATATAATACCTCACAAGCATTAATTTAACACATTGAACGTGAGATAAACGTTAAGTCGTGCCTGTCAAAATGCAACATATGAGAGAACTCGTATATCAGTCAAAGCCACTATAGATGCAACCAGCTTGCTCATGAGTTTTGCTAACATGTACAACAGTTACATATTATTGTGGTGCCATCTAGTGGATCACCATAGAATTTTTTTTTTGGTGGCAACAGCTTGCATAAAATACTATTTTTAATAGAAAGGCTGTAGTTACGTCATCACGAAAAAGGTATAAAGCTGTTGATGTTTTGGAACAATTTTAGATTTCTTGCAAGATGATTACTCTGATGATAATGACAGTGATTGAGATAGTGACAATAGTGTGGAACCTGTAGGCTCTGGCGCTGATACAAATTGATGCTCTGAAGGCATTTCTTCATCACAAGGCATCCGACTCATCATGACTGTCAGGACAGAAGTATACAGATATTTTGCCACCCAACTACCAAATGTGTTGTGTGCAATAAGCGTGGATAGAGCAAAGGAAAAACTTTTATTTATAGTACATGTTCGCGTAAGCCTGTCCCTGTAAGACTTTAATTTAAATGATGACTTTTAGCCATGTTGCTGGTAAAAATAAAGTAATTAACAGTTTATTTACATTTTGACAGAGTTACTATTGATAATAAAACTATTGCTTTCTAATACATTTCTGATAGAGTTGATTATTTATCATACATGCACATATGCACCTATACTGCAGCATCCCGGTAATAAATGGTCAATGTGTTAAGAAAACCTTTAATTCATAGCTCCTAGTAAAGACTTCTGTATTACAGTTTTTCTCGATCGCTTTGATGCAGCTCTCACATCAGGAATGTCATTCTCCTCACCTGTTAATGCAATTCTCAAATCGGTAACGCAAATCCCCACACACATTAGCATTCCTCATTGTGTTTGTACACACTGCTATTGTTTCTACTTGCTTACTAAAGACATTTTGTCATTGTGTTGATGCATTTCTCATCTGACTCTGACAACTCATCAAAACAGTTTGCACTTTTGTCATTCAGAACTACAGATCTCTCACTCTCATTAATACTGTCCAGCATTGCATTAGTGTTTTCAATGAAATCACTTTAAACTTTTTTCAAATATGTATCCAAGGTCAAGGCCAATAACACGCTGTCTGTGTTAGTAGTAAATTGCCCTTCAAATGAAAGCAAATAGAAACACATGTTCTCAGGAGAGGTTTAGTTGAAATAAATAGAAACATATTCTCTCAGTCTTGTACCACGGGTGCATGTCATGGCACTGCAGTATATATGATGCTTGTGTTTCACCCAGTGAGTTGTGCTGAAAATGGAGAAGCAGGAGGAAGGTGTCAAGCAGGTACAAGAACCAAGGCTTTGTGGGAGGACGTGGTGTCTGAATGTGTGGTGTGGTAAGTGGGAGAGGAATACGCAGAGGACAATTAAGAATTAGGGGTAGGGGTAGAGGGAGAGGAGTGAATATATACCAGAGGGTGAGTCTAATGAAATAAGGGCAACAATTGTAGACCACGTTATCCACCATAGCCTAAGTGTGGCTGAACCTTGTCAACGGGTGCAACCTCAGGTGACACAGTCTACAGTGGCTTCTGTAATATGGACATTCAGGAATGAGACAGCTATCTGATCCAAAATTTACTGTATTTCTGGGCAACATCACATTTTTGCAGTTTACTTAAGAAATAGAATCTGTGACCTTTGTATAACAATTCATAAACTGATGGCCTTTGTATTGTTAGAATAGTACCACTGCCTCATTCTGGTGGGAGAGGGCCGATTTTGAAACACGAGCAGCAGATGGTAATTGTGGACATGGAAAGAAAAAACGATGCTATTAGGCTAAAAGAGATCAAGTAAGCTGTTGTGGAGGACAATTGAATTTTTCAAAATATTTGCTCTGTGAGTCTCTCCACCTTAGACAGAGTCCTGAAAAGATATTCAATGTTTATAAAACAGTTGTCCATTTGAGAGGAACAGTGTTAGAATAAAAGAGCGTTGACATCTGTATGTACAGGTAAGGATACAGAGATGTTTTATCTTCATTCTAAGCTACACTGTTCCAAATGTTTCTAATGTAAACACTCTTTTTGGATTTTACAGAGAATACTTAAGTTGGAGGCCAATGAGATGGGTGTGGATGAGGCAGGATTTGACCTGAATACAATAAGGAGACATGGCAAGAAAATCATAGGTCAGAGGGCCACACTGGGTGTGCCAGGACAGTGTTCAGGCAAGAGCATAATATGGGGAAATTCACCATGGGCCATGCAACAAAGACAGGCTTCTTTAATTCTTAGATGGGCTCTAAGAATGCCCTCATTCCCAAAAATTAATGATGATTGTGAGAGCCAACATGCCGCTCCATTTGGTAATTTGGGATAATGTAAGTTTACACCACTCCAATGGTGGGAGGGAATGGTTTGAAACCCACCAACACATATTAATGGTGATCCTGGCACCATATTCACCATTCCTCAACCCATCTGAGGAATTTTTCTCTTCTTGGAGGTCAAAGGTATATGATCGATGGCCTTACAATCAGATTACCCTACTGGAAGCAATGGATGCTGGTTGTTAATACGTCACACCTGGGTCTTGTCGAGGTTGGCTGTGATTTTACCTTCTGTGTCTCAGAAAGGATGACATCAGGTGTGATACGAACACAATGATGTGGCCTAATAGAGGTGACAGACAGGGTGTCCCTTAAGACATTTCATATTTTGCACTTTATAGTAATTTTAGGTTTATGTATACATTGTGATGGATGGCCCGCCGTTTATCCTGGCCAATACCCCCAAGCCGCTAGGTGGAGCCCTCCTTGCAGTATTGAGGTCCCCAGAAGACCAGCAGGGCATCATGGACATTGTATGTTTTTATATGCAGGCCTGCTGGATGCCATGGGGGCCACTAAGGGATGCTGCAGGGAGGAATAACGGGTATTTTCCCTATACCCCAGAAGCACACGTGGACAATAGGAATGACGGGGTGAAGAAAAGGACTTGTACCTGACCCGGAAGTGATACAGGATCACATGGACTGGGGATTGAGAACACTTCCGGGTCAGGATATATAAAAGGACTACGAGAGCTCCCAGACGGCGAGCTGAGCTGGGTGGAAGGGTGGCAACACGTCTGGGAGCTGGAGGATTGGTTTATTGTGTTTATTATTGTAGTGAGTGTTATTATATGAGTATAGTGGAGGAGAGGGTGCTTTGTGCACTGTGGCAATTAAATAAAGTCATTTATTGGACTTTTACCTGGTGTCTGGAGTTGTGGACAGTGTTTCAATGGAGCGATAGCACCCCTTATCTGTCACAACATATATACATATATGTAGTGTGACTTTACTGTACTTTGCAGTAGTTGATGCTATGTTCTAAGTTTGTATATTTTTTCTTTCCCTGTTTTCTAATGGATATAGTTTCACGTTGTCATACACATGCGCTTGGGAGGCAGCCAAAGGGTCCAAAGGGAATGAAAGTACAAGAGATAGGAGGTTGGAAACAAGCACTAATGCATTTTTTTCCCTCTTTCGACAGAACAACGGAAGAACAACCTTTATTTTCCACTTCCGTCTCAACCAGACGAAATCACTTCTCGCTCCAACTGATGATGTCAGTTCCGTTTCCTCTGATAGATGACGTGACTTCCACTTCCTCTACTTTCTCAAATTCCCCTTCCTGCCGTTTCAAGATAAAAGCTCAAGCCAGTCTATATTTGATGGTCTACTATAATTACTACAAAGAGACCATCATCGGTCATTTTTTCGACTCAACGCTCTAGACATACTGTATTATACGGGGAGGCTTCCCCAAATCTTTATTTGTTTTTGTCTATTTATTTCTTGACGTGTATCATTTTGCTTTTCTCAGTTTCAGCAAATATGTAAAGTCTCAAATAAATCCTTCACATTTGATATTTGTGTTTGGACATTATTTACTCTACATTAGGCCTCCATGTTTTTGCAGTACTCTTTCCAAAGCCAGTAAGGTTTTGATAAAAGCAGAAAAACATTTGGTGGCTTAAAACAGTGGTGAAAGGTATTTATTCATTGGTCAGAATGTTGAGGTGATTGGCTAACAAAGGATTTGATTGTTTTAGTGTCTTTTGCACAGGCGAGTCTATGTTATGAGAAATGTCTTAACTGTTTTGAGAACTGCATTAATAGTGATGAGAATGATGTTCCCTGTTGTGAGAAATGCATCAAAACGATTGAGAAACACTGCAATATAAATTCCATGGACATCATGCAATGACTATGACTTCTGTTTAAAATAAGTGACAATTAACTTCATTGACCACAGCGATTATGAGACAACTCTTATTTAACTACTCATGAAAAAAAAAGAAGTCTGAATATAGGCGCCCACACTGGTACAGCAGTCGTATATTCCTTTCAGGCTGAAATGGGATGCTACTGTTCCTCTGTCAGGATATCGACAAAGAGAATCCGTTATCCTACTTGTGTTCGCTACAGGGCATTTTCTTATGTCTGCATTGCTTGTATTGATAATTTGTTTTAATTCTTCCCCAGTGATGGCCTCCTAGTAAATCTCTGCCATCTGTTGGTAAGCATGGCCTGTCATGCCTGGAGAGTTACTGTATGTTAGACTGCTGCCTTGGAAAAAGATTGCTGTATGGATTTTATTTAGGCCATCTCAGATGACTTGGCTTCTGTGCTGATTAGGCAGAGCTGCAGAAACAAAATATCTGGAGGAAAAAACGGTAACTCAGCAAAGACAAAAAAGGCAATATTACCCTGCATATAAAATTTGATCATAAGCACTAATGTAGAGTTGCACACGTAGGGCCTGAAAGAAGAGATAACAGATTAATAAATAAGAATAATAAAAGGAGAAAGTCCAAAACAATGTATTTGAAAATATGAATTGAATCATCTTAAGTGTAACATGTAAATGTATTAATTCAGAGTTTAATTTTAAAATATACAGCATTACTCTTAGCTGTTCAATATCAATTAATAAATGAGTGTTAGTTTTAAGTGGATATTACAAATTGCTGATATTTTACAAGAGAATTTAGAATTAATCACTTAAGAACAGAAATAATCCATCCATCCATTACCAGACTTAATTAATTTAGTTGTGGCGGAAAAATAATGCATGCAATTGTAACAAATTTTTAAAGAAAATATAATGATAAAGTGATAAACAATTTAATGACACAACAATGCAAGCACACACTTCTTTAAGTACTGACAATTACTGACAAGGAACACTTTAAATCATATTATTTTAACATTAATACAAACCTATAAACTGATTAAATAAGTCAAATGTTAAGCTATGCAAATTTCTTTTGAGAAGATAAATATTTATATTTTCTTATAAATATATATATTTTCTCTTGAGTGAAATATGTGTTGCAGGGGTAACAGGCAGTCTAGATGTATCAAGCATAGGTGAAGTAAAATGGCTCTTTGTTTGAAATTTTGTCAGCTAGAGAAAAGACCAATAATGTCAGAATGAACCACAGAAAGAAGAGCAGACAGTGCCTAATCATTTTGCACTAGTTCATATTTATGAAATAGTCATCATCTGTTTTATGGACATGTAAAATATTAATTTGCTGTGCCTGTTGGCAAAAACATTTTTTTTTATTTAAAAACATTTTAAAAATCGTTAAATGCAGTAGACATCATTAAGATTTTGCCGTAATTTTTAACCTTCCAAAATATTTGTCATATGAATTCTAAATACAAAATATCTATGTCACTCTGCACAACTGGCTAACATTGTTCAGATGAATATATCTAACCATTCTTTGCAAAACTCGTTTAATTAATTTCAGGATCACTGGAGAAAGAGAAATCTCTGGCAATGCTGGCTGGCAGCAAATAACACTGGATGGGGCATCAGTCATGGGCACTGACTTCTCATAAATATTGGAGGCAGGACAAAAAAATTACAGGCTGTAACATAAATAATAACCCAACAATAACAATACCATGCATTGATTGGATGGTGATATTGCATTTTTTGCCTACATAAACTAGGATACTGTAAACGGGAATGATGGACAAACATAACTTTGATTTAATTGAATTTTGTGATTATATTAAGCTAATCGTTTTATTTCAGGAGACCTAGATATAATTTGTATGTTTATTTGCTGCATTATAAGATTATTTAATGTTTACATGTTTTGCAACTCTCATGGCCAATGAAATTTCTTACACTGTGGTGTACCGGGCTGGTAAAATCACTTCAAGAAAGGCTGATTAAGAAGGAAGGCTCAGTTGTGGGACACATTCTCAACCTCATGGAGGTAGCAGTGGAGGATAGAATGAAAACAAAACTGATGGCCATTACGAACAATGCTGCACCTTCTCTCTCTCTGACACAACTAAGGTGGAGTACTTTCAGTCACCAAACTATTCACCAATTTGACAACAAATGCTATTGGGGCTCATTTATATCGATGACAATATGCCTTTATAATCCCTCACTATGACTGTGGCTGATTTTCATCTTTGGTCAAGTCAGACGTTTTCTTTCCTTTTTAGGTATCTATCTATCTATCATTATATTTTTAACATCATTATAATCTACTTATTAGGTTGTAGCAGTGAGGTGCCACTAAGATACACATCATCAAGATGACGGTGATTTATTTACTTTTATGGATAGATCCCAGGGACACTCCCAGCCTTGGCCCGACCCGCACACATTCACAAACAGAGACAAAATAATGCACACTGGAATCAACCAAAAATTAAAGAATATAATGAAATTAAATGAAAACAATACCACCCCTATACCCCTACAGCGAAATTACATTAAACACATAAACACAAACAACCCCCCACAAAAAAGTTCATGGAAAACAGTACCGGATGTAATGAAATGATGACAATAGTAAGTCCAGAGATCTGTACGTTGACAGGGAATGAAAAAACAGTCCTACCAGTAGACACTGTAAAGGTGATGATGGGTAGATGGTTCAGGAGCACTCCTTTTCTTGCGGGAAAGCCATGAATCCACTATCAGTCCTCAGCACACAGGTAGACAGAAAACGATCCAAACCCCAACAACGAAACAATCCAGGACACAAAGACTAAATACGGTTAATCAACAGAAGGCACCCAGACAGGTACACAGAACACAAACTACAACAAAAAACACTTTGCCCTCCTTTTAAGTCACTCTGACCACCTTTGACCTCAATGGACCCTGCAGGGACTGCTGGGAGATTTGGTTTTAACCAATAGTGGCACTGCTACAAGGCTGGTGGTTAAACAGAAGGCTACTTTCTTGAGTATCTTCTTACTGCATACTGCTGTTAGATACATTTACATTTATTTTTAACTCATATGACAATAGTTCATTCTTTCTGAAGACATATGAAATGTGAAAATGAAAATAAACACTGCCAATAAAGTGTAATTTCCACTGGGATTCTGAACTGTGCTTATTTTTCCAAAACTGATTTGACTTTTCTCTTATGTCCTCAGGCTTCTACATGCAGATCTGGCTGTGATGACTCCAGTCAAAGTGTTTTTGAACTCTTTATGCTGATAAATTTGCAGATGACCTACATATTTTGTAATCAGTATTTGGTATACATGGTTGTCTATTAGATCACATTTGTCTGATGAATTCTACTTTATTAATTTTGCAGATTCAGAATAGATTTTGGTTGCATTATCATGTTATCTGATCACCTGTGACATGCACCCAACACGAAAGTTACCAGCTAAATTCTCAAGTTTTTATCTTAATGGGTGATAGGAAGAAGTGTCAAGGCTAACTAATATAACTGTTATCTGTAACCTCTTACCTGTCTCACTGTCTTTATTGTACCCCTCATATTCAACAGTAGAGAATTCACTGACTGGGACTTTCTTTTATTTCACTCCTTTGCTTCAGTCCAGTTTACCATTAATAGATAACTTCACAAGGCGTTCTTTGTGTCCTTAAGGGACCACAGGTAGATAAGTAATGCTAATCCAGCACTCGGAAAAGCTAGTCAACAATAATTGGAAACTGCACTAAGCTGCAAACAGACTGGCTGCACAAAACACTCTAAGTTCCTGCTTTGTCATTTAAATTTACCAGAATACAGTTCACTCCTGTTTAGCTTGACAATTAGAACATTAGAACAATCTAAACGAGAACAGGCCATTCAGACCAACAAAGTGCGCCAGTCCTATGTATTTAATTCTTCTAAAATAACATGAAGTTGAGTTTTGAAAATCCCAAAAATTCTACTGTCTACTACACTACTTGGTCCATGTATCTATGTTTCTCTGTTACAACTTTGTCCCCAGGTTCTTGATGAACTCACTTTAAGGTCATCATCTCGATCCACTGGACTAATTCCATTCAGAATTTTAAACACTTTAGTCATGTCACCTCTTAATCTTCTCTTTCTTAAACTGTAAAGGCTCAGCTCTTTTAATCTTTCCTCATAATTCATCCCCTGTACTCCTGGAATCAGCCTATTCGCTCTTCTCTGGACCTTTTCTAGCGCTGCTATGTCCTTTTTGTAGTCTGGAGACTAAAACTGCACACAGGACTCCAGATGAAGACTCACCCGTGTGTTATAAAACTTCAGCAGAACCTCCTGTGACTTGTACTCCACACATCAGGGTGCTATATAACCTGACATTCTCTTAACCTTCTTAACAGCTTCTGAACACAGTCTAGCAGTTGGTAGTCTCAAGTTCACTACGACTCCTACGTTCTTCTCATAAGGTGTACTTTTGATTTTCAGACCTCCCATTGTGTATTCAAACCTAACATTTTTACTTCCAACGTGTAATACTTTACATTCACTTACATTCAGTTTTATCTCCCACAAATCTGCCAAAGCAGATATGCTAATTCCTTCTGTAATGATTCAGCAGATTCAAGATTATCTGCTAATTCACCTAGCTTGGTGTCATCTACAAACTTAACCAGCTTATTACTTATATTTCTATCCAAATCATTTATATATATTAAAAATAGCAGCGGCCCTAACACTGACCACTAAGGGACACCACTCTTAATATCAGCCAACTCTGATAAGGTTCCTCACACCATTACCCTCTGCTTCCTGTGTCTGAGTCAATTCTACACCCACCTATACATATTCTGAAATCCTACTTCTTTATACGGCACTTTATCAAATGCTTTCTGAATGTCAAAGGTAAATAATATCATAAGCTCCACTTTGATTGTATTCTTTTTATTGCTTTCTCATAGAATTCTAGCATGTTGGTAAAACACGACCTCCCTCTTCTGACCCCATGCTCACTTTTCAGTAAAACTCCTGTTCTGGCCATGTGTTGCTCAGATCTTTCAGGATTCGGCCGTTTATCTGAAATCTGTCAGCTGAAAAGTTCAAAGCTTCTAACATATATATGTCTGTACATAGACATATTAGATTTGAATTGCCTGCACAAACAATTTGGACACTCAAACAAAAAGTAGGATATGAGGCAAACATTGGAATTGAATCACTTGTACCTGCGTTCTGAGCTTTAGTAGCAACGTATGCACTCAAGTGCAGCTGGTATGGACTTTTCAGTTTTTATATATATATTTTTTTTAAATCACAAGTTTACACTGGCATTGCCAACTTTTAGATTTGGGATACAGCTGGTTGGAACTGTTTTCTTTTTGAGTCTTTGTTGCATATTGTTATTTGGATACTATGATGATGTGGGTTCAGCTCCATACTCCCATCTGCTGTTCGGGAGTCCTTGAACCCTACACTGTCTAGCTCATCAGTAACATTTCCAACGGTATAGGGTTCAAGGGCTCCCGGACAGCAGATGGGAGAACGGAGCAGAACCCGCATCATCACATGTACATTTTATCATTAATTTCGCTCTATAAATGGTTTACATTCCTTTTAGTAAAAAATGTATTACTAAAGTGATCTTGAATTAAAGTAGGGCTGGGAATCAATTTTAAAAAATTAACTAGTTAATTGCATAAATGTATGTAATTAATCATGATTAATCACATGTAATTATAAAATTAATACATGCAGTAAATCATTGAAGTAAATACACACTGAATCACAAATTTAATGTAAAATCAACACACAGGAATTAAAACAAAAATAATGGCATAGTTTAAACTTAAACAATGACCTTTAACCTGAACGTTTAATAAAATACTACTTGAATAAGAACAACCTGAACTTGAATGCTTTACTAAAAGGCAAAATGAAAGCAACGCCAAAGTATCAATTATCAAATTGGCATGGCATATGAAACACAGACATGTCAAAGTAAAAATGAAATGACCGACTGCTGACTTTGAATGTACTGCTAAAGACTGATTTAATTGAAAGGATATGCATCGATTAAATAGGTATACATTAAAACTTGTGTTAAAAATCTGTAAATACTATCCTTAATTGTTTATTACCATCAACGACTTGATTCAAATCCCATAAATGCCAAAAAGGACTCTGCTCTGTTGGGCCCTTGAGCAAGATCCTTAACCTACAATTGCTGAGCACTTTGAGTAGTGAGAAAAACACTATATAAATGCAAAGAATTATTATGATTGTAAGAGCCAATCTTATAAAGTTAAAGCTTTGAGTCAAACTAATATTAGTGCTTGCTTAATTTGAATAGAATATAAATTTCTTTCATAGTCATAGACAATGGTATGATCTTTTCCCCCTATACGTTAGTAAGTGATAGAACTTTCTTGCTCTAACTAAGATCTTCTTCTTCTTTCGGCTCCTTCTGTTAGTACAGTGTATTAATTGAGTCACTTGTTTAGAACAGGTCCCAGTACACCCATTTTCAACTTAGAAATGGGATAGGCATACAGTTTTCTGACTGTTCAGAAACGTTTAGAAGTGATTTGTAACGACTAGAAAAGTAACAAGATGTATAAGCTTTATACAGAATGTCCACTATACAAGAACTTTTTTCATTTTTTGCTATTTTAATTTTTTTTTTTCTTTTTTGTGTGAACTGTTTTACTTTGAATTTTAACTAAAACTTTTAAAAACAAAGATATTTTGTCTGTGGAATTTTTTGACATGTCAGGCTTTTGTCGAATCTCATTTTTGTGTTAGAGCTGCTGAACTTTGATAATTTTGGGAAAATGCAGCTACAATGCTTATACTCCAACACAAATGTTTTACAACTGGTGCACCCTGAAAATAACAGTGTAGTGCCCCTGTGTCCTGACCTGAAAGACAATCTTCTCAGGTGATCAACATCTGTCTAAGGAGGATGGGACTACCTGGAGAAGCCGACATAAATGTAGCTCCATGATCATTTTAACTTTAATTGCCGCTCTTTCGCTGTCACTCCCCTCTATCCACTCATTCACTCCGTGCTGTTCACACACACTGTGCTGCTCCTTCTCATCTACAGTACATCTGTGCCAAAGCCACTCCATGTGACTCCTACACCATGTGCTCCATAATCTTCCGAGCCCAGCAAAAGCACTTCCGTTCCAGCACCTTCCACACTCAAACCCGTCTCTTGTGCTCCTTCCACCCTTTTTCCCGGGACGTCCTCCTCTCGCTCAGATGTTTCATTTGTACAATGAACTGTGCCTTCTGAAAGCACAGTGCCTAGTAGCTTTCCAGCCACATGACACTCTGCATCTCCAGCTTGTCATTACAGTATTCTTGTTTTGTAATGTTAAAAAAATATATATTCAAGAAAATGCGCCCTGACCAAAGCAGTGCCTGAGGCAGTTACCTGATGGCCACTCCTGGATGCAACAATATTTTTTAACGCATTAAACAGGCCAAATTAAATGTAAAAATTAATGTGTTAACTTCCCCAGGCCTATTTTAAAGCCATAGCACAATATTTTGTTTATTTCATTCATGCTACATGTGCCTTTTAATACAATATTTTATGGGTTTATTTCCTTCATACTACATATTTGTTTTTTTTATCTTTTATAATTGGCATCATTTTGTGTGCTAAGGAGTAAAAGTAAACAGCCTAATCATTAAGAGTATGTGGGTTTGTCTCACTGAGAGAGAGAGACTAAGGTTGTGTCTTGAATAATCTACTTGAATGTAAAACATACAAATGTAGATGAGAAGTGTAGTTTTGTAACTGAGCATGTTGGTGTCTAGCAGACTGCATTTGCTGTTTATCATGCAGAACCAGTCTTTGGTAAATTTAGGTCACCTGGCAACTTTGAAAAATCCATAATGTAAAAAAAGCGTGTACAGCTGGGGTGAGAGTATGGCCTTGACTGTCCAATTGAATGACAGGCATATGTGGATTCAATAGAAGGGGATCGCTGGCGCGGCAGGATCTCTTCACCTTTCACTGAGCCCTGCCAACACCCTCTACTAACAAGTGAAAACTGTGTATTTCGAGTGAGCAAACACACAGTTGATTTGTTATCGGGTGGCAGAGTGAGTGTTATCCGTTTTATCAATCCCAAATGAGCAGGGCACTCTGTATCTATTGAGCCTTCTAGTGTTATCAGCAGTTTAATGAATAATAAAAAGGTTCATGCTGATTACAAAGAAATCTTTACCTTCTCCACATTTGAAAATGCATCCTATAAAAGAAAAGCATGCTGCTCTGAAAATAAAAAATAACAAATAAATGGAAGAGACCTTAAAAGAATTAAGTATTCATTAAATTACAGTTGGCTAGTAGTGTGTAATAGTTATAATGGCTAAAGTTACAGTCCAGTTTGATATCACTTGCTGGGGTCAGATCAACAGGGTGTGGGGGTGTGACAGTGAGGGCCTCACAGTGCCTTGCAGTTGGGATCTCCGCCTGAATGGCTTGGGTTTAAAGAAAGGCAGAGCAGAACTTGTCATTGTGCGTAAGAATTCCTCTGAGAACATCAGCAGTCTTGTTTGTTTTCTTAGTAGGGTTTAACTCTTTTAGGGCTGATGTCAACTTGTGTCAACAGCTGGGGTTGAGGTTGGATGTTGACTTTAGTTGACATCCAGGGGCAGAGGGTAATAATCAGCTGGAGACGTCGACAAAACTCACCATCACATTACGGGTAGACCCTCTTTGCTAGGAGGACTGGTAGACTTGACTTGACATCGAATCCCTTTGTGTGTGTGTGAGGAGTGTACAGTAAACAATGTCTAGAATGGCATTGATGTTTGGCAAAAGAGCAAAGTGAATATGCAAAGCAAAATACTCTATGGGCATTATTCATTTTTTTGCTTTTTGCATATTACTACTGAATCAGACTGTGACTTAGCGATTTTGATGCACGTGATCTGGAAATCAAAAATGAAAGGTAGGTAGCTGTTAATTTTCCAGAAAGTGCCGTTCAGAACATAAATGTTTAGACAAACAGGTATGGAGTAAGTATGTGACAAATGTTACAGCCGATCTTAGAATGTATGCCTACCGGCCCAACAGGTCCACCTCAGATGCCATCGCGGCCGCACTACATTATTCCCTCTCCCATCTGGAGAACAAAGACTCCTACATCACAAAGACTCCTACATCAGGATGCTCTTTGTTGACTACAGCTCCACCTTTAACACGGTTATCCCCCATAAACTCACCCATAAACTGTCTGCACTTGGCCTGCACACCACCCTCTGTGACTGGCTCCCTGACTTTCTGACTGGCAGGCCCCAGTCTGTCAGGCTTGATAATAGGATTTCAGCCACCATTACCACAAACACAGGCACCCCACAGGGATGCGTCCTCAGCCCCATCCTCTACACCCTGGTCACCCACGACTGTGTCATCTCCCACAAAAATAACATCATCCTAAAGTTCGTAGATGACACTGCAGTGATTGGGCGCATCACTGGTGTGGGATGAGGCGTCCTACAGGAGGGAGGTGGACAGTCTAGCGTCATGGTGTGAGGACAACAACCTCACCCTCAACACAGATGAGACGAAGGAGATGATAGTGGACATGAGGAAGGACTGTTCATCTGAGGGCTTGAAGTGGAAAGGGTGAGCAGCATTAAATACCTGGGCGTCTACATCAGTGAGGACCTCACTTGGACACTTAACGCCACACAGCTGGTCAAGAGGGCTCCACAGCGGCTGTACTTTCTGAGGAGGCTGAGGAAGTTTGGTATGTTGATTAAGATCCTCGGCAACTTTTACAGCTGCATTGTTGAGAGCATCTTGACCAGCTGCATCACTGTGTGGTACGGCAACACTACTGCTATGGACCGCAAACACCTACAGAGAGTGGAAAAGACTGCTGAGAAGATCACCAGGACCCCACTGCCCTCTACAACTGCAGAGTCCGCAGGAGAACTGCCTCGATCCTCAGGGACCCTGGACCCCACCCACTCCCAACACGAACTGTTCACATTTCTACCCTTAGGCAGGAGGCATAGAAGTATGACATGCAGGATTCCAGGCTAAAGGACTCTTTCTTCCCAAGGCCATTAGACTCCTAAATAACTGACTGGAGTTTATAACCGTGGGCCACCTCATTCTATCGACCTCACACAACTGTATTTGACTTGTCCATCAAACACCTACCTGCACAATTACACTTTATACTTATATACTGTTTTTATACTTCATGCTGTCTCTGTTTCTTATTATCTATCTGCTACTTATTATTTATGTTTATCTTCATACATTGGTTTTGTCATTTGCTGTGGACAGCAAAGAAAGAATTTCATTGAACTTCAAGCTGATCTTTAATTTATAAATGCGGTTAGTGTTTGCTTTGTATACTTTTTAGAAAACTGAGTTTTTGGGAAAAATATTCAGACCTTGGAGAAAATAAAAAAAATAATTAGCCCTGAAAGAGTTCATGCACAGTGAATGGAAAGTGTAACAGGCGAGTGTTTACCTGCCGGCATTGGGTGAATGTCCCAGCTGTTCCCTGTCTGTGTAGCTTTTAACATGTGCACGTGAGATAGAGGGTCTAAGTTTAAAGTCAGCATCCTAGCCAGGCATCTGCAGGCTGACAAACAGGTGGACAGATTAGAAAGCAAAAGTTTCAGGAAGTCACATTTTAGTTTTGATTTTGGTTTAATGACTGTTAAGTTCAATTGACTTACTTTTGTTTTGAGATTGTGTATGTGTTTTCTGTGTGTTAAGTCAAGAGCCACAGTACTGCGTGTGAATGTGTAGGAGGTTATTGAGTTTGATCAGTTTTCTCCTCAGAAAGTAGTTGAGTCCAAGTGCCATGCTGTGATTATCAGAGAAAGATTGGAGCCTCTACATAATAGCAGGGGGCGATCAATGCAAGGAAGAGGTCTTCATGCGAGCAGAGCCAGCCAGTGGAAAAAGTAGTGTGGTGGCACTGTGACTGGCTGCCAAGGAGGAGCTGTGAGGGAGCTCCTAGAACCAGGGCTGGGCTCCTGATTATTTTGGCTAGTAGCTTTTAAATGGATGAAGATGACGCAAGCCGTTTATTTTTTAGATAGATAGAATGGAGAGATTAACTTTTACCACAATTTTTGTGGCTAGCTGGATAGAGTTCTTGTGCAGAAGAAAACTAATTTTTTTATTATTTCCTTTTTGAGAGTGACACAATGGGGGTTAATTTTCTGTGTGGTTTTGATTTGGTGTTACCTACCTGTGTGTATTCACAAGACTCGAACTGTAATTTTGAATACAATCATTTTTTCACTGTACTAGGGGACTTTGCCACCTGCTCACTGTGTTCGCCCACCTGCGCTATGCGCCAACCAGTTCACGTCTCTGCCGCTCGCGTTGTGAAGAGGGGGGATGAATGCACCCCAAGGGGAAGTGATCACTCCTCTGACAGCCCATCTTAAACCTTGATACAATGGGAAACACATACAGGTTTTTTTTACCTTCTCTTTGCTCGATCAGCTGCTGGATTGCTGCTGCCGCAGTGCTGCGTAATCTGCATTTTGCATCACACACTTCTGTCATATCACCTATGTCCATATATTCAATCTCTTTTCACTTTTATCTTTTCATCAATATCGCACTGAATTTTGATTCCGTGTTTGGAATTACATCGTGATGACGCAACGTATAACTGCCCATGAGTGAATATTGTTTCTTTCTCTCTTCGAGAAATGTGTCTAACATAACTACACAGGATTTTTCCAAATCTCTTTGTATAAGCTCTTGTCTCGCGGGGCTTCCGGCCCCGGCTGTGGTTACATCACTTGGCATAAAGACTTTTCATGAAAGTGTCTCTGAGACAATAGCGTCTCGCCTCCTTCCAAGATTTTTTTTTATAATAGAAAGAAATATTCATCACTTAAGAACTGTTCTTGTGAACTGACTTTTTCAATAAAACCAACCTTTTGTATTTTAACATTAGCTGCCACCACTGTACCATTCTTTTTAATTCTGCCTCTCACTTTACTTTTGGTCCTAATCAGCTCAACACTACCTGTAAGCTGTCAGTCACAACCTGGCCTATGTCAATGAGGAAAACAAAATTCCAGCCGATGGGATGTTAAAGAAAAAAAAAGTCTATGACAGGAGTGCCCAACTGAAGGCTTGCTAACTGAATCCAGTGCCTGGACCTTTTAAAAGGGACCTGCATTATTGATATTCAAAACATGTTACATATTGTCAACCATGGCCATTACTTTTCTTAAAGACCCCCTTTAATGTGTTTGCATTTTTCTCTTAGTTAGTTGAAGGACATTAATACTCATCCATTCTGTAATGCTGGTAAGACCCTGGATCAGAGGACTTACAGTCTCAGGGTTTTCTTGTTCTATAGATAAGTAAAGCTGTGCGTCATCTATCTACATATTTTGTAGAATGAGAATTACAACAGACTCAGAACTAATTTCTGCAGCAGAACATATACAGCATGGATCTCTGTTGTACAGCTGCCATAACATGCTGTATGAATAATGTTCTTCCTGTTATATAAACACTCATTGACTACTTGATGTTCATTATTCACTGAAGCTTAATAAATTTAAATGCACACTGAGGAATTCAAAGCTCATGATGTTCATGCTCTTGCATATTGATATAAGAGCCCATCGAACTATGGAACCCACTTAGTACAGTTCTGAGATTATATGGAATTATGTGTAAGTCTATCATAGAAACATAAGGTACATGGCAGGAAACAACCATTCATGAGAGCTAAACCATCACACAGCAGACTCACACAACCATGCTAATTCATTCTGGAGCAAATTGAAGTCACCAACTAACTTAACATGCATGTCTTTAAGATGTGGAAGGAAACATGAAGAAAACAACAGCAGACACAATTACGGAATATAAACTCCTCAAAGAGAGTAACCTGACTGGTATTCTGATCTAGGCTATGTCCACTTTAGTATGTTCTGATTTAAAAATGCAGAATACAGTCTCATGCAGCATGGAGACTTTTCAAAATGTTCTCCAAAGCCATATACTTATGAAAACGCCAACTTGATGGTGCAATGTGGATGGGCAAAAATATAGACTTTAAAAAATGTACACTCTAATTGCTTTCTAATTTGGTCATGCTTAATACGTATTTGTTCCTTGCCCCTCATAATGTCTCATTTTCTGATTTGTGACCTTTTTTTAGAAAAAAATCATGTTCCAATGCCACAACATTTCAACCATCTGCTTAACCTTGTGCCACCAAAACAGCTCTAACCCATCAAGACGTAGAATCCACAAGACCTCTAATAGTGTCATGTGCTATCCGGCACCAAGACATTAGCAGCAGATCCTTTAAGTCCTGTAATTTAGATGTGGTGCCTGCATGTGATCAGACTTGATTTTCCAACACATCCCATAGATGCTTGATCTATTTGAGATATGGGGAATTTGGAGGCCAAGTCAACACCTTGAACTCTTTGTCATGTTCCTCCAACCATTTCTGAACAATGTTTGCAGTACGGCAGGGAGCATTATCCTGCTGAAAGAGGCCACATCAGGTAATACAGTTTCCATGAAGGGCTGTATGTGGTCTGCAACAATCTTCAGGTAGGTGGTATTTCTCAAAGTAATTTCTGCATTAATGCCAGGACCCAATGTTTCCCAGTTGAACATTACCCAGAGCCTTCTTCCCATAGTGCGTCTCCACCCGGTAAATGACACACACGCACGCTGCCATCTACGTGATCTAAAAGAAAATGTGATTCACTAGACCAGGCCGCCTTCTTTTATTGCTCTATGGTCCATTTTTGATGCTTACATGCTCATTGTAAGTGTTTTTGGCAGTAGGCAAGTGTCATCATGGGCACTCTGACTGGTTTGCAGCCATGCAGTCCCATACACAGCAAGCTGCTCTGCACTGTGTGTTCTGACACCTTTCTCTCATTGTCAGCATTAAGTTCTTTAGCAATTTGCAGTCTAGCAGCTGTCCTGTGGGATTGGACCAGATGGGCTAACCTTCACTCTTCACACACATCAAAAAGCCTTGGACACCCATGACCCTGCTCCCGGTTCACTAGTTGTCCTTACTTTTGGTATGTACCAACCACTGCATACCAGGAACACCTGACAAGACCAGCCATTTTGGAGATGCTCTGACCTAGTCATCTAGCCATCACAATTTGGCCCTTGTCAAAGTCGCTCAGATCCTTATGCTTGTCCATTTTTCCTGCTTCCAGCACATCACCTTCAAGAACTGATTGTTCACTTGCTGCCTAATATATCCCACCCCTTGACAGATGCCATTGTTATAAAATAATCAATGTTATTCACTTCGGCTTTCAGTGGTTTTAATATGGTGGCTGATTGGTGAGTAGTGGACATAGACATGTTGCTTTTCCATGGCACTTGTGTTGTTTATTTACAGTATATCAATCTAAAATGTGTTTTATGCAGTCTGAATGCTGCATATATTCAAAAATGACAAATAGGTACATATTCTCTAGCACCTTCAACACCATCCAACCTCTGCTCCTTAGAAACAAGCTGACAGAGATGGGAGTAGATTCATACTTGGTAGCATGGATCGTGGACTATCTTACAGACAGACCTCAGTATGTGCGTCTCGGGAACTGCAGGTCTGACATTGTGGTCAGCAACACAGAAGCACTGTGGGGGGACTGTACTTTCTCCGGTTCTGTTCAGCCTATATACATCGGACTTCCAATACAACTCAGAGTCCTGCCACTGCTATCGTGGGCTGCATCAGGAGTGGGCAGGAGGAGGAGTATTGGAAACTAATCAAAGGCTTTGTTAAATGGTGCAACTCAAACCACCTACAACTAAACACCAGCAAAACCAAAGAGCTGGTGGTGGATTTTAGGAGGACCAGGCTCCTCATGGACTCTGTGATCATCAGAGGTGACTGTGTGCAGAGGGTGCAGACCTATAAATACCTGGGAGTGCAGCTGGATGATAAATTGGACTGGGCTGCCAATACTGATGTGCTGTGTAAGAAAGGACAGAGCCGACTATACTTCCTTAGAAGGCTGGCATCTTTCAACATCTGCAATAAGATGCTGCAGATGTTCTATCAGATGGTTGTGGTGAGCACCCTCTTCTATGCGGTGGTGTGCTGGGGAGGCAGCATAAAGAAGAGCAATGGGCGCTGAGCAAGCTCCTGTCAGTAATGGAAAATCCACTGCATCCACTGAACAGGATCATCTCCAGACAGAGGAGCAGCTTCAGCGAAAGACTGCTGTCACCGTCCTTCTCCACTGACAGACTGAGGAGATCATTCCTCCCCCACACTGTGCGACTCGGGTGGGTAAACGTTAATATTATACAAAATTATTGTCTGTCTGTTATACTTTAATTGTTATCAATCTTTAATTTAATATTGTTTTTATCAGTATGCTGCTGCTGGAGTATGTAAATTTCCCATTGGGATTAATAAAGTATCTATCTATTTGTGATAAATTCCATGGCTAGTGTCGTTATTGTCCCTTCTAGGATTTTGTCACTGATGCACACATGCCCAGTGTAGGCAAACGTCTATATCATATGTGTGTTCAGTCGTTTTAGTGTGGATGGAGATGTTTTCATAGATGATGTGAAAACTCTAGTATGGATGGATTTCATTTTTAAATGAAAATATAGTGGTGTGGACACTGATCCAGTCTGCTGTCCTTAAGTATTCTTATAATTCATTAAACAAACTTTCTCAACTTTCTGATAGAACTAAAAGGTGTTTATTGTGAACCATTGTAATGTCTGCCAAATGGAGTGATAATAAACAGACAGGAAACTCACATCAGCTTTTTTTATTTTGCCATTCATGGATTTTGGAGTGCAGTTGATTATGAATGTATCCCATGGTAGTTTTCAGAAAGCTGCTCTCCACTACTGATTCAGAACCTTGGAGTTAGGAAGTACAAAACTATGACTCTGTGAAAATGAGCAGACACAATGAAAATCAAAAAAGTTTGGAAGTGAGAGATCTGGGAGAATTGAAGTTCAAAAAGGTGCTCTTGAGAATAGCCTTAGAGGACTTACTATTTTTTATTTTCACTCCGAGTGCCCCTTTCACTTCTTTTCTTGCTTAAGTCGTTCAAAAATGCAAAATTTGAGTATTTTTGTGACCTTGTTGTGTGCTGCAGCACCCCAAACCCCAGACAAAACTGCACAAACACAAATCCCAGGTTTGAATTAAAGGTTTATTGTAATAAATTACCTTCAAAAAGATTCCTTTTAGTATAATAACCTTCTAACAATCACAACTGCAATCACAATCCTTTTTTTCTTCTTCCTTTCTCCTCCATCTCTCCCAGACAAATATTCTCCATGTTCCACCTGATTTCAACTGGGTCAGGCAGAGTGACTCCTTTTTTCCCAATATCTGGGAGTACTTCTAGTGCTAGGGCATATCCTGTTGGAAGTACTTCTGGGTCAAGTAGAACTCCCTGAAAGTAGGGAGCTTAAATCCCCACAGCACCCCCAAGCGGTACCCCTGGAACTCAACAGGACTCTTCCATGGCACTACAATTCCCAGCATGCCTTGTGGGTGTCCATTTGGATATCAAGGCCCAGGGATGCTGCTATCTTGGGTATGGAGTCCTTCCTGATTGCTCCATGATATTGTCCTCCTGGGCCAAGTAAGGGTCTTTTATTTTCCTCAGCCAGGATGCCGACACCCTCCACAAATTGTTGCTGGCTCCTGCCAGCAAGGTAATGGATTGGAACCCATCCTGGCAGGGATAACAGCCGAAGTATGCTGACCATAACAATATACTATACAGTGATCCCTCGCTATATCACTCTTCGACTATCACGGCTTCACTCCATAGTGGATTTTAAATGTAAGCATATCTAAATATATTGTATATCACGGATTTGTCGCTGGTTCGCGGATTTCTGCGGACAATGGGTCTTTTAATCTATGGTACACGCTTCCTCAGTTTGTTTGCCCAGTTGATTTCATACAAGGGACGCTATTGGCGGATGGCTGAGAAGCTACCCAATCAGAGCACATATTACATATTAAATAAAAATCCTCAATGATATAGGATATGCTTCCTGCGCTGTGCTTCGCACATTTGAAAGTTCTAACAGCCCGTATTAATTTTTGATTGTTTGCTTTTCTCTGCCTCTGTCTCTGACATTCTCTGCTCCTGAAAGGGGGTGTGAGCAGAGGGGCTGTTTGCACAGAGGCTGTTTGCTTAAAAGATATGGACGCTCCTCTAAAAAATGCTGAAAAGACTACCTTCACATTGATCCCTTCATTGCGGCGGCTTTTTCGCGGTGCTTCATTTACTTAAAAGCCCAACAGCCCTATTGATTTTGTTTACTTTTCTCTCTCTGATATTCTCTGCTCCTGACGGCCTCCTTTGAAGAGGAAGATATGTTTGCATTCTTTTAATTGTGAGAAAGAACTGTCATCTCTGTCTTGTCATGGAGCACAGTTTAAACTTTTGACTAAAGGGTGTTATTTCATGTCTAGAAGGCTCTAATAATGTTAAAAAAACATATTTAGAAAGTCGTAAACAGGTTTTCTATGCTCTAACTGCGAAAATATTTATAAATAAAGATTTATAACCCTAACCCTAAATAAAGAATCCTACTTCGTGGAAATTCATTTATCTGTCTGGAGCTGACTAACCACGATAAGTTATTAGAACAATCTAGACGAGAACAGGCCATTCAGCCCAACAAAGCTCGCCAGTCCTATCCACTTGCTTCCTCCAAGAAAACATCAAGTCGAGTTTTGAAAGTCCCTAACGTCTTACTGTCTACCACACTACTTGTTAGCTTATTCCAAGTGTCTATCGTTCTTTGTGTAAAGAAAAACTTCCTAATGTTTGTGCGAAATTTGCCCTTAACAAGTTTCCAACTGTTTCCCCGTGTTCTTGATGAGCTCATTTTAAAATACAAGTCTCGATCCACTGTACTAATTCCCTTCATAATTTTAAACACTTCAATCATGTCACCTCTTAATCTTCTTTTGCTTAAACTGTAAAGGCTCAGCTCTTTTAATCTTTCCTCATAATTCAACCCCTGTAGACCTGGAATCAGCCTAGTCGCTCTTCTCTGGACCTTTTCAAGTGCTGCTATGTCCTTTTTGTAGCCTGGAGACCAAAACTGCACACAGTACTCAAGATGAGGCCTCACCAGTGCATTATAAAGGTTGAGCAGAACCTCCTTGGACTTGTACTCCACAGATCGTGCTATATAACCTAACATTCTGTTAGCCTTCTTAATGGCTTCTGAACACTGTTTGGAAGTTGATAGCTTGGAGTCCACTATGACTCCTAAATCCTTCTCATAAGGTGTACTCTCGATTTTCTGACCGCCCATTGTGTATTCAAACCTAATATTTTTACTTCCTATGTGTAATACTTTACATTTACTGACATTAAATTTCATCTGCCACAAATCTGCCCAAGCCTGTATGCTATCCAAGTCCTTCTGTAATGATATAACGGATTCCAAATTATCTGCTAATCCACCTATCTTGGTATCATCTGCAAACTTAACCAGCTTGTTACTTATATTCCTATCTAAATCATTTATATATATTAAAAATAGCAGCGGCCCTAGCACTGACCCCTGTGGAACACCACTCTTAACATCGGCCAGTTCTGATGAGGTTCCTCGCACCATCACCCTCTGCTTCCTGTGTCTGAGCCAATTCTGCACCCATCTAAAAACATCACCCTGAACTCCCACTTCTTTTAACTTGATGCCCAACCTCTCATGTGGCACCTTAACAAGGGTTTACTGTATAACTGTGCGGAGAATATTTATAAACAGTGTGGGAGAGTTTCTAAGGGCTTAAAATATATAAAAATAACCATACAAACATATGGTTTCTACTTCGCGGATTTTCACCTATCGCGGAAGGGTCTGGAACGCAACCCCCGTGATTGAGGAGGGATTACTGTATACTGAAAATAGGCAAATTTTATATACATACTAGGGGGCTGTAACCCCAGCTCACTTCACTCACCAACCCCTCCAGCCTGTGCTCGCATATGTGGATTTCACTTTCATCAAACAACAAATCTTTTAATTCTCGCAGATACACCTCTTCATTAGGAAGAAACACTTCTTTTCCCTGATGGCAACACGAATTAGATGATCTACAAGTCTCCGACTTAAAGTTTAAATCCGAACAACATATTTGATCTTTTTAATGTTTTATTATTATATATATTGTCACGCACGTGCGAGTAGGAGACCGCGGACGGATTTTAACACACCTGGGAAGACATTCGCCAGCAGGGAATGGCGGGGTACTAACTTTCTCCCTCTGCTCTCTTTTAGGAAAAAAGACGCTCCTCCACCATAAGCCGGGATTGCCCGCAGTACGTTACCTCCATCTTTTCCTGACGTCACTGATCCCATCCTCCTTCACGGTTCCTTCCCAGCATTCCTCCACTTTCCGCTCCTCCCTCATAAAATGGCTGCTGACACCATGTTTCTGCGTCGCGCTTATGAACTGTTTAGTTTATACTTTGACCAGTTTTCTTTATTAATTATTGTGGATCGTCTACAATATACGGGGCCAGAAAACCCCAAACCTTTATGTTGTGTCTTTCTCCGTCTTTTACAGTGGCGTAGCCGACAGAATAGAAGATCCGTACAAATTACCGAAGGACAGGACCTGAACACCGTGCTGCAGGGGATGAACGCCCAACTCCAAGCCCTGCAGCAAGCGCAAGCCGCTACCACCCGGGAGTTGGAGGCTACGAAGGCCAGGTTGGCAGAGGCCCAGCGAGCAAGACCAGACCCGCCTAGACCGACGCCTCCCCCTCTGGTACCTATGACCGACGCGGTCGATGTTGAGTCATACTTGGGCATATTTGAGCGGACGGCCACCCGGAACGATTGGCAGCTGTCCAAGTGGGCGTCCATTTTAGCGCCCTACCTGAAGGGACCGGCGCAGCGGGCCTATTATGACCTCCCCGAGGAGGAGGCCGCAAACTATGACCTCCTCAAACCGGAGATCCTGGCCCGCTATGGCATCACGCCGGGGCAGCAGGCGGAAGAGTGGCGGAACTGGCAGCTCGACCTGGAAAAACCTGCCCGTGCACAAGCCTTTGAATTCTGGGGCAAGATGAGGCGCTGGCTACAGCCAGAGGGACCCCAGGCCCAGAGAGTAGTGGAGCAGGTGGCCTGTGAGGGCCTGGTCAACGCCATGCCCAGTTCCCTCGCCCAGCAGGTCCAGAGGCATCCATACAAGGACATGCCAGGTCTCCTAGAAGTCCTTGAGCGTCAGCTCATGGTCCTCCGAGTCAGGGGGTCAGAAAGGTCTGCTCGTGGGAACCGACAGGGATGGGCAGCTACCCCCGAGCCCCATTGATGCGCTGCGGAAGCGCCGCCAAAGCCAAAAGAAAAGCCGGCCTCTCCGCACTGTTACAAGTGTGGCGAGACCGGCCATCTGCTGCCAACCTGCCCCCTGAACATCACCGCGGAACCAATGGACCGCACCTGGGCATCAACGGAGAGGTACTGTACCCCGTCGCATCCCTTGGCGAGTCCAAACATGGGAGTGGTGTTATTAAATGTGCACGCGGTGGTGGCTTTGTTTGATTCCGGCAGCAACATAACCATTGTGACTCGCCGTTATGTGGTACCGCGACAGTGGCTGAAGCGACTCCTACAAGTCACTTGTGTGCATGGAGGGACCAAGTCGTATTGTTCCGCACAATGTTATATCACCTGGAAGGGGGAATTAACTAAGTTGATGGCCGCTGTGTTGCCTGAACCCCCCTATCCGGTGATTTTGGGACATGACTGGTCGAAAACAAATTGCGGTAAGACACACACTGCTCCCGGGGCCTCATTGGATCTGGTTATGAGGGGACAAGGCGCCCCTCCTGTGGTCTCCACGCCATGCTCTAGGGCAGGCCCGAGTGGCTCTGGCACCTCGGGGAACATTTCCTCGGCGATGGACCCCGACCCGGAAGAATCTCCCGGGGAAGGGACACGCCAGGGAATTCTCCCGGTGTCCAGGTCACAAGACCCTCTAGGAAGCTTGGATCACCAATTTCGGTCCACGCCGGCCTCATTTAAGAGGGAGCAGTGGAACGATGATTCCCTCCGGTTTGCCCGGAATACGGTGGTTCTGCCTAATAGCTCACAAGCCGACGGTTCCACACCACGCAAGCCCTTTTTTGTGTTGGAAAATGATCTGCTGTATCGGGTGGCGACCCACAAGGGTGAGGTGCGGAAGTTGCTGCTAGTTCCGCATACCTTCCGGCGGGAGGTATGCGAATTAGCTCACGCTCACCTCCTTGGCGCCCACCTCGGGGTCGAAAAGACCTTGGAAAGGATTAAGCTCCGTTTTTACTGGCCTGGGATTAACGAGGAGGTCCGGCGCTTCTGCCAGTCCTGTCCGCAGTGTCAGACCCGCCAGATTCCTAGAAGGGACCGTGCTCCTCTCGTCCCTACACCCCTGATCGACGTCCCCTTCGACAGAATAGGAGTCGACTTAGTAGGACCCTTGTAGCCCTCAACCCGTGGCCATAAATACATATTGGTTATGGTGGATTACGCCACCCGATACCCAGAGGCGGTTCCCCTGCGCTCCGCTAACACAAAAGTCATCGCACGGGAATTGGTTAACTTGTTTTCCAGAGTGGGTATACCCAAAGAAGTCCTCACGGATCAGGGTACACCCTTTACCTCGGATACGTTCAGAGAGGTGGCCAAATTACTCAGAATAAAGCACCTGAAAGCGTCGGTCTATCACCCTCAGACAGATGGATTGGTAGAAAGATTTAACCAGACGCTTAAGCAGATGCTCCACAAAGTAGTCAGTGCGGAGGGTAGGAACTGGGACCAGCTCCTCCCGCTCGTGGTTTTTGCCTACCGGGAGGTACCTCAGGCCTCTACGGGCTTCTCCCCTTTTAAGTTGTTGTATGGGCAACAACCCCGAGGCATTTTGGATATACTAAAAGAGGGCTGGGAAGCTGAGGCCCTTCCCTCCTCTAACATATTGGAGTATGTGGCGCAACTGCGTGACAGGCTCACAAAAATTAGGCCCCTCCTAAAGGACCACGTGACTCGTGCGCAGGCAGTGCAGGCCCGGTGTTACAACCGCAACTCCATCCTTCGGGAGTTCCGCCCGGGGGACCGAGTTATGGTGCTCGTTCCTACCTCCCACTCCAAGTTACTCGCTCACTGGCAAGGGCCGTACGAGGTTAAGGAGAGAAAAGGTCTGGTCAACTATTTGGTGAAACAACCCAATCGTCGTCCAAGTGAGAGGATCTATCATGTAAACTTATTGAAACCCTGGAAAGATCGGGAGGAGCTTCCCGACTCCCATAGGTCCCTCTTCCTCTTCTCATGCATGACTGCCCTTAACCTCGGTGATGAGCTAACACCCAAACAGTGGCAGGAGTTAACGCATGTGATCCGAGCCATCCCCGAAGTAGTGAGCGAGTTGCTCGGCCGGACCTCGCTAATTGCACATGATATAGTCACAGACCCCGACGTGATCATCCCGGAGAGACCCTATAGACTCCCGGAGGCAAAACGCGCTGAAGTGGAATTAGAGGTGCAACGAATATTGGATATGTTGATTTATTTTTTTATAATTATGTCTTTCATTTTTCTATTCTTTAATATGTAAAGCACTTTGAGCTACTGTTTGTATGAAAATGTGCTATATAAATAAATGTTGTTGTTGTTGTTGTTATATGGACATTATAGAGGAGAGCCATAGCCCCTGGTCCAGCCCTATCGTCCTTGTTTCCAAGCCAGACGGCTCCTGGAGATTTTGTAACGACTTTAGACGTCTTAACCAGGTCTCCAAATTTGATGCCTACCCGATCCCCCGCATTGATGGCCTGCTTGAGCGGCTGGGTACGGCTTGATACTTGACTACTCTTGACATGACCAAAGGGTATTGGCAAATTCACTTAACGGCATCCGCAAAAGAAAAAACGGACTTTAGCACCCCTAGTGGACACTGGCAATACAAGGTCCTCCCATTCGGGCTGCACGGGCCCCTGCAACCTTTCAACATCTGGTGGATAGAGTGCTGAAACCCCACCAGTCCTATAGTGCCGCCTACCTGGATGACGTCGTCATCTATTCCGGCACCTGGGAGGAACATCTATTGCAGGTCTCTGCTGTCCTCACGACACTAGCTAAAGCCGGCCTCCGCATAAACCCTCGAAAGTGTTTTTTTGGCTTGAAGGAGGCCAAGTATTTAGGCTATCTCGTGGGACGGGGACAGGTGAGACCACAGTGTTCAAAAGTTAAAGACATCTTGGAATGGCCCCGTCCGAATACCAAGAGGCAGGTGCAAGCTTTCTTGGGGTTAGCGGGGTACTACTGCCAGTTCGTACCCCGTTTCTCCGAAAGGGCCGCACCCTTGACCAATTTAACAAAGAAAGGCGCTCCCTTATACGTGGTGTGGAATGACAAGGCGGAACACGCATTCAGTGACCTAAAGAAGGCCCTTACATCGGCACCTGTATTAAGGATTTTGGGCTCCCTTTTATTCTCCAGATTGACGCTTCGGACACAGGCCTGGGCGCCGTGCTGAGCCAAAGCGTCGACGGTGTCGAACACCCCGTAATGTACCTAAGCCGGAAACTGATGGACCGGGAGACCCGGTATGCGGCGGTGGAGAGGGAGGCCTTGGCCATTAAGTGGGCGGTGACCCATCTCCGTTATTACCTGCTGGGTCGCGAATTCACTCTGGTGACTGATCACGCTGCACTTCAGTGGATGTCCCTGCATAAAGAGTCGAATCCGCGGGTCACCAGGTGGTTTCTGGATTTACAACCGTATAAGTTCACTGTCACTTATCGGCGGGGTACCCTTCGGGCCAATGCCGATGCTCTCTCTCGTATCCACGACCTCTCGGTTAGGTCCGCCAGACCTGACGGTCTTGGGCTAAGGGGGGGATCGTGTCACGCACGCGCGAGTAGGAGACCGCGGACGGATTTTAACACACCTGGGAAGACATTCGCCGGCAGGGAATGGCGGGGTACTAACTTTCTCCCTCTGCTCTCTTTTAGGAAAAAAGACGCTCCGCCACCATAAGCCGGGATTGCCCGCAGTACGTTACTTCCACCCTTCCTCCTCCATCTTTTCCTGACGTCACTGATCCCATCCTCCCTCACGGTTCCTTCCCAGCATTCCTCCACTTCCGGCTCCTCCTCATACAATGGCCGCCAACGCCATGTTTCGGCGTCGCGCTAATGAACTGTTTAGTTTATATTTTGACCAGTTTTCTTTATTAATTATTGTGGATCGTCTACAATATACGAGGCCGGAAAACCCCAAACCTTTATGTTGTGTCCTTCTCCGTCTTTTACAATATATATATTGCATATACAGTATACAATACACACACACAAAAATGTTATATGTAGTTTACATCATTGATTCTCACCATCATAAAATGTATTCTTTCTATTCTGTCTAAATGTACTGTACAACTTAGCTAATCTTTAAAGTAATCAGAGCTTTTAATTGAGCTGCTTTTAATAACCTACATGCTAGGTTCACAGTCAAAGTCTTTGTAATTGTAGCCTGGACTATCTACATTTGAAATGTTCCATATCAGGTTAAATTATGCAAAGGGTGTCGGAAAGTTAAGGGGGGTTGGTTGCACCTGACATCAACACCTAGGAATAGAATCCTGATGAGTTGTCTCATTTGAAACTTATTACATGTTAAAAGAGGACATGTGCCAGCAATGCCATTACTGCTTTTCCTGCATTCTGTATGCTTGTGTACTTTTGTCTTTCTTGGTGGTTTAGTTGATTCTTGTAAATTATTTATAATATCCCATGTTGATTTGATATTCTATTACTAATGCAAGTATGCTAAGGCATGAAGGTCATATTTAAAATCATACTTTTAACTTACAGATTAAATAGACTGTAAACACAATAGTCTAGACAATTTGTAAAATGAAGCCTTATGAATAAAATCACACCCATACATGATGGAATAACATTTTAGCAGAAAAGTGTGACTCACCAATTAAAGTTATATTAGTTTTTCTTTCATGAATAAATCATTATTTAGTATGTAAACCAGAATGCTATGTTGAAAGGTGTTAAAAATAAAAAGGCCAGCATAGTGAATGACTGACAATAAAATACACCTTTAAATATCAGCATATTTAAATTATACAAAAACCAAAAATATTGGATTCCCCAATCAGTCTTGCCAACACCACATTAAAGCTTCTGTGCCTAGCAGGGCTAATTAGTGAAATTCAGCAAACCGTTTTTCACAACAAATATGCTGTATTCACCTGTGACCTTGTTCGCTGAATATTTTCCTGGAAATTCATCATACAACACGTTAGACAAACTTTTTTTCCCAGCTCCCCATGATGCTTTGCCAGGCCAGCATGACAACACAGAGAGGTAACAGCCAATGTTGAATGGGTCAACCCTCCCAAGTACAATACAATATAACTTATTTTTGTATAGCACTCTTCACTGAATGCAGGCGCAATGTGCTGTGAGCAATTCTCATTTAAAATACAAGTATACTATATATATATATATATATATATATATATATATATATATATATATATATATATATATAGTGGAATATAACCCGACCAGAGACAGACACTGAGACACAACTCCCAAAAACACACACTTTTAATTCTTCTGCTTTTATACAACACAGTGCATGAATCCCACATGAATAACTCAGTCCCTTTTTCTCTAACTATTTGTCTTCTTCTTTCTCTCTTCTCTCTTTTCTGCTGCCTCCACTCCTCTTCTGCAAGCTCTGTCCTCCATCTCCCGATTCCGGCTCCCAAATGAAGTTAGGTGGCCTCTTTTATTTCACACCCAGAAGTATTCCAGGTGTTCTCCAATTACAGTGGAACCTCGGTTCATGAACGTCTCGGTTCACGTACAACTCGGTTCACATCCCTCCATTCTGGAGCCAGACTCTTCCTCCTCTTCATGCCAGAACTCAACTCATGCAAGGCTAGTTTTCTTGGTGGTTTTTGTATTACGGATGTTTCAAAAGTTAATTTTTCAGTTCGTAGCGTGAATTGTTGCAATGTTACTTTTCTCTTTTTTCAAATGTTCCTTTTTTTCCGCTGTGCTTAAAACTCATTTTAAAAAAAGTGTTTCCAGCGATCGGGCTTTAAGGTTAATAGCGTGATCACCTGCAATGTTACTTTTTTGGTTGCTTGTGGTTGGTTTTTAAATAAATTTCGGATTTGTTCTAATGTTCCTTTTTTTCCGCTGTGCTTAAAACTCATTTTAAAAAAAGTGCTGCATGTGCTGCTGACGGGGTGGGTGTATGGGAGGGGTGTGCAACAGAGAGATTAGAGAGCGCGAGTGAGCAAGCGCAGAGAGAGAGCAAGTGCGTGCTACAGAGTGATCAGAGAGCACGAGTGAGCAAGCACATAGAGAGAAACAGCGAGCACATGCTGCTGACAGGGAAGGGAGGGGAGGGGAGGGGGTGGTGTGTGTGTGAGTGTGCTACAGAGAGAGAGAGAGAGCGCGAGCGAGCCTACTCGTGTAGCTGAGCAGGGAGCCTGGGTGTTTTGTCTCAGTGTTATTCAAAGTTTTTACATTAGTTTACTATTACACTGTGCATTCTATGGTGTAATTAACTATATTTGTGCTTAATCTTTACATATATTTACATATTTACATAGAGTTTGTATGGTTTGGAATGGATTAATTGTATTTACATACAATCCTATGGGGGAAACTGCTTCGGTTCACGACCAACTCGGTTTACGACCAAAGTTCTGGAACGAATTATGGTCGTGAACCGAGGTTCCACTGTACTTTATGGCAGCACTCCCAGTTGTGGCGGAAGTGCTGCATGGACACCCAAAAGTACTCCAGGCGCCTTTGGACTTTCTTCAGGCAGCACTTCTGCCACAATAGGAAGTCCAGGACTCCTTAAGTGACCAATTGCCCCCTGGTGGGGACCACGGGCCCCAGCAGAGCTGAGCTTCTAAGCTCCAAGCCTATGATCCCAACGTATTACAAGGGGTTTGTCCCCTCGTGTTCTTCGGGATGTCCTGGTCAGGATACTATACTAATTACATAATACAGAAGTGGTACACATATAAATGCGGATTTGTTAAAGCACACAAAGAGCAAGGTACAAATGTATTTAACGAAAATGGAAACAAGCAATATCTGTCCATTAATTAACTGATGAACAACGAGCACCAAGTGTATATATAACAGTGATTTTAGAAGTGGGCTGAAAAATACATGAATACAAAACATGCATGAAAAAGGTACTTGGAAATTTGTTGGTGTATTTGTATCTTCAAGGTAATGTCTTTTTGCAATGACTTGTTTGTGAACAGTGTGTAATATCTGAGCCTAGTACTATCAGAGTGAACAAGCAAAATCATTGAAGGAAGCAAAAATGACCTGCAGTTTTCATTTAGAGAGAGTTGCGACCTTGCTGTCGAATCTTTGGGGGGAAAGCCTCATTGAATTCATGCATCCTGTCTGCCACTGTCTGCAAGCAATTTTGTAAACTGAAAAAGAAAGACAATAAAGTTAAAAGGGTATTTGAACAGTGGTCTGAGGAGAACTTTATTTGACCAGATAAGATGTAGCTAAACAATGCAGAGTACACCATCTGGAATTTACATGCACATGCTTTTGCCTTTCATTGCTTCAAATGCCACAGATTTAGAGACCTGTGTAAAGCGGGGTTACATAAGTATATCATAACATTATCATTTCCTAATACACTCCTCCTTAACCATTCTTTTACTATTATGGTTTGTGAGTGCAGCTTTGAGAAAGAATGGATAAATATTGTACCATCACGTCAACCATATACAATTCTTGAAAAAATTCAGTCGTCACTATAATGACAAATATTATGACAAAGCACTTTTATGGACGTTAAACTTTTTGTTACATAAATCTATCCTAGGCTAGTTAGAAGACAGGAAAGAATACAAAATGAATGAGTTTCATATTGAGTGAGTTGTTGATTTTGTCAACTGAGTGGAAACTATCTGTCAATTAATGTGCTCTGTATTGAATTAAGGATAACATTTTTGCATTAGAGTCCTTAAGAACGCATGAAGGCTATAGTGTGTTTCGAGGCAGAACCTCTCCTGCTGTGTGTCTTATGGTTTCATGTTTGGTCCACTTTTGTTTAACATTCTGCCACTGGAATATTTATGTTTGTAGTAAACTTTCAGTATTTGCGTAGTATAAGAGCAGTCAAGAAGGAGTTGAAAAGCATCAGAATAGTAAAGTGGAATAAAAATACACAGATATTGAAACAGCAGATCCTCTAAAGTGAGAAAGTGGATAACTCTGAGCGGTAAAACAGACTACTGAGGAGGTACTGAGTGATTTGAAAATTGTAGAGGAAGTGCTGCTCATATTAAACAGGCTGAAATCAAACAAATCACCAGGACCAGATAATATTTGTCCTTGAGTTCTTAAGGAGGTTAGCTAGTACAGATATAAACCCTTTACACATATTTTTAGGAAGTCACTGTGCACTGGGGAAATTCCAAAGGACTGGAAAATGGCAAACATCATCCCATTATATAAAAAGGGTGTTCAGGCAGATCCAAGCAACTATAGACAAGTAAGCTTAACCTGCATCACAGGCAATGGAAGGAACTATTAAGGAAAGGATTGAGCTACATGTGGCAAGAACAGGAATTTTACTGAACAGTCAGCATGGGTTTAACTAACATGCTGGAATTCTATGAGGAAGCAACAAGAGAATATGATCAAAGTGGAGCATATGATATTATTTATCTTGACTTTCAGAAAGCATTTGATAAGGTGCCACATGAGAGGTTGGGCATCAAACTAAAAGAAGTGGGAGTTCAGGGTGTGGGGTGTAGATGGCTGCAGAATTGTCTGAGACAAAGGAAGCAGAGGGTGATGGTGTGAGGAGCTTTAATAGAATTGGCGAGGTGTTCCACAGGAGTCAGTGCTTGGGACCAATGCTATTTTTAATATATACAAATTATTTGGATTGGAATATAAATAATAAACTGGTTAATTATGCAGTTGATAGCAAGCTAGGTGGAACTGGAGGTAATCTCGAATCCATTGAGTCATTATAGAGGGACATGGAGAGGATACAGGCTTGGGCAGATTGGTGACTAATTAAATTTAATGTAAGTAAACATAAAGTATTATATGTAGGATGTAAAATTGTTAAGTTTGAATACACAATAAGAGGTAAGTACACCTTATGAAAATGATTAGGAGTTGTAGTGGACACTAACCAATCAACTGCCAGACAGTGCCCAGAAGCCATTAAGATGGCTAACAATGTCAGGTTATATAGCACCCTGATCTGTGGAGTACAAGTCACAGGAGGTTCTGCTCAAGTCTTATAGGTCACTGATTAGACCTCATCTGAAGTTCTGTGTGTAGTTTTGGTTTCTTGCCTACAAAAAAGATATAGCAGCTCTACAAAAAGTCTACGTCCGACTTACCTGATTCAGGGCTACAGGGGATAAATTATGAGGACAGATTTAAAGAGCTGAACCTATAAAGTTTAAGCAAAAGGAGATTAAGAGGTTACATGATTGAAGTGTTTAAATTATGAAGGGGATTAATACAGTGGTTACTTTAAAATGAGCTCATCAAGGATACAGAGGCACAATTGAAAACTTGTTAAGGGTAAATTTCACTCAAACATTAGAAAGCTTTTCTCACACACAGAGCAAGTTACCAAAGAGTGTGGTAGACAGTACGACTTTGAGTACTTTCAAAACTCAACTTGATGTTATATTGGAAGAATTAAGTAGATAGGACTAGCAAGCTTTGTTGCGCTGAATGGTCTGTTCTCTTCTAGATTGTTCTAAAGGATAAACTCTTGCTCCGCCCAAAATCAGACAGTACACAGCTCTACTGTATATGAAGATAACTGCTGGACACATATGGATATCTGTGAACTTCCTACAGTGGGGCAAAACTAAATGGTCCTTGAGGGAATGCTAGCTCCACTCAAAAACTTGACACTTTCTTCTTAGATCTCATTTTAAGGGACATTTCATTGTTCACTGTCAGCAGTGTTGGAGTTATATCGAATTGCATTTTGCATTTTAAATATCAAATCTTTGCTACAGTTAGGATATACATATCACGCTTGAGGAATATTTATAGAACCTGATTTATTCTTCACCTACTTTGATGCAAAATTTTGTCACACCAACCTTACTGCAATACACTATGCAAATGACTTCCTGCAAAGAGAATCAAAATATTTCAAGATGTTCAAAATGCTATCTCTGAAAGTTTGACACAAACCAAGTGTCTGTTCCTCTATGGGTTTCACTACATTTATATTATCTGTATGGTAGAATTAGGCAGGATAAAAGACTTAAAGAAGGCAGAAGATGAAGAGTACTAATGAATACGACGTAGCATCAGGTATCAGGAAATGGGGTTATGGAATAGCCAGTGTTTCCTTCAAAGTGTCATTTCCTTTTATTTATGCTTTTTTTCTCTATTAAATATTATTTTATACATTCTGATTCAATTTAGTTTTCATTATTTCTCAAAATATCTTAATTTTTTAATTACTTTTTTGTTAATCGATTATGTTAAGCATGTCTTTCTTAGTTTTGTGTCTTATGTTCTTAGTTTTTTGTGTATTGAGCCCTGGGGTAAGGGGCTCCTGATGCTGCAGTTGTGTGACCACCCATAGATTTATATAATCCTTCAAAACCATCTGGGTTACTTCTGAAGCATTAGTGCTTTTTCATATTTTTGGCTCCTTGTTTTTGAATTTCCATATTTTTACTTTATTACTGTAAGTAGATTTATAATTTTCTGGTTTATATAACTCTGCCTTGTCTTTGGGTTTTAGGTGTTGAGACTACATTGTCAACTCTTTGGTTTGGATTTCTGACTCCTTTTGTTCTTACTTGCTGTTTAAAAATTCATTGAAATACATTCCTTAACACATACTAAAAGAACTCTGTTTAATTGGGTCAGGGGTTTTTAATGTTCCCTGCTCCCTTTTTCTGCCTAGGTTTAATTTTGCTGACTCCTGGTATAGACATGTGCTGCTCAATCTTTTTCTTAATAATTGCTTTTATTTACCTGTGATACACAATAGGGTTACTGACCAATTGTTATTTGGATCAACCTGATCAACTTTTTTATGAAACATGATTATAGTATCTATCTTCCATTCTTTAGTGATACCCCATAGATTTTCAAAAATATGTGTCAGTTGTTGATGAATGTACTCACTTGCCTCCTTAAACATTTGAGAATAAATGTTATTTGGCCCCAACGATCTGTTAGATGTCAGCCTATTTAGCCTAAGCAGTACTTCTCTTCTACAATTTCCAAGTCATTAACGCTAGATTTACCAAAGCCTACGAAAAAACTTACGCAAAATCTTAAATCCCTTTGCACCTCTCCATTCAGCATCTTTTATCTTGTAAATGTGTCAAATAACACAAGCAGCAGGCAGCCTACTATTCCATCCCCCACCACCACAGAACATACACAAAGTTCTCCCAGCCCAAGCCTTGATTATCTGGGAGTGAAGTGCTGGACTTTTAGAGGGGAAATAATAGATTATTATTTGGAATATATGCATTTCATGTATGCTCTGTGTCTACAACAATCTATGTAAACACATCATTAAAACAGAAATGTTTTTCATGTTTTAGTAATAAATGACAAAATGTAGACATGAAGCATATAATGTGTGAAGCCTGAGGTCCAAATATCAAATAAACACTTTCACAAAAGGTGCAAGTATAACACAACAGCTTCTGTGGTGCAGCGGTAAGAACTGCTCACTTGTAATCAAGAGGTTGTGGGTTCAATACCAGCATCCTCGTAAATTTACCGTTTGGAGTAGTGAGCTGCTCTTATTGTTAATATCATACAATAAAAATATAGATTTGATTTGCGTCTGTAACAGCTGGTGTAAATTTATAGTACTTGTAAAAGTATTTTTCCACTTTTATTCTCTTAATAGTTACTGTTACTTTTAGGAGGTTATTGACTTCTTCGTATGTCTAAAATTCAAAGCATTTGCTATTTCACTGTTTGTTTATTCTAGCTAACCATTACCGTTCCTAATATTCTTCACCTCTTCCTCGACTGTTTCTTTACTATTAAGATATTGAAAGAATCTCTTTGGGTCAGATTTTTCCTTGTCTTCAATATTTCTCTCCAACTCTCTTTTAGCTTTCATAATATTTTAACTGTTGCTGCTATGCTGTCATATGCCTTGCAGTTAGCTCTTGAGTTACTAGTATTATACGTCTTACACCTGTTTTTTCCTTTGTTTCTTCCTTTTTAGATCCATATTTATTACAGACTTTTTTTAACTTCTTCCTGCTTCTAAATTTTGGGATGAACTTGTCCTGCATTTGATTAAAAACATTTAAAAGTCTTGGAGGTCTATAGTTCAACTGTATGCTGTATATCCCTATGACTACCATATATACTCACGGATAAGTTCTCCCACAGATAAGTCGGGACTTGATTTTACCATATAATTTCTGGTATTTTATAATGTCGGCTGTATAAATCAAATGCGGAAAACTCATGCTGTTGGTACAAGGGATTAGGGTTATTATGATACGCCCACCTGAGAGAGTAACCACAGAGCACATCCTTTTTTTTTCAATGTGGGTGCGGCAAAGCGCTGTATCAGCGTGTGCTCCTAACCTCTCTCTCTCTCTCTTTCTCTCTGTTGTGCCTATGTGACCACACGGTAATACCCAAACTATTTTGAAGCAACATTTGCACTGATTTGTGTTTTTTGTATTTCACACCCTCATACTCCTTAATCGTAAGAGCATCCCTTATCTACAGTGGAGCGTTCAATCAGAAGAAAATATGAAACTGGTTTTAAATTAAACATCATTGAAGTAACGAAAGAAATTGGTAACTCGGCTGCTGTAACAAAATTCAATGCGTCTGAGAAACTGGTGCAAGATTGCGAGTGGGGGTATATAAGTCGGGGTCTGATTTTATGATCGGTTTCAAGACCTGACTTATACATGAGTATATACGGTAAATGCTTCACTGAGTTTTCACTATGCCATCAACAATGTATTTTACTATTTAGTGTAAAGACTTTATAAACAAAATTGGTCTTTTAATTTAATTTAATTTGACTTCAAATGTCCATTATTTGAGTGCGTTTGCCCGTCCAGCCACTACCCAGGTGACATTTACATATAATCATATATTACTGCATGAATTTTCTCTGGGGTCTCCAGTTTTCTCACACATTTTAGACATATACAGTTGATTTACCAACTGCTCAACACTGAAACTATGCCTTTGAGAGAGAATGGCATTTAATCCATTTGATTTTCACTTGGCATCCAGTGCTGCTGAGAAAGGCTGCAGCCCCTCATGACATTTGTCTTGGTAAAAAACTAGTCGCACAGGGCAAGATGTCATTCTTATAATAGAATATACTATACTGCACATCTGGGGACAACCTGTTAAAAAGCTTGTAGTGAATAGCAGCAAAATCCTGAGCTGCAAAGGCTGCATCCACAGGGCTTCTTCTTAAAACACCCAATGGTTCCAGTCCATGAAGTTTTAAACTACCACTGGGATTTCAGGGAAAAAGCAAAAGAAAGTAAACAAAATAATTGATGCTGAGAGAAAACGAAAAGCTAAAATTGCTATTATCCATTCAGGAGCTCAGTAGCACAAGTAACTCAATTTTAGCAAGTAATTTGCACACTGTAATGAACACGGCAACAGTGGAGACAGACAAAAACACATATGTGCTACTTGACACCATGCGTTTGAGAGGCGCCTCTGCCTGCTATGGTACTTTTCTATCATTTTGACTTTTGAATCACCATGTAACATAACGACAGCAAATACTTTAAATAAGCCTTGTGGTCTATGGATATACAACATGTTAAAATACTGCAGCTGCTTTGTAAGAGAGCAATGTTAAATTTCTTTAGTTATTCATTTAGCCGTACAATTAGAAACTGGATGTTGTGCAGCCGCATTTGTCTATCTACTAGTGTTGTGTTGCAGATTTATTGATTTTGATGTTTTGAGTACTGAAATCTGCATCTCCTGTGGTTCTTCATTATCAGCTCTCATAACAGCAGTCCTTTTCACAGGATGTGGCACATCATTTGCTTTACTGTTTTACATTTGCTTTTATCTGTTTTACATGCTGCGTATAGCAATTCACTTCTGCGAGAAACATGCCTCTATGAACAGTCAACGTGGCTCAGCGTTTCATGTGGACTCTACGACAGACTAAAATAAATGATGCCATTTTTCTGTGTCGTCGCGTCTGAGTTGGTGGCCGTGGTTCTGCGAGTTGTCGTCATATCCAATGGTCTTTGTGTTGGTGGGTGTGGCTCCTTCCTGCGTGCGCCATGGGTGTCTTACTTGTTGGCGGCTTAGTGGATTTACACCCCTTGCGGCGTGCTTTCCATGGGTGTCTTGCCTTAGTGAATTATATATATAGAAGATTGGGTTGAATTCATCTGACCCTCGACTTTAACAAGGGCCCCAGTCCCTGAACTAGCCACACAGCCCCACAGCATGATGAAACCTCCACCAAATTTGACAGTAGGTAGCAGGTGTTTTTCTTGGAATGCAGTGTTCTTCTTCCGCCATGCAAAGCGCTTTTTGTTATGACCAAATAACTCCATTTTAGTCTCATCAGTCCAAAGCACTATGTTCCCAAATGAATCTGGCTTATCTAAATGAACATTTGCATACAACAAGTGACTCTGTTTGTGGCGTGAGTGCAGAAAGGGTTTCTTTCTCTTCACTCTGCCATACAGATGTTCTTTGTACAAATTGCGCTGAATTATAGAACGATGTACAGATACACCATCTGCAGCAAGATGTTCTTGCAGGTCTTTGGAGGTGATCTATGCATTGTCTGTAACCATTTTCACAATCCTGTGAATATGCTGCTCCTGTATTTTTGTTGGCCTGCCAGACCTGCTGGGTTTAACAGCAACTGTGCCTGTGGCCTTCCATTTCCCGATGACATTCCTAACAGTTGAAACTGACAGTTTAAACCTCTGAAATAGGTTTTTGTAGCCTTCCCCTAAACCATGATACTGAACAATCTTTGTTTTCAGATCTTTTGAGAGTTACTTTGAGGATCTCATGCTGTCACTCTTCAGAGGAGAGTCAAAGGGAAGCACAACTTTCAATTGACCACCTTAAATACCTTTTCTCATGATTAGACACACCTGCCTATGAAGTTCAAGGCTTAACAAGTTAATCCAACCAATTTGGTGTTGCAAGTACTCAGTATTAAGCAGTTACATGCATTTAAATCAGCAAAAGTACAAAGGTACCCAAATTTTTGCAGGACCAGTTTTTCACATTTGATTTAATTTCCTAAAACTAAATACTGCTTCACTAAAAATCTTTGTTCGGAAAACACCCCAGGACTCAGATGTTGCTAGGAAATGAAAGACATATCACTGTTATCTTTTTTGTTGCAAGTAGAGTCAATTATTATGCAGGCTGAGAGGGGTTCTCAAACTTTTTCATATGACTGTATATGTCTAATAGAGTTTTTTAGGAGACTTTTCAATCATAAACGGAAGCTTGTTGTCTGTCGGACCAGGTTAATGAGAGTACTTCTGATCTTTGTAGTTCAAAATCACTGCCCCTACTTTGAGCTCCACCTCCATGAGGCGTTGGATTGGTTTAGAATTGTGACACTCAGTGAACTATCAAATTGTTCCCACCCAGTTTTAAGCAAAATTCCCTCAGATGTCTGGTTTGCAAGGCTAGTTAAACAAGATGATAAAGCAAATGATAAACAGACTTTTTTGCCTTCTTCAGTCTGTAAAGTGCTCAGCATTAAAAAAATTCTTTTTAATTTTGCGTCTGTGTGTAAGTTATGCTAAACTTAAAATTAAAAACTATACAATATCCTTTGAAAAAGTTTATAATGAGAACACATACATACACATGACAATGGCTTAGTGGCTTCTCTGTTGCGCACATTTTTTATTTGGATCTATGCCTGCTATAAAATGCCTATTAGAAATAAATATTTTTTTTTATTTCATAGGAACACTTTTTATGATGAACACCCTCCTAAAGCACTTCACAAGTTAATTAATTTTACAGTGGGGTCAGGGAAGGTTCATTGACTTGCTCAGGGTCACTCAGTAAGACTTTGGCGGGTTGTCAACTTAGAACTTTGCAGAACCGCATGCAATTAACAGAGCACAAACTTAAACATTTATTTATTTATTTTTACTTAACATGCTTATAATTGCTTATTAAAAGCCACTTTGTATTTAATATAGTTGGTATTTTGAAATAAATACAGAAACCAACGTTGTTGCATTTGTGATCTCCTATGTCACTTTGAGTCCTTTATTCAGGAAATGTGATTCCAAACATGAAGTAGGAATCAACTTCCCTCAGCTAAAGCTAGTTTGGTAATTAGATGAGAATTTGAAAAATGCCGCAACAGGCAAACGCTGTCACCAAAGTTAAAGGTCACTGTCACAGCAATAAAATTAATTTATCACCAGACGAATCACATTTACAGTGAAAAGACCTTTAATTGCTAAGGGACCAAAGATCTGCTTTCTTCTAATAGGAGCTCTTTAAAGAGTCGGCCTGCTTTAGAACCTTTCATTTTCTCATGTGCTCAGAAGGACATTTTTTTGGGGGCTCTTCTTCCATGTAAAGTCCTAGGAAGAATCAAACAGAAAATTAGACAAAAGAAGCCCTGAAATATATTTTTTTATATCTTTTACTTTTTCATGTCTATGGTATGTACATTAAACTGTTATTTGGTAGCTTCAGACCTTTTCAGGTGTGTTTAGTTCCATCTGTAATGTTTTATGTTCTGTTAAGATGAATATTTGATTTCTGGGGTGATTAGGCAGTTGACTCAGATCTGTATATTGTTGGCTGTGGTAGCCATACATGCACTTGGGGTATACGATGTTAAGTATTGTATTTCATTGAAAACACAAAGTACTTTAGAAGAACAGTGGCTTGCTTCAATTGATATATTTAATTTCTTGACATTTAGAAACCTAAAGGTTAAGTGGCATGCTCAAGGTCGAAATTAAAGTCAAAGATGAGAACTAAACTGGTCACCTAGGGTTTGAAAGCTAACAGGTAATCCACTTGTCTTACATAATTGAGAATAGTGCTCTTCAAGGCCCATTTAGAACCCTAGAAGGTGGGCAGGAAGGGACTGGGGGATGGTTCCCCTTGGTATCAATAGTGGGTAATCAGCATTATTAAACTTTGATGACAGTGGGGGGTCCTCTGATTGTCCAGAGTGGTTGGATAAACACAGCACCTCTATTTATACAATGCTGACTTTACATAGCACACCCCATGGTGTCCAGACTGCACAGCCTTTAACTTTAATAAATGACACTCCCTTATGGATTGACAGGCTCAGACTGTAATCATCATTCAGAAAGTTTTTGGTGCAGACATCCCATCCTACCCTCAACAAGATATTGTCAGTGTCGCCCATACCTAAATCTGCCACTGACTGAGAACCAGGAGATACAAAATACCAAAATGGAGCTGGCAGAATCACAACCAGGAAATGATCAGGGGTTGTTACACCAAACATTAATACCAAACCAGACCAAATGAGCTTGATGGACTAAATAGTCTACTGTCATTTATTACACTTTTTATGATCTCGATTTCTTTTAATAAGGGTTACTGAATAACAAATGGAGTATAGCTCATACTGTTACTCTTACCACAAAGACTTCCATCTTACTTCCTGATACAATCTTTTGATTTTGAGGCAGAGCTAACTGAGCACCCATAAGCAACATTATCTCATTATTTGTCAAAAGTAATTCAACTTTTAGGTGGGGAATTTATTCATTTTGTAAGCAAAAAGTGCTGTTTTACTGTGTAAGTCTGATCGTGTGAATATTTTTTTATGTTTGTTTCCTTCTGTGTAGATATAATTTATTTGTCATGCTCAGCATTGTGTCTGATATACTTTATTATTAATTACCTAGAAGAAATTGTTTTTTTGCATGGCTTTGGAGGTCAGAGTGCAGGGTCAGCCATTGCACAGTAACGCTCCTGGAGCAATTTTCAGGTTATGGGCCTTGTTCAAGAGCTCAACAGAGTAGGATCCCTTCTAGCAGTAATAGGATTTGAACTTCCAGATCCTTAGCCTCAGAGCCACCACTCCAACTATTTTTAGTATTATTTTAAATATACATAATGGATTTTATATTACTTTAACACTAGTAGTCAATATTAAGAAAGATAGAAAAGATAACAATTTATTAAAAACAAGTGCATCAAGCATGACCTGTTGTTTTTACAAATAAGAATTTAAAACATGTTAAAAGTGCACAATATATAGACCAGTGTCCTTACTGAATAATGACATCAAGATCCTGGTGATCGTTTTATCAAAAAGATTAGAATAACTGTTTCATTTTATAATATAACAGGAATAGATTTCTAATTAGAAATGAGGTTTAATAAAGTCTTATTTTTTACAACAACATATCCCTCCGGAATGTGAGCTTCCAGAGCTCCTGCTGTCTATGAATACTGAAAAAACTTTTCATAGAGTTAAATATGGACATTTATTCACTGTACTGTACAAATTTGACATGCTGATTTTCTGATTCACGGTGACCAGTGATACTTATCTTTATAAATTCGCAGCGGTGAAGTACTGCATTCAAATTTTTATTAAGAAGAAAATTAAACCTTTTTAAACTGTGGGACAATATGCCAATAATTATTTGTTAAGGATCTCTTTGTATACCATGTTGTCAGTTCGGCCCTCCGGTTGTAACATGACCAAGCAGTGCGCTGAGGTTACTCTTGAGCATGTAACTTACAGTTGGCCATGTGAACAGTAATCTTGTCGCAAATCTCACAGCTTGGATTGCTGCTGTCATAATCGGTTTGAGTTTCATGGTTTGTTTCAATTACGACAGTATTTGCAGGATTTGTTGTGTTGAAGTGACATTTGGCATCTGTCAAGCGTTGTAAGCACACAACCGGTTTTATCAATAAAATCACATCCAGCTTTTGAGAGTTTAAACATTCATAAACATCAAAGTGTCCACTACTGAAATCGTCACCTGTGAATCTAAGATGTTTAAGAGGCATTGGCGGTTGTCGAAAGGTGTAAAATATTTGGCCATTTCGGTACACTTGAAAGCGACAACCGAACAATTCAGCGGCAGCCATCAACTTACATGCAGAACCATAGGTGAAGGGCTTAAGCATTTCACTCTTCTAGTGCTCCTGTGTAGTATAATTATCTCCTGTACCGTCATCAGTCCACACCTTGAACCTGTCCCAGTCATTCAATACATAAGACAGAATGTTCCTCCGGATATCAAGAGTGAGCCTGATATGGCCGTGCAATATGTAACAAAGAGAATGGAAAAGGTAAGTGGTATCTCCGGGCATGGAAACCACTCGGTAAGTGACAGTTCTTTGATCAATAGAATTTCTTGAAGATGGGCCCATAAGTAACAAAGACTGTTGAAAAGTTCAATATGGCGGCCGACAGTGACATCATACTACCAAAATAAGTACGTACATTGGTTTCAGTTAGTGGAGGGAAGCCGCCTACCAAATTTCGAGAAGATGGGGCCATAAATAAGAAAGTTCAACATGGCGGACGTTGTTGACCGTTATGACCATTACGCGTAGAATTTCGAAATGAAATCTGCTTAACTTTTGTAAGTAAGCTGTAAGGAATGAGCCTTGCAAATTTCAGCCTTCTACCTATACGGGAAGTTGGAGAATTAGTGATGTTTGAAAATTCAATATGGCAGCTGACAGTGGCGTCATACCACCGAAATAAGCACGTACATTGGTTTCGGTTAGCTAAGGGAAGTCACCTACCAAATTTCGTGAAGATGGGGCCGTAAATAAGAAAGTTCAACATGGCGGATGTTGTTGACCGTTATGACCGTTACGCGGACAATTTCGAAATGAAACCTGCTTAATTGTTGTAAGTAAGCTGTAAGGAATGAGCCTGCCAAATTTCAGCCTTCTACCTACACGGGAAGTTGGAGAATTAGTGACATTGGAAAGTTCAATATGGCGGCTGACAGTGGCATCATACCACCGAAATAAGTATGTACATTGGTTTCAGTTAGCGCAGGGAAGCCGCCTACCAAATTTCGTGAAGATGGGGCCATGAATAAGAAAGTTCAATATGGCGGACGTTGTCGACCGTTATGACCGTTACGCGTAGAATTTCGAAATGAAACCTGCTTAACTTTTGTAAGTAAGCTGTAAGGAATGGGCCTGCCAAATTTCAGCCTTCTACCTACACGGGAAGTTGGAGAATTAGTGACGTGTGGAAAATTCAATATGGCGGCCGACAATGGCGTCATACCACCGAAATAAGTACGTACATTGGTTTTGGCTAGCGCTGGGAAGCCACCTACCAAATTTCGTGAAGATGGGGTCAGCCTTCTACCTACACGGGAAGTTTGAAAATTGGTGACGTTGGAAAATTCAATATGGCGGCCGACAATGGCGTCATACCACCAAAATAAGTACGTACATCGGTTTTGGTTAGCGCAGGGAAGCCGCCTATCAAATTTCGTGAAGATGGGGCCATAAATAAGAAAGTTCAACATGGCGGACGTTGTCGACCGTTATCGACCGTTATGACCGTTACGTGTAGAATTTCGAAATGAAACCTGCTTAACTCTTGTAAGTAAGCTGTAAGGAATGAGCCTGCTAAATTTCAGCCTTCTACCTATACGGGAACTTGGAGAATTAGTGATAAGTGAGTCAGTGAGTGAGTGAGGGCTTTGCCTTTTATTAGTATAGATAGATAAAAGATCTTTTTTGGAAATTCAAATAAATAAATACGTAAATAGTTAAATAAATAAATACACACACACACACACTATGGTCTAAAAACATACCAGAATGAATAGAAAGCAAGAAAAATAATAAGAAGAAAACTTCTGACTTTTCAGTCTCAGTCCCAGTGAGGCATTGTTGTGATGTGAGATTTTGTATATAAGTTGATACATATTTTGTATGCCTTTATTTGTAACTTAGGCAAAACTAAGTCAGGAAAGTGAATTTTATGACAGAGTTGGGGAAGTGCTTGAAAGAAATGTTTCTGCTAGAGTCCCTCTCTCATCCCACACACAAAGCCAGGTTGCCTAACTGCCAAACTTTACCTCAACAAGAAGTTTTGGGGGATGGCAGGTGTTAAGAAGTTCGTTTTCCCAATTGGTCTGAAGTATGGCTGTTTGGAATTGGCTTGTATTAAGTACCACAATGCCCTATTGGCTGTAGGGGTTGGACAGAACATCTATAAGATTTGCTTGGCTAACCTCACTCTCTCTCTTACTAACATCTGATGAAGGAGCATCTCTCTCTTACCAAACTGATGAACTGAAAGGACAACACAATGGAGACCACAACTCGGCAGCCATATTGAAACAGGCATGTGGTCTGTTCTGAAGAAAGCTGACCACAAATGATGCCTTAAGTAGAGACAATAAGTAACAAACAAGTCTGTGTGCCGCCTGAAACTACACATCACCATTTAATCAGGTTGTATGGTTGCCAATATTCAAATGTACTTTGCATATTGTTATTATTTATGAATATTACCAATAATACATTGTTTAAATTGTAACTTAACTCCTGCTTGTCTTTTACTACACCTAATTACCTCTTATTCTATGCTAATTAGTGTTGTCTTATTCTAATTCTTACTTTGTCTTTTATTTCTCTTTTCTTCATTATATAAAGCACTTTGAGCTACATTATCTGTATGAAAATGTGCTATACAAATAAATGTTGTTGCTAATTGCTTGAGGTTATAGATGTACAATGGAAGGTGGGGAAAAGTTATATACTATAATACCTTATAAACAGTGGCAAGTCTGGGAGACTTGAGGCATTCTGACAAAGGCTACTTATTAATAATACAAAAGGGGAAAGTAGAGCAATATATTACTCTACCAAGACAAAACAGGCATTATACAGGCATATTGCTGTTTATATAAAGGAACCCCCATCATGTTTCTTGACAAGCTTCTGCTTAATAAATCTTAGGCTGAAAGTCCTCAGTGTTGGTGTGTCAGAGAGAGGATGTGCAGCATTAGTCATAATGGCACTCAGTTTTGTTTTAATTCTCTCCTTTGCTATGACCTTAAGGGGGTCCCATAAATGTGCTTGCCCTTTTAATTATCTTGTTGATTCAGTGGACCTCTCTTAAAGTGATGTCAACAGCCCAGCACACCACATCGCAGAAAATTGCACTGGCCATCACAGAGTTGTAGATGTGAAGGATGTCACTTTCCACATTAAAGGAACACATTTTCCTAAAGAAGATTAATGACGTTGGAGCATTTGCCAAAGGAGAACTCCAGATTACTTGTGCATGTAAACATGGATTATTGAGGAATCAGGCTTCTGGCTTAATCAGGTTATTCACCTTAATCCGATTATGTGTTTGCATGTAAAGGCACTGATTATTGCCGCTGCTGTCTGAGACACAGTTACAATTGTGGGGTGTGCGTACACATTTGCTAAGATGAGTGGCCTTTGATAAAAGTGTGAACTTTACATAAATGATTCATGTACACTTTGTTATTCTGATGTAAAAGACAAGAAAAAAAGGAAAAGCCTTTTCTTTTAAAATGCCCTTGATGTATTATGTTAGCTTGCTTGTGTAAGCATTTTTACAGCAGAATTAGTAAATAAGGCAATGCCATTTTTCAGAACATCAAGTCATCATATACTTGATGATCCTGCTCAGAATGATTGAGGAGACTATTGCAAGTTGCATTAGGCCTGAAAACATGGGGAATGCATAAGAAACAAACAGATAAATAAAGGGACAGCAGCCAGTTTCATCTTATGCAGAGAAAGTAAAAGGGCTGCTTTGTGAGACTGAAAGGGTGTGTAAAATAAAATAATAATAAAATCTCGGGAAAGACCATAGTATAAATTATATTGTGCTTGATTGCTGTTCAGGGTGACACGGTGGCATAGTGGTAGTGCTGCTGCCATGCAATATGGAAACCAGAGTTTGCATCCTAGGTCCTTCCTGTGTGGAGTTTGCATGTTCTCCCTGTATTTGTGCTCTTCCCAAAGACATGCAGGTTAGGTTGATCAGCAATAGTAAATTGTCCCCAGTGTGCGGCTGGGGTTTTGTGTGTTTAGCCCTGCGATGGACTGGCACCCTGTCTATAGTTTTTTTTCCTGCCTTGTGCCCTATGTTAGCTGGGATAGGTTCCAGCAACCTTCTGGTCAGGACAAAATGGGTTAGAAAACGACTGACTATTAGAGTTCAGTATCCTCTCATATTTACATTGGCATATGAACTGGTCTATGCAAGCTTTTTAACTCATTTAGAAACTCGTGTTCAGTTCAGCAACACTAAAATCAGAGCTGCTGCATGTCATCATGATATACATTATTTAATGAAGCCCTAGATAAAATATTTTAGACACATTGACATGCACAGTAAACTTTATCATTAATTTATTTTTAATTCTTTGACTTCTGTCTCTGTACAATACATAGGATTAGAAGTACAGTAGCAGCACAGTTTAACATTAGATCATTTACTGTAAAATGCAGCTAAGGTGGCAATAAAACAGGTCAGAATGGGTGCATGACCGTAATTAACAACGCCTTTAGGACTTTGATTTTTGATCATAAAATAATGCAGAAAATACACAATTACTATATTCTTCTGGGTGTACTAATGAAATAGCAGAATCAATCAATATTTCTTTTTAAAAAACTGCCAGAGTACTTGTACTCTGCTTTACATAGTTCTTGTAACAGATACAATAAAATGCCTTGATTACCCACCAGACAGCAAAACACATCAAAGATGTCAGGAAACATATTGATAGTGAAGATAAAGTTTTCCCTTGTGTGGTATTATTATAAGGGGAAGACAAGGTCACTTTGAATGATTCAAACTAGAGCATCCCATGGTGGAGAAAAGTTTCAACATGAAGCCCTTTCTGCTATGGTCCAGTGAATACGTTTCAGTATAGCTTTAAGCGTGTTTTCCAAAAGCACAACCTAAAAGGAAATATTTAACATTTTTCACATAATAATGTTCTGAGTGAGTACAGATTAAAAACAGTGGTAAGCACCGTATTACACAAAAAAACATACTACTTATTGGAGATAAGAGAATGAGAATAAAAATATAAATGTTCATTCAGAGGTACGTAAACCAGCAATAGCTTCTCATATAGAAATGATGTGCTGCCCACATGGTGTAATTTACATACCACATATGAATAGAGGATTTAGAAAGTATTCAGACACTTTCAATCTTTGCACATTTTGTTATATTGAAGCTTTGTGCTAGAATAATTTTAAATTAATTTTTCCCAAATCAAGTAGCACTCAATACCCCTAAATGGCAATGTGAAAACAGAATTTTAGAAACTTCTGCAGATTTGTTAAAAATAAAAAACTGAAATTCCATATTGCCACAAGTGTTCTGACTGCTTATTCAGAACTTCATTGAAGCAACTTTGGTAGTCTGCTTGGATATCATGCGCCAAGCTTCGTACAGCTGAATGTTGGGGGTTTTATGGCATTCATCTCTGCTGATCCTCTCAAGCTTTGTTAGGTTGGAGGGAGGTTGTTTGTTGACGGCTCTTTTCAAATCTCCCCAGAGATGTTCGACTGGGTTCACTTAAGGATATTCCCAGAGTTGTCCCTAAGCCACTCCTGTGTCATCTTTGGTTTGTGCTTTGTGTCATTGTCCTCTTGGAAGGTGGACTTTCAACCCAGTCTGAGGCCCAGAACACTCTGTAGTAGTTCTTCATTGAAGATATCTCTGTACTTGGCCCTGTTTGGTTTTCCCTCAGCCTTGACTAATGTTGAGTTGCTGGTGATAAAGAACCCCACAGCATGAGGCTGCCACCACCATGCTTCACCATTGAAATGGTATTGCACAAGTGATTAGCAATGCGTGGTTTCACCAGACCAGAGAATATTGTTTCTCACAGAGAGTCTCTTAGGTGCCTTTTGTGAATTCCGAGATGGCTCCCATGTGTCTTTTACTGGGGAGAGGCTGTCTGGCCACTCCATCTCAAAGCCCAGAACAGTGGAGTGTCCTTCTGAAACTTTCTTCCATGTTCATACAAGTTCTCTGGAGCTCCACCAGAGTGAGTGACCCTTGTTCCACAATAGCACACTTTGGTCAGGTGTCTTGACCATGTGTCTTTTACTAAAGAGAACTTCTTTCTGGTCACTCTGTCATAAAGCCCTGATTGGTTGAGTGTTATGCGGATGTTTGTTCTTCTGGAAGTTGCTCCTCATCAGGTTCTTGGTTACCTCTCTTACCTTGGCCCTTTGTTCTCAATTGCTAAGTCTTGCTTGACATCCAACAACAACAGCAACAACATTTATTTATATATCACATTTTCATAAAGATGGTGTAGCTTTGCAAGATGAAGAAAGAAAAGTGTTTATGAAACAAAAATAAGATTAGGAAATACTAAGTAACAAAGAATAAAGTAAGGTCAGATGGCCGGGAGGACAGAAAAAAAAAAAAAAAACTGTAGTTGGGCCACAGAAGAAAAACAAAATCTGCAGGGGTTCCAAGGCCATGAGACCGCCCAGCCCCCACTGGGCATTCTACCTAACATAAATGATCTCAATCAGTCCTCATGGTTTTCAGGTTTCATGTGAATGAATTAGATGATGATGCTCATGTGGACATCTGGCCTTCAATCATTCAATGTAGCAACTACATGGTGCCCCTTGTTCAGGTGGTGGTGGAGCAAATCTCCACCACAGAAAAACAGGAAAAAGAACAGCAGAGAACAGTAGAGACTAGTATGGAAACTAGACTGGATTTGGAGCCTTGATGAAAATGATAATCCAATGCATGTACAGAGTATCAGGATTAAACTAAAATGTAGCTATGAGAAAGCCCTGTTAAACTAATGGGTTTTTAAGTTTTTTTAAAGCGCTCCACTGTATTAGCCTTGTGAATTCCTATTGGTAAACTATTCCAGATTTTAGATGCATAACAGCAGAAGACTGCCTTACCACTTTTTAAAATTATAAGCAGACACTCATTAGAATATCTAAGTTTTTGGCTTGGAGTGTAAGGTGACAGACATTCCAAAATATAGGATGGAGCGAAAGTTTCTAAGGATTTGTAAACCATGAGCAGTATTTTAAAGTCAATTCTAAATGGCACAGGTAAGCAATGTAGTGACATCAAAACTGGAAAGATGTGCTGAGATTTTCTTTTCCTAGTTAAGATTCTGGCAGCTGCATTCTGCACTCATTGCAATCGATTGATGACTTTCTTGGGTAGCCCTGACAGGAGTTCGTTACAGTAATCTAGTCAACTAAAAACTAAAGTGAGAACTAACTTTTCAGTGTCTTTCAAAGTATAAGAGATCTAACTTTTGTTATATTACCTTAAGTCAAAAAATGTCCTTCTGGTAATGTGTTTAATTTGTGATTTAAAATTTAGGTCAGAGTGAATAATTACCTCTAAATTTTTTACCACCTAATGGATCGAGTTTATTTCTCATACCTTCACTACATCCATTTCTTCCAATCACCAAAATTTCTGTTTTCTCCTTATTTAGTTTGAGAAAATTATTACTCATCCACTCATTGGGTCAGTGAACCAAGAGAGTCGGGGGTCATCAGGTGCTATTGATAAATACAGTTGTGTGTCATCAGCATAGCTGTGGTAGCTCACATTATGCCCCAAGATAATCTGACCTAATGGAAGCATGTAAATTGAAAAGAGCACCGGACCCAGCATAGAGCCTTGTGGAACATCACATAGAATATCATGTGTCTTTGAAGTATAATTACCACAACTAACAAAGAGTTTTCTACCTGTTAAGTAAGACTCAAACCAATTTAAGACATTACCAGAGAGGCCCACCCATTGACAAAGGTGATTTATAAAAGTATTGTGATCAATAGTATCAGATGCTGCCCTAATATCTAAGAAGATAAGAACAGATAAACGGCCTCTGTCTACATTAACCTGCAAGTCATTTACTACTTTAACGAGCGCAGTTTCTGTACTGTGATTTGTTCTAACACCTGACTGAAACTTATCGATCACAGAATGTTTGTTCAAGTGATCATTTAGCTGTGCAATGACTGCCTTTTCTAGGATTTTACTTAAGAAAGGCAGGTTAGAAATAGGTCTAAAATTGTCAAAAACAGAGGAATCAAGATTATTTTCTTTGAGCAGGGGTTTAACAACAGCATTCTTAAGACAATCTGGGAAGACCCCCGTATCTAACAATGTTTAGTATGACAAGCACACTATCAATTAGCATATTGGATATTTCTTTGAAAAAGCTTGTTGGCATTGAGTTAAAGATGCAGGTGGTGAGTTTCAGTTGAGAAATTATTGTACATAGATCGTGTAAATCTATCCTGGTGAACGAATTTAATTTGCTTAAAAAAGAATACCAGATTTAATAGGATCAGCTTTGGGAAGATGTACTATATTATTTCTAATATCATTAATTTTGTGTTTAGAAAATATAGCAAAAGCTTCACAAGTTTCAGTGGTAGATTGTTGGATGCATTCCATTGAGTGACCTGGGTCCAGGTCTAGAAAGAGTCAAGGTTGTTCCAAACCTCTTCCTCTTAAGAATAATGAAGGCCGCTGTGCTCCTGGGAACATTTAATGCTGCAGGAAATTTCTTGTAGCATTTCCCAGACTTGTGCCTCGACATAGTCATGTATAAAAACTGCAGGCAGTTCTTTTTATCTCATGGCACAGTCTTTGGTATGATTCACATTTTCAGCTGTGGGACCTTCTATAGACAGGTGTGTGCCTTTTCTAATCATGTCCAATCAACTAAAGTGACCACAGGAGGACTCCAAACAAGGTGTAGAAACATCTCTGTGATAATCAATAAAATGGGATGCACCCAAGACAAATTTCAAGTGTCATAGCAAAGGGTCTGAATACTTGTGTCAATTTAGTATTTGAAAGAATTTCTCTAACCCTGTTTTCACTTTGTCATTATGGGTATTAGGTGTTTCTTGATGTTAGAACTGGATTTAAATTATTTTAGCATATGGCTGTAACATAATGAAATGTGAAAAAAAAAACAAAGGAGTCTGAATACTTTCTGAATCCACAGTATATATTGTATATATGCTGAAACCTCAGGGTATACAAAGTTAATTTAACTCTATTTGACATGATCTGCCCCCAGGACATAAACGCAGTTTGAAGATTATAAAAAATATAAAAAAGGGTGGTGTGTTGTACATTTTGCCCCTTCTATGGCACAAAGAGCACCTCAGGTAGCATCAGTTTATCCCACATACAACCGTGAAGCAAGACAATGAGATGTCTTCTCCCTTAAGGCCATGTCACATTACATGAAATTTATTTAGCAGACTTCGTTTATGTAATCTTAGTGAGTTGGATGCAGCCAAAACATGCTCCTGTGACTGGCAGTTGTGTAATGTTACATACCCAGTGACTCAATCCAGCCATTCTGAGATTTGCCCCAACAAAATCAAACAGGCTTGATTTTGTCTTAAATGGTAAGGGTGGGCTTTGGTGCATGTGTGCACAGCTGTAAGTACAAATGCATATGATGCATCTAAGAGGAATAAGTAATGCAAGTCTTTTGGACATGACAGACAGAAGTGAGAATTGTGTGTCCAGTGTTGAGTGTTTTACATACCACAAAAGAGTAGAGAAAAAGAAAAAGGGCTGTGATTGCGCCAAACCAGTAACTTTTTACACGGGCACCGACACTGTATTGGCTGTTAGAAAAATGGACTTGCAATAGTTTAGAAATGTGAAACTGGGCTAGAAAATCATTACACAGTTATCTTGGTGATCTCTAGTCCAACATTCTATGGCGATTAGATCAGCAATGCAGTCATCAAGCTGGACGTCCCCTCTATGTAGAAATCGTGTAATGTGACATTGGCTTAATTCTAATTCCATCTCTCTGGTACGAGAGGAAGTGAAATGCATTCTTCCTACATTACTGCTTTATCTCAATTTTAAATTTTAATTTTAATAAATTGCTTGTATACATGCTTCTCATTAAGTACAGGATGATTCTTGTCAGTTGAGGTAGTTGCATATTGTTTTACACATCTTTAAGAGGAGCATACAAATGAGACTACAGATGGACAGAACAGAAAAATAAACACATAAATTACAAAATAACTTTCAATTTTCAATAATGGTAGTAAAGAAAAAAATGTGCTAGTAGCCCCATGAACTGAAATATTTGAGTAAATTTATTTAACTCTTTTAGGGCTAATAATTTTGTATCTCTTTTATTCCAGGGCTCGATAGTTTTCTAAAAACCTCAGTTTACTAAAAAGCACCCAAAGCAATGGTTTCATACATAAATCAACATAACATACTTATTTATGACAAATGTCACTCTGCTTTATGTTCCATGAGCCTCTGCAGTACGTAAATTCACATAATTATTACATACCTGCTTGTCTCATCACTCATAAGCTGAAAGGCAATTTCTGGAAAAAAACAAGTTGAAGAAGTCCAGTTGCCAGCTTGCCTCCCATGCATCTATGTCTGTGTAGTCCTCCCTGGGCGAATGTTGTTGTAGGCACATCTGCTGATCAAGTGTGCTCAGCACTACGAACAGCTGGACACCGATCAGCTGATACAAGGACCTGTCTTTAATTTTTGATTTCCAACTCATGTGGATCATTGATAAGTGTCTGTGTAGTCCTCTCAGGTGAATGTTTCCATAGGCACATCAGCTGCATGATCAGCTGGACACCCATCAGCTGATGCAGGTACCTGAGTTTCGTTTTTGCATCAGAATCAGATTTCAATATGTCAGAGTTCGATTCAGCAATAATACATAATAAATAATACGCATGGAGTATTTTGCTTTGTGCATTCACTTTGCTCTCTTGCTCAAAGTCAATGCCATTCTAAACGTTGTTTATTCTATGCTACTCATGCACACGCAGGGATTTAATGTCAAGTCAACGAGTCCAACAGTCCACCTAGCAAAAAGGGTCTACCTATAATGTAATGGTGAGTTTTATCAATGTTTACAGGTTTTTTTTTCCTTCTGTCCCTGAATGTTGACTTTAGTCAACATCCACCCTCAACCCCTTGTGTCAATAAAAGTCGACATCTGCCCTCAACCCCTTGAGTTGACAAAAGTCACACAGGGAACAAGACAGCCTCGGCCAAGAGGTGACTCATTATAATGCCTGATAGCTGAGGGTAGAAACAACCTCACATGGCACTCTAGGACCTGTGTAGCTGTCTGTCTGTTACTGAATATGGTCTTGTGTTTCATCAACACCTTGTCTAGTGGAGCCAGATGTGATTCTTAAATGAAAATACACGTCTGGTGACAACCCATTAAAAAGTGTGTAGTGAACAGTGGTGAAATCCTGAGCTGCAAAGGCTCCCCCTACAGAGCTTCTTCCTAAAACACTCACAACCAATTATTTCACTCTGTGCATTTTAAACTGCCCCCAGGATTTCAAAGAGAGTGCAAAAGATTCTGAACAAAAGACCTGGGACCTCATGTTTAAATGGTGCGCACACACAAAAATGTTGCGTAAGCCAGTTTCCACGCTCAAATTGTGATGTATAAAACCTAAACTTGGCGTAAAGCCACACACATCTTCACGCTAGCTAAAACCCTGGCGTGCGCAAGTTCTGCGCTCGGTTTTGCAAACTGGCAGCACCCAGCGTCAAAGCGGTGCTTTTGCTCCTATATGGTTTCCCTTTTTAAGATGCACATCCCTGATGCGGCTTTATAAATACACTGAAATTAACCGCATATTGTTTATTAGTTTAAGGCATCTGATTGTAATTAACATGTAACAATATAATGGTCCACGGAATGGCCAAACTATTCCAAATACCATAACTGCTTTAGTGTTGTTACTCTCACAGCACCTTCTTCTTCTTCTTTCAGCTGCTCCTGTTAGGGGTTGCCACAGAGGATCATCTTTTTCCATATTACTCTCACTGCAGCACTCAGACCCTGCAGTGGGCTGGCACCCAGCCTGCGGTTTTTTTCCTGCCTTGCGCTCTGTGCTGGCTGGGATTGGCTCCAGCAGACCCCTGTGACCTTATAGTTAGGATATAGCGGGTTGGATAATGGATGGATGGATGAACCACTCGGAGTATTTATATCACTGTATCTGAGTGTGGAATCACAGCTCTAAAGCAGCTGATTGGAAAGAGAATTATCGGTATACAGCATCAAGCACACGCTGCCTCAGCTATGCAGTCTATTGAACTGCTCTCATATGGCAAACGATTCGGAGCCTTTCCTGTAGGGATATCCAGAAACAGTTTCATCCCAAGAACTGTAAAGCACTCAGTCAGTCCATCAACTGCTCCTTTTTGAACTGTTTGTACTTATTAGTACTATCACCTCACTGTAAACTTGCGATACAGCTATAATATTGCACAACCTGAGCCACTTTATAAAGTGCGTATTTACATATGATGACAATATAATTTTGATGATATGCAAGCAAAATATGTTTATTACATTATACAGATAAAATGTTAACATCATTTAAATAATCTATATTGTTAATAATTAAACATGTGATGACACAGTGGCACAGCACTAGCTAGTTCAGGGATATATTATATGTCTGGCTTCAGCATTCTAGTCATGACTGCATATGGGAATGAGAGTCATTGTCCAGGATGGTAAGCAGCTTCCTGAGTGACCTCTTTTTCTACCACTTCCCCCTGTGAGTCTGGCTCCCAAGATTAAGTCTCTCTTGTTAATCAGTTTGTTTAGTCATATGGCCTCACCTGAACTAATGCTACAGTATTTCTCCATTACACTACCACATAAAAATACACTGGCCAATACAGATTAGTAGAAAACATAGAAGACTGGCCTGCAGATGTCAAAGGACCTCAAGATTGTCAGGAAGTAGAAGCACTCTAGCTGTTCTTGTACATAGCCTCTGTGTCCACTCAAACCTGTCGTTCAGATGCACCCCAAAGTACAGGGTGAGTCAAAATTATGTTAACATTTGAATGGTGGAAACAATTTATTCACAAAACATACGTGTGCCAGATGAATTACAGGAATGTCTCAACATGTTTGCAATCATGTTCAACACACAAAAACCAACAAGCAACAGCACCATTTAAAGCCCAGACACACATTTCATGGGGAATAGATGATACCACCTTCAGGTCATTGATATCATGAACTTTCCTGCTATACAGGCACTCCTTCACCATACCCCATAACCTGAAATCACAGGGTGTCAAATCAGGGGAGTGTGGAGGCCATGGCAATGGTCCACCACAACCTATCCACCAACCTGGAAAGGTGTGGTCAAGATAAAAATAATCCATTAGTGTTAACATAATTTTGACCCACCTTGTATTTGTATGTCCTTACCAACTCCACATCTTTGCCATCGATGAGAACTAGGTAGGGCCAGTGCGTTGGATGAGGTGACATGGCAATTGTCTCAGATGGCACTTTAGTCAGGGCAGCATTGCCATGTAACTTTTTTTTTAACATTATGAAATAGCAATACAAAACGTTAGATATAAACCTTAAGAATAATACACATTAAGTGTATTTATATACTGCCTTTAAAACTGGTGAGAAATATGGAACACTGCACGCATCCAAAAATCAAAACAGCACATGCGTATTTCACAGCCACATGCTAGTTTATGCTATTGCTGTTCATTTTCCTGATATCTTTTCTGAATTTGCAAAATTAATAAACATCGATTCATCAGACAGATGTGACCTTATGAACATGAATAGCAGCTAATTTCTGGCTTCATATTCTTTATAGCTCAGGCTGTCTGAGAATTGGTTAGCACACAATGGCAACAACTCAAAGATGCTTCCAGTGTAGCAATTGTGACTTCCGAATGTGTCCCTCAGAAAATTACACGTTTGAGGTGTGACATTTCAAAAAAACAGAATTATATGACAGTGAAAGAAATTTAAATGTTAAAGCACATACTGAGGTTCTCAAGTATCTTGGTATTTAACCTGCCAGCCAGCAATAATGATGAATACTTTTTAACAGTTAAATTAATTCTTATAATGATAAAATAAAACTGGCAATTTTTTACATGCCAGAGTTTTATACTTAGATAGACAGAACTTTACTTGCCCCCAGAGGAAATTTGGCTTTTTACAGAAGCTCTTTAAATAAATAAATACATAAGTAGGTAGATATGTGCATAAATATATATACGCACACACTTTGGTATGAACACACACCAGAATCAGTATAACGCAAGAAAATTAAAAAGAAAGAAAAGTTCTAACTTAGTAATCCCAGTCCCTGCATCATGCAGGCGTATTGCTGTTCATATATACAGTAAGGAGCTCCCATAATGTTTCTTGACACACTTTTGCAGAATAATTTTTTTGGCTGAAAGTCCTCAGTGTTAGTGTATCACAGAGGGGATCTGCAACATTGTTCACAGTGGCAATCAGTTTTGCTTTAATTCTCTCCTTTGCTACGACCTCAAGAGGGTCAAGAGTGTGTCCTATGACTGAGCTTGCCCTTTTATTTAGCTTGTTAATTCGGTGGGCCTATCTTGAACCAGCAGACTACAGCATAGAAAATCTTACTGGCCATCACTGACTTGTAGAAGATACTGTATGAAAGGATGTCACTTCCTACTTTAAAGGACTACAGTCTCTTAAGGAAAAAGACTCTGCTCTTTCCTTTCTTATAGAGTTCCTCTGTGTTCCAAGATCAGTCTAACCTTTCATTAATGTGGTCCCTGAAGTAATTCTAGGCGTGGACCAGCTTCACATCCACTCCTTGAATAGTGATCAAATATAGAGGCTTTTTGGTGTATCGAAAGTCAGAAATCACTTACTCTGGATTTAAGATGCAGACAATTCTCTTTGCACTAAGAAACAAACTTCTCCACCTGACTCCTACAGTTCTCTCTTTTTTGAGTTGTCTGAAATCCTCTTGTTATTTTTTTATCTTTGAAAGTCCATCCATATTTTTTATTTGCCTAGGGTCAAGCTTGCCTAGGTGAGACCTCTATTGGGGTACACCAGTCAGGATTCTGGCCCTTTTTTTTTTGGTTGTTTTGAAGACCTCACACATTTTGTTATTTTGTGTTGTCAGATTCCAAAATATATACACACTCTTTATGTATTCATTTACCTCTGGTACTTTTGTTTTGCAGTATCTACAGAGGCAGGTAACAAAAAAGACACTGGCAAAGCACACTTAATGAAAAAATCTATATACAGTAGTCAAACTCACTCATTCTAACACAGAGGCATAAAAAGACAGTGACCCCGAAGAAAAAAGAAAATAATACACTGCCATTTCCGGTTTCTGGGCTTGCCTAGCTTCCATATGGCTTTTGTCACACAGACCAGATGCAAACACTTGACTCAGTTATTTATACCGTCTCATGTGCCAATTAAACATTTGCATACACCAGAAAGAATACTGGCAAACTGCATCTGCCCTTTTGACACACAACGGCTGTTGATGTGCAAGTGAAGTTCTAGTCTAGACCAGTGATTTTGTAAGATAGCATATCAGGTTTCAACTTGAAATTTATGTTCATGTCTATACTACAATGAAATACTTAATTAAATGTCTTTCACAGACTAGTGACAGTACCACAATACTGACAAGATACACTAAATGCAACAAGGCAATGAACACAACACCGTGCATTATAACAGCGTCAGGCAATGTATATGAGAATGCACATCAGGTCTGCTCATGCAGATGTCAGTATGAATGGCTTGGGGACAAACACTGTCCTTGAAGTTAGTGACGCAGCAGCTAATAGTTTTGTAGAATTTGCTAGAATTAAGGAGGGTTAAAAAGTGTCTCAATAGGATGACTCAAATATTTAATAATACTGCTTGCCTTTTGTGTTGTATATGCTCTGGAAATTATAATGTTAAGAATATTACTAATTGATAATTAATATTATTAAGTCATGTTAATATAAGACACTAAATATTAATATATTTTAGTTATTTTATAGATGTTCCCAGGAAATGAGAAACAGCTATGACACCTCTATGTAGTGTTATTAAGGCCAGGACATCAGGTCAACCCATTAACCAAAATTTGCAGCAACTGTCTGTTATTCTGTTCATTTTTTAATTTATTTTTCTTTTTTCCCCATTGTTCAACGGCCTGTCTAAATGATGAAAAATGGCAGTCTAGTGCCAATAATTGAAAATAATAACATTTTGTTGGGGGCAACTGCCTGTATACTTGGAATAGGCTGCCAAATTGGAATTTGTGGTTCAAATGGTACAGGTCTTAACAGACTTCAGTCCAACACAGAACAGTCCAGACATGTAAACATGGGGGCTTTAAAGCCAAGCAGGGGAAATGATGTCGTTAGGGCCGGAACCGTAAGTGACATTGTCAAGCCTGAAACTGGAAGTGATGTCATCAGGCCCAGAACTGGGAGTGACATTGTTGGGCCCGGAAATTATGTCGTTGGGGCTGGAACCGTAAGTGACATCATCAAGCCCAAAACTGGAACTGATGTTTTCAGGCCTGGAACCTGAAGCAACATCGTTGGGCCTGGAAGTGATGTCGTTGTGCCCAGAACAGGAAGTAACGTCATCAGACCAGCAGCCGGAAAATACTGTTGTCAGGCCCTGAACCGGAAGTGATGTTGTTGGGCCCGGAAATGATGTCATCGGGGCTGGAACCGTAAGTGACGTCATCAAGCCTGAAACTAGAAGTGATGCTGTCAGGCCTGGAACCGGAAGTGATGTTGTTGGACCCAGAAATTATGTTGTCAGGGCTAGAACCATAAGTGACGTTGTCAAACCCAAAACTGGAACTGACATCATTGGGCCCAGAAGTGATGACGTCAGGCCCGGAACCGGAAGTGACATCATCAAACCAGAAACTGGAAATGCTGTTGCCAGGCCCAGAACTGGAAATGACGTTGTTGGGCCTAGAAGTGATGACACTGGGTCCCGAACCATAAGTGATGTTGAACCCGAAACCAGAAGTGATATTGTCGAGACCAGAACCAGAAGTGACATCGTTGGGCCTGGAAGTGATGTCTTTGGGCCCAAAACTGGAAGTGATGTCATCGAGTCCAGGCAAAATTTTAGCTGCCTCCCATGCACACATGTGTGACAATTTATTTCTATAGTACATTTCACACAATGTAGCTGAAAAGTCTTTTACAAGATGCCAAAGAGAGAGTTACAAGAAAAGACAAACAAATAAGATTAGACAAGAATATTAATGAATAAGTAACAAAGAAAAAAACAAATACATCTATACAATTTTGTAAAACAGATAAATAACTAGTAGAAGAGTAGTGTCTTTATATACAGTGTCATGATGTAAGACTCTAAAGATAAGGAGGACAGAAAAAAAATAGTCAAGTTAAGCTGAGAAAAAAAGAAAGTCTACAAGGGTCCCAAGGCCAAAGACCACCAAGCTCCTACTTGGTTGTTTAAATGGTAAACACTTCCATAAATAATAAATGCAACATTCTTCAACTTAAATTTATGCTCCCAACTAACCAAAGGACCAATGTCTGTTGAACTGGGCCACAAAATAACCACATCAGGAATAATACTGTAACGAGCATGAAGATTTAAAAACCGAAATATACACCGAACTAACGGAAACAATTTATTTAACAATAAATGATTCACATCCATACTTCCAGAAGAATCACCTTCCCACTGTTTATGCCTTGGGAAATGCCTCGTAAATTAACAGTTGTTGAAACTAGCCATGGCCACTCTTGTACTGTTACTGGTTAGCACATATCATAAACAGGAAACACGTTCCCATAATACTGTGGATTAATGACAAGAGTCTTGACCACTGAATGAGATGGATCATTTTGATTTGAAATACTTTGCCCCAGAGGAGAAAATTGTCTTTTCACATGACCTTTAGGGGTCAGAGCGCATGGTAAGCCATTGTACAGTGACCCTGGAGCAATTTTCAGGTTAAGGTGTAGATTCCCTTCTGTAAGTAATGGGATTTGACCCAACAACCTTCCAGATACCAGCATAGATCCTTAGCTACAGCGCCACCACTCTGCCCTTTTTCAGTATTTTCTTTTATTTTCTTACTTGTAGGATTGTATCATTAGTCACAATTTTAAATATTTATAAATGTATAGTACATACACAAGAAGCAAACAGCATTTAGCAATATTGGGAAGGCAACCAAAACCACTAATTGATTCAGCTCATTCAAAACAAAAAAAAAACACATTCTGTCTCTGTAACTGCTGCCATACATGCAAGCATTAACTAAATACATGAAGCCAGCTTTTCTATTCAACTGAACATCATAAATAACTGAAACAATCAATCTCATTAACTAAAATCATTAACCGTAACTTATAAGAAGAACAGCTTGCAAGGTCAATTTTGGAGCCAGGCGTGTTGTAGATCACTTCATGTTCAATTAAAAGCAGCTCCAGTTCATTCAGTCTGTCTCAGTTCATTGTATTATTGAGAAAAGACTTGATTCTGCCGGCTGAAATGGTTTTCCTACTATCATTTTAAAATATCCACAGACTAATTCCTCCATTTTAAAACTTCTCAAAGTCAATTTGTAATTTTTCTGCTGGTGACATAGAATAAAACTGAACTGAAAATTCTTTCTCTACAATGTTCAATTTAGCTCTAGCTCTTTTGGCCCCTTAGCGCTCATATTTGCAGTAAGTTAGAGAACACAATGCCTCTTTTTGCTTTCCCGTTTACAGTTTCAATGAAAATTAGTTTTTGATGGTTTAACAAATGATGAACTCAACTGTGTAAGATTTAGACTATACGTTCGACCTCATATATTTTAGGCTTTCTAATAAATGTCTATAATGTACTTTAATGCATCAGTGAAGGTGCACAAGGGTGGATGGACATTAGCATATACAGTATAATGTACAGCCAATTAATACTGCTAATCATTTCAAAAGGTTCTTATTATAAATATCTAGCTGAAATACTGAAATAGTGTTTTTTTTTTCTTTTAAATTGTTTGAGAAAAATATAATTAAAAAAAATGAAAAATAAAAATAAATTAACAAACAATGAAGACTCACTAATGTGCTAGTCTTGCAGTCTTGTATGTATGTTATCATCCAGTTGACGCTAGGAACAGGCTGACTCAGAGGCGCAGTGGTGCTCAAACATAAAGAATGCTGGCAGTCACCTACAGTTTGCCCTTTGAGTGTCAGCTGGATGATAACATGCATACAAGACTGCAAGATCACCCCCACCGTACCTTGGGTTTAGGGCTGATTTTCACCCTTCAGTATTTTTAGTCGATCAATGAGGAACGTATGTACCAAGTTTCATGAAAATCGCTCCAGCCATTTGGAAGTGATTCAGGAACATACATACTGTACATACACACATTGACTTTTATATATATAGAATAGCCATCCCCCCACGGCTTCGCCCATGTATTAGTGAAACAGGACAGTGAGGAGGGCGCGGCCTATCTCTCTACTCCTAATTTCATTCTTCCCCCTCTCTTCGGCCCACAGCCTCTGTCTCTGTCTCGGATTAGCGAGAATATATCACTTCTGCAAGTGAACTATGATTCTTAGCGCAATGAGAGAGGTCGCAAAATCAACCAGAATGTTTAAGCAAATTACAGAAAACAAAAAAGATCTAAATCCGTTAAGCAGTTCTCTCATTTACTAACTAAGTGAAGTTAAGGGCCCCGCACCCGTCCCCACAGCCCAATGAATATCTCTTGGATTTGCGCTAATAAATCGGTACTGCAAGTGAACTATGATACTTAGCGTGATGAGAAAGTCACAAAATCAATGGAATGTTCAAGCAAATTATAAAAAAAAGTAGTTCTCTCGTGAAAAGCAGGCAGACGTACAAACAGGTCTAAAAAACTATAAGAAATTTCACGCTTGGACCACGAAACTTTTAAAACTTTCTTAGCAAGCAAAGATATGGAAGAAGATGATCCGCTGTGGCAACCCCTAACAGGAGCAGCCGAAAGAAGAAGAAGAAGACCTATGGGCCAAGGGTAACCTCCATTCCAAATTTCAAGTCCTCATGGTTAGGGTGATTTCGTGATGAGTGAGTTGGTGGTATTTGGCTTTTATATACATAGATAAAGATACTGCGCAGCTTATTATACATACAGTAGAGGTGGATAAATATACATATGCAAGATTTAACAAAAGAAGGTTCTCCTGGATTTTTTTATTAGGGAAGTACGTGATTCTACAGTAGTGTTCACTTAGGTATGACAAGCAAGATACAAAAACAGTTTAATACCTGTGTACAAATTGACCGGACCCTTTCACAATACCCTGTTATTTTTATATAACTGCTAGGGTGAAACATTTTCAATGAATTTGTGAAAAGCTTCTGAATGTGACTGCCTGTTTAACTAAGACATTCTGTAATACTTGCGCCCAGAACAGTATCAAAGGAATGATGAAATAATGAAAATTAATACTTTTTTATTCTGTCCTGTATAAGAATTTTATATGAGTTTATTTTTTAAATATAGATAACTGTCACAAACTTTTAATCTATTTATGTTAGAAGATTATACAGTTTCTGCTAATGTGTTGCTTGACTGTGTTATGCATATGAACCTGACTTACTTAAAATGCACCAGTGTTGTCATAGCAGCCATACCACATTCCCTTCAAAACATGCAATCTACCTGAAAGCTAGGCATGTTCCGGCCTGGCCAGTACTTGAATAGGAGACCAACAGGGAAAAGCTTGGGGTGCTGCTGGAAGAGGTGTTGGCAGGTCCAGCAGGCGGCGTGTACCTTGAGGTCTGAATTTGGATCCCAATGCCTCAGTGCAGTGATAGGAATACTGTGTTGTAAAAATAGCACTGTCCTTCGGATGAGACGTAAAACCAAGGTCCTGAAACTCTGTAGTCTTAAAAAATCCCTGCATATCCTCCGAAAAGAGTCGGGTACATCCCAATGTCCTGGCTAAATTGCCCACCATGGCCTGGACATACTGCCTCCCCAATAGTTCCCTGTTTCTAATTGGCCAGCTATCTCTTACTGGTGCAAAATGGCTGCCATTGCATCATCCAGGTAGGTGCTATGCATTGGTGGTAGTTGAAATGACTCCCAACTCACTATGAAAAAAGAGATTTGAGTAGTGAGAAAAGCATTATATAATCCTAAGGAATTATTAATATTATTATTGTAGAGAACTGAGCTGATCACATAGCAGGCTTCGCTCAAGCCTGTCATTATAATGGATGCTGTAAGAGAAAAGACACAAAAAGTTCTTGAAACTGCCTTCCTGTTATGCCAGGATATTCTGACTTCATTTGTAACATTTAACTTTGTTTTGGTCTGTGATAACAGTTTACATATAAGAAGTCTTGTTTTTTAAACCAAATGCTTAGAGAAGTCCTTTAATGACGATTTTGGGACCACTGGATGTTATGTAATGTCAGAGGGAATTGCTAGAATGTAAGTTTAATCTGAGTGCTCATTGGTGGAACTGAAATGTTTACCAGCTACTTTATGTAAATGATATGTAAAGTGATAACAGGAACTGCTCTCGTAAGACTAAGCAGACTTATAATGGAGAGCCTTGCTCCTCACATGGTGAGATCTCCACAATGAAGGACATTCTTGGATTTCATTTATAGCGATTATTAAAACTTTTTTTAGTTACATTTTTCAGTATTTTCACAACAATGTCCATCTCAGAATTTAATACTAATGTTGATTTCAACTATTCTTTACTTACAAAGTGCCTCCCTGACAATAACCGAAAATTCTTAAACTTGCTCAATCCTATTTCACCATCAAATTGCTTATGAATAATTTAGAATACTAGAATCAAATACATAATTATTATGACAGCATAGTGCTGAATGTTGCTATCTCACTTCTCCATTATCCAGACAGACAATTATCACAAACTAAATAAATGAACAAAGTTATTTTTTTGTTAATTACCAAACAGAGCTAATTAATGGATGTTAGCCAGCATTGATTGAGTGTGACACTCATTTACTGCTTGACGAACGTCTTCATCCATTTATTAAAACTTTTCCAATAAACCTACTTACCCAAAAAAGCATATTGGACGTGTTATTACTGAAGGTGCAAAATGTGTACTGGCAATCACTATGGATTCTAAAACTATTCAGAACCCTTCACTTTCTACACACTTCATGATTTTGTAGGGTTACTTTTCAATGGATATTTTCGCCCACTAATTTAATCTTAATAATGCAAAATGACAAACGTTTTCAGAAAGGTTAGCAAATTTATTAAGACTCAAACAGTGAAATCTCTCATTTATGTATTTATCTTAAATAAATAATTATTTTATATGTTTATTTCTTATTTTTCAAAACACAAATATCAGCAGAGTTTCATTGTAAAACATTCGACTCAGTTGATTGAGCTGCCCTATGGGACATCCTGAGACTTTGCGGGATCCCCTAAAGGTTGCTGGATATCATGGCTGGCCTGTACACTGGTACTGTGAGTACTGTGCAGTGTGGAGGCAGGACCTCTGTGTTTTTCCCAGTTAATTCTGAGGTTCGTCAGTAGTGTGTTCTTGCTCCTACTCTGTTCAATGCTTGTATGGACTGGGTGTTGGACAGGGTCGTGGGGTCCAGCGGCTGTGGGGCATCGGTTGGCGAAGAAAGATTCACTGATCTTGACTTTCCTGATAATGCTGTGATCTTCACGGAGTCAATGGAGGCTCTGATTGGTATTCTCGAGTGTCCTGCATGAAAAACAAGACCTAGGCCTTTAATGACCTCTTAGGCACAGCCATCAGCAGTGTCAGTCTGCGGGGAGAGTGTTGACCTTGTCGAGAGGTTTACTTACATTCATGTCTCTGGTGACTCTTCCTATGAAGTCAGTAAATGGATTGGGAGAGCATGGGGGATCATGAGGTCACTGGAAAGGGGTGTGTGGCACTCCCGATATCTTTGCATAGGATGAAGGTCCAAGTCTTTAGAGTCCTAGTGCTTCCTCTCTTGCTATATGGTTGTAAGACATGGACGCTATCCACAGACCTGAGATGAAGACTGGACTCCTTCAGTACTGTGTCTCTTTGGATAATCCTTAAGCACTGCTGGTTTGACTTTGTTTCAAATGAGCGGTTGCTCATGGAGTCCTGATTGAGGCACATTACCTGCATTGTGAGGGAGCATCAGTTACGGCACTACTGCCATGTGGCACGATTCCCAGATGGTGATCCAGCTTGCAAGTCAAGGGGACTCCCATGTAACAGATAAAGGGTCATTTCCAGAGGGTAGGACTGGACCACGTGTTTGCCTGGGAGGTTGCCAACCGGGATCCTGAGCTGTTTTGTCGTGTGGTGGATTTGGCAACCAGTGCATGCTACTCAACCTAACATGACCTGACCTATCACATAAGTATTCAGACCCCTTGCTGTGACACTTTACATTGTGGTCAGGTGCATCAAGTTTGCTTTAATTTTCTTTAAGATGTGTTTAAAAATTGGTTGGTGTCCACCTGTGGCAAATTGAACTGACTGGACTTTGTTTAGAAATGCACACACCGATGTATAGAAGGCCCTCCAATAAACAATGCATGTAAGGACAAAAAGCAAACCATGAAGTCCAAAGTACTCTCTGTAGGCCTCCAAAATAAAATTGTGGTGTGGCATATATTAGGGCAAGGGTATAAATCATTTCTAAAGCTTTGAGTGTCCCCAGAAGCACCATGGGATAATGTAATCACCAGGATTCTTTCTAGAGTTGGACATCTGAATCAACTGAGTAACTGGGCAAAAACAGGTGAACAAGAACGAAACAGTCACTCTAATTGAGCTACAGAAGTCCTCTGCTGAGGTGGGAGAACCTGTTGGACCATCTCAGCAGCACTCCATCAATCAGGCATTTATGGTAAAGTGGCTAGACAAACACAAGCCTCTCTTGAGTAAAGGCATATGACAGCCAGCTTGGACTCTCAGAGCATGAATAAAAAAGTATCTAGTCTGATAAGGCAAAAGCTGAACTCTTTGGGCAGACCTCCAACCGCTATGTCTGGCAAAGACCGGTCCCTGGTCATTCTCTGCCTAGTTTCATGCCTATGGTGAAGCATGGGGATGTTTTTCAGTGGCAGGATTCAAGAATCGAGAGAAGGATGAATGCAGCCAAATGCAAGGAGGCCCTTAAAGAAAACCTGCTCTAGCGTGGAGTAACCTCAGACTGGGATGATGGTTCAGCTTTCAACAAGACAATTACCTGAAGCATACAATGAAGACAACACTGGAGTGGCTTCAGGACAAGTCTGTAACTGTCTTTAAATGGCCCAGCCAAAGCCAAGATTAAACCACACAAAACATCTGTGGAGAGACCTGAAGATGGCAGTTTACAGATGCTTCCCATCCAAGGGCATTTGAGAGGATCTGCCTGGTAGAATGGGATAAACTGCCCAAATCCAGGCATGCAAAACTAGTAGAAGCTTACTCAAGAAGACTTAAAGCTGTAATTGCTGCCAAAGGGGCTTCTACAAGGTTATGAATTAAATGTCTGAAGATGACTATGAATGAGAGATTTCAGTTTTTGATTTTTAATACATTTGCAAACCTTTCTGAAAATAAATTATCACTTTGTCATTATGGGTTATTGAGTGTAGATTGATTGACACATTGATCCATTTAAAATTAAATATACAGCATGAAACATTGCACAGAAAATTACAGAGCTGTGATACTTTCTGAAAGCACTATAGTTTCTAACCCAGAATGTCTTTCACCTATTTTTCCATGTCATTGTCATTAAAGTACCTTTGTGCTTCAGGATCTAAATGTAAAATGCCTCAGACACATGAAGCAGTAATTTCTGTAATGTAAAATAGTATATTGGTTTAATGTTTCATCATTATTTCATGAAGCAGTAAACTGAAAGGAAGAATAATCTGTAGCAATTTGACCTTACTTATGTCCCCTTTGTTCTCTGCTTTGTTCAAGCTTCAGTGCGCTCCTGTAATCCCAGTGCTAGATACAGCAACATATGATGGATGGGAGAGTTTGCTCCCATCATCTGCCGGTACCATTTTCAATTTTGTGGACCTTTCTGAAGCTAAGGTCTGCTGATGAAAGCACAACCCTCTCATATCTGACTCAAATTAGGACTTGCCCCCCTACAGGATCATTTATAATACTTTCTCCTTTTCTCTGTTATATCCTTCACACTTTTGGATTTTTTTACAATGCTTCTCATCTCATCTAACCACTTCAGCATCAAAAAAATGTGTTTTTTATTTGGAGTCTCGTTAAGGACATAATGTGAAAGTCTGGAAAATGTTTTACAATGTCTATTCTCATTGTCAGTGTTCAATGACAAAAATAATTTTAGGATTAACTACAGTTACAGCAATGCTGCTTGAAGCCCATATGGAGCTGTGGGTTAGGGTGTCTCTTGGTGTCTGGAGTGTGTGCCTCCATGAATTATCAAAACAGTGCCATTCAGTGTCCATAGCACAGCCAGGCAGTTAGGATTCCAGAGTGCATGCTGCTTGAGTTACACAAATGGCACCCTGTGGACTCCACTGCCTCTTTGGATGACAGCTACCTATGTCGCCTAATAGACTGATGTCGAGAATTATTTTACTTTGTACAGTTGTGTCTCAGTACTGTTTAATAATAACAACGGATGATGCTGTAAACACTAAAGTGAACATTAATTAAATGAAAATCATAAATATTAGCTAATTAAGAATTATAGTTTTAATATTGCTTAGATTCATCTGTAATCTAATTTACATTGAGTTAAGTTCCAAACTGCAAATCCAACTTAAGGTTTCAGGGTCCAAGAGAAAATCCCAGCAGCACTGCACACATTGCAATCAAACACATACACAAACCAACTCAAAAACACAGTTTAAAACTGTCCTCAAAACGTATTTCTTCAAACTGGCAATTATGAATTTAACACTGTTATTGCCTGTTATCTTTGATTTTTGCTATTACCTCTGTACCTTATTGCTATTTCATTTTATTTTCCTCTTTGTTTTTATATTTTATTACTGTTGTTTAATTTCATTATAAGGAGACCTTGAGTATTAAGAAAGATGCCTATTAAATAAAATGTATTATTATTATTATTATTATTATCATTAACCCCACAAGGCCAAGTTACAATCACCAGTTCACTTAAACTCCACATCTATAAAAATGTAGAGGAATACCACAGTAATCCCAATGCATTTGCTTTATTCATACCATACACAGTATGGCCAAAAGAATGTGGACACCCCTCCAAATTATTGATTTCAGTCGCACCCATTGATAACAGGTGCATAAAATCAAGCCTTTCTGTCTCCTTTGACAAACACTGGTGGTAGAATGGGCTGTCCTGAAGAGCTTGATGACTTTAAATGGGCACTGTCCTAGGATAAACCAAAAAAACGTACATAATGCAAAAAAGTAATGATAATAATAACCTGCTTACGGAGGGTACAAGAGCACAAAAAGGTAACCTGAATCTAACAAATACAAGATCATTTGAAGCATTAATCAGTATATTTAATTAAATCTTAACATAGTTTATAATAAAGAAAGAACACACCATAATAAGGAATTTTACAAATAAGGCACATCATACGTATCAAAACACAATAGATAAATAATTACAATGAAATATATTTATACAAGAATCAATCCATCCATCTTCTTCTGCTTATCCAAGATCGGGTTGTGGGGGCAGCAGTTTGAGCAGAGATACCCAGACTTCCCTCGCCACTTCTTCTAGCTCTTCCGGGGGAATCCCAAGGCGTTTCCAGGCCAGCCAGGAGACATAGTCCCTCCAGCGTGTCCTGGGTCTTCCCCAGGGCCTCCTCCCGGTTGGACGTGCCAGGAACACCTCACCAGGGCGGCGTCCAGGAGGCATCTTGATCAGATGCCCGAGTCACCTCACCTGACTCCTCTCGATGCGGAGGAGCAGCGGCTCTACTCTGAGCCCCTCCCGGATGACTGAGCTTCTCACCCTATCTTTAAGGGAAAGCCCAGACACCCTGCGGAGGAAACTCATTTCAGCCGCTTGTATTCGCGATCTCGTTCTTTCAGTCATTACCCATAGCTCATGACAATAGGTGAGGGTAGGAGCGTAGATCGGCTGGTAAATTGAGAGCTTTGCCTTACGGCTTAACTCCTTTTTCACCATGACAGACCGATGCAGAGCCCGTATCACTGCGGACGCCACACCGATCCGCCTGTCGATCTCATGCTCCATTCTTCCCTCACTCGTGAACAAGACCCCAAGATACTTGAACTCCATAACTTGGGGAAGGATCTCGCTCCCTACCCTGAGAGGGCACTCCACCCTTTTCCAGCTGAGGACCATGGTCTCAGATTTGGAGGTGCTGATTCTCATCCCAGCCGCTTCACACTCAGCTGTGAACCGATCCAGAGAGAGCTGAAGATCACAGCCTGATGAAGCAAACAGGACAACATCATATGCAAAAAGCAGTGACCCAATCCTGAGTCGACCAATCCGGACCCCCTCAACGTCCTGGCTGCGCCTGGAAATTCTGTCCATAAAAGTTATGAACAGAATTATGACAAAGGGCAGCCCTGGCGGAGTCCAGCTCTCACTGGAAATGGGTTCGACTTACTGCCGGCAATACGGACCAAGCTCTAACACCGGTTGTAAAAAGACTGAACAGTCCTTATCGGGGGTCCGGTACCCCATACTCCCGGAACACCCCCCACAGGATTCCCCGAGGTAAACGGTCGAACGCCTTTTCCAAGTCAACAAAACATATGTAGACTGGTTGGGCAAACTCTCATTCACCCTCCAGGACTCAGTTAAGGGTGTAAAGCTGGTCCACTGTTCCATGACCAGGATGAAGACCACACTGTTCCTCCTGAATCTGAGGTTTGACAATCCAACGGACCCTCCTCTCCAGGACCCCTGAATAGGCTTTTCCAGGGAGCCTGAGGAGTGTGATCCCTCTGTAGTTGGAACACACCCTCCAGTCCCCCTTCTTAAAGAGGGGGACCACCAGCCTGGTCTGCCAATCCAGGAGGCACTGTCCCCGATGTCCATGCAATGTTGCAGAGGTGTGTCAACCAAGACAGTCCTACAACATCCAGAGCCTTGAGGAACTCTGGGCATAACTCATCCACCCCCGGGGCTCTGCCACCAAGGAGTTTTTTGACCACCTCGGTGACCTCATCTCAGAGGTGGGGGAGCCCACCTCCGAGTCCCCAGGCTCTGCTTCCTCATTGGAAGGCATGTTAGTGGGATTGAGGTTGTCTTCGAAGTACTCCCCCTTATACAAGAATTGAATATCTAAATACAAAATATAAGGTATAATCAAGAGCGAATGTACTACCCCCTTTTTTTAGATTATCTAATGTGTAAATTCAAAAGTGGCAACATATTTCTTACAACTTTCCAATATAGCATTATAATTAGTGCCATCTAGGACAGTAATATATTCTTTTTGTAAATCCTCAATTTGACTACGCACCTAAATATTTCGTTATTTGAAGTTTCAATAAGTAATAACATTAAATCAAGGGAACATTTATTCAGTATAGAACACCACCTAGAGATAAAAAATCAGTATTATCTTTGAAAAGAGTGGGACCTTTTTGAATATGTAACCTGCTGGTGGCACCTAAGGAACACAACAGGGCTGAGCTGAACTGGAATGCCCATGAAGCCCTATGGGCCTCCAAGGCACCACTGTAACCCAGGGGGTCTACCATGTTGTGGTCCAGGGGAGGTAGTGCCCTGTGCATGTCTGCTACCCTGTTCCTTCTATTATAGATGCGTCTCAGCCAGGAAAGAGCCCCGAATGGCCATCACACTTAGTAACTCTCCACAGTCTACAACAAGATTTCTTCAACTTTTTTTCTTGCGGCCCAATCTTGCCCTTCTTAATGTCTTTGAGGCCCATGAGGATTATCATAGAATGGTGTACCCCTTGGAGAATTTCCACCAAATATCAGGGCATTACCCATAGCAAAATCACCACCATTGATGTTGATCATTAACAAATTATTGACAGGATGGTTAAACACTTATCTAAGCATAAGAATGATTTTGTGTAGTCAGTGCTGTTCAAGTAGAATGGGAGTATGCTTATGCTTTTCAATAGATATGTTTATACATACCTTTCCCTTGTCAAAGTGACTTCAGAACATTTACTTAAAGAAATCCATGGCAGAGATTCAGTACATAATGCTTGAATTATTTACTAAACAAATAAAACTGATCAATGCAGTTAAGAAATGAGTTATTACTGTTACATTAACTTTATAATTAATTGAAAATACAGCTATGTCCATTCATTTATCTACTCCATGTGTAGAGTCTCAGGTAGCTGTACTGACTTTTCTTCTTCTTCCTCCTCCTTATCTCTTCCTACTTCTATGGGGGTTGATGTTCTTGATCGACCTTCTCCAAACAGTTCGGTCCAGCATCTCCTCACCAGTCATACCCTTTCCCTTCAGATCTTTTACTTTATCCATTCACCTCTGCTTTTGTTACCCTCAATTTCTCTTCTCCTGTACTTCCATTCCCATTACTGTTTTGCCCACATATTTAGGTCTCTCCTAATCACATGTCCATACCACTTCAAACTACTTTCCTGTACTTTCTCAGCTATGTCTCCCACTTTTCGTGTACCTCTGATTGTCTCATTTCTTACTGTTATTTTTTTGTAACTCCATACATCTATCTCATCCTTCTCATTTCAGCCACATCTATTTTCTTCTCCTATGCTCCCTTTAGTGCCCATGTCTCAGCTCCATATATCATTGCTGATCTTAGCCTTGTTTTGTCCTTAGCTTTAACCTTTGCTCCAATTCATTGATCACACAATACTTCTGAAACCTTCTTCCATTCCACACTGCACTCTATGAGTTATCTGTGCATCAAATTCTCCATCTTTGGCTAGATATTTAAATGTACCCACTATTGTCAATTGTTCTCCCTGCAGGCTAACTTCTGAGTCCTGATCATCGTTAAACCTCAAATATTCTTTCTTCTTCCTATTTACCTTCAACCCTCTATCTTCCGAAGCCCTTCTCCATTCTCTCCACTTCCACTTTTTCTGGTGCTACACAACACAATGTCATGAGCAAACAGCATGCACCAGCAGGATTCGTCTTTTATCTCATGATTCAACACATCCATAACCAGATCATGATTTTCTATGCAATATCATTTTAAAAATGTAAAAAAAAACACTATTCAAATTGTTAATTACTACTAATCCAAAATGCTGTTTCATAGCATATAACATGATTCTATTTATTTGAACAAGACACAAAACACAAATCTAAATAGATTTGCCTTCTAGTGAAAACAGGAAAATGTGAAAGATAAAGTAAGAGAACTACCAAAAACACTTTAATTATTTTTCCCTGCTTGCATAACTTAAGAAATTTCATTATGGTTTCTGTGCCTCCATCTGTTCATACTGTAAGGTGAAGCATAATATTCTGGTGTTTTCCTTTTCTAACCATTGTAACAGCCTTTTGTGTTGTGTTCCACTTGAGAAGCCATGTGAAATCATTGTGAACAGATGCAGTTAAATGTCAGCTTATCATAGGCTTCAATCAAAGGAATAAAGAAATGAATGATAAACAAACACAGAGAACAGCGGTACATGTTCACCAACATGCTTACTTTATTTTGCAAAAAGCTAACAGTCATTCACTCAACAATATAACCAGTGCTTAACTGATGAAAAATATCAGCTTTAATGAAATATATAGCACATTTCAGCACCACATTCAGGATAATGTTATTTGATTTTTCCAGTGCCTTTAACATCATTGTGCCTCAAGGCTATGTATCCCGATGCCCCCATAATCTCTTGGATCATGGACTACTGGACCAACAGACAGCAGTTTGTGAAGCTGAAGGACTGTGTGTCAAAAATGGATGGTGTGTAATACTGGAGCACCTCAGGGAAACCGTCCCATCTCCCTTCCTGTTTACCCAATATACAACAGACTTCCAGCACAATACCATCAAAAGAAATTTTCAGATAACTCCTCCATCATAGGCTGCATTAATACTGCAAATGGGTCGGAATACAAGAGTCTTGTGGAGGACTCCATCTTGGGGTACAGGGAGAACCACCTAGCGTTAAACATCAGCAAGACAAAAGAGCTGGTGGTGGACTTCCGGCGTAGCAGTCATCCTTCAAGAACAGTCACCATTCAGGGGAAGGACATGGAAGTGGTGCAGACCTACAAGTACCTGGGGGTTCACATAAAATTGGACTGGTCTGTCAGCATAGTGGCGCTGTGCAAGAAGGTCCAGAGCAGACTGGACTTGCTAAGGAGAATCAGGACTTTTGATGTGTACAGCAAGCTGCTAGAAATGTTCTACCAATCCATAGTAGCCAGTGTGGTGTTCTACGCTGCAGTGTTCTAGGTAAGCAACCTGAGATGCACGATGCCTGAACAAACTTATCAGGAAAGCCTGCACCCATCACAGGGCGAACCGTGGACACACTGGAAGCTGCTGTGGAAAACAGGATGGTGGCAAAATTGTATTCTATCATGAAAGTTCCCCTCCAGAAGGTGCTCTCTTGGAGCATGTGGTTTGATGCCTTAACATTTCACTATAATATCACAAAGTTAAACAATTTTTATATACAGAATAACACCTAACTATTTATAGCCTACACCTTTGTAAACAGTTGCACTTAACTTTTTGCAAGGGAGGTCGTTGCATGAGGTGTGCATTCAAGTCAGCGTCCCCCATACAGAGTGACAATGGAGTCCGTTCCGGAAAGTGCTCCGGGAGAGACCTATCCCAGCATAAACTACCAAGCATGTGACTGTCTTCCCAGTGAAGCGCTGCTTTGGACAGGATGTGCATGTCAAAGTTGCAAACACCCACCAGCAGTGAATGTTACCTGAGGAAGAGTGACAGCCACAGCAGGTGCAGAGCAGCAGCAACAAGCAGTGTGCCCATACTTTGGCAAACTTATAGTAAGCTCCGATAGGACAACAGGGCATAGCATGGCTAGCATCGCTACACGGAATGAAGACTGGAGGAGCACACAAAATGTCTGCTAATATTTGTTCCCTGGATGACGTAGACATTAGGGGGCGTCATGTCTTTGGGCCAATTCAAGCTACATGTCATTTAAAAGTGAATGTGTTGGAGAAAACCTCTGATTTATATAAAGGCAAAGGCTTTCTGGGAAGGAGAGGTGGTGAGCTGAAGGGAGGAGTGAAATTAGTTCACTTTAATTTGTAAATATTTGAAAATAGACTTTTATATTCTTGGTTTTTGCACATAGTTATTTTTTGGTGCCTGTGTCATTGCAAGAGTGCAATAATAATTTTTGCATGACACCTATTTTTGTTGATTATTGTTTTTACTTTGCATCCATTTTTTTTAGTAAAGGATGGAACTGTTTGCACCTTTTCCAAATGTCCGTGTTCATTTCTTACCCACTACTGGTTTATGTTTGTCTATGAATTACTAGGAACGCAGTCCCAGACTGTGCCAAGGGTCCAGAAGCATGGGATTATATAGAGCACTTTTATCCACAGACTCATTCCACCATGTAGTGCAAAGAAGGGCTTTTCTGCCCACTGCTATCAGGCCATTCAATGCTTCCTCCCAATTTCACTGATTAAATACTTACACTCTCTAAGATAATTTTGTGATTTTTGCACAACATACATTTATTATGTATTTATTGATTGCTTGTATTGTTTGTCTTGTGAGTTTGTATATTTGTTTTATATGTTTCCAGTGGTGCTGTATGCATCTAAACTTCCCCATGGAATGAATAAAGTCTATCTTGTGGAGCCGCAGAGGAGACATGGTTAAATTGTATTTCTGTTGTGTGCACCACTTACTATCTCGTGCTCACCAGTTAGTATCTCATACTATCTAATCTAATCTAATCTTCAATTTTTATTTTACTTCTGAGTGAATAGATAGATAGATAGATAGATAGATAGATAGATAGATAGATAGATAGATAGATAGATAGATAGATAGATAGATAGATAGATAGATAGATAGATACTATATTAATCCCAAGGGGAAATTCACATATTCCAGCAGCAGCATATTGATAAAAAAAAAATTAAAGAATGATAAAAATGCAGGTAAAACAGACAATAACTTTGTATAATGTTAATGTTTACCCTCCCCAGGTGGAACTGAAGAGGCGCATGGTGTGGGGGACGAATGATCTCCTCAGTCTGTCAGTGGAGCAGGACGGTGACAGCAGTCTGTCACTGAAGCTGCTCCTCTGTCTGGAGATGATCCTGTTCAGTGGATGCAGTGGATTCTCCATGATTGGCAGGAGCCTGCTCAGCGCCCGTCGCTCCGCCACAGATGTCAAACTGTCCAGCTCCATGCCTACAATACAGCCTGCCTTCCTCACCAGTTTGTCCAGGTGTGAGGCATCCTTATTCTTTATGCTGCCTCCCCAGCACACCACCGCGTAGAAGAGGGCACTCGCCACAACCGTCTGATAGAACATCTGCAGCATCTTATTGCAGATGTTGAAGGACGCCAGTCTTCTTAGGAAGTATAGTCCGCTCTGTCCTCTCTTGCACAGGGCAGCAGTATTGGCAGTACAGTCCAATTTATCATCCAGCTGCATTCCCAGTTATTTATATTCACTATAAGTTATTTTTACTTTAAAGAGACCCTTCCTTTTGACCTTTAAAGTCAAAGCCCTTTTCTATCAAAACAAATACTTTGTTTTCTTACACATGGGCTGTACAAATGAGAAGTTTTAGTTTTGTGATTTATGGGGTGGTGGTTGAGACCCAAATTGTAGCCATGATAAAGTCTCATTAAAATTCTGTTGACGCCACTCACCTTACATTTTTTCATTAATTCAATAAGAAATCTTGTAAACTACATATACTGTCTGCTGGTGTCACTAATAAATGGTTTAAGAATTTGAAGAAAACATATTCTGCACAGAATTAAAATACCAAAAAGACTGAAAGAGTAAAAGCTGTACAGTGATCAATTACACAATTTAAATTAATTTATTTTCAGGATCCCATAGCAAATAATCAGAATTTAGAGTGCAGAATTGTAGTGCAGGCACAAGAATAGAGGACTGCCTGCACAGATAATAGTTGAAATCACCATTAAGAACTCATTTTGCTGAATTTGAGATGATTAATTAATATTTATCAATACATTTATAATATCAGTCAACAGTTAGTATTGTTAGCAATGACTGAGGCAGAGGTGATATTTCTGAGATGCTCCTCCAGAAGAATTCTGGACCACATACAAGTACAAACTTTAAGTTGAATAGTAAAAAACGTGAAATTTAGGATCAAAGCAATTAGTAACCCTGTCAGGCAAGCAGTTTTGCTATAATTTTATCCTCCCATTGGAAGCCATTTAGTTTAAAAATATAAGGTATTTAGAAAATCAAAAATGCAAAGTTTTAGATACAAAGATGGTGGTGTAGAGGCTTTTAAAAAGTTACCTATGTAAAAATTAATTCGAAGACACTTAAATCATTGATCAAGTCCTCCTCATCTGCTGCTTCTTGGAAGGAACAAAATAATTAAAAGAAGTCAAGGGGTCGAGCTAACGATAAGCATGAACACCTTTTGTCTATGTGTTAAATGTATTTTTGGTCACCTTTAAAATGGCTAAGGTATCCACAAAAGCAATCAATTTTTTATTTGATTTCAAAAAATAGGAAGAGAATATAAATATATACATATAAATTGGAAATCCACCAAATGAGGTCTGCAGATGGTTGCCATCTTTTTAAATTAATAAAACACGCAGGTCACTGATATCTCAGAGGCCCACGTGTTGGAATGAGCAAGAGAAAACCACAGGCTCACTGTCATCCATGATTTAATGATGGAATTAGTGTCTCTCCACTTGCCAATGGTCTGAGCTGATACACCATTGAGCCGTGTGGCTGACAGTTCTAACAGTACAAGGTTTGTAAAAAGAGGACCTCTACTAAAGCATACTTAAGAGAAAAACGAATGTTTGTCACAAATCAATAAATGAACTGATGATATAAGGTAATTATGAGCCATAACTATTACTGCATAGTTAGAAAAATAACATCACCCCAGTACTCAAACTTCTAATACCCCAAAACCCCTTCAATCCCCACAGTGGCTAATCAGCCTTTTCTAGACCATATCTTCTTTATATCATCTCCATAAATCACCAGACACAGTTTCAGATTTTTTTTTTTTGCTTGTGTCACACGATACTACTTGGGTGTCATCTGCAGGACTCTTAAATGGTAAGCAATACCACTCCAGTCCAGGAAGGGGTGCCATTGTTAATACTCTCGCCTGCTTCATCCATAATCTGGAGGCTTCTAAGCACTAATGACACTTCCACTTCTGTCTTCTTCAGAACTTATCCCTTCCTGCCTTCCCTCATAAAAGAAACCAAGCTACCAGAAGTCCTTGTTCATTGTGGAACAGAAGACTATCCTGTCCACTAGTACCACACGTCTGTTTTTTTATGCAGCTGTGGCTGTAGTTTGCAATCTTTTGTGCTATTTATTTTTAATCCTTTTTCCGGCTTTACATCTTTAAATGGGGTTGTCATCTGACTCCACAACTCTTTGTGGTTTCAACCTGTGTCTTTGTTAATACACTTGTTTGCATATTAAGAAAAACCAATAAGACATGATGACTACAGTAGAGGCAGAGGCCAGGAAATTCAGGCTAATAAAAAGGCAGCGAAAAAATGAAAGCCATGTGAGTCAATCACAGGATGAAGATGCAAGTAACTGAGGATGTCCAATAATTTACTTATCTCAGCAATGTTGTTTCTTGTGACGGGGGCACCAAAAAGGATGTGAACAGCAGAATCGACAATACGTCACCAGTCTTTCAGATGCTTAATGCGATTTGTTCCATCTATATCAGACAAAAGTGGAAGATTACCTTACGGATCAACCAGAAGCTAAACGTCTTCCTGCAACGATGTCTGTGCCAGATACTCCACATTTGTTACTTGGATCTTATCAAGAACAAAGATATCCTGTAATGTAATGGCTTGAGGAAGTTACAAGATCTCATTACAGAACAATGAATGCAACTGGCCAGACACATTCTGTGTCTCGCCGCCAAGCACCTACCTAAAACTGCAATATAATGGAAACCTCACAAAGGCAAGCAGAAAAAGGCAGACCAACAAGCCAGTCTCCAGTGCCAGGGTCATTCATGACTTTGCCCACCACTAAAGTGGCATTGCACCCAACCCTCACCCTTCATCTTGCTAGTGGAGCACCTACAAGACAGCCTGGCCGGGTTATGTGGATTGTTCAACCACCAGGTGCACACCAGCGAATGCCAACTCCAGGTCTGGATGGATTATATAGAAAGATATTTTGGGTTTTATAAGTTGATGTAAAAATATTCACCATTTGACGAGTATTTTAAAATTTCACAAAAAAGCTTTCTCCTACATAGATGTATTAAAGTTCTGTTTTCTTTTTCAGTAGCTTGCTTTTCAGTTTATTGATTTTGATATTACAGTGTATTCTTTGGTTTTAATTCATTGCTGTATCACCATATTTCTTTAGACAATGCTATTCTGCAACACTGTCCATATAATAAACTTTATATGGCAGAAAACAGAGGTACATCATATAATCAACTTGGAATTGAAATCAATAATTATTTGAAATATTAAATGAGGCAGATATTCTGGTAAGAGAGAAAAGGGTCAAAGATAGTTATTCATCTTTACATAATAACTTATTTTTTTCTCTTGCAAAACATTTTTCACAAGCTGTAGTTACACTACTATAACAATGAAAATGCACTATGAATAGAAATAATTTTAAAGCAGGTGACAAAGTGTTTCAGTCCTTAGCATCACATCTCCAGGAACTACAGTTTGATTATGCAGAAATAATCTCTGTGGCCTTTGTATGTTCACCCAGTGATAACATGTCTTATTCCACGGTTTGATGGTTTTCTCAGTTATCCCAAAAACATACATTACTTTAACTGGCAGTTCTGTTTTTATAGATAGATAGATAGATAGATAGATAGATAGATAGATAGATAGATAGATAGATAGACATATTGCAGATGCCTGAAACCATAGATAGTAACGATCCCTCACATATCAATTGTTTTCTGTTTACATACATACCTATGATAAATTTTAACTGATAAACTATGCAAACTATGACATTACCAACATTAAATAATAATAAAATACATTGTACATTTTTATACTTGTATTCTCTCTCTCTCTCTCTCTCTCTCTCACATGACTGGGATTTTTACTTTTTAGCTTAACCCTCAAGGAACAATGAAAAATATCTCATACACACACACAGTTTAAACACATTTTCACATTACATTTTTACACTTATTTCTTAAAAAAATATCTAAGCTTATTCTGGCTAGTCACTGACTTCTTCATTCTTTGCAATCAAGCTCCAGTATTACTGGACCACATGTTTCGCATGGGTACCAAATTAACATCTTTCTATTATATAAAAAATCTTGGGACGAGACGAGACTTTTTCAGAGAGAAAATTTCGAGCCCTGCAAGACGAGACTTTGTGCCAAGAGATGAGTTGAAAATATAACAGGTCCAAGCAGGAGCGCTAATAAAAGAAAAACAGTAGAAGAAGAAAAGACAAAGTAGAACGTCATAAAGAGGTTCAAAAACATTGGCATGATGCACATTTAAAGCAGGTTAGAGATTATGAAAGTACTAAAATTTGAAAGTCTCAATAAACTAATAGTAAAAATCGCATTAGCGCAAACAAACAGAAATTATTACTCTGTGAAATAATGGAACAGCGAAACGAAAATGACTACATGGACATAGGTGATATGACAAAAGTATGAAGATATTGTTCGACTTTAAAGTTTAAGTCGGAAACTTGTAGATCATCTGAATCGTGTTGCCATCAGGGAAAAATAGTGTTTTTTTCCCCAATGAAGAGGTGTATCTGCAAGAAATAAAGGATTTGTTATTTGGTGAAAATGAAATCCACAAACACTATAGGCAAAATATCCGAATCTACAATAATCTGTTTGCGACATCGAATCGATGCTCAAAATGTAGATTTACATGATTCAGGACCATGCGCTATGAGAATCTGTGGTCCCGTAACAATTAAAGTTACTACAAATTTTATTTCAAAGAAACCACAATTCAGTCAGGTTTGTATTTATGATCACGGAGAAACGATGCAACATAGAATCAAAAGAGTTAAACGATTGGACATATTAGAAATTCTACAGCCAATAATGTATACAAATCCATACGTCCAAAAGTATTGCACTTTACACGAAATTCATTTGAAAAACACGGATAGAGATGTTTTCTTGGATTTCAATATAAATTCGAAAGATCACGCTTGTATATATAATAGACAGAGATATCAAAGACAGAGTTGATATTCATGTTTATCCAAAAGTACAGCACGATTCGTTGCAAGCAGCAGATCTGGGAAATGATTATTGCGTATGGCCCACATGGGGGTTGGCGAGCGTAGCAAGCAGGGGGCAGAACCCCCTAGTTGTTTTGGATAAAAATTTTTGCATGCCTATCAGATAGCCTTGGTGTCACAATCACTCCTAACTCATTAGTAGTTGTGTTTGGTGGACGTAAAGTAGAGAAGGACAAACAAACTGTAATTGACTTTACCTCACTACTAGCACATAGACTTATCTCGCTCAATTGGAAGAATCCCAACCCGCCACCTTTAAGTCAGTGGGTAACTGATGCCCTGTACCTGAATTTGGAAAAAAAATCTAATTCCCACTTAGAGGATTTATTCAAAACATTTTTAAAATATGGAAGGATCATAACATTTTAGAATAATCTTCTGTATCAGGGAAAAGAATGCTCATCCTTCCTTGCTGCCTCAAAGATTTGCTTTGTCTGCTGGCTTTCCTCTCTTTCATTTGGGTGAGGATTAAATTTTAATTTTATTAAGTTGTGATTTCATTGTTTGGATTGTTATTTGCTTTTAATTAAAGTCAATTTATAAAAAAAATCAAATTTTATGCAATAAATAGGCAGACCTAAAAAAACAGCAAAATGCTAGAAAAATAGCTTAGACCTTTGCGGATTAATTCGATTTTATTATTTTAACACTGTTACTGTGTTTTATGACTTTTGTTTAACTTTAACCCATCTTATCTTTGCAGTTTTTTTTCCTCATTTATTTTGATGTACAACACAACATTGGTTGTTTCAAATGTGATTTAAAAATAAACTAAACTAAAGTAACCTGACCACTAAAACCCAAAATAACTCTACCTTTAATATTTGTATAAGCCAAGAAAAAGGCTATAAAAACAAATGAATAAAAATAAAAAAACAAAGTCCAGATCATTATGTCCTTAAGGAACAAAAAGACCCACATTCTGACCGGCGTCAGACGCTTCCTGTGCCTGCACTTGAATGAAGAACTTGGCTGCATCCAACCCAGTTACTGATACTTTACTGCCACCTGTGGTTCTTATGGTCCTATGGCTTCTTGCCAATACTCTTTGTGCAAATTGAGTAAATCCAAGAGGATGATATGACCAAAACAATAACCCAAACCAAGCTAAGCCGACAGCCATCAGGAAACAATGGCCGAGAGCTACCGAGAGCTGATGAGGAGTAAAAACCTAATTGCCTGAACAGCTGGCCAGGAGCAAGCAATGGGGAAAGAGACAGACATTAAACAGCTGCTTCTGCTGAGAATTTTCTGTTCAGGACAAGAATAAATTAGTGGTTTGTGGAGTTTTTCTAAAGCTGAGAGCCACAGCTGCTCACTGTCTCCACCTTTCCTTGTTTTCTTTCCAGTGCTGTTCACAATAATAACAGAGAGTAGGCTCGAGGCCTCACACTGCCATTGTTTTCCGGCTGGAGTTTGAGTATCTTGCAGTGATATTCTGCTGCAACTCAAAGAGAAGACTAAAGACCAGAAAACCTAAACTCTACAGACATATGCAATATGGCTAGTTTAAATAAAATGATTTTGGCTGTAAATATTTATTCTTTACCTATCAGACTCATTTTTCTTGCTTGATGCCTTGTAATATGTTCCACCTAGCTCTTTCTGCTAACTTTAATGTGAGGAAGAAAAGGTACTTAACTGGGTGGTTAATGTGTAGCCATTGGACACCTCAGAAAATAGATTGACTTGGTAATTTGTTAAATTCTATTTGTCATCTTTTCCAATCCCTATTAGATTCAGTGTAAGTATAAAATCTCCGAATCAGACAGAGCACATCCAGGATACTGACAATAACAAAGTAGTCATTATTTATGATTACATACTGTGAATTTTGTCGATACAACATAAACCCAACTGTCACGATTCAAAGGAGGTGAGGGACCTACAAAAATGTTTGGGAGCCAACTGGGTCAATCCTGTTTAATTTCTTGAAAAACAAATCCCCAAACAATGCGCATACGGCACAACAAAAGGGAGTCTGATTCAGCTGCGCTGCACAAAAATAGTGAATCACACTGAAGGTCCATTCTCTAACATGCTCAGTTCCAAATGAGACACTATTGTTTGCATACATCCCTTTTTATTGTGTCCTGAGGGCAGGAGTGACGACAGGAAGTCACTGGGCATCTCCCTGAAGTTAGGGGTAGAAGAGATAGGGCAGTAAGTGGTAGCACTTCCTCTCAGTTTGGGGTGGCTGTGCTTATATTTGATGACTTCTTAACACTAGAATCCCAGAAGCCTACGAAAAAAGTTGTAATGCCGGGCCACCTTAAATTCGCCTGCACCTCCTCTTCAATGTCTTTTGTGTTGTAAATGTGTCGATCAGCACAAGCAGCAAGCAGCCTGCTATCCCATCCCTCACCAATGCAGTTCAAGTTGGACAAAAGTTCACCCAGCTCAAGTTTATCTTGGTGTGAGGTGCCTGGAGTTGTATAGGGTAAATATATTGTTATTTGGTACACATGCGTTTCATGTGTGTTCCGTGTCTACAACGATCTAGGTAAATGTAGGATGACAGGAAATGAGAGGCAATAAATGTTGAACACATAACTAAAACAGAAACTTTTTTCATGATATAGTACTAATGACAAAATGTTGACATGAAGAGTATAATGTGTCAAGACTGAAGTCCAAATATCAAATAAACACTTTCACAAAAGCTACAAGTAGAACAAAACAAGTGTGCTTTTATTCAAGAATATAACTGAAGAAAAATAAGTTGGGTTAGGGGACAATGGTGACATGTCTGCTTGGCTGGTGTGGAGGTAAGAACTGCTTTCTCATAATCAAGAGGTTGCAGTTTTGATTCTGAGTCCTTCCTGAAATTACCATTTTGAGTAGTGAGCTGCTCTTATTGTTACTATTATAGAATAAAAACATACATTTGATTTGAGTCTATAACAGCCGGTGTAAATTTATGGTACTTGTAAAGGACAGCGTTTTTTTTTTTATTATTATTCAATTTTATTCTCTCTGACATGAATTCTGCTGCATTGGTGGGGGATGAGTGAGCAGCCTGCTTGATACCTGTGCTGATTGACACGTTATCATATACACTGAAATTAACCGCATATTGTTTATTAGTTTAAGGCATCTGAATGTAATTAACCTGTAACAATATAATGGTCCACGGAATGGCCAAACTATTCCAAATGCCATAGCTGCCTTAGCATTGTTACTCTCACTGCACTTTCTTTTTCTTATTTCAGCTGCTCCCACTAGGGGTTGCCACAGCTGATCATCTTTTTTCATTACTCTTACTGCACCACTCAGAGTATTTATATTACTGTATCTGAGTGTGGAATCACAGCTGTACAGCAGCTGATCGGAAAGAGAATTATCAGGATACAGCATCTAGCACACGCTGCTTCAGCCATGCGCTATTTGAACTTCTGTCTTCTAACCTGTACATAGATGCAATTTTAACATCATTTAAATAATCTATATTATTAATAATTAAACATGTAAGGACACGGTGTTGCAGCACTAGCAATAATCTGGCGCCCCGTTCAGGGATTTTTACTGCTTCACGCTGTATTGATGCTGGGACTGGCGTGACACTGGATGGATAGATGGATAGAATAAATAAACATTGTCGCATGCGGCTGGGGGTGGAACCTAGCTGGGATGCCCAGGAGGACCAGACGAGGGCTTGTGCCTCCTCCAGACCACAAAGGGGCGACCGCCCTGGTTGTGTTGGGGGCCGTGGGTTGAGGGCTTGGAAGCCCAACCCTGTAGGGACCCGTGGCCACCGACAGGCGGTGCCCCGGTGCCTGCACTATCGCATGTGGCTGGGGGTGGAGCACGGCCAGGATGCCCAGGAGGACCGGAGGAGGGCTTCTGCCTCCTACAGACCGCAAGGGGGCGACCGCCCTGGTTGTGTTGGGGGCCTCGGGTTAGGGGCTTGGAAGCCCAACCCTGTAGGGATCCGTGGCCACCGCCAGGTGGCACCCCGGTGCCTGCACTGTCGCATGTGGCTGGGGTGGAGCCCAGCCAGGATGCCCAGGAGGATCGGAGGAGGGCTTCTGCCTCCTCCAGACCGCGAGGGGGCAACCGCCCTGGTTGTGTTGGGGGCCTCGGGTTAGGGGCTTGGAAGCCCAACCCTGTAGGGACCCGTGGCCACCACCAGGCGGCGCCCCGGTGCCTGTCCACCACACCAGGAAGTGCTGGGGGGAAGAAGGCAGGGGACACCCGGAGGGCTTCCGGGTGCGCAGCCGGCACTTCCGCCACACTGGGGCATGTCTGCGGAGGAATGCCGGGAAACACCTGGAGCCCATCCGGGGTGGAAAAAAATGGGGCCTCCCTGCATTCGAGAGCGGAAGTCGAGTGGAAGAGGACGGAGCTGGAGAGAGGACTGGAGGCGGCCTGAAAAAAGGAAGGCCTAAGGGAGATTGTGAAAGGCCCGAACTTTGGGAAATCGGTGCTGGAGGCACTGGGTTCATGCACTGAACTAACTTGTAAATATTGAAAATAAATGTGTGTGTGTGGTGGAACAAACGATGTCCGTCTGTCTGTGTCCGGGTCCCTTTCACAACATATACTATGAAGGTATTTCAAAGTTCCTTAAAAGTTTTGAAGAATCTACGTCCTAAGCTTACAGATGGCTTGACATTTATTACAGAGCTGATTGTGTGGCAATTGGTTACTTGGAGAAAGAAAAAGGACAGGAATTTGGGTTTGGTATGTTTGAAAGAGACAGTACTGCTGCAATTAATTATTTTATCGAAGGTAGCGCACGGTGCAGCAAGCATCTTGCGTGAGGCAGGAACAATCTCTGTACAGGGCGCCAGCTCGTCACTATTACTGCACCACTGTGTTCCCATGTTTAATAACATGCTTTAATTCCTCTCATCATGAAAATGATATCAAGTATACATCTCAGTATTTAATTTATTCAGAGAGCTGTAATATCATGAATGTAATGGATTCTGTGTCCTGTCAGAGGGAGAGAAAGCTTGTTTAAGAAGCACGCAGTAATTCACACACATAGAGCACATAGAAAAACAAATACAATACAAAGCATTTATTGTGCTACTTTAATTACGATGGTATTTGAGAAACTAGTAAATTAAACAATTTTAAGATGAAGTTTATGATGTTCTACTTTAATGACAAAATAAACTATGTGATTAAAGTGCAAATTTTGAGATTAAAGTTGACATTTCAAGCTTTTTTTGCCACTGTGTGCCTATTCTTTGTCTTTTCTCTGTACTCTAAGCTTCCATATGACTCTCAAATGGTGGGTTATGACTCGCCTTTTCACAGTGACTTTGATATATGACAACTTTTTTATTTCGGGCACTGTGTGACTTTGTGAACTTGAATTTTCAAGTTTCTCCAACACTCTATGTCATTCGATTAACTTCCTTTTGTTGTTTATACCACTGTTTAAACCAACAAATAGTACATTTTTCCTTGCCTCCACTTGGTAATCGCTGAAATTTTTCTATTTCCCCCTGTGCTTTTGCCATTACCTTTTCACAGAACTCTGAGCTTAAGGGCTATTTATATTGATTTGCATATTCAAAGAGGAGTAATTCTGGGAGGAGTTGTGGAGTGGCGGAAGGCGAATGCACGTGGGTTACTTTTCACGCTGATTGGGATTTATGTAGTGGAAGAACGTGGAAGTCGGCATACGCATAGATTCATGCAGCTGAATTTTTCTGTGTGTACGAACATTTCCACTTTTGTCTGTACGCCATGTTTTAGTGTGAATTCTACACATGGCATTATGCATGAGGCCCCAGGAGTTTGAACTTTGTTCCACCGGTTCTTAACTTTCTTCTACCTTAAATCCCAGAAACTGATCTTCCTGTAAAATTATTGAAACAAAATAATTGAAATTAACTGATAGGTACTCAATTGGTAAAATAATTAGATCAGGAATTAAGGTCAGATTTTATAGTAGGTGCATGTGTTAGGGCAATAAGCATTAATAAAGGTTCACATTAAAATAATAACTTCTGGATCTCACTGCTATTTAAAGTATTCACTTGCTAAACATTTACTTGGAAATAAAGTGATTTTGGCAATAGCATTTTAGTAACTATAAAATAAGATATCTGGTTGAGCCCATGCCAAATGGTTTCATTTTTATTTCATTTATTTTTTTTACATAAAACAAGAAATACTGATCAATTAATATCAAACCAATCTGGTCTTTACATATGAAAGTATTTACACATGTACCACAGACAGACATGGATTTTAGGAATAACATGTAGACAAAATAAAATGGGGGAATAGTACATGGTACAAAACCCTGAAGGTTTACCGTTACCCTGAAAAACTGAAAACTAGTGACATTAATACACCAAGTAAACTTGTAAGCAAATTAATTGCTGGGCCTGCTTTCTTAACTTAGAGGCTTGATATAAATGCAGAAAATTTTGTAGTCCGCCATAAAAATTAAGTGTTTAACTTCAAGTTGGACTCAAGATCTTTTAGTAAACTGAATATATTATTTAGATCACCTTTTTGATAAAGGTTAATTTGAAGACTAGAACATGAAAGCGGTGGGAGTATAGAGAATGTGCAATCACCAATGACTACTACCTGCTTAGAGATATGACGATACCAATCATGTCCCTTTCTATCTGTACCTGGATTATTTGTAAATGTGTCATTGAATCTAGCAGGGGGTGTACACTCCCTGGGAATATGTTTGTTAGAGATTGCAGCTTTTACTAAACCAAAGATTATGTCATGCCCAAGGTTCGATCCCTGTAACAGGATGCAAAAGTGCGTACTCCTGAGTTGCCCCAATAAGGACAAAATATGCGCTGTGAACTCTATAACACTAAGGAAAGGATACACTGAGCTGACACTCAAATAACACAATTTTTGAAGAAGAGCTTCTGGCAAAAGCTTGACGTTGAGGGGATCCTGCAGATGACTGTGTCCTTTTAGAGAGTGCGGAAGGCAAGGTTCCTAGGTTTTCATCTTTCTGTAGGTGAGCTTTCATTTTGCAGTGCAATGCCTTACTTTATACTGTACTTTTAATGCCATATTTTTCTCAAGTCTTTGGTTCTAAAATAAGAACATGCACTTTCCAAACATGAAATTGCAATGTTTAGCTGTTTAAATGGAAATAGCACATAGTAACTGTTGACCATAATCTGACTTTCAGACCACAGATTTCACCTACTCTCTTTTATTTATTTTTTTTTATTTAATTTTATTGCACTCCATACAAAGCAATCAAGTTTTTACAAAAAGAAAAATAGAGTTAAGAACAGATCGATCCCAACCCTTGAGAGAGAGAGCAAGCCAAACGGCATAAAAAGTTTACAGCTTTTAAACATACCTAAATTAATAAATTCTCATGAACTTATTTTTAAAATATTACTGATTAGATCCTGCCATGTTTTGAAAAACGTCTGTACGGATCCTCTAACTGAGTATTTGATTTTTTCCAATTTCAAATAATATAACACATCGGATTCCCACTGACTTAAAAGAGGAGAGTTTGGGTTCTTCCAGTGTATCAGAATGAGTCTGCGTGCCAAGAGTGAAGTGAATGCAATCACAATTTGTTTGTCTTTCTCCACTTTAAGCCCCTCTGGAAGAACCCCAAACACAGCTGTTAATGGGTTAAGAGGGATTGTGAGTCCAAGAATAATGTTACTCTCTTTTAATAGGCTGCCCAAGTAGTCTGCACTTGTCTTTTTCCTTCTCCCTGTCAGGTTGCTAACATGGCAGCAATGCTTTTTCCCCCGGTCAACTGTTTTGAGTGGCATCAGCTTTATCTGTTTATGGCCTTAATTACCCATTTTCAATAAAATAATGTAAGGCAGAATAAAACTCTTAGATCACAGTTGCAAACTTCAAATCTTTAGCTACAGCCATAAAAGGAGGTATTTCAAAAGGTGAATTTTGAGTTGTGCAGTTTCTGAATGTTCCAAACTAATATTTTTATGAAGGGACTCAGATATGACTGATCTGTCACAAGTGAGATTTCAGTTGTAGAAACATTCATCATCTCACTTTTTATGAGGGGGCTCAAATATAAATGACTGGTCAGTGTGCAGTAAGATAACAGGAAAGAAAGAATACACAAGCAATACATTACTGGTCAGTGTGCATGCACAAGTGTTCAGGTTTTAAATTAATAGTCAGTGTTAAATAACAAGAAAGAAAGAATGTACAGTGGTAGTTAGGCAATGTGTTACTTGTCAGAGTTCACGTAGATATAGTTTTTAATTACTAGTCAGTGCTAACTTAGATAACAAGGAAAAAAAAAAGAATTCACAGATGTAGTCAGATGATAAATTACCTGTCAGTATGCACTAAGACAGCAAGGAAGAAAGAATGGAGATCGTGTTAGGTAGATTGGCCTTCACATAGTCCATTTGAACAAAATCTTGTAATTATGGTAGATTGCAGCTTGTTTTTAAAATAGTGTCTGTAGTTCCAAAATTATGGCTTCATCCATCCAGAACATCCAGTAACTTCAGTCGTTTATTTTAAATTGCCCTCAGACTAAAAGTTGTGTAGTGTGCTGCTAGCCTAAGCTATGGCAGAGCTGGCCATCTGTATGAATTTAAGAACTGCTAAATAAAGAAAAACTATAAAGGAATACATTGTGATGTAAATACATGTAAAAAATGGTTGCATGAGTCTTTAAAAGTCACTTATACTTTGCCTATAAAATTATTCACCCCCTTGGAAGTTTTCATATTTTATTGTTATACAACGTTGAATCATTTCATTTACCTTTTTTGACCCTGATCAACAGAATGAGACTCTTTAATGTCAAAGTGAAAACAGATTTGTGCAAAGTGGTCTAAATCAATTACAAATATAAAACACAAAATAACTAATTCACTGTGATTGGATGCTGTATAATAATAAACTATGAAAACCTCCAAGGATTGAATACTTTTACATGTACTGTATTCGTGAAACATTTACATTGTGTTATAAAGTGAATGAACAGATTAAAGTTAAAGAATCAAAACTTTGCATGATGTGGTTAAAATGCTTGGCATGAAATAAACACATCTTTTTGTGGCATTAATTGTGTTGAATCTGAGATCAGCCATGAATGGAGTTCAGATGTGGGTGAACCTCATCATCACTCAGAGCAAGCTGCCTGGCAGTATGGATAGATTTAAGAGGACTCAAGGGTAGTTGATGACCTGCCTCCAACCCCATTCTCAGAGCTATTAAAAAGACATGAATGCTGGAGGAAGACTGGAGTAGAAAGTGAACTTGACAATAATCTCACTGCTTGGGCCATTTACTGCCTGTAATAAAATTGCTCAACCTTCATCACAGAGTATGCTGCTGTGATTTTATAATGAAGTTTCAGATCTTAAAGCTTACACATAGAGCTAGAATCATCCATCCATTTAAAGATTTTTTGAACCTGCTTAATCCAATACAGAGTCAGAGGGAGTCACAGCCTGTCATGACACCATCAGATGAAAGGAAGGAAGGAACCCTGAATGTGGTGCCAGTTCATTGCAGGGCACACTGACACACATAGACATACTCAGTCACTCACATGGAGCCGGTTTTCAGTTGTCAGTTAACATAACACATGTAGGAGATGTGGAATGAAAACAGCAATACACACACACACACAAACAGAAGGATTAGCGTGCACAAACTCTTACTGAGACAGTGACCCTGCCAGGAACCGGGAGCTGAAGTCATTAGCATAATTAAGCAGTGAATAGCTGTTCTGCTATAAAATTAATCATGCATTAGTATTCTTAAAGTCATGCTTAATTTCTTCAAGTTTTACTTCCATTTATAGGATTGCATGAGAGGAGTTTGACACCCCTGCCTTAGGATCTCTGGGCACTCTGAACTATTCAGGGCCTTCTTTAAGGAATGATATTTATTAGTTGTGTTTCTTTACTGTAATTTAAACTAGTGATAGACGTTAGCCATTGTTGGTCGGTTGAGTTAGGATATTAAACAGAGATCACGTTGATGGCTAAAACTTTATTGTTTGTAGCTCTTCAGAATTGCTCAAGTAATGCCACTTTGGCGGCTTTTTAATATGCAGTGTGGCAAAATCACATTCCAGAATGTTTGTTTGGCTTTAGTGATGGCAACCTCAATTTGAGCAAGCTGATGCCATTGATTTGTGTGATTTGTTGGGCCAGATTAAATCCTTTAGAGGCCCCAACTATATATCTAAGCACCGCATGCATGTACAGCAATAAGGGGAATGAATCTCTGTGTGTAAATTCAAAACACATGGCATTAAAAATATTTGTTTTGTTTCCATATGAATTTATTGTACAAAATTAAGATTTTTTCAAATTATTTTACAAAATGCGTACAATAATGGTATGCCATGTACTGTATTATCATACCTGCCATAAAATTATTGCATATCTGGAAATATTATATACAGTATCTGGCAATGCTGTCCTGCACTCACACTAAGTGGATAATTGAACGGGGCAGCCAACATGACCATGACAAGAATGATTATGTGAGCCGCTGTGGACCGTGTGACAGTTACCACATTCTAATTTTGTTATATTCCCAAGATTAATATACCGTATATACTCGCAGATAAATTCTACCACGGATAAATCAGAACTTGATTTTACAGTATAATTTCTGGTATTTTATAATGTTGGTTGTATAAGTCGAATGCGAAAAAGTCACGCTATTGGTACAAGAAATTATGATATGCTAACGTCCACCTGAGAGAGTAACCATTGAGCACATGACCTTTTTTTTCCTAAGTGGGTGCGGCAATGTGCTGTATCAGCGTGTGCTCCTAACCTCTCTCCCTCTCTCTCTATTGTGCTTATGTGACCAGAAAGTAAAACCCAAACTATTCCGAAACGATGTTTGCACTGATTTTTTTTTTTGTATCTCACAACCTTCATACACATTTATCGTAAGAGCATCCCTTATCTACGATGGAGCCTTCGATCTGAAGAAAATATGAAGCTGGTTTTAAATTAAATGTCATTGAAGTAGCAAAAGAAATCGGAAAGAAGAAACTGCACTGCTGCAACAAAATTCGATGCATCTGAGAAACTGATGTGAGATTGGAGAGAGCAAGAAGATGTTAAAAAAAAAATTAAGTTTCAGATTTATGAATGGGTGTATAAATTGGGGTCTGATTTTATGATTGATTTTTTGGGTTTCAAGACCCAACTTATTATATGTGAGTATATACGGTATATTATTACTATTTTATTATTATTTTTATGATTGTATATATATCTTGTCACGCTTGGGTCACAGATTTGCACAGAGACACCCGAGATTGTGGAAATAAGAAGGAATTTTATTCAAACACTGCAAACAAACATTTGTCACTTCAAACTTGCTCCTTGACAAAGATGACAGTTTCGTCTTTCAATTAAGGGTTTCGTAAGTTTCTTCTTCTTCGAATGTAAACGCGTCAGGAGCAGAGGCAGTCTGAGAGAGAGAGAAAGCAAAAGAAATCAATACCAAATCTGACCGGCGCTGTGCACGGCTTTTTAAGTCGGCGGAGTACCGCCGAGGCTTGTATTGCGTTATAGTGCAAGGATAAGGAGCAATGTGGGGGTAGTCTGTGTTTCAGGCTTTGTGGTTTTCCCAGGGGCGTCTGTATCTTCTTGGGGTGCGATCAGCCCTCCAGCTCACACCCTCCCCCTCAGCTTTATTCACATTCGTGTAAATCAAGCGACTCTCTGTACCAAGTTCATGTTCATGTAGTCGTGATAATATGTCTGCGTTGACGTGTTCAGAACCTGGTCAGTGCTTTACTGTGAAACTATAAGGTTGTAAACCCAGAAACCATCTCATTAGACAACAGTTTGTATCTTTCTGTCGGTACAACCACTGGAGTGGAGCATGATCAGTTACCAAAGTGAAGTTTCGTCCCCACAAGTAATATCGAAGTGCTTCCACAGCCCACATGATTGCCAAGCATTCTTTCTCAATTGTAGAATAAATACGCTCCCTAGGTAATAATTTCCTACTTAAATATGTGATTGGATGTTCCTCTCCATCAAACATCTGAGACAACACTGCGCCCACACCAAACGCGCTTGCGTCTGTTTGCAAGATAAAATCTTTTGTGAAATCCGGGTTTCTAAGAACCGGGTAAGAAGACAATGCTTTTTTTAAATCGCTGAAAGAACATATTTCGCCGCGCTTCCGGTATCCGGAATGGCCGCATCTGTACGCAAACATCAGGTTCAGTGGTAATTTTATGTTTTGTAATGTTAGCCTTGCCTGGTAAATCTGAAAAGACATCAGTGTTCCGTTCTATCAAAGATAACAGTTCTGTCTTTTGCATGTCAGTAAGATCGTTACCAATGGTAACATCGGTCTGAGAAACAGCAGCCAAGGAAGTGTTAACCTTTTGTCGGTCGTGCCATTCCTTCAAGAGGTTAATGTGTAAAATCTGGAATGGTTTGCGCCGGCCCGGTATTCTAACCTTGTAATTTACCGGACTCACACGCTCCTCAATAATGGCGGGCCCTGCCATTTAGCTAAGAATTTGTGTGGATCCGAGGGAACCAATACCAAAACACGATCGCCAGGTTTGAATTCACGGAGTTTACTGCGCCTATCGTAATTCGAGATTCCTGTTCTCGTTGTTGGTGTTCCACAGCAATAGTGGAAAGCATAGAAATTCTGTCTTGCAACGAAATTAGTCGATCTGCAAAGCTTGGACCGTTAGCTGCTCTCTCGTTCCATATCCATTCCTCACGTACCATATCCAGGACGCCTCTCGGCCGTCTGTCAAATAACATCTCGAAGGGACTCAAGCCAGTGGACGCCTGTGGTGATTCTCACACCGCGTACAAAACAAAAGGTAGGACAGTGTTCCAGGTTGTGGAATCATTATGAGCAACTCGTCTGATCATCTGTTTCAAAGTTTTGTTAAATCGCTCGGTTAAACCATTCGTTTGAGGATGATAAACAGTAGTACTCAGTTTCTTAATAGCAAAGCTGTCACACGAGAAGTGAAAGGTGTGCCTTGATCAGTTAAGATTTCTCTAGGGATACCAATACGAGTAAAAGTATGTGCTTTGGCTACAGTTGAAGAGTTGGTCTTTTTCAGCGCAATCATTTCTGGATATCGTGTCGCATAATAAACCAGCAAATATTGGTACCCATCCTTAGTCTTAGGTAAAGGTCCCACAATATCTAATCCCACACGCTGAAATGGAACTTCCAATATGGGCATAGGACAGAGGGGAGCCCGAGGAGGCTTATAAGCAGAGACGACCTGGTAGTCTGGACATGAAGTACAAAACCATTCAACATCTTTTCCCATATTAAGCCAATAAAATTGTTTTGATAACCGGTCTCTAGTTTTGTCGGCACCGAGGTGCCCCCCCCCAAGATGTGTGAATGTGCCAGATGCAAAACAGTTTCCCCATGTGCTTCAGGTACCACCAGTTGTTCAATAAATTCCCCCTCCAAATGATCTGAGATCACTCTGAAAAGGCAACTGTCCTTTTCTATAAAGTGTGGGGTTTTCACACCCCCGGAATTACACTCTTGGTAATAAGAGTCATTAGCAGAGCGAGCCTGTTTAAATGCATATTCTAATGAGCTATCAGTATGCTGCAAACGCACAAAATCTGATTGTTCGTTAACACTCGGTTTGTGTTCGGAGGCGTTTGCATTCTGGGAAGATGTAGAAGGACCAGCCCATTCTGGAAGATTGTCGGGGGTGACCTCCTCCATCTCACTGGAGAGATCGGGTTCAATATCTAAGTCGGGATTTAGATTTTCACCGGCCGCTACCAGTTCTTCGTCTTGGTTTTCTTCTTCTCCCATCCCCCCCCCAAGTTCTATATTGGACTAATCTACTGGTCCCTGACATTTATTAATCAGTTTAGGAAAAAGGGCATTTCTCCATCCTATGAGTAATGGCCATGGGCAGGAATCTGACACTGCAGTCCAGACTTTAAAATGACGACCCCTGTAAGTTAAAGGAAGAAGCAATGTCTGATAAACTTTAACATCACCATGTACACATCGTATTTTAACAGTCTCACAGTCTCTAAGGGATCTTTCATCAAGACAGTCTCGTCTCACAATACAAAGTTCACTCCCCGAATCTAACAATGCTGAGATTTCTCTGCCCCCCAATTCAACTGGGACAAATAATCCATCTTTTCCTTCCGACGAACATGTAATATTCGAGCAATAAACCTTGGCCAGTCCAACTTCCATTGACTGAGCTGGAGACAAACGACATTCTCTTGCCAAATGACCGAGTTGATCACACTGGAAACATCTACGGTCGGCGCCGCTGCCAAAATATCCTCTGCAACGTCCTCGGTCAGCTGGTGCAGCTTCACCAGAGACTGGCATCTCTGTTACGACCGGGTTCCCCGGACGCCTACCTGACCCCATTCGATTTTCCTTTCCACCAGGTTGTCGATGCTGTTGACGCCAATAGAAGTATCGAGGATGCCTGGGGCGTTTGTTCTCTGTTTGCGAAGAATTGCCAAATCCACCATTTTTCCTCCAAGTGGCTTGTGAACCTTCAAGTCGTCTTGACATAATCGTTAACGACTCAATATCATGATGTAGAAATTCATCTCGATTAACTCTAGGTATACCGTTCAACACTATATTCATTACCACTTTCTCTACGACTCGCTCCATCTCATTTCCTTCAAACCAGGATCGGGCCATCCATATTTAGCTTCCAGCCTTTTAAAATCGAACCCTTATGCCAAAAAAGTCTTAGTTTTACGTAAAACCACTTGTTCCTTCAGGAACTCATAATTGCCCAGCTTATCTCTGGGCACTTTACGTAAAGAGTAAAGAGCATCTCCAGATAAAAAGGGCGTGATTATAACGGCCCACTGTCGTCTGTCCCATCCCAGCATGGTTGCGACTTGTTCAAAGGCTATTAGGAACATCTCTGGGTCATCGTTAGGGCCCATTTTCGTTAGTATTCTTCGCCTTTTCAGGTAGAGGTGATAAAGGGATGTATGGTTGACGGTTAATAATTGGAACATTCGGATCATGAATATATCGTCGATTTCCCATATCAGGAATAGTAGAGATGTCATCTTCCAGATCATCAGGGAGTGGAATATTTCGAGCCAATTGATATAAATATTCACCGGCATCCATCTGTGCAACCACTCCTGGTACCACTTGTCACGCTTGGGTCACAGATTTGCACAGAGACACTCGAGATCGTGGAAAGAAGAAGGAATTTTATTCAAACACTGCAAACAAACATTTGTCACTTCAAACTTGCTCCTTGACAAAGATGACAGTTTCGTCTTTCAATTAAGGGTTTCGTAAGTTTCTTCTTCTTCGAATGTAAACGCGTCAGGAGCAGAGGCAGTCTGAGAGAGAGAGAAAGCAAAAGAAATCAATACCAAATCTGACAGGCGCTGTGCACGGCTTTTTAAGTCGGCGGAGTACCGCGCGAGGCTTGTATTGCGCGTTATAGTGCAAGGATAAGGAGCAATGTGAGTTTAGTCTGTGTTTCAGGCTTTGTGGTTTTCCCAGGGCCGTCTGTATCTTCTTGGGTGCGATCAGCCCTCCAGCTCACAATATATATATATATATACATATATATATATACATATATATATATATATATATATATATATACACATATATATATATATACATATATATATATATATATATATATATATATACATTTGTAATTTTTTCATTTAATGGGGGAACCCCATTTTTGTGGAACCTGGTCTAGCTGGATCATTTGCAGTTTTGCACCATATGGTCCATGGTAAATCAAGCAATGGAAAATATCTGCTTTGCTTTACTTGATACCCTAAGGAGGGAATTATTTTGCTTAATGGTTAATCCAGCCCTGGATTGATTTGTGATTTGGTGTGAAATTGCATTACTTCCCAATTTGTGTTATTGAAAGGCATATTATCATGGAGTTTTACTGTATTTGTGTTTTATTACTGAGTGGAAAGGATACATAGGCTGTACTATTTTTCTTCACTTACAAGCTTATTATCTAAAGAGTGTTAATCCTCACTCAAAATATGTATTATTATGCACAACATATTATCCACTCAACTATTACACTAGGCTACAAAAGGAAATAGCAGCACCAGAAAAGATCCAGAGAAGAGTGACTAGGCTCATTCCAGGGCTACAGGAGATGAGTTATGAAGAAAGATTAAAAGAGCTGAGCCTTTACAGTTTAAGTAAAAGAAGATTAAGAGGAGACCTGATTGAAGTGTTTAAAACTAGGAAGAGAATTAGTCCAGTGGATCAAGACTCTTATTTTAAAATGAATTCATCAAGAACACAGGGACTCATTTGGAAACTTAAGGGTAAATTTCATACAGACATTCCTTCACACAAAGAACCATAGACACATGGAATAAGTGACCAAGTATGGTTGACAGAAGGACTCTACGGGCTTTCAAAACTCGAGTTGATGTAATTTTTGAAGTAGTAAGTGAATAGGACTGGTAAGCTTTGTTGGGCTAAATGGTCTGTTCTTGTCTAAATTGTCTAGATTGTTCTAATGTGATTACTAGGGCTGTCAAACAAATCTTATTAGGGCTGAAACAGATTTTACCATGGCATTTCTCCCATTATTGCTCAAGGTGGCCAGGTGGTCACCTCTAGGAGGATTCTTGGTTGTTGCAAACATATTCCATTTAAGAATTATGAAGGTACCTATCCTCTTGGAAATCTTCAATGTTGCATGTTTTTTTTATTTAGGCTTCCCCAGATCTTTGCTTTGATACATTCCTATTTCTAAGCTCTGCAGACAATTCCTTTGACCGCATGGCTTGGTTTTTGCTCTGATGCACAATGTCAACTGTGGAATGTTGTACAGACTGGTATGAGCCTCTCCTTATCATGTCCAATCAATAGCATCAACCACTGGTGGAGAAAAATATCATCTAAAATCAATAGAATGGGATGCATCTCAGCCAAATTTCAATTGTTATAGCAAAGGGTCTTAATTCTTGTGTCAAAGTTTGAGTTTTTTTTTTGTACACATGAGGGAATGAGACAGAGGAGAGGAGTCAGGGGAGAACTTTGTTTTGATGGTGCCAAGAGAATTGTCTGCAACTCACCATTAGCAAAACCAAGGGACAGCTTATTGACTTTCACTGCACCAAGAATTTTCCAACATTTTTAAAATCCTGTTTTCTCTTTGTCATTCTGAAGTATTGAGTGTTGCTTGATGCTGGGGAAAAATAAATTTAAATGATTTTAGTACAAAGCTACAAGATAAAAAAAAATCTAAAAAGTGAAGGAATTTAAATATTTTCTGAATTACACAGAAATGCACCACTATACTCAACTGTGTTCTGAGTAATCTATGCTTTATACAAGAGTCATTAGTAACCACAATATTTACCTACACAACTTATTGTCCACAGAGAAGATGATCAACATCCATCCATCCATTATCCAACTCGCTACATCCTAACTACAGGGTCACAGGGGTCTGCTGAAGCCAATCCCAGCCAACACAGGGCACAAGGCAGGAAACAAACCCTGGGCAGGGTGCCAGCCCACAGCAGAGGTGATGAACAAATAAGAGTAAAAAAATCTTCAGTATTGTTTAAGAATATTTAGGGTTAATGAGTGCAAAGAATGAATGGAATTTGTGGACTTGTGTGAGTCATTGCTTATGTCAAATCTGCTTTAATAAAATAATCGTGCTGTGACAATATAGTGTTAAAATATAATTTATCTACAGTATTAGTTTATGTGTTTTGATTTAAGCCAGACATTTCAAATTTCAAACTAAATACAGCATGTGGAATCAATGCAGCTCTGAAGTGCAGTACTTAGCGTAAGATGGAAAAAGCAGAAGTGCATTTACGAAAGCACTCACTTGCACATGCTGTAGGTTGGTGGAAGTCGAGTAAAATGCTGTTAAAAAGGACTCACTGTAGTCTTTGAAAGAATGGCAGAATTAGGTAAATTGCATCAGTAAAGAATTCATTCAATAAAAAATGCCAGATGGACTAAGTGATCTATAATTTGTAAACGTTTGTACTTTCTAACATGTTAGTAATTTGTTAATTGGTAACCACAAGCTGTTCATCAATTCTTGCATAAGGAAAATGTATACATTATGGGTCATTTACATTGGTTCTTGATTTATTTTCAAAATACAGCTGGTAAAACTAACATTCTTTTTGAGTTCTAAGTTTGTGTACAAATGCATGACATGTGTTGGCTAAATAATCAGCTGCTTACCAGAATATTTGTAGCTTTCTACGATGGTTTGGATCTGAAGGATTGCTTGTTTGGTTCCCACTACCTGATTATTATGGACTTTGCAGGTTCTCTCCATGTTGATTAGGCTTTTCCTTTTTGATTACGCTCATTTATCTATCATCCAAAGATTAGAATATTAGAAAAGAGTAAGCCAGTCAGTCCAATAAGCTCACAGTGACATCAAGTTGAGATCTCAATGTCCCTAAAGTCCTACTTTCCACTACACTACTTGGTAGTTATTCATACTTCTTTAAGTGATGAAAAACCTTCTAACTTTTGTTCAAAATCTGCCTTTAAAAAGTTCCTTCCCATGTCCCTGTGTTCTTGTTGAAAAATGTATTTTAAAGTAATACCTAAGATCCACCGTTCTAATTAATCGCTTTCATGTGTCAGCTCTTAATCTCTGTTTTCGCAACTGAAAAGGTTCTCCTCCTTCAATCTCTCAGTCCTGAAATCTACCTATTTTTTTTTTCTCAGGAAGAGAGCACTGCTATGTCTTTTTTATTAATATAAAATACCAAAAACTCTCTAGGGCATTATATAAATTAAGCATAACCTCCATTGACTGGTACTCCACACAACATGATATTATATTACATTCTTAATCACCTCTGTTCACAGACTTGATGTAGATGGTGATGAGTCTACTGTGACTCACATGTCCTTCAGTTGTGTCACTCCTTTCATTGTGTATCCTAATCTAACATTTTTACTTCCTACATGCGATACTTTACATTTACTTATGTTAAATTTTATCTGCCAAGACTATAAGCTGTCCAAGTCTCTCTGTTATGATTCAACAGATTTGAGATTATTATCTTCCAGTCCACCCAACTTGGTATTATCTGCAGACTTAATCAGCTTGTTATTTTTATTCCTACCCAAATTATATACCAAAATATATTAAAATAGCAGCGTCCTTAGCGCTGACGTCTGCTGGATACTACTCATAACATCAGCCAATTCTGATTGGGTTCCTCAAACCATGACGCTCTGCCTCCTGTGTCTGAGCCAATATGTAACCCATCTACAGAAAACACCCTGAATGCCCACTTTTTTGATGCCCAAACTCTTGGCTGGGGCCTTATCAAGTGCCTCTGTAATGATTTCATGTGTAGCACACTCCCTGCGCATAGCTTGTGTGGAGGATGTTACCAGATTTATGTAGCCAGGAAGCCGCTACGCTTTTAAAATGAGGGACAGATAAAATCAGGCCAACACCTAAGCCACCCAAATATTAACAACATTCAGGAAAAAGCTCCTTAAGATTAAACACACCAAACACACAAATATATAAAATGATCCTTATTTGCCAGACTAACTATTTACAAATACAAAAAATACTAAACACACCTCACAAACAAACCCCCACACGGCAATGGTTACAGTCCTGAAAAAAAAGTCCTTTCTGTAAATGATGGAAGTGATTCTGGAAATGGAAACTAGGGTTAAAATGATGGAAAAAGGTGTGGAATGCTCCTATTTGAAAAAACTGCTTCCTGGAATATGGATAGTGAAATTCTGTCCTACCACCGGAGTTCATAAGAATAGTGTTTGGAAGTGCGCCTCTTATCCAAGAGCATCGAAGGACTGGATTGGGAGGAAAAGAACCCAACGCTGTCCTTACATCTGATGGCTGTGCACCATCCTTCTCCGCTATGAATGTCCAATAACTGAAAATGTTTAGGAGCTGCTGTGGATGATGTTGATTAGAAAATGGTCCACTCGAAAAGTCCCGCCACATCCTTCTCTTCCGGTTTTATTGGTACAGTGCATACAAACCACAAACTACAAATCCCACAAGTACCTACGCATCGGTGCAAACCTGTTTAAAGACACCGTCCCCAACTAACAAATAGAAATCGGTGCACCCAGTGTTGTCATTTACATTTAACAAACACTCAACAGGACATACTTACACAAAAACAAAAACCCTCTTTGTGACCCCGCTACACATGGATTCCAGATTATCAGACAATCCACCTATTCTGGTATCACTACAGACTTTACCAGCTTGTTAGCCATATCCCTATCCAGATCATTTATATACATTAGAAAATGCAGCAGCCATAACATTAATGTATGCTTATTATAGTTTTATTTATCGATACAAGTTTTCAAGAAGGGGTGGCACAGTGGCTTAGGGGTTATTATTAGTACTGTAGCAGTGTTGATAGTGCCATGTGAACAGAGTATAGTGAGATTCTTAAAGCAGTTCTTAACAATATCCAACACCATGGTAAACATGAATGTGTTCAAATACAGAGCATAATTTTAATTAATATAAAACACAAATGAACTTATCTGATGTACTTCTTATCACTGCTTCTATGATCCTATTACCTGAAACCTTGCAGAAGAAAACTCTATGACTCAGTTTATACCTAGCAGCTGAAGCCACATTTATCAGCCTGATTAGTGCACAATTACACATTTAAACAAATCATACAGTATTGTGTGATGCTACCTGCCAATGCTGCCTCACAGCTCCAGAATCCTGGGTTTGAATTCACTACCTGTGTACTGTATGTACCTTCTCCATGTGTTTAGGCACTTCTTCCTCCCATACCTCCAAAAATTTGCATGTTAAGTTAACCAGCAGCTTTTAGACTGGGATCACACTGTCCCGAGTTTTCTACAATTTTTAGATGTACTCTTAATTTACATAATTTCAAGAAAATCACACAGAGTTGTAGACACTTCCAGCATGTGCCCAGTTACCTTCAGCTGTGTTGTGTGAGTCCACTAGTGCAGGGGTCCTCAATCACGGTCCTGGAGAGCTGCAGTGGCTGCAGGTTTTTGCTCCAACCCAGTTGCTTAATAAAAAGCACTTATTGCTAAAGTAACACTTCTGCTTCACTTTAGTGATTTTGAGCCCTTATTGCTTAATTTTGTCTTAAACAGCTATTTTAATTGCTCCTTATTATCAATAACATGCAAATGACAAGAGAGAGCAGCATTTCTCCATTTAGCTTATTTACATTTACACCTGTGTGTATTTATCTGCACTATTAGGTTTAATTAAATACTTGGAAGAAAAATGAAGAGAAAAAGTGAAGGACTGAGAATTACTCGTCCATTTTAGCCTTCAAATCATTTGCATGATAGAAAGGGAAAGAAAATCTAGGATATGAGAATGACCTGACATAGCAGAGTTAATTTAATTCCATAGCTTGTTAGTCCTTTATTGGCAAGAATTGCTTTCTAATTAAGCAACCAGGTCAGAACAAAAACCTGGAGCCGCTGCGGCTCTCCAGGACTGGGATTGAGGACCCCTGCTCTAGTGTCTCAGTGATACCTGCATAAGAATTAACAACTGAACTTCAGCTGTAAAGGACTATGTCTTGCATGTTGGTTACATGCTGCAAATTGTATTTTGTACACAAGTCAATAAGCTTGAACTTGAATTAGCGGCAAGAGCTCACTGAAATGGAAGGAAAACATATGCAGCTGCTGAAGTGAACTTCACACCTAAAGGAGAGCAGATGCAGTTACCTTCTAGATGAAATGGCTGGCAAAGCTTACCAAAACAGTAATATACAGTAGTTCAACTCTGGTAGAGCCAGAATAATCAGTTTGCTTCACTGTTTTGCATGTTCTTCAAAAGTATGAATGGGTGGGCTATGGCCTGTCTTTTACTTGTGAAGCCTTGGGATGCTTTAGACATTTTTCTTCTTATTTATTAATGATTGTAGAAGAATACATGTGTGTAGATGAGAGGGAGGAATGGCAAGGATGCAGGGAGTAGAGTTGGCAAAGGTGGATGAGTTTAAATACTTGGGAACAACAGTACAGATTAATGGGGATTGTGGAAGAGAAGTGAAGAAGTGAGTGCAGGCAGAGTGGAGTGGATAGAGAAGAGTGTCAGGAGTGATGTGTGACAGACAGATATCAGCAAGAATGAAAGGGAAGGTCTACAGGATGGTAGTGAGACCAGCTATGTTATATGTGTTGGAGACGGTGGCACTGACCAGAAAGCAGGAGACAGAGCTGGAGGTAGCAGAGTTAAAGGTGTTAAGGTTTGCATTGGGTGTGACGAGGATGGACAGGATTAGAAATGAAGACATTAGAGGGTCAGCTCAGGTTGGACGGTTTGGAGACAAAGTCAGAGAGGTGAGATTGCGCTGGTTTCGACATGTGTAGAGAGGAGATGCTGAGTATATTGGGAGAAGGATGCTAAGGATTGAGCTGCCAGGCAAGAGAAAAAGAGGAAGGCCTAAGAGAAGGTTTATGGATGTGGTGGGAGAGGACATGCAGGTGATGGGGGTGACAGAGCGAGATGCAGAGGACAGCAAGATATGGAAAAAGATGATCCGTTTTGGCGACCCCTAACAGGAGCAGCTTAAAGAAGAAAAAGATGCTGTTACAGCTGTGCTTCATCCATGATAATGAACAGGATGAATATAAAAAATTCTAAACATTACTAGAATATTCTTTCAGTACACTTTAAAACTTTAAATCTAGTATTGCTAAAATGCATCAAAAAATGCATTTTTAATTGTGTGGATTGAGTCGGTCACTTGGGTTTGCAAAGATGGATTCTGTTGTTCATGAAACATGCTTCAATGCATATTGCGATCCTTCTGGTCTTCATTTGTCATATCTATCTATCCATTTTTCTTACCCACTTAATTAGTGCTAAATATTTGCCTTTCAGGCATTGGCAAGCATAAAGAACTCATCCATCAAAATGAGCAGTTGTAAATTTAATGAAGGTCAAATGCTTGTTTTATACATTATTTTCTTCTGCTTGCATATGGCAAAATCATCTAGTGCCTCCAGGTGTTCTAGAATTATGGGATCAAGAGGTCAGGTTGTAATTTTTTGTTTTTATAGACATTAATGCCAAAAATGTACAAACTCGCTGCTGTTAAAATCAAAGGTGTTTTGTAATTTTAAGCAGCTTATTTTTTACTCTTACTTAGCTGAAGAACATCAGAAGCACATACTCATAATTTTCTAAAATGCAGAATTTAGCTATTAATTAAAAAAAATGTTTAAAAAAAAAATAAATCTATACAATATATGAAGCAACTCATCTACAGAGGATCTCAGTGCATGTCTTATGAATAAATCCTTCTTTTTACATATTTCTATAGGAAGTGACTATTTAACTCTTTGAGGGCTAAATATTTTTTTTGGCTGCCAGCAGAAATGCGTAGCAGAGAATTTGGCGACAGCTGGAGCTAAAGGCAGATCTGGTGAGAGTGTGCGTACAGCAAAATACTCCATGGACAACGTTTTACATATTATTACTGAATCAAATTCTGACTTATCAGACTCCGATTTTGATGCAAGTGATCTGGAGATTAAAAACTAAAGTGATGTACCAGCATCAGCTGACCAGTCCCCAGCTGATCGTAGTGCTGAATGTGTTTGTGTAGCGACTGGCAGCTCCTACATGTCGACACCCACCTCATGAATTGTGCATAAACTGAACTGCAGAAAAATGTATTTTGATAAACAGTAACATAACATTTTCAAAGCCAATTGACACATTTCAAGGTCTCGCGGTGGTCGCAGATATGAACCCTCAATGGGACACCAGTTCATCTCAGGGCCCATTTTGGTGTCACCAATTATCTCAGCACACACAGCTTTAGGGTAGGTGAAAAAAAGTTGAGTACCTAAACCCGTACAAATCTGGGGGGCACAGACAACAACTTGGCTTGGGATTCAAACCCATGAAGCGGCAGTCCTAAGCACTGCACCAATGTGTGAGCCTCATGTGTGGTGTTCTTGGTGAATTTCAGTGCTTTAGTAAATAATAATTGTTAACTGAATGCAAATATTTGACATCTAAGTACAGAAGCAAAATTTTCATAATATGAAATCACACAGTTTTACACTTTACTAATACAGTTTGTAATTATGGTCTGTTTATATTTATGTTAAGCTAAAATGTTTGTTGGGTGTTATACTACAGATAGTAAATGAACCTTTATGATTATTTTTTTTTTAATTTCAGCCCAAGATTCTTTGGGCTTTAGCATTATATTAGTAGTCATTGAAAAAAAAAACACCTTTTTTTAGCTACCAAAAACACTTTCACATCTGCTTTGTTTTTCTCTGTTGCTAAGCATATTGTGGCTTTGCCTCCCAACAGACTAGAATAAGAATGCAAAAATATGGCGCAACATATGTCTTTGAGAATCACACACACACACACACACACACACACACACAAAACAAAGTGCTCTGCCAAGCAATTTTTGTGGATGGCAGGCTGACATTTAAATTTACTTGAAATGGACTGATCTTTTTGTCTAACCAAAATCTAAAGAACCTTATTAAAAGAAATACAAATATTTTTTAGGCTTAGCTAGAAATGTTTAAATCATTTTCAAACAGCGCTCATCTCCCTGACAACAGGTGCAGCAGAAATCATCCACCTTCATCAAGTTCTCTTTTATGAATATGCATGCAGCGCGTATTGTTTCTGTCTCACAGCTGACACTTCTAAAAGTTCCCACCATGTGTTTTTGGCTTTTTTTGGGGTTAGCCCCCCAGTTTCTCCCACAACTGGTGTAGTGTGAGTGTAGTATGAGAGAGTGTGCTCTGCACACAGTTGGCTCCCATTGCTGATGGAGTAGGCTTCAGCTCAGGATGACTTGTAATGGGAAAAGTCTCATCAGGAAATGGACGGCCAGGAAGTCACACTGAAATAATAAAGACAATGTCAAGGAATGTGACTCTGATGTGGACATGAATAACAGTAGGGAACCACACGGAGCAGTCCTATCTCCTTTTCTCTTCACCCTGTAAATGAACTGTATGACAACAGGGGCCTCATGTGTAAACGGTGCATACGCACAGAAATGTTACGTACGAACATTTCCACGCTCAAATCGCAATGTATAAAACCTAAACTTGGCGTAAAGCCATGCACATTTCCACGGTAGCTCATACCCTGGCATACGCAAGTTCTGCGCTCGGTTTTGCAGACTGGCGGCACCCAGTGCCAAAGCAGTGCTACTGTTCCAGTGTGGTTTCCTTTTCTTTTTTAGATCCACATCCCTGACGCGGCTTTATAAATACACTGAAATTAACCACATATTGCTTATTAGTTTAATGCATCTGATTGTAATTAGCCTGTAACAATATAAGTTTCCACAGAATGGTCAAAATATTCTAAATACCATAGCTGCTTGTAGCGTTGTTTTTATTATTATGATTGGAAAGAGAGTTATCAGTATACAGCATCAAGCACACGCTGCCTCAGCCATGCTGTCTATTGAACTGCTCTCATATGGCAAATGCTTCAGAGCTTTTCCTTGCGGTTCAGAAACAGTTTCATCCCAAGAACTATAAATGCTCTCAATCAGTCCATCAATTGCTCCTTGTAGAACTGTTTGTACTTATAAGTACAATTAACTCACTGTAAACTTGCGATACAGTTATAATATTACACAACGTGAGCCACTTTATAAAGCACGTATTTACATATGATGACAATATCATTTTTAAGATGAAATACAGCAAAATATGTTTATTATATTATACAGATAAAAATTTAACTTCATTTAAATAATCTATATTGTTAATAATTAAACATGTGAGGACACGGTGCCGCAATCCATTCACGGATTGTTCCTGCCTTGCGCTGTATTTTTGCTGGTGCTAGCGCGACACTGGAATGATAGATGGATAGATTAATTGAACATGTTATGAAGATGTCTACGAAGATATTTCAATGTTCCTTAAAAGTTTTGAAGAATGGGCGTTCTAAGCTTACAGATGGCTTAACGTCTATTACAGAGCTGATTGTGTAGCGATTGGGTATTTGGAGAAAGAAAAGTAAGGACAGGAATTGGGGGTTAATGCATTTGAAAGAGACAGTATTGCTGCAAGAAATTATTTCATCGAAGGTTGTGCACAATCACTGCGCCACCGTGTTCCCATGTTTAATAACACGCTTTAACTCCTATCATCATGAAAATTATGTCAAGTATACATCTCAGTATTTTAATTATTCAGAGAGCTGTAATATTACGAATATAATGGATTCTGTGTCCTATTGGAGGAAGAGAAAGCCCATTTAAGAAGCACGTAGAGCATTTAGAAGATCAAATACAAAACAAAGCATTTAACATGCTACTTTAGTTACGATGGGATTTGAGAAACTAGTAAATTAAATGATTTTAAGATGAAGTTTATAATGTTCTACTTTAATGACAAAATAAACTTTGTGATTAAAGTGGAAATTTCGAGATTAAAGTTGACATTTCGTGCTTTTTTCCCACTATGTGCCTATTTTTTTTTTCTTTGTACCCTAATAAGCTTTCATATGACACTCAGACGGTGGGCTATGACTTGCCTTTTCACTGCGACTTTGATATCTGATAACTTCTTTTTTATTTTGGGCACTGTGTGACTTTGTGAACTTGAGCTTTCGAGTTTCTCCAACACTCTATGTCACACGATCAACTTCCTTTTGTTTTTTATACCACTTTTTAAACCAACAAATAGTACGTTTTTCCTTGCCTCCACTTGGTATTCGCTGAACTTCTTCTATTTCCCCCTGTGCTTTTGCCATTATCTTTTCACAGAATGCTGAGCTTAAGGGCTATTTATATTGATTTGCATATTCAAAGAGGGAGAGGGAGGAGACGGGGCGGGACAGCACATGCGCGTGCGTTACTTTTCACGCTGACTGGGATTTACATAGCGGAAGAACATGGAAGTTGGCATTCGCACAGATTTATGCATCTGGATTTTTTTGTGCATAAGCACATTTCTGCTTTTGTGCTTACGTCATGTTAGAGTGTGAATTCTATGCACGGCGTTATGCATGAGGCCCCAGGTCATGTCACCAGCAGAAATTCTGAAGTGATTCAGCACTAATGGGCACTAGTGAGATGGGACAGAGAACAGGAGTCAGGCGGGGAACTTTGTTTCTTGGTGCAGAAAGAATTGTCTTTAACCTAACATCACCAAACCAAAAAATCTGGTTTTTGATTTTCACTGCACCAAATAGCCCCTATGTTCGGTCACTATTCAGGGAGTGGGTGTTAAGGTGGTTCACTGCTACAAGTACTTGGGGGTCCACATTAATGACAGGTTGGACTGGTATTGTAACACAGAGGAATTAAATAAGAAAGGGCAGAGTAGACTCCTGCTCCTTAAGAGACTGTGGTCCTTTAACGTGGGTAGTAACATCCTTCACATTTTCTACAACTCTGTGATGGCCAGTGTAATATTCTAGGTATGGTGAGCTGGGCCAGTAGCAACAATTCAAGGTCCATCAAATTAACAAGCTAATTAAAAAGAGGCAGGCTAAGTTATGGGACACACTATCCATCCAATGGAGGACAAAACTGAGTGCTATCATGGACAATGCTGCACATCGTCTCTCTGAGAACTTTTACCAACAAATTATTCAGAAGAAGCGTGTCAAGAAATGCTGTGGGGGCTCTATGCCAACAGCAATATGTCTGCGTAATGATCCAGTGGGAGTACTCTTTTATCTTTAACCAAGGCAGAAGTTTTTTATTCTTTGTTTTAATTCTTGTATATATTTCTGGAAAGGTTCTTGGCATTTGGCTGTTATGCTCTATAAAAAACCAAACCTCATACAGTACTCCAGATGAGGCCCCACCAGTGTGTTATATAGCTTAAACATAACATCTTTTGACTTGTGCTCTATATATTGTCCAGATTAGTAAAAGGGTAGGAGTCTGTCTGTCTGCCCATGTGTCCACCCGGTTGCTATGTCTTTGTCATTCCATGTTAGATTGTGCATCGCAAACATTAACACTACTTCTATGAATCATACAAAATGGCATGCAACAGAGACATATGTATTTATGGTGCACTGCAAATGTTTACAGTGATGTCTACGTTGAGTTCAACCTGTCTTAGATGGTTAGCACAGCTAGTACTATGTAACCTAACATCTGTTATCCTTCTTGGTCACGTCTGAACACTACCCTGATGTTGCTTGTGCTGAGTCCGCTATGACTCCTGAGTCCTTTTCATAAGGTGTACTTTCAAGTTTCAAACATCCCATTGTGTATTCATATCTAATAGTTCTACTTCCTATGTGTAATGTCCCATCCATTAAACAGACTTCTTGTGCTGGGAAAGGCAGTGTAAAGGAAGAGGGGAAAAAAAGGTGCTAGAAATTGGCAGCCTATTCAGTTAGAACACCCTGACTTCATTTGTACCAGCACACTTTATATTAGGAAATGAGCATACATAATATTTAACTTTGTGCTTTGTTCTATGATAACAGTTTACATATAAATGTTTAGACAAGACATTTTAATGACTAACTATTTTGGGTCCTTTGGATATTATTTAATGGCAGAGGGGTATTGCTAAAATGTACCTTTTATCTGAGTGCTGATTTCTGGGATTCAAATGTTTACCAGTTACTATATACTGTATATATATAGATATATACTCTCTAAATATAAAATTCTAAGCCTAAAACTGCAACAGTTTTATGTAACTTTTTTGTCATGCTTTAAATCTGGCTTTTTTAAAACCTATATATATGTTTGGTATCACTCTTTTCAGAATTTATTGAACTTCAATGTGATGTTATTAGACTTTCAAATTCTTATTCCGTTTTAAAATTATAAACTAAAATATCAAGAAAGTCATGCTTTTTAATATCAAGAAAGTTGTGGTTTTTATTTTTGATCGAGTAAACTTTCTTTCACAGGAACAAACTATTAAAATAAAAGATCTATTCATAACACCAATGTTTTTATTTAGGTGATTTAGTTAGCTGAAGGTCGAGTTACGATGACCCATTGCATACCAGTTTAGTTTTCATGTGATTTTTCCTGTTATTTAAATGAGCCATTTTTAAAAAAAAACTTTTTTTTTATCTACAAGAATGTCAGTTAAAACAAATGGAATGTTTATTAAGTCTCTTATAAATACTCATCAAGCATAGTGGACCTCAGTTTAATGGGAATACTCCAATCTTTAAAAGAGTAAATATTTTATTCTCATTTCATGATTTTTACTCCGTTAAATAGTAATGAATTTTTCTTTTACATATTTATAGAATTTTGTGATTTTGACTCCAATAAATAATAACTTTTTTTTACATTCTTTACATTTTGGTACATTGACAGATTTTACTAATATTCTGGCTACAACTGGGTGCCAGAGGTGCCTACCCTACTAGTAAAATATATATATATATATATATATATATATATATATATATATATATATATATATATATATATATATATATATATATATAGTCACACATACACACATGGAAGGCAGCTAAAGGGCTCAAAAGAAGGTAATTCCCGATTAGACCAAGGGGTGGCAGAGTGCATTAATCCTTTCTCTTGTCTGCCTGAAGACTAAATGCTGGAAATTCAGCTTGGCTCCCATGAAGATGTCACTTCCAGTTCCACCTCCCAAGAAATCGCAGCCCAGTGACCTCATTTCCAGTTCCGGTCCTAAGATCACTTTTCTTCCTGCCGTTCAACTATATATCCACCATGTTTACTGACCTGTGCAGTTCTGTTTTGGACTCTTGTCTGTCATTTTTCTCAATCATTTTTCACATTTGCAGCCAATTCTAAAGTATATGGGTGGCTTCCCCAAACTTCTTTGTGTATCAAGGCTTGATTATTTACCACAATACACATATATTTGTTATTTATTATTATTATTATTATTATCAAATATATATATACTGTACATATATATATATATATATATATATATATATATATATATATATATATATATATATATATATATATATATATATATATATTAATCCTTGAGGGGTACTTGTCTTTTCAAATGACCTTTGGGAGTCAGAGTACAGGGTCAGCTATTGTACAGTGCCTTGCTCAAGGGCCCAACAAAGTAGGACCACTAACAGGATTTGAACCGGCCGTCTTCTAGATATCATCACAGATCCTTAGCCACAGAGTCACCACTCTGCCCTGTGTGTAAATGAACCTAAGTCTTATGACTAATCAGACTTGCTATGGAGAGCCTTGCTACTCACATGGTGAGCCTCCACCATAAAGGTCGTCCTTGGATTTCATAATAACTGGAGTCTAAGTATTTTTCATAATAGCGGTGTTAAAAAATTCTGGCCTGGTTTCCATTAAATCCACATCCTCACCCACACTGATTTTACAATGGTTGTACTATTATAATGTTAATGGACTTTATATTGTCATGATATGCCTAGGCTAATCATTTTAACTGCTCTATTATAATGGGTCTTTTACGTCATCTGTTTGTTTTGACACTTGTATTTGATTTCCAGTCTGGCGATTTCCATTGAAGAGTTTGGACATTTTCATTTTGTTTTTGTTTTCTTCAGTTGCTGTTGTTCTGAGAGACATCCATATTACATTAATTAGCAACTGATTTGGTCCTTTTTGTGTGTGAGTGTGTGTACTGGAGCACTAAAATGTGTGAAAACAGGTTTAGAAAATAGAAAGATTGAATTTCTTAATTGCAAAGATATTTTGATTGTGATACTATTAAACGCATTTTCATTGCAATCACATAGAGTAAAGGTGTGTTTTTCAAGATTAAATAAAACTTTTTGATGTGAAGATAAATCTAAACACTGTATTAGGATTCTGTGTTCTTTGTGGAACTAATAAATATTCCCTTGTTTGACAGCTGAATTCACTCTTTGCTTTTTTTCAAGTATGTGGTGAATGAGACAGCTACTGATGTGACAATCAAAACTAAGGGGAAAAGAAGCAATCAGTGGAAGAAGAAAGTGATTGCAAAGCGCTTGTAGTAAGTAAGCATACAGGGACTAAAGTACATCAAAGAACAAGTTCAATAAGAAAGCAATTACGCATGTTCAAGTAGCAAAATGGATCTATGTGAAAGGAAAAGTTGAGAAGTAATGAAGAAAGAGTAGAAAGTGAAGAAAGGGGCATTTCTAGCACATATTGATTGTTTTAAAAATAGAGTTCTGGGTATACAAAAAAAAAATCATAAGCTACACAGTAAACATGCCTTACTTTAAATGGTTGATTTTGATTTACTTCCTTTTAAGTTTGAGCTGCAATTTTAGATTTACCTAACTTTGAACCTTTGCTTTTGCTAGACTCATTTCACCTTAAACAGTTTCTTTCCTAATGTAGTCATTATTGTCACTCGGTCTCCAATTCATCTCTGTCTCTTCCTGATTTCTGCTGTCTTCCATTCAATAAAAATTAATTAATTTACATAAGACCCAAAATATTAATGGATTGGAGTCCAATTCTGCTTTGCTTCATTGTAGTTACAGATCTGTATTTACTGTATATAATGTTGTGGTGGTGTCATTAATGGTGTTTTGTGTTAATTCTGTGTTCCTTGTTATGTTTATTGATGTAACACCACAAGATATTAACAACAGCTAATTTTTGCAATCAAATTTGTATTAAACATACATTACAGAAAATAAGAACCTTTTTTATGTAGCTCCTAGCAACTATGCTGCCTGGCAGTTCAAAGTTCAAGTTAAATTTACTCTTTTCACTCCTGCTGTTTTTCTCACCATTAGTATGCTTTTTAAAATTATTTTAAGAGGCAAAGTGAAGATCAGAAAGCTTATATTTTTTAAACATAGAAATTACAAAGAACAACCACTACCCTCATGTAATTGTTAACTTATACAGGTGGTATGACTGTAAGGTTTTGGAAGATGCCCTACCCAATTTTGCTCATATTTTGTGCTTTTGTTTTCTTTTTAATTGTCATTATTTTTTAACACAAAAGCTTGCTCCTTCACAGGACATACCCTGGACACACAGGAAGTTGTTGTGGAAAAGAAGATGGTGACAAAATTGGATGCCATCAAAAAAAATCCCCTCCATCCTCTCCAGGAGGCACGCTCTCTGAGCACTTTTTACCCAAATGCTGTGTGCTAAGAAGTGCCACTGTCAGTGTCTTACTGCCCACTGCTATCGGGTAATTCAATACTTCCACCTGATGTACTTGTTAGGTTTACACTGAACTATCACATATGAGGATACAAATGTGTTCAAATACAGTACATCACAAGTAAACATAAAGCTCTATATCAACAAAATTTTGTCGTCTGCATGGAAAAAATTAAACAAGACTTGCATAGATGGTCAACCCTTCATCTCACACTAGCTGGAAGAATTAACACTGTTAAGATGAATATTCTTCCTAAGCTCCTTTTTTTATTTCAAAACATCCCAATATACATTAATAAATCATTCTTTAAGCAATTAGATTCAACAATAACCTCATTTATTTGGAATTCAAAACATCCACACATCAAAACAGCGACCCTACAAAAACAAAAGGCAGAAGGCGGCATGGCTCTACCTAACTTCCAGTTTTATTACTGGGCGGCAAATATACAGGCGATAAGAACCTGGACACAAATAGAAGAACATACACAGGCTTGGACCGCAATAGAAGTAAAATCCTGCAGTACTTCTTTGTATTCCCTGCTCTGCGCTCCAATAAACACACGCTATCGGCAATACACTAATAACCCAATTGTGCTCCACTCACTTAGAATCTGGAACCAATGTAGAAAGCATTTTAAGACGGAGAAGCTTTTATCTGTGGCACCCCTGCAAGAGAACCAATTCTTTCAACCTTCACAAACATATGCAGTTTTAAATATCTGGAAAAAAATTAGGAATTAACTTGCTTAGAGATCTTTATATAGACAACGTCTTTGCATCCTATGAACAATTACATTCCAAATTTAACATTCCAGCTACACATTTCTTTCACTATCTTCAAATCAGGAAAATTTGTTAAACAGAACCTTCCAGATTTTCCTCATCTTGCATCTTCATCCACGCTGGAAAAAATATTGCTCAATTTTAAGGAATTAGACTCCATCTCTACAATATATAAAATCATTTTACAATCCCTTTCTTTCAAAGATCCAAGAGGACACTGGGAAAAAGACCTCTCAATTAATATATCAGAAAAGGAGTGGAAAGTAGCAATGCAGAGAATTCACTCGAGCTCCATATGCGCAAAGCATACAATTATATAACTCAAAATTATATATCGAGCACATCTGTCTCGACTAAAACTCTCCAAAATGTTTTACCAGGGCATGATCCAACCTGCGAACGTTGCAACCAAGCCCCAGCCTCACTGGGTCACATGTTCTGGGCCTGCACCAAATTAACATTATTCTGGACAAAAATTTTTAATTACCTCTTAGACAGCCTTGGACTCACAATCCCTCCTAACCCATTAACAGCTGTGTTTGGGGTTCTTCCAGAGGGGCTTAAAGTGGAGAAGGACAAACAAATTGTGATTGCATTCACTACACTTTTGGCACGCAGACTTATTCTGATAAACTGGAAGAACCCAAACTCTTCTATTTTAAGTCAGTGGGAAACCGATGTGTTATACTATTTGAAATTGGAAAAAATCAAATACTAAGTTAGAGGATCTGTGCAGACTTTTTTCAAAACATGGCAGGATCTATTCAGTAATATTTTAAAATAAGTTTATAAAGCACAGAGAATTTATTAATTTAGGTATTTTTACAAGCCTTAAATTTTACACCGTTTGGCTTGCTCTCTCTCTCAGGGGTGGGGATCGATCTGTTCTTAACATAATTCTTTTTTTTAAAAAAAACTTGATTGCTATGTATTGATTGTAATAAAATTAATAAAAAAATGAAAAATAAAAAAAACAAATACAGTACATCAAAAACAAATTAGAAACAAATTAACTTAAATAAAAAATGCAGTTTCTGTCCGTCAGTTAATTGTAGATCAATGGCCAGATTGCAGAAAAAACAGTCAGACAAGCCAGGCACAGTCAGAATCCTGGAGACCTTAGCCAATAAGCCACCTTCCCCCTACTGGCCATTCTACTGCTGAGTCAGTGCTGGGCCGGCCATTCACGTAAAATCACCCTTCAACCTGGTGATTCCAGTTCTCCTTTACCTGACTTTTCCATTGGTAGGGCAAACAATTTGGTAGTAGATCAGTGGCACCAAACGCCACAAGAGGATACTGAGAAGAGAAACAGAACAGGTGCGCATTAGTAATAGTTTATAAATATAAAAAATGTCTTTGTTTTTTTGCATATCAAGATTGGTTTTTAACATGCATGGGCATCCAAAATATTCATCGCCATTGGCATTATCTCGATCTCCACAAAATCTTTTGTGCTAGTCAAACACATGTGTAGTTGACTTTTATTCTTCCCTGTGAACTTAAGTTAGCTTCCAAAAATATTGGGTGGCCATTTTATTGAATTTCACCAAATATTTTGAAATGATATGTTGTTCAATTTTCATAGTAATCACTTTTCAGATGCACACAAAAAACATTGTGGCATATGGCCTGAACTCCTATATAGTGGAAGGACCAGGGCAGAGAGCATATTTAGGACATTACATCCCCTGGATTGCTAAAGGGTAGCCCCACTTGGTTGGTGCTTTGAACTGTGCTGTGAAGGTGGGAAACGAGGGAAAACATTTCCCACAAAGAAAAAATAGAAGCGTGTGTGTTGGACTTTTATATCCTGCATCTGTCTTTGTCGGGATTGTGTGGCAGGAGCGCCCTCTGCAGGTCACAACATGTTAACTTTGAGCAACGCATGACAGCAAACTAACAGTGCAATGTGACGGAAAGTTGCATGGCTTGTTTAAGCTTATCCAATGTCAGCGTTCCCCACACATTTTGTGGCCTTCTCCATGTGAATAGATCCACAGAAGCCTAGTCACATTATTTGATAGCCACACTTCATATATAGCACTTTTCTAACATACTCAAGGTGTTTTATGTAGACAGTGAGGAGCCAGTTTAACCACCACCTACTTACCAATGTGTAGCATCCACCTGGATGATGTGACGGCAGCCATTCTTCTGCTACTACACTAACCACACATTAGCTGTTGGGGGTGAAGGGGTGAGAGAGACAGTTTGCCAATAAGGGACAGGGGATAATTAGGGGGCCAGAATGACCAGGTTGTGGCGGACAGTTTAGTGGGGACATTGGGAAACAGCCTACTCTTTTTAGAAAGAGGTCCCGCAAGTCAGGAGCCCAATTTTATGTCTCATCGGAAGCACTGCATTAATTTTTACAGCACCGTGTCCCTGTCACTGCACTTGGGCATTGAGATCCTTGCACAGAGCACAGGGTAAGCATCTCCTAATGGCCTTACCAACACATTTTCCTGCAGCATTCCAAGATTTTCCTATATGATCTTCCCAAGTATTGACGAGGCCAAAACATGCCTGCCTTCAGTTGAATTACATGTTCTGAAGTTCAAATGGTTGTGGTGTAGTAGGTTTTTTCCAGATATTAAAAACTGCATATGTTTGTGAAGGTTGAAAGAGGTGGTTCTCTTGCAGGGGTGCCACAGATAGAAGCTTCTCCGTCTTAAAATGCTTTCTACATTGGTTCCAGATTCTAAGTGAGTGGAGCACAATTGGGTTATTAGTGTATTGCCGATAACGTGTATTTATTGGAGCACAGAGCAGGGAATACAAAGAAGTACTGCAGGATTTTACTTCTATTGCGGTCCAAGCCTGTGTATGTTCTTCTATTTGTGTCCAGGTTCTTATCGCCTGTATATTTGCCACCCAGTAATAAAACTGGAAGTTAGGTAGAGCCATGCCGCCTTCTGCCTTTTGTCTTTGTAGGGTCGCTGTTTTGATGTGTGGATGTTTTGAATTCCAAATAAATGAGGTTATTGTTGAATCTAATTGCTTAAAGAATGATTTATTAATGTATATTGGGATGTTTTGAAATAAAAAAAGGAGCTTAGGAAGAATATTCATCTTAACAGTGTTAATTCTTCCAGCTAGTGTGAGATGAAGGGTTGACCATCTATGCAAGTCTTGTTTAATTTTTTCCATGCAGACGGCGAAATTTTGTTGATATAAGTGCTTTATGTTTACTTGTGATGTTTACCCCTAGGTATTTAAACTGTTCTGCAATGATAAAAGGTAGGGTGTCTAATCTAATATTATATGCTTGAGAATTCACCGGAAAGAGTACACTTTTATTCAGATTAATTCTGAGACCAGAGATCTTTTGAAATTCTGTGAGTGCTGCTAAGACTGCAGGCACAGAATTTTCTGGGTCCGAAATATACAGTACCATGTCATCTGCATATAATGAGATTTTCTGTTCCAGTCCTTCTCTGCTAATCCCCTTTATCTGATCAGTATTTCGACAATGTATTGCCAGTGGTTCAATGGCAATGCAAACAGCAGCGGTGACAAGGGCATCCTTGTCTAGTGCCACGCTCTAGTTTAAAGTAGTCTGAGCAAATGTTATTGATGCAAACTGAAGCTTCTGGGTTAGTATACAGTAATTTAATCCATGCACAAATGTTCGGGCCAAACCCAAACTTCTCCAATATAGTAAAAAGGTATTTCCATTCAATCATGTCAAATGCTTTTTCTGCATCCAATGATAATAATATTTCTGGGGTGTTTGATTTAGTTGGTGAGTATATTACATTAAACAGGCGTTGAAGATTTGAAGATAAGTGCTGGCCCCTAATAAATCCAGTGATATTACCGAGGGGAGCACTTTCTCCATCCTTTTAGCTATGATTTTAGAGAGTATTTTAACGTCGTATTTTAACGTCGTTATTCAGAAGTGAAATTGGTCTGTATGATGCACATTGTAATAAGTCCTTATTTTGTTTTGGGAAAACAGTGATTAGTGCTTGGCGAAAGGTTTGTGGAAGAAATTGGTTATCTCTGGCTTCTGTAAATGTTGCTAATAGGAGGGGAGCTAGCTGAGTGGAGAATTTCTTGTAAAACTCTGCAGGGTAGCCGTCAGGGCCTGCTGCTTTTCCACCTTGGAGTGACTTTATAGCATCTAGTAATTCTGATAATGCCAGAGGTTTATCAAGTTCCTCCACACTAAAAGCGTCTATTTGTGGTATCTGTAATGTATCCAGAAATGCATTAGATTGTATATTGTCTTCTTTAAACTCAGTAGTATATAGGGATTTATAGTAGTCTCTGAAAGTGTGCATTATATTTTTGTGTTAGATGATTTTATCTCCATTCGTGTTAGTGATTACCGAGATTGCATTGTGCACTTCTTGCTTGTGAATTTGTTGAACTAAAAGCTTATTAGCTTTCTCTCCATGTTCATAGTAATGATGTCTGGATTTGTAAATTAGTTGTTCAGTTTCTTTAGTTGTCAAGAGGTTTAATTCTGAATGTAGAGCCTGCCTCCTCCTATGTAGAGTCTCACTTGGTAGTCTGGCGTGTTCTTCATCTATTTTAGTAATTTGGCTTTTTATCTCTGCTACTTTCTTCGCTTTGGATTTATTTCTGTGGGAAAGATATGAGATAATCTGTCCTCTTAAGAAGGCCTTAAGAGTTTCCCAGAGTATTCCTGCAGAGATCTCAGGGGATGTATTTGTCTCTAGAAAGAATTTGAGTTTTTAAATAGATAATCGCTGCACTCACGGCTTAAAGAGGGTGGGCGTGGTAGTATGGCTTGAGTGGTTCCCAGGCGCTTTGTGATGCGGGCAGTCCTTGCTTAAGTGTACAGGTGAGGACTCGTCCATAATTGATGCCGGAAACTGCTAATCACCACACTGTATCCACATCCCCATTATATATAATTGGAGTGCGAGTGTGGAAGGAAAAAAAAGAAAAAGTGAACAGAGGTTAAGGAAGAAGGCAGCTGGAAGAAAGGGAGCCGGTGCGTGCGTGAGAGAGTGAGTGAGTGGAGACTCACTGATGTTTGCAGGCAGCTTGAAGAGGCGAGTCCTAGCGGGGTCTTTGGCCAACACCTGGGGTCCGACGGTAGTGGTCGCTCCTGCTGAGCGCTGGTGTGGAGCAGGAGTGACCGGGAGAAGGTTGGCTTGCCGCAGCAAAGGCAGCGGGAGTTGGAGATTTGGAGTGGAACCCCAGTGTGAGCGTCCTGGCCATGTGGGGAAGCCAAGTCTCGGTCTGGCAGATGACTGAACGAGGCCAGGGATCGGGAGGCCACCAGACCAGCCAAGTGGAGAAGGTCAGCTGCAGGTAGGGTGATTCCCCTGGTGCATAGCCTGGATGGGAGAAGCAGGGGAGTCCCCAGCATTAAGCAGTGTTTTGGTTTGATTTTAAGTAAAAGCACTCTTTTTTTGCACCATCCCCTTGCATCGTCATTGATATCTTCACTGTCCAGCTCATCCGGTTACATTACAGATGGTGTCGGGTTCAAAAGCTCCCAGAAGCCAGATATGAGCATGGAGCTCATAACCCGCATCGTCACAGTGGTAAGGCTACATAGAGGCATTTGATGTTGATATTTCAACCACACATCACCTGAACCTTGATTCCCAGCTGATGTACCCAGGTGGGTTTTCCTCACAGGGCTTTTTCTCCAACTTACAGTCCATAAACAAACAGTTATAATGAAGGACACATTGACATAGTGTGCATGAATGAGCCCAGGGATGAACTAATTTGGTTTCCTGTGGTGAACCATTAGGCTCCTTATAACACTGACCAGACGATAGTGATCACTGAAGACAAATGGATACATGATACAGGACGCCTTGTATGTGGTTTCCAACCATTCTGTCCACCAATCATTAAAGTGTATGCATTGAGGCACAATGTCACATTCTCATTGCAGTGAGGTTTATTGAACCAGTGGTACATGTCCTTTGACTTTTCACTTTTCCAATCAGACTTCTTCTCTTTAGTGTGCATCTACTTGCAAGCATTTCTTGTTGACTTACGGCCACTATTCTGTGATTAAAATCATCATTTGTCTGTCTGATATTTCAGCACATGAACAGAACTGAACAGTTTCTATTTACTTTCTCCAGGCTTTCCAATGACTTTCATTTACTTCTGCAGTTTTCACTTTTGCTGACTTTAGTAAATCTGGTAAATATTGTTTCCATTCTTCATTAATCTGTATGTGGTTTGTGCCACATCTATCAGGTTGGCTTTCAGCTAAATGGCAGTTAAAATAAAATATAGCGGCACAACAAAAATAATGTCACATCCTGAATAAGGTCAGGAAATGGGTATTGTTTAGATCACTTTGGATTGAAAATGCACTTGTAAGTGATTTACCTGCATACCACAATTTTAAATTGCTCCTCCATCTTATAAATGTACCAATTAAAAGGAACCAACAGCATATAAGAACATTTTTAATGGTAGCTCTTGTTAAATAATCAAATGAGATTACCTGTTTGCAAGGGCACACTGTAAAGGATTACTTTTCACCCACTTGATAGCGACCAGTAGAAAGGGATTTGTTTTAAAGGGGCTGTTTAGCAGAAAGCCCATTTACAAAATGAAAACACATTATTGGAAAACAAAAAAAAAAAAAACAACACATAAATTCTAACCTGTTTTGTCGGCAAAAAAGTCACATTTAAATTTAAAATAAAACAACATTGATTAAAATTGGCACAGGCAGAACACAGAATTTTACATTTTCATTTTTGTTAAAGTGAATATTGTTTTTCATTCAACTGGAATCATGAAACTTATGTGAAAATACTAACCATTGTTTGTATAAACCTTTTTCAGGTTAATTCCATTTCAATCTATCGGTGGTGTACATCTGTCCAGGATTTTAAATCACTCACAAACCATTGGACCAAATGACCTGAAATTTGGTACACATACTGCTACGTGACATCTACTATCCGCTTTCGGGGTGATGATTGATCTCCGAGGTTATTCCTCTTTTGATTTTATTTTATTGTAGAATCCAGCAGGGCGGCTGTGCGGCGCACGCGTACGGGTGCTGTTCTCATCCCTATCGTCTTTACCATCACTTCCCCTACCTCTTCATATCTTAAATCATTCTTGAGGCATATTGAAGAATTAAGTGCCAGCTTAACTCTTTCAGGGCTGATGTCGACTTTTGTTAAAAGGAGGAGTTGTCAATGGTAATCAACTGTAAACTGTGACAAAACCAACTGCTATGTTTTAGTTGGACTCTTGTTGTTAGAAGGAAAGTTAGATTCATTGGTTTGACCGAGATCTTCTGTGCTCGTGTGAGTAGCAAGGCGCAAGCAATGGCAAAAATGGCACTGACATTTGGCGAGAGATCAAAGCGAATGCTTAAAGCAAAATACTCCGTGGACGACGTTTTGCCTTTTATCTCTGAACTGGACTATGACTTGTCAGACTCAGATTTTGATACAAGTGATTGAAAATGAGTGTGAGGTTTCAATTTCTGCTGATTGGTCCCCAGCTAATCGTTGTACTGACAATGTTCGCCAGGGAGGACTTCCACTTAACAATGATAAGAGGTAGAAACCAGATTGCAACGCACCGCAATTTTGTCCCATACACACAAAGACAGCCTTGCAGCAAGCCTGCTGCACATTCTTGGCAAACTGGCAGCCACAGCATGTAGCAACAGATGTTTTATGTTGATTTGTGTGAAACCATTGCTTTTCAGAAACTATGTTTTTTGAAATAAATATTCAGTCCTCAAAGATTTAAGTGAAAAATTAAGGAAAATGTACTAAGTAGTTGCAACACAAACACTGACTGAATCAGTTTTAATGCGAAAAGATGCCAACAAAAGAAGAGAAGAAGCAGGCCGCTAGGGTGGAGAAAAGAAGAGCTGCTCAGGAAGCAGCAAGCGCATCAACCTCTGAGCAAACAAATGCTAAACGTACAGAGAAAGAGGATGAAAACTAGGACGCTCAAGTCAAGTGTATTCACTGCATGTTATTGTGCAGTGCGCCGTCACTGGTAGGCATATATTTCGAATACAGTGCAGGTTCTGTGATTTTTTCAGCTTTCTCTCAGTGATGACGCCTGAACCAGCTGCAGTGGTCCTGTAGCCACCACATCATACTGACTGCTAGAAGAGTTAAAAAGCACAATGCCTTTAAATAAGCATTCAACCTCTGGCAGATCTCTGCAAATTGGTCTAAATTAATTACAATTATCAAACAAAGAATAACTGATCACAAAAGGATTCACCGCCTTCAAGTCGGTATATAGTAGATGCACCATTGGTAGCCATGACAGTCTTCAGTCTGTGCACAGGTCTCTCTGCCTGCCAGCTTTGCACATTTCCACACTGCCATTTTTAACCATTCTTTCCAAATCTGCTTGGCATTGTTGGCTTCTCTAAGGGAAGCTCATATTCCTGCATGGCTTGGAAGAAGTGATGAATATTGTTTATGCTACACTAGTGTGTAGGTGGGCTGGCTGGATGTGTGTGGTGTAATGGAGCTGCAGGAATAGCAGGTACCTGCATGTGTACTGTTGTATGTTCTTAGAAGTTCTGCTTCACACATGCTGGACCTTGGTGACCCACACGGAGCCAGATTAATTTTTTTTGTTTTGATTTGGCATACTTCACTAATCACCAAAGGGGAAATTCCTTTTTCGCTTGGGTTAGAGTGCAGGGTCAGCCATTGTACAGCTACCCTGGAGTAATTTTCAGGTTAAGGACATGGCTTAAAGGCCCATCATAGTAGGAGCCCATCTAGCAGTAATGGGATTTGAACCAGCAACCTTCCAGATACCAGTGCAGATCCTTAGCCTTAGCCACAGAAGCATCACTCTGCTTTTAGTAGATTTAGATTGGTATAAAAGACAGAGTCTAATAGCGGGAAAATGGATTTACTGAATGGGAACCAGTAACAACAGTAGAAGAACATCGTAGAAAAAATTCTTAAGGGTTTAGGAATTCTTAATCAGGGTTTTGGAAAAGTGGCAGTAGAAAGTCTCTGAAGGCTAGAGGGAAGCCATTTTGTTTTCCCAGCCTATTTACTGTAGATATAGGAAGACCTTGTTTGGACTATATTTGAGGACTAAATATACCTCTTCCATTTCTATGGCCATTTAAGCCAGAAGTCAACATTCTGTCTGGAACCATCTACCCAAGGGACTGGACCTAACGACAGTGTGCAACTTGAACCGGCCAAAGAACAACAAAACATGTTTTTTTAGTGTTTTGCACCTTGATTTAAAATTTTTATTAAATGATGCATCCTCTGAGACTCCATCTATATATTCTCACACATGTGCGCATGGGAGGCAGGAAGGGGACCTAGCTAATGCTGAAATGCAGGTACAGGGTGTAATCAGTTGTGCTAATGCCTCTTCTCCCATTTTTACAGGAGCAGTAAGATCTAATCCTCTTCCCCTGCCTGCTTCAGACCACACCCCTGACAACCTCACTTCCACTCCCCATCCAGATGACCCGCCTCTTCCTTACTCTCAGCTATAAAAACCTACCACCTTTGCTTTGCAGCCAGTTCTTGTCAAAATTCTGTTAACACTAATGGTACTGCTATGTATATACTTATATGCAATTTTTTGGGGACAATTTATGTGTGTTTCCACCATTCAAATGTTAACATATTTTTGACTCCCCCTGTGTGTATGTATATTTATATATACATATATTGCTCTGTAGAAATCCAATTAAAGGCAGGAGTTTTTTCTTGTCTTCTTAGGGAGTCAAGATTGAGGGACTGACAAAAAAAACAGGACCTGTTATAGCCCATTGAGGCATTCCTTGTGTGATTTTGGGCTATACAAGAAATAAATTGTTCTGTAGTGGCAGAATAAATTAGAATAAGACAGTAAATACCTTATTTCAATATCTGAAATTAGTTTAGGAGGTATCAGCAAATTTTGTAATGGGTTTAGAAATTTAGACTGTAATGGATACTTACTGCACTTGTTTCTGTATCTCTTCAGCTGAAACATGATACGCCTCATATTAACAATTTCCAGATATTATCAGCACTGACTCTGTGTGTCTTTTTCCCTTTTTGAAAATCTGCAGTTGTAGAAATCTTAGAAGCTTTCAGTGTGTGGAGAGAATTCCTAAAGAGTGCCACAAAATAATTTAGTTGAAACTAATGCTGCAGCCATGGGACCAACAGCAGATGCATCACTTGAAGTGGTGTTCACCTCAGGGAATCTAAGCCATTTACAACTGACAAATTCTCTGTTTGGATGCAGTTCAATGTCACACAGAACTATAATCTTTTTGCTGTTCCTTTTCTCCTATGCAGTTGCCACAGAGGAAGAAGTTGCTACATCACATTTATTTGAGGATGGATTTGTATATTTTAGCATAGCATCTGCTGTGACTCGGTTGAGACAAGTTACAGATTAGGAAACAATCTAAAATCTATGACATGAATTTCATGAAGTTCAATCCTGAAGTCCTTCTGGAAGGACCTTAACACACATTTAACTGCATGTAAAATGTTTGCATGTATGGCTGCAGGAGAAGTCATATTACCAATGCACTCAATTTTATATATCAAGTCTTTTGTAAAATTTTTACCATGCATATCATGAATTTAAGAGCAATACATCAATTGCAAGTGCACAATATTTTATCAAGCAAACAAACACATTTTTAAATACATGTAATAATAGCTGCATGAATAATTCCTCACTGTGACTTCTATCAATCTAGTATATAGTGCCTTTCTCATCTATCTATCTATCTATCTATCTATCTATCTATCTATCTATCTATCTATCTATCTATCTATTATATGTAGTGTCTTTCTCATCTATCTATCTATCTATCTATCTATCTATCTATCTATCTATCTATCCTTTCTGTCTGTGGAATCTCTGTCAGTCGATTACTCTGGTCTGGGGTGGGCGTGATTGTTGGTTGCACTCGGCGTTGTTCATTGAGGGTCTCTGTGAGTATTTCTCATTTTCTTTTTATATCTTTCTTTCCTATCAGTTTAATGGCTAAAGATTTTTTTACTGATTTGCCATTTATTTAAAAGTCTATTGTTTATTGTTAGTGGTTGTTGTAATAGTTGGACACGGCTCGCCGCCATGGCCGTGTCCCGAGCAAAGCCTCCAGACCTTAACCCGCAAAACTTTGAACATCTTTCCAGAAAAAAACGGAATTAAGGTGGTTGTGGACCCAATGCTCTCTATTGAGACATGTGTTGTTGAGGTGGCGAAAAGAGTGGGCTGTAAGAATGTAAAGTCTGCCTCTTGCATGAACAAAATGGTTGTGGTCTTTTTGAATGATGAACCTATGGTGCATAACCTGGTGCAGGACAGGCTGGTGATAAACGGCTCGCTAGTCCTCGTGCTGCCATTATCAACTCCTGCTAAAAGAGTTATAATTTCAAATGTTCCACCTTTTTTGAAAAATGAAGCCTTATTAAGTGAACTTCATAGATATGGTGAAGTCATATCAGATTAGTAATGATACCGCTTGGCTGCCGTTCTCCAGATTTAAAGCATGTTGTGTCTTTTAGGAGACAGGTGTACATGCTACAAAATAACTCACGTGAGGAGCTTGATGTGGCCTTGAAATTTAAAGTAGATGGTTATGAGTATATAGTACCTTTCTCTACAGAATTAATTAAATGCTTTAAGTGTAGTCAGACAGGGCACAAAGCGAGTCAGTGTAAGCGAGGTGAGATGGCAGACAACTCCGATATGCCGGGACCGTCTGGTGAGCACAGAAAGCCCCATAATAGAACATCGGACAGTGAAGAAAATGATTCTATGATTAGTGATTCAGAAATGGAAGACCTAATTTAGGATTCTGATGAAGCAGCTGAAGATCAGGGTGAAATAACAGTGATACAAAGTATTACAGTAGGCACAGGAAATGAAGCAGGGGAGCCGGAAGTGTCCAGCAGAGAGCCTACGATGGAAAACAACCAGAGGGCTGAAATGATTACGGGTGCAGCGAAAACTGCCAGGCAGATTTGTGAAATTAATGAGAATAAGAAGGCTGAAGTCAGCCATGAAGAGGAGGAGAGGGAGGTGTCTAAAGTGGCACCAGGGGTCGACAATTGTAAAGATGACACTGCTGCGCATCTCCAAAAGACACCTACCGAGAGTGCTGCCGCTCAAGAGATGGGCCCTGGCGCCGCGCCTTCTCAAGGGGGGGCTGCTTAAGGTAGAAGCACAGCTGGGGGAGAAGAAGTGGGTATTTGTTAATGTGTACGCCCCAAATGCAGGGACTGACTGCTTCTGAGTTTTAAATGATGTGCTGGGGGCATGTGAGGATGATGAGCTGGTGTTTGTGGGGGGTGACTTTAATTGCACAGAAAATGTGCAACTGGACAGGAATGGGCTAGAACCTCACCCGGTGTCCGTCCAAGCACTGGTGTCTGTGGTCACCAACAATAATTTTATTGATATTTGGTATATTTGATTTTCATCCAGGGGTCCGGCAGTATACATGGGTGAAGGGCTCAGCTGGGCTTCTTTCTATGGCTAGACTTGACAGATTCTAGAGTACATTCAAAAACATCATAGGAATCTCATTGCTAACTGCTCCATTCATCCAACTGGGTTATCTGATCACTCTCTTGTTTCTCTTCAATTCTCTTTTCTCTCTGCACAATCTGTCAAATCCTACTGGCACTTTAATAGCAATCTATTGAAAGACTCCCACTTCATTAAATGCTTCATATATTTCTGGAATCAATGGAGATGCAAAAAGAAGAACTTCTCTTCACTGAGGCAATGGTGGGATTGCTCTAAAACCGAGATATACGTGTTGTGCCAACAATACACAGAGCAGACCACCAGAGATGTGAATGCGGCCATTTCTGAGCTAGAGAAGGAAATCGAAGAACTTCATTTAGTTTTATGTACAAACTTTGATGGCAGCACTTTCGAGTCCCTTAAAACAAAACAACAATTGTTGATGGACCTAATAGACAAGAAAGTCAATGGCGCACTCGTCCGCTCAAGAATGCAGTCGCTCACCTAGATGGACGCTCCCACGCAATTTTTTTTTAGACTTGAGAAAACAATTGGCCAAGTAACTGTTTAAAGAATGACAAAGGTCAAGACCTGCTGGAGCCTGAAGCCCTTCAAGCCTGGGCACACCAGTTTTACCAACGACTGTTTTCTATGGACATTCCAGTGGTATCTTTGGACTCGTCATGTTTTCTTCAGGACTTAACTCAGGTTCCAGATGGAGAGAAGGACATCTTAGAAACTACGATCTCTCTGGATGACTTGACCACAGTTTTGAATGGGCTAAACATTGGAAAATCCCCAGGAATTAACGGGTTGCCTGTTGAGTTTTTTAAAACCTTTTGGTCTCACCTTGGCGCAGATATGGCAGAGGTTTTCCATGAAAGTCTGCAATTGGGTGACCTGCCTTTTTCCTGACGCAGGGCGGTAATCACACTAATCCCAAAGAAAGGAGACCTCACAGAACTTAAGAATTGGCGTCCAGTGAGCCTGCTTTGTGCTGATTACAAAATCTTCTCCAAGGCCCCAGCTAACCGGTTAGGAAGAGTCATGGCGAGTATCGTGAACCAGGAGCAGACATACTGTGTGCACCCAACAGGTGCATTCTTGACAACATCTTAGTTCGGGATGTGTTTGAAGCTGCCAGGCTCTTTGGGTTTGACACAGGTGTTTTACAACTGGATCATGAGAAGGCATTTGACAGGGTGGACCACAATTATCTTTTAGCAGTGCTGAAGGTCTTTGGCTTTGGAACTTCGTTCATTTGGCACATTAGACTTTTATATCACAACGTGTTTAGTGTCGTGAAACTTAATGGGACACTAATAGCCCCCTTCAAGGTAACCAGAGGGATACGTCAGAGCTGCTCTCTGTCCGGTATGCTCTTCTCGCTTTCCATCGAGCTGCTACTGTAACAGCTTCGCATCTGCCTTCAAGGCCTGAACATCCCTCAGTGCCCGAATTTACAACTCAAGGTGGTCGTGTATGCGGATGATTTGACCGTGTTTATCTGTCATCCTGGAGACATCAAGGTGCTGAAATATTGCCAGGATGAATTTGAGAAACTGTCATCTGCAAAAATTAACTGGTATAAAAGTAACAAATTTTTTTTTTTTTTTATTACAATCCATACAAAGCAATCAAGTTTTTACAAAAAGAAAAATTAAGTTAAGTAACTCATTAAGAAATTAATTAAGAAAGTAACTCGTTTTTAATTAGCAACTGGAGGGATGGGGACCCATCGGGCCTGCCTGGTGGTCTTAAGTGGAACAGGAGAGTTTTCAGATATCTGGGGGTGTTTTTAGGACAGGGAAGCATAGCTGAGGAAAACTGGGCAGACTGGGTGGAAAAAGTTCAAGCCAGACTGAAGAAATTGAAATACCTCCAAAAGGAGATCTCCTGTCGAATCAGGGTCCTAATTATTAATAACTTGATAGCTTCCATGTTCTGGCATAAGTTGCAATGTGTTGACCCCCCCAATATCTGTCATCAGAACCATCCAGGGCATTATTTTGGATTTCTTTTGGGATGGCCTACATTGGATGAAGCAAAGTGTCCTGTATCTGCCTGTAGAAGAAGGCGGTCAGGGACTCATTGACTTGTTGAGCAGGATGGAGGCCTTTAGGTTGCAGGCATTATATCGGCTCTTATATGGCCCCAAGCACCTGCCGTGGAGACAGCTGGCTTTTGCCTTATTTTGTGGAGTATGAGGCTTAAATTTTGCTGAACATTTTTTTTTTCTTACACTCTATCTACTTTGTTAGGTCTGACCTGACGGAGTTTTCAATCTACACTTCAGGTCTGGCACAGAAAACTCAGGAGAACCGGCTAAATCTGGAGAATATTTTTTTGGTTCATGGAAGAACATTTAGTATGGAATCCTGTTTTAGAATGTCCATTGGCAATCCTAAAAACGAGGAGAAATAAAGAAAAAAACCTCATGGGGACCGACGCTGTGCTGCTCTTCAAAGTTTTAATTAAAAGTCGACTGCAACTTCATGTACCACAAGCTAACAAACAATTTAGAAATGTTCAGCGACATGTGGGGGACACGACAGGTACTGTGTGCTGTGGAGGGGGGCGAACTGGTGCTCAGCTAGAAATGAAAAGTACTGGTGGGCATTAACAACATGTTTTTATTATTGTGCGGAGTGGGAGAAGTGTAAAGGAGTAGTGCTGGTCTTTGGGTTATAATGAATTGTCAATTTTTTGATTTTCTTATTAATGTGCGGTGTAGGAGGAGTGTAAAGGGGGAGTAGTGGAGGTCTTTGGGTTATAATGAATTGTTAACGTTTTAATTATCTTATTAATATGTGGAGTAGGAGGAGTGTAAAGGGGGAGTAGTGGTGGTCTTTGGGTTATAATGAATTGTTAATTTTTTGAGTTTCTTATTAATGTGCGGAGTAGGAGTGTAAAGGGGGAGTAGTGGTGGTAGTCTTATATATATCTTTTTGTTTTATCCTGAATATAGGGCTTGTTTGTCATTTGACTGTGTATATTGTTAATATTTTTCTTTTTATGTTCATAATAAAGATCATTTTAAAAATTAAAAACATCTATCTATCTATCTGTCTAGTATATAGTGCCTTTCTCGTCTATCTATCTATCTATAAAAAAAATATTTCAACCAGCCCACATAGTCCCTTAATATAACAGCCCTTGTAGCATCCTTGAAGGCTACAAACTATATTTTCATGTAGAAAGATCCACTTGATAAATCTCAAAAGTGTAGCCGAAGTAGCAGTTCACGATTGTGGGTAGCTACTGTACATCTACATGCTCCACAGAATCTACTGGCACCTTGAAAAAGCTGGTGTTATGGCAGGATTGATTTTTTTTTATTATTATTTTTTCAGTCCCTCTTACACGTTCCTGCTATGATCATTAGGTAAAAAGTTTGAGATGATACAGAAAGATCAAGGACCACCTCACTTACAGGAGAAAGCTTGTGAGGCTCCAGGGCTGTGAAAGTGAACTTCAATTCTGGAATCATTAAGGTATTATGTGCTTATCAATATGAAAAAGGGAATCATCACAGAATAAGAAATCATCTTGTGGCTCCTAGATTTGGAAGATTACTCATCATGTATGCCATGAATACTCATGGACATTACATTGTGAATCATCAAGTCAGCAAGCAAACATTATTTATGTGTGTATTTATGCAGCAATGCAGATGCCACCACTGCTGAAATATCTGGCAAGGCAAGACCACCACATTAATTAAAGCACACAGTGCCTGTAAAGTAGTTACCCTCTTGAAGTTTTCACATTTTATTATTTTACAACATTGAATTACAGTGGACTTAATTTTGCTTTTTGGTACTGATAAACGGAATGCAGCTCTTTAATTTGATTTTAACAAGATACACTTTACTAATCCCTGAGATTATATTGTTATGGTTACTTGGAGGTCAGAGTGCAGGGTCAGCCATTGTAACTGTTACGCCCTATACTATACAATCTTTTACTAAAAATCAATAACTAATGCAAAAAAGCAGGATTGATCAACTAAAATGTATGCGAATAGGTAGCAACCAGTGGGAGGGCAAATCCCACATACAGCACCCCTGATACAATTTCCAGTTTAGGGACTTTGCTCAAAGGTTCAGTAGGATCCCTTCTGGCAGTAATGGGATTTAGCCACCACTCTGCCTTTGGTGGATTAGTAGATTTTAGTAGATTTAGATTAGTATAAAAGATAGACTCTGATAGAGGGATAGATGGATTTAGTGAATGGTAGCATGTAACACTAGTAGAAGGATAATGTTGAAAAAATACTTAAGCCAAAAGTAGATGGATAGATAAATAGGTCTTAAGAAAATTGGCATTAGAAACTCACTGCAGGCTACAGAGAAGCCATTTTGTTTTCCCAGCTAATTTAGATATTGGAAGATCTTGTTTGGAATAAATTTGAGGACTAAATATACCTCTTCCACTCCCATAGCCATGTAATAAAGGAGCACTAGAATCACCAGGTAGAAGGGTCCTTTTCATCAGTTTGGTTGGTTCAGCAGCTTGTTGGCCGAGATCTCCATGAATTTGACTGTGTCTGGCTTGTCTGACTTCTTCCAGATACCAGCACAGATTTTTGGCCTCAAAGCCACCATTCTGACTCATGTCAAAGTGAAAACAGATCTCTGCAAATGGGACTATGTTATTTATAAATATTAAGCACAAAACAGCAGATCACATAAGTCAGTATATGGCAGATGCAATTTTGGAAACCATGACAGCCTTTAGTCTGTGAGCACTGATATCTGTTATTCTTTATCAGCATCTCACATCTGGACACTGCCATTTTCCCAAATTCTTCTGTGCAGAACTGCTCAAGCTCTGCCAGGTGTCATGAGTGAACAGCCTTTTTCAAGTCCAGCCACAAATTGTCAGTTGGACTGAGGTCTGGATTCAAACTTGGCCATATATTGCTGTTTTAAGCCTTTCCTGTATAGTTTACTTGTGTCATCTTGTTTGTGAAACTTACTATGTGGTGATATGTTTATGCTTATTTTACCGTGTTATTAAATCACCTATGATGGGCACATAACACAAAAGTTATCAACCAACATTCTAGGTTCTTTTCTTAACATGGGGATAGGAAGAAATGTCAAAAACAGCTATGTAACTGTTACCTGTAACCTCTTACTTGTCTCCCTTTTCTTATTGTACCCAATTCCAACCCTAGTGACCTCTAACAACCTGATGCCTTTTATTTTCACTCCTTTACTTCAACCCACTTTATCATCAATATTTGATTTCACAGAGTGTCCTTCATACCCTTAACGGACCAGAGCTAGACAAGAAATGAGAATCACACACTTGGCAATGCCAGTAATCAAGAACTGGACAGAGACATTGAGTGTAAAACTTTACTTGAAAATAATATTTATTTACATAATAACAAATAGCAGCAAAAAGATAAAACTTTATTTCTCCACAGGGAGATTTTTCTCTTTTAACGGAATAAAAAATACATAAATCTATACTAATAAAAGGCAAAGCCCTCACTCACTCACTCACTCACTGACTCACTCACTCACTGACTCATCACTAATTCTCCAACTTCCCGTGTGGGTGGAAGGCTGAAATTTGGCAGGTTCATTCCTTACAGCTTCCTTACAAAAGTTGGGCAGGTTTTATATCGAAATTCTACGCGTAATGGTCATAACTGGAAGCAGTTTTTCTCCATTTACTGTAATGGAGATGAGCTTCAACGCCGTGAGGGCGGAGTTTCGTGTGACATCATCACGCCTCCCACGTAATCACGCAGTACGTAGAAAACCAGGAAGACCTCAAAAAAGCGCTGAAGAAAACATGCATTATATAATTGAGAAGGCAGCGAAACAATAAGAAGTGAGCGAGTGACATATACAACCATATTAATGAGTTCTGCTACTTCGGAAACAAAGCACGATGTAAACCTACACTTTAAATTAAGTTCATAGACAGGCTGCGCTGGCGTTTGTAATTTAGTGCCTGCCCATATAAGGCCGTCCGTCAGCGGCAATCCAATAGCAAACTGCCACGGGTAAATATTCACGGGTGAAGGACTGTGCTTATGGAGAGGAAGATGAGATGGTCAGGGTGGTGTTTGACACAAACTCAGCGAAACTGCGAGAGAAAGTTTTAAGTGCCAGGACTAAGGTAACATTAAATACAGCCATGGACATAGCACGAGATGGCACCAGCACAGCTGGGAACCTTCGATGCATGTACACCGAGTGGCTCACGTGAACTGACGCAGTGCACAGATAAAAGCAACAGTTCCAAAGAGCTGAACAAAACCGAATTACACAACTGAAAAGGCAGCAAAAATATGAAGCGCCTGATAAGCATATTCATAAATCCAGCTACTGCGGAAACAAAGCACACGGTGGAAAAAGTCAATGTCCCGCTAAAGGAAGACAGTGTAAAAAAAACCCGTGCATGCAGTGTGTCAGGTCTCAGATAAAGAAGAAGACGAGCTGTTTATTGATGCAGTAAGAAACGAATCGATGAATGAAACCTGTCATCTTTACAACGATTGACAAACACGGAATGTAACTTGAACACAACACATCCTACAAATACGAACCTGATTGAAAGAAATAATGATAATCAAATCCTTGATGACAGCAACACTCAGTAACACTCACAAAACAAATACTGTATATTGACAGTCATGTTACGTTATTTTTAAAATGTTCCCTTTTCTTTTTCTAGCTTTTTTAACACACTACTTCTCGCTGCGATACGCGGGTATATATATATATATATACCGATCTACATACTCGAATAATGGATACTTTATTCGCCATCAATGATTGTTTTGGTAAAGCCATACTCAGTGTATTCATTAGATGAACGGTAAAAAAGTAAGAGCGAGGGGAGGATGACTCATTGAGGCATGCAGGCTGTAGTCTTGCGTCAACTCTATCTGAATTGCGCGATCACATTTGAAAAAATATATCTTTTCAAGTTCTATTTAGTCCATATGTGTCAAACTCAAGGGCAGGGCCACATCCGGCCCGGCGTGTAATTATATCCGACCCGCGAGATCATTTTATATACTGTATTATTGTTATTAATGGCCCGGGTATATCAAGCGCTGGTAACACAATAAACTACAGATCCCATAATGCAGCGCTTCAGCTGCCTTGCGAACACTTACGCGTTAATCAAGTCTACCTTATGATGCTGCAAGTTATTGCGAAGCTACAGTTATTGCGCACTGAGTTTGCACGGCGCTTTGATGACTTTGAAGAACAAAAAAAGTCCGTCTACATGCGGCTCGAACCTTGTGCATGTTTGGTAGCACATATCTGTGTGAGAAGCTCTTCTCAGTGATAAAGACTAACAAAACAGCACACAGGAGTCGCCTCACTGATGAGCACCTGTAGTCCATCCTTAGAATCTCCACAACACAGAACTTCACACCAAACAGAAACGAACTTGTGGCCAAAAAAAGATGCCAGGCGTCCAGCTCTAAAATGACATATGAGCAAAGACAACTGAATGATTTGATTTGTTATTGAAGTAAGAGCGGAGTCAACCGTTTTAACAAACAGCGTATTGCACTGATACGAAATAGCTGTGTGTGTATATATGTAGAAATGTATGTATATGTACATATATGTTTATATATGTGTGTGTGTATGTATGTATACATATATATATGTATTTGTGTGTATATATGTGTGTGTATGTATGTATGTGTGTGTATATATGTAGATATATATATGTATGTATATATGTGTATATGTATAGGTATGTATATATATATATATGTTTATGTGTGTGTGTGTAAATATATATATATATATATATATATATATATATATATATATATATATATATATGACAACAACACTCATCACTCACAACAGTGACAAAACAATTACAAACTGACAATCAGGTTACGTTATTTTCAAAATGTTTCCTTTTCTTTTTCATTGCTTCTTTAACACACTACTTCTCCGCTGCGAAGCGCGGGTATTTTGCTAGTAGATATATAAATAAATATATATACAAACACACTATGGTCTGAACACACACCATAATGAATAAAAAGAAAAAAAAAATAAAAGAAAGAGAAGAAAACTTCTGACTTGGCAGTCGTAGTCCCACTGAGGCATTATACAGACGTATACCTGTTGGTATAAAGGAGCTCCCATAGTGTTTCTTGACATACTTCTGCTGAATACTTCTATGGATGAAAGTTCTCATTGTTAGTGTGTCAGAGAGAGGATGAGCAGCATTGTTCATAATGGCACTCAGTTTTGTTTTCATTCTCTCCTTTGCTACAACCTCCAGGGGGAATTGAGAGTGTCTCATAACTGAGTCTTCCCTTTGTAGTTAGCTTGATGATTCAGTGGGTCTCTCTGTAGCAAGACGATTATTTGTACCAATGTAATTTGTGAAGCTTATTTCACAAATCATGCAATGCAATACAGCCGAGAGAGAGACAGCCAGGGAAAGTGACAAATGACAGTTGTAAGTCAGGTAAGAGACACAGGCATAAAAACATGTAAAGAACACAAGCAGGTTGTTTTGAGAAGTGCTGATGTCTGCTTAAACCAATATGGTTAGAGAACCCAGTGTGCATAAAGGTATTAATAACCAGCCAGTTCTGACATGAATTCTATGAATATGTAATTATGTGAGTGTTTATAATGATGAAGATCCAGCATGATGTCAGAAACATTCCTAGCTGCTGGATGGGACATCTGATTTGCCAGCATTCTCCCACTTGGCTGAGATGCTCTGGCCTAAATATGTATTTATACAGGGTTATGCATTAAATTTTTGGGAATGAATGTTACCTGTTAAAGTAAGTTAAATACATAAAACTCTTTTTGTACCATATTTCTCTCTCTTGTAATTATTTTCCACCTGGGTAGAAAAGGAATAGTACTTGGGTTCTAGTCAATTCTGCATCAAGAAACACATTTCAGGGAGATACAGCACTCTCTGCTGAATACACTCTCTTAATGTGATGTTACCAGCCCAGCACTCCATAGAGTAGAAGAGTGTACTGGCCATTACGGGGTTGTCACTTCCCATGTTAAAGGAATGCCGTCCAAAAGAGCCTGCTCTGTTTCTGAAGACCTGTCCATCCTGTCAATGATGTGGATCGAAAATTACATTGGATGGCAAACCAGTTCTAAACATTTCCAATCTGCTTTTATTCTCATGCTGGCATGTCACCCTCTCCGTCTGTGGACAAACAGCTCCTGCGGTAAAGTGAAACTGAGCTGCCTGGATGCTCGTGATCACAGGGGCAAGTAGCTGGCTAAGGGAGTGTGTAATACACCTCACTTTTATTTTCTCAATGTGTCTTGCATTTTCAGGTGTTGCAGAAATAAGGCAGCTTTCTAGTCGCCTTCATGACTCCAATCAAGTTTGCAGCCTGATTGAAGTGCATTCAAGACAAGCCAGTGCCTGTGTTTGTGTGCATTGTAATGTGTTTTGTGAATTTAAAATCCATTCAAAATCCATTTTTCCGATTTCTAGTGGTTACTATTAGTAACAAGCCAGAAGCCAGATCAATTCTCATCTTACATGAGACTAGTAACTGGTAAATAAGTAAATAAATTCAGTACAAAAAAAAAGAAACAGTGCGAGGTACAGAGCTTCTGTAAAAGGCTGCTGCTTGCACAAGGCCTGGAAGTAGATGATAACATAAGAATCAATCAATCAATCAATCAACATTTATTTATATAGCACATATTCATACAAAAAAATGTAGCTCAAAGTGCTTTACAAAATGAATAGAAAAATAGAAGACACAATAAAAAATAAACATAAGTCACCTGACACGTTATATTCCAAATCGTAACCTTAGATCTTCAAATGAGTGTCTCCTTATAATTCCAAAAGCTAAACTTAAAAGAAGTGGTGAGGCGGCCTTCTGCTGCTATGCACCTAAAGTCTGGAATAGCCTGCCGATAGGAATTCGCCAGGCAAATACAGTAGAGCACTTTAAAACACTGCTGAAAACACATTACTTTAACATGGCCTTTTTATAACTTCACTTTAACATAATCCCGATACTCTGTGTGTTCAATTCTTCATAATAACATAAGAAACATTAAGATTTGATATACTATATTAATTCCTGTGGAGAAACAGTCATTTCACATGACCATTTGGGGTCAGAGCGCAGGGTCAGCTATTGTACAGTGCCCCAGAACAATTTTGGTCAAGTGCCAAATGGAGTAGGATCCCTTCTGGCAGTAACGGGATTTGAACTATAAGAAATATAAATAATTATTCACGCAGTCTGCATTCAGTCCCAAATGGCACAGTTCCTTAGTTGTTCATTATATATCCTTAGCCAAACAATGAAAGGAAAGATATCTTGCCATAGACAGAGCTCCTTGGAAAATGTCCAGCAGTGAAGCAGATAGAGAGCTCCCCTTTAAATGACTGTGGCTCCTAACAAAGCGTCAGAAAGGTAGCAAAAAATTCTGACATATAACTGAGTTAAAACTTTACCGAAATCTGAAATAAGTCTCTTATTAAAAAGTTTCTAATAAAAAGCAGCCACTTTCTCCCTCCTTCTCATCTAATGTGAACACCTGGCTAGAAGAGCAAGCAGATTCTCAAAACACAGCCAAAGCTCACAGTCAATTCTCATGGAAATTAAAGGCTGCACTAAGCTGTATACAGACTGGCCACCCAAAACATTCAAAGGCCCTACTTTACCTTTCAGCTTTCCCAGAATACACTTCACTCTTGTTCAGTCTTTAAGTTTTTGAAGACTGCAGCCATTTACCTGAAATCAGTCAGTTGAAATGGTTCATGTATCATATCATACAATACTTCATTGTAAATGAACACACCATTTTTTAAACATCTGGCCTCCTTGGTATTATCTTATGATGCCTCTTGGGTTAGAATCTAAAATATATATCATTTGGAAGAAGATGGAGTTCTCACAGAACAACTCAACGATTGTGACTAGGATGGCAGTTGAACCCAGAATCCTGAAAATGTAAAGAAAAAGCATTAAATTCTACACCAACAAGTTGATGTAGTCTGTTCAAAATTATAGCATAAGAGAAATTGAGGAGAGTCAAGTATTCTGGAATTGAACGTGCTTCTGATTTCCACAGCATGAAAGACATAATAAAAAAAAGCTGACAGGATGACAGAAACAGCAATTGATCTTGTGAATTTGCAGATCCTAGGACTGTTATCACTTTGTCACTTTTCAAAAATCACTACTGTAGCATATTTATTTGCAGTAAGAGGCAAGAGACATTGACAAGGCCACAGTACTTCCGAACCCTGCCAATACAGCATATTTTGCTATAAGTCACTGTCTACACAGCCACATTCAGATCTGCTCTCTTGTTTTGCAATGTGGTACTGTTGTACTTTTTTTTGTTTTCCATCCCCTGAGAGTGTTGCCATATAATGTCAGAAACAGTAATAAGAAAAAGAAGGATTATCTAATACCCAGAGGTCAGCGACAGAAAAATAAGTTGCACCTCATGTCCTTCTATACACGACATTCACTAATCCTAAACCAGAGTTTTATCTTAATTTGCATCACACTCTGATTGTGTGTATTTTTGACTGCTGAAAGACATTGAACAAGCCAAACTTATTTAGCATTTTAATAAAAGGCAAATTTACATTTCACTGCCAGGGCCGGATTTAGACTTGATAAGGCCCTAAGCTATTTGAGACATGGGGCCCTTTATAAGTCCAGATATTCTATGTAAGTGCCAAATATGATTTTCCGATACCTAGAGGTTTAAACTGAAATACAATTAAGAAGTACATAGATAGTGAAATAATAAATGCTTAACTTAAAATAATTTTTATTCATAATAAACTTAAAAATGCAAAATCTGGTAAAAAGAAACAAAAGTTCTTTTAAAAGGCACAATGTACAAAGGTTTATTATCTAATATCTTGAAACATGGTATAAGGATTAAGGAATTATATTAAACTAAAATACTTTCTTTCTTGCCTTTGCCAGAGCAACGTCACTGATGACATCATCAAATGATAAACTGCGTAGTTTGTCACTTTCTATGCACATGAGACTGAGGGAACATAATTTATCTTGTGTCATTGTTGTTCTAAATTCATTTTTTATTCTCTTCAGCTGAGAAAAAGATCTTTCTCCAGAGCAATTTGCAACCATCATACATAGAAACAATCTCAAAATTGCTTCTACATTAGGGAATGCTGTTTGGACACGATCGGTAAATATTACCCTATACAGATCCTGATGTGTCAGACTATCATGTTCCGCTGAACCATGGGCTTGACTATGTCTAACATATTGGTGAAAATGCTTGACTTCTCCTACAAGATTCATGTCCACATCTTCAGGATATGTTTGGCATAAAGCACTAACTCCTTCACGAATCTCTTCTTCTGTAGCTTCTAATTTTGTTAGGAATGAAAAATTTTTGGCAGCATCATTGTATATTGAGGCCCTCTGTGCCAGACTTGACTCTAATGCGTCCATCACAGGTATAAATGTTTTAATTCTGAACTTGTCTCTTGGCCCAAGGTTCTCTAAAGCATCATCTTCATCATTATTGATATGCCTTCTTCTATAACTGCTTTTCTTGTAATCAACATCAGGCAAATTTTCCTTTGCTTTTTCTTCAAAATGATCGAACATATCCCTGGAACCTTTAACAAAATCCGAAAGTGAAGCATACGATTTCCTACATACATCTAGACTAATTTGGGGGTCTTGCAGTGATTGACTAGTCTTGTGAAATTCATCCAGCAAATAACTCCATAAATATAACATAACCATAAATTCAAACTCCTCCATTTTATTCAAAATGTTTATGGCTTGATTTCTTGTTTCGCCTTTCTCTGTAGTATCAATATGCAGCTGATGCAATGCAGAAATTATTCCATCATAACTATCAAGTATTGCACTTGTGGCCATTGAATGTGCTTCCCATCTAGTCTTTGACAAAGACTTTGGAACTATTGAATCATCTTTGAAGAAAGACAACAGTACTGCCCATCTATGTGTAGATGATGAAAAGAAATTATATATTTCTTGAACAATTCCAAAAACGTTTACTGCATCTAAACAACAGTCAGCTGCTGCTCTACCAACAAAATTCAGGGAATGACCAGTACATGGAATATACATAGCATACTTGTTAATCTTCAATATTATTTCTTGTATACCCTTGTATTTGCCAGACATATTGACAGCATTATCATATGACTGGCCTCGACACTTACTAAAATCTATTTTACACTCATTTGTAAGGTAGTTGTGCACCATCTTAGCCATACTTTCCCCTGTGTGGCTACCCATCTCTAGGAAAGTTAGAAAATGTTCGATAGGGAGCCCATCATCTGGTGAAACATACCTCACAATAACAGTGAGCTGATCAATATGGGACCGGTCTGGAGTAGAATCTACAGATAAACTGAAATATCCTGAAGTTCTTAAATTATCCAAGGTTGAGTCTCTTACTTTATGTGCCATAATTTGGATAAATTCATCACATATTGTTTTAGAAAGATAAGATGTGACACCTGATCCTTTATTCCCAAAGTTTTTTATATGGGTTGCTAGAAAAGGAATAAAATTTTGCTATAAGTTCGAGTAATCCAAGGAAATTGCCACTGTGAGGAGAACCAAATGTTTCTTTATCTCCTCTGAAAGGTAAACCACGCTCTGCCATAGTAATTATGATTGCCACAACTCGTTCAAGACCATTTTTCCAGTACTGCCGTTTATTATTTATCTGTTCTGCTAGTTGGCAGTCAATTGTTGAGCCACGTCTTCTTGTAAGATATGTTACCGAAGCTGTTCTACGGTCTACAGAGTTTTCATGACTTTGAACTAAATAGGTGTTACGCCAATCACAAAATCCATCGGATGATAATGGTGTAGAAGAATTTGAAAAGAGTTTACACACGAAACAATATACACGACCAGTTGCTGGCGAATATACTAACCATTCTCTGCAATATTTTTCACCATTAGCCCGTTTGGGATAGAACAAGCCTTTTGAGCAATATATGTCTTGGTTTGCAAAAAGCTTCCTTGATTTTGTAAATGAGCCATGTGAGTGCTGAGATTCTGACGGACCTTTTTCTACCCAGTATAAAATCTCACCTTTACTTAAATCACCCCATAGCCCAACATCATTCTGTTTGTTTTTTGATACTGAATCTTCTCTGCTTGTACTACTCTCTGGTTTATAAATCTTAATATTTGTTGCTTCATTCATTGAAGTAGATTCTATACAACTAGATGTACCAGGTTCTGTATCAGGAATAGGATGAATATCCCGTGAGTGAGTCACTGTGGTAGAGGCTTTTGGTTCATCTGGCCCCTTATCTATCTTTGTTAAGAAACTTTCTAATTTTGGTAACTTGCTATGCTCTTCTTCAGCTCTCTGCTTCTTTTCCGCTTTTGAGCTCCACTTTTATAACTTCTGGTTGACATCTTGCAAACTGTGGGCAGAATATTTAATATAACTATAAACATACATTTAAAAGTAATATAATGCACAACATTTTTTATTGAAAATTTCCTGTGATATTACCACTACTTACCAGCAAGCAATATTTTTATAATAAGTAATGCAAGCAAAGAGAAAATTAACAATATCTTCTCAAATTTTAATAGTTTAACTAATTAAATTAAAGAAGAAAAAGCAATAAACATATACATTAATACTTAATTTAATACAATCAAAACAAAATACAGTGGTACCTTGGTATACGTCTGCTTTGGAATAAGTCCAACTTGGTATACGTCCTGTTTAGAGGCAAAATATTTTGCTTGGTATACGACCTTTGTTTGGAATACGACTCGTGTGCTAGAACAACACGTGTGGTATACCGGGCGCGCGCCTTCAAAAAAAAGGGCCAAGTTTTAACCTGTACAGTAATCCCTCGCTATATCGCGCTTCGACTTTCGCAGCTTCACTCTATCGTGGATTTTATATGAAAGCATAACTAAATATATAACACGGATTTTTCGCTGCTTCGCGGGTTCTGTGGACAATGTGTCTTTTTACTTCCTGTACATGCTTCCTCAGTTGGTTTGCAAAGTTGATTTCATACAAAGGACGCCATTGGCGGATGACTGAGAAGCTAACCAATCAGAGCACGCTGGTAAGTTCTCCTGACTGAGAAGCTAACCAATCAGAGCACGCAGTTAAGTTCCTGCGTGCTGAATGCAGTGTTAACCAGGAAGTCTCGTCTCGCTCATTCAGCATCAACGTGTTTCGCTGTTTAGAGTTAACTTTTGTGCTCTTTTGTGTTTATCTTTGTGCATAGTCAAGTCCTTCATTATGGCTACAAAACGATCTGCTACTGCTTCAGGGGCCGTGCCCAAGTGCAAACAGAAGATGTTAATGATTGCCGAAAAGGTAAACGTTTTGGATTTGTTGAAGGCTACGATTCTTTTTATTTAAAAAGTAGGAAAGGAATATAAGATCTACGGCCGCAGTGTCCTTTTAACCAGGGTGCAAAATGAGTTGTAAGTGGATGTAATAAGGCAGTAGTCTGGATGTAATCTGCTTTAGGGATTTGGATTGAAGACTGCCAGAAGAAGAACAACGGTAGTGCTTCACAATCGCCTGAATTGGCTTCTTTGGAAGGGCGGTAACGCTCTCCTTTGTTGTACAGTAAAATTAAACTCATTGTTATCGGACAAATCATTTTCATTTATTTCATCTAATTGCTTTTGTATCTATGTATTTTAGTATTAAGCAGTGTTAAATTATTTTATACAGCCCCATCAATGTACTGTATAATATGCCAATAACAATAGGATTTTTTTTTTATGGGAACGAATTAATCATTTTCCCATTATTTCTTATGGGAAAAATTTGTTTGGTATAAGTCCTGTTTGGTATAAGTCCAAGGATCTGGAACGGATTAAGGACGTATACCAAGGTACCACTGTAATATGTATTTTTAAGTTTATATATTAAGTTTATATATTAAACTTACAATTTGATATTATATTGACAAAAAAAAATGTTAAAAATATATGCTATAATTACAGCTACAGGTGTCCGCATAGGATCGACCTATCTATAAACTTTAAATATCAATTCTAATGTTTTATCACTTAAACCTATTTAGGACAATATGTCATTAATTTCAATATGATTTACCAATTTTTATTTAAAAAAAATTGTTATCATGCAAAGTCTACTGTTATTTTGACTTTAAAATATAGAAAACATGGTTCTCTATTTTCTATATTTTTTTCAATTTCAATACGATCGCAGAAAAATGATTGCATGCAACACCTGTACTAACCATGTTAATTATGCACAACTATCCAACAAGATTTTTTATCAAAATATTGTAAAAAAAAAAAATTAAATGCGGTAGAAAATATTCTTGCATTAGTTATGTTATGTGCGTACTTATGTAAAATGCACTTACCTGAAATGTAACTCAGGTAGGACACAAAAAACTACTTTTCAAAATAATGTCAACAATCAAATTATCAAAGAAACACACACTGCAAATAAAAGGTCAGAATAGTGTATCATTTGCCGGCTCACTCGAACTACAAAAGATCAGCACATGCTCGAGTGTAGAGGAGGAACACAGGAGAATCCCCGTGTTTATAGTAAAAGAAATTATATACTCTAAAATTTAGAGTCTAAACGTTCCATTTCTATTGTGAAATAATAATGAAATAATTTTTAAAATTACAGAAATTACCGGCATTTACTGTCGAAATTTATCAGTAATTTCGGTAGTCATAATTACCGATAATATTGGTTAACCGGTTATCGGTAATGCAAACCCTAGGCACAATAAGCGCTCTGTTCTTCGAAAAGACACGCAAAAAAATTGGGTGAAGAATATTGGACGTCCCGGACGTGCGGCATTGGGACAAATAATGCTGTAGTATATTTAAGTATATATGACAATTGCTCACTCGGACAATTTGTTTTGGGGGCCCCCAAGAAGGCGGGGGCCCTAAGCTATAGCTTGTGTAGCTTATACGTAAATCCTGCACTGTTCACCGCCAAGGATTTCAATCTTTATTGTTTAAGCAAACAAAAAAAGAAAACTTAACAATGCTTACAGTGTGAATAAGTTGTTTTTTAAGTTGGCAAGATTGTCAGCATTTTTAGAATGCATAGTAAAAGACATAAAAAATGGTGAAAATGTACAGATGTACAGGCATTGTGGGGTCAGAAAGTACTCAAAACCTTCTGCACACTTTATTGAATATAGAATTTACACAGAACGTTTATTTATTTTGACTCCAGGTGGAAATTTGGCTTTTACAAAAGCTCTTAGAATAAATAAATACATAAATAGACAAATATATATATATATATTGTCACACATGTGCGATTGGGAGACAGCTAAAGGGCCTGAATGATAGTAATTCCACACCAGACTAGGGGATGGTGGGGTCCACTGACTGTTTCTCTTAATCCCTTGCAGACCATTCTTGGGAAACCCCACAGGGTTCCGGCGCCAATGATGATGTCACTTCCGGGTCTGGTGCCACTGATGATGTCACTTCCAGGTCTGACTACCACTGATGACATCTTTTCCTTTACTTGGTATATAAAGCCCCAATCTTAACTACATAGCTCAGTTCTGTTTTGGACTTGTATCTGTGAACACCTCTCTTCAATTTAAACCAATTTTGCAGCCAAGTAACAATATGTGGGTGGCTGCTGAAAACCTTTTCGATGACATTGTGTCATTCTTGTGACAATATTTATATACTGTGATGTGTGAGTCCATGTTTTGCACCCCAAAACATGAGGTTGAGTCACAGTACTTTAACAATACCAAATTTATTCAACTTGAAATAGGAACAGCACAGTTATTTATTGTATCAGGATCTACCACTCTCCTATACACAGACACAGCAATCTGACAGGATCGTGACCAGGTTAATGGCCAAGTAATACTGTTCTCTGCGGTTGCCCTGGTGACTGAGATGCTGTTTTCCACAGACTTGATGATCGTGCTTCGGGATGCTCTTTGGCGTGTTGTCCCATTGGGGGGAGCCCAAAAAGAGTTTAGAAACCTTACAATATATATATATATATATATACAGGTATATATACGTATATATATCTCATATATAGGGCGAAACGTGTGTTGTGTACTCTTTGTATTATTTGGCACAAAACTTCTGACTTGTCAGTTCCAGCCACAATGAGGAATTATACAGGCATATTGCTGTTGATATAAAGGGATCTCCCATAGTGTTTCTTGACACACTTCTGCTGAATAATTTGCAGAATTGTTCATAATGGCACTTAATTTTGTTTTAATTGTTTCCTTTACTACGGCCTCCAGGAGGTCCAGAGTGTGTCTCATAACTTACCTTGCCCTTTCAGTGAGTCTCTCCTGAAGTGATGTTGCCAGCCCAGGACATTGGCCATCACAGAGTTGTAGAAGATGTGAAGGATATCACTTTCCACATTAAAGGAATGCAGTTTCCTAAGAAAAATGAGCCGGCTCGGCCCTTTCTTATAAAGTTGCTGTGTGTTCTGAGTCCAGTCCAACCTGTTATTAATGTGGACCCCCAAGTACTTATATGAGTGGACCACGTCTACATCCACTCCCTGAATAGTAATTAGACAGAGTCTCTTTGGTGTAGTGAAGGTCAATAACCAGTACCATGGCTCAATAATTGTGAAATGGATGATGTTTGTAGCCACAAGGACTCTTCTTAGAGTTGCCCATCTGGAAAAAATGAGTAACTGGGCAAGAAGGTCCTTGTTCATAGAGGTGACCAAGACCCCAGTGGTCACTCTAATATAGCTTCAGAACTCCTCTGTTGAGATGGGAGAACCTTTTGGAAGGACAACCAACTCAGCAGCGCTCCATCAATCAGGTGCTTAGGCTGATGGAAGCCACCCTTGCCAAATGACATCTAAAGGTATGTGAGAGCATTAGAAAAATATTCTCTGCTCTGATGTGAAAAAACCTGAATTCCAAGAATAATTTCTGATGAATATCAGGCATTGCTCATCCCTACACTAAATCATGGTGGTGTCAGTATCAAGATATGGGGTACTTCTTAGTGGCAAGGGCAGGGAGATTGATCAGAACTGAGGGAAAGATGAATGCAGCCAAATACAGAGAACTCTTTGAAGAAAACCTACTGCAGAGTGCACACAACCACATACTGGGACAACAGTTCACCTTTCAGTGTGACAATGACCCAAAGCATACAACCAAGACAACACTGGAGTGGTTTCAAGACAAGTCTCTTGATGTGCTTGTGTGGCCCAGCCAAACCTCATTAAAAATCTACTGTGAGACTTGAAGAAAAATTGCATTTATAATAAAATAAACCCATTGCATCAGATACCTTTCTAAGAAATGAAATTGAAGAAATTCATGCATTCATTCATTCTTTTTCTAAAAACATTTGTACATCCATTACCTGAACCTACTTAATCCAGATTCACATATTTGGACACACTGGAAGAATCAACCCTGGATCCAAGGAGATGCTTTTACACACTCATGCATGCCTGGGTTCTTTAAATTTGCAGTTCAGCATACAATGCATGCCTTTTGGCTGTGACAAAAAATGTAACGTAAATAATGAGTTTAATGTAAATAAATTTATTTATTTAATTTATTTTGTTTTTACTGCGGTAGGCTGGCGCCCTGCCTGGGGTTTCCTTCCTGCATTGCGCCCTGTGTTGGCTGGGATTGGCTCCAGCGGACCCCCATGACTCTGTCGTTAGGATATAGCGGGTTGGATAATGGATGGATAGATGGATTCTGTTTTTACTTTCTCGTATACATAGTATAGGAAAAAATTAGGGAAAATCTGACCTCGAGATTTGATGAATCTTGAAGTTTTAAACCTTTCTGAGTCCGAAAATACAATGTCTTTCTTTGTTTAAACACAATAACTCAAAAACGCTTTGACCTCGGTCAATGAGATTTAGTACACCTACGTTATATCAAAAATAAGGAATCATATCAACGTTTGGGTGACTTCGGGCAAACGGAAGTGGTACCTTAACTGAATACCTTAGCAAATTTTCAAGTAAACTATGGTTATAATTACAAATAGACAATTCAAATTTTTTGTAGATATTCATAATTATTAAAAAGGAAACAGATTTGAAATTTGAAAAGAATTACTCAACTGGAAGTATTATTGTATTGAAACAAATCATCCAAAGTTTTTGTGTCATGGAAATATAAATGTGTACATGATATTAAACAATGTATTCAATATAACACATATTATTCAATAACCATTATTAATTTTATTTTAAGTTATACATCATCAGTTTAACAATAACATATAAACATTGAACATGTCATGTAAATATAAAGATGTAATGGGAACAATAAGCTGCTATGTCCCAGACATTTTCTGGTGAGACATTTAATTTTGTGACTTTTTTTTGTGATTGTGTACCAATATTATAAATTAGATATGATGAGAAACAAAGAGATATGATATTTGAGAAATATTGCTCAACTGGAAGTGGTTCTGCCTTTTACACTATCTCAGTATATGATGAAGTCAAGGATAGCACATTCCCAATTTTAGTGAGTTTTAAGCTTATTGAATTATTAAGTAATATGCCTTGCATATACATAAAGACATCAATTACCATTAAAGAATTACTACACACTAAAAATATATATATATTTTTAGTTGTTACCTACCCCATGTAGTTTGTAGGGATGGGTGAGAATCAATTTTTATGCCATGTTTTCTTGGAGATAATAGGCAATACTATGGAAAGTGATCTCTCCATCCATATCTCTGACATGCAGAGGAATTTAATTCATTTGTAACATGCATTGTTTTTCAATTTAAGCAAAACATGCTGCAATTCAAATAAAAATCGTATCCCAGACATACCTTTCCAAATAAAACTATCTAAAATATAGCAGGTATCGGACCCTAATTGTGAACAATGCCAGGTTGCTCTGGCCTCACTTGGGCATATGTTTGGGGACTGTCCAAAGCGCTTTTTGGAATTTTTTTTTTTCTTGTCCATGAGATAGTGTAGGATGTCCAGTCACTTGCAAATTCTCTCACAGCAGCATTTGATGTTATTTTAGATGAGCTTTGACTATCTGGTGATCAACTGACCATTATTTCCTACACTTTGTTGTTAACGCATCAACTAATTCTGCTTTATTGGACGACTCCTAATGCACCTTCTATAACTCAATGTATGATTATTGGCTGTATTGTATGGTATTTGGTGCTTGGTTTTTTGATTAAAAATCCATTATTTGAACCCATGAACATGTTAGACATTATTGCATCTGGGGTTTGGGGCTCGGTAGCACCCCCTACTGGTTATACTTTATACCACTGAAAAAACAAGTGGGAGATGATGAAGGCCTTAGGGACAGCCAGTAACCTGTTTAATGTGGAAAAGTATGTAAAAAATAAAAGTACAAACAACAAAAGGAATTATGGGTGACGCTGATCTGGTACTGCCTCTCTCCCTGTGTGCTTGTTTTCAATCTCTCAGAGCTTTGAACTCTTGTGAATCCAGTTTACAGATAACACCGTCTTCAGCTGCTTCTGTTCTTTAAGTAGCCTGCAAGGCAAAAGAGTCGGGACCACTGGGGCCGACCTAGAAGTGATGTCAGCGGACTTTGCTCTTCAGGCTGTGGGTGAAAAAGAAAAGGCCTTTCCCCAGATGCTGATTTGTGAGTCATTACCTCAGAATTGTCACTTGGATGCTTCCCATTCATGCATGTGTAACAATTACTGTAATATAAAATATCTGTAGTGTATTGATTTAGAACAAATACAATTTTAATGACAGAGAACAGTGTGGACCTCCTCATTTAGTGTAAGTAACTCACTGTTTGCATACATGAGACTACCTTAAAGTGGGGGGTACTGTAGCTCTCCAGAGTCTCATTCTTGCATTGTGCCACTGCTGGTAGGAAAGGTTTTACCAAGAAAAAATCTTTTGACGTGACAAGACTTTTTAGGAGACGAGAATTTTTGGAAAATATTTTTTCCAATCCCGCGAGAGGAGAATGTTGCCATGGGATTTTTTCAAGTCCTGCCCTCCGATCAACCATTTTCGAACCAGACCACGGTACTCTTACCTCACAGACTTGTGAATGCTTTTGTCAGACACACTTCCTGAGCTCTCAGCTTTTAACAAGAACTTACAATATCATAAGAATATCTACAACCGTTAACACCAACCGGTCTTCCACTGCACGAATTACTGTAGAAAGAAGGATGTATCCAAGAAAGGTAATGGAGAAAATCTTCTGCAGATAAAATTAGACATCAAAGGAGATTTGTATTAAAACGTTAACATTTTACCATTAGAATAGCTTTTGGAAAGACAATTAACAAATCTCAGAGCCAAACATTTGAAAAAGTAATTTTATTTGATAGAGAGAAAGAAACGAAATTCAATCACGGGCAGTTATACGTCGTGTTGATGCAAATGTAACACTTCACATGAAACTTAAAATCTGTTTAAATTGTACATCCGTATCCCCATACGTGAGCGGCAGAACCACAAAGAGGTTATCGTGCAGTGCTGGCCTGGGCGTTGGCGCGCGAAGTGAGCAGGGGACAAAGCCTTCTAGTAATAAAAAAAAAAAAACAATTGTCAGAAAATGAAGACTAGCTGGATAAAAGAAAGGATTTTTAATGATCACAATTGTTTCATTGAACTACCAATTGTTTGTTGTAAAGGGTAGTCTGGTCAAAAGAATAGAGTATTTTAAGAACTTAGCCTGAATATACATTAAATTTTAAAGGCTGGGGATTAAAACTTATTTACATTTTTGCATGAAGTTTAAATTGAAGTAGTTGCTTACCATCTTTTTTAGAGTTTTTTAAAGTGCATTTGCAAAACCAGTTAATTTAAAAGCTGTTTAAAAGGACATATGAAAATGCTGATATCAGAAAAAAAGGTTCTATATTAATTAAAAGTCTGCTTTGCTTTCATCTTGCCAAGCAGCATGGAGCCTGTTAAGTCTGTGCTGACTAGAAATTAGAATATTACATCTCTCTCATCAATAAAATGAATCAATTTGATGATTAACTCATTGAATAATGGAGCACAAATATGTGCGTGTGTGCTTTGGTTTTCCAATAATAATGAGGATGAGTCAGTTACCTACAGTGCTGTGTTCAATGTTTGAGGTAGACAAGGAAATATATAATCTATAGATGGGTATTTATGACATTGGATAAAAGATGAGTAAAGGGCTATATAACAGAGAGACAGACAGTTAGTCTATTTGAATCCACTGAGCAGAAATACACGTTTTGTAGCAGCAATATAATACAAAACAGAGACTATGAAATGCAAGACAATGAACAATATATAGCACCCTGAAGAAATATCAGCCCTATGTCTGTATGTGTTAAAAATGGCCTATCAATTACCAGAGGGGGCATTACACTGCCTATAAAAAGTATTCACCTCCTGAGAAGTTTCACATTCTGTTGTTAAAAATTGAATCACAGGGGAATTAATTTGGCTGTTTTGATATTAATAAACAGAAAAATAAAGTGCAAAGTGGTTTAAATTAATTACACATATCAAACACTGAACAATTGATCACTAAGTATTCACCACCTTCAAGTTGGCATTTAGTAAAAGCACCTTTGGTAGCCATGACAGGTCTTTCTCTCTCTCTGCCATCTTCGCACATTTCCATACTGCCATTTTTCACCATTCTTTCTAAAACTGCTTGGCATTATTGGCTTCTCTATGGGAAGCTCTTCCTTCTTCATTCCTTGGAAGAAGTGATTGGTGTTATTTGTGCTTCACTAGTGTGCAGGTGAGCTGTCTGGATGTGTGTGGTGTAGTGGAGCTGCAGGAAGAGCAGGTACCTGCATGGGTACTATTGGATGTTCTTAGAAACTTTACTTCATGTTTCCTGGTCCTTGGCAGCCTCATATATATAATATAATTTATTGATCCCAAAGGGGAAATTTTCTTTTCATATGGCCTTTGGGGGTCAGAATGCATTGTACAGCACTCCTGGAGCAATTTTCAGGTTAAGGACCTTGCTTAACACTAGAATTACCAGAGCCTACGAAAAAACTCAATAATCCATCTCACCTTAAATCGCTTTTCACCTCTCCGTCAGCGTCCTTTATCTTGTAAATGTGTGGATAAGCACCAAACAGCAAGCAGCCTGCTATCACATCCCCCCACCCTGCACAGTTTTCTCAGCTCAAGTCTGTTTACCTGCTTGTCAGTTGCTTAGAGTTGTAGAGTGAGAAGTCAAGGAAAATGACACCTTTTATAAATACTATATCGTTATTTGGAACACTTGCATTTCATGTGTGTTCTGTGTCTACAATGATCTATGCACAGTAAACACATTGTTAAAACATTTTTCATGTTTTAGTAATAATTGACAAAATGTTGACATAAAGTATATAATGTGTGAAGCCTGAAGTCCAAATATCAAAGAAACACTTTCACAAAAGGTACAAATATAACAGGGCAAGTGCACTTTTATTCAAAACTATAACTGCAGAAAAAAAAGCCACGTTAGTGTGCGACATTGACACGTGTACTACGACAGCTTTGGTGGCGCAACGGTATCAACTGCTAACTGGGATTCAAAAGGTCACGAGTTCGATCCTGCACGACTCTGCTTTGAGAAATGAACTATTCTTATTCTTACTATTTTAGAATAAAAACATACATTTGATTTCAGTCTGTAACAGCCGGTGTAATTTACGATACCTGTAAAGGTTAGCTTTGTTTTTTTTTATTCAGTTTCATTCTCTGCTGTTTTCACATAAAGACGTACTATAGCTCTGCAGTGTACTTGTGACTGCATTCTCGTACCAATGCTTGTGAACTGAAGTGTCTGCGTGCACTTTTCGTGACATTACACGTGTATTTTTTGAGCATGCCTGTGTCGCTCAAACACAGGAAGCGCTGCAGCGTACTTGTGACTTGACGCTGTAGGAAGTAAGTAACTAAATCCAAATAAATAACATATAGCACGGAACGGAAATCAGCAGTTCTTAGCATTGCACCATGCAAGCTGTCGTATCAACTGCTTACTGTAACTTGCTTTCTTTTTTCTTCGGTTATAGTCTTGAATAAAAGCGTACGTGTTTTGTTATACTTGTACATCAACATTTATATGTTACATAAAAGCCAGATCGAATGTTATTTATTTGGATTACACGTGTAATATTAACACATCCACCCTGCGGTGGCGGGGTGCACTGATCCTCTTTTTAAGTCTCCTGCAGAATTTCCCAGGAAATCCCACCAGGAGCCGATGCCTCAGCTCAGAGTACGTCACTTCCTGTCCTTGCCCCAAGGACAACATCACTTCCTGTCCCAGCCCTGTGGACGACATCACTTCCTCAAATCTCTTTATAAAACCACACTCCCCAGTTCTGTTTTGGACTCTGTCTTGTAAACACTACTCGCTTCACAAACCTTTTAACTTTTGCAGCCAGGAACATATTGTACGGGTGGCTGCCCCAAACCTTTGTATGTATATATATATATATATATATATATATATATATATATATATATATATATATAAAATATATATTGTGGCATATGGCCAGCAGGCCATACTCCCAGGCCTCCAGATGGAGCCCTCCCTGCAAGATGGAGGTGCCCCGAATTCTAGCAGGGCCTCATGGACCTTGGAGTGTTAATGCACAGCCCTACTGGATACCATGGGGGCCGCCAGGGGATGCTGCAATGAGGCCCAGGGACTTTTATTTGCCTTATAGCCCGGAAGTACTTCTCAATCGAGGGGGACAGAGGAAAGTACTTCCGGGCTGAAGAAACTGAGTTTTACCCGACCCCAAAAGTGTTATAAATTCACATGGACTGAGTATAAAAGGACTGTGGTAGATCCCAGCAGTGAGCCAAGTTGGGAGGAAGGGTAACTGAGCTGCTGGGAGGTGTGGAGGTTTGTGTTATTTGGATTGTATTATTGGTTACTGATTGTTTATTTAAGTATAGTGGAGGAGGAGGTGCTTGTGCACATTATTATAATTAATAAAGTCTGTCTGGCGTCTGGTCTGAGGGTTCAAGGGGATGACAGCACCCCCTATCTTTCACTATATATATATATATATATACACACCCACACACACACACACACATTGGAGTATGTAGAAAAAACTCTTAAGCAAGAAGTAGATGGATAAATAATCAGGGCTTAAGCAAAGTGGCAGTAGAAGCTCTCTGCATGCTACAGGGAAGCCATTTTGTTTTCTCAGGCAGTACGAAAATTTTCTGTTCTATTTTTTGTCCCAGGTGAATTGAGTAGATCTTTTCACAGAAAATACATTTTTATTCTGAATTTTACTTAATAATAAAGTGCCTTTAATTTAAATATTAAAATAACACCATGATTTACAGTTACATCAGGAACAAATGTACCTATTATCACTGTGGCAGTCAATGTGTTCATGTGAAGATCTTTGCAAAGTGGTCTAAAGTAATTATAAGTATAAAACACAAAATAGCAGATCACATAAGTATTCACCCACTTCAAGTCTGTATTTAGTAGATGGGAACCCTGACAGCCTTGAGTCTGTGTCCTTAGGTCCCTCTCTCTCAACTATGCACATCTGCACACTGCCATTTTTCCGCATTCTACTTTGCAATAAAGCTCAAGCTGTGTCATGTTGCATGGCGGTCATGAATGAACAGCCTTTGTCAAGCCTAGCCACAAATTCTAAACTGGATTAACATCTGCACTCTGACACGGCCACTCCAGGACATAACATTGTTCTTTATAAGTGATTCCTGTGTAGCCTTGGCTTTATGCTTAGGTTCCTCTTGCTGGAAAATAAATCTTCTGTCAAGGCATTAGTCTTTTGCAGATTACATCAGGTTTTCCTCCAGGATTTCCCTGTACTTTGCTGCATTCATTTTCCCCTCTACCCTCACCTTCCTTCCACAATCTGCAGCATTACATTCAAAGCATCACACTGGGACCACCATGCTTCACGTGAAGATAGTGTGTTTTTAATAATGTGCAACATTTCACATAGCATTTAGTCTGATGAACAAAAACCTTAATTTTTGTCTCATCGGACCATAGGTCCTTCTTCCAGCTGATTTCAATGTATCCAAAGTACCTTCAGCTGAGATGGGATGTGCATTTTTTAACAGTGCCTTCTTCTTTGTCACTTTCTCATCAAGCTACTACTGGTAGCGCACCAGTTTTTGTCTGCACAGCCTCTCCAATCTAAGCCGCTATATCTTGAAACTCTTTCAGAGTTCTGAGACGTCTCTTGGTGGTCCCTCTGACTAGTTTTATTCTTGACAATCTCTCTTTTCTCTTATTGGACTAAATTTGAAAACAAAATGGAAAATGTTGGCAGAAACATTTAATGATAGTAAAACTATTTTAATTTATTAGAGTGTCAAAGGCACAGTGGGCATCTAAAAGTAGTTTTCTCATGGTTGCTATTTTCGTGAATGCACTGTCTGCAGGATCCCCAGAATGAAAAAAGGAAGCTGAAAAATGAAAAGAAGGCATAACACACAAATACAAGAAATGAATGAACTAATCTCAGTTTAAATACTTAACTCAGACATTATAGTGCAGTCCTCCACTTGCAAAGTGTTGGTGTTTGGTGTGGAAAGGCGCTATTCAAAATAAAGCTTGTCTATTTGTTATTGGGACTGCTTTTAGTTCACATTAATTCAGCTAGAGAAAGATCTGTAGAAATTTTGCCTAGTGTTTACTCTGAATTTTAGACATAATGAAAAACAGAAAGTTCAAACGGTCATGGTAGCTTACCAATATAAGTACTACTCAGTATTACTCAGACAGTATTACTCAGACAGTATTACTTACATGCAACATTAAAATATGACAATTTGGAAAATGAGGATTTCTCCATAATTTAAAACAATACATTACTTCCAAGACTACAGGCCAGGACTAGAACAGAATAAGCACAACGCATACTGGATATCATTTTAATAATTAGAAAATTAGCTTTCGCTATACTATATTTAGCATCTACACAATATATTATACAAGGTGTTTTTGAACACTACATATTGTGAATGTGATTTCCTTTGATTAATCTTAAACATGATGTATAAACAGAAACAGTTTGATGTATGCTGTGGTATTTAAAAAAAACCTTTAATGCTATTGCCTGCGTAATGAAAATGACAAAAAAATGACTTTTAATGTAACTTAACGTTTCAGTTTTGGATTTTACTTTTGATGTGTTACTAAACATTTCTTTGATTTTATATATATATGTACTGTATATACTGTATATCTAGGAAGCACGTTTAATTGTATTTTCCTTTATTCACAGTTTTGATTTCCAAGCCACAAACTTGAAAGTTGCCGTCAAGGTACTTCTCAGTTAAGCCGGGCCTCTGACATATAATCTTTCACCCTTGTTTCCCACCAGGTGGTGGCCGGGACACCTTGGGGTTACAGTGAGGGGTCATAACCCCATGACTGATGCAAATCTTCGAAGAAATTTGGATCAGCAATCCTATTTAGTATAAAGTTGTTTTTTTTTTCTTATATTACATTAAAAGTAAACTTTGAAAAATTACATGGACAAAGCAGGAAGACAGAGCTACAATTTAAAAATAATGAGTTGAATGAAATACCACAGTCTGATCTATCTGTAGACAAACACAACACACATGTTGTGATGGTTAACACATTTGCCCTCTAAGCAAGATGTCAATCCATCCATTATCCAACCCGCTATATTCTAACTACAGGGTCACGGGGGTCCGCTGGAGACAATCCCAGCCAACACAGGACGCAAGGCAGGAAACAAACCCCGGGCAGGGCGCGCGCACACACACACACACACACACCAAGCACACACTAGCGACGATTTAGAATCGTCAATGCACCTAACCTGCATGTCTTTGGACTGTGGGAGGAAACCAACGCAGACACGGGAAGAACATGCAAACTCCATGCAGGGAGGTCCCAGGAAGTGAACCCGGGTCTCTTAACTGTGAGGCAGCAGCGCTACCCACCGCGCCACCATGCCAGTAAGCAAGATGTTCAGACTTGATTCCTGCCCAGTACATTTAACTTTTTCCTTAATTTAATTTTGTCATATTGACACTGGAGTTATTTATCATAAATTGGGGCTGTTTGCATGAGGATTGACTTTAAAGTTCTGCTTATGGTTTATAAAGCCTTAAATAATCTCGCCCCATCTTATATATTGGAATGTCTCACACCTTATATTCCAAATCGTAACCTCAGATCCTCAAATGAGTGTCTCCTTAGAATTCCAAGAGCAAAACTTAAAAGAAGTGGTGAGGTGGCCTTCTGCTGCTATGCACCTAAAATCTGGAATAGCCTGCCAATAGGAATTCGCCAGGCTGATACAGTAGAGCACTTTAAAACACTGCTGAAAACACATTACTTTAACATGGCCTTTTTATAACTTCATTTAAATCGTAATTTAACTTAATCCTGATACTCTATATGTTCAATCTCCTCAAAATAACTATTCATGGTGGCTCTAAAATCGGTACTGACCCCTACTCTCTTTTCTGTTTCTTTTTCCGGTTTCTTTGTGGTGGTGGCCTGCCACCTTTCCTCAGTTTTTATATGACTGAGGGCAGTCCCTTGATGAGTGGGTGGCATTGCCTCTGGCAAGCACCACCTACAAAACACACCTAACTATAAAATATATACGTAGATAGGGTAACATAAAGGAATTTAAACTGAATAATAAATACATAAAAACAGCATTTGAACTGCAGCCAGCAAAAGAACCCTAGGTACCCTGATGGTAAAAAGTTTGGTAGTACATAATTTGTCATTTTTATCTTTCCACCACAGGGTAAATCATGTATATCTAAGTAAAAATGCATATATACCCTGTATTACAGACCTTCACTTCTATATATATATATATATATATATATATATATATATATATATATATATATATATATATATATATATATATATATATATATATATATATATATATAGTATATATAGTAACGCTGCGTGGTGCCTGCCAGCGCTCTCCTCATTTTATGCTCTTTTAGCAGCTTGCTATTCTTAAAAGAACTGCTAGCTTTAAGCCACACAAAGACAGAAAGATCATGTGACTTTTTAGAGTTGCCATTTTTACAGGCACTCCTGTTGTTAATGATATTATATATATATATATATATATATATATATATATATATATATCTCAAAATACCCGCGCTTTGCAGCGGCAAAGTACTGCCTTGAAATTTTCATTAAGAAGAAAATTAAACCTTTTTAAACTGAGGGAAAATATACCAATAAATATTTGTTAAAGATCTGCTTGTATACCACATTGTCAGTTCGGCCCTCCGGTTGTAATATGACCAAGCTGTGCGCTGAGCTTACTCTTGAGCATGCAATGTACAGTAGCAGCCATGGGAAAAGTAATCTTTTTTCAAATCTCACAGCTTTGATTGCTGCTGTCATAATCGGTTTGAGTTTCATGGTTTGTTTCAATTACGACAGTATTTGCAGGACTTGTGTTGAAGTGACATTTGGCATCTGTCAAGCGTTGTAAGTATACAACCGGTTTCATCGATAACTTCACATCCAGCTTTTGAGAGTTTAAACATTCATAAACATCAAAGTGTCCACTACTGAAATTGTCACCTGTCAATCTAAGATGTTTAAGAGGCATTGGCGGTTGTCAAAAGGTGTAAAATATTTGGCCATTTCGGTACACTTGAAAGCGACAACCGAACAATTCAGCGGCAGCCATCAACTCACATGCAGAACCATACGTGAAGGGCTTAAGCATTTCACTCTTATAGTGCTCCTGTGTAGTATAATTATCTCCTGTACCATCATCAGTGCACACCTTGAACCTGTCCCAGTCATTCAATACATAAGACACAATGTTCCTCCGGATATCAAGAGTGAGCCTGATATGGCCGTGCAATATGTACCAAAGAGAATGGAAAAGGCAGGTGCCATCTCCAGGCATGGAAACCACTCGGTAAATGACAGTTCTTTGATCGATGGTGATCACCTCGATAGACATGCTAATGGGGGTACGGTTGGAGCGATAAAGGAAATGGGTACCTGAACAATGTAAAGTAAGTCTAAAATACCTAGGATGTCACTCAATCAGCTTCCTTTTGTTGATTATACGACGGTTTAATTAAACAAATAGTATGTTTTTCCTTTACTCCACTTGGTATTCGCTGAAATTCTTATATTTTCCCCCGTGCTTTTCCCATTGTCTTTTCACAGAAGGCTGAGCTTAAGGGCGATTTATATTGATTTGCATATTCAAAGAGGCATAATTCTGGGAGGAGTTGGGGCGTTACATAAAGCGCGTGCACAAGCGTTACTTTTCACACTGGTCGGGATTTATTTAGCGGAAGAACGTGGAAGTTGGAGTACGCACAGATTCCTGCATCTACATTTTTCTGTGCATAAGCAAATTTCGGCTTTTGTGCTTACGCCATGTTATAGTGCGAATTCTACACACAGCGTTATACATGAGGCCCCAGGAGTGGTCCACCAACAAAGATCACTCCAAGAGCAAGGCGTGTAATAGTCGGCGAGGTCACAAAGGACCCCAGGGTAACTTCTAAGCAACTGAAGGCCTCTCTCACATTGGTTAATGTTCATGTTCATGAGTCCACCATCAGTAGAACACTGAACAACAATAGTGTACATGGCAGGGTTGCAAGGAGAAAGCCACTGTTCTCCAAAAAAAACATTGCGGCTCATCTGCAGTTTGCTAAAGATCACGTGGACAAACCAGAAGGCTATTGGAAGAATGTTTTGTGGACGGATGAGACCAAAATAAAACTTTTTGGTTTAAATGAAAAGCGTTATGTTTGGAGAAAGGAAAACACTGCATTCCAGCATAAGAACCTTATCCCATCTGTGAAACATGGTGGTGGTAGTATCATGGTTTGGGCCTGTTTTGCTGCATCTGGGCCAGGACGGCTTGCCTTCATTGATGGAACAATGAATTCTGAATTATATCAGAGAATTCTAAAGGAAAATGTCAGGACATCTGTACATGAACTGAATCTCAAAAGAAGGTGGGTCATGCAGCAAGACAATGACCCTAAGCACACAAGTCGTTCTACCAAAGAATGGTTAAAGAAGAATAAAGTTAATGTTTTAGAATGGCCAAGTCGGAGTCCTGACCTTAATCCAATCAAAATGTTGAAGGACCTGAAGCAAGCAGTTAATGTGAGGAAACCCACCAACATCCCAGAGTTGAAGTTGTTCTGTACAGAGGAATGGGCTAAAATTCCTCCAAGCCGGTGTGCAGGAATGATCAGAAGTTACCGGAAACGTGTAGCTGCAGTTATTGCTGCAAAGGGGGGTCACACCAGATACTGAAAGCAAAGGTTCACATACTTTTGTCACTCACAAATATGTTTTGATCATTTTCCTTAATAAATAAATGACCAAGTATAATATTTTTTTCTCACTTGTTTAACTGGTTTCTCTTTATCTACTTTTAAGACTTGTGTGAAAATCTGATGATGTTTTAGGTCATATTTATGCAGAAATATATAAAATTCTATATATACAGTGTGATGTGTGAGTCTGTGTCTTGCACCCTAAAGACGAGGCTGGGTCTCAGTACTTTAGCAAAACCAGATTTATTCAACTTGAAACAGGAACAGCAAGGTTATTTATTCTAGCGGGATCTACCATTCTACTATACATAGACACAGCAAACAGGCAGGAACGGGGCCAGGTAAGTGGACAAGTTATAATGTTACCTACATCACCCATTGGGGGACTGGCACTTTGCACGTGGCAGTGATCAGCTTGTACAGTAGTTGTTTCTGTGGCACTGAGAACCAGCGGTTACCTTGGCGATGGACAAGCAACCTTCAGCAGACATGACAGTCGTGCTTCTGCATGAGGGGGGTCTCACAATATATATATAATGGAATTGAAAAAAAAATCAGTTTAATAATTTTTATTTACTGAAACTTTAGTCTCCTTCAAAGTACTCTCCATGTGAATGAATACACTTGTCCCAACAGTTTTCCCACAGGTGGAAATATTTTTGGAATTGCTGAAGAGGAATACTGTCCAAGGCCTGCATCAATTTTTCTTTGACACGGTACAAAAACACTTTCCTTTGAGTTCTTTTTTGATATGCAGGAACAAGAAAAAGTCACACGGATCAAGATCAAGAGACATTTCCCCTCGTTTGAAACGTGAAAACCACTCATAGACCCGTGTTTTACTTTTTACTTTTTAAAAGCAGTTTCAAGCATCACTGCAGTTTCAGCAGCTGTTTTCCCTAAGAGAGAATAAATTTTAACACAGACTCACTGTTCTTTATGATCGCCCATCACAAAATTCGCAGAACACGTTTAATAAGCACCAAGAATACACAGAAGACTGCCACAGAATACTGTAAGTATGCCACACCTAGTGGCGAAATTCGTGACTAAGTTTAAATAGTACATAACTGTTTTAACGATGTGTTTACATAGATTGTTGTTGAAACGTAACACACATGAAATGCATGTGTTCCAAATAATGATAAAGTATTTACTCTATACAACTCTAAGCAACTGACACGCATGTAAACAGACTTGAGCTGAGAAAACTTTGTGTGGCGGTGGGGCATGTGATAGCAGGCTGCTTGCTGCTTATCAACACATTTACAAGACACAAGATGAATACGGAGAGGTGCAAAGGGATTTAAGGTGGGACGGATTTACAAGTTTTTTCTCAGGCTTTGGTAATTCTAGTGTTAAATGGCACCCATTGTCTGAACCGGAATTAACCATTATAACATAGAATTATGAGCCTACTTCATGCTTGGCAATAACACCAAGGAGCTTAATGCTGCCAGGCCTTTGTCTTTACCTTGTGATATAAACACAGACCAGACATCATAAAAAGGTTTGGGGCAACCACCCGTATAATATCCCTAGCTGCAAGAGGTTTGTAGAATTGAACAGAGATGTTCAGAACACTGAGTCCAAAACAGAACTGATTCAATGGTGGTAAAATGTCGGCTTTAAAGGCCCATACAGGAAGTGACGTCATTGACGGTGTTGGACCCGGAAGTGACGTTGTCTGAACCGAAAGTGACATCATCGAGGCGGCGAGACCCCGGAAGTGATGTCTTCTAAGATACCGGAACCTGGTAGGATTTCTCAGGAAAGGTCTGCAGGGAACTGAGAAAGACAGTCAGTGCACCCCGCCCTCCCCTGGTTGGATGTGGTATTAACATTACTTAAGCCCTTTAGCTGTCTCCTACTCGCACATGTGTGACAACCTCTATGTTGTAATTTTAATGTAGATGAATATGGATCTCACAATGGACTTTTGATTCATTTGGTTCTCTGACCTAAGGAGGGGTGTTGATTAGGTTTATAATGTATTTTACTTTTCTGGAATGTTGTCCTTTATACTTTTGAGTAATTGTGTTTTGCTTGTAATGGTGTGATTTTAAGCTTGATCAAATTTAATTAACATTTTTAAAAAACACTCTTTTCATGACTGTTCAAAAGAATGCAAAAAATGTTTCCAGATGGCTTTAAATAATATAATTGCAAAGAAAAAAAATGTTTCCTTTGACCCTTTAAATTATTTTGCACTTGAGCTGTGAAGGATTTCATTTGAATGGCAGAAAGAACGTTTAAAACTAAAAAATAATTAGTACTTTTATGCTATGCTAAGTTGGTGATTCATTTCTTTGGATGCCAAGGTCCTTTTATTCTTTCTGTATCGTGCTGAAGTATTTTTTTATCAGTGTCTTATAAAACATGTGAATACAAGACATCATCACACAAATCTCCATGCAGATCTCCTGTGGCTGAATGTTCCACAATAATAGAGCTCTTACATTTTAGTATGAGCTTGAGGGACTGAGTGCAGATTCCATAACAACTTTACAGGTTCTAATATATTGAGAAACCACAGATATAATAATACATTGTAATAGACTTTTAGACAGCACATGGCAAACATTTTTAGCTGGAGTTTAAATGAAGAAAATCCACATACCCATCCATTAATTTAGGCACAAGATAAATGACAACCCTAAATTAGATGCCAGTCCATTACAAGACATATATACTCAGCAAAAAAAGAAACATCCTCTGACTTTCAACTGTTTTTACTTTCAGTAAACTTAATGTGTAAATATTTGTATGAACACTAAAAGAGTCAACACCATAAGACATAAACTAAAAATGTTTCACAATGTGTCCCTGAATGAAGGGAGGCTCAAAATCAAAAGTACCAGTCAGTATCTGGTGTGGCCACCAGCTGCTTGAAGTACTGCAGTGCATCTCCTCCTCATGGACTGGACCAGATTTGTCAGTTCTTGCTGTGAGATGTTACCCCACTCTTCCACCAAGGCACCTGCAAGTTTCTGGACATTTCTGGGGGGAATGGCCCTAGCCATTGATCCAAATCGATCCCGCTCCAGGGTACAGGCCTCGGTGTAACCCTTATTCCTTCGACGATAAACACAAATCCGTCCATCACCCCTGGTGAGACAAAACCATGACTCATCAGTGAAGAGCACTTTTTGCCACTCCTGTCTGGTCCAGTGAAGGTGGGTTTGTGCCCATAGGCGGCGTTGTTGCTGGTGATGTCTGGTAAGGACCTGCCTTACAACAGGCCTACAAGCCCTCAGTCCAGCCTCTCTCAGCCTATTGCGGACAGTCTGAGCACTGATGGAGGGATTGTGTGTTCCTGGTGTGACTCGGGCAGTTATTGTGGCCATCCTGTACCTGTCACGCAGGTGTGATATTCGGATGTACCGATCCTGCGCAGGTGTTGTTAAACGTGGTCTTCCACTGCGAGGATGATCAGCTGTCCTTCCTGTCTCCCTGTAGCGCTGTCTTAGGCGTCTCACAGTGCGGACATGGCAATTTATTGCCCTAGCCACATCAGCAGTCCTCATGCCTCCCTGCAGCATGCCTAATGCACGTTCACGCAGATGAGAAGGGACCCTGGGCATCTTTCTTTGGGTGTTTTTCACAGTCGGTAGACAAGTCTCTTTAGTGTCCTGCGTTTTTAGAACTGTGACCTTAAATGCCTACTTTCTGTAAGCTGTTAAGGTCTTAATGACCATTCCACAGGTGCATGTTAATTAATTGATTATGGTTAATTGAACATGCATGGAAAACATTGTTTAAACCCTTTACAATGAAGATCTGTAAAGTTATTTGGATTTTTAAAACATTATTGTTGAAATACACAGTCCTAAAAAAGGGACGTTTCTTTTTTTGCTGAGTATATATGCCTACATCTATGCACACTCATACTGGGCCATTTTAGAGTCATCCATAATTCTAACATGAACATCTTTGATAGCTGGGAAGAAAAGTGGAATAACTAAAGCAGTAGAAAGGAATCTGAAGTTGTGAAGCAACAATGCTAACCACTATGCCATTGTGCTGCCCATATACTGTAATAAAACTTAGTACTAGAAGGCTTAAACAGTCACTAACTGAATTCTTAGGAACACTTAATAAATACTGGGTAGGACATCATTTTGCTCCCAGAACAGCCTTAATTGTTCATAGCATATGGACTCCACAAGATGTTGGAAACTTTCCTTCCAGATTCTGGTCCATGTTGACATAGTTGTGTCATACAGTTCCTGCAGATTTGTCAGCTTCAAGTTCATGTGGCGAATCTCACTTCCTACCACATCCCAAAGGTGTCCTGGATTCAGATCAGGTGACTGGGAAGGCCCACGGAAGTCATTGTCATGCTGATGAAACCAGTCTGAGATGATTTTTGCTTTGTAACATGGTGCATTGTCATTACTGGAAGAGGCCAGTAGATGATAGATAAATTGTAGCCATGAAGAGATGCACCATGTTCAGCAACAGTACTCAAATAGGCTGTGGCATTCAAAAGATGATTGATTGGTATTAATGTGCTCAAAATGTGCCAAAAAACATTTCTGTCACTATTACACCATCACCATTCATCCTGGGCTATTGACACAGACAGGACCGTCTTAACAGCATCATATGGCCCTGGGCAAAGCAGTGTGCTGGGGCCCATGTTTTGATAGCAAAACAGACCCAAACATGGGAATCTGAAACACTGTGGGCCCCTATGCTCCTGGAGCCCCCAACCAGTGCCCATTTGTTAAGATGGCTGTGGACACAAGGTAGTTGGGGTGTATGGATTCATGCTGTTGGAGCCAAATTCTGACCCTACCTTATAGGTGTCTAACTGGATATCAAGATTTATCCTTCCAAGGTACGTTTTCCCAGCCTTCAACTGTCCAGCTTTGTGCTGCTTGTGCCCACTACAGCTTCAGATTTCTGTTCTTGACTGACAGGAGTGGAATCTGACATGGTTTTCTGCTGCTGTAGTCCATCTGTTTCAAGGTTCAATGTGCTGTGCATTCTGGGATTCTTTTCCATTTACCTCAGTTGTACAGAGTCGTTAACTGAGTTTACCTTTAGTCAGCTTGACCCTGTCTGGCCATTCTCCTCTGACCTCTCTCATCAGCAAGGCATTTATGTCCAAAGGCTGTTGTGTATGAAAATCTCAAGAGATCAGCAGTTTCCAAAATACTGAAACCAGCCTGTCTAGCACCAGCAATCATGCCACATCTGAAATCACCCTATTCTGGTGTTTGATATGAATAGTAACTGTATCTGACTGATTTTATACACTGTGCTACTGCTACATGATTGGTTGATTAGATAATTGCATTGATAAGCAGGTTACAGCTGTCTCTAATACTTCCCATAGTGAGTGTATATAACAACCAGGTGTGTGGTGATCTGCGCCAACACCATTTGATCAAGACACCATGCACTCCCCACATTGATGGATTGAAGGGAGTACCCCAGATGTCCACACGACCATCATCATCAAATTCCTTCACGTGAAGCCTGAAAACCATGAGGACTAATTTAGATAATCTATGTTAGGTAGAATGCCCAGGTGCTGGGTAGTCTCTTGGCCTTGGAACCCCTGCAGATTTTGTTTTTTTGTTTCTCCGGGCCATCTGGGTTTTTTTTTCCTGTCCTCCCGGCCATCTGACCTTACTTTATTCTTTGTAATTTAGTATTGCTTAATCTTATTTCTGTTTCAAATAAACCTTTCTTTCTTCATCTTGTAAAGCACTTTGAGCTACACCATTTGTATGAACATGTGCTATAGAAATAAATGTTATTGTTGTTGAAGGTGTGGTCACCCAGTTTGTAGTGTTAACATCTCACAGCTTATGAAAGCTGGTTCAATCTTCTGACCTAGTCACTGTCTGTGTGGTGTCTGAATATTTCCCCATGTTTCTGTGTGACCCACCATTTAGTGCCATTGCTTGTCTGCCTGTGAGGCAACAGCAGGTTCGCCATGCCATTGAGACAACTACAAGTTCATAGTCTTGCCGCGTAACACATCCATCCACTGATGGTTGATGCAGGGATCACTTTAATCCAACTACTGATCTGGCCCTTTTTGTTTTTCTTTCATGTCTCCTGCCTTTCTGGATGACCCGATTCTAACCGCTGGACTGACCGAACGAAGAGGACTATCTGTTCCTGAACTGAAGAGGGGAGCCAAGGCAGGGCAACTGATAACGTCACATGTGTGCTTGCAATGTCTGTGTGTATTGAAGTAGTAGCTCCTGTTTCAATAAATACCCTGGCTCTTCCTGTTTTGAATAGAACAAAGCTGGTTTTCCTGAAGCCCTGGACTCATCTCTCAGGTACAAGACAGTGACTCACACGTCACAAGGTGATCTTGTAGATGCGTCTAAAAGACCATTTTGAGGAAAGATATTCACTTGTTTGTCAGATCATGTGGGACTCGCTTTTTTTTTTTTGTTCTTATTTCACCTTATACAATTTCTTGTATTAGGATTTTGTTAGTTTTCGTATACCCCTTGGGGTAAGAGTGCAGGATCAGCCATTGTGCAGCACCTCAGGAGCAATTACAGGTTAAGGGTCTTGCTCAAGGGCCCAGCAGAGTTGGATCTCTTTTGGCTGTGATGGGGATTCGAACCGGCAACCTTCGGGGTACCAGCACAGATCCTTACCCTCAGAGCCACCACTCCGCCCTAACAGCATTTTTAGTTGTTACAGCAGATTGTGTAATAACAAATCTACTGTAATTTACTATACTATATTCCTTGAACATCAGCTCATCTTACTTAATTTGAAGAATCCTAATGCACCCTCTGTAACTCAATGGTAAAGAGATGCCTTATATTAATTAAACCTATTAGAAAACGGAATTTCATTTCATACAGCAAACCGTCTTCAAAATTTTAAAAGAATTATTAATGTTGTTTGTGGCAGACGGCCAAGGACCTTGCCCAATCAGGACGCCCTTCTGATGAGAGGACCGGGGGAAAGAAGAGAACATGTCAACAGCAGTACCATCCAGGAACACAAGAGGACAGCCCCCTGGATGGCATCAGGGCCAGAGGCTTGTAGCTTGGAAGCTCAACCCTGCTGGGGTCTGTGGTCACTGACAGAGGGCACCTGGACAGCCCCGGGGATGCCAGAAGAGGTTCTGGGTTCCCTTGCAGCGCTTCTGCCACACCCAGAAGTGCTACTGGAAGATGATCAGTGATGGTTTGTTTGTTAATAGTATTTCCTGAACTTTTGTATAAAGCTAAAATTTGCTCTTGGGACAAATAAAGTGCTATCTATCATGTCTGACGTATGGTATAAAAATATCATTATAAGCAGAGGTTTTTAAAGTGATATTGCCTTCTCTCTCTGTGGACATGCCCATCTAATGCAGTAAGCCACAGAGTCTGTCTTATGCTGCCTTTATTAAATTGATTTCTAGACTGGGGTGAGCAAAAAGACCCAACATGCCTGCTCTGAAAATCATTATAACTTTACAATACCATTAAGTGCAGTAGAATACTTTTATTTTAAAAGCATTGTACCAAAAATGTTCCTTCATATGCAATTTCACATTCCCAGCTAATGTCCTTTGAATTGTCAATCAGTCTTTTTATAATATCATAACACCCTCACAATGAATTTAATGAAGTTTAAGAATAAAACCTATGAATAGAAGAAATTGAGCCATAATTCTGTAATTCAGTCTTCATTGAATTTTAGTTAAATCAAATTTTATATGCAGTAAAAAACAAACTTCTTCTACTGTATGTTTTTAACTCTGTCATTATACAGCCTTCATTTACCTCTTAGCTGGAGTGCTGCTAGGTTCTACAGCCCACCAGCACAGGCATCAAGTGAACATGTCAGAAATTGGGTAATTATGTACCATGTAGATAATTGGTTAAAAAGAAAATTATTAATAAGTACTCCTTTATTGTTTCAATGCCTGTACACACATATGCATACATACTGAGCTGCACCTGTGTAGGATCAGAAATGTTCAAATTATGGTTTAATGAAAATCTGGTTAAGTTTACAGATGATACCAAGCAGGTGGACTGGCTGATAATCTTCAATCCATTAAATCAATACACAGGGACTTGGACAGCATACAGGCTTGGGTGGATTTGTGGCAGGTGAATTTTTCGTAGGTAAATGCAAAGTATTACCCATAGGAAGTAAAAATATTAGGTTTGAATGCACAATGGGTAGTGTGAAAGTCCACCTTATGAGAAGGATTTAGGAGTCGTAGTGGACTCATGGTATCAACTTCCCAACAGTGTTCAGAAGCTTTTAGGAAGGCCTAAGAATGTTAGGGTATATAGCGCCATGATGTGTACAGGACAAGTCCAAGGAGGTTATCCTCAAATTTTATAATGCAATGCTGAGACTTCATCTGGTGTTCTGTGTGCAGTTTTGGTCTCCAGGCTCCAAAAACGACATAGCAGTGCTAGAAGAAGTCTAGAGAAGAGCAACTAAGGCTGATTCCAGGGCTATAGCGAATGAATTATGAGAAAAGATAAGATGAAGCAAACCAAAAGATGATTAAGAGGAGACACGACTTGAAGTGTTTAAAATTATGAAGGGAATTAGTCCAGTGGATCGAGACTGATTTTAAAATTAGTTCATCAAGATCACTGGGACACAGTTGGAAACTTTTTACGGGTAAATTTCACACAAACATTAGGAAATTTATCTTCACACAGAGAATTGTAGACACATGGAATAAATGACCAAGTAGTGTGGCAGACAGTAGAACTTTCAAAACTTAACTTGATGTTATTTTAGAAGAATGAAGTGGATAGGACTGGTGAGCTTTGTGGGGCTGAATGGCCTGTTCTCATCTAATGTTCTAACATTGAATCGTTATTTAACCTAAGATGCACCTCTTTGGGGATCTGCAATATAAAACCAGCTTCAACATTCATTTACTTGTGTACTTTATCCACTTTAATTAAGTAAAGGCCTTGGAACAGTACTTCAGAGTGCATAGGAGAAAATGGCCTGAGAAGCGGTATGCATCAGTATTGACTGCAGTGGTGGATAAAAAATACCCAGTAATGTATTGCCAGGGAGGAGGTTGGGCAACCTCTTTGCCCAGGTCAACAAGAATTACATTTTCCACAAAAGGATGTTCTCTGAAACTTTTATGTTTTCCATTATCTGTAGTGCTGAATTTATTTCAGAAATTTTAATTCTCAAATGAACTTTCTAACTCTTATTTAACTTTGTTGCGTTATGTTTTTGCTAGGTTAATCATGCTGTGAATTCTATATCACCCATGTTTAAATTTATATTCATATTCAGTGTTTTGATTGATTTTATAATATTGATGTTAGTTCATTTGCAAAGATATATAATAAATTCTATTAATAATACATTTTGATTGATTCTGCCTGAAGCTGGGATGGCGGTGCATCAGGCAATGTTCTTGTCTTGTGGGATTTGGACTTTTCTTTCCTGGCTGGGTTGTCATTAGTGTGAAATTAGTGTGGTCTCCTAGTGTTTCAGCTGATTTCTCCCACAGTTCTTAATCACAGTGTTACGTTTTGGAGGATATTCCCAAACAGAACGTCTGCTCCCAGCTTCACAATTATGGGATTACTCAGCTATATAATATTATGTATTCAGGATTTCCAGGCACAATCACAACAAGACAGTTGCAGGTGAAAATACTTGTTTTTTTTTTTTTAATTCACAATACCTTTTTCTAAAGTCCACACCACTTTCTCCAATGCACAATACCTTCTTTCCCTCCTCCAGTTGATTTTTGCCCTCTGCCTCCTGACTTTGATTTAAGTCTTGGAGCAAGATGGCTTCATTTAATGAAAAACTCTAGAGTACTTCCAAAGCCATAGCCTCACGTAATGGAAGCTTCTCAGATCTCAAACAACTTTTATTTCTATTTTATTTTTTCAAACAAGTGGTGTAGTTTAAAGTGCTCTACCATATCGTGCCTGAGGAAGGGGTCTGAGTTGCCTCGAAATCTTGCATATTGTAATATTTCTAGTTTGCCAATAAAAGGTGTCATTATGCTTAACTTCTAAAAACATTCATAATGGCTAACACTGTACAACACCCTAGTACTACCGTAAACAAAGAAAATGAAAAACAGAAAAAGTTAAAAAAAAAAATCATTAAATATTGTCTAGAGTAGCCAATATACAGTAAACTATAGGGTAGGGATGGAACGTTTGACACCAAGGCTTCAAAGCTTGTAGGTTTAAAGAAGCTAGCAGCTTTGAAGCTGGTATCGAAGCTTTAAAACAACGTGACTGATGACGCCTGAAGCTTCAAATGTCACTGAAGCTCCGGCAGAGTTCTGACTGCTTCGAAGCTTTGTGCTGTTCCACGAGCTATACAAGAGGATGTGAAGCTATCACTCGTATCTTATACGCAGAAAATATTGAATCATATTTGGAGTCTATAAGTGTTATCTGACAATAAATTAAATATCATGCTATACTGTTCTTCTGCACTGGAACTTCTAATGTGTTATTAATAATCATGTGCAATGGAAAAACCTAGTTACCATTTTATTCAAAATTTAGTTTTTTTAGTTTTTGGCATTTCAGGGTCTTTCCTGATGTTATAAGATCGTGGTGATGGCAAAATATGTCTTCTCTCCAGTCATAGCACGATGGAAGAAGCTCATATGTACACAGTATTTTACTTACTTCAAGACAAAAACCTGGCAACTCCTCTGAGGAATGAGGAAAGACCGCCTACCAATGAAAAGTTGGATCCCGATCATGTGATTTAAATGCTGTGACTGTGTGATTTAAATGACAGGTGTTGTTGATTCCTGGAAAAAACAATATTGTGTACGTGAAGCTCAAGAAAAATGAATTCTAGAGATCGTTAATTATAGGGGCAACATCATTCTCTCAATTTGCCGAAAACTTGAAAGATATGACATACAGGGTTTTTCCATAGATGGTGAGAATACTCCAGCCTACTGCAGGCATATCATCAAATCTCTCTTAAATGTGCATAGTGGAATAAGCACATTCCCTAAACCCTGTTGTGATTATCTTTGCTCTTTAGGGCAATCATTCCCCCAAGTACTAACGTAAAAATATTAATCTTTCACATTGCCTCACAGTATAAACCGCCCTGACGTGATAATTATAAATCATTGTTGGCTTATAATGAATGGTAGTGTCTGGCCAGTGCTCACTGGCTCTGAGAGCCGTTGCATTTTGGTTGGTTATATCACTATGCTAACACATGAGCAGATGAGTTGCCAGTGGTATTAGTTAGCATTCCATCATACAAATGAGGAGTTTAGTTCCAGCTGATAAAAACGGCAAGTTTGCCAATGTTTCAAAATAATTCCAACTAGTGCGGCAGCTGCAAGCAGTCCTTCTAAGGAAAGTGAGTCATGTGAAGAGGGAGAAACTATTGGCACTTGGCACAGGTGAGCACTGGTGAGATGCTACAAGTACAATATTCATAATGGCAGCAAATGACACCTTTAGGACTAATGATAGCATGCTTATCATGATATTAAAATGAACACACTAAGCGTTCAAGGGCTTTTAGTAAATATGCGATCAACATACCCGAGGAGTAATGGGCTGTGTTGAGCTCATGGCTGCTATTATTTCTGTAACCCACTGGATGTTACTATTTTCAAAGCTTCAGATCTTTTTCCAGGCACAATCAGGAAGAAGCTTCAAACGACACACAGGGCTTCATCTGCCCATCTCTACTATTGGGTGCAGCTTATTGAGATATATTATACGTAATCTTGATCATTCCCATCTTCAAATGACAACCAAAAGAAGAAGACAGAAAGACCTACTAGGAGAATCTCCTCCTAACACTGTTCTGAATATCAATGGATGTACAATTACGGGCTGGTCTTTCTGATCTCTACAGGTCTAATGTCCATGGCAGAATATCAAAGCTTTATATGGACCCTCTACCTCAATATTTTATTAAAGTTAAAGGAGGACTTGAACACCTTAAAATAATAATGTATAAGTAAAATCTGAATGATAATGTCATGAATCAAAGGCAAGTTTTAGGCTTTGAATGTTGACACTATTAAGGGAGAGCTCTATAAACTGAGCAGAGAAAAGCACTGCAGCTAAAAACTCAAGACTGCCAACAGTTTACCTCACATTACAATAATAAACAGAGTTGTGCTGGAACAAATGAAATTTGACAATCAAGAGGAGACCATTCAGACCATCAAGCTCACGTGTTTAGCTAATAGCTAAGCTTTCCCAATCTCTCATCCAGATACTCCTTAAAGGTTATCAAGGCTTCTACTTCAACTACATGTGTCCGTAGTATGTTGCATATTCCCACAATGCTTTGCTCAAAGTAGTGATTTCTGACTTCAGTCCTAAGTACGATGCCCTTAACTTCCACTGGTGTCCTTGAACACGTGATTAATGCCCTCGAGAATTCTGAAGACCTGGATTTACTCTTCTCTGTACTTTGAACAATTCATGCATTTCACACACTAAAAAAAGATTTTTGGACTGGCAGATGGTCTGGCGTTTAATATTGTATTGCTCAAATGGACCAATTATAATTGTATTGTTGGTGACATATACTGTACATACACAGTGATCTTGTTACAACAGAGAATGCCAGGCATGGAAGTTGCAGATATGTATTAGGTTCCTATACGTCTCCTCTTTTTGAAACTAAACAGGTTTAATTCTCTGAGTCTTTCAGTATACAGCATGTCTTTAAGTCTTGGAATGCACTTGGTTGTTCTCCTCTGCACAGCTTCAAGTGCTGCTATGTCTTTCAGGTTTTTGTATAACCATCCAGTTTGAGCCATTTTATTACATTATAGTGTCACAAGATCCAACTTCAGGTTGAGCATCAGTTCACAATATGGCATAGTCAAGGCCATTCACAATTACCAATCCACCTAACATGTCAATGAGATGTTGTAGAAAAGAACCAGCCAGGTAGACTTGGGGAAAATGTGAGAGCAACAAGTGCTGTGACCAGGCAGAGGCAACTGAGCTGAGCAACACGGTATGTCTTTGTGGTTGAGAGTAATTTAAAAAGAACATGTTTCTTTTCAAAAGATTTAGCATAAAATTAAAAGATCTACAATTATCTCATTATTTGTATTATTATTATTATTATGTTCTAAAGCTGATTGGATTGGTTCCATCACTAAGGTTTTACAGCTGGATGCCCTTCCTGAAGTTAACTTTCAAAGTTGCTTGGAAAAGATGAAGGAGAAGAAGCAGAAGAAGACGAAGATGAAAATGAATATATATTTTTTTTTGTATTTTATTTTTTTAACTAAGGGGCTGTGTATACAAATTACATACCTTAATAACAAAGTGAAAATACTTTTGAAGAAACGATTGTAATTAAATATAGAAAGTGTAGTATTCTGAAGGTTAATTGCATTGATCCATTACTAAGGCACACTAGGTTTTTGAAAACGTAATTATTAATGCAATTAAACACTAAAAAACACACTTTTAACACAAGACTAAACTAAAATTACAGAACTGAGTTGCATTTTAAACAAAATACATATTAATTGCCCAATTAAATATCCATTGTTTAACATATAAAGTAACCCACACAGATGGGGGCTGTGAACATGACATCCAAAACAAAATAAATAAATATATAAACCTTGTTGTTCCTAAATGTTGTTTACCTGTTTTATATTTCAGATTATATGACCGGAAATGTCTCATATAATGCAACGTCAATGCCTTTTCATCCACCTCATATTTTTTCATACCACCCACAGACAAAAAAAAAAAAAATCAGAAGATTGCTCAGATGTTCTTTGGTAGAGCTTTGCTGCCTCCTGCAGGTTAATATTGGTAAGACAATTGTTTTCCTTTCCAGTTTTCAAGAAAAGGTGTCAAGTACTCTTAAGTCCTTTCCTAAATGTGCCATTTTTAAGTAGTCATCCATTAAGTGGCATTTTTATTTTGGTCAATGTAAGTCTATACAGTCTTTGCAAACAGTCTCAATTTTATCTAGTGCCTTTCCATTCTGGACACCATTCCTAGGTGTTTTCCATGCATAGACCTGTAGTACAATTATTTACAGACAGTGTATATTCCTACTTGTGGTGCACAGGAGTGACTTGCTCAAGGTGTGTCAGAGGCGTGTGCATTGTCAAACCCACTGCATTACCAACTTGGCCACACTGCAATCCCATGAAAAAGATTACTGTCAAAAATTCACATTTAAGAACTGTTTTGTGTAATTTCCATCAGATAGCACTGCTTTTGCTGTGCACACTCTCCAAAGACTTCATCTTTCTTTTCTTTTGCATTTGCTGAATCAATTACACAAGGCATATTGTTCTGTTGGGTAGCATGCTGGTGCAGTGGTTGGTATACAGCATCCTGGGTTGAATCCTGATGCCTTCACAATGCCTTGCACATTTTCCCCCTGCCTGAATGGGTTTTTCTTATGGTACGCTGGTTTTCCTACTGCACCTCAAAGACATATGGCTAAATAGGTATGAGAGAGCCCTGTAATGAACTGGTGCCCTTTCCAAGCATGAGTGATGCTGGCTAGGACAGACTATGGTCTCCCACTACCTGAAATAATTTAAATGATATCTGTCTAGTTTCTTATTTACACACTTTACTTATTGTAATATCTAGGTGCAGGCCTGAGAGAAAGAAATTTCTGTAAGGTGTCTTTTATGCTGCCTAACAGAGCAGAGTCGACTGGACCCCTCAAGTTTATATCAGGCCTGAGCAGCACATCTAGGAGGGCTGAAAGGTAAACACTTATTTAGAAACACTTGAGAGCTGCTTCTCCACTGTTCTTTAGCCTGGGTGCATGATGCCAAGGAGGCTCAGGGAGGATTCTGGCTGGATTGGCTCACACAGCCAAGAAAAGCGGGACAAATGACAGACCCCAGGTGAACAGTGTGGGGCATATATGCTCAGAATGAGGGAACAAGGACCATGTGGAGCCACAGAAGTTAAGAGTGACATTGAAGTGCGGACAATGTGGAAAGAGGTAAAAGGCAGTTACTCCATTGGAAGTTTTCACATTTAATTTATTAAACAACACTGAATCACAGTAATCAAATGAGAAAGACTCTTTAATGTTAAGCTGAAGACAGATCTCCGCAAAGTGGTCTAAATTAAATACAAATATAAAACACAAAATAGTTGATTACATATGTATTCATCCCCTTCAGGATGGTGTTTCGGAGATGAACCTTTGGCAGCCATTCCAGCCTTGAATCTGTGTGCTCAGGACTCCCTCTTGATCTGCATTGTACATCTGGACACTGCAATTTTTCCCACATCTTCTAGATAGATAGATAGATAGATAGATAGATAGATAGATAGATCGATCTTTATTTGTTCCCAGGGGGAAATTAGGTTTTTCACAGAAACTCTTTAAATAAATAAATACATAAACAGGTAGATAAGTAAATAAATACACACACACATGTTGGTCTAAACACACACCAGAACAACTATAAAGCAAGTAAATTGAAAAGTATTCATGGGATTCATTAAGCAGGTATATTGCTGTTGATATAGCGGAGCCCCCGCAACATTTCTTGTCACACTTGTGCTGAACAGTTCATTGGCTGAAAGTCCTCAGTTTCGTTGTGTCAGAGAGAGGATGTACAACATTGTTCATAACAGTGCTCAGTTTTGTTTTCTTTTGAAAGCTGAGACCAAAGGGGCATCTCTTGCAGTAGCAGGCAGACCATTCCACAGTTTAGGGGCCCTGTAACTAAAAGCTCGACCTCCCATTGTTATTTTATTAATTCTTGGAATCATAAGCAGACCGGCATCTTGATATCTTAATGTGCGCTCTGGTTTGTAAGTCATGATAAGTTCAGATAAGTAAACCAGACCTTGGCCATTTAAGGCTCTATATGTTAAAAGGAGGATTTTGAAATCTGCCCTAAACTTAACCGGGAGCCAGTGTAAGGATTTAAGAACTGGAGTTACGTGTTTGTATTTTCTTGTTCTTGTAATAATTCCTACAGCAGCATTTTGGATTAACTGGAGGCTGTATAAAAAACAGTTTGAACACCCAATGAACACCGCATTGCAGTAGTCAATCCTATTAGAAATGAATGAATGAATTTCTCAGAATCCTGTTTATTTAGAAAATACCTTAATTTCCTAACATTTTTGAAAACTTTATAATGTGTGCTTTTAATGACATGCTAGAGTCAAAGATAACGCCTAGATTGCAGGCTGATTCAGTAAAACTAATGGTGATTCCAACTGAGTTGAATGATGACAAAATATCATTGCGATCAGCGTCATACCCTCCAATAATTAACATCTCTGTTTTATCGATATTTAAAGATAAGTAGCTCTCATCCATCCACTCCTTTAATGAACTAACATAAGTAATTAAAGGCAACATCGGAGAAACTTCATTTGGTTTGAAAAAAAAGTATAACTGGGTGTAATCTGCATATGAATGAAAATTAACATTATGTTTTCTAATGAGAGATCCCAGTGGAAGCATGTAAAATAAAAACAGTAAAGGTCCCAGTACTGAGCCCTGCGGGACACCATACTGTCAGCACATTTCTGTACATACTGGAATTGATTTGATAAATACGAACTAAACCAAGTGAGCACAGTACCTGTAAGCCCAACGTCATTTTCCAGTCTGTGCAGTAATAGAATGGTCAATGGCGTGAAACGCTGTGCTTAATTACAGTGGAATTTCCTTTATCAGACGATATCAGAATGTTGTTTACAACCCACGTTAGTGCCATTTATGCACTATGACCAGTGCAGAAACTAGAATCGAATTTCTCAAATAAAGTGTGATGCGTAAGGTGTGACTGTTGATTTGGGGGGCCTCTCTTGAAGCAATGTTGCCAGTCAAGCACAACACAGTGTAGAAAACTGCACTTCACCAGCCATCAGAGAGTTGCAGAAAATATGAAGGATGTCACTTCCCACATTAAAGGAACACAGACACCTAAGAAAGAAGAGCGTGCGCTGCTCTTTCTTATATAGTACCTCAGTGTTCAGAGACCACTCCAGCCTGTATGCAAAGAGCCTTTTCTTAGTCCAGCCACAAATTCTTATTTGGATTGTGATCTGGACTCTGACTTGGCCACTCCAGTATATTAACATTGCTGTTTTAAGCCATCTCTGAGCAGCTTAGGCTTCATACTTAGGGTCATTGTCTCAGTTAAAAACAAATCTTCTCCCAAGGTGCTGCATCAGGTTTTTCTCCAGGACATCCCTGTATTTTATCATATTAATTTTACCCTAACAAGCCTTCCAGGGTCTGCTAATGTTGACTTATTTTATTGTCTTACTGTGTTTTTTATTTTTCTATTCTTCATTATGTAAAGCACTTTGAGCTACAATTTTTTGTATGAAAATGTGCTATATAAATAAATGTTGTTGTTGTTGTTGCTACAGACAAACATCCCCACATCCTGATGCTGACACCACTATGCTTTATAGTGAGGATGCTGTGTTTATGATATTGTGCAGTTTTTAAATATGGCGGTTAGTTTAATGGCCAAAAAGCTCAAGTTTGGTCTAATCAGACAATTGAACCTTCTTCCAGCTGACTTCAGAATCTCCCTTGTGCTTTCTGGCAAAATCTAACCAAGATGTCATAAGTTTTTATTTAATAGTGGCTCTCTCTTTGCAGCTCTTCCAGAAATCTGCAACAGGTGGAGCACCAGGGAAACAGTTGTTGACTGCACAGTCTCCCCATTTTCATCCTCTGTGGCTTGTAACTCCTTCAGAGTTCTCACAGTTCTCTTGGTGGCTTCCCTCACTCGTCTCCCTCTTGCATGATCAAGTATTTGTGGACGGCCTGCTCTAGGCATGTTTATATCTGTGTCATACTCCTAATGATGGAGTTAACTGGACCCGAATAGATATTCAGTCACATGGATATTTTCTTGTGCTTTTCATTGAGTTACTTGAAGTCTTCTTTTGCCTTCATTGTGTAAGTTAGGCCACCATGCTGACTCATCACAGGTTGGTTCTTCCATTTACAGGTAGGATTATACAATTGTCAAGGAAAAACCCAGACAGGTGGTCTCCACTGAACTAATTACAGTATGTGGCTTCTAAAACCAAATGGCTGCACCAGTGATAATTTAAGGGTGTCATATTGAAGGGGGTGAATGGTTATGAGATTAGTATTTTGTATTTTTAATTAATTGAAACCACTTTTCAGAGAACTGTTTTCACTTTGACATTAAAGAGTCTTTTTCTGTTGTCCAATGTCAAAAAAAGCCAAATTAATTCCATTATGCTTCAATGTTGTATAATAAGAACATGGGAAAACTTCCAAGGGGTGAATATGTTTTATAGGTACTGCATGAAGTTTTGACCGCAAAGGAATCAAATTTCCTTTAAAGGCCCAGTTGTCAACTTTGTCAGAATGCTAATTGCATTCCTCCATCTCTTGCAGCCCTAAGGCATTAAAACATTCTATCCACAATTTATAAATCCAAAATAGTCATGATAATCTAAAAAAATGCAACAGATAAAAGATCAGTTGGGCTGATAATAAATACAGTAATTGCATTTCTATTCCTTCCCTGCAATGGACTGCTGTCCCATCCAGGGTTGGTCCCTGCCACAGAACAATGCTGTTTGAAAAGGTTCTGGCTGCCTGTGACCTTGCTTGGATTCCAGATAATGGAGGACTAGATATTCCTAATATCCAAAAGCAAGGACTGTCATTGTGTATCAGGATATTTATTGTATAGTTTCTTTCTAATTCTGCACCTTAGTGTTAACTTCTGGTTTCCAGCACATGGGATTTGTTTCCTGGTTGGTTCTTTCCATGTTGTTTCTATATTCCTGTCTTAGGGTGTTTGTGGTATTTAAATTGTCCCAATGCGAAATGATGCGCATGTGGCATACCGTATCATTGAGGGATAGTTCTGCTTTGTATGCAGTGCTACAGGGCTTGGGTAACATATAGCCCCTTCTACACGTGTGCCTCACAGACCAGTGTTGGGTCCACTTCTCCTTTCTCTCTACAATTGTTCTTTAGGCAATATCATTTCTTCTCACTACTTCTCCAACCACCTCTATGTTGATGATGCACAGATCCTCCTCTCATTTCCCTCTTAAGACCTACATGTTTCATCCCAGATCTCCAGCTGTCTTTCTACTATCTCATCAAGGATGAATGATCATCACCTTAAACCTAACCTTTCAAAGTCAGATATCTTGAACTTATTCTCCTTTCTCGGATTTGTTGCTAAGCATCTCCCATTAAGAAGTCATTCACCATCAGTCATGGTCAAGAATCGTGGTGTGAATATGCACTCATTGCTTTCATTAATCTTCAATGTCACAGGCCTGTTGTTTCTTTTTTCCTAATATCCTGTGGATTTGATCCCTCCTCAATAATCAAGCCGTTCAACTCCTTGTTCAGGTACTGGTGCTGTCTTTACTGGACTACAGTTAGGACTTGCTTCAGCTGCTATCCTCTCCAGCTCCTTATGAATGCAGCTGTTCAACTGGTGTTCACTGTTTCTCATTTCACTTCACAGAACTTCCTGCATTTTAATAATGGCTTTCTAATTGCTACAAAGATCCAGTACACACATTTTGACCTATACTTCTCTGAGTGGTTCTGCTCCTCAAAATCTCCAATACTTGGTCTTTCTTGGTCTTATGTCCCTTAAGGAAGCCTCTGTTCTGCCTTCACCTATTTGCTGACCATCCCTCCTCTTGCCAGATGTGCCAAGGCTGGGCAATATTTTTCAATTCTTGCTCTAAACCTGTGGAATTTTCTCCCTTTATCTATTCAAGCTACACAAAATTTAATTGTATATTGTATATGTAACACATATTTTTATTAGATATTTTGGAACTGCTTAACTTCTCTCCTAAAGGATAGCTACTGTGGGAATGACAGTGAGTTTAGGATACTGATTTATGACTGTTTGTCTTAGTCTAGTTGTAGTTATAATTATGTAGTAGTTCTACTCCCTTGTGCTCACTTTTGTTATCTTGTTCTCTGTTGCTTTGATGCTTGCATCTTCATGCTTGCATTTATTATAACTTGCTTATTTATTTGCTCTGCTAAATAAATAATACTCATAATAATAGCTTGAAGAACATTTTTTACATTCTTTTTAATAAATTATAACTCAGCTATCAGTGATGCTATCATAACAATTCTGTCTGGTTTACATGTTCAATTTTTTACTTTGTTGTTAGTCGTTGTTATCCAATGAAGTGTTCTGCTTCCTTTTCTTTTGTTGTCAGTGATGCCAAAGCCGTGATGAAATACTTCATATGATCGGAGTGGCTGTGTGGAATTTTTGTCTAGTTTTCTACAGCTTTAATATATGCAAGCAATGTCAACATTACAAACAACCTGACATACGCAGAACATCACAAACAAATACTTGGGCAGTTTGCAGTCAATAGTCAACCCAACAGCATGTGTGTAAACACAAGAAAAAATGAAGATTGGACAGTCGAAAAGTGGCGTGGAGTCCAAGGTGTCAACACTACTGGCTATGTCGCTTTTTAACTGTTAACATTATAAAAATGCTTTATACAAATATACATGATGTACATGATGTAGCATGGAAAAGAATTTATTTTAGTTGATGTGTATTGTTAAGGAAATAGTGAAAACTTGTTTGCCTTTAGGGTTCTGGACTTTTCAAAATTTCATCTCATAACTCACAGGATACCACATTACACCAAAGCAAATTTTAGCAATAAAGCTTTGAAACAGCTGCAAAAAGAGATAAACTTTTTATGTTAGGAAAAAAAATAAAAGTTTTCAGGTAATAGGACTGCCAGAAGCTATAATGGTTAGCATTAAGAATATGAATGTGCTATGAGGTTGTTCTTTAGACATTCAGTTTGGTTCTTTTTTTAGCATATAACAATATTTTGAAACTATTTATTCAATGATGTTTCTCTGTTGTAACTTTACATGTTGCGTTTATGTTATGCTTATAATAATTCTATAATGTATCAGCTCATGTACCCAACATTGTCTGGGTATAAGTAAATGAGGGAAAAGTCTTTTGGAAATTCAGTTTGGCTAACAAAACCCACAAGACAAAAAACTGTAATCTTGCAAGACAATGAAATTGTTATAAAAAGAAAAACTGAAATTGTTACCCAAGGTTATTTAGAAGAAAATGCAGTGGCCAATGAGATTCTGCTTTGGCTGGTACAAAACATTCCGTGTGCTGATGAAAACATCCTCACCTCAGCCCCAGGACACTCCTGTCGTGTGATGGGAATTGTAGTCCCAACATCAGTAATGTTATATTGAGTTACCCCTCAGCCATTATAACCCTTACTATGTACCAATATGACATAGAGTTTAAATTTTAAGTTGGACTGTCGACAAAGCACGTGCAAAATGTCATGAAAATGAGCTCAGCTGTTTCTGTTGTGATTAGAAAACAAACTGCTTATGATTTTATTCATATGGAATTGTAAATAATGTATAGTGGAGGAGCCTAAAGTAAATTTGCGTTTAATTAGAATTAATTGAATTGAACAAAAAAAATATTTTATTTTTTGAAGCAATAACTTTTCAATTGTTAACAACTGCAGTACTCCATACTCTATTACAGATTAAATAAAACTAAATACAAATAGATTTTAAGGTCCTGGCTAATTTGTCAATTAATAATTAAAAATGTCTAAATTCACCTTACAAAAATCAAATACATGTAAAATAATAATTATGAATGGCTACATGTAAAATATATATTTTAAAATAAACTATAAACTCCTTCAAGAATAAATATATTACAATATCTTCCATCTATTAAATGTAATTATTGCAGTTCTTATCAGAAGTGGCCTTTGGCCTAGGGCTGACCAACCCCACACAGGGCCGGTGAGGTCAAACGCTGTTACCGGTATGTGTGGATTGTATAAACTTGCGCACAATTTAATTAAAAATAATGTTAACATACATTACAGTATTCAGCTAAATTTTTGCAAATTAACACACAGACTTTATCAAAATATAACGATACAATGTATTAAGAAAGTGCAATTCATAATTCATAACAATACCATGAAAGTGCGAAATGTGATGCGGTGTCATGCGGAAATTAGCACTTAGGAAGGGATTATACTGGTGACCCTTTTTGGGGGATGAAGGTGAACTATGGAATGTTTTCAAAGACATACACGTATGGAATTTGACCTTGAAAATGGATTTTAAAAGGGTTCCTCTTAGAACCATCTCAAATATATATACATTTCAGAAAACTATTACACAGTATTTTAACTAATTATAATATACTATACAATATGTTTTTAGAGTTTATGTTTCAAGATATTAGTCATACTTGTATATTGCAATATATTTTTAAAACATATTACCTGGCATTGAAAAAATCAAGTAATAGATATCTCATAGGTGTTTCTTAAATTGAGATTTGTTTTAGACCAACCTGCATTGTGACACACCACAAATTTAAGCATATTGTTAACTGAGTATGTGAGTAACAAGGCTGTGAATTTTAGCCTAAGTATGTTGGTAACCTTAGCCTAAGTAACCTTATTGAATTACCTTTAGTGAGTTATGAGATGTCCAGAATAAATTGGAACCTTTGGAAAACAGGGTTTAACTTTTTCCAGGAAAAAAAAATATATAGCAAGAATAATGTGCCAGTGGTCTGAACACACAGCATATTTAATTTCTTATACACAGTATACGTACTTGGAAATATGTTACAATTACAATTTAATAAGGCAAATATACAGTATGTTTTCCTATATTTCAGATATAACCTTAATGATATATATTTGAAGTACATATGCATTATATTGAAATGTATGTCCACATATTTTTCATTTAAATATCTTGCAATATATTTTATTTTCTTAAGTCAAATTAATAAATATACTGTATGTTTATACTATATGTATTAATTTGGGCTATTTAAGGTTTCTTTTCAAATACAAACAACTCCAAGGTTGGGGTCAAGAATCAAATGTCCAAGGATCCTGATGGTCTAGTACTTTAGTGATTCTTACAGACAGAGACCACAGGGATGTCCACACCTTGTAAGTAATGTAGCTCACTTTTTATAAGGACTGGGACAACGTAGCTAAACAAGTGATCCACTTCCTTTTTATCTGTACAGAATTGATTTGTGAAAATGTCACACATAGGATAAATGTATTAGTAACACCTTACTTTAGCTACTGCAAAAATCCATCTATTACTCATGTACTCTTATGGAACACTTATGGCTTCTTTTGGTGTTAACAACACTTACAACGCACGGGAAAATAATTTATTCATTGTATTATGTAGCTAAGACAGGATCTCTACACATGTCTGATCAGAACTTATCACCAACTTCACTAATTACCAATAAATGTGGAGTCAATATAAGACATCTGCATCCTAATTTGGGTTTCACATATTTTGTGTAGTCAGCTAAAAACTCTCTGAACATGTATGACCTAAGGGGGATGGACATGGCTAGATCTCTGAGGGGTCTTAGAGACTTTAAACCTGGAAAACAGTAGAAAGACCTTATTCAGAGTTCAGAAAAAGGCATTCTGAATCCATCAGTGTCCTGTAGTTTGATAATTAATGAATTAATTAAAGTGGCTTATTTTTCTTCAAAAGTATGGGAAAACATGCTTGGTTTTGTTTTGATAGGATTTTATTACAACTATTTCTATTTAACTCTATTTAAAAATAAATAAATAAAAATATATATATATATATATATTCGTTTTTTATGGCTGTGTAAAATATAAGATTCATACAGTGAGATTTCTGTACACTACCTGAAATAATGCTCAAAACTATACTGTACTTTAAAAAAAGCACATCTAATATCTTATATTTTCTAAAATTGTCAGCATATGCAAAAAAAAAATATTGCACAAGTTAAGAAAAAAAATGAATCTTCACGATTTTAAACAAATGTCGATCCATTTATAAACCTACATTTTCAATTACAGAGTTGTTAATTTCAAGTTATGAATAAACCTAAAGTGCATGGTTTTGAGATCTGACATGGAAGCACAATTTATTGAAAAGACTCACAGGGACTCAAGGAGAATATGCAAAATTTCATAAAGATTGTGAATGATCCAAGGAACTGAACCCAAGTTTCTAGGGCTGTAAAGCACTAAATAGTATGTCACTACATTATCCCACACATAAGTACGCATTAGAGAATGTTATCTCACAAAATTGTTTCCTTGTGTGTCTGTGCCCTTTTAAAATAACTCATCCTAACCAACATTATTGGATTATATTATTATATCAATTACCAGCCATTTCTGCCATAAAAATGTAAGCATGAAAACAAGCAGTGCAATGACGGTATGATAAATGGAGTGATAAGCAAAGAGAAATCAAATCAGTGAGTTCTTAATGCTGTAATTCTTTGGGTTTAGCTGGAGAGTCAATTTCATATTCTGTTACAAGGAGATGCTTGATGCAGCTGTAAAGCTGAAAATACTGCACACGTGGTATACAAACTATGCGACTTCCAGGAACAATAGGTTAATTAGAACTGACATTTTATATATTATATATATATATATATATTTGTGTGTGTGTGTGTGTGTAAAATAACTGTTATTAGTTTTCAGAAGGCAGATTCATGTTTAAATGCAGCATTACTATAGAATGTATAAATGTGCCATAATTAAGGATGTGTAAATTATGCATACATTTTACCAGTTCTCATACTTATGGTTTCATATCTTTTTTTTTACGCACTCCACTTTTATAAACTGTTGCAGAGATTTGTTACACAGTTGAATGTATACATATGTATATGAGAGGAAAAATTATTTTAATCAGTGCGTGTCTTTGTACATTTTGAAATCAGAATATTGAGTTTTGGAAAGGTTAATGCCATTAGCCTGTATCTCCAGAGGCCAAGGTTCCACCCTTTCTGTTGATTTTGGCTCTATATTGTGTTTTCCTCCCATAATCAAAAAATGTCACCCCAAATATGCCAAGGAAGAGTGATCTTTGTGCAGGAAACGTAGTCTCTCTATGATTGGTTTTTGTTTTTTTGTTTGTACACAGTCCTTAAAGAAATGGTCCTTTAATAGAAAAAACGAAATTGGAAAAATTATTGTTTGGGCATCTATCAGATGGTTGTGGCGAGTGCTCTCTTCTACACGGTGGTGTGCCGGGTAGACAGCATAAAGAAGAGGGACGCCTCACGCCTGGACAAACTGGTGAGGAAGGCAGGCTCTATTGAAGGCACGGAGCTGGACAGTTTGACATCCGTGGCAGAGCGACGGGCGCTGAGCAGGCTCCTGTCAATCATGGAGAATCCACTGCATCCACTGAACAGGATCATCTCCAGACAGAGGAGCAGCTTCAGCGACAGACTGCTGTCACCATCCTGCTCCACTGACAGACTGAGGAGACCCCACACTATGCGACTCTTCAGTTCCACCCGGGGGGGTAAACGTTAACACTATACAAAGTTATTGTCTGTTACACCTGCCTCACACTCTCCACCTTGCATTTTTTAACTTGCACTGCATTTTTATCACTGTTTAATTAATATTGTTTTATTGTTTTTGTCAGTATGCTGCTGCTGGAGTATGTGAATTTCCCCTTGAGGATTAATACAGTATCTATCTATCTATCTTATTGAATGAGGCTCTGTGAAATTTAGACATAATTGATCAAGCAGAGAACTGTATCAAGTAATAGTGTATTCAATAATTGCCATGGTATTTGGAAAATTGCATATACTTTGAAGTAGTTTTTTAAAAAAAAACTCTCTTTAACTACATATTCTAACTGAGGTCCATAAAGAGGCTCAGTCATTATATATCGATCATAGCTGAACCACAGTCATGGTGGACTAAAGTCAAGTGCTCTGTCTTAGAGTGTGACTCACGGTCATGGCGGACTAAAGTCAAATGCTTAATTTACAAGGGGGGTCCACTTTCACCACGAACTAAAGTATAGTGCTGTGTCTTCAAGGGGGTCATGAAAGTCTAAAGTAAAGTGTTCAATCTTCAAGGGGGGACTAAAGTAAGTGCTTTGTCAGGAGATCTTTACAAGGTACAACAGATTACAAGTTGTATCAGAGCAAAAACCAAACCATAAGGTCTAAGGAACTGCCCGCGGAGCTTAGAGACAGGATTGTGTCAAGGCAGAGATCTTGGGAAAGCTATAAAAAAGAATCCTGCTGTAGCAGAGCTAACCACTGGAAGTACTCAATTTCCCAGGAGCACCAAAGGGGATTACCCTCATTGGATACCTGAAACAGGTGCAGAGGCTGCTGGGGAAAAGAAGGGCCAGCAGGAAACCTGAAAAGGGGCTGGCGAAGTAGCAAGAAGAAAGGTCAGAGTTTCTGTGTCCTGCTCAACGTAACCATTGTGTAGTCATTTGTACCCCGGATCATTTTCTCGCAAGGATGAATGGACTGTTTCGGGCCTGCCTGTTGCATAAATCGTATTGGATTAGTCATTGTGCGCCTTCAGAGGGAGTACTCCCGCAAATCTCACCCCTTGCCGCTCAGGACTACGGGTAGGACTGTAATTAATTTATTACGGAAGCTGTTCCCAAGATCGTTTCATCATCTTCACTCCATACCATTTTATCTATTTCTGCCGCATTTGAACTGTAATAAGGACATTGTTGTGAGTGTTTATTGTTGTGGTTGATTGTTGTATTAATATTTGTATCACCAAAGGGGGAAGGGTAAGGGTTGTCTGATTTTTGTTGTTGTTAATTGATTTTCATTCAATATATTCCACACATTGGTTTGACTCGTGTCTCTGTCTGTGAGTGTGCGGGTCAGTCCAAGGCTGGGTGCGTTCCTAAAATCCCCACTGAAAAAATAAATAAATCACTGTCCTATCGACTGTGTGAGTCTGAGCGTCACCAGACCACTACTCTGCCATTCAAGGTACCCAAGAGAACACTAGCTTCTATAATTCTTCAGTGGAAGAAGTTTAGGACAACTATGACTCTTCCTAGAGCTGGCCACTCAGCCAAATTGAGCACTCGGTGGAGAAGGTGCATAATACAAAGTTGTGACCAAGAACCCAATGGTCACTCTGGCTGAGATTCCGAGAACCTGGGTGAAAAGTGAAGAAACTTCCAGAAGGACAATCATCACTGCAATGCTCCACTGATCTGGGCTTTATGGTAGTGTGGCCTTTCCTTTAGTATAAGACACATGGGAGTTTGCTTGAAGTTTACAAAAAAAAAAACACACATAAAGAACTCTCAAATGGTGAGAAAAATATTCTCTGGTCTGATGAAACCAATATTAGTGTCATGTCTGGAGAAGGCCAAGCACAACTCATCCCTTAAGCAATTTCACACTAACAGTGAAGCATGATGGTGGCAACATCACGTTCTGGGGTTGTTTTTCAGTAGCAGGGACTGAGAGACTAGTCAGGGTCATGGCAATGCTGAAACAAGCAAAGTACAACAATAACCTTAATGAAATCCTGCTGTAGAGCGGTCTCGACTTCAGACTGGGCTTTCCAGACAGTACAATGGCACTAAGCACAATAAAGTGTATTAGGGACAACTCTGGGAGTTTCCTTGATTTGTAAAGCTACAGCTCAGACGTGAACCCAACTGCTGGCCATCGGCAGTCTCCATCCAACCTGACAACTCCTGAGAGGATCTGCAGAGAAGAATGGGAGAAATTCCCCAAATCCAGGTGTACAATGAATGTTGTGTCAGACCCAACAAGACTCCGGGCTGTAATCACTGCCAAAGGTGCTTCAGTAAAGTGCTGGGTAAAGGTCTGAACATATGTGTCAATGGGATATTTCAGTCTTTCATTTGTAATAAATTTGCAAAAATTTCTAAAATCCCATTTTTTCTTTTGTCATTCCGAAGTACTGAGCGATGCTTTATGTTGGAAAAAATGAATTTAAATGATTTTAACACAAGGCTGCGAAATAGTACAACATGAAAAAAAGAAACAGTCTGAATTTGTCCCAATTCAGAGCTTTTCATTTTTAATTATCCATATCTCCTTGTGGGATACATTATGATGGAGAATATGTGACATGCAATTGTCTAAAACAAGCGTGTGTTACAACTTTGGGAGGAAGGCAGGCAGGGATAAAGCATTAGCAGTGATGAGAATTCTGATTCTTCTTTTTCTTCACGCTGGTTCATTTGGTTCCATTCAGTAAAATGAGCCTCTTTCAGCTCTTAGCTTTTAGCAGAGAAAAATGAAGTTTACTTTTAAAACAGCTAACATCTGCTTTCCCTGAATTTGAAAAAATGAGTAAATGGCAGGAAACACATTTTAGGAAGCAACTCGTAAAGGGCTGATATATGGTGTTTTATAATCCATTAAACTTGAGGAAAGCTTGTTTAGAAGTAAACATTACACAAAGAGTATTGTTAAATCAGATATATATGTGAAATAAATTTCACGGCTGCAATACAATTCACCATCAAAATAATTTGCTAGTTTCAAACTATTAAAATGAAATAACACAAAAAACACACTATACCTGAAAATGACTTTTAATGGAAAAGGATGAAAAAATCAATATTTAGTTAGCAACATTAGCAAATGCAAAACTCCAACAAAAATAAGAACAGTTTTGCTCCCAGTACATTAATGCACAACATCTGAAACATTGGTGCTTTTACATTGCACTGCCGCCTACTCATCAACCATCATTACTGGAGACTGGCAATGAGAAGTGCAGCTTGATTTGCTGTTGTACAAGAAAAATGCTGTTGTCCAGTGAGAAGATGCTGTCATTACAGCAAAAATAGACAGCCTACCCCATAAGTGCAAAAAAGACGTCTGAATTTAAATGCGTTAAAGGGATGGAATACAGCATTGATCATCCAAAAGTGCCTATAGGTGTCCATCACAAGACAGACTCACATAATAGAGACAAGGCAAGCCCTAGGGCAGCAAGCATCAACAACCGCACTTAAAAAGTTAAAGTATGTGTCTTACTGAAACATTAATAAAAAGAACAATACTTCTGACTCACGATGGCAGTCATATGCTCCTATAAATCAAGCTGTGACTTTGGCCATGGGGTTTTATGGTTAGGCAAAGGTTTAGGTCGCCCTCAAATACCTCCTTGTTGTAGATATGCAACATTTGCTTTTTCCTGAAATACCTGCTCTCTCTGTCTTTTTACCAGTAGCCGAAAGGAGAAAAAAGGAAGAGGTGGTACTCAAGGTATGTTTATTTCTTTAATATTATAGTTTAAATTGAATTTATTAAAAACAAGTAACATTCTATACAAACAGTAAAACTAAATCCAGTTCGACCCAACAGCCACAGTAAAACATTTAATAATAGAAAAGAGGGTTGAGAATCCTATTCCCCAATATAAAAGCTTATTCTAAAATGTTATTGATTAGATCCTGCCAGGTTTTAAAAATGTTTTGAACAGATCCTCTAAGTGAGAGTTAGGCAATTTCAAATAACACATAACATCAGTTACCCACTGACTTAACAGAGGTGAGTTAGGATTCTACCAGCTGAGCAAGATAAGTCTACAAGCTAATAGTGAGGTAAAGGTGATTACAGTTTGTTTGTCCTTCTTCACTTTAAGCCCATCTGGGAGTCCAAAAAACACAGTTGTTAGTGGGTTAGGAAGGGATTGTGACACCAATGCTGTCTGATAGGCATTTAAAAATGTTCGTTAAGAATGATGTCAATTTGTTCCACTCCCAAAACATGTGACCCAATAAGGCTAGAGCTCGATTGCAACGTTCGTAAGTTGGATCTTGCCCTGGAAACATTTTGGACAATTTTAAATGAGATGGATATGCTCGATAAAAGATTTTAAGTTGAATAATTGTATGCTTTGTGCTGTAAATGCCACATGGTTTGGACGGGCATCCCATCCAGGAGAGAGATTGGAGCCAGACCTAGAAGAGAAGGCCAGAAGGGATGGACGGACAACCCATCAGTTGTAAAAGATGCCACAGAGGATATGTTACACCCCCAGTATGCTAGATAGCAGTGGCCCTGGATTTTGGTCCCCAGTATGAAACCAGTAGGGCATGCTGGGAAATGTAGTCTGACAACATAGCCATGCTGGGGTCCGTAGGTGCAGCAAGGGGGCATTGCAGGGAGATGCACTTCCTAATAAATGGGACATCCATATGAGCCAGAAGTGCTTCCATCAGGCAGTACCCCCTGGCACCAGTAGAACTGCTGGGCTCTTAATAAAAGGGACTGCACTCCCTTATCCTGGCAAATCGGAGCTGGGAGGACATGGAGCAACAACAACAACAACAACATTTATTTATATAGCACATTTTCATACAAACAGTAGCTCAAAGTGCTTTACATATTAAAGAATAGACAAATGAAAGACACAATTATAAAACAAAATAAATCAACATTAACATCGAATAAGAGTAAGGTTCAATGGCCAGGGGGGACAGAAAAAACAAAAAAACTCCAGACGGCTGGAGAAAAAATTAAATCTGTAGGGATTCCAGACCATGAGACCGCCCAGTCCCCTCTGGGCATTCTACCTAACATAAATGAAACAGTACTCTTTGGATTTAGGTTTCTCACGGAAGGGCTTGATGATGATGATGGTCACGTAGACTTCTTCCTTTTAATCCATCCATCATTGTTGGAGCATCATACCAAAACTCGCAAATAGCAAAACTCGACTGGAGGAGGGCAGTGTGGTGGTGAGAGAAATTATGATGAGAGCTATTGTGGAGAGAAATTACTTGTGTTTTTGCAACTTTGTGGATGTGTGTTTAATAAACACTTGTTTATTTGAACCCGGGACTCTGTGTGATCATGTTCGAGGGTTTGGGGCTCGCTGAAACCCCTGGTTTCCACCACAGCGCATATGGAGCTCAAGTGAATTCTGTGCATGGCTGCCTTCCACTTCTTTTCTGAAATGTTAAGTAAGAGATCCTTTTCCCACTGTACTCTGGGATCTTTGAAAGGAAAGGACATTAAAAAGTTTTTATGTATATATAGAGATGCTGTCTGAGGCCTTAAGAGTGATCAATACTTCTTCTGGAATAGAAATAGGTGAGAGGTGAAGAAAATTGGGCAGATTTTGTTTAGTAAAGATTCTGATTTGAAGAGAGAGGAAAGGTGTATTTATTTCTCCCAGGTGGGCACATATATCTATATTAATAGATCAAGGTTACCCTCAAAGACATAGAGTTTTCCATTAGTTCTTTAGGAAACAATGGGGGCATATCCACTGAAAGGGTTATGGGAAACCTGAATGGCAGAAAGTACAGAGAAAACATTGAGATTTCAATTAGTCTGTTTGGAGAAAAGACTGTTAGCAACAGCACTTCTTCTCATCCCGGGGTGGTACCAAATACCACAGGTGAGCCTGGAAGGTGACTCTTTGGCATGCATGACACTTGTACTGCATTTTGGTAAGTAGCTGCTACCTTCTAACACTGCTGTTACCCACAGAAAAAAAACTTCTGGTACTCCAAACAGCAAAATGTACAAGTGCCAGTATGGAGTATTAGTGAGTACCAGTCCATTTCAAGCAGTGGTTCTTATGACATGTTGTCTGGTTCCTGTGCATCACCAAGTCCAATTTAGCCGAGTAGCCATGTCCATGTAAATACATAGCCCTGTAGATGGCTTCCTGCCTAGGCCTGGATGAATGATTTGCACCTTAACTGCAGTTTTCAAAGTTTTGCTTAAGCAGATACTGTACTTACCCTGAATTGTTCACTTTAGTTTAGTTAGGATTCGTAGTTATGATTCAGCCTTAACTTACTATATATGCCTGGAGATAGGAGGAGGTCCTAGTGGCAGCCCTTCACAGCAAGACACACCTTCAAGTAGGAAAAACATCTAAAAATATATGGTGCCTCTTATAAAAATAATAACTTCAGGGAAGGATTCCCAAAATGGAAAGTTCAAAGTAGAGTCTAACAAATCTTGGGATTCATTATACGGTGGTTGCCATTCCCACTGCTCTACCATAACAAAACACTTCTTTTCTCACCTCCCACCTCTTCTTCTCCACTGAAGGCAGTTTCCTTTGAATTTCTTTCTGATATTGTATTTAGTAGACCTGTGACTGTCAGGTAATTTTAAACTTCATCTGGAGGTTGCATTTGGCCAGTAATAGGTAGCCTTCCATTCATTTCAGGGACACCAGAGAGATCTTCCTCATGTGGGTTCAGGTATCCTTGCACATATGAGCCTTCCCTTGACTCTTAAATGACTAGGCCTCCAAGGCAGGCCCCCTTAGATAGACAGGATTGGGCAGGGTTTTGGTTGTGATCAGGTTGTAAAGTGCCTGTCAAATCAGGTAACGCTGGCTTACAGTTCCAAAGATGGTTTACAAGATAACTAGTATGTAGCATCCAGCTATAGATCAGGTCAGGTTGGGGAGCATGCACTGGTACACCACACAACGGAACAGCTCGGGATCCTGGTTGGCAACCACCCAGGCAGACACACGGTCCAGGCCCATCCTCTGGAAATGACCCTCTATCTGCCACAGCCATTTGTTACGTGGGTGTCTCCTTGGCCTGGTCCAGCCACTCAGATCCTCAACAATGAGGATCCTGCAAGCCAGATCACCCTTGGGGAATCGCGTCATATGGCCGTAGTGCCGTAACTGACAATGCAGGCAATGTGCCTCAATCGGGACTCCACAAGCAACCACTCATTCAACACAAAGTCAAATCAGCTGTACCTAAGGAGTCTCCGAAGTGACACAGTGCCGAAGGAGTCCAGTCTTCGTCTCAGGTCAGTAGATAACGTCCATGTCTTGCAACTACATAGCAAGACAGGAAGCATCAGGACTCTAAAGACTTTGTCTGGCATGCCACACACCCTATAGCTATAGATCACCTACTTGGTGATAATCACGGGTCTGGTCACAGTGTATATAAAGTTTGCAAACTTGCTGTTGTTCAGGATGTCTATTTTGAACCACAGTATCAGGAGTTTAGTGATCTCCATTCTCCATGAAAACATGATATTATAACATTTACTCAGCTATCTTTTCAAAGCATGTAAAGTAACAGACTGGAAAAAACACTTTTAGATTGAGTATTTAAGGTATATGTGCATTAAAATGTTACCATGTTAATCTTTAATATAATTTAATGATTTAGAACTTTGATTCCAATCAATCATGTTCTCTACACAATTATGTGTCTTTTTTAAGTATTTTTTAATATATAAAGAGATTCATTTCGTGCAGACACTGGTAATTCTGATAGAGGTTTTTATGACTTGCCTCATGTCACACAAGTACACCTTGGGGACAGCTTAACTCTTTTAGGGCGGATGTCGACTTTTGTCGACACACCGGGCTGAGGTCAGTTGTCAACTAAATTTAAAAAAGCCATAAACGTCGATAAAACTCACTGTTACATTATAAATAGACCCTCTTTGCTTGGAGGACTGTTAGACTCGTTGACTTGATGTTGAATTCCTATGTTTGACTGAGTAGTGTGGAGTAAACAACATCAAGAATGGCGTCGACATCAGGTGAGAGAGCGAAGTGAATGCACAAAGCAAAATACTCCATGCTTTATTATATAAAATTTTTTTGCGTATTATTGCTGAACCTGACTGTAACTTATTGAATTTTGATATTAATGCAAGTGATCTGGAGATCAAAAACAAAAGTCAGGTACTTGCATCAACTGTTTGGTCCCAAGCTGATTGTGCAGCTGACGTGCCTATGGCAGCGTTCGCCCTGGGAAGACTACACGGACACTTATCGATTTCTGATTTTGATGCAGATGATCTGGATATCGAAAATGTAAGAAGGATACCTGCATCAGCTGATCGGTTCCCAGCTGATCGTAGTGTCTATCACACTCGTGTAGCTGTCGCACCTTGGGAGGCATACACAGACACAGATCCGTGGGAGGTAAGCTGGCTACTGGACTTCATCAAACGACACACCGTGCTAGTGGACACTACCGAGTACCAACCACTCGACTACTTCAAGCTGCCTTTGATTTCCAGAAAGTGCCTTTTAGCTTATGATCAATGAGACAAACAGAAATGTAATAAGAATCTAAATCTGCATACTGAAGAGGCTCATGGAATATAAAACAGAATGACATTTGTCATAAATATTTTATGTTGATTTACTGTATGTGTGAAACCATTGTGTACCTTTTAGAAGTTTTTTGGAAAAATATGTATTCCTAAAAGTGTTAAAGGCTCTGGTGGTGGTAATATTGCTCACCAATCCATAAGACTCTTCTCTTCAGATAGGATTGCCCAGATTGACAACCTTACCTGATGCCACTTCCTGTGTTCATCCACCTGGACACGTCTCTTCCTGCCTGGCCTACATTTAACCGGAGGTGTCGCCATCTTGGATATTCTAATTTTGTTTTGCTGACAAGCTTTATTATTTTTGCCTTTACAGTATACAGGGTAGCGGTGTTGCCTCAAATCTTTATCTTTGTCCTCTTTTACATCTCGTTTCTTTATTTATTAATTTAATAAGTTTCATATTCCAAACCAGCACATTAGTTAATAGAGTTTGATTTGGAATAGCTGTTTTTCACTTTAGTGTTCCACCAATGCCTTTGGTTTTAATTCTTTCAAGCTAAAATAAGCTTCAAAAAGGAGTTGTTCATCATAATTTTATTATAAAACCACATAGGAACTCTATAATTGATTTCTAAACAGAGGTGACTAATATAACGGCACCAGTAGTAGTAAATGAAAACTTATTTCAGCATCCCATTAAAGACCATATATAATAATCCTCAGTTCTTTTAACTGATTATATAGAAGTAATACTAACTAATAAGGTGCTAGTTAGAGATGGATGTGTGGCTTGCTTAAAAAGTACTTAATTATTTTAAGTAATTTTACTTTGAAACACTATTTTTACCTCATTTGGGTTTTCTGTTTAAGTAGCCGTAATTTCACTTAAAAGACAAATGTAAAAATAACAATCCATTCGGCAGAGAAACACCTAATTCATTGCCATTAGGATCCAAGAATGTTCATTAAAATTTATTATTTAAAGACGGCTTGAAAAAAGCTTCAGATGCTGTGCTCTGTGAATGTAAAATAAATTTGATCGACTGAAATGAGAGAGAAATATCACCAACAAAGAATGAATACTAGAGGTCTTCCGGTTTCAGATAATATCAGAAACTGCTGTATTTGTAACTTTTAGTCTGTTTACTTGCCTCATCGCTCTTCCAGCATATCTTCTGCACACATGACCCTCTAATCTTCTTCCTCTCTATTATATCAACCAATTCTCTTTCATTACCTGTCAAACTTGCCTAAATTAATAGTGTGTACCCTAAAATTTAGAATGGGATTCTTTTAACATGTCCTTTCCTGACACAGTAACTCTTGCACATTCTCCACGGGGCAGGGAGAAGGCAAGATATCTGTATTTCGCTTATTAGGGTACGCCCTACCCTTCCACGAATCTACAAGTCGACTGGTCATTTTTGTTTTGGCAAGCTTTTTATTCACCCAATACCAACCACGGTTGACAAAGTAGGGCCTACCCTTTGACTGAAAAGGGTAGCTGCAAGGCAAATAAGTTGGTGGTATTCTTGAGCCCTTCCTCACCCCCCACCACACCACAGTAGGTAATGACTTGTCCATATATATGACTCAGGCACTGCCGCGAGTGGCAGCCTTTTTAGCATCTCCATGTACGACTTTATCTTTCTACCTTTTTCTCTATTTCACTGATCACTCCTAGCACTTTCTTTTATGTGGACTCGTTCCCTGGACACTTTTTACTAATTGGACATGGATTTTTAAATGCCGAAACTTGTCTGTTCAGGTAGTTAAATTCAAGCACTGAGAACAAATGCCAGCGACAGTGTGATTCCCTATTTACCTGACGAGGTAAAAAGGCGGTATTGTGGCAGTAGAGCCGAAGCTAAGCTAAAGGCGAATCGGCTTGCGAAAAAGTGGCATTACAAACCTTTGGTGCCTTCTGTGATCCTAGGAAATGTGAACTGACTGCCAACTAAGATCAACAAACTGGCCACGCTGGTGAAAAATGTCAGGACCTACAGAGAATGCTGTTTGCTGTGTTTTTGTGAAACGTGGCTAACAACTACCATCCCAGATACTAACGTGGAGCTACCTGGGTTTAGCACAGTTAGAGCGGACAAGAGATGCAAATACCTGCGGGAAGCGGAAAGGAGAAGGACTCGCTCTCTATGTGAATACAAGGTGGTGCAACTCTGGACATATAAATGTCAAAATCTCCACTTGCTGCAGGGACATCGAACTGTTGGCCATAAGTCTGCGTCCCTATTACTTGCCCAGATAGTTTGGACACGTCATTGTTGTTATTGTTTACATTCCTCCTCAGGCGGACATGGAGATAGCGGGTAACATCATCCATTCCGCTGTTGCTAAATTACAAACACAGCACCCTGAGGCACTTGTGCTAATCGCTGGAGATTTTAACCATGTGACGCTGGTCAAAACATTACCTGCCTTCTCCCAGTATGTGGATTGTAACACCCGGGGAAATAGGACTATTGACCTACTGTATGCAAACGTTAAAGACGCATACAACGCCACCCCACTGAGAGGACAGAGCCGACTATACTTCCTTAGAAGGCTGGCGTCCTTCAACATCTGCAATCAGATGCTGCAGATGTTCCATCAGACGGTTGTGGCGAGTGCCCTCTTCTACGCAGTAGTGTGCTGGGGAGGCAGCATAAAGAAGAAGGACACCTCACGCCTGGACAAACTGGTGAGGAAGGCAGGCTCTATTGTAGGCATGGAGCTGGACAGTTTGACATCTGTGGCAGATCGACGGGCGCTGAGCAGGCTCCTGTCAATCATGTAGAATCCACTGCATTCACTGAACAGGATCATCTCCAGGCAGAGGAGTAGCTTCAGCGACAGACTGCTGTCACCGTTCTGCTCCACTGACAGACTGAGGAGATCGTTCCTCCCCCACACTATGCGACTCTTCAATTCTATCTGGGGGGCAGGGGTAAACGTTAAGATTATACAAAGTTATTGTTTGTTTTACCTGCATTTTTATCACTGTTTAATTTAATATTGTTTTTATCAGTATGCTGCTGCTGGAATATGTGAATTTCACCTTGGGATTAATAAAGTATCTATCTATCTATCTATCTATCTATCTATCTATCTATCTATCTATCTATCTATCTCAACTAAGGCAAGATGGCTTAGGTAGTTTCTCATTACCCTCCTCGTGGTTTGGAATCTGAGTTTTTTGTCCCCTAGATGCTGGCTGACGAATCTGGTCTGGCCTAAACTATTGCAGTTAAGCCAAGGACTGTAAGGAGCCCAATTTACCATGGTGTGCCACGTTCAGGCACTGCAGTAGTCTTGCTACTTGGAGAGGTTATGTACCAGCTTGAAGGGCTTATGCTTTCAGCCTTCTCTTCCTTCTACGGCACTTACTGTCAGTCAAGGAACCAGTCTGAGACACTAGACACGTACAAAAAGCTAACCTACTAGGTGCAGACCTACTCAAACTGGGGTCAGCTAATGTACCCCTCAAGTGAAACGACTGCTTGTTTTTTTTTTTAATGCATGCAGGGTGTAACTCCAGCCAGAGTACAGATTGGATAATGACATAAAATGTGAGTGGGATTATGTTTAAAGTATGCATGCGTTTAAGCTCTGTGCATGGACGCTACGGCTCTGTAATGTCACGCTGGCCTCACAGTGTATCATGGGGTTCGTCTAAGCTGACTGAATAGCAGCTCTCCAAGAAAGTATTTAGCAAACAAGGTCAACGGTGAGCACAGCTTAAACTTAATTCTGTTGGGTCTGATTTATCTAATTTAGGGTTCCTTGTAAATGTCACCTTTCAAGATTAAAGAAACTAAAACTTATATTGATAGCCAGAACAGAACATCCTAATTATACCAGGGATATATGTATTTCTTGACTATGATGTCCTTTTGGATGTTCTCTTGGTACTTTAGTCTTTTTCCCCATGACCTGCAGATTATGTCAAAATATCGAGTGATAGACTGTTGTCAAGTCTAGGATTTGTTCTTGTTTTGCAGCCAATGCTACCAGGAGAGACTCCAGCCTCCATCAACTATGGAAAAAGTAGCGTTCAGAAAATGAAAAGTGATATTAACATTTTACATTAAAATAAGAAACACTAAAGAATATAAACAGTCGGTAATTAAAAACCAAAAAATGATTTACAGTAGCATATTTCAATTCAATAAGCACATTTAAATGAACAAGTTAAAAGTTAGCAAAATAATTTCCTTTGAGAGGGTGTGTGTATGTGTGTATATATATATATATATATATATATATATATATATATATATATATATATATATATATGCAGTACATATATATTGATATACAGTATATCAACTTTTTTGTAGGTTTGCAACCTCAAATACACATTTATTGGCTTTTATTACATTACAGTAGCAGGTTTTAAAATCCAGAACAACAGCTGATTGATAGTACCAGTAAATCTCTTTCATTTCTCACTATATTACTTTTTCTGACTTTATGAGTTAAGGTTTTATGAGCCTTCCCATGAGGACTCTATATGAACTGAATGTATTGCACATGATTTAGAAATAGCAAATCCAGAATAGATTGTATTGTGTGTCATAAATTGAATGATAAAAGAAGAATGGCAAACTCTTACAGAAAGACTAAAGGCCTGCTTTCAGGTTAGTGGAGAAAAAAAAAGTGAGCAAATGTATTAAACTTGGCTTTTACACAGCTAAGCATACGTTTCTATAATGTGTTCTGTGTGATAGTTATGGCACCTTCCATCAACTTATTCTGTTAACCTTGGTAGACAGACATAATATTGCCACTATATCATCACGTCTACAAGGCAAGAGCAAGGTCTGATAGTTGGACAGAAAAAATGACTTATATATACACTGTAAGAAGTGATTTAATCAGCTATTCAATAGATTACCAATGGAAAACTTTAATTTCTAAAGTTGTCAGGAGACTTTTTAAACTGAAAATTTTTAAATTTAGATATTTTGTGTATCTTTCCATTCTGTTACAGGATTGTCAGAAACTGTAGCCTATCAGAGCTGCACTTTGTGGAAGGAAGATGTTAAAACTCTTCATGGGAGATCAGTGCATTGCAAGGCTTAATCACAAACATTGTGACAGGGGGTCAGTTCAGTTATTAATTAATTTAACATTCATATCTTGAAGATGTTTGTCAAAAGCCATATATTGTAGGCATGAAGAGATCACGTGGCAGTACCAACCACTTCACAACCCTGCCACACTATAAACAGCATATGAATGTTAATACTGTATATTGTAAAACAAATCGGGGTGTAAGATCAAGTTGTATGGCATATCCCAGCCACAATTCCTCCATATTGGCTGGGGGGGAACTCACTATGGCAGAGTTTCAAAACAACACAAAACTTCTGACAGCACTGAGGAGAAGACGCACTTATCTATTTTGCTGAGTAACAAATAATGTGCAAGTGTGCCAGTAATCTTTGAATTGAAACAGATCAAAAAATGGTTTCATACACCTAATTCTAACTCTTAAGTGCATCTAAAGGTAGCGTACAAAATTGTAAATATTACTCTTGTTTTGGTAGCTTAAATACTAAAAAAGACAAGATTTGCAATGATGTATGTTTACTTATGACACATGTTTGTACTTCAGGAGTGCACAATACACTGCAAAGATTATTATTAAAGTGTGTAAACTTGTAGCTACCCATAAATACACTAAACCTGTCATACACCGCCAGTTTGTATAAGGTGAATTTTGGGAGTCTGTTTCCATAGCAAAACTAGTAAATGAATGAGGACCTTCATGCTTTCTTGCCAAATGAGCATTGTGAGTCTTAATATTTCACAAGTGAATGTGCATGTCCGCATTTTGAGTCCTAATTGGGTCATGTGTTTCCATACTGACTCACATTTGGTGGGCCAGTATGGTGTCCTAAACTACACAGTGAAGGCAAAGGGAGCGTTCCAAGCATATCCAAGAAAAGGGATTTGAAAAGCACCTGTTCTGGGAGAAAGAAAAGACATCATCTTTGTCACTGAATATCCCTTGGAGTCCAGTTAAACCAATCATTAAGAAATGGAAAGAGTAGGGCACAGCTAGAGCAGCGCATCCACAAAAACTGAGTGGTTGTACAAGAGACCTATGAGAGCTCTGAAGAAGTTTCAACTAACGGTGGCTGACAAGAACACAGATTATATGGCCTTGTAAACCCTTAACTAGGTTACAGTTAAGGATTTTGTAATTTGTACTCTACTCTCTGTTCACCTGCACATGTAATTGTTGGGTGGGTGATTCACCAATTGCAGCTTAATGGAAGAGTGGCAGAGTGGCAAACAGAACAAATGCACATGACATTTTGGGTACAGTTTGACATAAGGCACGTAGGAGACTCTGAACTCAGCTGGAAGAAGGTACTATGGTGTGATAATATCATAATTTTGTGTTTTGTCCATATTTGAGCACTGCACATCCTCCAAGACACACCCAAGGTGGTGGCAACATTATGCTGTGGGAAAAGCTTCTCTGTAGCCAGCACTGGATGGCTTGTGAGTGTAGAGGGGAAAAGGAAAGAAGCAAAATACATAGAAATTCTGGAGGAAAACTTGATGTAGTCTGCAAGAAACCTTACATTAATACAATAATTATTGCATTAAGTTACTCGTTACTACATAATTCACACCACTTTTAACATGTTACCCCCAACATAGTTATGGAGATTGTGCTGCTGAGCTTAGCATTTCACATTCAGCTCATCAATATACATTTAGAATTTTCTGAATCACTGAGAAGGATTACCTCAACCAGGAGGAAGAATAATGCAACCACCCATGCATTTGCCTTAGGAAATGTATCCTATTTTCTACCTGTGGCTGCTGAAAGCACATGCAAAGCAAACATGTGCAGGTGAACAGAGAGTAGAGTACAAATTACAAAATCCTTAACTGTAACCTAGTTAAGGGTTTACAAGGCCATATAATCTGTGTTACTTGTGGAGAAACCAACATGTGTTGACCTGGTTTCTCAGAGACCAACAGCCCAATTTCTGTAACTGGAATGAAATTTTACTTGACATTTTAGAAAATGGGTTTCTGTAAATAATGGGGTATTTAAGGTACAAGTAAACATACTTACTGATAGAATAAGCAACACTGTGGAAGTTGCTGAACCTGCACTATATTAGGACGATAAAACTGGTTATGGAATGGCATGGAATGGAATTCCCCTGATAAAAGGTTTGTATAAAAAAAGGTTGCTGTTTTCACATATGTTTTGCTGAATGAGAAGCAACAATCACTTTAACTAAAATAAAAGTTTAAGCACGTACAAAAATAATCCCTCTCTACTGGTCGGTAACGAGTGAAGAGTAATCCTACAGAGTATGTCCTTGCAAACAGGTAGTTACATTCAATTATTTAACAGGAACTACCATTAAAATGTTCTTAAATACTGTTGACTCCCTTTAATTGGTGTAATTATAATGCTATGTGACATCTGAAGTAGGAAGTTGGAATTTCCACGTCTCTAGTTAGAATTTTCAACTGGAATGCCCCCTTAAGTCGGAATTCCAACTCGGAAACTTGTAGTCCGATTTTGTCTGATTTAGTTCATAACATCAATCAATCACCACAATCTTTAGTGAATGTTGTAGTTTTATACTGTATGTTAGCACTTCTGTGTATCTGTATCTCATCGTGCACATAGTACTGCCCATCTGTGGACATGCTGCTATGGTGTTTGGATGCACACAATACCACATAATGTTTTTTTATCAACTGCTATTTATTCCGATGGAACAAGCAAAACAAAGGTTTTCCTAATGTTTTAATGGAACGCAGTCAACTCAGGTGTGATGTCATTCCCACTTCTGACATCCGACCTCCGAGGTAAATGGTGCACAGCATCATCTGGGAGAGAAATTTACAATTTTGGTATGCAGGTCAATCACTTACAAGTGCATTTTCAATCTAAACAATATTCATTTACAGACCTTATTCAGGGTGTTACAGAGCTCTCTATATTTTATTTTTAACTGCCATTCCATTGAAAGCTAATGTGAGAGATGTGGCACAAACCACATACAGATCGATTAATTTTTTTTAGAGGCATTGTACAGCATATACCAGTGTTTCCCAATCTTGGTCCTGGGGGCACACTGTGGCTGCAGGTTTTTGTTCCAACCAGATTCCTAATCAGTGACAACACCTGAGAACACTGATCTCATTTAATTAGCTGGGATTATTTTTCTTTTATTCTACATTCAGAAAAGCAAATCAGCATGATTTTTACATGTATGCGACATTTAGAAATATTTCTGGTTTTGCTATAGATTTAAATGCTTAACTCTCTTTTGTTAATTTCATTATATTTTGCCCTTTCTCTGTGCAGTTTTTCTCCTTTGTTATATCTTATCAATGACAATTAAAAATGAGTAGAGCAGAAAAGCTGGCAAACAACACTGAATAAGCAAAGGCTGCAACTACTTTAGCATCAGACCCACTAAGTAGTAAATAATTAATTAATTTAACAATTAGAACACCTAGAAAAGTAGAATGAAAATCAAGATGAAAATACATTTTTCTCATATAAATGCTTGGTACATTTTAATATATATATATATATTATATTTACCAAACTTAGTTTTCTAATTTCCATGTTGTTCTCAAAACACAGAACTTGGGAAATAACACATCACTTAATTAGCCCAGGAGTCCAATTAAAAAGAGAAGAAGGTTGGAACAAAAATCTGTAGCCACAGTGTGCTCCCAGGACTGAGGTTGGGAAACACTGGTATATGCTGCATCTTTCAGACAAGAGCATGTCCTTTGTGGTAGTACTGTATGCTATGGATATATTTCAGGAATATAGTGATGTAAAAATGTATTTGCTGCTACCCATAAAAGTAGACGTTAAAGGAAAAATATGTGCAAGTGTGAGTTTAGATTTAAAAGTTTTAAAGGGAACAAAACATCAAGCAAATTGATTAAGAGATATTTGAAAAAAAATGCAAAGGTATCACAATTTAGATCTTTTGCATAAGGTGAACAGCTCTTGGTGACCCTGAATTTGGTTAAATGGGTTTAATGATGTTGCATTATAATATATACCACATATAAAGTACTCTTTTGGCCTCTTTGCTAGAATGCAGCTCTGTAAAGTGATCATTTTTTTATTGAAGCCCTCATGTATCAAATTTTACTTTTTATTGTACATATACTGTATATATTTTTTATGGGGTAACAATAAAAAGAATACTGCAAAAAAAAAAAGTACCTCCGAATGAAAGTGACAGAATGGTTCATTTTACAAGGCAACAAGTACTATAAAATGCTTGAGTGTTTTCCTGCTTTCTAATAAAAATTTGCTTTAGAAAATACATGAAACCACTGAGACTGATTATAAAATTTATTACTAAACGTATATTTCTTATATTACAGCCATGGATGTTACAATATGAAAATTGCATGAGTTTTAGGTAGGTTAAAGCACTAGATTTTGCAATTGTATTTTATATCATTTTAAGAGCTGTTCTGAATCTTGACAATGTGTGTCATACTAATTCAAGAAATATTCTAAAACCAATAACTTCCATCTGTAAAATATTTATGCTTTGTAATAATTTATGAGTAGACGACTTTAATTAGTGCATGTGTCATAAAGGTGTGGTTTTATATTGAAAGTCTGTATTTCTTAGATGAAATGAAAGATATTTTATAACCCTGTAAGGCTGCCCACATATAAAAACAGCCAAATAAAGAAAAATAATATATATTTGATTTAATTTATGCTTTTATTGGATGGTTTATTGAGACATTAATTAGCACTGTCACATTCTAGGAAAGGTTTAAAACATGTTCCTGTGGGTTTTCTTTGAGTAATTTGGTTTCCTTACATACCCTAAAGACATGAAAACTAACTTTACTGATAACTGCAGACTGAGCTAATTTAAACGACTAAGCGTCCATGCAAGCAAGCTCTCTTTAATAGACTGGGTCTTCACAGTGGCGGCTCCTGCGTTGTAGCTTGTGTTCCTGGTTTATTCTCTGGCTTCCTATGATTCTGCATTGGAATCAGCAGGTGCTATGAACTGGTATTTGTTTTTAATGTTTTTTTAATGTATACTTGGTATCATAAACCAGTGTATACAATATTAGCAATGTATGTGTGTTTATGTATTTTATTCTTATTTTTAAGTAATTATGTGCTTTATTTTTACGTTAGTTCTGTTATGTTTTTATCTGTGTACGGCCTCTTTAAATGTGAATGCATTCCACCCTTATGTCACCACTTCTGGGCCCACCCTCCGGTTATATACCATATACACTCACGTTTAAGTTCTCCCACACATAAGTCGAGGCTTGATTTTACCATATAATTTCCGGTATTTCATAATGTAAGTCGTATAAGTCGAATGTGGAAAACTCACTCTATTGGTCCAAGAGATTACAATATGCTAACGCCCACCTGAGAGAGTAACCACGGAGCACACTGCCTTTTATTTCTATGTATCGTGCCTATGTGACCACACTGTAATACCCAAACTATTCTGAAGCAACATTTGTACTGTTTTGTGTTTTTTGTATCTCATACCCTCATACACCTTTATTGTAAAAGCATCCCTTATCTACGATGGAGCGTTTGATCAGAAGAAAATATGAAGCTGGTTTTAAATTAAGAGTTGTTGAAGTGGTGAAAGAAATTGGTAACTGCGCTGCTGCAAAAAAATTCAATGTGTCTGAGAAACTGGTGCAAGACTGGAGGAAGCAAGAAGATGTAAAAAAAAAAAAATTAAATGTATTTTTGAACGGGGTCTGATTTTATCATCGATTTTTTTGGGTTTCAAGACCTGACTTATACGTGAGTATACGGTAAGTAGACCACAAAAGCGTGGAACTTGGGAATCTGTCATTTTTTGGATTTTTTGTAAGTATTGTTTTTTTTTTCTATTTTTAGTTGTTTTGTTAATAAAGAATGTATTTATAATGGTTCTCAGTTTGCCCTTTGAATCAAGCCAAGGGTGTATGGTTATCCTTCCTCTTGTGGAGCTCCAGGTGCATGTGAGTTTTTTCTTGCAACAGTTGACTGGAATGTGTGTGGGAGCGCTACTTCACTTACTATAGATCAACTTTGATCTGCCGCACCCCTCACTTAAATGTTCTGGACTAAGAACTTCTCAACTGTGGCCTGGAGAGTGAATAAGATAAGAGGCTGCTGGTTTATGAATTCAAGTCCCAAAAATAAATGTGGTGCTCTTGGTATGTGTAGTTTCCTCTTTTCTGGCGTTAAGAGTTCTGTTGCATGATAGCAGGGACAGCTTAACTATTAGCTAAACAAAAGGGTTTGATGGACTGAATGTTCTCCTCTTGTTTGTCAAATTTCTAATGTTCTTATATTAGATGGTCATCTAGAAGAACAAGCTGACAACTCTGAAGAGTGCCTCTCTGAGAGACAGGACATCAGAGATGACAGCAAACATTTGTTTTAGGTGACATATAAGACCCAAGTTTCAGTGGGTGAGGTGAATTTTTCAGAAATGTTCGATCATGGTTCCAAAGATGGGTGGCACCAATCAGAAACAAAAAGGTGAAACTGATGATGAAATTACCAAATACATTGATAAACAGAGAGTGAAACCTTTGAAAGAGAATGCAGTACCTGGAGATAAAGTATTGGAGCTGAAGTCTAGAACCAAGCATTATGACAACCGCTTCGGGGTTTTTGGAGACCAAAAAATTTGATGGTTATATTTTTTTCCAATATGATGCATCTTTAACATTGACAAAATTAAATTACATTCTCCAGCAAAGCTGTTTTATTATCTTGTGTGTATGACATTATTAGATGGTTGTTTTGACGGTTGCAATGTTAGACTGGACTATCATCAGGCTGGGAGTATGTGATGCATGACATTATCATCATCATGGATTAATAGGTCAGCGTCATGCTCCTCCTGATTTGTGCAAGTTTATGGAAAAGACCCAAAAGCCCTAGTATTAGTGTGTTAGCTCATGTCCTCTTTTGAGACATCTTGTAATTAATGAACCAAGGATGGATTAGGGAAAGTGAGGAGGCAAAAACAAATTTCAGTGCAAAAAGTGCAAAAGAATATGTTTAAAATCAAAATTGTCCAAGTGCATTTACCAATAAGTATACTTTTAATAAAAATATTGCATTGTGGTGTTCAATAAATAGTTAATAATTAGTTCCTTCATAATGTACATTCCTCTCTGGCAAACCTCTCACCTCCTCCGCTATCTGTGATGCTCAGCAGACTCAGCATCTTTCCACTCAAAACATCTGACCAGTCATTTTGCTCTCTATGGTTCTTTCTCTGTTTCTCTCTCTTTCCCAAATTAATTCTTTCCATCAATACCCCTTCTTCCTTCATTCAGTCTCTTCCTGCTACAGTGTAGGCATCACCAGGAACTGCTAATGAGGGATGGCTGCGTGAAGCTCTCAATCGAACATGCATAACTAATTAGCCCATTGTGATAAGCCAAGTTCAGAAAACTTCAAAAAAAGTTCAAAAAAATGCAAACAAAGAGGCAGCCGATCAGCTTATCATGGACATTTGGAAAAAAAATGTAAAAGAAATAAAGTTTTCATTTACCTGTTTTAGTGCCCCTACATGGATTAACATAGCAGCAGTACAAAGTTGTAGCGGCAGTTTGAGTGCTGGGATGTTCGAAGGGCTGCCTGGAGGCCTACAGGTGTGCTGAGAGCAAGCCATGGGGGTCAAACTTGCCGACACCGAGTCACGTGTCTGAGGCCGGGTTTTCGAGCGCACTCATGGCCAAATGCAGAGGTGCACTTCCATAACCGCTGGAGGAGAGAGGGCGAACATGGTACATTTAAAATCAGACGAACAGGTTTGAAGGATTGGAAACTCTGTTTTAAAGTAGCCAGAAAAAGGGGAATTCACACGTGTGGCAAAGGATAGGAGTGAATGTGGGAGAAAATAAAATAGTACTTACTTAACAGAGGCTTAATGTGGAGCCCGCAAGTCACCAAGACAGACGGGTACGCACACGTGTGAGAAAGAGCAGGAACATTTAAATAGGGCGGACTGTACCTGAGCAGGTGCTGTTGAATGGTGCACGTCCCGACGTGTCTGATTATTGGAAGTACGCGGGGAACATAAAGGCAGATTAGATGGTCAAAAGGGCTTGCGTTATTAAACAAGGGTCCGAACACATCTTTTGACCAGGTATTCAGGCTTTAATGTAGATCTGTTCGAGTGATATACTGTATTTAACTGATTAGTGGAGATACTTACTGTCCTTTGTGTATATAGTAGGTGTTTAGTTTATTCATTTTGTTTTGATTATTTGATTATTTTTTTTATCCTGTCCTTTGGTAGCTGAACGAAAGGCGTGGAAGAATTTTTTTTCCCATTTTGTTCTTTTCTTCACTTTTGATTTGAAACCACTGTAAATATTATAACAGCTGCACTGATTTTTCTTTTTGGAAGTGTATTTGCTTTAGGCTTTGTAAATATTTCCTTTTGCAAGACATCTTTGTAAAATAGTATGGTCATTGCTGGAATAAAATAGATTCCTGTTTTTGAATAGTTTTTTTAGTCTGTGTCTCTCCATCTCTTGGTTGCTTGGTCTCGTCTACTGACACCTCAAGTCGGGAATAGTACAACAGGGTCCTTACCCAGGGTGTCACATCCATTCCCCCATTAAGTGCTCTGTGACCATTAGTCTTTCATTCCTCTCCAAATCTACCGTACAAGTCCCATTTCTTACTAAAAAAATCAGTCTGCTTTGCCCATGACTGTGTTACACAAAGTATCATAATTATGCGTATCCATTTACTGGTTTTTGACTTTCTTTGTACGCCTCCTGCTTACAATTTTTGGTTTAACACCCTGAGCTTGTGTTTCTCAATTCTTAATTTTCTGGTTTTGTACTTGGTTACTTTATACATTATTTTTCCCTTCTCCTGATTCCATTTTTCACTCAGACTGCTGCCACTTAGTACAGTAAGTACAACAGGTGTAGAAAATGGATAGTTGGGTCAATGCTTTGAAAGATAAATAAATTCATTTTATAATCAGTTTAGTCAGTCAGTGAGTCAGTCATTGTCCAACCCATTATATACTAACACAGGGTCACATGGGTCTGTTGGAGCCAATCCCAGCCAACGCAGGGCGCAAGGCAGAAACAAATCCCCGGGCAGGGCGCCAGCCCACCACAGCATAATAGTTTATAAATATGTTAAATGTGTTGTTTTATTTACATTATTTTTTGGATATTTCTTTTCTGGCTCATTTTGATAAATGTGTTACTATGTTATTGAAGTTTTGTTTGGGATTTTATTTTATGATGATTATAAATACTTGAAAAACAATCGGTTACCTTCATTAATGTTACAGTTAACCTGCTATCGCCTTTGTAAGCCTAATACTGTTAGGTGTGTTTAAGCTTAATACTAGACTCTGCCTTTTAACTTATAAACCCTTAAATTGTGAAGGCCCTGCTTACTTATCTGAACTTATCTTTACTTACAATCTTGAACAAACATTGAGATATCAAGATGTTGACCTACATATGATTCTAAGGACTAACAAAATAACAGTGAGAGGTCAAGCTTTTAGTTACAGGACCCAGAAGCTGTGGAATGGTTTGACTGTTACTATAAGAGGAGCCACTTCAGTCATCAGCTTTTAAATCCAGGCTGAAGATTCACTACTTCAGTTTAGCACACCCTGACTAGAGCTGCTCAAGTTGTGCATACTGCTTACATCTGTGCAAAAAATATTATATTTATAAACCATTACTAACCCTCCTGTATTCCGTTTCTCTTCGCGCCAGCCTGATGTGGCACTTGGCACCAATGCTCTGTTGCCATGTTGTTCTCCTGCCAATAGAAAAGTCATCTTAGATAAAGGAACTTTGGATAGAAGAGTCCTCTCATCATATTGGATTGTGCCGCACTGACTAAGCTGTTTAATTCCCAGGAGGGGTTGGGTGGGTAGTTGGCTATGGTCTCTAGGACTCTGACTATGTCTGACGTTGTTTTTGACTGTTTTTCTCATAATTTAATTTCTTCTATTGACAACTGGCTGAAGTTCTGCAATAAATTAATGGACACATATTGTTGCTTTCCATTTAAGTTAATCAGTTTCTACTTTGTTTTCTGTGTAATTTAGCAAATCTGTATTCTTATCTGTGATAGTTCTGTGTTTAATGACAGATGTAACCTTTTTTGCTTTCTGCCTTTATTGTTGTCAAGGCAGTCTACGTCTGAAATTAGTGCAGAGCACTGTGCAAGAACACATTATATTGTATTATTATGTTGTGTTTCTGAGGTGGAATTGATAGATTGGCTAACTAGCTCTGAAAACAGGACTACACGTATTTTGTTTTTATGTGTTGCATGTACCCTATTTTTTTTTTCCATCCAATGCATGGCCATCCTACCTGTTAGTGGTTCTCTCTTTGACTTGCTCTTCCCAAGGTTTCTTCTGTTTTTTCCTGAAAAGTTTCTTGGGAGTTTTTTCTTAGAGAGTCAAAGCTGGGATGTCAATTAAACAGAGCCTAGTAAAGCCCATTGAGGCAATCTTTATGTAATTTTGTTCAATACAAAAATAAATTGTTGTTGTGGTTTACCTAGAAAGGGGGAGATCAAAAATGATCTTATCCTTGAAGCCCTTCACACTTTTTTTCCTCTACTTAAGACTTCCCTATTTAGGGCTTTGCTTAGGATTTATTTTGTAAAAAATGACAGTGTCATTTAGAATAAATGGCTCGACACAGCAATTTATAAGCACATGCTCACCCTCTGCTGTCAGATATAATAGAAAAATAGGATATTACATGACTGGTTTTACCATACATGAATCCATTTCATTCATCAACAGGATTGTGGTGGGCCAAGGCCTATCCTGACAGGATTCAACATCAGTGAGCTGCTGAGCCTCCCAGCAAAATATTCTAGAAAATACAAGGCGAGTCAAAATTATGTTAACATTTGAATGGCAGAAACAATTTATTCACAAAACATACTTCATATGTGCAAGATGATTTACAGGAATGTCTCAACCTGTTCACAATCATGTTCAACACATGTACATAAATTGTCCATAAAAAAAATTTATATAAGTACAGTATAATTAGTGTTACCATAATTTTGACTCGCCCTGTATATAAAACTCTTATATAAATTTAGACAAATACAGAAATATGCCAATAAACATTTACTTAAATTTCAGTCATACTGTACTGTAACGTTAGTGTGAGCCACTGTCTAGATGCATAGTTACAGAGGGTTGTCAATAACCCAAATATGGTGAGAAAGTTAGAAATATTTTTAAAATCAATACTTGCCTGTTTTGTCAGGGAAATTAGTTTTTTTTTTTAAATAAAGAATGATCAAGATCACCATTACAAATGTCTCCACCTGCTGGACACCCTTCATAAAACCAGCTTAAGGAAGCTTGCCATGTTCATACACATGCTCGCCAATTCAGCTCAACGTTGCAAGACTGGAGAATATAATAAAGCAACAATCTCAAATAAGTCAGGTTCACCGTCAACAGCCACATTAGTTTGCACCAATCAGCATACAGTTAAATGGTATAAGCTTTAACACACTTATGTCTCAGAATTATATAAAGGTCCCAAATAGTTAAACACATCAAATCTAAAGAGGAACTTTTGATATATAAATTCTTATTGAGAATAGAATTAAAAAGTATTCATTGTCACTGTCATATTGTTTTCCCTGCGGTGGGCTGGCGCCCTGCCTGGGATTTGTTCCTGCCTTGCGCCCTGTGTTGGCTGGGATTGGCTCCAGCAGACCCACGTGACCCTGTGTTATTTAGGATATAGCGGGTTGGAAAATTACTGACTGACATTGTTTTCCATCATTTCCTTGGTAATGTGATGGGTACAAATGGTACAGAATGTCCGAATCAGAACTTAAATTCCATTCATACTTTATCTCACATTTGGAACACTGATGCGAGGGACTATCTAGATGTAAAACACAGTTTCATGGGTTTGTCAAAAAAAATAAATATAATGTGAAATGTGGAAGTATTTTTGAAAGCAATACTTGCCAATAGTGGTAAATTGTTTCTCTCTCAAATGTTATCCCTAGTTTAGCATTATTTCAATGGCTCTTTAACATTTGTATTTTGTCATGTTTTACTCACAACAAAATTTCACTACATACTGTACATCTTCTTACTAGTTACTATGAACTGTGCTTGATGATTAGATGGTCACCAAGTCAATTTCCATAGCTCCAGGATAGTTACTGCCATAGATCTCCCTTCTAAAGTGGCACTCTGGGAACAACTGAAATTTAAATGCTCTAGAAGTGGCACGGTGGTGCAGTGGTAGCGCTGCTGTCTTGCAATTAGGAGACCTGGGTTCGCTTCCCGGGTCCTTCCTGTGTGGCGTTTGCATGTTCTCCCCATGTCTGTGTGGGTTTCCTCCAAGTACTCCAGTTTCCTCCCACAGTTCAAAGACATGCAGGTTAGGTGCATTGGTGATTCTAAATTTTTCGTGTTGTGTGTGCACGCCCTGCCCAGAGTTTGTTTCCTGCCTTGCGCCTTGTGTTGGCTGGGATTGGCTCCAGCAGACCCCCGTGACCTTGTAGTTAGGATATAGTGGGTTGGATGGATGGATGGATAGAAGTGGCCATCAAAACTGCCACTTTTTTACATATATGTTGTAAGGAAGAGCTCGAAGAGAGTGTCAAGTTGTTGGGGTGCCAAAGCAAAGCCCGGTTTAATAAATTGAAAATGTTTCTTAGCTGAAGAAAAATACAAACAAACAAAGTTGGATGGGCTGGTGGCCCTTAAATATGTAGTACTTGGCTTTTCTAGCTTATGCTGGTATGTCTTTTCTCAAGGGAATCAGGGTCTGAAATGAATACCAATGGTTCCTTGTATAGGAGCTAGGCGGAAAGAACAGAGCTTCAGTCTGCATGGCACAAAAGTGTTTGCTTCTAAAGTCTTCCTCCAGTCCAGGGGAAATAAGATAGAAGCGGATAGTGAATGTCTTTCACCAGAATTCTGCAGGCTCTTTAAAGTACTTTTTGTCTAATTGCAGTCTGGCCATCGTGTTTTTTGTATCAATAGATAGATAGATGGATGCAGTGGATTCTTCATGATTGACAGGAGTTTGCTTAGTGCCCGTCGCTCTGCCACAGATGTTAAACTGTCCAACTTTACTCCTGCTTCTTAACAAGTTTGTCCAGGCGTGAGGCATCTTTCATCTTTATGCTGCCTCCCCAGCACACCACCGCGTAGAAGAGGGCATTTGCCACAACCGTCTGGTAGAATATCTGCAGCATCTTATTGCAGATGTTGAAGGACGCCAACCTTCTAAGAAAGTAAAGTCAGCTCTGACCTTTCTTACACAGAGCATCAGTATTGGCAGTCCAGTCCAATTTGTCATCCAGCTGCACTTCCAGGTATTTATAGGTCTGCACCCTCTGCACACAGTCACCTCTGATGAATACGGGGTCCATGAGGGGCCTGGGCCTCCTAGAATCCACCACCAGCTTCTTGGTCTTGCTGGTGTTCAGGTGTAAGTGGTGTGAGTCACACCATTTAACAAAGTCTTTGATTAGCTTCCTGTACTCCTCCTCCTGCCCACTCCTGATGCAGCCAACAATAGCCGTGTCATCAGGGAACTTTTGCACGTGGCAGGACTACGAGTTGTATTGGAAGTCTGATGTATATAGGCTGAACAGGACCAGAGAAAGTACAGTCCCCTGCGGTGCTCCTGTGTTGCTGACCGCAAATTTCAGACCTGCAGTTCTTGAGACGCACATACTGAGGTCTGTCTGTAAGATAGTCCACGATCCATGCTACCAGGTATGACTCTTCTCCCATTTCTGTCAGCTTGTCCCTAAGGAGCAGAGGTTGGATGGTGCTGAAGGCACTATAGAAGTCCAAAAACATAATTCTTACAGCACCACTGCCTCTGTCCAAGTGGGAGAGGGATCGGTGTAGCATATAGATGATGGCATCCTCCGCTCCCAGATCTTCCTGTTATGCGAACTGCAGAGGGTCAAGGGAGTGGTGGACCTGTGGCCTCAGGTGTTGAAGCAGCAGCCGCTCCATGTTCTTCATCACATGTGACGTCAAAGCAACAGGCCAGAAGTCATTTGGCTCACTAGGATGTGATATCTTTGGGACTGGGGTGATACAAGATGTTTTCCAAAGCCTCGGGACTCTCCCCGTTCCATGTTCAGGTTAAACATGCGCTGTAGAGGACTGTTTCAACACACAGGCCTTCAACAGTCGTGGCGATACACCATCTGGACCCGCTGCTTTGCTGGCACAAAGTCTCCTCAGCTCTCTGCTCACCTGTGCTGCTGTAATTGTGGGTGGAGATGTCTCACCTATGCTGGTATTAGCAGAAGGATGGTTGTAGGATGCAGTACTCCGAGGTGAGAGTGGGTTAGGTTGGTCAAACCTATTAAGGAATTTGTTCATTTGGTTTGCTCTCTCCATGTTTCTCTCGATGGTGGCACCCCGCTTCGAGCTGCAGCCAGTGATGATCTTCATCCCATCCCACACTTCCTTCATGCTGTTATTCTGCAACTTCTGCTCCAGCTTTCTCCTGTACTGCTCTTTCGCCACCCTGAGCTGGACTCGGAGTTCCTTCTGCACGCGCTTGAGCTCATGCTGATCACCGCCTTTAAAAGCCCTTTTCTTCTGGTTCAAAAGGCCTTTGATGTCACTTGTAATCCATGGCTTGTTGTTAGCATAGCAGTGTACTGTTCTTACTGGAACTACAAAGTCCATACAGAAGTTGATGTAATCAAGTTGATGTAATCAGTTGTGCAGTCAACAGCCTCTTCAATGTTCTCACTATGTGACCCCAGCAGTATATCCCAGTCTGTAGTTCCAAAGCAGTCTCTCAGAGCCTGCTCTGCCTCAGGGGACCACTTCCTGAATGATTGTGTGGTTGTAGGTAGCGCCTTCACTCTTGGTTTGCAGTTTATACTGCTGCTAGATTATGTGAATTTCCCCTTGGGATTAATAAAGTATCTATCTACTGTATCTATGAGTGATCAGAAGCACCTGTTTAACCAATTGTCATGAAACATTATGGTGTCCTGAAATTGGGGGACCACAAATAAAAAGTGTTGTCATTTCTGCAAGGTGTATGTTTGCAAATTCCTTTAAATGAAAGCCTGTAATGTGCACTTTAATCACATCTGAATTGTTATAATTTTAAACTGTGGAGAAGAGGGGTAAATCAAGAAAAAAATCTGTCTCTGTGGGGGGGCAGTGTAGGTGTGGTTTCACAGATTATTTTGTTTATACACTCCTATCAAGTAGACATATCCTAGTAAATTGGAGAAATCAACTTGTTCTCATGTTCCTATCACAATCATTAACCTTAGTAATTGCCTATTATTACTGCCATGGTCACCAAACTCCTCGTATGTGATTCAGTTTCCATAATATTGTCTATCATGTTTGGTGACACTAAGAAGTCCCAAAAGGTATGAAGGCCACTGTGCTCTTAGACACCTTCAGGGATTGTTTGCAGCCTTCCCCCAGACCTGTGCTTTGACTCAATCCTGTCTCTAAGCTCTGTGGGCAGTTCCTTTAAGCTTATGGCTTGGTTTTTACTTTGATACATGTCAACTGTGGGACCTGCAATGGATTGGGCTGGTGTGTGCCTTTCCTAATCATGAGCAAAACATATTGAATTGACCACAGGTGAACTACAAACAAGCTGTAGAAACTTGCACACACATGCACTTCAGCCACATTTCAAGTGTCACAGTAAAGGGTCTGCATACTTGTGTCAATGTCATATTACTTTTTTTTTAATTTGCAGAAATTACTAAAATCCCATTTTTACTTGATGCAGTGACAAAATAATTGAAATGGTTTTAGCAGAAGGCTGCAAAATGTAAAAAAATGTGAGGCTACTTTGTGAAGGCACTGTATGTGGAAATCATTAGCCAACACAAATGAATATTGGTTCAACTGATAAAAGACATGTGAAGCATTGACTATAAGTATAAACCATACCTACAAATCATCAATCAAAGACCACGGTTAATGGGAAACATGGCAGTGCCCAAGACTCAAATGTTCAATCATGTTATCCCAGCCCCATCCACTACAGACTTCTACTGTAATTTGTGTTAAATGGCTTCATTTGTAAGTGGGTGTGCCCAGGAGGAGGCGGCGGCTACTGAACAGACCCCAATTGGGCTTTGACCTTGCTGACATAATTATCATGGGCAGAGCTCATGCAAAATTTCAAATAACAGGACAAGCTGGAAACCAAAGAAAGGTTTGGAAGGCTAAGCCATTGGTAAAACCCAGGACAAATATTTAAAATTGACCAGGTAAGTTTCTGGACTCTTGAGAAGATGCTGAGACTGATAGGCAGAAGACAGCTAAACCAATGGATTTAGAGACAGAATTGAGCAAAAGTATATGTTACTTCAGATTTAAAAAATGCATTCAGGAAAACATCTAATTTACAGTACTTACTAATTGTCCCTTTTTTTCGAAGAAACATTTGTTATACTAAAGAAGTAAATTTTGTTTTGATGATGAAAGAACAATTATCTCCAAAGATGAATTTTCTAAATATCTATTGAGCTTCTGTAAATTTCCTATTGTATACCTCTTACAAAATCAAGCCTATTGTGTGGCAAAGATCTTTGTCATCATTATCAAATGGAGGTTGCATAACAGATTTAGCATTTATGCCAGAAATGTATCAAGAATTGGTGACAGGCAAAATGCACTTTGCTGTCAGTACAGCCACTGTCTCATTATAAAATCAAAGTTGCTTGACTACATGCAAAGCAGACACTGAAGAACAGTAATAAAACAAGACGTAAAGGCTGCCAAAGACCAAAACTCTTTGCATAATAAATGCAGTTACTGCATGTTAACAGAACGCTACAGACGGACTCTGGCAAATTACTCAAGGGCGTCTCGGGCTTCCAGCGGATGTGATTTTCTTTTGTCAATTCTCAGACTATGTAACATCCAGCAGGGAGAAAAACTCTCAAACATAATAAAGGAAAGCATACAGCATATAAAAAAGGAGATTTTAAAGTAATTCTTACAATTGGATAAGCTAAATTAGACCCTAGTGAGCTTTAATGCAATTTAGTTACAGAGACAGTCAAACAAAGGAAAGAACTGAGACCAAAAAATATTTAGCAAATGCTATATATACAGTATATATATATATATATATATATATTTATGTATACACACAGGTAGTTAGTAAATTCACTACTTCTAGTTCAGGATCATGACGAGCCAGCGCTTATCCTAACCTCTTGAGGAGAGAAGCAGGAACCTATAAACATGGAAAAGGTGCCTTATCAAATACATTTATCATAATTATTATCCCTGAACTGAGTCCCAGTTCCTTGCAGGGTAAACTTACACTGGTCCAATGTGCAGTTCATAATAAATATTGTTACAAATCACTTAGTTTACCACTAATGATTAGCAAGTGCAACTGGTGTTTTTGTAGGTTCTGGAAGACAATATGAAGCTGCTACATCACCACAAACCAAAATGCCAGATAATGAGATATTATTTCATGCATTTATTTCAAGTAAGACTAATTACTGCAATGCGGGCTTCACTCGCTGCTCAAATCATTCTTTATACAGCTTTCAGTTAAAATTCTGTTGCAAAAATTAATAGAACTAGAAAATACAAACACATAATTCCAATTCTTAAGTTTTTTGCTTCCGTTTAAAGTTAGGATCCATTTCAAAAGGCCAAGGTCCTGCTTACTTATCTGAACTTATTACTTACAAACCAGAGTGCACATCTGAAGATGCTGACTTGCTTATGATTCTAAGGATTAACAAAAGAACAATAGGAGTTCAAGCTTTTAGATACATGGCCCCAAAGTTGTGAAATGCTGCTACTGTAAGAGGTGCCCCTTCAGTCTCCGCTTTTAAATCCAGGATGAAGACACATTACTTCAGTTTAGCAAATCCTGAGTAAAGCTGCTGATTAACTACTGTCATGCACGAGCACACGTGGAGCGGCTTAAGGACCTGATGGATGCCACGATAAGCCGTGCCGGGGGACAGTGGCGGAGTACTAACCTTTCTTTTCTTGTTTCCCTAAAAAGACCGAAACGCCGCCGCCATAAACCAACCCAGAAGTCTATTGCTACCACCTACTTCCGGGGTCCTTCCTAACCTCCAGTCCCCCAAAGATCACATCACTTTCCCATCATCCATCACGACTATCCCCATCATTTCCTGTGCACCATTATAAATTGTTCCACATCCTTTGTTTTGCTGTCTGTTGTACTGTGTAGAAAACACTGACTATTTTGAACATTTCCTTTACAGTATACAAGGCTTAAAACACCCCAAACCTTTATGCTTGTTTGTGCTTTATTACACTATGCATACTGCATCTCTGTTTGTTATTTATGTGCACAGAAAAATAAGCAATATGAGGTCTGTCTGGAAAAAAGTCCAGCCATTGTTCATATAACAAGAACAGTTTGAGTGGCATCGATGTAACCTGGCAGCCAAGGAGAGTGGACTGGAATGCACATGCGAGAAATATAATAACTTCATCAAATTTTGCGTTAAGCTTGAACATTTGTCCATGGGAACTATTTAGACGACTCAGAAGGCTTTTGGGGATGATGCAATGAGTGCAGAGCAAATAAAAGTGTGGGCTTCAAAGATGGCCAAGAATTTGTTGAAAGTGATCCACGGTCTGGAAGGCCTGCAATAAGCAGAACTCTTGAGAATCCTGAACATGTATGGGCTGCAACTCAACAATGATTAGCAACTGACAGTGCGAGAACTAGAAGCTGATCTGGTGATTCCAAAAACTACTGAGTCTGAGATTTTGATGCAGGATCTTGACATGAAACGTGTCATGGCAAAATATGTTTCGTGGCTTCCATTACCAGAGCAGAAGTAACATTGTGCTGCAGTTGCTAATGACATGCTGCAAATACTACCAATGACCTAGATTTCCTCAAGATTATAACCAGAGATAAATTGTGGGTCTACAGCTATGATCCGGAAACGAAGGCCCAGTCATCCCAATAGAAGTTGCCTGGATCTCCACGTCCAAAGAAGGCGTGGCAAAGTCGCAGCAAAATCAAGACCATGTAAACTGTTATTTTTGTTTGTGGAGGTGTTGTTCATCATGAGTATGCTCCTCCAATCCAAACAATTAATAACAAGTACTACCTCAATGTTCTTGAGGTGCAATACAACGAAAACACCCATAGCTATGGGCCTGTTAAAGCCCATTGAGACATTTTTTATGTGATTCTGGGCCAAACAAGAAATAAATTGTTGCCATTTATCTAGGTTTTATTGACCATTGTATTTTATCACAGAGGTTGAAATATTGGATCACAGGCACAGCACTAGCCTGGTTTAGTTTGTATTCATCAAACTGATGTCAGTACATACAGGTATGTGCTGACAGTACTCCTTCATTATACACAAAAGATAAATATGGTGTCCTGTAGAGCTTAGCACTAGAACTTTTACAGTTTACATGATTCCATTGGGAACTATCATTAGAAAAACATAACATTAGTTTTCAATCATATGTAGATGCAATTATACCTTTCTTTTAGACCAAATGAAGTTTCTCCAATTCTATCCTTAATAGAATGAGTCTGAGTTTTTAACACAGTTGGAATCACAGAGACTTTACTGAATCAATGGACAATTTAGATGTTATCTTTGACACTAGCATTTAATTTAATAACACACTACAAAACTGTCTAAAACATGTTTTTTCCATCTTAAAAATGACAAGACGTTTTCTAAATATGCAGGATACTGAGAAATCTGTTCATGCTTTGTTTTTTGACAGATTGACTACTGCAAAGTGTTATCCACTGGCTGCTCAATTTTTTCTTTATGTACCTTTCAGTTAATTCAAAATGCTGCTGCAAGAATTAGTACATGAACCAAAAAATATGAACACATAACTCCAGTTCTCATATCCTTACACTGGCTCCCAGTTAAGTTTAGGGCCGATTTCGAAATCCACCTTTTAATATAAATTAAATGGACAAGGCCTGCTTATTTATCTTATCTTACTTATATCTTATCTAACTTATAATTACTTACTAATTACCAACTAGAGTGCACATTGAAATATCAACATGCTAGACTGCTTATGATTCTAAGGATTAATAAAACAACAGTGGGAGGTTGAGGTTTTAGTTACAAGGCCCCCAAGGCTGTGGAATGATCTGCCTTCTTATATAAGAGAGCACCTTTAGTATCAGCTTTTAAATCCAGGCTGAAGACTCACTACTTCAACCTTTACTAACCCTACTCTACTCTGTTTCTCTTCTCGATATCTAGATGTGGTATTTGGTGCCACTGTTCAACTGCCAAGATGATCTCCTGCATATGGAAAAGTCCTTTCAGATAAAGGAGCATTGGAATCATCAGATAGACTCCCCCATCAGTTTGGACGGCCAGCACAGACTCTACTGTAGAATGACCAGGGAAGGGTAGAAGGTCAGTTGGATGAGGTCTCCAGGATTGTGGCTGTGTCTGACATAATCTGGTCCTATGTCAACTAGCCACTGTTCATCAGTTAATTAATGGACAGATATTGTTGTTTTCCATTTATGTGAATCAGTTCCTACTTGGTTTTTTTAATAAATCTGTATCTTTATAATTACTAACTCTATATTTAGTAATTAGCATAATCTATACTTGCATTTTACCTGAGAATTTGTTCTCAGTACTTTGTGTCTGCACAAAAATACTTGTATTCTATTGTAAATGCAACTTGTCCTTTTTTTGTATCTGGGGCAATTCCCTGGCTCAATCATCAGAAGGCCTTGCATCCTTGGGCTCTTCATACTGGAGACTGAGCAGTTAATTTAAAAAAGCCTACTATATATATATATATATATACTATTATGAAACAAAATTGTAAAATACTTAATAAACACAATATTCATATATTTTTTAGTTATTCTATTACCTGTTTAAGACAGGTACCATAGCTAGTATTATATAAAAAATGTGTTATCTTTGTTCCCATATGAAAAAATTAGAACAAAATGTTTTATTAGCCACTTTTCTTTATGAAAAAATGTCTAATTATGAAAAGGCAAAAATACAAAACAAAAAGATGAAAAAGCTTATAAAGGATTAATTGAATTCGCTTATCTCTATCGGGTAACAGGAAATTTTATTTTTGACCTACCATCCTGATTAAAATTCCTAAGCACTTTAAAGCGTAATACTTTACTTTTCATTGTATATTCCTACATGGACAGATGAATTGATTTGTGTGATGTCATAAAGAGAAGCTCTAGCATAGTTGGAATCAGAAAACGTTTGCTTTTTATTCTAAAATGCTAGCTAATATACCACAGTAAACTGAATTAATCATGATTTGTAGACTATCACTACAACCAAGTGTATGTTTCATTTTCATGGATGGTTTCAGTTCTTCAATATATGAAATATTAACTTCCTTGGTCGTAACCCTGAGCATGACTTGGGTTCAGAATTCTATGTAATTATCCCAAGTCAGACATGGGGTGATGTGTAATAGTAATAGTGTAATAGTCTGATTTTTCAGTGGTCAACACCAATAACTCTTGGGACAGTATTCTGCTGTCATCTAGTGGATAAAATAACATTATGCTGCAAAAAAATCATGAATATTTCTGTGCATTTTGCCACTCTAAGATAACTCATTAATATTCATGAGTGAGGTGCAGCTTTCAACCAAAACACAATTTTGTGTAAACAAGAAGTCTGTTTTAAAATAAACTGATAGTGAACCATTAATTGAATCAAGTGATACTGATGAGAATGTCATCAGATATTGACGCGCATAGTGAATCTGATGTGTATGGCACTGAATGACTGAGATGTCATGATACGCCGGTGAATTTGCTTGACTGAAGGTTCACTGTGGTGCAAGTAGGTGTGTGGCAAAAAAGCAAAATGCAATTGAGTAGAATAACTAGAAAGACAAGAAAGACGTTAACACTCTAAGCTAGGGAAATGTGGAAGTCATATGTCTTGAGCTGTGGTAGATATCACTATGATATGATATCACTGTCACTGTGGGACAATATCACTGTAGGCAAGTGCTTCATGTAGATTAGGCAGTGACATTCTACTCTCGTATGCACAAGAAGGAGCACATCACAGGTTCTTTGTTTGTGGACTAATGGCCAAGTAGAGCTGATTGCCTATTAATTAGGGGTAGTTGTAGCTCTAGCACACTATGTAAGGAGCCATTGCAAAAGGAGAAGAGTGAATATTATGCAGTACTACTGAATCCAAATAACAGCAATACCAAAATCGTTACTCTCTTGAAAAATTAATTACAGATATAAAAGTCTGGAGAAGAATCAGTAGAAGAAGAAAAGTAGAAAAATAGTCCTCAAGCCCATCACCTGCAATACATTTAATATATGGACTGATCCCACCTGGTCAGACTGTATTTTCTGTCCTTAAAAATAAAAACTCCTGAGTCCCACCAATCTACATCAGTGCAAACAAAAAGTTTTGGATACTTCTGTCCAAATTAAGGAGAAAAGCATGCAGTTACAGACTGAAACTGATCAAACATGGACTAAGGTTGTCAAAAGAAGGCACCTCCTCAGAAAATAAGATTGAACTAAGAAACAGGTACACTTAGCTTCTACAGTCTGAGAAAATCCTGCCTTCAAAGCCAAGTTACAGTAAATGAGGGGTAGAAGAGGGAAGTACTCATTGGAGATTCAATTCTCTGAAATATGCAGTAGAGATTGTAAGTCAACCACAGTGTGCTGCTTACTAGGGGCAAGAGTTTCCCACATAACCCAAAGAGTAGATCACTTACTGGCAAGGGCAGATGAAGAGTCTTGATTATAGTTCATATTGGAACAAATAATATTGCCAGAACAACTGTATATTCTCTGCAAATTTCTGGAACTTGGAGACAAGCTGAAGACTAAATCAAAATCAGTAACTTTCTCTGAAATCCTTACAACACCATGAAAAAGACTACACAAACAGAATTTAATATTCAGCCATTATAAGTGGATGAAAGCATGGTGTGAACAAGAAAGTTTTACTTCTCTCAGCCACTGGAATGCCTTTTATTATAAACATTACTTTTATAGGCAAGATGGAGGAAATCTACAAGAGAAAGGGACACAAATCTAGGAGCGTGAATGAATCTTCAAGGAAGTAGCAGACATTTAAATTAAATTATGTGTGGGGGGAAAAACAGACAGACAACAAAAAACAGTAAACCCACCCTAAACAAAACAGATGAAAGCACAAACAGTAACTTTCTTCATTTAAAATGTTTACTCCTTAATGTGAGAAGCATTAGAAGTAAAATTATGAACCAGAGACAACATTTGTGACTTGTAACTATACTCAGCAAAAAAAGAAATGTCCTCTGACTTTCAACTGTTTTTACTTTCAGTAAACTTAATGTGTAAATATTTGTATGAACACTAAAAGAGTCAACACCATAAGACATAAACTAAAAATGTTTCACAATGTGTCCCTGAATGAAGGGAGGCTCAAAATCAAAAGTACCAGTCAGTATCTGGTGTGGCCACCAGCTGCTTGAAGTACTGCAGTGCATCTCCTCCTCATGGACTGGACCAGATTTGTCAGTTCTTGCTGTGAGATGTTACCCCACTCTTCCACCAAGGCACCTGCAAGTTTCTGGACATTTCTGGGGGGAATGGCTCTAGCCATCGATCCAAATCGATCCCGCTCCAGGGTACAGGCCTCAGTGTAATCGTCATTCCTTTGACGATAAACATGAATCCGTCCATCACCCCCGGTGAGACAAAACCGTGACTCATCAGTGAAGAGCACTTTTTGCCACTCCAGTCTGGTCCAGCGAAGGTGGGTTTGTGCCCATAGGTGGCGTTGTTGCTGGTGATGTCTGGTAAGGACCTGCCTTACAACAGGCCTACAAGCCCTCAGTCCAGCCTCTCTCAGCCTATTGCGGACAGTCTGAGCACTGATGGAGGGATTGTGTGTTCCTGGTGTGACTCGGGCAGTTGTTGTGGCCATCCTGTACCTGTCACGCAGGTGTGATATTCGGATGTACCAATCCTGTGCAGGTGTTGTTACACGTGGTCTTCCACTGCGAGGATGATCAGCTGTCCTTCCTGTCTCCCTGTAGCGCTGTCTTAGGCGTCTCACAGTGTGGACATGGCAATTTATTGCCCTAGCCACATCAGCAGTCCTCATGCCTCCCTGCAGCATGCCTAATGCACGTTCACGTAGATGAGCAGGGACCCTGGGCATCTTTCTTTGGGTGTTTTTCACAGTCGGTAGACAAGTCTCTTTAGTGTCCTGCGTTTTTAGAACTGTGACCTTAAATGCCTACTTTCTGTAAGCTGTTAAGGTCTTAACGACCATTCCACAGGTGCATGTTAATTAATTGATTATGGTTAATTGAACATGCATGGAAAAGATTGTTTAAACCCTTTACAATGAAGATCTGTAAAGTTATTTGGATTTTTAAAACATTATTGTTGAAATACACAGTCCTGAAAAAGGAACGTTTCTTTTTTTGCTGAGTATATGATATTGTAGGAATTAGAGGGGCTAAATGAGGGAGACGAAGAAAGTGGCTACACATGTTTGAAGAGAGACAGGCAAGGAAGGAATGGAGAGGATGTGGTGCTCTATGTGAAAAAGAATTTTCAGATGCACATCTTCATGATCGAAGGAGGAAACAGTCAGAATCAGTGGGGTTTAAGCTGGTAACAAAGAAAGGCAGAGATCTGGTTATTGAAGTTTGCTACAATCCTCCAAATTCTGATATGTTAAATAATTTCATATTATTTATTCAAATAAAACAGGTGAGCATCAAAGAGGATGTAGTGGTCATGGTCAAATTTTAACTTTCCTCAAATTGATTGGGATAACCCGTAGTGGGAAAACAAAAGAGGAAACTGAAATGGTGCAGATGGCAAATGATTGTTTGTTCACCCAGTTTGTCTGAAGCTCAATGCATGGTGCCACCAGACTGGATCTCATATTTTCAAATAATAAAGACGGAGTGTTCTGCCCCACACACTGTTAACTATTCCTGCTATTTATTGAACTGTGCTCACCTTTGTCTTGTCATTTACTAACACACCTGTCAGTCATGTCCCACTCAGAGTGGTGTTATAAATGTCTATGAAACATAAACGTAAAGCATGTAGGTCCCATAATACTATATACCTGATGTGTCTTACATAGGCACCCCTTTACCTCTTGTTTTGGTCACGTCCGAAGTGTATCTCTAAGGTATATAAACCCCTGGGTCTGGTTAGTTGTGGTACACAGCAATTTGGACCTCTGCCTACATGCCTCACTTTGGCTCGGTCCAACCATGGAAATCACTCGCCTTGTAAGTGTCTTTTAAAGCTTTATTGTTTAATGTATACTGTCTGTTAGGTTTTGTATTGTAAATCATTATTTATTGTCTTTGGTTGTACACCTGTAAATACCTGTATGTTCCTTTTGTATATATTTCAGTTTACTATGAGGTACACATTGTAAAAGCCTTCAAGAAAGCTCACCCCTTTAGTTTTTATGTGAATGTGCTGAGTTGTTTAAGCTCTCTGTGGCCGCGTTGCACAGACAGCGCGGAGTGAGGCAGAAAACAGAGTAACAAGATAACTGATACTTTAAGCAACAGCGATCACAACATGGTAAAATTTGAGATAAGCTTTGAAAACCCACAGATGTAGACCAAAACGAAAACTGATAACTTGAGGAAACCAGCCTTTATGGTGATGAGGGAGTATCTTCAAAACATCAAATGGGAAAGCAAAAACTCAGAAACTTTAAAAGACAGTTGGTGTCGCTTCAGAGATCTGATCCAGGCTTAAAATAAGCTTATTCCGAAAAGTGATAAAACAAAAAGACTAAAACATTTGCCAAAATGAATAAATACAGGTATTATTAAAAAAGTCAAACTGAAAAGATTACTGTACAAGAAAATTTTAAAAGCCAGATAATTTCCACATAGAGGAGAAATGGAAACTACAGCAAGAGAAAAAAAAAAAAGTATTTGGTAAGTCAAAAGAGAATCCAAAATAAAAATTGCTCGAGAAGCCAAAATGAACAGCAAGCAGTAGTAAGACGATAAAAGAGAATTTAAGAAACCTTAGGAACACGAACGGAGAAATCACTGAAAATGAGAAGGAAATAGCAAATGAAGTGAACAAATATTTTACCCAAGTATTTATAAAGGAAGAATCAAGTAGAATTCCCCATGCAGAACTAAAAACAAACTCTGAGCTCATAGATTTTAAAATAGAAGACTAACAAAACCCCCAGACTGATAAGGATCTTACCAATTGTATTGAAAGAAATGAAAGAGGAGTATTTCAGCAGTCACTTCAGAAAGGAGAAACACCTAAGTACTAGAAAGTTGCCAAACTAACTCCAGTCTTCAAGAAGGGAAACAAAATGGATCCTAGTCATGACAGACTTACTTCTGTCTTTAGCCTTACCTTTGTGCCTTGGAGACTATAATAAGAAATAAATAAAAAAAATACCTAAACAAAAATAATATGCTAAATAATTGTCAACATAGGTTAAAGCGAAGAAGGTTCTGCCAAACCAATCTTTTTGATTTTCTTTGAAGAAGCAAATGGAAAAATTGATCAAAACAAAGTATAAGACAAAGCTTACCTGGACTTTCAAGATGTTTTTGATACACTTAAGCACCAAAGATTAATTCTGAAAAGTGAAAAAAAGCTCTGTATAAATGTAAAGAAGTATTATTATGTTATTAACTAGAAGATGTAGGCACCAGAGGTAACCAACAAAATTGGATCTCTAGTTGGTTAAGGGTCAGGAGACAAAGAATAAAGGTAAGAGGAGAATGCTCCACATGGAGCAAGGTAATCAGTGGAGTACCTCAGAGGTCTGTCCCTGGATCATTACATTTTCTGATATATATTAATGACGCTGATTCTGGTATAGTTGGTAAACTTGTCAAATTCACAGATGACACTAAAATTGGAGGGATAGAAGATATTGAGGAGGCAGCAAAAAGAATTCAAAAATGACCTGGACAACCTTCAGAACTGGGCAAACTCTTGGCAAATGCGCTTTAAGGCAGAAAAGTGCTACACATGGGCAAAAGGAACCTCAATTATAAATACAAGATGGGAGACACTGCCATACGGGAAGCAGCCCCTGAAAAGAATTAGGGGTTTATGTTGACAGAACATGTTCATCAACTAGGCAATACACAGAAGCAATTAAAAAGGCAAATAAAATGTTAGGTTATATCATAAAAACTGTTGAATTTAAGCTAAGGAATGTTATGCTAGAAACTATATAATGCACTGGGAAGACCACCTCTGGAGTATTGTGTGCAGTTCTGGTCACCACAGCAAAAGAAAGACATAGCAGCACTTGAAGCTGTGCAGAGGAGAGCAATCAAGTACATCCTGGGACTTAATGACATGTCCAACTTTGACAGACTCAGAGAGTTAAACCTGTTTTGTCTCAAGCAGAGGAGACAGCGTGAGGACCTAATTGAGGTATTTAAAATCCTCTAAAGCATTGATAAAGAAGATTCAGCAACAAAGATCTAAGGAAGAATCAGCTACTTAAGGATATCAGTGGAAAGTAAGAGAAAGTGCATTTAGGACTGAAGCCAGAAAACACTTCTGTACACTAAGATTTGCAGGACTCTGGAGCAAACTACCGAGACATGAAGTTGAAGCAGAAGATTTGACAACCTTTAAAAAGAAAGAATCTGAATGAGATATTGGGACAGCTTAGCTATTAGCTAAACAAATAGGCTTTATGGACTGAATGGTCTCCTCTCATTTGTCAAATTCCTTATGTTCTAATTTAACAAGTATAACTTATTTTTTGCTGCTTTTAAAATGTGTTGGTTATTAAAGTGATTGCTTGCTAATGATAATATGAGCAACAATAGCAGAAAAGTAGCTGCTCCTGTCATTTGTACCTGTGGTTGCTCGTTGTTAACTGACACCAGTTGAATGCAATTAATAAATTCCGACTTCTAATTAAACTCCTTTTGTAATTAGCTGGCCTTTATTTCCTTTCATTCCACAGTCTGGAAGACAATGGAAAGTGAAATATGCATTTTGTCATAGATTTCGATGGACAGGCATCTCTTTTTTCATTTTCTTCTATTTGCTTTTATTTGCAGCCCATAATTACATCCAAATAATGACATACCAAAGTAAAGACACAGGCTGTACATGCTAAAGGGAAGAAGCTATTTTAGAAACATTTCCATCAGTGAAATCATCAAAAGGCAATGGCATAAATAGCCATGATAGTTCAATATAAATAAAGCAGAAAATCTCTAGATATGGAAAATATAATCATATACTGTATAAACCCTTTTTGGTATTTCTGCAGTAGCACCATAAAGCTCTAAATTAGTAAAAAAAAAAAAAAAAAAGCATCCTTAAAATAGAACTTTTTAGTTAAAAGCAAGTCTTGATTAAAAAACAGCATCCACTGCAAGCCCTTGATTGATCTGAGTAGCCAGGCTTTAAACACATTTATTCTTCAAACACATTTATCTCTTTGTGCAATGTTTTTGTCATTTTCTGTCCATTATATTCAGAGGCCATCTGTATTTTATCTGCTGCCATTCTTTATTGATAAAGTCATATAGAAAAGCAATTTTTAACAATGAGACATCAGATGAGTAGGGTTTATACTTTATTTGTTATTATGCACTAGCTGAAGGACCTGACGTTGCCCGAGTCTATTTGTAAAACTGATTAAGGAAAGAAAGCAAAGGTTTATGTGTTTTTAAAATGGTGACCTTGTTGTTATTGGTAGCTGTCCCATCCGTCATCCACACTGCCTCTCTATCAATGTCTCTGTTTTCATGAGTTGAAAGTTTGTTCTTTTTGGGTCCAATTATATTCCAGAATCGTGGTAACTCCTTGCTGGGCTATAACCATGAACGCTGTCATTTCTGACCAATCTCCTTAGTTCAAGGCGGGCAGTTCATAATATTTAAATTATGAAGAAAAGATGAAAAAGTAGGAGTTAAACAGTAACCCTTTGCGGTGCTGCACTTCCACTTTCGATCAGGCCTTATCCTATACAAACTGGTAAGGCCTTGTGTTGTAGCGGGTCCATGGCTCGAAATGAATGTCAGTTTTAAAATAATCCATCAGTCTCCATGAGCGCCGATCGCGCAGCCGCGGGGAGTTGATGAGGTAATCGGGGCGAGACACACCTGCATGTGAGGGTGTGATCTTCCTCAATTTCTTCAATGGCTTCCTGCGGTGCGTGATTGAGCTGCTGTGCCCACAGAGCCATATAAGTACAGGCTGGCACAATAGGAAGAAAATGAAAGGAGGAAAAAAAAGGGAAGAAAGGCTTGGAGAGTGAGAGTGTGCCACTGGGGAAGTGAGAGTGGACAACCAAGTCAGCCATCTTAAAAACAGAAGTCAGCGTGATAAGGGATTCCGTGTGGAGCGAAGGATTGGCACTTGAGGGACGGATCACGCCCGCTGAATGGGAGGAGTGGGTTCGATCGAGGTAGAATCCTCCGTAGGGATCTGTGGGACGACTAAGAGTGCAAGAAGGAAGAAGGGAGGACAACCGACCCCGAGCGGTCTGGCAGTCGCTGGTGGAGGCAGTCGAGACAGGGGTCTGTAGTGTGAGGACCGCGGCTAAAGTCTCTCCAGCTGAGCAAGCCTTGGGTAAGCTGGAGAGACTGGGAAGGAGCTGTGCTTGGCTGGTGTGGCTCCAATGAATGCTGCAGGTTTTTAATTTTTGTGTTTTTAGCCTTGTTTGAGGCTAGGGATCTACACTGACAATTGGAAGGTTGCTGGTTCAAATCTCATAAATGCCAAAAGTGAGTATACTTCATTGGGCCCTTGAGCAAGGCCCTTAACCTGCAATTGCTCCATCCTGGCTATGACGTTAAAGTGCATCCATCCCTGCATGTAGGCTCTCCAACCTGCAGGGAAAAACCTAGGTGTTAGTGGCAGAATTGGCACTCCAGCCACCATAAAAAACCTCACACTGTTCCATTCCATCTGAACTAGTGTGGTGCTGGCACTCTTTAAACATTTTGATTTATTTACCTATTTATGGATTATTTAATTGAAACACTTTGGAGAACTGCAATATGGACACTGTTTTGATTTTGTTTTGGTTTATTGTTTTTAATAAAACCACTTGCACCTTTTGCACCATCCCCTTGCTCTTAGTGTACATTGTACTCATTTGCCAGTTCATACGGTTTCATTACCGACACTGTTGGGTTGGAGCGGCCACCAAAAGGGAAGCTGGAGGATGGAACAGGATCTGCACCGTCACAGGCCTCATCTGGAGTACTATGTGCAGTTTTTGTCTCCATCCTATAGAAATGACATAGCAGCATTCCAGAAAAGAGTGACTAGGCTGATTTCAGGGCTAAAAGATATGAATCATGAGGAAAGATTGAAAGAGCTGAGCCTTTTCAGTTTAAGGAAAAGAAGATTAACAAGAAACAAAATTATGAAGGGAATGAGTTCAGTTAATTAACATTGTTATTTTAAAATGGGTTCATCAAGAACACAGGGACATAGTTGGGAACTTGTTAACTCTGTGTTATGATGCATGATACTGAAAATGCAGTACAGGCAAGATCGAAAAAAAACACGTTCAAATGACAACTCATGTTCAAATGGCATAGCGTTTTCAAATAGTGACGTTTGTGTGTTTGTGTGTCTGCGAAAGAGACAGATTCGAACTCATTCAAGTGGTTACTGGAATATAAAATAAACACTTTCACAAAAGTATAACAAAACAAGTGTGCTTTTATTCAAGAATGAAACTGAATAACAAAAAATTCAAATGACAACAAGATACCAAGAAGACATGATTCACCAGTGTTTGTGTGTCTGCTGATATGCCTTCAGCAATATCTTTTTCAGGTAGCAAAACTTTACACCGGCTGTTACAGACTGAAATCAAAGGCTTCTTCTCTTTGGGTGCATACACCACCAGCATGGCAATGCCAGATCTAAGCACTAGCGTGACGATTTGCTCTCTTACTAAAGTGACTTTAGCTGCAGGTGGAAGACCCATTTTACTTCTGGGTGCCAAGCAGTGCTGCATTGCAGTGCAGCAGTCTATTAGCCAGGGAAAGCGCTGTGAAGAAGCTGTCTGTTGTTACGATTCTGCCTTCGTCTAGAAACGGCTCCATAAGCTTTATGATCACAGATTCGGAAAGTCTTTGCCCTGAGTTGTAACTCAAAACACAGTTCTCAAAAAAACTTTGCCAGATGTCTGTTGTTTTTGTCAATGTTCTGCATGGGTGTCTTTGTTGTCAAAGTGCAAATGCCGCAAGGTATTCTGATAGCGGTCACAGGACATTTGATTGCCGGTACAAATAGTTTTGAGCAGGTGTCAGCCACAGCACCAACTGTGTTCATCACTGCTCTTGTGAAAGAATGGAGATAAATGCAATCAACTACAGAGGTGGAAGCTCCTGTCGCGCCTTATGCAACTGTGCTTGATCTTATTCAGGAAAAGATCCTAGTCGCCCAACGGGAGAAAGACTTTCCAAGTCTAAGATCATAAAGCTTATGAAACCATTTCTAGATAAAGGCAGAACCGTAACAACAGTTGCATGGAGCTTCCACCTGCAGCACACATGTAGTTTGTCAGCATGCCCGTGTCGATCAAACACAGGAAGCCCTGCAGTTTACTTGTGACTTTATGCTGTAGTAAGATACGTACTGTAAATAAATCAAGGTAAATAAAATTCAATCTAGCTTTTAACATATCAATGTTTTTATATAAAGATCATCACAAAACATAATCACAAACTGGGCTTTGCACGATACCTTGGCGAGCTCTGTAATCCATGCTGCTTCGTTGAAACGGTGCCATCTTTCGCCTTTATGCCAGATGCAGCTGTGTTGTTCTTATATGTGACGTTTCTTGCAGGGAAGGCTTCTGTTCTCTTTCTCCGATGTAGAACCCTCATCCTCATCTGAGTTCACCTCTGTTATAGCATATCTTTAAAACAACAGTGTCAGATCAGGGGGAGCATGAACGCGACTGAGAGAATAAAACTGAATAAAAAAAAATGCTAACCTTTACAAGTACCATACATTTATGGCTGTTACAGATTCAAATTAAATGTACATTTTTATTGTATAATAGTAACAATAAGAGCAGCTCACTACTCAAAACGTTTATTTTAGGACGCGGCAAGGCTCGAACCCGCAACCTGTTGATTATGAGTCAGCAGCTCTTACCACTGTAATACCAAAGAAATCTTAACAACGAAGTACACTAACCCAATTTATTTTTCTTCGGTTATAGTCTTGAAAAAAAGCGCACTAGTTCTGTTATATTAGTACCTTTTGTGAAAGTGCTTATTTGGTATTTGGACTTCAGTCTTCACACATTATACACTTCATGTCAAAATTTTGTCGTTGGTACTAAAACATGAAAAAAAGTTTTGTCTTTTAGGTATGTGTTCAACATTTCTTGCATTTCCTGTCATCCTACACTTACATTGATGTTTTTAGACACGGAACACACATGAAATGCAGCTCCTATACAGCTCCAGGTATCTCACTCCCAGATAAACAAGGCTTGAGCAGGGAGAGCTTTTTGCCCTTCCTGCAGTAGTGGGTGGATGTGATAGCAGGCTGCTTGCTGCTTGTGCTGATCGTCACATTTACAACACAAAAGACGCTGACGGAGAGTTGTGACTGGATGTAAGGTGGGCTGGGATTATGTGTTTTTTCATAGGCTTTGGTAATTCTAGTGTTAAATTCATTTTCCCCTCATCAAGTAACACTCAATAGTCCAGAATGACAATGCAAAAACAGAATCTTTGTAAATTCTATTAAAAATTAAAAAAAAAAGTATTTGGACTTTGCTCAGAAGCACATTTGGCTGCGATTACAGCCTGGAGTCTTTCTGAGGGTGGCACACAGCATGCACACCTGGATTTGGGTATTTTCTGCCTTTATTCTTTGCATATCTCCTCAAGCTCTATCAGGTTGAATGGTGACTGTTGTGGGAAAACGGTTCCCTATAGAGACGTTTGAAGCTGAATCAGTCAAGGACATTCCCCAGGTTGGCTCTGATCCACTAATGTGTTGTCTTTGCTTGGTGCTTAGGATCATTGTCCTGTTAGAAACTGAACCTCTGGCCTAGTCGGAGGTCCAGTGCACTCTGGGGTAGATTTCCATTAGGGGTATCTCTGTACTTTCCTCTGTTCAACCTCCATCAAACCAATCTACTCTTCCAGTCCCTGCTACTAAAAAACAACCCCAGAGCATGACGCTGTGACCACCATGCTTCACCACTGGAATAGTATTGAACAGGTGATGAGTGCTGCCTCGTTTCCTACAGACAAGACACTAATCCTGGTATCATCAGAGCAGAGAATCTTTGTTCTCACAATCTGAGAGTTCATTAGGTCCTTTTTTTTCATCTTTGCCAGTTATTTTCAAGAATTCAATGAGGTCAGTAAAATCATGGTTGAGGATCTGTGTTGCTGAACAGTGTGTGATAAGGATGAGACAAAGACATCGTAAAGGTTTGGGGCAGCCACCCATATGTTGTTCCACGGCTGCAAAATAGGATTAAAGTTGAACAGAGATGTTCACTGATCTGGGTCCAAGACAGAACTGATTGTTTGGAGGCAAGATGGCGGCTTTAAAGGCCAGTATAGGAAGTGACGTCATCATTGGGGCCGGAACCGTATGTGATGTAATCAGAACCAGAAGTGACATCATCATTGACCCCGGAACCGGAAGTGGTGTCATCGTTGGGCCCGGACTGGGAAGGGCTGTCATCGGGACTGGAAGTAATGTCAATCAGAGGTGCAGGAACCTGGCGGGATTTCCTTTGAATAGCCTGCAAGGAACTGAGACAGCGCACCCTGCCGCCCCCTGGTCTGTTGAGGAATTACAATTACTCAAACCCTTTAGCTGCATCCTACTTGCACATGGGTGGCAAGTGTCATTGGCTCCTAATGAATAACAGTCTTTTAGACAATGAAATATTTAGTCAACAAGCTTGGGAGATGGAACATAATGTCACATACATTACTGTCATGATAACCAACAGTCACACTCTATTTACATTTCACGTTTCTTACGATTGAGTAGCCAAATACCAGTATACTTTGATGTCACAGAGAAAGTCGTGAATGTTAAGAGAAAAGGTTGTTGTTGACTCCAAGGTGACCCCATTGGCACCCAGAGGGATGCATTGCACAAGAGGTAGTGAGAATGAAGAGACAACCTCCTATGGTCTGGGGCAACTTGTTACAGATATTCAGCGCCTTGGTCCTCTGTGACTGAGTCACCGGATGAAACTCTAGTTTGTCCAATATAATGAATCAGTTATCAAGACAGATTCCACTTTTGGAGATGGCATGATGGAAAGCCTTCACTGTACTATTGCTGTCCGAGGAGTTGAGCTGGTATTTGTTTTATGCTTCACCCTAAATTTAATCCAGGGCTGTCTCGGATTGACCGGAGCAGGCTCCAGACATGGAGCAGGAGACCAGAGAATGTGTGGAGACCAGCTGTCCTCCAGTAGAAGCAGAAGAGGCACCCACCACAACAATGTTGAGAAACTGCTCTTCATCTCTGATATGGTGGAGTATGGATATTCTTTCATCCAACTCATCAGTCCTTCAATCATGGCAGAGACAGACTTAACAAGTTGGAGAGATAAGTGGTGGCATTGTTTGCTAAAGTAACAAACCTCAGCAGCTTTGCAGCCATCTCTGTTATTGCTTAACTGCCTTCTCTGATATTTCTTAGTGGCCTTCTGTTATTTCTAGTGCTTTCAACAACAAGGTAACTGAGTAATTTTATCAACAAGAGGTGATCAAACTTTCACAGTTACTTGTGATTAATCCTCAGAGTTGTAAAGTAACGAGAGTATTCTGAGCCTTTTGGTTGGCTCTCTGTGTCTATTTCTAGTATGGAAAACAATGCGTTTTTTGGCTCAGTCGCAGAACACTGAACCCATAAGTGTTTTTTCAAAAGCAATTAAGAATAGTGTAAAAGAGTGAACTTTTTAACTCAGGAGGCCTAGCAGTGTTGTTTCTAGACACAGGTCTCTACTTTATACTTCACTATCTTGTCTTAATTTCTCTGTAAATTTTACAAATTTCAATTTTCCATAAAAAAATATTACTTTACTGACACTGTAGACATGCACTAATACTTTTTTTTTAAATGCTATCATTAGAAATGCTTTGCAGTGTCACACATATGCGCCACAGGGTTATCTTCCAGGCTCACAAGTAAAACCACCCTGGGGCAAGAGGAGGTGCCGCTGTTAACAGACTTCTCTTAGCTGAGAGGGAAGAAGAGGAGAAGTCACCCCTTGAGGGAACCCAGCTGAAGGAAGCCCCACCCCTTCTGGTCCACAGCATTTAAAAGCAAAGCGACCACAGAGATGGTCGTCGCATTCTGATGTGGACTCTGCAGAAGTTTACTAAGAACTGTTTTGTTTTCCTACTTTTGTTTCCTTTTGAGCAGCACAAGAAAGGTTCTGATTTTCGTAATTTTTTTCTCTTATTATTTGTGAAATTAAAAGAGGTTTTGTTGCCGGCTAGCACTGCAACCTCCCTGTTGACCTGTGATCATTTCCTCACACAGCTACAACAGATATTTGAGATACACATACCCATACAAATAAAAATCTTAGAGAATATTTAATTGTGGGCATGCTATGTAATTAGCAGTCCTGTTATAAGAGGTAGTTTTGACAAATTATATATTTAGGTGTCTAGCTTAAGTTTGCATTTTGTAAGAGACACACAAATGCATTAGTGAAGGTTTCTGTCAAGGTAACAAACACGTTTAGAAAGAAATGTTGACAGTCACATTCTTAGTCTTCCTGCATTCTGTCACTTTGAATAATGAAGGATACAGTGTGGTCACCCTAGTTCCGTCACAAAATATTGATATGAACCTAAGAATAGAACCAATTAAATGTCAAACAAAATTACCATATATTCAAACTAATACAAAACAGACAGAAAATGAGGAAAAAATTGCTTTTATACCCTCATTTTATAATGTTTTATTTAAATTATATATATATATATCTTTTTTTCATATTTTCTGTATGATAAGTTTAATAAGTGGTGGAATCAATGTGAATATGTGGTGAAATTATATAAAAATATATCAATGTTTTTATGATGGTTGATTAAATATTGCCACCTTATGTAAATATGCTACTTTTTCCTATGCCTGTAACATAAAATTATATCAGAAAGTGATATTCACATAGTATCCTATTTTAGTCCACTTCAAGTTATAGCATTCATTTATTTTTTTACTTTTATACTGCACTGTGAATGCACTGCAATCCAAGATTAATTCATATTTTGGCAATATTTGTTCTGCTGAGTTTGCAAGTTCAAAGCTTTCTCTGTTATATATTAATGCATGCTTATATGGTTTATTTTTTTGTTTTGTCTTTGTGTTATTTTTCATATTTCTGTGTTACTTCTGATCATTTTGTTTAATATTGGTTAACTGTATACTGTCACTTTAAGTGTATTTATGTTCCTCGTTCTGTTGTGAAGCCCCAGGAGGCGGGGTCAACCTGACATCACCAGTCCTGAGCCCTCCCTCTGGCAATTTAAGTCAGTTGAGAAATCTCAGGAGTCAGGGATCATTACTTTATTGCTGAGTTCTGTGACTTTTGCTATTTCTGTTTGGATATATATATATCTATACTAATAAAAGGCAAAGCCCTCACTGACTGACTGACTGACTGACTGACTCACTCACTCACTCACTCACTCACTGACTGACTGACTCACTCACTCACTCACTCACTACTAATTCTCCAAGTTCCCGTTTGGGTAGAAGGCTGAAATTTGGCAGGCTCATTCCTTACAGCTTACTTACAAAAATTGGGCAGGTTTCATTTCGAAATTCTACGCGTAATGGTCATAACTGGAAGATATTTTTCTCCATTTACTGTAATGGAGTTGAGCTCGAAAGCCGTGGGGGGCGGAGTTTCGTGTGACATCATCACGCCTCCCACGTAATCACGTGAACTGACTGTCAACGCAGTGTGTAGAAAACCAGGAAGACCTCCAAAAAGCACGGAAGAAAACATGCATTATATAATTGAGAAGGCAGCGAAACAATAAGAAGCGAGCGAGTGACATATACTACCATATTCATGAGTGCTGCTACTTCGGAAAGAAAGCAAGGTGTAAACCTAAACTTTAAATTAAGTTCATAGACAGGCTACGCTGGCGTTTTCATGCCCACAGGTAATGCGGGATACAAGTTTAATGAGAGGACGCAGGATATAAATGAGAGTTTTGATCACTTTGTAACTAAGTTAAAATTGCAGGTGAAGGGGTGTGCTTATGCAAATTCCGAGAGACTGTGTTTGTGGGGGATTGACAGTTAAGGCGGGTGGGGGAGTCACGTCATCATCTCCCCTCCCATTTACCTAATTTCGCTCTGAGCTGAGCTCCTCGGCTAACGCCGTCTTTCGAAGCAACTTCGTCACACTGCCACCAAATATTCACAGAAAAATCCACAAGTTAATACACATGTTGTCTCTAGAGTTTCTGCACACTGAATCCTCCAGGCACTACTTACAAAAGGTTACATTGACAATCGTGTTACGTTATTTTTAAAATCTTTCCTTTTCTTAGCACAAGCACAGCTGAGAAGCTTTGATGCATGTGCTCCATAACGCGTTAAAAAATAATGCATTTAATCACACTTTGCATTACAAGCAAAGGGGAACTTTTGTCAATGCATGATTTCCTGGTACACCGATTACTTTGATCAGCGCATCCCTATTCATTTTACCCTCGCACCACCTTGGTTTGAGAAGAAGTATGAAAAAATATGAGGTTAACACAGAAAAACAGATCACCAATTCAAGCTTTATGAATAATTGATTCGCCATCAATAATTGTCTTAGTAAAGCCATACTCAGTGTAATCCTTCCATTTTATAATTTTTCCGCCACTAGCCATGATTAAATGAACGGTAAAAAAGTAAGAGCGAAGCGAGGGTGACTTATTTAGGCAGGCATATATATGACAGCAACACTCATGACAATATCAATCATGTTATTACGTTATTATTAAAATGTTTCCTTTTCTTTTTCATTACTTCTTTAACACACAACTTCTCTGCTGTGAGGCGCGGGTATTTTGCTATATATATATATGAATGACCTCCAAAGAGCGCTGAGACTTTTGATATCGTGAACGTGTCTGCAAAAACTGGGGTCTCCTGCCCAGCGAAAATTGAGCAGCCGGCGCGCGCGCATAGCTGTGCCGGCCTTTGAGACGCTGACTGTGCTTCTGCCTTAAGTCAAAGTGAGCACTTTTAATTTTTTTCATCCTCCCCCTGCGCTATAGCCCAGACAAGTGCAAACACGGGACCCCTTTTCTACAACGCGGCAAACTAATATTAAGGCGATTCGCACTTTCTTTTCAACGTATACGATTATGAGGTAGTCAGCTCGGATTATGAAGACACGCACACGACAGGACTGACAGTGCCATCATAGCCGATTAATGGCAGGGACATCTCACCAGTCTACACAAGACCCACCGCGACTGTCCCCAAAAGGCGATCATAATGTCAGCGAACACATCTCTCTATACTATATAAAAGAAAAAGGCAACTTTCCTTTCTTTACACCTTTTATCCCAAGCCAAAGCCTTTCTCTCTTAACACTGCAGAGGACACAAAACTAATTTTCTTTAATTGCTGGTAATGCCGGTTAGGCACATTACCAGAGGCAGAAATATGACACATAGAAAATGTAATTTCTATACCACAGCCGTTGTGTAGAGCCTTTCAAAAGAGATCTACTACCGAGAGATGATCCATATACATTTTAGCTGCTGTTAGTACTGCTTACCTGTTGTGTTACACAGTCTTTAAAATGTAGTTTACCCGCAACCACTCCAGTAGTGCTCAATGTACCTGTACTTCTTAAAACGTTAATGTTTTACTGTTTAATAACTTAGACTACATTTTATTATTTTTCCCTTGCACTCAGTGACCAAAGCTATACACACACATATAGACACATACATATATATATACATACACACACACACATATATATAATTTGTGTGTGTATGTATGTATGTGTGTGTATATATGATGTAGATAGGTATGTATATATATGTCTATATGTAGATATGTACTGTATATAGATATGTATATAGCTATGAAGATATGTATGTGTATATATGTATATATATATATATATATATATATATATATATATATATATATATATATATATATATATATATATATATATATGTGTAGACTCAAACCCATTATGACAGCAGCAATCCAAGCTGTGAGAAAACACTAAAAAGGAGGCGTGTCAGACGTCGTGGTACATTTTCTGATGCAGCTAAACGAAAACAACTTCGTGACGCTGCCGCCAAATACACAAAACAATTACTTTGACAATCATGTTACATTATTTTTAAAATGTTTCCTTTTCTTTTTCATAACTTCTTTAACACACAACATCGCTGCGAAGCGCAGGTATTTTGCTATATATATATATCACAGCGACACTCATAACAGTGACAAAACAATTACATTGACAATCATGTTACGTTATTTTTAAAATTTTTCCTTTTCTTTTTCATACCTTCTTTAACACACTACTTCTCAGCTGCGAAGCGTGGTATTCTGCTAGTATATATATATATATATATATATATATATATATACACACATATACACTGTATGGATATACTGAATATATATACAGTATATGTAACAGCCAATCTTAGAAAGTTAATATTTGCTTAATCTGAATGGAATGTAATTTTCTTTCATAGCTACAGATATATAGTATAGCTTTTCACCCCCTGGGCAACACGGTGGCACAGTGATAGCGCTGCTGCCTCGCAGTAAAGAGACATGGGTTCGCTTCCTCCCTGTGTGGCGTTTGCATGTTCACCCCGTGTGTGTGTGGGTTTCCTCCAGGTGCTCCAGTTTCCTCCCACAGTCCAAAGACATGCAGGTTAGGTGCACTGGCGATCCTAAATTGTCCCTAGTGTGTGCTTGGTGTGTGGATGTGTCCTGGCACCCTGTCCAGGTTTTATTCCTGCCTTGCGCCCTGTGCTGGCTGGGATTGGCTCCAGCAGACCCCCGTGACCCTGTGTTAGGATATAACGGGTTAGAAAATGACTGCCTTTTACCTCCTGTAATTTAATATGAAGTTAGCTAAATCTGTAATACAGTGTGTTAATTAAGTCAGTCTGTTTTGGAATAGGCTCATAGCTACCATGGAATGAAAGGCCCATTTGCGGTTTGTAAATGGGATAGGCATACAATTTTCTAAAGTGTATGAGCAAACTTAAAGAATGAAACAAGATATATAAGCTTTTAACAGAACTTTTCTTAAACAATAACTTTTCTTTGTTATATCCATTTTTTCTCTATTTTTGTGTGAGCTGTTTTACCTTGAATTTTTACTAAAGCTTTTAAAAATGAAGATATTTTGTCTGTTGAATCATTTGAAGGTGTCATGCTATTGCCACAATCCCATGAATCAAACTAAAGCTACAGAACTTTGGGTAATTCTGTGTAAACGTAGCTACAGCATTTATATATATATATTTATATATATATATATATATATATATATATATATATATATATATATATATATATATATATATATATATATACTCACCATAACACTGCATTAGGGTAAATGTGTTTAAGAATATTACGCACAAAATAGTTTCCAAATATTCGCCAGCCATGGGACTGGATGGGTCTGCTAAAGTTGGGCTCAAGTACTATGTGCAATGTTTGCTGACAAGAAAAGCAGGAAAATTGGGCATTTTTATCTTTTAAAAGAGGAAGGCAGCACACTATTAAAGAGGTTCATTTATAATAAATCATGACATAAGAATGTATACAGGATTACAATTTACATAATTACTATTACCATAAAATTGGAGAATTATTCTTGAAGATGTCCATGGTACAGAGAAGAAATGAAATCTGTAAACAGAGGAAAATCTCTGACAAGGAGGTAACCAAACGAGTGTGCTTAAACTTAGGAGCTTATAGATAAAAATTGTTTGATTACTGTATAAACCTCTGGATTTTGTTGAATTATGAGGGATTTAAATTACTTTAGACAATCTCTGCTCTCTGCATATTATTAAGTAAAAACAAACACAGCTTTTAAGATTAAATAAATAATTTACCAAAACATGTCATTCTAGTCTTTTGGTATAAGAATGGAGTTTCCAGAAGCCTAATATGATGTCCTGTAAAGGGAATCAGGAGAACAAAACATCCAAGCTTTCAGAATGAGTTGCCATCACTGTGTTTTCCCAACATTTAAGGATGAATTAATTTTGAAATCACTGCTTGATAATTCACAATCAAAATGAGGGGTGTCGTGCAAAGTGATTGTTGTTTTTTTTTGTTGTTTTTTTTTTTTTTTTGTTTAGGACCTGTTTTACCTCTTAAAGGCTTCAATGCAATGGTAAATTTATGAAATTCTCTTGATATAGTTTTGGATCTGGCTACAAAACTCCATCCAGTATGAAACCAACTTAACACTAGAATTACCAGAGCCTACGAAAAAACTCGTAATTCCGTCCCACCTTAAACTGCTTCTTAAATCCCTTCACACCTCTCCGCCAGCGCCCTTTGTCTTCTAAATGTGCTGATAAAGAGCAGCCGGCTATTCCATCCCCCCACCAATTTAGAACGTGCATGAACTTCTCTCAGCTCATGCCTTGATTGAGTATCTGGGAGTGAAGTGGAGTTTTAGAGTGGAAATAATAGATCGTTGTTTGGAACACACGCATTTCATGTCTGTTCCGTTTCTACAGTAATCTGTGTCAACACATTGTTAAAACAGAGACTTTTTTATATTCTAGTAGTAGATGACAAAATGTAGGCATAAACTATATAATGTATGAAGCCTGAAGTCCAAATAGCAAAGAAACATTTTCACAAGAATAACACAATTGCACTTTTATTCAAACATATAACTGCAGAAACAAAAAGCCGCCTTAACATGCGACATTGACACCAGTTTACTGTAATTGATTCCGTAGTTTAATAGATTCAGCCCCCGCTTGCGAATCAAGGGGTGATGGGTTCGATCCTGCGCCCCTCCGTTTTGAGAAGTAAACTGCTCTTAGTTTTACTGTTTTAGAATAAAAGCATACATTTGATTTCAGTCCGGTGCAATTTATGATCTTTGTAAAGGTTAGCTTTTTTTTTATTCACTTTTCACTCTCTCAGTCGCGTTCAGAATCAATCCATACAACCCCATCTGACACGGCTGTTTTCACTAAAGACGCGCTATAGCTCTGCAGTGTACCACGATGCATACTAACGCTACCCCACCCGGTTCTGACACACAAACGCTGGCGAAGCTGCCTTCTTTGTGTCTCACCGTCACTTGCTTTTCTTTTTATTCAGTTTTATTGAGTGTTCCTGCCAGTCCCCGCATGTTGCTGTATGCTTTTTCTTTTGTACTCCAGGACAGGCAGAGGAAAGAATGGTAAAGACCAGTAACTTCGGCGCTATATGCAATCATCAGACACTCCCCATCTGCCTGTGTCGTTCAAACACAGGAACATATGTTGGTGTAAAAGTATAACAAAAGTGCACTTTTATTCAAGTGCACTTTTTCCATCGCCTTTTCCTGTAAGAAGCAGTGTACACACTTCTCTCTATGCTGTGGTTTCTATTACACACCTGTCAATGTCGCATGTTAAGGCGGCTTTTTGTTTCTGCAGTTATATGTTTGAATAAAAGTGCAATTGTGTTATTCTTGTGAAAATGTTTCTTTGTTATTTGGACTTCAGGCTTCATACATTATATAGTTTATGCCTACATTTTGTCATCTACTACTAGAATATAAAAAAGTTTCTGTTTTAACAATGTGTTGACACAGATTACTGTAGAAACGGAACAGACATGAAATGCGTGTGTTCCAAACAACGATCTATTATTTCACTCTAAAACTCCACTTCACTCCCAGATACTCAATCAAGGCATGAGCTGAAAGAAGTTCGTGCAGGTTCTAAATTGGTGGGGGATGGAATAGCCGGCTGCTCCTAGCTTCTCTTTATCAGCACATTTAGAGAACAAAGGACGCTGGTGGAGAGGTGTGAAGGGATTTAAGAAGCAGTTTAAGGTGGGACGGAATTATGAGTTTTTTCGTAGGCTCTGGTAATTCTAGTGTTAAAAAGGAACTTTAGCCATGCAAACGCAGCGGTTATTTTTCCTGCTGGGGCAATTCAGAATTTAGCCAAGGAGGGAAAGCCAAAACTACTTTGTAAAAAGACATCCTCCCAAAACTACAAAAAGGATGAAAATAAACTTTGAATTAATTGCCTTGTAAATGAAATAAAAAATTCTGTGAAAGAGAAACACCAGTTAAATCATGCACTGACTATGAATCAAGAATTCAACTGAAAATAATAGTCAAAAGTAAACTTAATTAATCGATATTCAATAATTAACAAAATGTTAAAATACCATGAATTTTTCAAACACTAATAAACAAATTAATGATTAATAATATATAATAAATATAAATGAGCAATGTTGAGAAAAAATTATAAAGTCGAGAAAAATCCAAAATTTAATTCAAAATATTGACTGGTAAGTCATAAACCTGCAACACTATCAGCAAAGTTTCAAAAGGAATGCTATAAGAACAAAAGGGGCTGAAAACACAACAGTGAAAGATTGTGACTTAATGGCACTGCAGCAATGCTGTGGCCACTGCTGTCTTTTATAACAGCTCAGTCATATTACTGCTGCACTTGATTAGGACAATTTTTGGTGGATGTTCCACTCTTGAAAAATCATTGTAATTAGGGGCTTGTGGAATTTGGGGGATATTACAATATAAAACAAAACATAAATAAGACAGTAGTAAGGGAATGGGGTAAATGAAGAATACAAAAAATGTCAATGAGGCAATCCTAACACTAACAGAAAACATTCCCCTTTACTTTTTAATTTTTTTCCCCTCATCAAATAGCACTCAATACTACAAAATGACAAGGAAAAATGGATTTTGGGAAGTTTTGCTAATTTATTAAAAATAAAATACTGAAATATCACATTGACAGAAGTGCCCAGATCCTTTGTTGTGACACGTGAAATCTGACTCCCATTCTATTGATCAACAAGATGTTTATACACGTTGTATGGAGTCAACCTGTGGTCAATACACTTGATTGGACATTAGATTAGATTAGTTTATACTTTATTGTGCCAAAGGGGAGAAGTTCTAACAATAGAGACAGAGACAGTAGGTGGGAATAAGATGAGGTCAGATCTGCTAAGATTGTCCTGCAGGTTTATATTTAAATTCATTAACATCTGAATAGTGGAGTTCTGGCTTGTAGTATCCATGATTGGAACATTGACATGTTTCCTTGTTTGAACTCAAAAGAATTCAGAATGTTTAATCTTAAATGTATTGGTACAGAGTGAATCATTTCTGTTGCTGAGTCAGCCAGGATGTCATGACATGACTAGGGAATCATAGAAGGTCCCACAATTGACAATGTGTATCAGAGCAAATACTAAGAAGTCAAAAGAACTGCCTGCAGAGCTTTGAGACAGGATTGTGTCAAGGTACAAATCTGGGGATGGCTATAAAATGTTTCTGCAACAATGAAGGTTCCCAAGAACCCAGTGGCCAACATAATTCTTAAACGTAAGATGTCTGGAAGAATCACAACTTTTCCTAGAGCTGGATGCCTGATATAAATAAGTAATCAGTAGACAAAAGCTTTGGTAAAAGAAGTGACCAAGAACCCAATGGTCGCTTCTTCCAGAAGAACAACCACTAACATCCACTAACCTTTGCCAGACAACACATGGAAACCCACTTGGAGTTTGCAAAATGTCACCCAAAGAACTCTCAGATTATGAGAAAGAATCTCTGGTCTGATAAAATCAAAGTTGGCCTCAATTCTAAGTATCACATCTGGAGGAAACCAGGGACCGCTCACCACCTACACCCGGGGTGTCATACTCCAGGCCTGGAGGGCCACAGTGGCTGCAGGTTTTCATTCTAACCCTTTTCCTAATTAGAAACCAGTTTTCACTACTAATTAAATTTGTTTTCCCTTCATTTTAATAGCCCTGTTTTTAAGGATTAAGTGCTCTTCTTCATTAAATGACAGCCAAACAGAAATGAGATGTGAAACGAGCCGACAGATGAGCAGCTAAATTGGGGCTTCAAATTCCAACCAATTTCACTCCAATTACTTTCTTAATGAGAAGCCGATTCTTGCTGTTAATTAAACCCGTTATTTACTTCCATGGCCTGTTGCTGCTCTCATTCTGCCACATAGACATTTCCAAAACTGTTGATTTTCTGTTTTTTCTAAGGTGATAGTCAAAATGTTTTGGCAACTTGAGAGATCAGCCTTACTGAGAACTTCACCTTTTTTTTTATTTTCAGATATTGTGTGATGGGCATAGATGAGCTGGTCATGTTGCGGTTCATTTTGTGCCTCACTATTATTTGGCTGCTAATTAAGGAAAAAGAAACAAAGAGGCCCGAGTCAAGTTAATTAAAAGTAAGGCAAAAGAAGTTAATTGGCAGCAAAAACTGGTGACTAATTAGGAAGATGATTAGAATGAAACTCTACTGTCACTGCGGCCCTCCAGGACCGGAGTTAGACACTCGTGACCTACACAATACCATTCCAGCGTTGAAGCATGGTGGTGGCAACATCACACTATGTGTTTTCAATGGCAGGGACTGGAAGAGTAGTCAAGGGAAAACTGAATGGAAAAATGTACAGAAATATTTTTAATGAAACTCTGCTCCAGAGCACACTGGACCTCACACTCAGCTAAAAGGATTACCTTTCAACAAGACAAAAAGTATACAGCAAAGACAACATAGGAGTGGCTTAGGGACAACTATGGGAATGTTCTTGAGTGGCCCACCCAGAACCCAGACTTGAATTCAAATGAACATCTTTTGAGAGACCTGAAAATAGCTGTCCACTGATGGTCTCCAACCAACTTTACAAAGCTTGAGAGGATCTGGAGAGAACAGAAAGAGAGATTAGGAGCATGCGCTAATATTGTGTTGCCACACCCACCACACGACAAACCACCTGGATTGGGACGCAGGTGTAGCACTGGAAGAATCGCACAACATTCCCAAATCCAGATGTGCAGGTTGTGCGCCATACTAATCAGACTCCAGGCTGTAATCATTGCCAAAAGTGTTTTAATGAAGGCCTTAGTAAATGATCCGAGTACTAATGTCATGTGTCATTTTCAAACCCACTTAATCTAGATCAGGGTCGGTTTTGATATATGCGCCTATGTCAGCTAATGTAAGGTGCAAGGCAGGAACAAACCTTGGACAGGACACCAGTCCATTGCAGGACAAACACACACACATGTGGGCCAATTTAGCATCTCCAATACATCTAACATGCATCTCTTTGGACAATGAAATGAAAGCAGAGTACCTGCAGACATGGAGAGAACATGCAGACTCCATGAAGGGAGGACCCGGAATGTGAACCTTGATCTCTTTAGTCTCTTCATTGCAAGGCACTGCACCAATGTGCCTCCCTGAATACTAGTGTCAATGTGATATTTCAATTTTTCATGTATAATACATTTACAAAAATTCTGAAAATCCTATTTTTACTTTGTCATTCAGAGGTATTGCGTGTTGTTTGATGAGGGAAAAAATTAATTTAAAAGACTTTAGCACAAGCCTATAACAATATAAAAAATTTTAGACATGAGGGGAACCTGCAAACTCCTCTCAAAACCTCTCCTGTCAATATGGATGGTATGGGAGGAGAAGCAAAGGTGGTGTGTGATTTTGGCTTTAAACTCACTAGCACTAAAATGTTCTTCCCAAAGTGTTTCAAAGTCTTCAGATCTATGTTTGCCTCTGCCAAAAATGAGATGTTCTACTTTAATTTAAAAATCAGATTAGAATATGCAACAATTATCACAGTCTGTATAAAATTACCATATGAAATAAAATCTCACTTTTCTACTCCTTGACACCTTAATGCTTTGCCAGAATAATGCCACAAAAACAAAATTCTGCACCCGGTGAAGAGATAAACTTTTTAAAGTGAATTGGTTAGCATTCCTGCGGTGGGTTGGTACCCTGCCCAGGATTGGTTCCTGCCTTGTGCCCTGTGTTGGCTGGGATTGGCTCCAGTAGACCCCCGTGACCCTGTATTCGGATTCAGCGGGTTAGAAAATGGATGGATGGATGGATGGTTAGCATGCTTGTCACATAACAATGCCTCAGAATAAAGTCATCTCTGTAAACCTAACCAAACTGTTGACTAATGTAGCTGTGCGGAGATGATTTTGCTTTATAATAGTCAATAATGGTTGACAAGGAAGAAAACAGAATAAGACATTAAAGAGTATGCGATAAAAAGGAGAGAACTGCATTACAGTGGGGCCTGAAAATATACGTCTACAAATATTTATGAATACACACAGTGAGAAGAAAAAAATAAGGTAGGAATGATGTTTCAGTCATCATCAGGTTTCAATAAAAAAGAGAAAAAGAGCAGCAATGGCAGAAAATAAAATACAGTAGAACAGGTACATGGTAATAGCAAATGGCTGTTTCATATAACTTTTCTTTGATTTTTATCATTTAAATGTTATAACTTTGCATTGTGTTTATGTTGCCCTTCTCTCTCCTTGTGTTTATGTCACATATTTCTGCTGACTGCATTTGTTTTTTTCTCTTCTGACCATGCATCAGATTTTAAAACACAAACCTTCCACTCTACTTTCATTTTCCAGTAAGAATCATTTTCTGTGATCAGTTACTACATGGAAGGTTTATGGCAAAAAACATGTAACAATACTGTGAATACTATTCTTGGCTTTAGTAAAGCCTGTAATTGAGAATAAAGTAGACATAACAACAACACTGTAAAGGAAAGTGAGTGTATTCTTTAATGTTCTATGACAAATTTACTACTGCAACATTAATCAATAATGTTATAAAGATTATTGCAATAAGACAAACATTTCAGTACATTGGTATGGTTACAACAACAATGGGTGGAGAATCATCCTTATAGAGAATTTACTATAACAATTTATACATCTGAACAACATTCATTTATGCACACTAGCTGTTTTACACGGCTTTGCATGGAAAAGGTTTAAAATGTACATTACATGTATAAAATAAATAAATAGCAGATCTGACACTTCTGGGCTCCATATAGTAGCAAAAGGATGTGTATTTGTTGTATTATTTAGCATCTAGTGATTCTGAGCTCATTAGACCTTTGCATAGTTTTACTGTGAAATTAAGCGTTAGATTTAGAGAAACATAAGTCATTCGTTAGCAAAGAATCATTCGTAGAACAGTAATGTACAACTTAATCGCTGAGAAGCAAATGAAGGTCGAGTGACACACACCTCCTCCCTGAGCAACACTACCGGCGGACCCTCATGAAATGTCCATTCCCTCTCACTCCCAACATTTCAAAACACATTTGTTAATATGGCTCAACAATAAATCTTGTCACAAATGGGTCAGTATTGCTTGTCATACACAAAAATTGAATAAGGCCTTTTCTGTTCATCATTAAAATAAGCATTCGGGAAAGAGAACAAAGGGAACAGAGTTTTGATACTATTGAGCATTAAAATGTTATTGATGGGCAAAGGTAAAAATCTTGTTCTTTTTAAACACACTTAAATTAATAACATGAACATAAACACCTGAAATGTGTGTTGTTTTGATACACAATCTTTTCTAATTGTTTTGAAGGAAAAATTATATGTCTATCGTGTTGTGCTCTGGAGGTATTGAGATTAACAGATGCAATGGTCCACCAACAACAGAAACTTTTAGTGAGGTTGTCTCATTTTTTATTTTTTCTAGATATTTATAGGTAGAAAAACAAAAAATTTATTAGCCTATATTCTAAATTAAACTATACCAGAGCAAACTGCAAAGTTTTGTAGTAATAAGTGTGTGTTTTTTTGGGATGATATTTAAATAGATTGACAAACAGAAATTTAATGTTAAAAAAATATTAGCAGTAAGAATAAGCTAAAAGATAAGACAGGCGGATTCTAAGTAAGCTAAGTGCCATTCCTTACGAGCAATTTCAATAAGGCATACCAGGCGCACTTTGTTGTCATCTAGCAAATATGTAGTGCTATTAATTTCGTATTCTTTAACCGATAATGGCAACGTCTGGTGAGGTTGTCTCAGTTTCAGTTTTTTCTAGATATTTGTACACAGAAATTATAAAGTTTTATTACTCTATATTCCCAGTTAGACTGTACTGGAAATAACTCCAAAGTATAGAAATAGGTGTGGTGGTTTACACACGATGCTCAGAAATACAGAGACAGAAAATAAATGATCGTGCTCGAAGCACCTACAATAACACTGTACAACAAATTTTGACAGTTTGGTTCTTAAAAAAATTTTGGTGAATTTTTTTGCCATAAACTTTTTTATTAACCATATAGAAAATACAAATTACAGTAAATTAAATATAACCGTGAAAAAGTCAATGGAAAATAAAACAACCATCCCCATGGTGCCCTCCCCACAACCACAAATATCACGAGTTAATCATGGAGGAGAGACGGCACAACTCTACACAGGAAAAACTAAGTGGCTATTAATTTAAATCTCCCATCCTGGTAAACCGAAATGCAATCTTTCTATTATAAAAGAAAACTTGAAATGAGACAAGACAAGACTATTGCCAAGAGATTTTTTCAAGTTGGTCTCAACCATTTCCGGTTGATGAACCACGGCAACGGTCCTCTCACCTCTCATTCGTGTGAATACATTTGTCAGACACACTTACTGTGCTCTCAGCTCTTATAAATTTTTACGCTTTCCTCATTTCAGGTTTTTTATGATAAGGTCTCAGTTTCATCCTTTAAAAAAGCTTTTCTGGACAGTATTTTTATACATACAATCTATTTGTTTCCTTCATTGTAGTCTTTTTCTGGACAATAATTTTATACGTTCTAGATAACATGTCAACAACTAAGAAAAAGAAGAAGGGCAGTGCGTCGAAAACAGGTCTAAAAGTGATGGAGAGAAAAGAATTCAAAAAAGAACAATAATAATCTAAGTGCAAATTCAGAAAATAAGAAAAGTAATAATCAGCCCGGACCAAGTGGAATTGAAAACCTACTATACGTCCAAAAGTATTGCACTTTACACAAAATTTATCTGCAAAACACAGACAAAGAAGTTTTCTTGGAATCCGAAAGATCACGCTCGCATTAATAATAAACCAACATGTGATGAATTGTCAGCGATAATAGTTTCGAAAGATGGAGATATGAAAGACAGAGTTAGTTTATTCCAAAGCACAATTCGTTGTTTCTGTGTGCGGGCAGAAGCTAGAGTCTGGTAAATTAATGTTGAATTTAGAATAGAACATATGTTCATTCTATGCATCTCTTTATATTTAAAATCCAATGTTTATCTGTATGTGTGGCTGCTTTTCATAAGAATGCTACTTAACAGATTTAGATTGGGTTTTTTTTTCTATAATTTGCTTTAACATTCTGGTTGATTTTGCGACTTCTCTCATTATATGTATCATAGTTCGCTTGCGGTACTGATTTATTTGCGCGAATCCAAGAGACATGCAGCGGGCCAAGGGGGAGGCAGGGCCCTCCTCACTCACGCGCCAGTCTCAGGGCATACCTTACCTCCACTTAACTAACAAATGAGAGAAATACTTAACGGATTTAGATCAGGTTTTTTTATTTAATTTGCTTGAACATCTGCGGTGGGCTGGCACCCTGCCCTCGGTTTGTTTCCTGCCTTGCACCCTGTGTTGGCTGGGATTGGCTCCAGCAGACCCCCGTGACCCTGTGTTAGGATATAGCGGGTTGGATAATGGATGGATGGGTGGATGCTTGAACATTACAGCTGATTTTGATTTTATTTCTCTCATTGCGCTAAGAATCATAGTACATTTGTAGGAGTGATATATTCTCACTAATCCGAGACAGAGGCTGCAGGCCGAGGGGAGGAGGTAGCGTGACATCAGGAGTGGGGAGCCGGGCAGGGCCCTCCTCACTGTTCTGTTTCACTACTACATGGGCAGGGCCACTGGGGACAGCTAGTATGTGTGTGTGTGTGTATATCCTATAAGAGAACTTTGGGTATATAACCATTGCAATTCAAATGTATCCCTGAAAAGGCAGTGATTTGCATTAATGAGAGTAGTCATGATGTCTTCATAAGGGAGGATTGGCACCTGCTATCAGCATGCATACAACCTGTCTTAGTAGAAAACAAAAGTATAGACCACTGCTGGATAGAAATCAGGGCAACTTTGTGGATGTGAGCATGAGGTTCTGAGTATGGTTGTTTGTATAAGGACTCTATCACTGATCATTGTCATAGGCAACATAAACTAGTAAGTTTTGAAGCTCATGAAGTACGTATTTGTGCTGTCTGTGTCGCTACCAATGGTTCTATTAAATAGTCTGTTCATTGAAATACAGTAATCCCTCCTCGATCGCGGGGTTATGCGTTCCAGACCCCCGCGATAGGTGAAAATCCGCGAAGTAGAAACCATATGTTTGTGTGGTTATTTTTATATATTTTAAGCCCTTATAAACTCTCCCACCCTGTTAACATTATTAGAGCCCTCTAGACATGAAATAACACCCTTTAGTCAAACGTTTAAACTGTGCTCCATGACAAGACAGAGATGACAGTTCTTTCTCACAATTAAAAGAAAGCAAACATATCTTATCTTCAAAGGAGCGCCGTCATAAAGGAGCGCGTCAGGAGCAGAGAATGTCAGAGAGAGCGCAAAGAAAAAGCAAACAATCAAAAAATCAATACATGCTTTTAAGTATACAGAAGCACCGCGATAAAGCGGCATTTTGTAGAGGAGCGTCCGTGTCCTCTGTGCAAACAGCCCCTCTGCTCACACCCCCTCCGTCAGGAAGAGACAGCGAGAAAGATAGAGAGAAGCAAACAAGCACAGCGCGGGAAGCATATCTTATAGCATTGAGGAGTTTTAGTTAATATGCAATACATGCTCTGATTGGGTAGCTTCTAAGCCATCCGCCAATAGCGTCCCTTGTATGAAATCAACTGGGCAATCAAACTGAGGAAGCATGTAACCTAAATTAAAAAACCCATTGTCCGCAGAAAGCGAACCAGCTTAAAAATCTGTGATATATGTTTAAATGTGCTTACATTTAAAATCCGCGATAGAGTGAAACCGCGAAAGTCAAAGCGCGATATAGCGAGGGATTACTGTACAGCACTGGTACATTTTTGTTAAATAACATTATTATTTAATGAATAAGAAGGAAATCAAAAACTTACTTTAACACAGAAAAATAAGACATTGATCAAGTAGTTGTTTAAAATGTGTAATCATCATATTTAGAACTTTAAGTTATGGAACACAATTCTAAGATTTATAGACAGAGCAAAAATTAAATAATACCACTATTACACGCATGATTTATTTAATTACAATTAGGGTTAAAACAGAACAGTGGGTCAACTTAAAGTCATAGTGGGATTTCTTTAAAAACTAGTCAGCCTTTGTTAATTTAACTTCATGGATAAAACCACTGCTACCTTTTTACAAGTTCTCTCAAAACCCTCCAAGAGGACTTGTTTCGCAATGGGTATAACACCAGTTGTGCTCTAATTGAACCTTGTTTGTAGATAAAATGTTTATCCCGGTTTTCCCAAAAGGTTGTATTGAACATACTATTTTGATCTACAGTATATTAACTGTTCACTCCAAACTACCACAGCAATCCTGTTACAGAAGAGAAAGGGCAACAATAATCCAAGCTTCAGACTAATATCAAACCACTGTTATTTAATAATTTACCACAATTATACTTCTACTGTAGACGGTAACAGGAGTTTGTGATAACGGCAACTGATGATTCCTATTAGGATTGTCTTTATGTCATAAAGACTAAATTGTATTTTTAAGTAAATTTTAAACTATATTTTTGAAGTAAGACCTAGAATAAATCTGGTAACTTTTTTGAAGATGTTAAAAAAGTGCTTGAAACTGCCTGCCTGTTATACTTGGACATCCTGACTTCATTTGTACCAGCAGATTTTGGATTAGAAAATAAGATAATATATACAGTAACATTTAATTTTATGTTTTGTTCTGTGATAACAGTTTATATAGGAGAGGTCTTATTTCTTGTGACCTAACTGATAAAGAAAGCTTTTTTGTTAGAGTTATTTAGTCTGCCATGATGCTTTGAAGAAGGCACAAGTAGAATCCACCTATAGGTATAACTAAAGGACAGCCATTTTGCGATTTCATATATAACGACGGCGCAAGACTCTTCTTTATTTAGTATTTTCCCCAACAGCTTGTAATTAAGGAAGAAACAAATAATGGGTTTGAGCCTAACCCAGAGTTGAAGAACCCTGAATTAAGAACTGTGAAGGGCTGAAGCTTATTGCAGAAGTATCCAGAACAGGACACACTCAACTTCATGTTCTCAGTTCCCTATCAACTAAACACAGATATGCCTGATATGCGTGATAAATTTGGGATATCTGGTGAAAAAGTGCAAATTTCATACAGACAGCAACCACGTTGAAAATTGAATCTGGGTCACTGGACCAGTGAGGGAACACCACTAAGAAATATCCCACCATGCTAATCTGGTTCACTAAATAAAAATCTTGATTGCTATACTATGGTAAAAAAATACTCGATACTGTAATAACACTAACTTTACTTCAGTAAGCATTGGAATATAGTTGTGGCAAGCAAAATAAATAGACATTTTAAATGTTATGTAAACATCAAAGAATTTCATATACATTTGCAAAACTAATGAGACTCAAAAAGGTAAGAGAAAGGCTTCATCCTCCAGCTATTCCAAACTTTCAATGTGGTGCTTTGACCTGTCAAACTCACACATAAAAGTGGAGGTCTAACAGATTTATTTTTTTATTCCCTGCACTCTCTAGCTCTCCAGTGATCCTACATTTATTGAACTGAGGATATGCCGCCAGGCTGCTTTCTTCTTCTCACGTCAACCTGCTGATCATTGAACCAAGCAGTTTTTCCCTTCTTAAATTCAGACAGAATTATTTCTTTTTTCTTAAATGGTGCGTGTTTCTATTTAATTATTTATTTGGTTTTTGTTTTTGCACTAGTATTAATGTCATCATGGTCAGTCATTATATCACTTTTAAGTTTTATTAAATACACAAATTACTAACCCTTAGTTTATGTATTTACATTCCTTGTTCTGAAATTACAGCTATAAAGCCAAAACACACAAGCACACAAATAGCTCTTGTTTTTTTTCCATCTGAGAAAAAAAATATGCTTATACCATTAAGGAGACATACTTTAAGTAAAGCTGCTGGAAAATAACTTTTTTAAGTTTAGCTCGTTATTTACTTCATGTGGTGGCACAGTGGTTAGCACTTTTGCTTCACGGGCTGAATTCCTAACAAGTCAGTCTAGTAGAATTTGCATGTTTGACTTGGGTTACCCTCATTTTCTTACAACTCCCAAAAATGTACAGTGGATTCATAAAGTATTTGGATACCTTCACTTTTGGCATATTTCATTGTGATGTAGGTTTAATTTTATATGGGCAAATTTACCACTTTTTCCCATCAATCTACACCTATGATGACCAACTAAAAACGTTCTCAGACAGATTTGCAAATTTAGCAATTACTGTTTTAAGTCTTCTCGACTGGGCAGTTTATCCCATTCTACCAGTTAGATCCTTTGAAGCTCTGTTTAGATTGGATGGGAAGCATCTGTAAAGTGCCATCTTCACGTCTCTTCACAGATGTTTTGTAGGGTTTAAGTCTGGGCTTTGTTTGGGCCTCCTCAAAGCCGGTTCAGCATTGTCTTGGCTGTATGCTTTGTGTCATTGTCACGTTTAAAGGTGAACCGTCACCCTGGTCAAGTCTATGCACTCTGGAGCAAGTGTTCTTCAAGCAACATTCATCCTGCCCTAAATTCTGACCAGCCTCCCTGTCCCTGTTGCTGAGAAGTACCCTCATAGCATGAAGCTGTCACCACCATGCTTCACTGCAGGGATGGTAATAGACAGGTGATAAGCTGTGCCATTTTGGTCTTCACCAGACATACTGATTGGAGTTCTGCATAAAGAGTTACATTTTTGTTTTATCAGACCAAAGAATCTTTTTTCCTCAGGCTCCTTTAGGGTCCTTTAAAGCTCCAAGTGTCTGTTATATGCCTTTTATTCAAGAGGGTTTCTGATATGGTCATTCCTCCGACAATTTCTCTCATCTTAGCAGAGGACATCAACAATTAGGTTCTTGTTCACTATCCTGACCAAGACCCTTTTTACAGGTTTACTCAGTTTAGCTGGATGGCCAACTCTAGGAAGAGTCTTGTTGCTCCCAAACTTCTTCCATTTCACAATTATTGAAGCAGTGTACTCTTGGGGACACTGAAAGCTTTACAATTTTTTTTTTACCCTTACCCTAATCTGTGCCTCACCACAGGTTGTAGTATTGAGGGAAAAGGTTTGTGGGAGGTTGTGAAGGATCAGAAGAGGCCTCAGTGGATTTATGTTTATGTCTTGAAAAGTTGAATTAAACTGTGGGGAGGTATCAACCAGTGATTTTAGAAAAAGAGTGCACTATTTAGTCCATTTCCTTCCTGCTCTCAGAATATAAAAAAATCAGAACAAGCTAGATGAGAACAGACCATTCAGCCCAACAAAGCCTGGCAGTCCTATGCACTTAATTCTTTAAAAATAACATCAATTCGAGTTTTGAAAGTCACTAAACTCCTATTGTCTACCATACTATAAAGCAACGTATTCCAAGTGTCTGTAGTTCTCTGTGTGGAGAAAAACCTCCTAATGTTTGTACGAAATGTTCCTCAATCCACTGTACTCGTTCCCTTTATAGTATTAAACAATCAATCATGTCTCCTCTTAATCTTCTTTTGGTTAAACTGAAAAGGCTCAGTTCTTTTAGTCTTTCCTCATAAATGATCTCTTTTTGAATATATTGAACTGTGATAGAAGAGGTCAAAACCCTTTCAACAATAGACTTGTGAAAATGGTCATTGCTTCCTGTAAACTTTAGAATCCTTGAAATATTTTGACAGGAACAGGCCATTCAGCCCAAGAAAGCTTGCCAATCCAATCCTCCTATTTTCTCCATAATAACGTCTACCACAATACTTCATCCATGTCTCTGTGTAAAGATAATCTTCCTAAAGTTTGTGTGAAATTTACCCTTAACAAGTTTCCAACCATACCCCTGTGTCCCTGTGTTCTTAATGAACTCATTTTAAATTAACATTCTAGATCTTCTGTACTAATTCCTTTTATAATTTTAAGCACTTCAATCATATCACCTCACAATCTCAGTTTGTTTGAAAATATTCAGCTTCTTCAATCTCTCCTCATAGCTCATTCCTGTCATAGAACACATTGTTTTCTGTAGATTTTTTTGTTTGGAATTCATTTCAGAGTAACTATTTATATTATGTCTCATGTGCTTTATTTATGCAATGTAAATTACAGGTCACAGGATTGCAATGATCGTGCTTGTAACATCACCAGAACCACAGGTATAAAATAAGCTTGCAGCTTGAGTTGAGAGTATCCTACAGTTTGATAAAAAAATTTAAAAAAATTAACCAATGTTTAGAATTATTTAGTTTCTACTCGAAGTAGTAAAGTGCTGTTTGTTTGGTTTTGATCTATTTTTTGAAATTTTGGTGTATCCCTGATTTGATCTGCACCTTTGTTAGGTGTTTGTCCTACATTGGTCTAGGGGTCTTTGAAGTAGAAGGATTACCATTTTCTCTTTGTTTTTTTTTTTTGTGTAAATTGAGAAGGTTCAGGATTTTTTCTTGTTATGCTCCAACACTATCTTTGTTCACTATAGAACCGTTGTTTCGGTGTGTTTGGTGTCTTCTGCAGTGATGGCATTCTCTCAGTATTCTGTGGATTGTGTGCCACTTATGATGTCATTGGAGTGATGGCTTAATGGTTGCTCCATACATTTCTGAAGTATCCAACTTTTAATGGATAGTACTTACACTCAGAATTTCAAAACCTTTTGTTCCTTTTGACTACTCCATTTGCTGATCTCTTGCTTTTGTTTCTAACTACTGGTTTATGTTGTTAGTTTGTCTGAAAGATAGTCAAAAGGTCATCACCAACTATGAATCCTAAATATATCTCCCAGACCTCTACATTAAAAAAAATGTATTGCCTTACCTAGAATCAGTATCGCCCCAGTGCTTTGGTTGCCCAATATATTTTTGATCTCCTGGTTTTGACATCACCTGACACTTACTATGATTTTAGTTCATGTTATAGTCACAAAAAATTCACAGACTCTTGTCTCATGACAATATCTCTGAATCCAAATATCAGCCTAGTTTCCGGTCTCTGGACTGTTTCTAGTGGTGCTATATCTTTTTGTAGCCTGGACACTAGTGTGTTATATGTCTTAAGGATACGCTCCATTTCCTTGTACTGTACACATTGGTCTTGTGACAGATTAGCGTTTGCTCGCGCCCTTGTACCCTCAGACCACACGTCAGACACCAGGTAAAAGTCCAAATAATTATTATTTATTATAATAATAAGTGCACAAAGCACACTCCTCTCCACAATTCCCAATAACAATAAACAATCACAAATAACAATCCTCCTCTCCCAGACGCTTAGCCACCCTGCCTCCCAACTCAGCTCTCCGTCTGGGAGCTCCCACAGTGTTTTTATATCTCCTGACCCGGAAGTGTTCCTAATCCCCAGTCCATTTGGCTCTCAATCACTTCCGGGTCAGGTACAAGTTCTTTTCTTCACCCGCGTAGGGAAAATATCCATTACTCCTTCCTGCAGCGTCCCCTAGTGGCCCCCCTGGCATCCAGCAGGGCTGTGCATAAAAACTCCATTGTCCATGATGCCCTGCTGGTCTTCTGGGGACCTCCATGCTGCAAGGAGGGCTCCACCTGGCGGCTTGGGGGTGTTGGCCGGGATAAACAGCTGGCCATTCTCCACAGTCTATATAACCTAACTTCCCATTAGACATTAATGGCTTCTGTACATTGTCCACAATAACTCCTTTAATTTGTGTCAAGAAGGAAAGCCTCTGGTGAGCATTCTTCACTATAAAAAATGACTTGACTTTACATGTTATGGCGGTGAAATCAGTAGGCTGCTGAATTTTTAAATTCCCCACTAACTCTACGGCCTGGTCTTTGATCTGAGCACGTGAGGATGGTCTTTTATCTAACTTGACATGCATTACCAAGTTTTTTAATCCAAGATTACAAAGGCTTCACTTTTATTACAAAATAATATAAGGTTATGGAAATCACACAGGTTATTTTAAATTATAAGTCCAGTAAAGCTGAGTGTATAGAAATGTTGGGTTGTTACCATTTGGATCAATTCAGCCTGAACTTTAATAATGCTAATTAGAAACTGTTCAAAGGAGCTAATACATTCGAATAGGAATTACAAATTATTTTAATTGCTCCAGGCTGGCTTCCTCCTCTTTTCAGACATGTTTCCAGGAATATTCTGGTGGGAAAACCTTTCTGCATAGGCCAGAGGTCATTTATAAAGCTGTCACATGCTATAAATAATATAAACAACAACTTGCCCATTAATTGGCTTTTTAAGAATTCTGTAATTCTCGCAGATAACTCTCTTGTTAGAGGCTGAGTAAGTTAAAGATCTCATATATGTTAAGTGTTATTAATATCCTAGATAATGAACTATCTGCGAGACTCATTGACTATGTTTCTGCTACAGATGTGAGTACCACTGGAGCACCACAAGGAATACTCCTATTTCCTTTTCTCTTCACTCTGTACACCTATAAATATAATAGCAGTTCAGGTCCCTTGCAAAAATTATCAGATGATTCTGCACTTATGGAGTGTATTAATCTAGTGGGTGAGATAGACGAGAGGAGTCAGGTAGAGAACTTTTTTTCTTGGTGCAAAGAGAATTGTCTGCATCTTAACAGCAGCAAAACCAAGAAAATGGTTATTGACTTTCTCTGCACCAAAGAGCCTCTATGTCCAGTTGATGTTGAGGTGGTGCACTCCTACAAGTACTTGGGGGTTTACATCAATGACAGGTTAGACTGGTCTCATAGCACATAGAAAGTATTTTTTTTTTCTTAGGAGATGGCATTCTTATAATGTCAGTCGTGACATCCTTCATATCTTCTACAAAGTGTGTTTTTTTTTTTACTGTGTGTTGTGCTGAGCTGGTAACATCAATTCAAGAGGGGCCTACTGAATTAACAGGTTAATTGCAAGGGCAGGCTTAGTTATGGGACTCCCTGGAGGTCATAGCAAAGGAGAGATTAAAACAAAACTGAATGGCATTATGACCAATGCTGCACATCCTCTCTCTGACACACCAACACTGAGGACTTTCAGCCAATGAATCATTCAGCGGAAATGTGTCAAGAAACGCTACAAGGTCTCCTTACCAACAGAAATATGTCTGCATAGTGCATCACTGGGACAGGAACTGCCAAGTTAGAATTTTTCTTTCTTTTTTTTAATTCTAGTGTGTGTTTGAGAGAGGTTAGTTGTTTATCCTAATTATATTAATAGTAATAACAATAAACTGGAACTGTAAATCAACATTTGTGCCAGTTATAAGAGGAGCATTAGGTACTTTGAAGAAAGTATTTGATCACAACCAAAAGATGCTCCCGGGCCATCCATCACCTAATGAAGTGCAGAAGATCACATTTACGGGCATAACACACATCCTTCATAAGGGCCTTGGGTAAATTTCTTTTTTTGAGATGTGGACTTACCATCAAACAGTCACAGGTGAGAACAATCAAAAGTTCAACATAATAATAATAATAATAGCAATATTTTTTATTAATTGAGCTTCTTTAAAAAGCTAAATTTCCCCCATGGGAAAAAAACAAAGTACTATCTATCTATCTATCTATCTATCTATCTATCTATCTATCTATCTATCTATCTATCTATCTATCTATCTATCTATCTGTCATACAGTGTCTTTCATATCTAGCTATCTATCTATCCTGCATTAAATGTTGTCATTAAATGTTGTACACTGTAGATTTCAGTAATGAAAGATTGAAAAATACCTGCTGACTTTTACAAGTATATGGTAGTCTCTGTTCATATTACACTGACAAACCACAGCATAAACGTCCTCTTGTCAGATCATTTTTATCAGCTCTAAAATTATACTTAGTCATATGCCACAGGACATGTTTTCTTACATTCAGAATAGTTTTGCATCTGTCTAAATTCTGTAAGGTGTCAGAGGAAAGCATTTTATAGTGAGGCTTCAGCTGTGTGTTACTGCTTCATGATAACTAATCAGCTGCCATTAGTACTGAAAAAGGCAACAGTTGTCACAATCTGTCACTGTGCAAAGGAATGTGATATTTCACAGTTGTGGAAGATGGGATCTCTTTTAGTCAGTTTCCAGCACCTCATGCTCAGGTAGACTAAGATTAGCATTCAATATGTATACTGCCATTCATGCATTTGCACCAAAATCGTGTAAAAAGAGAAATATTATTAGCAGTTAAACTAAAGAGTACACATTTTTATATTCTGGTGAAAATTAGAAACACTTGTAGAAAATTGAGGTGTGTGAATTGCTTCATGTAGAAGGAGCTGAACAGAGCTCACGGCAATATCACAGATGATTTTTTTTAAAAACAGACAGCATGGTATTTCATTTTCAAGGCTGCCAAATAACTAACCTAGGTTGCTGGATGGGAAAATGAGGGTCTACACTTAAAAATAATTTCAAGGATTCTTAGTAGGATTGTGTTCTCCTGGCAGACCTAAAGAGTGAATCGGAGACCTTTCACAGAAAATCTTGAGGCTTTTTTTCTGCCATCTCATTAAATTGCCATGCTGTTTGTCTCTACTTTTCTCCCTTCAGCCTTTCCTCGCAGCCTCCTTTTGTAAATTCCTCTCTCTGTCTGTTAACTGCTTTATATTTCAGTGTGAATTTTTAACTATGGCATGCCCTTTGTTTTCACTTCATCTCTCTAGGAGCTTCAGCTACTCAAATACGGCTGCTAAAACTTAATTTTTGATAACTGTAGTAGTACAAGATAAAGTGGATTCAGAAAGTATTCAGCCCCCACTTCTATTAACGTTTTGGTATTGTAGATTTAATTTTAAATGGATAAATTTACCAACCCATAATGACAAAGTGAAAGTATGTTTTCAGTGTAGTTTGAAAATGCATTAAAAATAAAAAGTGGAATCTCTCATTTCTCTAAGTATTAAGTCCCTTTGCTGCAGCACTCCAAATTGTGGTCTGGTACATCCTGTTTGCTTCAGTTATCCTTGAGTTGCGTCTAGAACTTGTTTGGAGTCCACCTTTGGCAAATTGAATTGACAGGCTAGAAAGGCACAATATGTATCTGTATATATCAGGACAAAAACCAAGGCATGAAGTCTAAGGAACTCTGTAGCCCTCCATGATAAAATTGTGCTGAGGCATAGATCAGGGCAAGGGCATAAAATAATTTCTAAAGCTTTGTGTGTTCCCATGAACACAGTTGCTTCAATTATTGTGAAATGGAAGATGTTTGGAACCACCAGGACTCTTCCTAGAGTTGGTCATCCAACCACACTGAGTAACCCGGGCAAAAAAAGGACTTGGTCAGGGATGTGGTCTCTCTGACAGAGCTTCAGTAGTCCTCTACTGAGGTGGAAGAAACCTTTTGGAAGAATGACCATCACAGAAGCACTCCATCACTCAGTCCTTTATGGCAGAGATGCTAGACGGAAGCCACTCTTGAGTGAAAGGAACATGGCAGCCCACATCTTGTTTGCCAAATGACATTTCACGGACTCTGGCCTGATGAGACTAACATTGAGCTACTCTGTAGAACTCCAAGCACTATGTCTGTTCAAATAGGTACTGCTCTTCATCTGCATAATACCGTCCCTATGGTGAAGCATGATGGTGGCAGCATCATGCTATGGGAGTTCTTTTCAGGGTCAGGAAGAGGGAGACTAATCTGAACTGAGAGGTGGATGAATGCAGCCATTAGATCAAGGTCCTTGAAGAAAACCTGCTCCAGAGTCCATACAACCTCAGAGTGGGATGATGTTCACTGTTCAGAACAACAATGACACAAAATGTACAGCCAACAGATTCCTGGAGTAGCTTTAGAACAAGTCAGACATTCCTTGAGTGGCCCAATCAAAGCCCAGACATAAACCATATAGAACCTGAAGATGGCAGTTTACAGACGCTTCCCATTCGGTCTAATGGAGCTTGAGAGGGTCTGCCAGGGAGAATGGGGATATAATGCCCAAATCCAGGTGTACAAAGCTTGCTGGAAGACTCAAAGCTGTAATTGCCGCCAAAGAGGATTCTACAAAGTACTTAATTGAGGGTGTGAAAACCTATATGAATGACTGATTTTAGTTTTTGACTTTTAGTAGAGTTGCAAACCTTTCTAAGAGCATGTTTTAGTTAGGCATTATGGATTATTGAGTGCAGATTGATGGGATACAATAAATTTTGTTGAAAATCAATCAGTTTGCATTTAGTAGTGAATGAACTATACAGTAACATATTCTAATTAACATAGGTAAAAATATCTATACTGTATGTAAGAGTGGAATGTTAGTGATAAAAAGTGTCTGCATATGATGAAGCCTAACGTATACCCAAACTGGTGACAGACTCCTTCCATTTGCTTCTGGAGTCCCTGCAGAGCTGGATCTTCAGTTGTATTTACTGGTTCAGGTTACTCTGGCAGCTTTTATACTCCCAAACCATTTCTCTAGATCAGGGGTCTCCAAACTTTTTTTCCCCTGAGAGCTACTTTTACAAAATGAAAACGGCCGAGAGCTACTTATGTTTTCTAATGTTTATTCTCGTAGCTTATTTCAAACCAAACAAACTGAATAAGCTTGTTTTGCCTTAACATTTACAAAATGTTGGTGTCTACAACTCACAATTTGCATTAAAACATCACAAAAAATATTTAGTTCACCTGCAAGTGCATTTTGTATGTCTGTATGCATTTTCTAGTGTATCTGACCCCTGTGACCCTGTGTTTGGATTCAGCGGGTTGGAAAATGGATGGATGGATGAATGGATCTCACAATATTGAATTAAAACATGAATACTGTCAAAACAAAACAATACCATTACAAATACACGGATATGACTTATCCATTTGTCATTTTGTTCAATGTCACTGTTTCACTTTATTCACATGTCCAGTTGCATGTGTGATGTGTTTTTTAGATAGTCAGATGACTGGCACTGCATGGAGTCAACAAGAAAGGCAGGTGTATGGTGGGGAGTAGCCACTTAGGTTCACTCTTATGGAGTCATTTAAATATTCATCTGTCAGTCTTGTTGTGAACTTTGATTTCATGACATTCATGTCAGTAAAGGCCGACTCACAGAGGTATGGAGACCCAAACAAAGCAGACATTTTTAGATCTGCTTGGTGAAGATTCCTATAGTTATCTGGCTCTACTAAGCTAGAGAAATGCTGTTGAGACTTTAACTGCACATTATTTTGAAGGTTTACTAATATATAATACTAGCAAAATATCCGTGCTTCGCAGCGGCAAAGTACTGCCTTAAAATTTTTATTAAGAAGAAAATTAAACCTTTTTAAACTGAGGGAAATATACCAATAATTATTTGTTAAGGATCTCTTTGTATACAGTAATCCCATTAATACATGGGAGGGAGACGACAAATCACAGCTTCCCACTTTCTAATCGGGCCCGTGATTGGTGCTTTGACTGATGCCCTGATCCCACAGCACCTCCACTTGTCTCTCTGTCGCGGCCATTTCGCTTCAAGCTTTCTTGCCGAGCAGTTTACTTCACACTGTACTGTGTGTGATTTTTTTTTGGTTTCTTTGTGTTGAACTTTGCTTCAATTTTTACCCCCTGCAATGGCTCCCAAATGTGCTTCTTCTTCCAAGACTGGTGCTAAGCCTAAACGCCAATGAAGAATAATGACGATCGCTGAGAAGGTGAAACTTCTGGATATGTTGAAGGAAGGAGAATATTCGCGGCTGTGGCTGCAGAGTGGCTAAGGATCTGCAAGAGCGGTCACAGAAATGGGACGATAATATGGTTCAATCGGTCCAATTTTGCAACAAGGTCGACGACGTCATGACCAAATACAAGCTGCTCTTCGACCGGAAAAAGAAGCAGTGGCAGCAACTGCCGATCACAATGTTTTTGCAGCCTCGCAAAAAAGAGCCAGTTCCTACTACTATTACGGATACACCTTTGGAAACCGTGGAAGAGGTGCCCCAGGAAATGGCACCGCCGTCTGAAGAGATGTAAAATACACTCATCGGCTGCGCAGTAAAAGTCATCATCACCATCATCGTCATCATTTTGACTGCACAGCATATTCATCACCATCATCACGTCATATATAGGTACGTGTACTTCGCTATACAGTAACTGTAAACTTATCTACCGATTTCATATTTCTAAACAGTTGTCCCTGTTATTATTAGAGTAAAGGGTGGGTTGTAAACAGTACAGGGAGGGTTTAAAAACGTCCAAATACACGTTAAATAATTAAATAAATATGGTGTCCCTACTTCACGGAAATTCAATTATTGAGGCCGGCCTTGGAACCTATCTCCCGTGATAAATGAGAGATTACTGTACCACATTGTCAGTTCGGCCCTCCGGTTGTAATATGACCAAGCTGTGCGCTCAGCTTACTCTTGATCATGCAACGTACAGTTGGCCATGTGAAAAGTAATCTTGTTTCAGATCTCACAGCTTGGATTGCTGCTGTCAAACTCGTTTTGAGTTTCATGGTTTGTTTCAATTACGACAGTATTTTCAGGACTTGTGTTGAAGTGACATTCGGCATCTGTCAAGTGTTGTAAGCATGCAACCGGTTTTACATCCAGCTTTTGAGAGTTTAAACATTCATAAACATCAAAGTGTCCACTACTGAAATCGGTACCTGTGAATCTAAGATGTTTAAGAGGCATTGGCAGTTGTCCAATGGTGTAAAATATTTGGCCATTTCGGTACACTTGAAAGCGACAACGGAACAATTCAGAGGCAACCATCAACTCACATGCAGAACCATAGGTGAAGGGCTTAAGCATTTCACTCTTCTAGTGCTCCTGTGTAGTCTAATTATCTCCTGTATCGTCATCAGTCCACACCTTGAACCTGTCCCAGTCATTCAATACATAAGACACAATGTTTCTCCGGATATCAAGAATGAGCCTGATACGGCCGTGCAATATGTAACAAAGAGAATGGAAAAGGCAGGTGCCATCTCCGGGCATGGAAACCACTCAGTAAGTGACAGTTCTTTGATCGATGGTGATCACCTCGATAGACATGTTAATAGGGGTATGGTTGGAACGATAAAGGAAATGGGTACCTGCACAATGTAAAGGAAGTCTAAAATACCTACACAATAACTATAATTGTAATAAACGAACAATAAAACAGCGGAGTAGCCGTGGATTAAATAAAAAGGCTGTAGTTATCAGCAGGGAGACACGAGTCCCATGGCGAAGAAAGGAAGGGAATGTAGAGACCGAAGCGACGGACAGCCTTATATAGGCAGGCAGCCAACAACGTGGGAGGCATTGTGATTGGAGACCCAACGCATCCTCACATGGTGATTGAGCTGCAGGCTATGGACGTATATATGTATGTAAGTAGGATTCAGTTAGCGTTGGGAACCCGCACACCAAATTTCTTGAAGATGGGCCCATGAGTAACAAAGACTGTTGGAAAGTTCAATATGGCGGCCAACAGTGGCTTCATACCACCGAAATAAGTATGTACATCGGTTTCGGTTAGCGCAGGGAAGCCACCTACCAAATTTCGTGAAGATGGGGCCATAAATAAGAAAGTTCAACATGGCGAACGTTGTCGACCATTATGACTGTTACGCGTAGAATTTCAAAATGAAACCTGCTTAACTTTTGTAAGTAAGCTGTAAGGAAGGAGCCTACCAAATTTCAGCCTTCTACCTATACGGGAAGTTGGAGTGACGTTGGAAAGTTGGAAGTGGCAGGACAGCCGAAAGTGGGGCAAAGAGCGCCTGGAGCACTTCTGGGTGACTCATATAAAAGGAGCTAACAGACACCACTCGGGCACCCAGAGTCAGGAGGAGGGAGACGAAGCTTGCCGAGGAGGAGTGGAGAAGAGAGAAAGGAGAGGACAAAGTAAAGTATTGTGTTTGGTGCTTGGACTGTGTTGTGAGCTCATGGGAACGGGGAAGACATTCCACACAAGCAAAGAATAAAAAAAGAACATTTGTGTTTTTAAAAGTGTGCCTCCTGCATCTGTCTGTGTCGGGTTAAGCACTGGTATAGCTCCATCTACTGTCACTATATATATATATATATATATCCATCCATTTTCCATCCTACTGAATCCGAACACAGAGTCACGGGGGTCTGCTGGAGCCAATCCCAGCCAATACAGGGCAAGGTGCCAACCCACCGCAGGAAACACACACAAACACACCCACACACCAAGCACACACTAGGGCCAATTTAGAATCGCCAATCCACCTAACCGGCATGTCTTTGGACTGTGGGAGGAAACCGGAGCGTCCGGAGGAAACCCACGCAGACACGGGGAAAACATGCAAACTCCACGCAGGGAGGACCCAAGAAGCAAACCCGGGTCTCCTAACTGCGAGGCAGCAGCGCTACCACTGCGCCACCATGCCGCCCTTATATATATATATATATATATATATATATATATATATATATATATATACTGTGACACGGGTGAGCAGGAGGCAGCTAAAAGACTCGACGTGTGGTATGAACCCACAAGACAGGGGAAAAAAACAGTGCACTAACCCATCTTTTTTGCTCTCTCACAGGAAGGAGGATCCACAAAAGAGCCCGGGACTGTGAATTTACTCCCTGTGCTACAACCAGACGATCGGACTCCTTCTGCATCGCATAGAGTCACATGTCATCCCTCCCTGATGACATCATCTTGCTCCCAGGATTCCCCAGTGTTCCCAACATCCCTTTTGCTATTCCCGCCTCTACAAATACGCCATCTTGCCACCAACATGTCGTCTGTGCTAATGTATGCAGCTAGGCTTTTTTTTACTGACTGAAGAGAAAAAGTGATGCTGTATGGAGACAGTTTCCCCAACCCTTAATATTGTTTCCGTGTGCTTCCTTTTACAATATATACTGTATATATAAAATGTATTTATTTATTTATCAATTCCAGGGCCTCAACACTATCAGGAATTCTATACCACTTGCTTTGTTAAACTAGAAGATGTGTTCAGATAAATCACAGTGAAAAACATGGGACTTCAATCAGATGTGACAAAAATGCAGCTGCAGTTCCAGGTGTAACTTCTTCAAAATAAACAAACAATGTGCAAGTTCAAATCAAGTTAATTATTTTAATGAAGTAAAATTCTTTGGTAATTAAGAATGCGTTCTGAACAAAAAAAAAAAAACATGAAGTGAAAAAATACACTGCAAACTACATTTAATTTATTCATTTAGCAGATGCTTTTGTCCAAAGTGATTAACAGATTATGAATATATTCATATTCAACACATACTTCATATTCATACACAGAACTTTAAATGTTATGGTTTCCTAGTATCATGGCTTGAAATTCTTACTGTTTTAATTTAGTCACTTTGTGAAGGGTTAACTTAGCTCTTCTGCCTCACAGATCCAAAGCCCTGGATTTCAACCTGGTGCTTGGACATTGACTTTGTGATGTCTACCCATTCCCTGTGCGTTTATATGGCTGTTCCTCTGCGTTCTTGGCTTTTCTTCCCATATTTCAAAGCTTTCTGTTTTAGGTCAGTTGGTGACTCTAAACTGGCCCCATTTGACTGTGTATATGCATATGCCATTCTATTTCAATAGAGGGGGCCCGAGGTGGAAATTGTTCCCACAGATCTTTATTCTGCCCTTTTAAGTACAAGACAAGCAATTCAAATTAAAGAAATAGTGTAGACATTCCATAACCTCTCAGAAATTACCCCAAGCTTCCAAATTTTTGTGTTGCTGAAACCACCTATCTAAAAAAATCGTCAGCAACTTATTTAATTGCAGTACCTAGAAAATATTTTCACCACCTTGGAAGTTTTCAGTTTATTGTTATACAGAATTGAATCACAGTTGATATGATTTGACTTTTTGACACTGATCACCAGAAAAAGACTCCTTAATGTCAAAGAGAAACCAAATCTCTGGACAGTGGCCTAAATGAATTACAAATTTTATTTAATCTAATTGATCCCATAAGTATTCACTACCCTTCAGGTTAGTACTTCACCTTCGATGAATTAATTTATTGCAGCAGTACTGTCTTCTCAAACATACTAACCCCCAATTCCTGCCCTTACTTTACTTTCTCCAAGTAACTAATTGGCACACGATCAGCTCTGTAATAGATGTCAAGCCATCTGTAAGCTTAGAACGCCGATTCTTCAAAACGTTTAAGGAACATTGAAACATCTCGAAGTAATTATTCTATCCATCTATTGGGGTTGCACCGCTGTGACACTGTGTCATCACATGTTTAATTATAAACAATATAGATAATTTAAATGATGTGAAAATTTTATCTGTATAATGTAGTAAACATACTTTGCTGCATTTCATCTTAAAAATGATATCAAGAGCTCCACAAACAGTTCTACTGGGAGCACTTGGCGGAATGATTGAGTGCATTAATAGTTCTTGGGATAAAACTGGATCTGAACCGCGAGGTCCCTACAGTAAAGGCTCTGAACCATTTGCTGTATGGCGGCAGTTCAAATAGAATGTGCGCATGGCTGAGGCAGAGTGTGCTTGATGCTGTATACCGATAATTTTCTTTCCGATCACCTGCTGTAGATCTCTGATTTCACACTCAGATATAGTGGGATAAATACTCAGAGTAGTGCAGTGAGAATAACAACGCTAAAGCAGCTATGGTATTTGGAATAGTTTGGCCATTTTGTGGACCATTATATTGTTACAGGTTAATTACAATCAGATGCTTTAAACTAATAAACGACGTGTGGTTAATTTCAGTGTATTTGATAAAACCGCATCTGGGATGTGGATCTAAAAAAGAAAGGGAAACCACACTAGAACAGTAGCACTGCTTTGACGCTGGGTGCTGCCAGTTTGCAAAACTGACAGAGAAAATCTGTGTGGCTTTATGCCAAGTGTAGTTTTTATACATCGCAATGTGAGCGTGGAAATGGGCGTATACAACATTTTTGTGTTCACAAGCCATTTATACATGAGGCCTCTGACCTTTTTCTGCTTGAAGTACTTACAGTTTCTCATAATACACAGACTGTTATTAAGTCATTATCATATAAGCGCAAGGTCAGTTCCCAGGGTAATTAAAAAGCTGACGGCCAAACAAAACAGTCGGAGGTCCTGCTTCACTTCCTACCTATGTAAAATACTTTGAATCCTATTCTACCTTTATGCTTTCCCAGAATACACTGAAGTTCTGTTCAGCATGACAAAACTTTCAAGCTTGGGTCTTTTGCCTGAAATCTGTTAGCTGCAAAAGTTCTAGCATCTTTACTTGCTACAATTTATCAAGGAAAGTAAGCAACACCATACTGAACCATTGGTAAGTAAACAAGACACTCCATGGATAGCTAAAGCAGGGTTTCTGAAACTTTTTTTGCTGTGACCAAATCTTGCCCTTGTTTGTGTCTTCGAAATTCATTCCTTGATTAACGCCCTGATGATCATCAGAGTAGATACTACCTTGGAGAATCATCACCAGTTGACCCCATGGAAAATTATTGAATGGCCAAGCCAGTCACACAATTTAGATTCAATTGAGCAGGCCTTCCATATGCTAAAGAGAAAACTTAAGGGGAGGGGCCCCTGAAATAAGCAGGAGATGCAGATGGCTGGGTTAGAGGCTTGGGAGAGCATCACCTGAGAAGATCCTCAGCACCTGGTTCAAAGGATATGCAACAAGACACTAAATACGAAGGCTTTAACAGACCTGCCATTGCTGTGTCCCAGACATTGTGGTGCCATGAAATGAGGGGACTGTGTAGAGAAAATGTTGTCTTTTCTACATGGTGAGATGAAATGTATGCAAATACCCTTAAATAAAATCTGCAATCGGTACTATAATCATGTCTGAGTTGTTTGATTTGAAATTTTAAGCTGTTGAGCAGAGAGGTAAATTGTAGAAAAATGTGCCTTTGTCCCAAACATCTTGGAGGGCATGTAAGTGTCAGATCTGCCTTTTATTTATTTTATACATGTAATGTACTTTTTACAACTCTTCTGAGCAAAACTGGGTAGTCCAGTTGGATTAATAATAAATATTTGTTACTTTGACCACCTTAACATTTTTCTAAGTTTGAGGATAGCTCAATAGTGTCACTTATGATCAATAATAGTTTCCTTGTAAAAATGCTATTAGAGAAGTGTCCCATCAAAGCTGACATTTTAGAAGTCAGAACAGCACACCACTTAAGGTGAAATACGAACCTCAAGTTTGACTTACTGTATGTTTATCATTTTATAACTAACTTAGGCCATTGATGACAAACACCTTATGTCATATCTAATTCTTTTCTGAAAGACCAACTGTAAATAGTTGGTTAGGTTAAGAGACGGGGCTTGGTGAAACCTCTTTATGGAGTCAGTATCTGTTAAGAACATCATAATATAAAAAGCTTTATTACGTTTTGAGGTTTCTAAAATAACACAACTTTTACATATCTGATGTTGATTGACTCAGTTTGATTGTTCTTTTGTATATTTTTGACTATTTTAATTAAGGGATTTAGGGATTATGCTTTAAAGTTCAATATTTAACAGACTTACAGTATGATGATAAAGATTACAGCTTGGCCAAAAAAAATAGGTATTACAATATAAAATTCCAAATCATAAAAAATCTCATTAAATGTTTTATTGTTGTTAAGGGAAAAGGGACACTTAGGTATTTATAGTCACTATAATTAATTATATTATAAAGTTTGATGACAAGTAGAATATAAGGGTGTACCACTGGGAGCAATATTCTGTTATGATGTTGGGGGAAGGGAGTATAGGGGAGTATATTTGTTGCCTCAGGCTTCTAAACTAATATAGAATGTGTTTTTTTTACTGTTTCTTTCATATTTCTTTGCCAATAAATTTTCATTTCTTCAGATGTAACAATCTGTAATTGCTTTTCAATCAAAAATAGTTGATTTATTTTAAGAAGGATATATTATTCTTTAATTTTCTGTACTGACCTTTCTGCTAACTGGTCATTATAAATAAAAAATCAGCCATCCTGCATTATATGAAACAGCTAAATATAATTAATATTCATATACAATATTTTCAAAATTGTGAAAATTAGGTTGCAGATACTTGCTATGAGTAATCCATAATAAAAATTGTTAATACAGTAAAACCTTGGATTGTGAGTAACTTAGTCTGCAAGTGTTTTGCAAGACGAGCTAAAATTTTTAATAAATTTTAACTTGATAAATGAGCGAGGTCTTGCAATACGAGTAGTATGTATACGCTTTGTCTGCTGAGCATCACGTGATTACAACTGAGCCAATGGTTCTTCTCTCTCCATGGGATTGTGGGTAATCGTCTCCCATGCTTGGTCTCAGTCGGCGTGCCTCATTCATATAGTCAACATTCATACAAGCATATACTGTTTACTATAGCATGGTGACTACATGTGTGTGCTGTAACATGTGCGTCCCTGTCTTGCACCCCAAACTACAAAGCTGAGTCTAAGTACTTTAGCAACACCAGCTTTATTCAGCTTGAAACAGGAACAGCAGGGTTATTTATTGTAGCAGGATCTGCCACTCTCCTATACACAGAAACAGTAATCAGGCAGGTCATGGCCAAGTAATACTGTGCCCTTGCATTTATAATGTTCCTTGTATCACCCATCGACGGCAGGCGCTTATAGCATGACCATGATCTTTTTGGATTAGCTTTTGCGGCAAACTGCTACAGCACTGGGAGCCTGCGGTACTTTAGGATACTCTTCCACATGTTGTCCCATTGGGGGGAAATCCCAAAAGAGTTTAGAAACCTTAAAGTGCATAAAGCATTTATTAATTTTTTTTTACAATTGTAGTGACTCTTCAGGCAAAAGCAACTGTCATTGGATAAGTTTCCTTGTTAAAGTCACAAAAAAAGAAAAAGATTTCAGTGAGCCAACAGATAGCAGTAATTCCGTTAGTTATAGTAAAAGTTGTCCTACACAATAACCCTCCTCCTGCTCTCCTCTTTCTTGTCTCCCTCACACCAGCCACGAGTCTTTTCAAAGGTAAAGTGCAGGTTAATTTATTTTATGTATTTTTACTTTAGATTTTGTATTAATCATTTGTATATTAATATTTTTGGCTTGTAAAATGAATCATCTGACTTTCCATTATTTCTTATATGGAAATTTAATTTGATATACGAGTGCTTTGGATTACAAGCACATTCCCGAACGAATTATGCTTGCAAACCAAAGCACCACTGCATACACTCCAAGCAAATTATTAGGAGCACCTACACACCTGCTTTTCCATACAATGATCTAATCGGCCAATCACGTGGAAGCAGAAGAATGCATACAATCCAACAAACACAGGTCAGGAGTTTCAGTTTATGTTCATATCAAACATGAGAACGTGGAAAAAAATGTGATCTCTGACTGTGGTGTAATTGTTGGTGCCAGACAGGCTGGTTTGAGTATTTCTGCAACTGCTGATCTTCTGGGAGTTTCATGCAGAACACTCTCTAGAGTTTACACAGAATGGCACTGAAAATGAAAAGTTCTACAAATAGAAATGTCTTGTTAATGTGAGAGGTCAGAGGAGAATGGCCTGACTGGTTAAAACTGACAGAAATGTTACAGTGCCTCAGATAACCACTCCGTAACAACTGTGGTGAGTAGAAAAGCACGTCAAACATTGAGGTGGCTGGACAACAACAGCAGAAGACCATTTCAGGTTTCTCTCCTGTCAGCCAAGAACAGAAAGCTGAGGCTGAGGTGCCCACAGGCTCATCAAAACTGGACAGCTGAGGACTGAGGACTCTGGAACAAACTGCCAAGACCTGAATTTGAAGCAGAAACCTTAACAACCTTTCAGATGAATCTAGATGAACTATTGGGACAGCTTAGCTATTAGCTAAACAATTTATTTTGATGGACTGAATGGTCTCCTCTTGTTTGTCAAATTTATTATGTTCTTCTTGGCATTTAAAGACAAAAAGGAACCCCCATAACTCCAGAATCATCATTAGAAGATGAGATTAGAAATCCATGGTGTCAAGAGCCTTAGGTAGGATTACAATATGAGGACTAAGTTGTTTACTGATTAGTGGCACCTTCTTTATTAAAAAAAATTTAAACTACTGTGTATATATATTATGTTCACATGCATGTGCATGGGGAACAACTTAAGGGCTTATGTGATTGTAATTCGCTACCAAGACATGTGGTGCAGTTGTGCAATAAGGTACTCTCTTCTTCTTTCCCCTGTGCAGACAGGAAGATCAACACAATTTCACTTGTGATGTCAGTTCTGGGTTCAGACCACCTGGACCTGTGTCTTCCTCCCAGAATGCTTCTTAAACCTAAGTGACACCATCTTGGCAGTCTGAATAGGGAATCTAAGGAGGCTCAACACTTTGCACTTTACACATGTTTTTTTTCACTCATTTTTGATGCATTAATATACGGGGTTGGTCATGAAGATACCCTTACACCACTTTCTTTGTACTTTGTCTCATTACTATATATAGTAAGGCTTAGGAGTGTGTTTATGGGAATTTTTTACTGTTCTTCCAGGAGTGCATTTGTGAGGTCAGGCAATGATGTTGGATGAGAAAGCCTGGCTCACTTGCAGTCTCCGCTCTAATTCATCCCAAAGGTGTTCTTTCGGGTTGAGGTCAGGGCTCTGTGCAGGCCAGTCCAGTCCCTCCACACCAGACTTGCTCATCCATTTTTTTATAGACCTTGCTTTGTGCAATTGGGTCACAGTCATGTTGGAACAGGAAGGGGGCGTCCTCAAACTGTTCCCACAAAGTTGGGAGCGTGGAATTGTCCAAAATGGCTTAGTATGCTGAAGCATTAAGATATCCTTTCACTGGAACTAAGGGGCCAAACCCAATCCCTGAAAAATAACCCCACACCATAATCCACCCTCCACCAACCTTTACACTTGGCACAGTGCAGTCAGAGGAGTACTGTTCTCCTGGCAACTGCCAAACCCAGACTCATCCATCAGATTGCCAGACAGAGAAGAGTGATTTGTCACTCCACAGAACATATCTCCACTGCTCTGGCGGTGTGCTTTACACCAATGCATCTGATGCTTTTCATTGCACTTGGTGATGTAAGGCTTGGATGCAGCTGCTTGGTGATGGAAACCCATTTCATTAGGCTCTCTACTGATTGTTCTACAGCTAATCTGGAGTTCTGTAGCTTTTGACTTTGCAGAAAGTGGACGACTTCTGCACACTGAGCACCTCAGCATGCACTGTCCCCACTCTGTGATTTTACATGGCTTCCCACTTCATGGCTGAGTTGCTGTTGTTTCCAGTTGCTTCCACTTTCTTATAATACCACTAACAGTTGACCGTGGAATATTTAGTGCAAATGAACTTATTGCACAGCTGGCATCCTATCGCAGCACCATGCTTGATTTCACTGAGCTCCTGAGAGTGACCCTAGGAGCTTGATTTGCTGATCTGCTGGCTGTGGCGCGTGATCTGCTGGCTACGGCGCGTGATTAAACATTAAACATTAAAGTTTAATATATTTTGAAAAGAATGATATCAAACACATATATGTAGGTTTTAAAATAACCTCAATTTAAAGTGTGACAAAAAAGTGACATAAAAATGTGACATAAAATCGTTGCACTTTTAGGCTTAGGATTTTATATATATATATATATATATATATATATATATATATTGAGAGAGAGAGAGAGAGTAGATATATATATATATACTAGCAAAATACCCGCGCTTCGCAGTGGCGAAGTACTGCCTTAAAATTTTTATTAAGAAGAAAAAGAAACCTTTTTAAACTGAGGGAAAATATACCAATAATTATTTGTTAAGGATCTCTTTGTATACCACATTGTTAGTTTGGCCCTCCGGTTGTAATATGACCAAGCTGTGCGCTGAGCTTACTCTTGAGCATGCAACATACAGTTGGCCATGTGAAGAGTTATCTTCTTTCAAATCTCACAGCTTGGATCGCTGCTGTCATAATCGGTTTGAGTTTCATAGTTTGTTTCAATTACGACAGTATTTGCAGGACTTGTGTTGAAGTGACATTCGGCATCTGTCAAGCGTTGTAAGCATACAACCGGTTTCATCGATAACTTCACATCCAGCTTTTGAGAGTTTAAACATTCATAAACATCAAAGTGTCCACTACTGAAATCGTCACCTGTGAATCTAAGATGTTTAAGAGGCATTGGCGGTTGTCCGAAGGTGTAAAATATTTGGCCATTTCGGTACACTTGAAAGCGACAACCAAACATCAACAGCCATCAACTCACATGCAGATCCATAGGTAAAGGGCTTAAGCATTTCACTCTTATAGTGCTCCTATGTAGTATAATTATCTCCTGTACCGTCATCAGTCCACATCTTGAACCTGTCTCAGTCATTCAATACATAAGACACAATGTTCCTCCGGATATCTAGAATGAGCCTGATATGGCTGTGCAATATGTAGCAAAGAGAATGGAAAAGGTAGATGCCATCTCCGGGCATGGAAACCACTCAGTAAGTGACAGTTCTTTGATTGATGGTGATGACCTCGATAGACATGTTAATAGGGGTATGGTTGGAACGATAAAGGAAATGGGTACCTGAACAATGTAAAGTAAGTCTTAAATACCTACACAATAACTATAATCGTAATAAACGAACAATAAAACAACGGAGAAGCCGTGGATTAAATAAAAAGGCTGTGGTTATCAGCAGCGAGACGTGAATCCCGTGGTGAAGCAAGGAAGGGAATGTAGAGACCGGAGCGATGGACGGCCTTATATAGGCAGGCAGCCAACAACGTGGGAGGCGTTGGGATGGGGGACCCTACGCCACCTCACATGGTGATTGAGCTGCAGGCTATGGATGTATATATGTACGTAAGTAGGATTCAGTTAGCGTTGGGAACCTGCATACCAAATTTCTTGAAGATGGGCCCATAAGTAAGAAAGACCGTTGGAAAGTTCAATATGCCGGACGACAGAGAATTAGTGATGAGTGAGTGAGTCAGTCAGTCAGTCAGTGAGGGCTTTGCCTTTTATTAGTATAGATATATATATATATACCTGTATATATAGTAGATTATATATACAGTATATATATACAGTAGATATATATATATAGTATATACAGATGGAGCCACGTCAAATAGCCGCGGCCGTGTGAATGGCGTGCGAATGGCGTACGGCTGCCCTATGCACGCCGTGATCCCCCCCTCCCTCTACTGATAGAAGGTGTGTCAAGATTTCACAGTAAACACGCCCATTCATGCCCTATTTATTCATTTACCTGGTTCCACCACTAGATGGCGCTTTGTTCTCAAGAACACGTTAACACACGCCAGCAATTTAGCTGCGCTGAGTTGCAATCACGTGATTTTAACATTATATTTTATTATTATAATTATAATATTATATTATATTATTATATAGGAGCTTCCTGTCTGCCTATCATATAGTGCCTTTCCTTCCTACCTACCTATCTATATATCTATCCCCTTAGCTGTTTTTTATATATCTATTATACAGTGCCTTCCCTGTTTATTTATATATCTAGTGCCTTCTCTGTCTGTCTGATTGCATATAGCGCTGAACTTACTGCTCTGTACTATTCTGTCCTCTGCATGTCCTGGAGTACAAAAGAAACAGCACCATACAGCAACATGTGCGAACTGGCAAGATCGGGGAAAAAACACGCGTCACTGATTACAAACCGCAAGATGAATGAAAGCGATAATATATGTAAAAACATCATCGCACTAATGCAATATTATTTGAAAACGAATAGCGCCAGATCGGGTTTGAATATGCCTACATATTGCATGTACTGTGCGTTGAAAGTGCTGCACTGAATAAGCTGACTCCTTCTGTAACAGCGTGTATTCAAACCCGATCTGACGCTAATATTGCATGTACTTAACTATTTTAGAATAAAAACATACATTTTATTTCAGTCAGTCTGTAAGAGCCAGTGTAAATGCATGATAATTGTAACGGTTAGCTTTTTAAATTCAGTTCCATTCTCTCAGTCGCGCTCACGAAACCCCCTCTGACAATGCTGTTTTCACATAAAGACGCGCTATAACTCAAATGTGATTTATTTGGAGAGCGCTATAGCTCGAATGTGATTTATTTGGAGACGCGCTATACTCGAATGTGATTTATTTGGAGACGCTATACTCGAATGTGATTTATTTGGAGACGCGCTATACTCGAATGTTATTTAAACAGGGAAGAAAGTACAATGTCAGGTGCTCATTCAGTGTAATAGGAACCATAGCACAGAGAGATGTGTACACTGCAACAAGTACACATGTCGTGAATGTAGGAAGGGTGTGTGGAATTGTTAATATTTGAATGTGATGATTTTATACAGCACGGATCGGAAATCAGCAATTCTTAGCATTGCACCACGCAAGCTGTCGATCAACCGCCTACTGTAACTTGCTTTATTTTTCTTCACTTATAGTCTAGAATAAAAGTGCACTTGTTTTTATTCTTGTACACCAACATATGTTCCTGTGTTTGAGCGACATGGGCATGCTCAAAAATAGACGGTAATGCCACGAAAACTGCATGCAGGCACTTCAGTTCGCAAGCATTGGTATGAGAATGCAGTCACAAGTACACTGCAGAGCTACAGCGCATCTTTATGTGAAAACAGCATTCTCAGATGGGGGGGTAGGGAAGGATCCTGAACACGACTGAGAGAATGAAAAGTGAATAAAAAAAAAAACTAACCTTTACAAGTATCATAAATTACACTGTTACACACTGAAATCAAATGCATGTTTTTATTCTAAAATAGTAAGAATAAGAGCAGTTTACTTCTCAAAACAAAGTGGTGCAGGATCGAACTCACGGTCTTCTGACTCGCAGTCGGGAGCTGATTCAATTGCGCACGGAGGCAGTCGCGATAAACAAGTGTCAATGTCGCATGTTAAGGCGGTTTTTCTGCAGTTATATTTTTTTGAATAAAAGCATACTTGTTCTGTTATATTTGTTCCTTTTGTGAAAGTGTTTGATATTTGGACTTCAGGCTTCATACATTATATAGTTTATGCTTACATTTTGTCATTTACTACTACAATATGAAAACGTTTCTGTTTTAAAATGTGTTTACACGGATTACTGTAGAAACGGAACACACGTGAAAAGCGTGTATTCCAAATAATGATCTATTATTTCCTCTCTAAAACTCCACTTCACTCCCAGATAATCCAACAAGGCATGAGCTGGGAGAAGTTTGTGCACGTTCTAAGTCGTTCGGGGGATGGAATAGCCGGCTACTTGCAGCTTTTCTTTTATCAGCACATTTAGATTAACAAAAGACACTGGCGGAGAGGTGAGAACGGTTTTAAGAAGCGATTGACTAGTTTTGGAAGAATACATTTTATTTCTAAAGTCGTGTGCGTGTTTTAATTGTTGGGGATTGTTTGGGTATTTAAAAAACATTTACTTGAACCAACTACTTACAGTAAATGGGCAAAAATGGGAGACGCTTTTGTTTTAAATAGTCAAAGAGTTGGGCTAACAATAATAATTATTATTAATATTATTACTGGTCATAGAAACAAATGAAAACAATAGTTAAACACTTGATCATATGTATCTGTGCTAGTTTGTGTTTGTGATTATGTGACCCATAATAATTTTTTCTCAGTATAAATAATTTTTTGGGTTTTAAGAACTCCATCAAAAGAGCAAACACAAACTTAGGTGAGAAACCTCAGTGGAGAATCCTGACTATGACGTGGCGCTAATTGCTCTGTGTGTGTTTTTTTGGCGGGGGGAGGGGTTCTTTAGACCTGTCTGCGCAAATGTGTTTGTGTTAAAGCCAACGGAGAAATGCAGGCGCACACACACACACACCTCTCATCCACAAATGCTTTAACTGTTGTCTTGTAAATCGTTGATTAAACCTATGAACACAGCTGTTCAGCAGTCCTAAACACAAGCGCATGGTCTATTTTTGTCCTTAATTAAAAGACATCAATACGTTAATAATTAACACAAAGATAACATTGTTTATTTTGCTGAATAAGGTAATAAGCTATATTTAAAATAAAACAAACCAGGAAGTTAGTGTTTTATACATTAAAGTACTCTGTATAACCAAGTGCCCTAACAAACAGCAACAGTGTACAGTACAGACAAAGAGTGTGTGTGCTGGTGGGGATTGGAAGGTGAATTAGGATACCTCATTTACAAGACAAAAGACGGTCTGAGGTGTGAATGCGCAGCTCGCTTTGCTCTTCGTGTGTGTGTGTTTTTAGGTTACTAGGGGTGCATTCTTAAATTCAGTCTGTCTAAATCTTTATAAACGCCAAGTTGGAAAATCATGTTTGAGAAAATGACAACAACAATTAAAATCTTGATCATTTGCGTCCGTGCTATTTCGTGCTTAAGTGACCCAAAATATTTTTCTTAGTTTTCTTAGAACTTCATTAAAAGACAAACTTAGGAGGAGTGGAATGTGAGAAATCTCAACGGAGAATGTACTGACTTCTCCTTATTACTGACTGTTAGATGGTGCTAAAATGTTTTTTCGTCCTGCTGGCGCAAATGTGTTTGTGTTAAAGCCAGCTCAGACAAACCTGACGAATGCCGGAGCGCGCACACACACACACACACACCGGTGGCACTTTGGCCGTTAGTGCTTCAACGTTAAACGAAGCCCGTAAACTTGATCCTGAACAGCAGACTGACTTTAACAATAATAGTTGATTGTTTTATATTTATGTTTTTGTATATACTGTATTTTTAAATGTTCAAATGAACGTTTCAGAGTATATAATTTGTTGTGTCATCTGTTTACAGTGTTGGCTGATTTTGTGATTGAGACCCATGGGTTACATTGAACTGGAGTGGGACAAACGGCAAAGCCAAATTGTCCAAGAATTTAAAAGAGAATGTGCACGAGACTGTCATGCAGAGATTTCCGGATCTGACAGCGCACCACTGGTTCCGAGTCGGCTATTCCATCCCCCCAACGACTTAAAACGTGCACAAACTTCTCCCAGCTCATGCCTTGATTGATTATCTGGGAGTGAAGTGGAGTTTTAGAGTGGAAAGAATAGATCATTATTTGGAATACACGATTTCACGTGTGTTCCGTTTCTACAGTAATCCGTGTAAACACAACTTAACTGGGTCGGGAACACTTAATATAAAGCATTTAATGTGCTACATTAATTAATGACGGGGTTTGAGAAAATCTAGTAAATTAAACATTCATTTTAAGATTTAGTTTAGTTTGCGACATTCTACTGACAAAATAAACTATTAGAATAAAGTGGAAAATGTCGACTTTAATCTCGACATAATTGGCGACAATAAAGTGGAAATGTCGAGAATAAAGTCAACATGTCGACTTTAATCTCGACATTTAGATTTTTTTCTTCACTGTGTCCGTATTTTTTTTTTCACCGTGGCCCTAATACGCTTCCGTAATGTACACTGGCTCTTACAGACTGACTGAAATCAAATTTATGTTTTTATTCTAAAATAGTTAAGTACATGCAATATTAGCGTCAGATCGGGTTTGAATACACGCTGTTACAGAAGGAGTCAGCTTATTCAGTGCAGCACTTTCAACGCATAGTACATGCAATATTATTTGAAACGAACAGCGCCAGATCGGGCGATATTCAAACCCGATCTGACGCTATTCGCTTTCAAATAATATTGCATTAGTGCGATGATGTTTTACATATATTGTCTCTTTCATTCATCTTGCGGTTTGTAATCAGTGACCGTGTTTTTCCCGAACTTGCCAGTTCGCACATGTTGCTGTATGGTGCTGTTTCTTTTATACTCCAGGACATGCAGGGGACAGAATAGTACAGAGCAGTGAGTTTAGCGCTATATGCAATCAGGCAGAAAGACAGACAGGCAGAGAAGGCACTAGATATATAAATAAACAGGGAAGGCACTGTATAATAGATATATAAAAAACAGCTAAGGGGATAGATATATAGATAGGTAGGAAGGAAAGGCACTATATGATAGGCAGACAGGGAAGCTCCTATATAATAATGCAATATTGTTTGAAAACGAATATGTAAATGCATGATAATTGTAAAGGTTAGCTTTTTTTAAATTCAGTTCCATTCTCTCAGTCGCTCACGACCCACCCCCAAATCTGACAATGCTGTTTTCACATAAAACGCACTATAACTCAAATGTGATTTATTTGGAGACGCTATAGCTCGAATGTGATTTATTTGGAGACGCTATACTCGAATGTTATTTATATAGGGAAGAAAGTACAATGTCAGGTGCTAATGTAATAGGAACCATAGCACAGAGAGATGTGTACACTGCAACAAGTACACATGTCGTGAATGTAGGAAGGGTGTGTGGGAATTGTTAATATTTGAATGTGATGATTTTATATAGCACGGATCGGAAATCAGCAGTTCTTAGCATTGCACCACGCAAGCTGTCGATCAACCGCCTACTGTAACTTGCTTTATTTTTCTTCACTTATAGTCTAGAATAAAAATATTTTACTAACTAGTTTTATTAATTCATTATTTAATAATAAATAGCATAATCATCATGGGTTGTGTATTGAGTGATTTAACTAATCTGTTTTATTAATCGGTTTGTTGTTGTTTTTTTTACCACGTCATCTATTTATGAAACTATGTTGACAATACAAGAACTGCCTATACAGTATATTAAAGATACGGTATAGGGCTTCCTGACACTGCAGTTAACTGAAGCATTCAATGCTCCATCTGGCGGGATTATACAGCATTGCAACCATCTTTTAGAAAGCGCATGGGGCGTTTATGGGCGGGCATCGTTAACGCGCCATCGCTGGGATCACATTCCGTGCACGGATCGTGCATGGTCCTGTCATGGTCCTGTCATGGACCTGTCATGCTCCAGGCGGCTGTTTGACGTGGCTCCCACTGTATATACAGTATATAGTAGATATATAGATATATATATATAGTACATATGTATATAGTAGATATACTGTATATATATAGTAGATATATATACATAGTAGATATATATATACAGTATATATATATATATATATATATATATATATATATATATATTTTAAGAGAGAGAGAAAGAGAGAGTACTTATCTGCTATTTAATAAAACATTATGGCTAAGGTCTGATTGGTCAGTTTGGCTTTAGTGATCCGATGAAAGAAGTGCCAGTGTTAGAAGCATGAGAATTCACAAACGTATATGAAGCACTTTGGTGGCTGGATATATGTTAAGCCCAATGTCTTAACTGGCCTGTGCAATTTAAGCCTAGCATAATGGCCAATGCCCACGTTGTCCTATAATGGTATTTGATAGGTAAATCTAAAGGTGATTTGTATGATAAGCCAGCTAAAATCCATAAGATACACTAAAAAGTGTCCAGGACTAAAAAAACAAGTTGCATATGTAATTTTTACACTAATTAAATAATATTTTGGGTAAAGTATCCAACAAGGTGTAACCCTAATTTGTATTTTTCAGTTTACCACTTATGTGGCATGAAAAAGTGCTAAAAATGTGAACAACCTTAACAAAAATACAATGAAAAGCGTTAGAAACCAATTTTAAAATAGCCATCTGTGTTTATTCACAATTAGACAACCATAATTATTAAATCTCTGTTGGTATATGAGGCTCACACACAAACAGATATTCAGTGAAAACAGATAACTGCAAAAAAATTAAAACTGTTGGAGAGCTCAGTTTACTTTCACAATCCATCAAGTTAACCGGCAATGATAAAATATTGCAGCAATTTCATTCTGTTTGTTTGAATTTGTACTTTCACTCTGTAAGAAATGAAGCATCTTGTGTACTCTAGAACTTTTACTGTTAGTAAGATGTAATGTTATTGCATCGCTTATTGGAAACAAGAACTTTGCAAAATAGACGATTTACACAATTAGGAAATATGAAATTATTCATAGCCCACTAAAACTAACAGGACAGTGAAATATTAAAAGTAAGTGGAATACCCCATCAGCCTTCAGCTTTAACCACTGTAGCAGCCATACTTTGTTCTTCAATTCCAAGACTTTTGATGAGCAGATAGCACTTAAAAATATCACTTGAGAAGGTCATGCTCCAGTGCAGTGGAAACCCTGGCAATCTTGGAAAACCAGAGGCGTGAAAAGACTTATGATGGTCTTGTCTTCAACAAGCATAAGCCTGTCAGGAAATGTGTCTTTTTATAATGGCAAATTTTTATTCATGTCATAAGGAAGCAGCAAGGGGCATATCATCTTTGAGTGACACATGGATTTAGTCGTGGATTACTGGTTTCATGGTAAGAAATAAGTATATTCTGTAGGGGTGAAAAGGTGGTTCAATGATGGAAACTTATAGTGTCATACAGAAAGAAGGAAAGACTTTGTGAAATTTGAAACTTAATTTTGTTGTGGTTACTATGCTTGTTTAGGAATACTTTATTAAGGAAACAGAAATAAAAATAATCAAAATGTAATACACAGTGAACATTAAACACATGATTTTAAAAACGTTAAATGCCAGGAGACCACCAGGCTTGTTGTAAGGAGAATTTGGGCATACTTATGAGCCCCTGATATTAAAGAAAATGCACATTTTAGCAGAAAATTCCAATAAAATGTAAGAAACAGTAACATATTTAGAAAAGGTGATCTGCAGGTAACTATTCCAGGTGTATAAAAGAGGACAACAAGTAAATAAGTAGAATTCCCCATGTCACCAAAAGGGATCAAGGAGGTACAATTTGTAATATGTGAACATCAACTGCATATAAAAGAAAAGTGGATCCCTTTGGTTAGCTGGGGTTGGAAATTGTAGGAATGACAGCGGAAGCTCTAAGTGATCCGACCCTGTAATAATTTTTGACTGGAAACCAAATCCTTCTTTCAACATTTAGATGTACTTGCTTACCAGATGATTTTATCCAAAGCAACTTCAAAAGAGGTCAACATAAGCAAGTAAAAATCAGTCTGTGGGACTGTTTGGGAACATGCATTTCAGGACAAGGTTACAAAATTGATCATCACAAATGAAGAGCTCAGAACAGAAAACAAGCAAGTTACACTTCCTCGGTTATAAAACCTAACATCTAACATCAGTCAGACATAAGTTTGCCAAAGAAGAGAGTCTTCAGACACTTCTTAAACACATTGAGAAAGTCAGAGTTTGAAATGGATTTGGGCAGCTCATCCCACCATCCAGGAGCTACACAAGAAAAGAGTCTGGACTGAGATTTGAGATTTGGAATCACCAGACGCAGTTCCTCAGCAGACCTGAGTGTCTGAGAAGGAGCAGAGGACTTCACAAGTGTCTGCATATACTGTATATAGGTGCTGACCCATTGACTATTCTGTGGGCAAGCATCGAGAATTTGAACTTAATATGTTCTTAATTAAATGATGTATGGAGGAGTGATACGTGCCCACCTCAGATGCTTGAACACCAAATGTGCCACTGCATTTTGGATCATCTGTAGTAGTTTGGTGACACATGCAAGAACTTTTGCCAGCAGAGAGTCGTACGAGTCCAGATGTGACAAGAGCAAAGCCTGGACCAGGAGCTTTGCTGTAACCACTTTTATATAGGATCTATTCCTTTGGATGTTATACAGACTGGATTAGCCTGTGAGGAGGTGACTCAGGATAAGGCTTAAACTGAGAGAAGAAAGAAGAAAGTAAACAAACCCACTGAGGGGAAATGGGAGATGAGAACAACGAGTAGGAAGTGGGATACTGAGGTGAAAAGTGGTCCTGGGAAGTAGATAGAATTACCAACATGTCCTACTCTGATCCTGAAAGGCCATTATGGCTGTAGCCTTTCATTCTAAACATTTTCCTAATTATTGACCTGTTTCTGCTGCTAATTAACTTCTTTTGCCTTATTTGTAACTGACTTGCTATTTAAGATGCAGACCCCTTAATTGCTTCTTTTTTTTCTTAATTAGCAGTCAAACAATAATAAGACACAAAGTGAGCCAAGACCTGACTAGCTAATCTGCGTTAATCACACAATATGTGAAAATAAAGAAAGTTGAAAGTCTCACTAATGCTGATCTGTTCAGGTCCATTAAACATTTTGATGGTTCTCTTAGAAAAAGGAAAATCAACTGTTTTGAAAATGTCTGCCTGGGACAGAATGAGAGCACCAACAAGCCATGGAGGTAAATAACAGGTTTAATTAACAACAAGAAATTAAGAAACTGGTTGGAGAAATAGGTTGGAGTTAGCTGGCCATCCGTTGGTTCACTTCATATCTCATTTTTGTCTGGTTGCCATTTAAGGAAAAACAAAATCAATTTGGAGGATTCAGTCTTTAGAAACACTGCAATTAAGATGAATGGAGTAAAACTCAAGTAACAGAAGAAATTGGTTACCGATGAAGAAAGTGTCAGAAAGGAAAACCAGTAGCCACCGCAGCCCTCCAAGATAGGAGTTGGACACTCCTGATGTTGAAAGTCCTAAACAGGTATCATGGTGTTGTTTTTGTCTTGTTGCTACTTCTTTTAACTTCTTCATGTTATTATAAAGACCTCTTTTTGTCTAACTTTGGCATTCTTGGGTCACATAAACACCCTATATTCCATAATATCTACAAATTCAATAAACTATTGGCAAATCATATACAGTCATGCACTAATTTACACCTGTCCAAGTTGAGGCCATTCATACCTTCATACCATGCTTTTTTTTTTTGTGTAGCATCAAAAGTGAATGACTACTGCATATATTCATATATAACGACTTCAACGACTGTTAATTTAAAATCAGCTTCATATTTTCTTCTGATTGAACGCTCCATCGTTAATAAGGGATGCTCTTACGATAAAGGTGTATGAGGGTGCCAGATAAAAAAAACACAAGTGTAAACGTTGCTTCGGAATAGTTTGGGTATTACCGTGTGGTCACGTAGGCACAATACATAGAATAAAAAAGGCAGTGTGCTCCGTGGTTACTCTCAGGTGGGCATTAGCATATCATAATCCCTTGGACCAATAGCATGGGTTTTCCGCATTCGACTTATATGACCGACATTATAAAATACCGGAAATTATACGGTAAAATGAAGTCCCAACTTCTCCACGGGAAAACTTAAACATCAGTATATACAGTAGTTTTCCCAATGACATAATGAAGGCCACAAAGCACCAACAAGTGAACTGCAAGCTGTTTTTTCAGGAATGCGGCACTTCCACACTGCAGTACAAGAAGGAGAGTGAGTGGCGTGATAACATTTGAGGGGCAGTTTAAAAGTGAAACACTGAAAAAAAGGCCATCGAGACTCCAATATTGGTTTGTGCTACTCCATACAGTTAGTGAAATTGCAGTGACCTGTACACTTTGTGACCGACATACGGCCAATTTCATATACAGCCAAATGGTCAGCTCCAGATAGAACTGTATGTTGCTGCATGACTGTTGTTGAAATAATCATAAGGAAAAATATAAAAGTTTGGGGTGACCACCCCATATATTTGAAAAAAAGGCAAAAATGAAGCAATATTATGATCTTTACAAGAGCGAGTTCAAAACAAAAATAAAGTATATTGAGCAAGATGGCATTTATGTATTGACAGGACAGGAAGGAGTGTGTCTCTGAAGTGAGAAATCGGAAGTGAGGTCAGGATGGTTGGAATGAAAGTTAGATTAGGACACTCAGGCAGACTTTCCCTTCAAGTGTCTGCAGAGGAGGAAAGAGAGAAGGCATTAGTGGATAGTGCCACCCCCTAGTTCGGTGTACCATTATACTTATTTAAGCCCATTGGCTACCTTCCATGCGCACATGTGTGACACTGTATTTTAAATACAGTTATCCCCCACTTTTTGAAAGTTCACTTTATGCCTCTTCGCTATTATAAAAGACTACATTAAGTAAGTAAGTGAGGAGGATTTTCACCTTTATGAAAAAAGTCAGCCGTTATAAAGAGTGCATACACTAAGCAGTGAGAGTTGAGCTTGGCGTTTTGGTGTGCCAAGCTCTTTTCCAGAAGTCCATCCCTGTCTCAGCATCAACCCATCATAGCGTTAAGCTATGTTTGTGAGCATCTGTGATTTACAGTATCTTGATTTATTTTGTGGAACTTGACAAAGATGATGTTAAAGAGGTTTTGGCACACCATGACCAAGAACTGACAGATGAAGATCTGATGCAGCTGAAAGAGGAAAGGATATGAATTGAAACAGAAAGCAGTAGTGAGCTGCCTGAAAGTGAAGTTGTCCATGTGTGAGGTTTTGCTATGACTGACAGTGCTGCAATGATTCTAGAAAAGTATGAGTTTCATTTTGAAAGCACATGTAGGCTTAGTGTAGGTTTACAGTATGTTTTGAGTACCTACAAAGAACTGATAGAAAAATGTGTGAGGCTAAGCAGTCAAGCATATTGTCGTACTCAAGCATTGCACATAAGCCACATCAACCACAGCAGATGGTGAGCCTACAATTTCGACATTGAGGCAGCAGACATAGAAGAATGTGTAGATGTTAATGGATGACTCATTTCCTCTCTCTCCTACACCCCAGTCAAATGTACGTTATGACTACCTCAACCTCTGATAACTCAGCTTGACACACCATCATCTTCAACACAATACAATACAATACAGTTTATTTTTGTATAGCCCAAAATCACACAGGAAGTGCCGCAATGGGCTTTAACAGGCCCTGCCTTTTGACAGCCCCCAGCCTTGACTCTCTGAGAAGACAAGGAAAAACTCCCAAAAAAAACCTTGTAGGGAAAAATGGAAGAAACCTCGGGAAAGGCAGTTCAAAGAGAGACCCCTTTCCAGGTAGGCTGGGCGTGCAGTGGGTGTCAAAAGTAGGGGGTCAATACAATACAACACCACCTCTAAGCTTTAGAATGTGTTCTCATTGTCTTTTCGAGTTGGGTAAGTGATACTATATTGTACATACATTATTTATACTCTGTGTAGGCTGTGTATTTATCTCATCATACCTGTTTTTACTATATATTAGTGCTATTTTAAGTTTTATGTATTATTAGGTGGGTTACTGTATGGGCCTGAGAATGCTCATAACTTTTTTCCCATATAAAGTAATTGTAATAGCTTCTTTGCTTTGTGCCCTTTCGACTCACAAAAATTTCCATAGGAGCACTCTGCTTTCGGATAGTGGGGAAGCCTGTGTATATATTGTTTTACCTGTGTATATATTGTTTAACCTTTAAAGCTCAAGTTTTTATTCATGGCTTCTTACATAAGGAAGCTAATTGCACTAACACTCACTTGTGAAAAGAATTTACATTTTGAAGAAGGCATCATTTTATTTTTTTCTGGGTATACAGCCAAATATAAAATTGGATGCCATAAACGAATAAAGGCCTAGCTGTCACAAATTATATTTTTCATATAGTAAAATAGGTCTCAAATTTTGTTGTGAAGCAAAACAGGCTTAAGTAACACATTTTTACTGTTTTCAGTAATCATTATTTATCTTTTTAGTTAATAACTTGTTCATTAACAGAACAAGATGCAAAGAACAGGAAGATATGGAAAAAGATGATCCGCTGTGGCAACCCCTAACGGGACCAGCAGAAAGAAGAAGAAGTTGATAACTTGTTCATGCAAAATAATACAAGAAGGAGTGTATGAGGGTGCAGTGGTTAGTGTTGCTGCCTCATGAATCCAGCATCCTGGGTTCAAATTCCACATCCCATTATTTGGATGAATTTTGCACACCACATTCCTCCCACAAGTCTTTCCCCCAAAGATGTGAAAATGTTTTTGGTAACATGTAAGTATGAGTGTAAGTGTGCATTTGTGCAGACTCTGCATTGAACCAAAGGTGTTTTCCATGTTGCACCAAGGCATTCCTGTGACTGTAAATTAAATTAAGAAGACTTGAGTGTAGGTTATTATGTTTGTGAAATAATACAAATGACTAAAAATAAAGAAATGTATTTGACTGCCTACTGGTATACACAAGTCAGAGTTCATTAGATCAAAGTAATCTGAACAGAAAAGAAAATCACAGAAATTTTGTTATAATGGAATTGGAACATAGTCTTTCAGCACAGCTGTGAAAGTTGACTGCAAAAAGATCGTTTTTATTCTTTCCAGCATCAATGACAATGGGAATTTTCAGCTTGTTCTGTAACTTAAGTTACTGCCATTTGTTCTGTTGTGAGTTACTGTATTTTTTTTAAACCTGGAAAATGTTCCACTAAGTCCAGGCCCAGAGCTCATTACACTGCCTCCTCCTGCAAAAAACCTTGACCTCGAGGTTTATCAACACTCCATCCACTGTGACATTATGGTGGAGTGAGGTGCCCGGTCAGCCCTGTGTGAATTGAACCATATTTAGCAAGACTGAGGGGTCTACCAGCATTGGTGCTAAACCAGTCCTCTGTCTCTGGGTTGTTGGTCCTCTAAACCTGCATTCTATAGGGTGGTCCCGATCTAATTATGCAATTTTCATTACGCTGTAACTTATTAAGTTTATTACATAGAGAATTCACAAAAAATTCTTTTTGTTGCTGATAGATGGCAGCACCTGCCCTGCATTCCAAAATGGCGGGGTCAAACTGCGGGTGCGATGTGTTTTCTTTTCATAATTGCGTAATTAGATCTGGACCACCCTGTAGGGTCAGAATGATTCATTCATTAGAATATTAGTACAGAGTGAATCATTTCTGCTCCTGAGTTAATAAACATTAACCTGGATACTGTACCTTATCTCCCCAAGCAGTAACATGAACAAGTTCAGTCAGTATTTCAATGACTGCTTTTCATCCATCCATCAATTATCCAACCCCTTATATCCTAACTACTGAGTCACGGGGTTCTGCTGGAGCCAGTCCTAGCCAACACAGGGTGCAAGGCAGGAAACAAACCCCAGGCAGGGTGCCAACCCACTGCTGGGCGCGCACACACACACACACACAACCTGCATGTCTTTGGACTGTGGGAGGAAACCGGAGCACCCGGAGGAAACCCACGCAGACACAGGGAGAACATGCAAACTCCATGCAGAGAGGACCTGGGAAGCGAACCCAGGTCTCCTAACTGCGAGGCAGCAGCACTACCCACTGTGCCACCATGCCGCCCATGACTGCTATTAATATTGCTAAATAATAATATATGATAATAATTATATACAGTGAAAATTTGATAGCTTATATCTTTAAAATTGAAAAAGTAATTAATGACCATATCTTTTTTGATTTGAGATACAGTTCTTTGTTAATCCCTGGGGGGGAATTATCTTTTCGCTTGACCTTTGGGTCAGAGTGCAGGATCAGCCACTATATAGCACCCATAGAGCAATTTTCAGGTTCTGGGCACAAGTCTGCCACAAACAAAAGCTTTTATTCTATTTAATGGGAAACTTTTCCCTGGCAAGTGTTTCCTACACCACAAGCACAAGTACAAATCACAATCAGCACACAGCAACTATCTTTGTTTTTGACTTCTCTCTGTCTTTCTTTCCCAGCCTCATCCCAACTCTGGCTACCAGAGAAGTGGCAGACAGCTCCCTTTATACAAAACCTGAGAACACGTCCGGGTTGGGCTGGGGCCTGACAAGGTAGAGCTCGTTAGTCCCCACAGTGCCCCTTGGTAGTGCCCATGGAACCCAACGGGGCTGAGCTAAAGAACTCCAGTTCCCATGAGGCCCTGTGGGAATTCCTGGCACCTCTGTAACCCCGGTGGGCTTCCATCTAGTGATCCAGGGAAGACAATGCCCTGTGCACGCTATCTCCCCCGATCCTTCCTTTTTGAGTGGGTCCTGGCTGTCCCTCACAATCAACACCATTTTTGTTAGTGGAGAATCACCCAATCTGTATGGATATTAAACAGTGTTGAACAGTGCCATACAAAGGGGTCAGCAGACACCGCCTGAGCCTACCAGTAGGTTCATTAGTGTTATTATACAACCTGATGAATTATAATAATTCCGAAAAGCTTTGATTGCTGCGATACGCATATGCTGAAGCACTCAAGTGTGAATGAATGTGCTTTTATAAATGACAGTAATTAATGCTTTTAATGTTATATCCTACAACAGAAATCTCTTTAAATCTTTTTACATTTACTTGATGATAATCTAAGAGGAGTAAAATACAACAGTGAGGGCTCTTGTACTATTTATATTTGTGTTCATTTGTTGACTTTGTTTATCATAGATCTCTAAGAAAATTAGACCAAGGGAAATGATCAAAATTAGAGTGTTGTCTTATATACAGAACCTCAGCAAACATATTGTGATTCTTAATGTGCATAAGCTTTCTTATCAATCAGGAAAACTAATAATCACATTCATTGTGCCGATGTTGTGCTTAAATGAACTGGGGAATAAATTGTAATATGATTTGATAATTTCATTGTTTTTCTGGTAACAACATGAGAACTAATGGTTACATAGGCAGGTAAATGTCAAAAACCAGTAAGGCAAATTAACATGTTTGAAAGGGATAGTGTGTGATGTATGGTGTGCTGTGCTGATGCTTCATTCGTTCAGTGCTTTTGACCAGGGGTGCCCAATGCGTCGATCGTGATCGACCAGTAGATTGGAAAGTTAGTGCAGGTAGATTGCGTTGCATTCAAAAAACATTTTTTTTTAAACGTTAGTCTATCAAATATCCTCCCTATGGCATTTGCCACTTGATTGACATACAGGGCGGCCAGTCTGAGATCTCTTTTCTTCTAACACATTGGTCATCCCGCACACACGATCAAACGCACAAGCTACTGCAAAACTCAGGCTGTGATCTAGTTATCCTTCCAATTTATATCAACTAAAGAAGGGATTTAAAAAAAAAATTGTTTGTGGAGGGTATGTGCTGGATGTGGAATTGGAAGAGGATTTTTTTCTCTCACAATGTCACAATCAGAGTGCATTTGTCTGATCTGTTAATCTATCATTGCTATTCCAAAGAAGGAAAATGTGGAAAGGCACTTTCGAACTGTACATAAAAACTACGAAATTAACCTCCTTCTGAAAAGCGATCTGAGAAAGAGAAAGGAAAGGGAACTAAAATTGCAGTTAATCGGACAGCCGTCATTTTTCACTCGGCTGAATTCAAAAGCAAAGGCAGACACACCGAAGCATCGTTCCGGGTGAGTCACTTGATCATTAAGCATAAGAAGTCCTTCCAAGATGGAGAGATGATAAAAGATGCCTTCGTTTAGACAGATGGCTAGGGAGAAATTCCTGCTGAGATTTCAACACCCCTGGCCGGAGAAAAAGGAGTTTCTCTTTGTCATTAATAATGCAGAATACAAGCAACTTAATAACGATCAATGGCTGCTAGACTTGCCATTTTTTTCTGATCTGATCAACATGTTGAAAGAGCTTAATTTACAGCTGCAAGGAAAAGAGAACTCCATGGTCAATATGATTAGCTCAGTTAATGCTTTCAAACGAAAAATGCAACATCTGTCCTCAAAGCTGCAGCGCCTTGATTTGGGGAACATCCAAAACCTCGCGTCAGAGCTGGAGATGCAATGGAAGGCGTGTGCACAACTTGACAGCATACGCTACACAGAGCAGATGGAAAATTGCCTGTCAGACTTTGACAGACGGTTTCAAAACTCAGCTTTACTTGAGCCAATCGCTACATTTAAGTGCTATCTATTTAGGGAAGATGTTGAGGGTGATTCACCCGCATCAAAAATTGCAACACTGTTTCACCTAAACTCCTCTACAGTGGAGGTTGAGATTTTGACACTACAGGATGACATTCAGCTGAAGTCTGGGGCTCTTAAACAGTTTTGGAACTTACTCACAGAGGAAAAGTGCCCAAACATGAGGAAATGTGCTACCTCCTTGACCGCATTATTCGGCTCTACTTATTTATGCAAGTCAGCCTTTTCCTACATGAAGATTATTAAATCCAAATACTGTAGTGACCATAAATGTATTGAATTGTTATTGTGCCATAAAGGTTATTCAGTTATGCAAGATACAAAAACATATATTTTACGTATAAAGTAAAGTATAAAGTATATGTGAATTTCCCCTCGGGATTAATAAAGTATCTATCTATCTATCTATCTATCTACTCGGTATATATATATATATCATTTTTTATGTAGGTAGATCATTTCGACCTGGTCATTTTAAAAGTAGCTCGCAAGCCGAAAAAGTGTGGGCACCCCTGCTTTTGACTTTACTTTGGTGGAGCTTCAAGGAAGTAAGACCACACAGAATTGACAACACCTGAAAACTGTAACAATATGGCAGAGAGTAACAGTATGAGCTAATCGGAGTGAGGAAAACAATTTGAACTAAAAATAAGCTGAAAAGCCAAACACAAGTGAAGCTTACCCATGGATGACCTGACAGATTGCATGCAACTATAACTGTCATGGACCAGAACTGCCCTGTCTAAGCAAGCATGGATGATAACTTCAGACTGTCGTCTCACTGGCAATGGACGTTCCTGAGCTGCAGACTACTAGATTTAATTACCATTCTCAATAAAGACACATCATCTCGGAATCTTTTCACTGCTATGGAGCTGGGGTAGGGGCCCAAGACAACAGAAATTGCAAGATTAAGGTGTGAGCTTCCCACAGGACAATATATACATTATATGGCCCAAAGTATGTGGATGCCCCTCCACATTATTGAAGTCAGGGGTTTCAGCCTTACCCATTGTTAACAAGTGCATAAAATTAAGGCCACTGACAGAGGCCTCCTCATCTGTTTTTTCACTAGTTTTGCATTTGGCTACAGTCAATGTCACTACTGGTAGCATGAGGTGATACCTGGACCCTAGAGAGTTTGGTTGCACAGGTAGTGCAACTTCTCCAGGATGGCACATCAACATGTGCCATTGCCAGAAGGTTTGCTGGGTCTCCCAGCACAGTCTTAAGGGCAAGGAGGAGATTCCAGGAGACAGGCAGTTACTCTAGGAGAGCTGGACAGGGCCGTAGAAGGTCCTAAATCCATCAGCAGGACTGACCACTATCTGTTCCTTTGGGCAAGGAGGAACTGGATGAGCACTGCCAGAGCCCTAACAAAATGACCTCCAGCAGACAGGCCACTGGTGTTAATGTCTCTGACCAACAATCAGAAACAGACTTCATGAGGGTGGCCTGAGGGCCCAACATCCTTTAGTGGGCCCTTTGCTCACTGCCCGGCACCACTGGGCTCGTTTGGCAGTTGCCATAATATACCAGAATTGGCAGGTCCACCCCTGGCACCCTGCGCTTTTCGCAGATGAGAGCAGGTTCACCCTGATCACATGTGACAGTCGTGAAAGGGTTTGGAGAAGCCATATAGAACGTTATGCTGCCTGTAACATCATTCAGCATGATCAGTTTGGTGGAGGGTCAGTGATGGTCTGAGGAGGCATATCCATGGAGGGACGCACATAACTTTACAGGCTAGACAATGGCACCTTGACTGCCATTTGGTATCAGGATGAAATCCTTGGACCTATTGTCAGACCCTATAATGGTGCAGTGGGTCCTGGGTTCCTCCTGGTGCACGACGATGCCCGGGCTAATGTTGCAAGAGTCTGCAGGCAGTTCCTGGAGGATGAAGGAATTGATACCATTGACTGGCCCCCATTCTCATCTGACCTAAATCCAATGGAACACCTCTGAGACATTATGTTTCTGTCCATTCAACATCAGATTGTTCAGAAGCTCAGTGATGCCCAGGTCCAGATCTGGGAGGATATCCCCCAGGACACCATCCGTTATCTCATTAGGAGCATGCACAGAAGCACATTGGGCCATACAAACTACTAAGTAGTTTGGAGTTGCTGCAATGAAATTTCGGCAAAATGGACTCGCCTGCCACATCATTTTTTCAGTTTTATTTTCAGGGTGTCTTTGAATTCAGCCCTCTGTAGGTTGATAATTTTCGTTTCCATCAAATGCTGTGGCATCCTTTCATTTCTAGCACATTACCCAGTCCATATCAGTAGAGATATCCAGCAGGATTTTTTTCCCATTGAGATCTGATGTGTTTTTAAAGGGTTCCTTTACTTTTTTTGAGCAGTTTATATTTGTACAGTTGCACCAAAGGGCAAAACACCAACACAGTTGAAAAAAGAATTGCAAATGAAAAGATAAAAATAACAAAAAAATTAAAAGAGAAATTACCACATTAAGAAAAAATGGGGAAGTGGGTTGATCAGCAGGAAGAAAACAAAATTTTCAAGATGGCCCTTTTACTGAACATGAGAACTCTCTAGAAAAGATTTTCCCCAACATTTCAAATTGTATAACTTTAACAGTTAAATTGGCACTGTTCCCTTTTCAGAGGCAGCCATTTGCACATGTCTGGGTTCAGCAGTGCTGCACTTTCTAAGCTACTTTAGATGCACAGGCAAAACGTCTCTCTGACTCAGTCACACCCCAGAGCTGAATGTTCATCTTCTGCACCCAAGCTTATCAAACTTTCCGCTTCTGAAATGGGAAAAGTGTTCAGTTTAAAAGGTCACATTGCTGTTACAATCTTTATGTGTCTTTTTATGACAACATCTCAAATTTAAAATATAGGTTAACATTATTCATTGATGTTTTAAAGTGTAAAATGCTTAAAAGAATATCGTAAAAGCAACGCAGTTATGGTCCTTGAAGGTTAGAATTATTTAAATGTACAGCTGGTCAGTACTTGGGTTATTTTGACTTAAAAATCTAATTTCAATTGAAAGTTTAGAGAGGTGATGCTATGTTCTTGGAGGATCATTTACAGCTGCAGAATTCTGGGTACAAATCCTGATATGAGCACTGCCTCTGCGCAGTTTGAACATTCTCCATACATCTGACTGGGTTTTCCTTTGGAGACTCAGACCTTCCTCTTACACCTCAGAAATGTGGACCTTAAGTTAAGTGTCAACTTGAACTCAGCCTAGTATGAGTTTGGTTTGCTGTGTGAGTATATCCTGCAAATGATTGGTGCTCTATCTAAGGCTGGTTCTTATCTTGTATCCAGTGCTATCACCATAGGAACCAGGGGCCTCATTTAAAAAAAAAACTTGCTTACACTGAGAAATATGGGTAAGCCATTTTTTATGCAAAAGTTTGGATTTATAAACACCAACTTGGTGGAGTTTGAACATTGTAACAAGCATCATACTGAGACATTATGAAGGTGTTGGGCAGCCACCCGTATATTATGTCCTGGCTGCAAAAAGGGTTGAAAAACAACAACAGATCTTTACATATCAGAGTCCACAATTGAACTGATTATGTGGAGGTAAGATGGGTCTTTTAAAGGCCAGTGGAGAAAGTGACATCATCGGGCCGGAACCATAAGTGATGTTGTCGGGATCAGAAGTGACGTCATCGGCCATGCCAGAATGGGAAGTGACGTCATCAATAGCACTGGAAACGGAAGTGACTTCGCTAGAGGCACTGGAACTGGGTGGGATTTCCCAAGAATGGTCTGCAAGTGTGTGAAATCATTCATAAGTCCTACGCAGACTTTTTTTGTTTTTGGTGGTTTAGTGAATCTAGGCGGAAGGACAAGGAAGTGAAGAGAGAATTTCTTTTCATTGTGTCAGTCACAATCTGATGTCAGTTTATCCATTTTCTACACCTGGTTGTTCTAACCCTTTAACGGAACAGGGATTGCATGATTTCAGTATGATGTTGGCTCCAATTTAGCACAAAACTCCAAGAAGATGGTTCTAGGATGCCTAAGTCAGCTTACAAGTCAGTCATCATCACAAAAAAGGACACAAATACCACTATTTAACAGAAAATGTTGTGTTTTTAAGTTTCTCTACATATTTTAACTGTGACAAAATGTATATATAGCGTAACAATCAGGTGCAACTTAGTTAACGAATTTGAAAATCTGAGTGTTTTTCCTTATTCATTTGCGTCATCAAAGATATAAATGACACATTTTAGTTTTTTAAATATTTTGTCACAGTGTGACGTGTGATGGAGAGTTGCTCAGATCGCCAATGCGCTTATTGTACAGGTAGACATAAGCCACAGACACATAAATGGCAGCCTAATTGCTTGTGCTAAGTGCACAAGAGCAACTTTAAGACACATAAAGAAAACACTGCATATAACACTTGTTCCTCAACATTTCTATGCCCCAAAGCCCTACAAAATGTTTGACTTATGTTCACACCCCCTAAGAAAGTCAAATTTCTGATTTTTGTCCTGAAAATAGAAACATGTATGGTACTGCGAGTGAACGAAACTCAGGAAAATAAGCTTTTTATTCAGTGCATAAAATGTAAATACAAATTTACCTTTATAAATCTCAATAATCTTGTAAATGTGTTTACTGTGAAGTTTAGACACTCAATCGACGATCCTAGAGTTGGGATAACTCATGTAGCATCAAGTGCTGAGAGGAAATGACACACAATCAACATCTTGGAGATTGCAGACCCATGAAGTAGTGAGTGCTGGCACGTTGTTAAGCATTGAAACACAGTCGATGAGTTTTGTCCCCTGATAACAGAAGCACTGCAGTTCAAAAACAGATGCACCACACAGTTAAAATTGCTGCGCTACTGCCAGGACTGTCAATAGGAGAGATCAGTTGAGTGTGAGCAGCGGGTATTGCATCCAATCCAGTCCCCCTTGTCCCCAACACTGGCAAAATTTTAAATCAATTCTCCATGTAAGTGACGCTTCACGATCAGGGCATGCACAGAAATCAATACTAGATCTCACCCTCCTCTACGGCTCAATGCTAGGTCAAAATTCCATTCTCTTAGTTATTTGCCTTTACAAGTGCTCGGCTCACAGCAAAGAAACAGTGAGAATGCACATTTTTTTGGCTCATTCACAGATGACAATTACGCATGCAATGCTCAATTCTTTACATATCATACAACAGGAGCATTAATTAAGAAATGACAGCAAACTACAAGACACCAATTTCACTATGATAAAGTGAGACACAGCATCTCATTCAATTTTGACGAATCACAATGCAGTCTTCCCCTTTGCCGCACCCTCTTAAATGGTATACTAGGATTAGAACCCCTGGTATAGAACATATTCATGTTTAAATAACTGGTCTCAAGCTAAATCTGAAACAGTAAACTAACCTGTAATAGAAAATCTACAGAATGTTTCTCTTTCTGATTTACAGCTTGGCGACGTGCAAGTAAGAGTTGCATTGGGCAGGATGAATTCTAGTATGGATAATATTAAAATGGATATAATGAGGGTATTAGAAATAAACTTGATCCATTAGGCTTCATAATCAAGGCAGAGGTAAAGAATTTATGGGTAATTAATTATTTTGACCTAAATTTTAACTCACATATTAATCAGATCACCAGGGGCCTCATGTATAACGCCGTGCGTAGAACTCGCACTATAACATGGCGTAAGCACAAAAGCCGAAATGTGCTTACGCACAGAAAAATCCAGATGCAGGAATCTGTGCGTACTCCAACTTCCACGTTCTTCCGTTACATAAATCCCGATCAGCGTGAAAACTAACGCTCGTGCACGCGCATTTTGTAACGCCCTAAATCCTCCCAGAATTACGCCTATTTGAATATGCAAATCAATATAAATCGCCCTTAAGCGCAGCCTTCTGTGAAAAGACAATGGGAAAAGCACGGGGAAAATATAAGAATTTCAGCGAATACCAAGTGGAGGCAAAGGAAAAACATACTATTTGTTCAAATAAACCGTGGTATAATCAACAAAATGAAGTTGATCGAGTGACATAGCGTGTTGGAGAAACTTGAAAGCTCACATTCACAAAATCGCACAGTGCCGGAAATAAAAAAGAAGTCACATATCAAAGTTGCCGTGAAAAGAAGAGTTGTAAGCCCACTGTCTGAGTGTCATATGAAAGCTTATTAGGGTACAGAGAAAAAAGGCACACAGTGGGGAAAAAGCACGAAATGTCAACTTCAATCTCGACATTTCCACTTTAATCACGTAGTTTATTTTGTCATTTAGTAGAACATTATAAACTTCATCTTAAAATCGTTTAATTAACCAGTTTCTCAAAATTACATCGTAATTAAAGTAGCACGTTAAATGTTTTGTTTTGTATTTGATCTTCTACTCGTATGTGATCTATGTGTGTGAATTACTACTTGCTTCTTAAACGGTCTCTCTACCTCCAACTGGACACAGAGTCCATTACATTTGTGATATTACAGCTCTCTGAATAACTAAAATACTGAGATGTATACGTGATGTCATTTTCATGATGATAGGAGCTAAAGCACATTATTAAACATGTGTTTCATGAGCCTCGTGCTCATGACAAGCATTTATCTTTTGTCGAAATTTGTCGCATGCTTTTAGCTGTGTTGTTATTTTCTTTCTGTTTAATATTCAATATATATGGCGTGGCGCCCAAGAGTCCTTGCTTTTCTTTCCCCAAGTAACCGATCGCCACACAATCAGCTCTGTAATAGGCGTTAAGCCATCTGTAAGCTTAGCTACCGATTCTTCAAAACGTTTAAAGAACATTGAAATATCTTCGTAGTACATGTTTAATTATTCTATCCTTCACGACACTCCCAGTGAAGAATATAGATTATTTAATTGAAGTTAAAGTTTTATGTGCATAATTTAACAAACATATTTTGCTGCATTTCACCTTAAAAATGATATCGTCATCATATGTAAATACGCGCTTTATAAAGTGGCCCAGGTTGTGCGATATTATAACTATAGTGCAAGTTTACAGTGGGTTGATTGTACTTATAAGTACAAACCGTTCTACAAGGAGCAATTGATTGAGTGCATTTAAAGTTCTTGGGATTAAACTGTTTCTGAACCGCGAGGTCTGTACAGGAAAGGCTTTAAAACATTTTGCAGTGGCTGAAGTAGCGTGTCCTTAAAGCTGTATAGCGATAATTCTCTTTCCGATCAGCTGCTGCTGTGATTCACACTCAGATACAGTGATATCAATACTCCGAGTCGTGCAGTGAGAGTAATATGGAAAAAGATGATCCGCTGTGGCAACTCCTAACGGGAGGAGCTGAAAGAAGAAGAAGAAGAAGTGAGAGTAACAACGATTAAAGCAGTTATGGTATTTGGAATACTATGGCTGTTCCCTGGACCATTATATTGTTACGAGTTAATTACAATCAGATGCATTACACTAATAAACAATATGCGGTTAGTTTCTGTGTATTTATAAAGCCGCGTCATGAAAATAATGAGTAACCACACAGGAACAGTAGCACTGCTTTGACGCTGGGTGCCGCCAGTTTGCAAAACCGAGCGGAGAACTTGCGTACGACAAGGCATGAGATACCGTGGAAAAGTGCGTGGCTTTACGCCAAGTGTAGGTTTTATACATCGCGATTTGAACGTGGAAAAGTTCTTACGCAACATTTCTGTGCGTACGCACCGTTTATACATGAGGCCCCAGGACAGCATTTTTTTTACTTAAGAAATATAGCAAAAAATTAGATCCCGTATAACTTTGCAAGATGCTAAAAAATGAGTTCATGCTTTTGTTTTTAGTTGACCAAATTACTGTAACGCACTCCTCTCAGGACCACCCAAGAAAGACATCATTTTTTTGTGGTAAGTATACTTCAAAGATACTTGATATTCTATTTGTTGTTCCACAAGGATTTATACTGGGTCCGATGCTCTTTTCGATTTACATGCTTCCATTTGGTCAGATTATCTCAAGACATAATGTGAACTACCACAGCTATGTTGATGACACACAACTGTATTTATCAATAGCGCCTGAAGACCCCAACTCTCTTGATTCACTGACACAATGTCTTACTTGTGTTTCTGAATGGATGAGTAGTAATTTTCTCAAATTAAATAAGGAGAAAACAGAAATTTTAGTGATTGGCAAAAATGGATAAAATGAGGTTATTAGAAATAAACTTGATGCATTAGGAGTAAAAGCCAAGAAGAAGAAGGAGAAGAAGAGGGGGAGACGTGTCCGGAGGCAGGAGGAGAGGAGGAAAGTAAAGATAGTGGAACTGACGGTAGGAACTTTGAATATTGGCAATATGACTGGCAAGGGGAGAGAGTTAGCAGATATGATGGAGAGAAGGAAGGTTGACATATTGTGCGTGCAAAAGACTAAATGGAAGGGGAGTAAGGCCAGGTGGACTGGAGGAGGATTCAAATTGTTTTATCATGGTGTGGATTGGAGGAGAAATGGGGTAGGAGTTATTCTGAAGGAAAAGTATGTCAAGAGTGTTTTGGAGGTGAAAAGAGTGTCAGGCAGAGTAATGATTATGAAGCTGGAAATTGGAGGTGTGATGATGAATGTTGTTAGTGCATATGCACCGCAAGTTGGGTGTGCAATGAGTGAGAAAAAAGATTTTTGGAGTGAGTTGGATGAAGTGATGAACAGTGTACCCAAGGGACAGAAAGTGGTGATTGGAGTGGATTTGAATGGGCATGTTGGTGAAGGGAACAGTGGAGACGAGGAGGTGATGGGTAGGTATGGTGTCACGGAGAGGAATGAAGAAGGTCAGAGGATAGTGGATTTCGCCAAAAGGATGGACATGACTGTGGTGAATATGTATTTTAAGAAGATAAGGTTATAGTCAAGAGTGGAGGTAGATGCACACAGGTAGATTACATCCTATGCAGAAGTGTTGATCTGAAGGAGATTGAAGACTGCAAAGTGGTGGCAGGGGAAAGTGTAGTTAAGCAGCGTAGTTACCCATGAGGACTGATTGAGATCATTTATGTTAGGCAGAATGCCCAGTTGGGGCTGGGTGGTCTCATGGCCTCGGAACCCCTGCACATTTTCAAGTGTTTCTTTCTTCATCTTGTAAAGTACTTTGAGCTATATCATTTGCATGAAAATCTGCTATATAAATAAATGCTGTTGTAGTATTAATTGATCCAACCATCCTCTAAACCTGCTTATCCAGTGCAAGGTGAACAGACATACATCGAGGCACATTTAGCTTGGCCAATTGACCTAACCTGCATGTCGTTGGACTGTTGGGGAAAACAGGAGCAAACCCTCGTACAATCTTGACACATGGGAACACACACATGTCACCTTCCTATGAGACAGCAGCGCTACCACTGCATCACAGTGGATCTAATACATTGAATAATATATTTATGTTAACTGTGGCCTCAGAAGTTCCCGAAAAAATAGCCTTTATCTGAGACTTATTTTGGTAACATAGTGCATCCGTGGTAGGGGGAGTATGCCCCCAGAAATCTCTTAAATGCTGACAAATGTCAGTAAAACCTCAAGTTCACATTCATTGAGTTTTCTGTGCTCTACCAGGAACATGACTTAATTTATATGGTGATTTGGTAATGAATGAGTGTTTTCTTAAGCCATATATGGTTACTGGTGGGAGGAGACGGGGTGTGGTTAAAAGTGTGTGCATTAGAGCATAATTTTATGTTCATTTGAGATCTACAAAGGAACTTGGCCTGGGACCTGGCATACATTTGGTTTTATATATCTGATTATTTTTGTTTGTACTCATATGTTGTTTTGACTTTCTAGCAGAAAACAACATTTCAGTATAGTATAAGTTTTATACATGAGGCCCCAGGTCTCTGCAACCTTGAACTGAATACATAGATTTGAAAAATGGATGGATGGCTGGGTGTGGAAACTCAAATAAAAGCAGCAAGGCCTGGAAGTGCTTAAGAATTCCCAATTAGAAGGTGAGAGCTATTTCTGGACACACTTTTTTCACCCTAAGCATCACAAGGACAAGTAGACAAAAAGCCAGTGAATGCGTGCGTTTAAGATAATCATGAAAAAGAGGACACATAAAAGGAAATCTGGCTTTTGTGAGAAGTGATGATTCCTCAGGGAATATGGCTATAAAACAGAAGATTAGTCCACAGTACTGATTGATTACATTTTTATGGCATATTCAGATAATACTGTGAGATTAAATTATTTTTTTACTTACTTGGACAGTACTTAATTTTATAGCAAGTATTAATTTTTAATCACATATAGCAAAAACAGGTATAAAGAAAAGGCACTGCCATTTTACTTGCAACCAGACTTTTTCAAGTCAGCCACAGTGAAAAAAAATTAAGTTTACTGCCCAAGTACTCAGTACCATGAAATTTGTCCTTGCATGACTCCTCAGACCAGTTGAGGAAAAATACCAATAAATAAAAAGTATACAGTAGATAGCATGTAACATATGCAGTGTCTTCAAAAAGTAGTCAGACCTTTCACTTTTCTCACATTTTGTCATGTTGCATCCACGTACTAAAATCATTTCAGTTCAATTCTTTCCCACATCAAACAATACTCAATATCCCAGAACAACAAAGTGAAAACAGGACTTTTAGAATTTTGCTAATTTTTGTAAAATGAAAATGTAAAATATCTCATTGACATAAGTATCAAACCCTTTGCTGTTACAATTAAAATTTGGATCATGGGCTTACCATATTATTGATCATCATTGAGATATTTCTATACCTTATTTGGAGTTCTCCTGTGGTCAATTCAGTTGATTGGACAGGAACAAAGCTATCTGTAGAAGGTCCCACAGATGACAATGTGTATCAGAACAAAAAATAAGCCATGAGGTCAAAGGAATTGCCTGCAGAGCTTAGAGACAAGATTGTGCTGTGGCACAGATCTGGGGAAGGCTGCACAAATTTCCAAGGCTTTGAAAGTTCCCAAGAATGCAGTGGCCTACATTATTCTTAAATGGAAGATGTTTGGAACAACCACAACTCTTCCTAAAGATGGCTGTCTGGCCAAACTCAGCAACTGGGGGAGATGGGCCTTGGTAAGAGAGGTGACCAAGAACTCATTGGATGAACTGCAGAAAACATGTGTGGAGATGGAAGAAGCTGCAAGAAGAACTCATCTAGACTTTATGGTAGAGCAGCCAGACTAACAATGATAGCCTGCCTGAAGTTTGCAAAAAAGGCATCTAACGTACTCTATAGACTGCACAAAATATGATTCTCTGGTCTGATGAAGCCAAGTTTCAACTGTTTGTCATCAGTTCTAAGTGTCACTTGTTGTGGAAACCAGGCACTGTTCATATCTTGCCTGATACCATTCCAAAGGTGAAGCATGGCGATGGCAGATTCATGCTGTGGGGTTATGTTTCAGTGGCCTGGATTTGGAGACTAGACAGGGTTGATTGGAAGTTGAATGGAGTAAATTGCAAAGATAGCCTTAATGAAAACCTGCTCCAGAGTGCTGTGGACCTCAGAATGGGTGAAAGGTACATCTTCCAACAGAACAAAGACCCTAAACACAAGGCAAAGTCAGCACAGGAGTGACTTAGGAACAACTATGGGAATGTCTTTGAGTGGCTCAGCCAGAGCCCCCATTTGGAATCAATACAGCATCTCAGGAGACACCTGAAAACAGTTGTCCTACTCACAATCTCCATCCAAACAAGGCATTGGAAAAAATTTCTAAAATCCTGTTTTTGCTTTATCATTCTGGGGTATTGAGTGCTGTTTGATGAGGGAAAATTAATTTATATGATTTTAGCACAAGGCTGTAACAAAAATGTGAAAAAGTGAAGGGGTCTGAATACTTTCTGAAGGCACTGTAAGAGAACTATAAGGAGTCTGACCCTCTAGACTTTATCATTTATACTGATCTATCAATGCATTATCAGAAGTAAGTTGCATCACTTTTTTAATATCTAGATACAATATATTGTACATGGATGGATATTTGTTACTCATTAGACTTCCAAAGGTTCAGTTCCTTTACACTTATACTCCATTGAAAAATTAATTAAAACCTTAAACGAAAAATAGGCTTATCTTAAATCCTAGTTCTGCACACATTTTAAAGCTGCATACAGGAAGACAATATCATTAGAAATGAGATTGATATCCAATGACAACTGTAAAATCCGACTTAATTGTGTCTAAAGGTTATGACAGTCTGTCAGTGTGTGGGAGTTATAGAATAAATTCAAGCCATGCCGATATGTTTAAGGTCAGGTCTGCATTAAAAATTAATATTAAACTAGTTAAAATTCTGAGCCAGCAAAAAGCCACGACCCCAACGATTCTGCATGAAATTGAGCAGACCATCAATGTTCAATAAACCTACTGCTACAAGACCGAAAAATTAACATATGACTGTGTGACTTGCATGAACAATTACCACTACATGCCTTGTTAGACATGCAAAAGGTGTAAATACAGTGAGCTGGCAGGACATTTAGTATGCAGGTGTTGGAGGCAAAATGATTTTACATTTCAGGAGAACCGATTTTAAGAGTTTGATCCTTTCATTCAAATGACATAAATAGAGTGTTTTAGAGGATTTTCTTACTGTAAAGTAAGAATTCATTCAGTCATTCATTCATTCTATGGAGTTGCCTTTTGTAGAAAAGAATATGGGGAGCCAAATCATCAGACACAGAGCAGAAATCAACACTTGACCTGGCACAAAACCACATTTTGCCATACACAGCTACACTTGTCCTTGGACAATTTATTAATAAAAATATAGTAACTTGTACCATGACTGAATATGTGCATAATATGATAAAACTCATGTAAACACAGGATGATCATACAAAGCCAGGTATCAGATTGTACAGTCAGTTGAGTAAATTGTTCTTAACCTTTCATAATTTCCTTTTTTTGTTTTATCCAGTTTAAATTTTTTCAGTGACCCACAATGGCCATGGTGTGATGGTGTCACATAAGTGTGGCCCTGGGAGCATTGTGAGCATGTTCATATACAATTCTGCTAAAGTATTCACCTCTGTAACTGTGTTTGTCGAGGGATTTCGAGTAGTTCAAAATAGTTTAAATGCAGTGACTAGAAAGGCATTCTACCTTTTGTATGACTTGTTATACAAAAACAAAACTCCCCCATCCAAGTGTCTTTATTTTAAAGATTTTGCTGAAATTTGAAGCACAATAAATAAGGAAAAAAGTTAATAATACACACAAAAATTGGAAGTGGTTCTCCCTAAACTTTCTCGTAAACTCAGGTATGGGTATGGATATTTGAGGAGTAAACTGCAAGACAATGATTATATTTTCATATTATGTACATTAAAGAACTATCAACAACAAATCAAATCAAATTAGTAATATATTAAACAACTAGGGGGTTCCCCCTGTCGCTTCGCTCACCACTTCTCTCATTCACGTTGTGAAAACGCACAACGCACCCCAAGGATACACGGTTGCTCCTCCGAAACACCCTCTTAAATGGGAAACAAATACAGTTTTTTTTTTTTTACCTCCTCTTTGCTCGATCAGCTGCTGGATTGCTGCTGCTGCAGGGCCAAATGATCTGCATCTGACGCAGCGCTTCCAATATTTAAAAGCCTGTACAGCAGCTGTCCTACTCTTTGTCTTTTATTTCCGGCCCCGGGCGTGGTTAAATCTCTTGGCACAAAGTCTTGAGTCGCAGGATGTGAGCTCTTGATATTTTTTTGTTTATAATTTAAAAACGGAATAAGAATCTGAAAATCTAACAAGATTACATTAAAGTTCAATAAATTCTGAAAATAATGATACCAAGCTTATATATATGTAGGTTTTAAAATAAGCCTGATTTAAAGCGATGACAAAAAATGTGACATAAAAACATCACATAAAATCGTTGCACTTTTAGGCTTAGGATTTTATATATATATTGTCAGAGGTGGCTGGGGTGGCGACCTGGCTGGGACGTCCAGGAGACCCGGAGGAGGGCTTGCGCCTTCCCCAGACCATCTGGGGGCGACTGCCCTGGTTCCTTTGGGCGCCCCCATGCCTTTGGAGCCCTGGACCTCAGCACTTCTGCCACACCAGGAAGTGCTGTGGGGAAGAAGAGCAGGGACACCTGGAGTGCTTCCAGGGATGCAGCCGGCACTTCCACCACACAGGGGAGTGTCGGCAGGTGATTGCTGGAACCCACCTGGAGCACATCCGGGTGATAATAAAAGGGGCCACCTCCCTTCATTCGAGGCGAGAGTCGGGAGCGGAGTGGACTGAGCCTACAGGAGGAGGCAAGGAGGCAGCCTGAAGAAGGAAGTAAGGCATTGTGGCCAGGACTTTGGGGGTTTTGTGGTGCACTTTGTGACTGTAAATATTGTAAATAAACGTGTTTGTGTGTGACATGAACGTGTCCGCCTGTCTGTGTCTGGGCCAGCTTCCACAATATATAGAGTAGATTATTATAAAAGTAAAGTTGAATAAATCAGACTCTGCAGCTGACTGAATAAAAAAGTACCACTTTCAGTTAGCGGAAATAGCTCAAAAGTTATTTAGAAATCTATATTTTTTACCTAATACTTGTATGTAAAATTTGGTTAACCCTACCTGAAAGCATACTCAGGTTATCGTGTTTACATACACACACAGAGACACACAGTTATAGTTCCAAAAATGGTAATGTATTTTCGGACTCCTAGAGGCCTAAAATGTCGGAATTCATCAAAATCTTGAAATCGAATTTTTGGATGGTCACAATACTTTCCCTACGAGAAAGTAAATTGGGCTCAGGGAGATTTAAAACACTGAGAGATTCATCAAAATCTTGAGGTCAAATTTTTGGACGATTGCAATACTTTCCATATACTTTGCATAGAAGAAAGTAAAAAAGGGGGGAAAAAGGGAAACATTTGGTTTGTGTTTTTCTGCTTGAGCCTTACGTATCCAGGTGATGTTACTTAAGGTTTCTATGTGTGATCTCATTCACCACACATACGTACATAACGTACACAATGGTCAGAAAGCAACATGCCCTTAATGCCTATCTGTCTAATAGTTCATTTTTTTCTAGCTGTCTGACTTCAGTCTAAGAGACATACTATTATCACCAAGAGCTAACACTAAGTATATTCCATTAACTTTAACTTATATATGGTGGAAAAGAATCTTCCGTTATCAATGTCCCCTCCCTCACTCCCCATACCACTGCCATCCTTGTTCACAGTCTTGTTACTTCTCATCTGGACTATTGCAATTCTCTCCTCTTTGATCTCTCTAATAAATCTCTCCACAAGCTTCAGCTGGTCCAGCTGCTCACATCATTAGTTGAAATCTGTCTATTCACCATATTACTCTGGTCTTGTAGCAGCTTCATTGGCTCTCAATTAAGTTTAGAATTAATTTAAAAATTCTGCCGTTAACATTTAAGGCCATTCATAATCTAGCCACTCCATATCTGCCAACCTTCTTCATCTTGCCATTCTGTCCCGTAACCTTAGATCCTCCTCCTCCATCCACCTGACTGTCCCTCTCACCCGTCTAACCACCATAGGGAGCCGAGCATTCAGCCCTTCTGCTCCCAAGCTTTGGAACTCTACCTACTGAGCTAAGAAATACTGAATCAGTAAGTACTGAACTTTCAAATGTAAACTTAAAACCCATCTGTTTAAAATGGCCTTTTCTTTATAATAACAGTGGCTTTGTTTGTTTTTAACTTTTATATTTTAAGATGTTTTAAGTTTTGTTAATAATGTGCTTTTTTATTTATTGTTTGTTTGGTGTCATTGAGTGCTTAAAAAGGTGTCTTGTATAAATAAAATGTATTCTTATTTTTTTTCCTATGTTAAGGTTACAATAAAAGCAAAGACAACGTAAGAAGAAACTAAGGTAAATTTACTATTAGCATTAACTTAAAGGATTTGGCTCTTACTACCTCCTTGTAAGTATCTATATTTTAGTTACAGTATATAAAATGAATCCCAATGGACTTATTTTGGCTTTTTTTTACATTAATCAGCAGAAAAAGCCAAAGAGAAAATTGATTTCAGCAGAGTAGTCTAATTTAATTACAAATATAAAACACAAAATTTTCCCCGTCTTCTTCATGTAACTGCTCAAGCTATATCAGTTTTCATGATGTGAGTGAACAGCCTTTTTCATGTCCAGCGACAAATACTCAACTGGATTGCGATGTCTGACTCAGGCTACTCCAGGACATTATCATTGTTATTTTTTAAGCCATTCTTGTGTAGCTTTGGCTTTATGATTGTTGTCCTGCTGAGAAACAAATCTTCTCCCAGGGTTCAGGCTCCTTGCAGATTGCATCAGATTTTTCTCCATGACTTCCCTATATTGTGATTCATTCACAAGTCTTTCAGGACTTGCTGTAGAAAAGCATTCCCACAGCATGATACTGCCACCACAATGCTTCACGGTGGAAATGGTGTGTTTTTGACACACAAAACATGGGATTTAGGGTAATAGCCAAAAAGCTCAATTTTGGTCTCATCAAACTATAGAATCTTCTCCCAGCTGACTTCCAATTCTCCCATGTGCTCAGTTATCACATTTTTTTTTAGTGTTTTTCTCTTTGACACTCACTCATAAACTTATGACTAGTAAAGCACATGGGTAACAGTTATTGTACTGTATATACAGTTCTTCAGTTACTGTAGTTTCTAACACCTTCCAAGTTCTCATGGGTCTCTTGGTGGCCTCCTTTAGTGGTGTTCTTCTTGCATGATCACTCAATTTTACTCAAGGCAGATTTACAGCTCTGCCATAATCCTTACATTTCTTAGTAATTGATTTAACTCGAGTGTCCTTTGTCTTCATTGTGTATGGTAGTCCACCACAAGCTGGATCTTTCACATAAATTTTATTACAATTGTTTACATCAGGAGTTCCCAACCTGGGGCCTGCAACCAAGGGTGAGAAATAGCAGAGAGTGTGAAAAATATAAAGGCTGCATCACGATTCCCCATAATTGAGTGAGATGCATTGTCAGACTTTATCGTGGTGCAGTGTCATTTGTAGATCACTTATTAATTAGTGCTCCTGTTCTGTGATATGAAAAGAATAAAGTATTGCGCGCGCATTTGATATCTGTGAATATGCATTCTTGTTCTTTCCTTGGTGCGAATGGAGTGTTCATAAAGACAAATAACTTTTTTTTGAAAGAATGGAATTTGGACCATGCAATGATCCATACAGTAGGGTAAGCCCTAATCGTGAAACGTCACTGATTTCGACATTTGAGTGACATTTATGCCTGGGAGGACAAGAGGGACAGAATTGGGTTCAACACCTGCTGCTTACACTCACCCCATCTCTTCAGCAGTCCTGGTAGTAGCACAGCAAATTTAACTGTTCAGTGCATCTGTTTCTGAACTGCAGTGCAGACACTATCGGGGAACAAAGCTCATTGAACTGTATCTTACTGCTTAGCGGTGCAGCAGCACCCATTGCTACTTGGGGGTCTCCATTCCCGAAACTGTTTGATTGTTGATGATACGTCCTTCTCGTGATGCTTGATACTTCATGGAATACCCCAATCCCTGGATCAAGTGTCTAAGCTTCACGTGGGACACATTTACAAGACGACTGAGCTTTATAGAGTCAAATAGCTCAATTTATATTTAATTTTTTTTTTTTAGTTCAATGTGTTCACCCACAGTACTGCATTGGTTCAAAAATTAGAAATTTGAGTTCTTTATCTTCTAATATGGTATTAGTTTTGTAGGGGTACGAACATAAATCAAATATTTTTTAGGGGTGCAGGGCATAGAAAAGGTTGGGAACCACTGGCTTACATCCATTTTTTAAAATTGCAGCACAGGCAGGTAAAGTAACTTGGTCAGAGTTACACTTTGAGTCAGCAGTGCAACCTTCAGTAACACGCTCGCAGAGTAAGCCTCCCTTTGTTAAAAATTGGCCAAGGGTCTGCCCTTAGACCTTCCTCTCTGTGTCTTGCTATGCAACACCCGGATTTTAAGTTCATTTGCTCTTTTGGAGACAAATGTATCATAAAATTCCTGCTCCAGACAATGTGTTTCCCTTGACACTAAGACACTATGCCGATCACTTAGCTCTTTTTTTAATTATTATTTAATAGTTTGTCTCAATGCAAAGTCCCTGCCAGTTTCAAAATATCCACAATCATTCCTGTGCCCAAGAAACAAAATATTTCCTGTTTAAATTATTAAATGCCAGTTGTGCTGACCTCTATAATAAAGAAGACATTTGAATGTCTGAACAAGTCTGTCTCAGACTCTCTCCTTGGCCCACTAAGGGGTGCTTACAGTGCCGACGGGTCAGAAGAGGATGGAATAAATGTGGCTCTTCACTACACCTGACAGCTTTCAGACTCTCCAGCTACTATGCCAGGATCTGATTTGTGGATTTCACGTCTGTATTGAACAAAATGCACAGCAGACTTCTCAGTATGAATATGGACTATGCCACATGTCTCCAGATCAAAGGAACAGATGACAGACAGTGAAGTTGAGAAAAATCAGTCAGGATCCCTGAATCTGAGCACAGTGTCCACTCAGTGCTATTTTTCACCTGCTCTCCTCTTCTCTCTCTAAACAAATGACTGCACCTGAAGGGATGAAGTTTGCTGATGATACCAGTCTGATTGACAGACAGGAAGGAAGTGTCATATCCTGGGTAGGGATTGGCTTGCACCCTTCAACAATCTTAATTAAAATACAGTGAATATGTTTGTGGATTTTTGGAGACATTCCTCATATCCTGCTCCGCTAGTTAGAATGTTACTATCAAGAAGGTGGAATTATTTAAATTCCGCGGCACACCACTATGACACAGTTTGAACTGGGATGAAAACCTAACTTCTGATCAGCAGCGAATGGCTTTTTTTTTCTCCACCAGCTTAAAAAGTGTTACATGTCCCAGTCAGTAGTGGTTCAGTTTTATGCAGTGGTTTTTGAAAGCATCCTCACTCTCTCCAAAACTGCACTGCATCCGTCCAATCAAAATGTAAACTGCAGTGTGTCATTGGGATGGCAGAAAGGATTGTGGGCCTGAAACTGGAATCTGTCGAGGACCTGTACACATCATGGTTTAGGAAATATGCAGGAAGCATAATTAATTACTACACTCACCTGTAGAACTGTGACAAGTTTACTTTGACTTCTTGTTCCTGCCAACCTAGCTGGTCAGTTTTGTTCCCCAGCAGAGAAAAGCAAGTGCTCTTTTGGTAGAAATGGGCAGAAACAATAATTTTGCTGTTGGCATAAATGAAAGATCCTGTGAAAAGGTAAACTATAATTCTTGAGCAAAATTACTTTAAGGAATAGTTTTAATATTTTGACAATTTGATTCTCTATATGAGTTTACTGATTTTTAATTTCTTGACCCTTACAATTTGTGACAACTTTTTTGAATGACCACTATATATATATGGAAAGATCAAAGCGGTCACACCATCAGTGCTTTAGCCACCACTCCACACCACACCACACTTCCTTCCTAAGGCACATGTAAGGCCATTGTAATTAGCCCTGTTTTTTAGATTAGCAAAATGGCCTGTCGGGTCCATTTCACACCACATGCTGTTTCCTTTGTTTGTCTTCTAGTTCCTGATAAAATTTTTGACAACTTAGAAGTACATTTTGTGCTTATCATACTTTCATTTATACATGCCTGCTGGCTGTGCTGCCAGCCAGCAATTATACTGGGATGCAAAGGCCACATTATGGTGCAGCCAAGCCTGCAAGTAACCTAAATATTGTTAATATTATTGTTTTGGATTTCTAAGTTTGCCAACAAATATGTAAGTAATATACTGTAGGTTACATGTTAGGTTAATTAGCAAGTGCAAATTGGCTTAGTATGAGAGAATGCATGGATGCGATAAGTGTGCCAGGCCATGAACTGGACAGCTGCTCTGGATTGGTATCTGCCTTATGGCAAGTGCTGCCAGGAAAGGCTGTTGCTTCCCATGACCCCATAATGGAAAAATGAATTTCTAACATAAATGGATGTTAAATCAAAGTTCATTACGTAAGACGAGGATGTCCAATGTGCTTAAAGATACATTTAAATATGTAATAAAAATTGTAATATATGAAAGAATAGGAGGGAGAAGATAAAGAGATGGGGACTAGCCGGGACCCTTTTTAATTCTTGTAAGATAAAGAGAAGAAAAGTTAAAAGAATTTTGAAATAATCGTCCTTGCAATGCATCATTCTTCAGGTATCTTTTTGAATTTGAGGAGTTTATGGGTCTTTAGAATCCTGTCTGGAATTGAATGCTGTCTTCTGACGGTTTAGGTTTTTAGTAGCCCTTGAAGCAGAAGAGGTGGGACCTCCAGAGCCGAAGTGGATCTGAAATCCGTGGGCTGCAGATGAAAAAAAGAAGCTGTTAGATAGCTGGGTATCCTCAGATGCCGAGTCAGTATTCCTTACCTTAGCAGAGTCAACTGGATACTTACACGCATGTGACAACATATATTCTTGTGTATTTCATGATTGTCTTGTGATCTTTTTTTTTTTTTTTTAATTATTTTGACAATGTGAGGTGCCACATGACTATCATTCTGATGAAATCACGGAAGTGACAACATATAAGTGTGAAAATCACTGGGCTGTATCCTTGGTGGATGATTACCGTCAGACTCTTCAATATCATAGTTAGTTTGTTAATTCAAGCAGACCCTAGCACTAGTCTTATTTCCTCTGGTTTTGACTTCACTTTGTTCCTTATTATTTTAGTGTCCTGGTTTTGACCCCTGGCTTCATTTGACTGTTTTGTTCTTTGACCAACCATCTTCTGGTCTTGTTTTAATCTCACACATTTTGTACTTCTACAAAATATACTGCTCAGAAAAATTAAAGGAGTATAGCATCAAGTCAATTTAACTTCTGGGCTATTGATCTGGTCAGTTAAGTAGCAGAGGGGTTGTTCATCAGTTTCAGCTGCTTTGGTGTTAATGAAATGAACAACATGTGCACTAGAGGGGCAACAATGAGACGACCCCCAAAACAGGAATGGGTTAACAGGTGGAGGCCGCTGACATTTTTCCCTCCTCATCTGTTTTTTCACTAGTTTTGCATTTGGGTACGGTCAGTGTCACTACTGGTAGCACAAGGTGATACCTGGACCCTACAGAGGTTGCACAGGAAGTCCAACTTCTCCAGGATGGCACATCAATACGTGTCATTGCCAGAAGGTTTGCTGGGCCACCCAACACAGTCTCAAGAGCATGGAAGAGATTACAAGAGACAGATAGTTACTCTAGAGAGCTGGACAGGGCTGTAGAAGGTCCTTAACCCATCAGGAGGACTGACCAGTATCTGCTCCTTTGGGCAAGGAGGAACAAGATGAGCACTGCAAGAGCCCTACAAAATGACCCCCAGGAAGCCACTGGTGTGAATGTGTCTGACCAAACAATCAGAAACAGAATTCATGAGGGTGGCCTGAGTGCCCGACATGCTCTAGTGGGCCCTCTGCTCACTGCCCAGCACCATGTAGCTTGATTGGCATTTGCAAAAGAATACCAGAATTAGCAGGTCCACTACTGGCACTCTGTGCTTTTTCACAGGTGAGAGCAGGTTCACCCTGAGCACATGTGACAGACGTGAAAGCGTCTGGAGAAGCCATGGAGAACATTATGCTGCCTGTAACATTGTTCAGCATGACCGGTTTGGTGGTTGGTCAGTGATGGCCTGGGGATGCATATCCACGGAAGGACACACAGACCTCTACAGGCTAGACAACGGCACTTTGACTGGCATTAGGTATCAGGATGAAATCCTTGGACCCATTGCCAGACCCTATGCTGGTAAAGTGGGTCCTGGATTCCTACTGGTGCATGACAATACCCGGCCACGCTCACTCATCTGACCTCAATCCAACAGAACACCTCTGGGTGGGACATTATGTTTCAGTCCATCCGACGCCGCCAGGTTGCACCTCAGATTGTCCAGGAGCTCATTGATGCCCTGATCCAGATCTGGGAGGAGATCCCCCAGGAAACCATCCATCATCTCATTAGAAGCAGGAACTGGAAGTGACGTTGTTGGAATCAGGCAGAATTTCATGTGTCTGGTCTGCAGGGATAAAAGAGAAAGGTTTACTACACCCCACCACTCCCTGGCCTGGCATGGAATTACCTTCTTTTTGTCCTTTTAGCTGCCTCCCATGCGCACGTGTGTGACATCTGCCTTGTGCACCAAAAAAAAAAACCAAATTCCAAGAGGTCTGTCATTTATTAGTGACACCCACAGTCTAATTGTACCTTTTGACATATAAGGACCTTGCTGGAGGCCTTACAATGCGTCAGAGACAGACATTAAGTGGTTGTATTTAAGGCCATGTGCAACAAAAAAATTCTGAGAAGCCTATCATGCATTAGCGATGTGAGAGATTGGGCAATGACAGATCTGTGATGCTCTTTCATGTCAGGGGCTGCATGTGTGCTACACGTTATGGATCAGCATGTGTCCACCCAGTACCCTAACCCTAACCCGAATTGTTCCCCAGTAAGTTCAGATCATGAGCTTGAACTGATCAAATCCTTGCTTTTTGTACACACCGTCTGATCAGATGGTTTAGTGAAGTTCTCAGATGGATGCCTTTGTGATCTGTAGCAGCCTCTAGCAGAGCACCTAGATGATCCAACCTGACTACAGGGGAGTGAAAGCGGTAACAAGGTTTCTGCAGGTGAACCTCTGAAAGAATCATTACTGATCTTCAAGGGATTTAAATAAATTTGTAAAAATTTCTAAAATCCAGTTTTCACATTCATCATACTGGCGTACTGAGCGTTGGTTGATCTGTGGAAAAATGTATTTACAGAAAAAGGCTGCAAAATCGCAAAATTGTGAAAAAATGAAGGGCTCTGAATACTTTCTAAATACACTTTGAGGATTGGACAGATAGATGGATGGATTGTACTTACTAAAGTAATGAGTCAAATTAGCTGTCATAAAATTTGATTCTCGGAATTTACTCGTATTTCAGTGGAGCAGAAGTTATTTGTGACTACCATGAAATATCTTGGCTTCCCCCCTAATTTCCTCCTCATTTGGAGCATGCCTGTACTTCCTCCTTGTTATCTCTAGACGTGGTAACTATGTCTAGGATTTAGCAACCATCCATAGAACTCAAGTCTTAGAATAAAAAGCAGGATTATGTTGATGGGAAGGTGAACAATGCAGATAAAAGATATTGGTTGTTCAAACTGCATAAGATGGTAACAACAAATGGCTCTGTCAAGCTAAACTACCTTTAGAGAAGAGCAGAAAGCAGCCAGCTACAGCATAGTTTGGGAAACAAATGCATTGTAATGAAAATACATTGCAAAATGTAATTTCTACAGAAATGAAAAGCTTCACTGGTAGACATTTAATGACTTCTCAATAACTGTTCTCCTTAACAGAGAAGACAAATCACCCACGTCTCACATTGTATAAATATATCAATGAATGTATTGATGCATTGAACACTCTGTTGTTCTTTTATATACATGTACAGTATGCAAGTTAGAAAGATAATGTACTTGTTAGCATGAATGATTACATTACCATAATTTGATGAATATACAGTGGATCACAATTTTGAATCTTAGTCATTCATCTTAGGTACCACAAGGCCATCACAATAATAATAAAGACAATGAAGATAAAGAGATACACACATGTAGGTCTGAATCTGTTTAACTGCACACGTTACCTTCTAGTGCTCTATTGAGGACTGTAAATAACAAGAAGTAGAATCATTTTTAAAAATACGATTATTATTGCAGTATTAATTGGGGCATTACACAATTTCTATGACCATTTGTGACTGTACATTTTTTCTTTGAATGTTGTAAGCACTGCAGTGTATTCCTTCTTCTTCTTCTTCTATTTGGGGTCGATGTGTTTGATCAGCCTTCTCCAAACAGTTCTGTCCAGCACTTCCTAACCAGTCAGACCCCTTTCCCACAGATTTTCCTTTACTTTATCCATCCACCCCAAAGCCGGGAGCACCATTAAGGAGAATTAGGCATTCATCTACGGCACAGATCATGGTGGTGTGGGTGGGATCCAATCACATGAGTTAGGAACCAAACACTCAGTTGGTGCACAAATAAGCTTGGCCTCGGGCACAAAATAACCTTGCACCGGCACTTCATCCACCTCCGCATTGCACTATGCCTAAGAATCTTTAATGTATGCATTCATATAAGCAGTATTAACACTAGCATAAAATTGCTAAAAAAAATGACTACGTGAAAAGAGAAAAGTAGCTGAAATAAGTTGACCATCTAGCTATTAATGTTAGTGAAAAGACAGTAAGTTGTTAAAATTATATACTGTCTAATAACTTGGAAAAAAACTGATTTATAGTATAACAGAATTACGAAAGGTGACAATTATTTTAAAATTTTTAATTCCAGTGTAAAGATGCACAGAAGCAAAAGCAGGTATTAGGGTACAGACACACAGTCAGTTTGTTGTATACCGTGCAGTTTGTAATCAGAACTACGCAAATTGAAATCCTGCCATGTCCTTGCTAATAGCGGCCATTGTGGTCCTTATTGCATGCCCAGCTACTCCAATCTTCTGTTGGTAGATCAACTGTAGTTCAATTGTTAAATCTGTCCTATGTTTCTATCAGTTAAGGAATCTGCATATTTTCCGTATAATTAATTAGTTCAAAGACAATTTAGCTAAATTAATTATATCAGTTTTTCACAATAATAATCTGTAGATAATATCTTCAATCAATTTAGTCTTGCATGTTTTTATAACAATTTTCCCCTTCTATTTATTTTTAGGGAAGTGACTGTTTTTTTGTACTTCTATGGTTAACGTACCAAAAGAAGGATGATGTGGCTCTGTGAGGCGGTTGTGCATGCTTTCCCCAGTCTCTGCCTCACTTGCACAGATTATCCTGAGAGACCGTCAGACAAGTAAATGAGGAAAATATACCAATTATATACAAGTTCAAGCAACCGCACTCAAGGCAAAAATGAAACTGTAAAAAATTTGTAGTTGAAGCCACACAGAATGTTAATACATTTTAAGATGGATGACTTTGCAGACTTACCAATCATTTTCAATAGGAGACTTGGAAATTTCCATACTTCATACAGCACGATCTGTTCGAGATATCTCAACGAAAATTGAACGGTGTTGACAAATTTCCTTAAGGAAAAATTATGCCACATTTCATCAAAATTGGTCCACAGAGGGCAGAGCTGTCTCATGTAGACAGACAGACAGACAGACAGACATGGCTATTGCAACAGGTGCTTTGATCATTATACGTAAATAAAAATGGGTAACAGCACAACAGTCATTCTGTAAATTTCCAATTTAAATTAAGTGTTATTAATACTCAGATATCAAGGGAATTTTCAAGGATACGGGTGGTTGCCTTTATCAGCTTGTCTTAGTTTGGCCCCAAAACAAGAAATGTCACTTTAAACCAAAAAAGGGTCGTTAGCAATGCAATGTTCACAACCCCCCAAAAAAAAAAAAAAAAAGCTAAGTCTCTGGTAGCGTAGATGAGTACAACAAGTGATTTTAAGAACTTTTTGATTGTTTAATTCGGAAAGTCTTCATTGATTACATGTTATTGATGACTATTTGTGAATGGCTTAAGGTTTGGTGATGGCTATGACGAATAATGTTTAACGGCTTGACAGAAGAACAGGAAGAAAATCTAAAATGATTTGTTCAAGAACTATTTAACTTACTTAAAGACAGATAAATCACTTACCTTCCTCTAAACATTTATCTTAGCTGGGCAATCTTTCATTTCTGCAAAAATAAGAAACACACTTTAAATTAGTATGTTAAAACCGTATAATTATATTTTTGAAATGGATCAATACTGAAAGGCTTTAAATGGTGCTTTCAAGCCGAGTATGGAATAAAAGGATTTTTTACTTTAATCTCCATTTACACAAAACGTGACTGAAAAGGAAGGTGTGAACAAGAGACAATATTATCTTAACAGCTGTTCTAATTAAGTTCATAAGAAAGACATTCTGTAAAGTTGAAAACGGATTCAATTCTTTGATGCCCTAAATTAAAGAAATTAACAAAGAAATCCATATATTCTATTAAGGATTTTTTTCCCGTCCCTTAATGGATTGTAGAATGCTTACCAAAAATCATTGAAATGACTTTAGAAATGTTTTTAAATGTTATTGATTGATGAGAAACAAAAGCCATTGATTTTTTTTTTCCTCAATTATCATCAGTGTTGTCATCTATTCACCCTTTTGAATGGCGAGGTTGTATGACGACACCACAATTATGAACTTGTCGTTTTCTCTTCTGTTTGATTTTGGAGTCAAATTCTTGAGCACAAAACATTTCTAATCTTACTTTTCTGCATTGTCTTCGGAGGTTAAACATTTCTATTCAACAGAAAAAACATCATTCTGAGTTTGTATTGCACAAATACCTTTCGAGTCTTAGAAGGACTTTTCAGACTCATTCATTCATTTTTCCACTGCTTATCCGACACTGGGTTATGAGGCCAACAATCTCAGCAGTGAAGTCCATACATTCCTTTTCCCCAGCCATATTTGCCAACTCATACTGTAGGATCTCTAGGCGATACTAGGCCATGTAGGAGATATAATTCTACCAGTGAGCCCTGGGTCTTCCCTGGGGTCTCCTCCCAGCTGGTTGTCCTGGTAGAACCTCCACAGGGAGACACCCATATCAGATACTCAAACCACCTTAATTGGCTCCTCCTGATGCAGAGGGGCAGCGGCTCCACCCTGAGCTTCACACTGATGTTTGTGCTTCACACCCCTTCTCTAAGTTTTCAGGTACATGAAACAGAAATTCAACAGTTTAAAAATATCTGTTACATTAAAAAAATGCCTAATATCATGAAAATACATTATTAATTTAATTAATTACAAGTATCTTCTTCTACAACAACAACATTTATTTATATAGCACATTTTCATACAAACAGTAGCTCAAAGTGCTTTACATAATAATTACCTAAAGAGGCTCCACCTTCTTTTTGAATATGTTGTAGCTGCATTCGTCTGGTTTCCAAACCTTCCGCAGCATCTGCTTTCTAATGGGCAATGAGTGTGACTCGTTCACATATATACAAATAATTTGACAGTTCAAGTGTATTCTGTAAAAGTTTTAATAAAAATATTCAAATTAAAACAGCTGACAAAAAAATAAAGAGAACGATTGATAATAAAAAAAGAAACGTTGTGATGCAAGATGTTTGGTTTTCTAATATAACAGACTTGCAGACGTGATTCATGAACGTTCAAGAAAACCATTTTCTGTCATTACCCCAATAAAGAAAAGGCCAATTAAACAGTTCTGCTTCTATCTAACTAAAGAGAGAGGTTAGGAGCATGCACTGATACAGTGCATTGCCGCACCCACCTCACGACAAACCAACTCAGGATCCAGATTAGGACCCGAGCGCAGCCTTTCAACGTGTGACACCTCAGCACCACACTAGTTCAGATTGAATGGAACAGTGTGTGGTTTTTTTATGGTGGCTGTAGTGCCAGTTCTGCCACCAACCCCCAAGTTTTTCCCTGCAGGTTGGAGGGCCTACATGCAGGGATGGATGCAGATTAACGTCATACCCAGGGCGGAGCAATTACAGGTGAAGGGCCTTGCTCAAGGGCCCAACAGAGCAGAGTCCCTTTTGGCATTTACAGGATACGAACCGGCAACCTTCAGATTGCCAGTGCAGATCCCTAGCCTCACAGGATCATCCATTATGTACCGTATATACTCGCGGATAAGTTCTCCTGTGGATAAGTCAGGGCTTGATTTTATCGTATAATTTCTGGTATTTTATAATGTCGATTGTCGAATGTGGAAAACTCACGCTATTGGTCCAAGAGATTATGATATGCTAACACCCACCTGAGAGAGTAACCACAGAGTACACTGCCTTTTTTTTTCTTTGTATTGTGCCTATATAACTACACGGTAATATCCAAACTGTTTTGAAGCAAAATTTGCACAGATTTGTGTTATTTGTATCTCACACCCTCATACACCTTTATCGTAAGAGCATCCCTTATCTACGATGGAGCGCTTGATCAGAAGAAAATATGAAGCTAGTTTTAAATTAAATATCGTTGAAGTAGCAAAAGAAACTGATAACTGCGCTGCTGCAACAAAATTCGATGCATCTGAGAAACTGATACAAGATTGGAGGTGGCAAGATGTTAAAAAAAAAAAATAGGTGGCGCATTTTTGAACAAATGTATAAGTTGGGGTCTGATTTTAAATTTTACTTTTGGTTTATAAGTCGCTAAATAGTGCTGCCCCATCCTTTCTGGCCGTATTGCTGGCTCTGTATACATATTTTTACATTGCTTTCAACAGCAATTGTTGGTTGTGCCAAAGTCTAAGATGAAAACAAGGGGTGATGGAATGCTCTGCCAATTAAAATTAGGTTAGCTTCTTCCACTCAAATATTTCAATCAAGACTTAAAACACACTTGCTTTCGAATGCTTTTAACTGTATATGAGTAACTCTGGTATCAATTTTAATTATTAATTTTTTCATATCCATTGTTTTTCTGTAAATTGTTGATCTTCTAATTTGTTCTTTTAACTTATTTGTTTTAGTATTTATATCATTTTTGTCCTTTGTTTACTGATTTATTATTGCTTTTTTTATTTTATTGTACAGCACATTGGTTTACATTTACGGTGTTTTAAAATTATGCTTTATAAATAAATTTTGATTTGATTTACGATTGATTTTCTGACTTATACATGAGTATATACAGTAAGTTATAAGAAACTCTCATTCTAAAGATATTAGGCAAACACTCTAACATTCTAACATTGGCTCTTACAAGTGTCATAGCATGCATGATATCCTTATCATATGATATATAAAAAAAATGATCAAAATGCCAGAGAAAAACCCTAGCAGGTCAGAGGTGCATTTCCCAAAAAGCTGTTTAGCTAAATGACCTATTCTTGTCACAATTTTTCGAATGTTCTGATACTTGATTAGTTAGTACTTCATGAGTATACAGTATATTGAATACTTATATTATGATTATTACATCCCCACTGCCAGTTTGTTTTGTCACTGCCAGTTGACCCCCGTCCATTAACAGCATGACATCCCCTTGTTCGTCTCAAACAGGCACAGAGATTCCCACTACTCAAAATGAAAAAAAGTTCCAAAAGAATAGCTCACTGATACTCATGTTTATTTGACCTATTTTCAATTATACATAATACACTATTTAATTTCTACATTTAGTTTGAAATTAAAATGTACCTATGTATGCTGTAATTTTTACCCCAGAATAAAAGCTGTGTGTTATATTCTGATTTGGCACAAATTAACAAAAGGCAATTCAGGTCTATTTAATTAAATACTTATGATGGATATACAAAATAAAAACTTAAATCCTTAACGTTTTGATGTCTCTGGTTAGAAAACATGAATTCAATGTTGGATTTTTTCAGTTTTCCTTCACAAAATTCATTTTAATTCATTATTCATTTGAATTTAAAAAGCTCAGTTGGATGAATGAGAGAACACTACATTGTTTCTAATTTGTGGAAGCATTTCACCTTTCATAAAGAAGTGGAAAATATACGTATGAGGTTAATCAATATGAGAGCTTTATTGAAGACAGGCATGACAGAACAGTGGCAGATTGATAAGAATTTCTGACCAGCTCATCAAAGACACTTTCTTGTCTAGATTATATAACTAAAACAAGGTAAAAGTCTGAATTAGTGTCAGTTGCCTTAATTTGGGGGTGATCATGGAAAATGTAATAATTTACTTCATGAGGTAGAAGCACATAATAAATGAGATTAGTTGTGGCAGATATTTAAAATATAAAATGTGAGCTTTCATTTAAAATGTTAAAGTCTAAACATCCCCAAATGTAATAGAAATTTGACATTTTTCACTCTCTGATAGAGGTTTTATAGAGAGCTAGAGACCTAATAAAGGATGGAAAATCAAAAATAACATCATATTTGTAATCACTGACTTTGAAATAGTCTAAAACGATACCCCCACATGCTTATATTTTAAATTTGTCATTTTTAGCCTTCTGGGAAAGGCTCTTAGAGGACTAAGGACCACCGGTAAAAATCAAATATAAAAAATATGAGCAAATTTTTGATCAGTAACCTCGAAATAGCATAAAATGACACTCTGTATGCCTATATTACCAATCCCCATTTTATTTTACATTTTGTGAAAAGGAATAACTTTGAGCCCTCATATTTCATTATGGATGAACCCCTGGGGTCAGTTGATGTGGCATGCAGAACTTCAAATCATTCTGATTATTTTTGCTGAAGACCCCTATTGGTTTACTCTTTATCATAAGGGTGTAATTTCCTGCACAAAAATAGAACATAAATGACCTAAAAACTAGGATATTTTTTTATTTTGATCTAGAGGGCCAAAAATAGGGGGAACCTAAAAAAAACAAGATGAGCCAAATGGACATATGTGTGTGTTTTGTCATACTAGTTATTCAGGAGGCATAGGGAAAGAAAATGTGATTTCAAAGTTTTCATAAGTAATTCATCTAAACAATATGTTACTACTAATGAAAATTCTACCAGTCAAGTTAGTACATTTATATTCAGTGCTGTTTACATAGGAATTAGAAATGAGGGAGTTGGGAGGGTCCAGAGCTTCAAAACAGATACACAATAAATGTACAGAGGTTTTGGAAACTATTCAAACCCCTTTACTTTTTTCACATTTTGTTACATTGCGGCCATGTGTTAAAATCATTTAAATTTATTTTTTCCCTACATCACGCTGTAGCGGGTATACATAATAATAAGTATTTGTTTTTTGTCTGTGCTGAGTGCATTTTGTTTTCATCGTCCCATTTACTGTCCGTTATACTGTATGTGCGGCCTTAAATGTTGTCCCCGTAAGTGAAGAGGGGAAGGATGATGGGAAATCGCCTGTTAAACTCACCAGATACATCTGGGACATTCTGTATTTTAAAAAGAGGAGCAAAGGCGAGGGGGAAAGGAGGAGAAAGAGAGAGGAGAGAAATCGAGAGGAGAAAGGAGACAATTTACCCGTTCATTTACAAACTCATCACTGCTGTTTATTACATCACTAGCAGACTACCTGCGCTTCGCAGCGGAGAAGTAGTGTGTTAAAGAAGTTATGAAAAAGAAAAGGAAAAATTTTTAAAATAATGTAACATGATTGTTAATGTAATTGTTTTGTCATTGATATGAGTGTTGTTCTCATATCTATATCTATATAATATATATATATCTATATCTATATTATATATATATATATCTATATCTATATATCAAAATACCCACGCTTGGCAGCAGAGAAGTAAAAGTAAAGTAAAAGAAAAGGAAACATTTTAATAATAACGTAACATGATTCACAATAATTGTTTTGTCATATATATATATATATATATATATATATACATACATACATACATATGTACATACTGTATACTATGGGGTGCCAAACAGGCAAATACATTGATTTTGTGAATATATAAAGTCAGCGTCAGAATATATAAAGTCAAAACTTGAATATATAAAGTTACTGTCGAAATATATAAAGTCAGCGTTGGTATACATAAAGTCAAAACTTTTTTCTGAATATATAAAGTCAGCGCTGGAATATATAAAGTCAAAACTTGAATATATAAAGTCAGCGTCAGAATATATAAAGTGCTGACTTTATATATTCCGACGCTGACTTTATATATTCAAGTTTTGACTTTATTTATTCCGACAGTGACTTTATATAATCAAGGTTTGACTTTATATATTCGGGAATGACTTTATATATAAAACTTTTGACTTTATATAGTTAAATTTAGTCATCATTGCATAACTTTTTCTTTACCATAGAAATTTAAAGACTAAATTCTACTTCCATTCCTAACAAAGATATTTCTGGTGACTAAATAGAACCTACTTATATCCAAATTCGAGCTATTGAGCCGTCGCCTGCCTGCCTGAATAAGTCACCCTCGCTTCGCTCTTACTTTTTTACCGTTCATTTAATCATGGCTAGTGGCGGAAAAATTATAAAATGGAAGGAGGATTACACCGAGTATGGCTTTACCAAAACAATTATTGATGGCGAATCGATTATTCATAAAGCTTCAATTGGTGATCTGTTTTTCTGTGTTAACCTCATATTTTTTCATACTACTTCTCAAACCAAGGGTGTGCGAGGGTAAAATGAATCGTGAAGCGCTGATCAATGTAATCGGTGTACCATGAAACTGTAGAGACAGCGTGTGGATTTTTCTGTGAGTATTTGGTGGCAGCGTCACAAAGTTGCTTCCGTAACACTGCGTGCGTTAGCTGCGGAGCTCAGCTCAGAGCGAAATGAGGTGAATGGGAAGGGAGATGATGACGTGACTCCCCCACCCCCCTAAATTGTCAATCCCTCATAAACACAGTCTCTCGGAATTTGCATAAGCACAGCCCTTTACGTTTAATTTTAACTTAGTTACAAAGTGATCAAAACTCTCGTTTATATCCTTGGTCCTCTCATTAAACTTGTATCCCGCATTATCAGTGGGCATCACAAACACCAGCGGCAGCCTGTCTACAAACTTAATTTAAACTTTAGGTTTACACCTTGCTTTGTTTCCGAAGTAGCAGCACTCATGAATATGGTTGTATATGTCAGTCGTTTGCTTATTATTGTTTCGCTGCCTTCTCAATTATATAATGCATGTTTTCTTCAGCACTTTTTGGAGCTCTTCCTGGTTTTCTACGCACTGCGTTGACAGTCAGTTCACGTGATTACGTGGGAGGCGTGATGATGTCACACGAAACTCCGCCCCCCACGGCTTTCGAACTCAACTCCATTACAGTAAATGGAGAAAAATAGTTTCCATTTATGACCATTACGCGTAGAATTTCGAAATGAAACCTGCCCAACTTGTGTAAGGAAGCTGTAAAGAATGAGCCTGCCAAATTTCAGCCTTCTACCTAAACGGCAAATTGGCGAATTAGTGATGAGTCAGTGAGTCAGTCAGTGAGCGAGTGAGTCAGTGAGTGAGTGAGTGAGTGAGTGAGGGCTTTGCCTTTTATTAGTATAGATTCGTGTTTTACATAGTAATTAGTCACTGGTGTCATTGGGATAGTATTATTTTGCGCGCACATATCTACTTTATTGAATATTTGTTTATCTTTTCCATTTACATTATATCCATGTTTAATTTTACATTCCTGTCTACTGTTTGCTGGTTATTTCGTCGTGTGGGAAAAAAGGTACATCTTGTAAGGTGTACGGCTTATTATTAGAGCAAGAAACAACGCCATACTCAGAACCTCAGAATGACACAGTGAAAATCTGCAAATTTATTAAAATTGGACAAGTATTCAGCTACATACGTTCTTCCGCTACATAAATCCTGGTCAGCGTGAAAAGTAATGCACGTGCATGTGCCTGTTGCCCCACCCAAACTTCTTCCAGAAATATACCTCTTTGAATATGCAAAACAATATAAATAGCTGTTAAGATCAGCGTTCTGTGAAAAGAGAATGGCAAAAGCACAAGGGAAAATAGAAGAATTTCAGAAAATACCAAGTGGAGGCAAGGAAAAACTTACAATTTGTTCGTTTAAACTGTGGTATAAACAACAAAATGAAGTTGATTGAGTGACATAGCGTGTCGAGAAACTCAAAAGCTCAAGTTCACAAATTCGCACAGTGCCCAAAGTAAAAAAGAAGTTGCCAGAAAAGGCGAGTCATAGCCCACCATCTAAGTTTCATATAAAAGTTAATTAGGGTACAGAGAAAAAAAAAAATAGGGAAAAAGCATGAAATGTCAACTTTAATCTCAAAATTTCCACTTTAATCACATAGTTTATTTTGTAATTAAAGTAGAACATCATAAACTTAATCTTAAAATCGTTTAATTTACTAGTTTCTCAAATCACATCGTAACTGTATGCCAAGTTTAGGTTTTATACATCGCGATTTGAGTGTGGAAACGGGCTTACGCAACATTTTTGTGCATACGCACCGTTTATACATGAGGCCCCAGATGAGTGACAACCTGACCACCTCCGATGTTGCTTCCAATATCTGTCCCCTTGGACCCACCTCTTCCTGCCTGGCCGGTACTTAACAGGAAGTGTCGCCATCTTAGCCAGTCAGTGCTGAGACTCGTCCCCTTAGAGATATTCATTTACCAAAAAGCTTTAATTATTTGCCTTGATAAAATACAGGGACGCGTGGTCATCCCCGCTCTATCTTTTGTCTTGTCCTCTTTTACACTATAAAAACAAAAATCACACATTATGTTTCATCATGACTTACCGTTCTTTTCCTCTTATAATATGTGCATAGGACATGCTGTATGTAGCTTGTAACGCTGAGTACTGACTGGCATTGCAACAACTTATCAAAGATATGGGCAATAATGTTCTTTTTTAAAAAAAATACAAGAATACGAGGAAGTAACAATACAAGGAAGACAAAAAAGTTGTGCCAACCATCCGTTTCAGGTTTAGATTGCCGTCCTTTTATTTGTCCGTTATCATTTGTGTTTCATTAGTCATAAACCTCAACAATAGCAGACAGTTCATAATGATGAGATCTTGAAAGCTTTCCTATATACAGCACCAGTACCCTTTTTCTTGATGTGCTTAATCCTATAAAATTGACATAACTGCTTTAATATTCACTGCCACATGATCAAATTTTGGATGGGGAATTGGCTGCTGTCTTCTCAAACCTTGCAACCATTTCTGGATCATTTCTTAAGAAGAACGAGAATTTAAGCCACCGCATTACGGTCTTCTAATCACAGCACAAGGCAACCCCCTGAATTCCCATAGGACTTCACTTTTACTTTCCTCCTACTCAACAAGCACTTTCATTAGAGGTTTATTACCCAGTTAAAGTTTTAGTGCATCTTTAATATTTTAACATTTCATTTCCTCTATATGATATTTAATTAGTTTTTAAATGGCTATAATTGCATTTAATACTCAGGACCAAGAAATTTCAATTCAGCTCTCAGTCCTGACCGTGTCTGATTATTACTTTTTTTTTTTTTTAAGTGCAGTCATGTTTAAAGTTTCTTTTAAAAGTACTAATTATAGTTTCTACCACATTACTGGCCATTTAAACCTACACCTTAACACCAGATTGAAGACTACCTTAGAGGCAGCCTCAAGAGCAGCTCTAATTAAAGTGCATTAGGCTATATAGTTAATTTATAGCATGGACCTATAAAACTGAACTGGTTTCTAATAGTTGCCCTCCAGCTAGCAAAGAATGCTCTGCAGTCTTGTCTCATATCTTCCCCATAATTTATTTAACATTTTACATCCTTTACTGCTTGGTAGTTGATTAAGGTACATATAATTCTCAGAATGTACTTAGAGATATGTATGTTAAAAAAAAAAATACAAAAATATGCCTTACCTGTAATTATTTGGATATACAGTACTTCATGTTGCAGCATTATAGTGTATGTCAAAAAGGGAGACAACTTCAATAATCCACACCTAAGAGCTACAGTATCTTATATTTCCAATGACTACTACAGTACCTTTCAGTTTTACTTTCTCATATCGTGGTGCCCATATAGTGAGTCTAATAAAGGAAGGCCAAAAAAGAAATGCAGCGTTTCTGCTATTTATTCAAATGTAGCTGACAGAGCACATGAAAAATGATACTTAACTATACCCCCCACAATCAGTGACCAAGGGGGACGCCCTATTTGTTGTCCAGTGTTGTGGCCCCAGAACACACTGTAAATGCTCTGCTACCATGTTGCATTGCAAATTGAGACCATCCCGTTGTCACAGTCCCAGAATCCACTGCATACACTTGACTACAGCTATGTTGTACACTGAAATAATTCCAGTGTTATGGCCCTGGAATAAGCCACATGCATCACGCCGTGCATTAAGATGTTTGACAGCACAGGTCCAACCTTCCTTTTTATGTCTCTTCCAGGGAAAGACGTCCCCTGTGACTTCCCTCTTTGCATCTCAAGCCCGCCCCTTGCCGGCTATGTGACTGTGATTGGTCCACTTCTTTTTGCTGGTTGGCTGCTTCATTTGACATATTCAGTAGAACTCTGACATAGTTCAGGTGCACCGTTTCACCAACTCTCTACTAGCCCTTTAAAACATAATCTTTCTGTTGAGTCATTAGAATATTAATGTTTATACACTAATGGCCAAAAGTAAATGAGCATATTTTTAAAATGATGGATGAATGGAATTAGGCCAACACCTAAGTCCTACAGTATTACTCCAAAACCCAGATATTAACAAAACACACCAGAAAGATGTCAAAAAAGATCAAATATATTTAACATCAAATATGTATGTAACGATTTACAAACACAGCAAAGAAAGGTAATGAGGATGAGGAGGAGGAGGAGCATGTGCTAATGACAAATATATAAAACAAATGGCATGAACAACTCCACGCAAATGATATGTACAGTCCTGAAAAAGTATTTACTGTAAGTGATGGGTGTGCAAACAACAGGTAATAGAAGGAAAGATGTGGTGGAATAATCCCCTTTGGTAAACTGCTTCCTGGAAAAATAGATAATGAACACAGTTCTACCACCAAAGTTCAAAGAGTGTATGATCGTCTGAGGTGCATATCCTCATAAATACCAACTGCAGGCAGGAACGGAAAGAATACCCACTTCCATCCCTGTATCCAATCGCCGTGAAAAAACCTCCTCTGCCACGAACATCTAATTCATGAAAGGTTTTTGGTTGCTACTGATGATGACGTTGGTGGAAACTAGAAAAGTCAAAAAGTCCCACCACATCCTTCTCTTCTGGTTTTATATTTACAGTGCCTACAACTATATACTACAATTCCCACAAGCCCCCTCCTCACATCCATGCAAACCTGTTTAAAGACACAGACCCCATATTTATAAACCAGGTATCAGAGCTGGCTAATTTTGTTACTAACATTTAGCAATCGCCCAATAGGACCTACTATACCAAAAGGAAAACCTCCTATATGGCAATGCTACAACACCTATGTGAGCTTGTTGGAGACTTTAAGGAGAGCTCTTTCTGTAGAGAGATACATTCGAAAACCTAACTGGAAAGGATCCAAAAGCCTGTGTTTCTCAAGAAAAATATTCAGCTGTTGCTCAACAACCTTTTCTAAGAATGTTGAGAGAAATGGGAGTTTAGAAATGAGCCCATAATTTATAGGAACGGGAGGATCAAAATTATGTTTTTGTCAGCAAAAGATGAACAATGGCATGTTTAAAAAGGCTAAGGACACAGCCAGACTGCAAAGAGCAATTCATTACCAGGCTGGGGCCAAGAGAGCCAAGAACTCTAAAAATATTGAAACTATTAAAAAATATTGACAAGAATAGGTCATTCAGCCCAAGAAAACTCTTCAAATCGTATCCACCTAATTTCTCCAAAATAACATAAAGTCAACAATTTGAAGGTCCCAAAAGTCCTACTGTCTACCACACTACTTAGTAACTTACTCCATGTGTCTGTGATGAAGAAGGTGAAGAAAACTTTGTAATATTAGTGCATAATTTACATTTTACAAGCTTCCAAGTGTGCCATTGTGTTCTTGTTGAACTTATTTTAAGGTATCACCCTGGATTCACTATACTAATTCCCTTCATATTGTCACTGCTTAATCTGTTTGCTAACTTAAGCGAAATACTAATTTATACTGTATTAGTTAGGTAGATGATGCAATTTAATATTATCAGTGCCCAAGTTGCCAGTTTTGGTGCATCCTAAATTTTGTGCTCTGGCACCTCATGATTTAAACACTACATTAAAAGCAACGTCTATATTGCTGTGTTCCTGAAATAATGTATACACAGATGAGCAGCTGTATAGAACAATGACATAAGTCCATTTTTTAAACAAAATGTGGTTAAACCCAGCATAACAGCAAATGGCTGGTCCCTAGTGGAAATGATTATAATTGTAACTACACTCATCGAATATGCACAGTAAGTTGTTGAAGAAGGCGCTTACAATGTCTAAATGAATTTAAAGTACTCCGCAGAATCTCTTGGGAAGCAGAGAAAGCATATTTAGTTCTTTATCTTTGATCAATGTATGAACAAATGACTTTCCATTATGGGTAATTTTACTGAGAAAGACCTAAAAACTGACACCATAGCTTTTCTTTGGACTTTTTCTTTATTATTTTGTCTGGATGTGGGCAACACTGTCTCACAGGTGTACTTTATGCCTCTAAATGTCCTATTATGTACTTATACTTAATAGTTCCCTCTTCTTACCAGTAAAACTTTCCATTTATTTATTAAAAGCCTTTATCCAAAGCAACTTAAAAGATCAGGTTATATTAAATATACTGTATATGTTGTACAGCTGGAGCAAAGGCAGATTTACTTATTGAATTCAGATTAATTTGTTCCTATTGTAGAGACCATTTTACAGCTTAATAAAAAATACAAAACACTCACAACAGGATGGAGATTAAAAAAAAAAGAACTGTAGCAGTATTGTCTGAATATAACCAAAAAGAGTAAAGCTTACTTTAAATATAAACAGAACACACTATATATCCAACTCGGCTCTACACAATCTAAAGTCATCCTGGGGTCACGATCCCCAAAACATGCCATACTCTCAGTACTATAGAAATTGTACACACACACTGAAGTCATCCTGGTGTTACAGCCCCGAAACACACCACTCTGACTTCCGCTTCAATGCATATGCAGAGAACATTCCATAACCTCCCAGCAACACACAACGTGAAGAGTTGGTCTAACAACCTGGGGAGGCCTACCTTCTGCGGCTTCAGCACCTCTTTTGCATGAGGAGTCCACTCCTGGATGGATTTATAATCATGATTGGTCCATTACCATTGGCAACTCATTTGTATATTCAACAGTCCTCTGATGTGTCATATGCATTGTTCCTCCCACGTTTTTGTTTTGCAGCTCAGCTGGTAATTAGCCTCGGCAAATTGCCAGGTTGTTAAAATATAAAATATGGAAGCTTATTATACACACTTGTCCAAAGTCCTCTTTTCAGATGAAAGTAAATTTTGCATTTCATTTGGAAATCAAGGTCCCAGAATCTGGAGGAAAAGTGGAGAGGCACAGAACCTAAGTTGCTTGAGGTCCAGTGTGAAGTTTTCACAGTCAGTGATGATTTTAAAGCCATGTCATCTGCTGGTGTTGGGCCACTGTGTTTTATCAAGTCCAAAGTCAGCACATCCATCTACCAGGAAATTTTAGAGCACTTCGTGCTTCCCTCGGCTGACAAGCTTTATGGAGACGCTGATTTCATTTTCCAGCGGGACTTGGCACCTGCTCACACTGTCAAAAGTACCAATACCTGATTTAATGACCGTAGTATCACTGTGCTTGTTTGGCCAGCAAACTCATCTGACCTAAACCCCATAGAGAATCTATGGGGTATTGTCAAGAAGAAGATGAGACACACCAGACACAACATCCATCCTGGGTTTCCATAACATCTCAGCAGTGCCACAGGCTGATCGCCTCCATGCCACGCCATATTGATGCAGTAATTCATGCAAAAGGAGCTACAACCAAGTACTGAGTGCGTACATGGACATACTTTTCAGTAGGCCAACATTTCTGTATTAAAAATCTCTTTTTTATTGGTCTAATATTCTAATTTTCTAAGATACTGAATTTCATTACCTGGAGGCCATAATCAACAAAATGAAAAAAAAATAAACGCTTAAAATATATCACTCTGCATGTAATAAATCTATATAATATAGGAGTTTTATTCTTTGAATTTAATTACTGAAATAAATTAACTTTTCAATGTTATTCTAACTAGGGGGATTCCCCCTGCTCACTTCGCTCGCCAACCCACCCGGCCTGCGCTAGGTGGCAGCCACTTCGCGTCTCTGCCACTCACATTGTGAAGAGGGGGCTGAACGCACCCCAAGGAGATACAGTCACTCCTCTGTAACCCCCTCTTAAATGGTGATACAATGGGAAAGAAATTGTTTTTCTTTTTTTACCTCCTCTTTGCTCGATCTGCATCTGGCGCAGTGCTTCAAACATTTAAAAACATATAATGCAGCTGTCCTACTGTTTGCCTTTTATTTCCGACTCCGGGTGTGGTTAAATCTTTTGGCACAAAGTCTCGTCTCGCAGGACGTGAGTTCTTGATATTTTTTAGTTTATAATTTAAAAATGGAATAAAAATCTGAAAATCTAATAACATCACATTAAAGTTCAATAAATCCTGAAATGAGTGATACCAAACACTGCGGTTAGCTGGCGCCCTGCCTGGGGCTTGTTTCCTGCCTTGCGAACTGTGTTGACCAGGATTGGCTCCAGCAGACTCCCGTGACCCTGTAGTTAGGATATAGCAGATTGCATAATGGATGGATGGATGATACCAAACATATATGTAGGTTTTAAAATAAACCTGATTTAAAGCGTGACAAAGAACATGGCATAAAAAGTCACGTAAAATCGTTGCACAAAATTGTTGCACTTTTAGGCTTAGGATATATATTATATTTTTTATATATATATATAATTCAATTATATATGCAGTGGGCTGGCACCCTGCCCTGGGTTTGTTTCCTGCCTTGCACCCTTAGTTGGCTGGGATTGGCTCCAGCAGATCCCCGTGACCCTGTAGTGAGGATATAGTTGGATAATGGATGGACATAAATATATATATATATATATATATACACACACATACACTAGTAAAATACCCGTGCTTCGCAGCGGAGAAGTAGTGTGTTGTAGAAGTTATGGAAAAAAAGGTAACATTTTTAAAATAACATAACATGATTGTCAACGTATTTGTCGTAGGCTTATTTTAGTATTGAGAATGATGAGTATAATTGTAAATGTTGCATATGAGAATTACACATTTTTAGGATGTAAGGATCTCTTTGTAAACAACGCTTGCAGTTCTGCCCTCAGGATGTAAAATGTCTGCTGAGCTTACTCTTGAGCATGCAACATACAGTTGGCCATGTGAGAACCAATCTTGTGTCAAGTCAATGCCGACCTTTTTTAGAGTCTGGCCCTGTGACTCATTTATTGTCAAAGCGAAGCAGACCCTTACTAGAAATTGGAGGCGTTTGAACTGAATTGGGAGGTCAGATATCATGAGAGGGATGCGAGAAATAAATACAGTCGTCTCTGGGCCTGTTTCAGTGAAGACAGTTGCCTCAATGAGGTTCTTGTGCAGAGATTCGATCTAAAGCCTGGTGCCATTACAAAGTTTTGGTGGTTGTAAGTTTCATAGTAAAGCAGTGGAGTAAACGAAAAGGCAGGAGTCACCAGCAGGCAGACGTGAAGCAAGGCGAACAATAACAGGTTTGAAGCGGTGGAGTAAAGAAGAAGGTAGCAGTGAGCATGAACAGCTGAGGACAGTAAGGTAGCGAGTGAGGAGGCACATGAGCACGGGATGTCGTTAATGTATATAGGCAGGGAGCCAATCATGTGGTAGATGTGTGGACACCAGCCATGTGGAAAAAGGAAGGGGGACTGGGGGTGGCCCTTGTGTGTGAAATAAATTCTCTTTTAATGGAAACTGCCAAAAGGAGAGCTCAGTTACTAAACTTCCTTATGGCGTAATGGTGAGAACCGCCATAAAGAAGACGTTATTTTCAAAAGTTCATTACGGGGCACAACACGAAATGAAACATAGTTAATGTTTGTAAGTACAGAGTAAAGGATGAGCATGGGAAAATTGGAAGTAGCAGAAATAGTAAGGAAAGGTTTTCCCTATCTATATACAGTTTAGGGGGTACACCCGTTCCCCCCCTTGGGTGTTGTAATAGGACATGAAACATACCTAACTTTTATAAGTACACTGCAAGGAATACCACACAAAATTTCAGTTTCCCACATATATGGAAAGTGGGAGAATTAGTGAGGAGTCAGTGAGGGCTTTGGCTTTTATATGTGTAGATAGCAAAATACCCGCGCTTTGCAGCAGAGAAGTAGTGTGTTAAAGAAGTTATGAAAAAGAAAAGGAAACATTTTAAAAATAACATAACCAGGGGTAAAGCAAGGAAGACTCCTTAATAAGGAAGGGGTGCCTGCTAACCTAAAAGGGATATTTGGAGCTGACGGCTTTACTTGTCTGTTGTGGACGGGGCGTCTGCCATGGATGGACACTAACACAGAGTCACTCGGGTGAGATGGACTTCATTCTTTAATAAAGGAACTGTCGACGAGCCGGTGAGACCGCTTCTTTACATGTAAATTGACATGAAACACATAATATTCTATATGGTGTTCCACAAGGCTCTATCCTGGGTCCGCTGCTCTTCTCAATCTACATGCTTCCGTTAGGTCAGATTATCTTAGGTTACAACGTAAGCTACCACAGCTATGCTGATGACACACAGCTGTACTTATCAATAGCACCTGATGACTCCGACTCTCTCGATTCACTAACACAATGTCTTACTGGTATTTCTGAATGGATGAATAGTAATTTTCTCAAACTAAATATAGAAAAACTGAAATTTTAGTAATTGGCAATAATGGATTCAATGAGGTTATCAGAAATAAACTTGATGCTTTAGGATTAAAAGTTAAGACGGAAGTAAAAAACTTAGGGGTAACTGTTGACTGTAATCTGAATTTTAAATCGCATATTCATCAGACCACTAGGACAGCATTTTTCACTTAAGAAACATAGCAAAAGTTAGACCTCTTATATCATTGAAAGATGCTGAGAAATTAATTCACGCTTTTGTTTTCAGTAGACTAGATTACTGTAACGCACTCCTCTCAGGACTACCCAAAAAAGACATAAATCACTTGCAACGAGTGCAGAATGCAGCTGCTAGAATCCTAACTAGGAAAAGAAAATCCGAACGCATTTCTCCAGTTTTAATGTCACTACACTGGTTACCTGTGTCACTCAGGATTGACTTTAAAATACTGCTTATGGTTTATAAAGCCTTCAATAATCTCGCTCCATCTTATACTGTATATCGGAATGTCTGACACCCTATATTCCAAATCGTAATCTTAGATCATCAAATGTGTGTCTCCTTACAATTCCAAAAGCTAAACTTAAAAGAAGTGGTGAGGCGGCCTTCTGCTGTTATGCACCTAAAATCTGGAATAGCCTGCCAATAGGAATTCGCTAGGCAAATACAATAGAGCACTTTAAAAAACTGCTGAAAACACATTACTTTAACATGGCCTCCTCATAACTTCACTTTAATTTAATACTGATACTCTGTATGTTCAATTCATCATAATAATTATTCATAGTGGCTCCAAAATCCGTACTGACCCCAACTCTCTCTTCTGTTTCTTTTTCCGGTTTCTTTGTGGTGGCGGCCTGCGCCACCACCACCTACTCAAAGCATCATGATGCACCAGCATTGATGGACTGAAAGCCAGAAGTCTACGTGACCATCATCATCAAGTCCTTTGATGAAAACCCTAAATACAAAGAGGACTGTTTGATTTATGTTAGGTAGATTGCCCAGAGGGGGCTGGGTGGTCTCTTGGTCTGGAATCCTACAGATTTTATTTTTTTTCTCCAGCCTTTGGAGTTTTATTTTTTTTGTTTTTTCTGTCCACCCTGGCCATCGGACCTTACTTATTCTATGTTAATTAATGTTGACTTATGTTTATTTTTTATTGTTGTGTCTTCTATTTTTCTATTCTTCATTTTGTAAAGCACTTTGAGCTACATTTTATTGTATGAAAATGTGCTATATAAATAAATGTTGTTGTTTTTGGTTGTTGTAAATTAAGTAAACATGTCCGCGGTGCACATCAGGATTGGTCATCGGATTCACTGCAGACTTCACAGGCCATGTGATTATAAACTTTTAAAAGAAAGTTCAGATAAAGGACTGTGGAACGTGTGGGGATTGTGTGTGTCTGGGTGTCTAATTTATATGTGTATATAGTTGTAATATAGGTTAAGTACATGTGAATATATTTGCGCTGTTTAAAAAATAAGATATTCTTTCCGTTTCTTTACCTTGCTTTCTTGCATTCTTTCGTTTTCGGCAGCGTCTCTATGAAGTTGTGGATTTGCCTACCAATATAATAAAGGAACTGTCGCCGAGCCGGTGAGATCGCTTCTTTACATGTAAATTAAGTAAACGCATCCGCGGCACACATCAGGATTGGTCGCCAGATTCACTGCAGACTTCCCAGGCCGTGTAATTATAAATTTTTAAAAGAAAGTTCAGATAAAGGACTGGGGAACGTGTGGGGATTGTGTGTGTCTGGGTGTCTAATTTATATGTGTATATAGTTGTAATATAGGTTAAGTAAATGTGAATATATTTGAGCCATTTATAAATAAGAGATTAGTGCTGCTGACGGATGGCCTTAAATGGACAGGCAGTCAATTACGTGGGAGGCATGGGTATGGAGGACGCAACTCCGCCTCACATGGCGACCGAGCTGCAGGCTATGGCTGTATTTATGTACGTAAGTAGTATTCAGTTATGACCGTTACGCGTAGAATTTCCAAATGAAACCTGCTTAACTTTTGTAAGTAACCTGTAAGGAATGAGCCTGCCAAATTTCAGCCTTCTACCTACATGGGAAGTTGTAGAATTAGTCAGCGAGGGCTTTGCCTTTTATTATTATATTATAAGTATATATGCATATACACACACATACAGGGTGGTCCAGATATAATTTTGCAACTCTTAATGCAATGCAGGAAAACAATACAATTTCAGGTGATTGGTGCTACCAGTCCGGTCTAACATTTAGTTGATTTGGGACATCGTGCACCTATGCACTGCAGGCGGTCCAAATTTATATATATATATATATACACTGTAATAAGTAGAGACGAGAGGCATGGAAAGGTTTGGGGCAGCCACCCGTTTAATGCGGTTTCCTGGCTGCAAAAGTATTTGAGGCATTGTATAACAGTTTACACAACAGAGTCCAAAACAGAACTGCCTGCCAGAGCAAAGGCAGTGGGCTTTATAGTCCAGAGGGCGGAAGTGACATCATCCTTGGGGCCGGAACCGGAAGTGACCTTATCCTTGGGGCCGGAACCGCAAGTGATGTGTCCTTCCTGGAAATGGCGGCTCCTGGTGGGATTTCCCGGGTAAGACCTGCAGAGAACTCAGAAAGAGCGTCAGCGTACCCCGCTCCCCCCTGGGCAGATGTATAATCAGTATTTTCTAAGCCCTTCAGCTGCCCCCCATGCACACGTGTGTGACAACACATATACCTTGTATACATATATACATATACACAGAGAGAGAGATTTATTGAGATGCACCTGTAGCTCAATATTCTTCATATAAAGGCCGATAATATGAGTACCAATTGCTGTTGTGAACAGTTTGTGTTACCATCAAGAATTATGATGGTGATCACTGTTAAAGAACAGTGGTTTGGTATCTAACTTTATGCATTGGCCTGGAATCAGCTTTATGTTTGGAACTTAGGTGCGTGTTGCTCTTTCCCTTCATTAATAGGCCAGCTGTGGCATTTTGGAGTGAACCGTTAATAGAGGGTGATGTGAGACTTACTATTTCAGCCTGTCTATCTATCTATAGACCAGTGCCTGAGCTAATATGCCACACTTTTGTCTGCAAATGAAAGTCTTTGTTGTATGATATGACAATGGTCAATGTAGTACTAGAATTGTAGAGTTCACCTTTGCCTGAAGATGAAGGTCCCCAAAAGCCCCAATCAGGTAGCCAGTAAAAGGTGTCATTTTGCTTCACTTCTCTTTGCATCTATAATGTGAATGTGTAATAGGTCAGGAGGACATCAGCAATCCCCCAGTCACGTTATTTCCAAGTAAAGGGGGCTACCAGTTTATTTCTATTTTATTAATGGTATCTTGAACTGGACTCAGAGAATTTGCAAATACAATATCTGCCTCCGGTCATTAGAGAATTAGTTATCTCCGTAATGTTAGAGAAGAACTAGAAACTCGGTTAAAAGCAGAGCTCTCATGACATAAGAAGCAAGATTTTTTAATGTTTTGGAAATTGCCTATTTCTTTAATTGCACATTTTCTCTGCTTTTCTATTTTCATTTAATATCTGAATTCAATCAGGGGAAAAAGCTGTATCAATAAGAATTACCAGAATAGAGTGCCGTAAGTTTTGAAATACTAGGACTGTGTTGTGAGTTATAGATCTTAACGTTATAAGCAAGCATAAAATTAAACCTCTTAAATAGTTTTTGATCCACGTAAATTGCATTTGCTGACACTATATTTCATCCTGGGCAGATTCCAGGTACATAAAGTATTTGAATTCAAGTAACAGCTTCTTAAGAGTTGATTTGATTAGTGAGATATCACTCTTTCTTGTTTTTACTACCTGCATACTTCTAAAATCTCATTCAGCTTTTCCCAAGAGGTGTTTCTGTTAATGGAGGGCATTATTGGCTTTTAACAACTGCTTTTTTAGAGTCTACATAGTTCGATAATGTGTTCTAAAAAGACTTTCTTCATCAACATAATGGCCTGTAATGTATGTAGGCACATCCACTATATTTTTTATCTTATTAAATCTGGCACTCAGACAAAAGTCAAGCAATCATATATTGCCTGTGGTAAAAAGCCTGAAAGAGAAAGATTTAAAAATGAAGGGTAGAAGCAATTCAATGAGAGTCTTACTAGACATGAAAGCATCTAAAAAAATGTAGTTCTAGCCTTATCCACCATTAAGGCACACCGATTCATATTTATAAGGTTTTAAATGTGTTTTTTTTCCAGCTTTTCTTGTTAACATCCCTTTAGAAATAAACAGCTACTTTCAGTTGATAGTGATATCAAAAGTAGAGGTTGTCACTGATGTTAAAATACACTGGATTCAATTTTTAAAGCAAAAACAACTGCTGAAATCTGTTAACCTCTCACTGCCTGAACAGTGCACCGCATACATTTACAAATAATGTACAGTACATGGTCTTCATAGCACTTAATGGTAATATGTAGTCTGTGAATTTCATGAGAAAATAAAATATACATTTTGCTTATATAAGCCTCTCACACAAATTCTCTTACAGGCTGCAGCAAAGCACAAGTTTGAATTTCTCTCCCTGAAAATAAACTGCAAAAATTTTACCTGTCAGTAGAGGGCCTTAGAGCCAGTACTGGGTCTTGTGGGAGGGCTGCCTGTACTCACTGTTGATGTCATATAATGCAAAGACAAGTATGTAATAAATATCTTGCAAAGGCTATACACAAGAGAAAATCTACATTGTAAACTTTAAATAACAGCAACTTAGCTGAAAAAAATGAGCCAAGTTCCTAGTCAATCAAATAACTATCTAGTAGGGGATGTGGGACCAGAAAATGAAAGTGAGTTGTGCTGCTGACTTCTCTTTTAACAAATTCCAATTTGCCAGGTGTCACAGCTATTTGAGCACATGCCTTGCTCATTTTGTACATTTTTTAAATGATTTGCACTCATTGGACAGCTTATGCTGTCCACAGAGTGGATTCATAAAATATTCAGACCCCATCATTTTCAGCACACTTTATTGTGTTGTAGATTTAATTTTAAACTGATAAATTTTGCACCACTCATAATAACAAAGTGAAACCATATTTTCAGAAACATTTGTAAATTTATTAAAAATCAAAAACTGATCTCTCTTATTTAAATACAGTAAGTATTCAGACTTCATTCAGTGGCTTGTGGAAGCCCCACTGGCAGAAATGACAGCTTCAAGTGTTCTTGGGGTAAGTCTCTACATGCTTTGCACACCTGGATTTGGGAGGTTTATCCCATTCTTCTGAAATCTTTCATTTATATTAGTATTTAGATCCTTAAGTTACTGCTTTGTTGAATACCCTTTGACAGCAATGACATCTATGGTCTCCTTGGGTAAGGTTCTACAAGCTCTCAAGCTCTGTTACATTGGATGGGAAGTATCTATAAACGGCCATTTCCAGGTCCCACCACTGATGTTCTATTTGGTTTAAGTCTTGGCTTTGGCTGGACCACTCAAAGATGGCCAGAGACTTGTCCTGAAACCACTCCATGGTATATGCTTTGGGTCACAATTGAACTAAAATGTGAACCGTTGCCCCAGTCTGAGGTCACAAGCAATTAGTAGCCCCTCTAAAAGCTCGATTTGGGCAGTTTATCAATTTCTTCTCATTTATATTAGTATTTAGGCCCTTAAATCGGTACTTGTGATAAATTTGGCATTTTTACTCCTCATTCGACATTCAGTAACCCATAATGACAAAGTGAAAACTTTTTAAAAAAAAAGTCTGTAAATTTATTAAAAATCAAAAACTGAAACCTCTCATCCCCATAAGTATTCAGACACTTCGCTGTGGCACTTCAAAATGTGCTCAGGTGCATTATGTTTGCATTAATTCTCCTTAAAATGTGTCTAAAACTTGATTTGAGTACACCAGTGGCAAATTGAATTAACTGGACATTTACCTAAAAAATCCATGAAGTCTATGGAACTCTCTATGGACCTCCGTGATGAAAATGTTTTGAGGCATAGATCAGAGAAAGGGCGTTAAACCATTTCTAAAGCTTTGGGTGTTTCCAGGGATATAATGGCCTCAATAACGTTGCAATGGAAGAAGTTTGGAACCACCAGGACTTTCCCTAGAGTTGCCTGTCTGGTTAAAATGAGTAATCTGCCAAGTAGGGCCTTAGTCATGTAGTAATCCAAGAGCCCAGTGGTCACTAGTAGTTATACAGATAGATACCATCACATGGATGATTGACAACCTTAAGCCCCACCCCCAAATATGATTGATGACTTTAAGCCCTGCCCCAAAATATGAAAATATGATTTATGAAAATATGCAAAATATGATTTATGAAAATATAGTTTGTTAATATAATTTATGGAAATATGAAAATATATTTAATGTTAATATGATTTATAAGCTATAAACTTATGACACTAGATTCAAAATTAATATTAAGAAATTAAATATACACTTATCTTTCCTGCATAGCCATATCTTTCTAAAACGCTATAAGATATTCACTCCCCCGCTCTTAGTTATAAGCTCACAACACATGGCTTTATTTTCTAATATTAAGAAATTAAATATACACATATTTCCTGCATAGCCATAACTTTCTAAAAACTCACGACAGGCAGCTTCATTTTATAAACACTAGATTCAAAACTAATAGTAAGTAAATAAATATACGTTTATCTTGCCGGTAATACATAGCTACGTATATGTTCAACTTTATAAAATATTCACCGATTTAAAACAATTAAGATTCACAGATGTTCCAGCAAATTTAATTATATCCCCAACAGGAATTCGCCAAGCCGAATGTCCCTGTTGTGTTAACAATATGATCGTTCAGACCAGGTCTCGTTACACTTTAATTTAATTTACTTGCCGTACCAAGGTGGCGCCTAGAAGTCAGCGCCTTTCTGTTTTCATGATAATAAGTCCTTGTTATCATGCTATTTATCTAAAAACGCTTACCTGCGGTTTTACGCTTCATCAATAAGATTCACAGACGTTGCAGCAATTACATCCCTACAGGAAGTCAGTGACTTTTTGTTTTCATGATAATAAGTCCTTGTGTTCATGTTATCAACCTAAACAATTAAGAAAAGTCTTAATCTGATTTTTACTAAAATTCTTAACATGCTTTTCAGCATTGGCTCTGCTTACTTAATCACAAGACCGCTTTTTTAAAAAAGCGATAAATGTCAAAAAGACTTTTTCTACTTTGAGCCGCTCTGTGAACAATATTATTAGATGAAATGTCTTCCACTAATGACTCTCTCTTATATACCAAAACGCACAATGAACTTTAAAAGCTCACAAGAAAAGTTATTAAAAACTTCTGAGTTGAGTACAATGCCCAGCGGTTTCTCGCTATCTATGGTACTTGATAAAAAGTTATTTCAGCATTGTCTTTAAAAACCCAAATGATAGCGCAAAATCATATGCCAGGAGGGAGTGGCGGGGTACTAACCTTTCTCTCTTTATTTTCCACAGAAAGAAAGGCGCTCTGCCGCCATGAATCTGCCTGCACCACTACCCGCACTACGTTACTTCCGCCCTTCCTCAGTATTCAACCCATGACGTCCGCAATCCCACCATTCAACTCAGCTCCTACCCAGCATACCCCTGTTCTTCCGGTCCCTCCTCCATAAATATTCCTCCTATGCCATCTTTTGGCAGTCAAGAACTGACGTGCTGTTCTGTTTGACCGTTGTGGATGTATTTTTGCAACAAATCTATATTTCTACAGTATACGGGGCTGGAAACCCCAAACCTTTATGATTGTTTCTTGTCTTTTTTTACAGTGGCGTAGCCGGCAGGATAGTGAAGTCTGAACATATCTGAAGGACAGGACCTAAACAGTGTGCTGCAAGGTATGGCAGCGCAAATACAGTCCCTTCAACTTGAGCAGGCTGCAACAAAGCGGGAATTGGAAAACACCAAGGCAAGATTGGACACCGCAGAGACGGTGACTGAGGCGGACGATATTGTAATCTTACCTCAGTATATTTGAGAGGACGGCCACCCGGAACCAGTGGCAGCGGACCGAGTGGGTGTCCATCCTCGCACCGTACCTAAAAGGTCCCGTGCAGTGGGCTTATTACGACCTCCCCGAGGAGGAGGCCGCGAATTATGACCTCCTGAAGGCGGAGATCCTGGGGCGCTACGGCATCACGTCGGACCAGCAGTAGAGTGAGTGGCGTAACTGGCAATTTGACCCCGATCGGCCGGCAAGAGCCCAGGCCTTTGAATTCTGGGGTAAGATGGGGCGCTGGTTACGGCCCGAAGGTCCCCAAGCCCGGGAGGTAGTATAAACAGTGGCGTGTGAGGGGCTAGTAAACGCCATGCCTAGTTACCTCACCCAGCAGGTCCGGCGCCACCCTTTTAAAGATATGATGGGTCTACTGGACGTCTTGGAGCATCAGCTCGCGGTTCACCGAACCGGGGGGTCGGAAAGGTCAGCTCACGGGGCCCGACAGGGTCGTGCAGTCACCTCCAAGCCCACTCGCCGCTCTGCGGAAGCCCCAACGAAACCCAGAGAAAAGCCGGCCTCTCCGCACTGTTCGAAGTGCGGCGAGGCCAGGCATCTGTTGCCAGCCTGTCCACTAAACGTCGAACCCATGGACTGCACTTGGGCTACTGCAGAAAGGTACTGTGCTCTGTCGCACCCTCTGGCTATCCCAAATATGGGAGTGGTATTGGTAAATGGGTATTCGGTTGTGGCTCTTTGATTCCGGCAGCAACATAACTATTGTAGCTCGCCGTTATGTTTTACCGCGACAGTGGCTAAAAGATAAATTACAAGTGACTTGCGTACATGGTGCGACCAGATTATATCGTTACGCTAAGTGTTACATCACATGGAAAGGGGACTCAAGTTGCTTGTCAGTTGCCCTATTACCTGAGCCCCCTTTTCCAGTGATTTTGGGACACGACTGGTCATATAAAAGCAGTGGTAAAACAAAAACCACTCCTGGGGCCTCGTTGGGTCTGGTTATGGATGGGCGGGGCACCCTCCCCGCGGCTCCCACGCCATGCACTCAGGCAGACGATGATGATGTAGCGAGTCAGGGGAAAGAAACTCAGGTGACGGACCCTGACCCGGAAGGTCCACGCCTGCATCATTAAAAAGGGAACAGTGGAATGATGATTCCCTGAAGTTTGCCCGAAATGCTATCGTTTTCCCCGACAGCCGCCCGGCTGATAGTTCCATGCCACGGGAGCCCTACTTTGTCTTAGAAAATAATCTGTTGTATCGAGTCGCGACACATGAGGGCGAGGTACGGAAGTTGTTGTTAGTACCGCGTACCTTCCAGCAGGAGGTTTGCTAACTAGCACATGCCCAGCTCCTAGGCGCCCATCTCGGGGCCGAGAAAACCCTAGAGAGAATAAAACTCAGTTTTTATTCGTCCGGAATTAATGAGGAGGTTCGACGTTTCTGTCAGTCCTGTCCGTAATGTCAGACCCGTCAGATTCCTAGGAGGGACCGCGCTCCTCTCGTTCCAATACCCCTGATTGATGTTCCCTTTGACAGGATAGGGGTAGACCTTGTAGGACCCATGGAGGCCTCAAACCGTGGCCACAAATATATATTGGTCATGGTCGATTACGCGACTCGGTATCCAGAGGCGGTTCTGCTGAGCTCTGCTAGCACTAAGAACATCGCACAGTAATTGGTCAACCTATTTTCTAGGGTGGGTATACCCAAGGAAGTCCTTACAGACCAGGGTACACCCTTTACCTCAGATACGTTCAGGGAAGTTGCCAAGTTACTCCGTGTTAAGCACCTGAAGACATCTGTCTATCACCCGCAAACAGACAGATTGGTAGAATGCTTCAATCAGACTCTCAAACAGATGCTGCGCAAGGTAGTCAGCACAGACGGTAGGAACTGGGATCAGCTCTTGCCTCTGGTGCTTTTTGCTTATCAGGAGGTACCCCAAGCCTCTACGGGTTTCTCCCATTTTGAGTTATTATACGGACGCCAACCTCGGGGGCTTTTGGATATAGTAAAAGAAGGATGGGAAGCTGAGGCTCTACCCTCCGTGAGTGTATTAGAGTATGTCGTGCAGACTCAACAAAATTAGACCCCTCCTAAAAGATCACATGACCTGTGCGCAAGTAGCGCAAGCACGGTGTTATAACCAGAAATCGACTCTCCGGGAATTCCATCCTGAAATCGAGCGATGGTGCTCGTTCCCACCTCCCACTCCAAACTGTTGGCCCATTGGCAAGGGCCATACGAGGTTAAGGAAAGAAAGGGACTCGTCGATTATTTGGTAAGACAACCGAATCGTCGACCAAGCGAGAGGGTTTACCACGTAAATTTGTTAAAACCTTGCAAGGACCGGGGACGAAGCTCCTGACCCTGGTAGATCCCTCTCCCTTTTTGCTTGCACTCCGGCCCTTAACCTCGGACCAGACCTAACGCCCCTACAGCGACAGGAGCTACAACAAACGATCCTGTCCGTCCCTGAAGTGGTGAGCGAGTCACTGGGCCGTACTTCGCTAATTGAACATGACATCATCACAGAACCCGGCATGGTAGTCAGGGAGAGACCCTATAGCCTCCCGGAAGCAAAACGCGCCGAGGTGGAACTTGAAGTCCAACGCATGTTGGACATGGATATTATCGAAGAAAGCCATAGTCCCTGGTCCAGTCCTATCGTTCTGGTTTCTAAGCCGGATGGCTCTTGGAGATTCTGTAACGACTTTAGGCGTCTTAACCAGGTCTCCAAATTCGATGCCTATCCAATGCTCAGGGTGGATGACCTCATTGAACGATTGGGTATGGCTCGATACTTGACTACCTTAGACATGACCAAAGGGTACTGGCAAATTCCCTTAACAGCATCTGCCAAAGAGAAAACGGCCTTCAGTACCCCTAGTGGACATTGGCAATACAAGGTCCTCCCATTTGGGCTGCACGGGGCACCAGCGACCTTCCAACGTCTGGTAGACAGAGTGCTAAAGCCCCATCAGTCCTATTGTGCTGCCTATCTGGATGACGTAGTCATCTATTCCGGCACCTGGAAGGAACATCTATTGCAGGTATTCGCTGTCCTCGCGACACTAGCGAAGGCTGGTCTCCGCATAAATCCTCGTGTTTTTTCAGCTTGAAGGAGGCCAAGTATTTAGGCTACCTAGTGGGACAAGGACAGGTGAAACCTTAATGTTCCAAAGTAAAGGACATCCTGGAATGGCCCCGTCCGAATACCAAGAGACAGGTGCAGGCTTTCTTAGGGCTAGTGGGGTACTACCGCTGGTTCGTGCCCCATTTCTCTGAAAGGGCAGCACCCTTGACTAACTTGACAAAGAAGGGTGCTCCCTTATACGTGATATGGAATGACCAGGCGGAACGAGCATTTAGTGACTTACAGAAGGCCCTAACCTCGGCTCCAATACTAAAACTAGAGAAATATTTTTCTCTCCCTTTTATTCTCCAGACCGATGCTTCGGACACTGGCCTAGGCGCCATGCTGAGCCAAAGCATCAACGGCGTCGAGCACCCCGTGATGTACTTGAGCCGGAAACTGCTGGACCGGGAGACCAGGTATGCGGTAGTGGAGAGGGAGGCCTTGGCCATTAAGTGGGCGGTGACTCATCTACGATATTACCTGTGGGGTCGGGAGTTCACTCTGGTGACTGATCACGCTGCTCTTCAGTGAATGGCACTGCATAAGGAGTCGAATCCCCGGGTCACCAGGTGGTTTCTGGACCTCAGCCCTACAAGTTCACCGTCACTTATCGTCGGGGCAACCTTCAGGCCAATGCGGACGGACCCAAATGATATCGCAAAATTATATGCCAGGAGGGAGTGGCGGGGTACTAACCTTTCTCTCTTTATTTTCCACAGAAAAAAGACGACCGAAATGAATCTGCCTGCACCACCACCCGCACTACGTTACTTCCGCCCTTCCTCAGTATTCAACCCATGACGTCAGCAATCTCACCATTCAACTCCGCTACTACCCAGCATACCCCTCTTCTTCCGGTCCCTCCTCCATAAATGTTCCTCCTCCGCCATCTTTGGGCGGTCAAGAACTGACGTGCTGTTATGTTTGACCGTTGTGGATGTATTTTTGCAACAAATCTATATTTCTACAGTATATGGGGCCGGAAACCTCAAACCTTTATGATTGTTTCTTGTCTTTTTTTACAAGCTATAAATGTCAAAAAGACTTTTTACATTCAACTGATCTGAAAACAAAGTTATTAGATGGTCTACAGTACTTCCTACTAATGAATCTCTCTTATATACCAAAATACACCATGATCTTTTAAAAACTTCTGCGTTGAGCACAACGCTCAGCTGTCTATGGTACTTGATAAAAAGTACAAACTCAGACCATTAAACAGGGTTTGTAAATAAAGAATATAAGGTGCCTTTAAAACTCATAAGACCCTGCTCTTTGTTAAATCGTTAATTGGATAAATGTCAAAGCCTTTTTACATTCAGCTGCTCTGTGAACAATATTATTAGATGAAATATTTTCCACTAACGACTCTCTCTTATATACCAAAATGCACAATGAACTTTAAGAGCACAAAAGAGAAGTTATTAAAAACCTCCGCGTTGAGCACAGAGGTTTCTTGTTGTCTATGGTACTTTATGTATTTTAGCCGCGTTAATCGTGTAAATGTCAAAATTGATCTCGTTTCATATGGTTTGCATGTACCCCCATTTGTATCAACTTTAAAATACACGTGGCGATCTAAGAAACGGCTCCACATATAAAATGTCTGCTTTTGGCACGATGATCTCTCGGTAAAACATAACAGGGGCGCTTTTTCCTGTTGCCTATATGTTACCCGTACAGCCGTGAGCATTCGAATGAGGCTACTTTCCTGCTACAAAGGGCCTTGGGCCCTTTGAGGAGGAACATCAGCAACTCCACACCTATGAGCTTTCTCCCAAACATCCAGGGAGTTTCGCTCCACCCTTCCAAGGCGGTACAGAGCATGCCTCGGCTACATAAAGCGCTTTGCTTCACTGTTTAACAACACGCTAACTTTTCCAGCATTCCAAGTTTCTCTGTGATCTTTTTAGAAGGTAGGCCATTTCGCTTTTCTTCCACAATGGCAGACAACGGAAAAAATACTTTTGTGATTGTTGGTAAGTGTAGATTATCAATATATGTGCTGTTAATGATTGTGTCTCTCTTCAAACTGATGAAATGTTATTCTTTTATAAATCCGTTTTCAAATCAGATAGTTCCAGCGACGAACAGCAATCTCCAAGCCACCTCTCACACGGTGGTAGGTTTTCTGATTTTTAAATGAAAAAAACTGTACCTAGTCGTAACGCTCAGAGTTTATACATGAAATATTTTTTTTATTTCAGAAGGCTGTAGTTTTTGGCCGGTTGGTTGCTCAAAAAGTGAGTCAATTCTTCTTTCGTCCGTACTTTTAAATTGAAATGTTGTTTATAAGACCTCCTAGATTTAACACTTTTAATGTCTTTAAGTATGTACAAACTTATTACTTTTTTAATGGTAATGTACGTTTCATACTGATTACTTTTGAGTAGTAATGTACAAACTTATTACTTATAAGAACGTTCAGGCTGATTACTTTTAAATTAAACATCTTTAAGTACATACAAACTTAGGTCTTTATATCTTTAATTATAGAAGAATCGGAGGCCAACCTGTATTCTTCATTACACCTAACGAGCACGCAATTGGAAGAATTAATAGCTACCACTGATTGTCTTTTTGAGACTAAAAATCCCACCTCGGACAAAAAAAACTAAAGAGTTCCCAGAGCCCCATAAGTATTACTTTCACCCAAAGGATCATGTGTATGGAAATAAGGAGCTAGGGGTTGAATATATAATTTTTTAACAGAAAACTCAACGCTTTCAAAGAGTGGTTATTCTTCCGAAGGATCCAGTCAGCCTCTAGAATCAGCACAAAGGCCCTCGGACAGTCTATTGTTAAACATCTCTTTCAAGCAGCCCAGTAAGTTGAGCTAATTGTGCGAGGGCAGCACAAATGTTTATTTTTAAAGAAAACTTAGAGTTGCTTGTTTTTTCAGAACCCGCGTCGCCAGGATTACTGACTCAGATACTCGGGGATACACCGCTGTTTGTATCATCACCTGGACTTCTCACCCAAATAGTCGGCAAACCTGAAAGAATTGATCCTGGGGCTAAGGCTGAAATCAAACGAGTGCTGTTGGTTTTTCAAAGTGCATTACCGGACCTTTTACCACTTTCTCCAGATATACGTGAAAAGGTTATTTTATTGCACGCTATTTTAGAAAACTTGTTTTCCAAATAATGTCAGGCAATATGAGTGGCGAAGGTCAAAGCAGGAAAAGGCGCGCAAGTGAGGACTTGGTTTATTACAAAATATGGTGAATGAACTCAGCTATTCAATTTGGTCCCTAAAAATGCCTATTCCACCACCGCAATATTTTAATGAATTGGAATATTTTAATTGGCAAAATCAAAACATGATCCAAATGAATAATATAATAGCTGCCATGAGAGTTCCTTCACCTGTTACCACTCCCATTGACTTTGACCAGCTTGACAGCCTTTTATTAACCCTGCGTCCAGTAGCCACCCCCGATGAAATGCAAACATTAAATAACTTGTTAGAAAGATTTCAGCGGTCTTTGAACGAAAATGTGAATACTCAAACGGTTTATGATTTAACAAACATGGGTTCTGTAAATGCTCAACCTTTTTTCTCTCAAAGTGTGGTTATGTCAGTCTCAGCTGGCCCTTTGGTTACATCCGTTTCAGTTATGCCATTTGTACCCTCCACTTCTGTCTCGGTCACTGTAACTTCTGTTCCAGTCACTGTCTCCTCTGTTTCAGTCCCTGTAGCTATCCCTTCTGCTTCAGTCTCACCCCCTTCTGGTCCCTCTGCTTCAGTAACCCCATCTGTAGCTACCACTTCTGATCCCTCTGTTTCAGTATGCACCTCCGCCCCTCCACTTCTGTCTCGACAACCTCTGTTCCAGTCACTGTCTCCTCTGTTTCAGTCTCACCCCCTGTAGCCACCACTTCTGGTCCCTCTGCTTCAGTCTTGTCCCGTTTCAGTCACAGCTTTCTCAGCCACTATTGCATAGTCATTTGCAGCTATCCCTTCAATCGCGCCAGTTATGTCCGGTGGTTCTGTGGTATCTAAACTCTCATCCACCTCTACTTCAGGCTTAACAGGCATAGCTGGGTCCTCTGCTGTCTCTAGTGATGACGGTTGGAGTATTTTTGAGCAGATTGACAGACCGGCTTTTAATCATACCGAAATAAAACACCCCTTAAATTTCGCCGACACCTATGAACTAGAGTCTTACGAGGAGGTATATAACAGCATTCATGAAATGCTGCAAAGAATTCTGGATAGATTTTCAGGTACTTTAAACCCGCAAGATGTTGTACAGTTAGAATTGCGTGCTGATTCCTTACCTATAAGCGTTTTTATACAGATGACTGGCTCTAACATTAATGTAGGCGATTTTCTCGAGCATATAGAGAATCATCTTCAGAGTCACACGAGTGTGTTAGCGGATGAGTCTCTGATGCTAGTCGTACAGATTGTTTGGGCACCTAGCGGGGGCGCTAGCAGCGCTCGCAAGTTATCAGCTCTACTCAATCATGAAATAGTTAGAAAGAAAATGAGGCATTTAATTATTTCTTATAATTACGGGAATTAACTCTGTTTTGCCTTTTGTCTGCTTAGACTAATTGAAGACCAGTACAGGCAAAACCCGCAGTTATGCATGCGTGAAGCGGCCAACCTTCAGAGCAGGGCTGGATTATCTGAGCATGAAAAAGTGTCCTTTGCGGACGTTCATAAATTTGAAAACTTGCTGGATATTAAAATTGTTGTCTGGTACAGGTGCCCGAGAAATGAGAAATTTTTAAAATTTTAAAGCTCCTGTGGTAGAAACCCTAAAACCTATTTTATGATTTTACATGATAACCATTACTACGGCATTTTGAATTTAAAGGGGTTTCTGGGGGTTAAATACTTGTGTGACTACTGTTACACAAGCTACCACTCAATCCTTAGCCATAGTTGTGAAGACCACTGCAACGTCTGTTTCTCCCCCGATTGCAGGCCGATCCCTGAAGAACTTATCAAGTGTGGTGATTGCAACCGTTACTGCCGGTCTCAATTTTGTTTTATTCAGCATACGATTCCTAAATTTAATGACAAGACCAATGATATGGAAGCGGCCTGCGACACTGCGAAAATGTGTCCCCTGTGTTACAAAACTTACACAGTGAATGCTGCCTCAAAACCCCATAAAACCCCAAAGGAATGCCGTGTTTGTAAAGCAAAAATTTTAAATGATGCAGAAAACCATCAGTGCTTCATAGAAACCTTGAAGTCTGGGGATCGTTGTGAGAAACGATCAGGAAACTGGTGTGCACATTCCTAATTATGTATACTATAAGTCCTTGTCAGGTAAATCCTGGTTCTGGTCGGTTGAAGATTGTGTACACCAGTTCTTTGCCAAATACTATCGTCCCAAGTATCAAGGCTATACCTTCATAGCTCACAATTCAAAAGATTACGATGGGTACTTTTTAATGAAGTATTTGCTTGAAAATGGTGTGAACCCTTGTGTTACCACTCAAGGAAATAAGCTGATGTGTTTCACAAATGATGGTTATCAATTACGTTTTATAGATTCTTTGAATTTTTTAACAATGAAATGGAGTGCCATACCTAAAGCCATAGGGTTTGAAGCCGCAAAAGGTTATTTCCCCCATTTCTTCAATATGGCTGAAAATCAGAATTATATTGACCCCTACCCTGAGCCTGAATGCTACAGTGTCCAGAGCATAATGACCAAAGAAAAAGAAGAATTTTTTACCTGGTATGAGAGTGGCAATCATGGCATTTTTAATATTAAAGAGGAGATGGCTTTTTATTGTAAAAATGACATCAAAATTCTTAGAACAGCATGCATTAAATTCTGTATGCCTCCAAAGTCTATCGGTATAATTCCTTCTGACCATTACAATTGTAGTCAGAAAAACTATTCAAACGCATCTATTCAATGGTTATTGTATCTCTGTGAAACAGAAAAGTTGAACATTCGACACGCTGTAAACCTTGGGGAAGTAAAGAAGGGTTCCTTTTACTTGACGACTATGCCAAAGTTAAAGGTATTCCGACCGCCTTTGAATTTGCTGGCTGTATCGCAGCTGTCCAGAATGTTATGATTTAAACAGTACCCATCCTTTAAGTGGCATGACTAGTGCAGTTATGTACCAAAAGTTTATGCGAAAATTGGAAATACTTAGGACAAAATTTAATCTAGATGTGCAAGTGCTCTGGGAGCATTCTTGGGAGACAATGAAAAAACAAGACCTCAGGCTACAAACTTTATTAAAACACTGTGATTTCCCTCAATGTATAAAACCGAGGGACTCATTGTCCGTACCAATGGCATAAAATTGTACCACAAGGCTGTGGGCACTGAACAGATTCACTATTATGATTTTATTAGCTTGTACCTGTTTGTGAATAAAACAAAAATGTACCCGGTCGGTTACCCCACTATCATTTTTTAGCAGTTTGGCGATCCGGTCAGTATTTTGGATTAATTAAAGCCACCGTCCAGCCTCCACGTGGTCTCAATTTTCTAGTCCTGCCTCTCAGGTTTTGCGGGAAATTAATGTTCACCCTCTGTCACACCTGTGCGGAGACAGAAGCTCAGACTGTGGACTGTCGTCACACAGAGGATGAGAGAGCTTTAACCAAAGTTATTCTCGGACTATATCAAGCTTCATCTAAAAGGCAAGCAGGAGGCATCTGGTTTTCCTGCCTGGTGTACTGATGAGGCTTCCCGAAAATGGTATATTTTAGATTATTATCAGAAGGAAGGTGTACAATTGGACTGCAATGACATCACCGTAAATCCAGCTAAGAGACAGATTTCAAAGTTGTTTTTAAATTCTCTTTGTGGTAAATTTGGGCAAAGACCTCTCCATCTCACTACTAGCTTAGTCAAGGACGGTGAGGAATCCTTGCAATATATTTTCTCCAAACAGAATAATGTTTCATATTTTGAATTTATCGTCGATGAGATTGCTCAAATACAATGGAAATACGCCGATGAAAAGTATACCCTACCTGGTAGCGTTAATGTTGTCATGTAGATGGTAATGTTGTTAATGTTGCTGCTTTCACCACTGCCTATGCCCGGTTAGAGCTGACGATTTACTGGACAGTCTGGGGGAAAGGGTGTTGTACCACGACACTGACTCAGTCATTTTTACTTCTCAACCTGGTCAGTACAATCCTCCTCTGGGTAACTATTTAGGAGAGCTCACCAGTGAGTTAAATCCTGGTGATTATATTACTGAATTTGCAACAGGCGGTCCAAAGACGTACGGGTATAAAACAGCACAAAGCAAAACATGTATGAAGGTAAAAGGTATCACCATCAATCACGAAACTGGTAAAATTGTAAACCTTGAGTCACAAACCAATCTAGTTCAGAATTTTGTGACATCTCACGAAACCCCTCTTTAAGAGTTACAGGTTCACGGTAAGCAGATCCGTCAAAATAAAAAACGTTTCACTTTAGAAAAGAGACCACTCAGGAAGAAATTCAGAGTGGTGTATAACAAGAGAGTTCTCCTAAAAGATTACAACACAAGACCTTATGGCTACTAAAAGAGATTTTGACACACGCCTTCAACACCCCTTCACTAAAATCATCTCGGGTCCCTCTTGTAACATTCGAATCACGTTGTGTCTCAACCTTTTCAAAATATAATTTGGTTTTATAGTGGCTGGCAGAAAATGTACGATGAGCTATTGGATAAATTTCAGCAATTAAAATTTATTGAGGGGCTCCCAAAGTCTTTATGCGATGACGAACTTCTCCCTCCTGAGAAAATAAATTTGGTCATTATAGATGATTTGATGGAATCGGCTAGCGAAAGCCAGGAAGTGGAAAAAGCTTTCACAAAATATACTCATCATTGAAATCCGTCTATCATTTACTTGGTTCAAAATTTATTCTTTCAAGGAAAGAAAAGACGAACAATTAATCTTAACGGCAATTATATTACTCTTTTTAAAAACCCCAGGGACAAATTGCAGATTACTACCTTGGCCCGCCAAATGTATCCGGGGCGTGTTCTTTTTGGAAGCTTTTGTAGATGCTACAAAATTACCATACGGCTATCTTTTAGTGGATTTAAAGGCACAGAACCCCGATGAACTGCGATTAAGAACAGGTCCATTTCTGCCTGATTGGCCGGTCGTGTACACTGTGAAAAGATAAAAGGAGCTGTCCCGAGTCAAAAATACATATTCTGTCAATATGTCAGCCAGAATAAGCAGAAACCTACAGCCTCTCAAGGCCTTACTCCGTTGCTCTTATTACCGCCGTAAAATTCTTATAAACGCCTCTTCTGACGATTTCATTAACGCTTTGTCCGAAATAGCCTGTAATACTTTAAAAGGTAATATACTGTACCTCTTTCACCCAAACAGTTTAAGCAACTCAAGAAGCAGAAAACATCCGTCAGAAAAATATGTGACAGAAAACTATCCTTAAAAAAAGAAGAAAGCTATTTTGAACCAGAAAGGAGGCTTTTTGGTGGCTCTTTTAAGTGTCGCCGTGCCATTCATATCCAGTTTATTAGCTTCTAGAGCATAAACATGGAATACGCTCAAAAAATGTATTTGGTGCCGCAGCAACAAAGGTCTCTTTTTCAGCAAAAGAACGCTAGCCCGAACGATCTCTTAAGCGGCACAAAAACTGAACTGGACAAGGAAATGAGAAACATCCTGCAACGCAGTGAAATAGGGGCTGATGAGAAGGTGAAACTTTACACATCTATCTTGCAGAGATATCTGACGCTGGTTAAAAAGGCCGATAAAGAAACTAGCAGTCTGATGCTCATATTACCAAGAGAAGAAAATGTCGAGGGGGACGTTAGAGCAGTCAATGTATCTGAGAACAAGGTTTGGCAAGAGGTTTTGAGAAGCGCGCCTGTAAAAGCAAAGAATAATGTTGAATTTGTTTTACATAAAATGTCTGTCAATCCCAATCACACATTTTGGTATAATCGTGGAGAGCTGCTATTAGAAGGTAAACCTTTGGTCGGTCCCAACATGGTGGATTTGGTACGTAATCTGACGGCTTCTCATAAAATACCTGAGCATAGGAGATGGCGTGGTTGGAAGGAATTTGTAAACGCCATTGCCGGTTTGAACATTCCATTTTCTGTCGTACCTAATGATGAAATGAGAGAACTCCTTGAAAGTTTTAAGCTGCCCTACCGCCCCCCTCCCTGTTCATCAAACTGAAGTTAGCCCCTACCGACGAAAACAGAGAAAAAAAAAAGACTGGAATGGATTGCTTATTAATTTGTAAAATTGTTTATTAAATGCTATTTTATCTCATTACAGAGTGTCGTCATCCTTTAACCGTCTATAGAAATATTTATAGTTCTCTGATTTTTGCACGCAAGGGTACTGATAAAAGCAGCGTCCCGGTGAAGGAAGCCAGGAATGAACAAATTTAGAGACCATAGCGTCATTATTGTTCACATCTTCAGAATACTTTTTTTTATTACAGAGGTGTACGGGAGACCTTTTCCTCTCTGATGCAGATAGAAGAGGCAGTGTTGACCGCATTTGTCAAAGAACCAACTTTGAAGCTGCCGGTTGTTGTAAAGGATTTGTTTACAGTTTTTGCTTAAGAAACGGTAAATGTCATTCGGGAAGTTGATAAAGTCCGGAGGATTTCCATAGGAATCAAAAAACTCCCGATTTCTGTCTTCTGTGAGATAAATCCCCAACCAGTGTTCTCCGGGTTGGGTTTGACAGTGAGTATTCACTACAAACATGGCCGGCACGGCGTTATTTTTTTCCGGTAGTTGGTCACACGCCAGCACACCGCGGAAATATCTTTCGGTGTAGGGATCTTGGGACAGTAGTTCTGTTAATTGCTTTGTATTTATGGTGATTATTAGTAGTCATACAGAACATTACGTCTCTGGTTGATTTCAATGATTTTGTCAAAGACCACATATACTATTAGATTGACGGTCCGAGGGAAATCTCATGTTTTCAGTTTTAACTAATGAAAAATTATTGGCGCATTCTCAATCGGGGGTTAGATTAAAAGCGAAGAGTATATCCTTGCGAGAACTCTGAACGGCTTATAGGCAGAGCTTGATCCTTCAAATGCTTACCAGTGGCAAATACCAGGTTATAGTATTCTCTGGCACTGTTGCCGCTTGCAAAGTCTGGTTGAAAAGGTTTGGCTGGAATCTGTTCACCGTCCATGTACAAAGCCAGGAAGTCTACATCATTATGGTTGAAATTGAACGGATTCCGTGTACAAGAGCCGAAAAGGCCTCATTATCAATCGTGCCAATCACTACATACTTTGGTAGTTGACCCAGATACAGATTTTCTTGATTGCATACTCGGATTCCCGAGGGCATTCTGAATACTTTCATATTCACCCTTTCCACAGGACATTTAGCATTGGCTGATGTAAGGGCATGAGCGTTCCCTAATTTCACGGGCGGTGAAACTTTTTTTTTTTTTACAAACAGTGAGGCTGATGTTATGATTACTTTGTAAAGTTCAGCATCACCAGACATTAAGCAGAATTCATCTTTGTTCCGAACCATTTTAATCTTCACATCTATGCCATTCAATATTAGTTTTTCCTGGAAAAAGAAATCTGTATGTATGTGCCCCAGAAGTTGAACAGTCCTGCTGCCTGCTTATTTTATTAAAACCGATGTTTTCCCCATCGGGATCTGTCTCTTCCAATTTGGTAAGTGTATCTTTGTAAAAAAAAGTCCTGTAGTAAACTGAGAATGAAGAGTCTCCTGGCTGTAATTTAGCAGGCCTTCTAAGACAGCTCTGTAAGGATAACAATTTGAACTCTGCGATATTAGGCGGTCCCCCAGGGTAACATCAACTTGTGAAAACAAACTGGCTATAGGGTAGTTGACAAATTAGGTCTTTGCACCAGCAGGTATGTTAATCCCGTTAGCATTCACTATCTTTCCCCTTAGGTCTATGAGAAATTCTAGTGGAGCTACTTCAGAGAGGACTGAGAGAGGTGGGACTTCAACGTATATACTTTTATCTACACTCGTTTGAGTGAAAAGCACAGTAAACAGATCCAGTTCAGATTTTACACACTCTTTGGACATTCTGTGTACGAAAGCCATCTCTCAATAAATGTCTCTCTTCTTCTTTTTGCTTGCTTTAGTCTTGTTCCTCTTCTGACGACGTTTACAAAATGCTGTAAAAAATAGTGCGCTTTGACTTTTTAGCTGGCAGAGCCTCACGCAACCCCAGTGGTCTCTTGCGTTTTGTTTTTCTCATGACCATCAAGCACGCTCCCTCCTGCTTTTCTAGGACTCCACCTGCCGCACTGGATATAGCCCCAGTGATCACATCTTTTACAATATTTTTAGCCGCAGATTTGATATGTGGTTTTGTGATGTCAAAGCCTTTTTTCAGGAGAGGTAAAGCTCTTCTAAACAATCCTCGAAATATACCTCCAATCCCCCCACCATACATTACAGGGGATCCAGAGAACCCCGGTAATCCATTACCCGCTTGGGTCTGATAATATGGATGTAAGGTGTCGGGTCCTGGTAAGACTTCATTGTTTCAGTCGTGCATACAATGCTGAAATGCAACTTCACTATCACCTTACCAAACTGAAATGGCACGTTTTTGTTTTGGTCCGTCTTTATTTTAATAGTCACTGTGTCAAAATTATTCTTGCTGGCTGGCACATAATGCGGCTTGTCGCATGTGATGGTTGTAATTTTATTAGCCTGATCCTCTATATGAACACACCTCAAAAGGGGTATGTAGCTGTCTCCGACTCTCTGATGAGATACCATGTCCCCGTACACATACACTGTGTAAAAGCCAGCCCTGATGTCTGAGGGGAGTAACCCCGAGTCTGATCAGGATGCACTCCTAATATTCGACCCAGCTGTCCTTTTAAGTGTATAGTTTCATCCTTTTCACCTGGTACCACTCTTCATTCCGCAGCATTATAACTAAATTTCACAGGGTTCTCAGAAGGGACAGTTTCAGCTGCTACATCTGTCAAAGTGGGTAGGCTTAAGGTTGTCGAATTCATAAAAGACAGTAGGTCGTGAATACCTTTGTAATATCCGCTTTGAATGTAGTAATGTAGTAAATTGTATATAATTGAAAGATGCTGAGAAATTAATTCACACTTTTGTTTTCAGTCGCTTAGATTACTGTAACGCACTCCTCTCAGGACTACCCAAAAAAAAAAAATCATTTGCAACGAGTGCAGAATGCCGCTGCTAGAATCCTAACTAGGAAAAGAAAATCCGAACACATTTCTCCAGTTTTGATGTCACTACACTGGTTACCTGTGTCTGTCAGAATTGACTTTAAAATTCTGCTTATGGTTTATAAAGCCTTAAATAATCTCGCTCCATCTTATATATCGGAATGCCTGACACTCTAGATTCCAAATCGTAACCTTAGATCCCAAATGAGTGTCTCCTTACAATTCCAAAAGTGACGAGGCGGCCTTCTGCTGTTATGCACCTAAAATCTGGAATAGCCTGCCAATAGGAATTTGCCAGGCTAATACAGTAGAGCACTTTAAAACACTGCTGAAAACACATTACTTTAACATGGCCTTTTCATAACTTCACTTTAACTTAATCCTGATACTCTGCATGTTCAATTCATCATAATAACTATTCATGGTGGCTCTAAAATCCGTACTGACCCCTACTCTCTCTTCTGTTTCTTTGGTGGTGGCGCACTCAAAGCATCATGATGCTCCAATATTGATGGACTAAAAGCCAGAAGTCATCTTCAAGTCCTTCCATGAGAACCCTAAATACAAAGAGGACTTTTTCATTTATGTTAGGTAGATTGCCCAGAGGGGACTGGGCGGTCTCGTGGTCTAGAATCCCTACAGATTTTATTTTTTTCTCCAGCCGTCTGGAGTTTTTTGTTTTTTCTGTCCTCCCTGGCCATCGGACCTTACTCTTATTCTATGTTAATTAATGTTGACTTATTTTACTTTCTTACTGTCTTTTATTCTTCTGTTCTTTATTATGTAAAGCACTTTGAGCTACATTTTTTGTATGAAAATGTGCTATATAAATAAATGTTGTTGTTCTTGTAATATTTTTTTACCCCCGGAGCTTGAAAAGTAGAATTCGTTATCTGGTCTTTCTATGGTATTCCACATGTGTGGGTAATGTGTTTCTGCTATACCAACTTCCCAAGAACCTTCTAATTCTATGGGTTTAGCAAGCTTTGTCGTGAAATTGGAAATTGTGTTGTTAGGGAAAATGTCTGAGGAAGCGTTGCTCGGTAGAGTCACAAAAAAGCTTTTGCGCTCCATCGTATACCACTAGAGAATGATCAGTCGATTAGGAGCATTCTGGATTTTATCGAACATCTTGGGCCTGGCTCTCCGGTATCCAGCTGTTAAATTTTTCTGGCCAGCCGAGCCATTTGACTAAAATGAGTTGTTTTTTATTCTTAAATTTCCTGGCCAGTATTTTATTGGTCCTGTAAACGTCTGTGCTTTCAACTTTAATTTTCTGCTATTCAGGGTCGTTAAAAGATCCTACGATCTCTTCACCATCATAGTCTTTCAGTTTGTACACCGCCGGTGCCCTAGGTACAAGGTCAGATACGGTAAAGATTTCATCTGAAAATGTTATGAACAAACCTTTCTCAAAAGGATTTCTGGTTATAGACACCCTAACTGTATCTCCTACTTTGAACTTAAACAACGGCGGACCCGGGGGGTTGACCACGCCATACAAGTTTTTGAAAACTTTCCATGAATTTAAAGTGTTTACATCAGAAGGAGCCATTTTTATGCTTCGATGATAACTTTTGTTGTAAGAGTATACTAAACCCAGCAATTTATCGATGTAGGTTCTCGTATTATACACGCTGAAATATTTCCACATTTTAGATCTTAGTGTGCGGTTAAATCTCTCCACTATGGAGGCCTTTAATTCGTTTCCTGTGGTGAAATGTTTTATTCCCATCTTCTTTAACAGCTTTTGAAAATCTCGGTTGAAAAACTCTTTCCTCTTATCGGTCTAGAGCTTCTTTGGAGTTCGACCGGCCCTCAGAATGTCTTGGAAGGCTTTTGTCACTTCCTTACCCATTTTGTTCTTCAGGGGCCATACCCACGCGTACTTAGAAAGTACATCGATACAGGTTAACAAATATTTATAACCCCGGTTATGCTCGGACACATTTATCATGTCCGCTAAATCCATCTGCCATTGTGAGTCTATATCGGATACATAAACCTTATTTCTCCTAAAATGCATTCTAGCTGGTTTGTGAATTGTATAAGCATATTGACCGGATAACCAATCCGACACCTGCTGGTCATTACTTTTCTGACGCGAAACCTCAAGAGCTCTTTTCAAAGAGTCTTTTCCCCCAAAGCTGCCAGGATTTGCCAGGTTATAATACACTTTTTTAATGTAACCCTCCATCATCGGTGGTGAAAGAAAAATGTCAGTGGTTTAAAAATCAAATGGTGCTTTAATGGTAATTTTCAAAACAGCATGATTAAAAACAGACAAAAAACATATTATAGCACAGGGACATTGAGTTCAGACACTTCATCTGATTTTTCTATGTCGTATTCCCCGTAAAACCCCAAAGGTGCATTGGTCATGTCAGGTACAGAAAAATGCCTTTTAGAGAAAACATTGGTTATTTCACGTATTTTTTTGTAAGAGGGATCGTCCATGTTGTGAAAGGCTTGTACAATAGCTTCGTTAATAGAATGTTAATTTTCCAGATCGTCGGCGGCATTTTGAACAAATGAATGAACCTTGTGAAAAGGCGGAAAGATGTTGAAGCAACCCAGAGTCTTTATGACCAGGCCTCTGAGCCACGGTTTGCGAAAAACAGTCAGAACCTCTTGAAAGTGGCCAACCCAATAAACAGAGTCAGGCTCAAACAGACACGTATGCTGCGTCTGGCTGGGGTGATCTATCAAACAAACTTGACAGGTACTTTTTAGGTCCCGATTGACTATTATGTCCAGCACAGCTGCAATCAGACTCTTGATCAGTTTCAAAGTCTTTTGAAGTGTTTCACCTAGGGGCCCGTCAGTTTGTTCAAGGTCCATGCCCTCATAATCAGCATCCTGGGACGATGTCGTCCAAGCGGCCAGAACATCTACCAGGTCGTCCACGGCCTCTTCTTGCCGCATGGCTATCTCCTCAGCACCCGTTAGGTTCCCCAGAACATCCTCAGCAGGGCCAAAAGGGTCAGGTACTGTATGGTTCTCCAGGAGACTGTCCAACCAATACATATTATCAGGGGCAGATAACTGAGGATCAGGCCAATAGATCTGGTCAGTTGAAGGCATCAGAAGATTGGGCCAAGACGGCGGGTCTGAAGGAGAGTTGTTAGGAGCAGAGTACCCGGAGTTAGGTACAATGTCGTCGAGCCAAAACAAGCAATCGGGGGGCGCCGTCTGTTCCATAGACCAACATGCCTGATCAGGAGCATAGCCAGCGAGGTGCAGGTTGTTACCTGGCCAAAACACATTGTTGGTTGTCAGCATCTGGTCTGCAGCAGAGTAGCGGGGTTGTAGGTTATTGTCAATCATCATCATCTTGTCTGTAGTAGAGTAGGCGGTGTTGGCTTGAGGGTTAGCCATCTAAAACATGTAGTCAGCGGTGGACGTATGCGGTGCATTACAATGTTGAGGACTTCTGCCGCCTCAGAAGCCGAGAGAACAGGGAGACGACCGGCCCAGCTACCACTAGCTTCGGTAGGATAGTTAGTTGAAGACATCTCGATAGTGTTTTGGGTTAATGAAGTCTATGAAAAAGACCTCTGTATTTATCTCCGCTCACTTAGGGGTGGTTGTCTCCCAATTTTCTTCCTCCTCCTCCGAGCATGAATTATTCAACAGACTAAACTCCTCCTCCAATTTTCTTTTAATTCTTTTCATTTGGTTGGACAGTTTTCCTTGATAAATAGTCTCATCAATATTTGGAACAACAACAGCTTTAAAAAAAGTCCAGTCTTTTATAGAAAAAATGATTTTCACTCACTCGTTCCTTTATCTCATTTTCTTTTCTTCCTCCCCCTCTTTGTGACCAGCATCTTTATATTCAGGAATGATAGGCTCTTTCTTGGAAACCACCATCTGTGAGATGTCCCTCAGCATTTCTTTTTACTTCTACCCGGCTCAAAGCACAATTAGAATCATACCAGGCAGAGCTGAATCATGGGTCCAGTAACTCAGTCCTTCTGGACACCCTGTTTGTTTTCAGTTTCTTAGGAGCGTTCACAAGACCGTCCATTCTGTTTGCTTTTGTGTGTCTTGGCGTTTTCACTAAATGACTAGAATTTTATACAAGAACTCTATCATCTTCTCCTACAGTCGGGGTGAGCAGGGGTGGAGCGACACGCCTCTCCCCGAACCCTATAAGCGGTTAGAGAGACAAAGGCTTACCTCGTGAGTGTGGGTATTGTTAATGGGGAGTGATAAGGGATCAGTTTATAAAAAAGAACCACCCTAAAAGGCAGGGTTTAGAGATGATCAATTATGACGGTGGTCCAACCCTTCATTACTCATCCCCACCCCTAGGGGCAGGGTATATTTCATATTTTCATATTTCCATAAATTATATTAACAAACTATATTTTCGTATTTTTATATTTTCATAAATCATATTTTGCATATTTTCATAAATCGTATTTTGCATATTTTCCGGCGGGGCTTAAGGTAATCAATCATCCGTGTGATAGTATCTATCTGTATAGCTACTGTCACTCTAACAGAGCTTCAGAAGATCTCTACTGAGATGGGAGTGTAATGGGCTAGAATTCAGTATTCTAAAGAAAATTTAATTTCTGTGTGTTGCTTAGTGTAATGGACAATAAACCAGTGTTTTAAAGAAAAGGCAGAATTTCTGGAAAATTCTGCTACAGGTTATTGCTGATTGCTATCTATAATATATCATAAATATTTACCTGTTTTGCTAAAGAGTCACCTGCTTTGAATTCTTCTCAGACTGAAGAATCCACAACGCGACACACCTGTCTAAGGACCGTCAATGACTTACCTATTGAAGGAGACACTAAATCGAACACAGTGAAAAGGAAAATGCAGGGACCAGCAAGAACATATAGTGAGACACCAGACTCAGCGTCTGCTCACTCCGATGAGGAAGCTGAAACCTCATATGGCCCCCGCCACTTGCCACGCTTTCCTGCGCATGTCAGATCTGAGGTCACAGAACCTGAGTCACACTCCAGGCTCAGAGTCAAGGCCCGAGAGTTCTACCCTGAAACACAAGAACCATGACAACCTGACAGAAATCCTTCGCAAGGAACATCAAGGGAACAAGGACTGGAAATGGAGACCAGTGTTGCTGAACCCTAGGTGGGGAACATTGATGAAGCAGTGGAACCCACAAATGGTCAAGAAGACCTAGCAACAGAACACCAGAGTGACAGAGAAGGGGATACTTTAAGATAAATGGCTCGCACTGTCAGACCCAGAGAAGTATTCACATACCATAGACTTTGGCAGCCATCATACCAGCCTTGGAATCCTGGTGTCCATGCAGTTATACGGAACCCTATGTATCTGTTACCAAGCCACACAATAGTGTATCCAGCATACCCAGGATTTGGATTACTACCCAAGACCATTGGTTGAGACACAATAGACACTGAATCAAAGGCTGAGCCTTTGGAGCAAGATGTCAGGAGACATCTCAAAAAAAGTAGGGAAGAGTGTAATGGGCTAGAGTTCAGTATTCTAAAGGAAACTACATTTCTGTGTGTTTCTTAGTGTAATGGACCATTGTTTTCACTGATTGCCATGTTGATCTATGCATATATTTCTGGGAAAAGGAGAATAAAAAAAGAGAACAGAGAAGTATGGTCTGAGACTTGGGACTGCTGTCTGTTTCTTTTATGCTTTACACCGTATCACTGTGGCTACACCCTGTAGCAACAGTGGCTTGTACCTGGCCCAGGTTCCCCTAGGCCTGAGGTCGGCAACAGGAGCACTTGTTGGGAGAAAAACCACCTCAGCAGCATTCCATCAATTAAGTTTGTATGGTAGAGTGGCTAAACAGAAGCCTATCTTGGGGAAAGCATATGATGACATTTAAATGACATGAAGAGGAGTCAAAACTCTTGAATTCTTTGGGCAAATTCTGAGTACTATGTCTGGTGAAGACTGGGGAACTCATGTAAAATGCCTTGTGTAGATTCACACTAAAACATGGTGTACAGACCAAGACTGGAAATTGTGTATGCACAAAAAAAATTCAGATGCATAAAACTTGTGTAAACAAAGTTCTATACACTTTCCCCTAATAAATCCCAATGTGAATTTTAACACACACCCATGCGACTACAGTCCCACTCCATCTCCTCTCAGAATCTCACCTATTTGAATATGCAAATCAATATAAATAGCTCCTTTTGTTCAGTGTTTTGTTAAAAGACAAGGGTGACAGTATGTGTAAAAAAAGAAGAATTTCAGCAAATGTGAAATTGAGGTCCTGCTCAGTGTAGTATTGGCAAGAAAAGACATACTATTTGGTGGCTTAAGGAATGGTGTAAGTGAGGAAGAGAAAACATTATTATTTAACTCACAGATATCAAGGACTGTGTTTTGAGTTGATCATGCTGCAGAGAGCTATATGATTTGTTCCTCATTTATGCAGAAAAGGATTTGGGCTGTGTGCACAGCATTAAGGGACTAACTTTTATCATTTATAGGAAAGGCTGACCTCTGATACTATCAGAAGACCCTGTGAAGAATGTAAGATCTTTATGGACTATAAGAATGTTTAAATTGATTCTAAGTGTGTATAATTAGAAGGGTGTATTCCTTAGGAATGCAAATGGCTGTTTGTTTCAGGTTTTAAGAACATTCCAGTATATCATAAATTAAGATTTAACCTAAGCTATGTATAACCTCAGAATGAACTTCTAGGGTTTTTTTTTCTTTTCTAGGATATAAAAGAGAGAACAGGTTTACTTTAAATATTCTGCTAAAACCCAAATCAGTCGACTGAGTTGGGAAGAGGTAGTCTCACATTTTTTTTACTCACCAAGAATTAAGAATAAAGAAATTATTTTTACTTTAATTGGGTTTAAGTTCTTCCGTTGTTTACGACTTCAGCGCTCACAGTTTTTGGCGCCCAACGTGGGGCAGAGACGGCCAAGCGACTCCTTGAGCAGGATCGTCCAGAGGACCGGTAAAAGGACCGACACCGGCCGGGTCGGGAGGACCAGATCCGGAAAAAGTTAGGACTGGCCTGCCTCGGGCAACTCCTGCATGGGGAATCCTTGACCTCCTCTGATTCTTCCTGAATGGGAACTTCCAGGCGGGAGGAAAAAATTCTTGGTGAGTAGACCGAGGGAGTCTGACCGGGGAAAAGAAACCAAGCTGTGAGTGGACCGGAATGTATAGATAAGCTCTCGGAAATAAAACAGTGTAAAGATTATGAATGTTAAGGACATGAGTTAGTACACTCCCTAGGAAATGAAGAAGAAGTCAGTTAGAGGCTTAAAAGTAAAATAAAGGAAGGGAGTGGGAAGAATAGATAAATAACTGAACATTTCGTGATCGGGAAAAAGCACTGTTGCGGGAGGTCAGGACTCTTTGCTCTAACGGTCTGGTTATATTCTGAACTCAACGGGTCACTCAGGGAAATGATCACCTAAACAGCGGTAACCAGCGGCCATCGGGTGAAACTGTCAGTCCGCTAATCAGGTTGATCGTCCCGGTGGACCGGGGAACAGGAGGGACTGGGAGTGAAGTGACAATTGAGGCTGGTTTAGCAAAAAGAGTGCGGAAAACTCACTGACCATGGGGAAAACTAATAGCAAACCAGTTAAAACTCCTTTGGGAAAGAGAAAGCATGAATTTACGTACTCATCTGTGACTGAATAAAGACTAATTGATTGAACTATTCCTTTCTTCCTCGGGTGTTACTTCCACTGTTTATTTGGCACCTGAACAGTTTCCTTCGTGTTGGAGAACCCGAGTGAAGGTGCGAATTGCAGACAGGAATAAGATCGGTGACCGCTGAGTACAATTGCTTTACCGTCCGGGAGAGGTACTGGGACGTAACGATTAGAGCGCCTTTTCGAAAAAGACGGAGTCTTAAGGAGACTTATAATTAGAAGGGAGAGGTGGAGAGGCTCTCCAAGACACTACATAGAACAGAAAACAGGGTTAGATAAAAAAAAAAAATTGTAAACGGTGGAATGAACAGAGCAGGGGCAGATGGCCAGTAGAAGGCTCTGGTGATATGAGTGAAATACAGGAAGTTAGGTAGATTGTATATAGAAAAGCACGAGGGTGCTGTGGTAGAGAAAATGGAAATGTTTTAATAGATGGGAATTGATAATTAAAGATAGAGCCCTGAATGTGATGCAGAAGTGCAATGAGGGACTGCAAAGCCAAATTAAACTTATTGTAGAAAGAGAAAAGTTGTCCTTGACAATGCAAGAACTGTCCCAAAAGTCCGGATGAAAGAAGGAAGAATAAGTAAATATAATATAAATAAAAAGAAGAGATTATACCTTGATTTAGCGTCAGCATGCGTGTCCACTCCCTTTGAGGACAATAGTCCATCACCACCCCTTGGGCAGCTTGAGGAATTAATGAGGGAGAGGAAGAAGATGGTCCCGATGATTTTTAAAAAATGAACAGTTTCAGCCAGAGAGGATGAAGACGCGGGGAAAGGGATACCTAATAAGCCCCGATTCTGACCCCTCAGGGTCAAAAAACATGAATATGAAAGGATGGAATTTCAAGCACCATTAATACAAGTGCCCTTTCCGCAATATAATGTACAACAGCCTGACTCAGATTAAAACTGTCCCACCTTCATGGTGCAAAGAAACTGGGACCTGCAAGAATTAAAAGAGGTGGTGCAGGAATTGCTGAACCAGTTCATGACAATGAAGAAACAATTAGATGAAATATATAAGCCAAATACTGCAGAATGGATTCAGGTCCTTAGAAGGAAAGCTCATTTCAGGCAGAAATGATGTGAGAGTGCAATGGACAGAGACTCTGGGACGACAGCGGGTTGATAGTGGCCAGTTCAGTGGACAGTTACAAGCACAAATAAAAGCAAAATATATATCAGCCCTCTAATGCCCAGTGAACTTTGACAAGACTTGATGGTCCGCCTGTGCCTTTGCATTTCAGTTATGAATAAGGGAGTGAAGGTTGCATCAGAACAGCACACCGCCATTGCACTGACCACCACTATTACATGCTTGTATGCTGCCTTGATTATTCATATTTGTTTCAAAAAACAGCAAAAATCTCTGCTGTCCAGGGTTCCTCTTGGATTACAGTATTCAAAATCATTTTACTGTATTGCATGATTTTTGGACTGTATTATGATGAAATCTGACTCTTGGACTTTTCAGCTGCTGTTTTCAGAAAAAAAGACTATTTGCCTAACGAACTGTTATATCTCAGCAAAACTGGCTGGAGCAGTATTACTCTTTTTACAACAATCGCTTTCTTCTGGAGTGGTTTTACCACATATCCTCATTGCTAAATCCTCTCGTTTTCAGTGGCATAATGTGAGACAATTGGTAATAGCATGTCCAGAAGGGGAGGATTGGGAGTATGTGGGACCTAACATTTAGTTCACCTAGATAGATCTGTTAAGAAAATAGCAGTAGAACTAGTTGTACCTGTAACCTGATCCGTTCTGTCATTTATCTTTCACTTCTCCACCTAAACCCATGCTGTTTACCCTTAAAATTTTTTAGTTAGATTTGCTCCACTCATCTCTCTGGGTACAAGGGAAATAATATTTTGTCTGAATAGTTCATGCTGAACCCTTGGTCATTTTCCCAAAGACATCCTTCCGTTTACATTGTGCACAATATCTTATTTCGTTTGAGGCTGGGACTGGTATTACAATTGTTTATGCTGATTTAGTTAAGCGGGGGTGCCATTATTCTGATCCAATATTCTCCTATTCTTCCAGTTAGAAAGCATATGATTCATGACGATTCATTCAGGACCTCCGGAGTCAATGCTGCTATACACCCTAGGACTCCTATAGTCTCAAACCTTCCACTATTCTCTGTACTGTCCCGGCCACTGCTATGTGGTTTTCTGTTACTGATCTTATGAATGCTTTCTTTTCAATTACTTTACACCTTGAGTCTCAGTTCTGGTTCGCATTCACTTTTAAAGGGAAGCATTGGACCTGAACTGTGATGCCGCAGGGATATACTGAGGCTCTGTGTGCATGCATGTGAGTGTGTGTATGGACAAGAATTAGAAAAGATAAAAAATTGAAAGGTTATTGGCCAAAGGGGGGTGGTGTCCTGGTGTAATATGTAGATGAGTTGCTTTTATGTTCTGAGGCTCAGGAATAATGCAAGAAGACACAAAGGCTTTGTTGGTCTTCCTAGCGGAAATCGGGCACAAAGTGTTCCAGAAAAAGTTGCAACGGGTTGAAAGAAAAATGAAATACCTGAGTCATGATTTGACTTCAGGGGAATGTGCACAGTCTGCAAGACGGCAAGTTATGTCTGTTCTTGGAATGTTATGATATTGATATTGCCGGCAATGGGTTAAAAAAGATTTTTTTTTGCTGAAAAGCACAGCCACTCCAAGATTTAGCGACCTCTTCTAATTTGGTTTTGACTGATAAAATTTCATGGACGGAGCAGGCTGAGAAGGCTTTAACTGATATAAACTAAATTTTTATGTCTGCGCCTGCGTTAAGAGTTCCGGACTACGGTAGTCTCGTCCTTTCACTCTGTTTGTTGACGAGAAAGGGGGGTGTATGACTGCAGTATTAACTCAACAAGGAAATAGACAATGACCGGTCACATACTATTCTAAAAAAAAATAAATAAATTAACAAATAAAACTGGATCCAGTGGCCGCTACAATCCCGCCTGTTTGAAAGCAGCTGATGCAATAACAGAGGCCATATTAGCATGCTCAGATGTTGTTCTCATGAGTTTATTAACTGTTAAGGTACCACATGCTGTACATTCCATCTTAGTACAGACAAAAACATCTCATTTGACAGGTGCGCTTGCGGTAGTGAAGTGTGAAGCTCACAAGGGGAAAACGAATCCAGTGAGTAAGGAAAATGCGCAAGCACACATGTGGGCAAAGAAAGCCGCCCAGGATCCTACTTCACCACTAACTTCTTTATTTCTATTACAGAAGGAGGAACAAGAGTCACACAAGGATGCAATACTATCTCTATGAACTGTAGCAACGGAAAAGGAGATAAAGACGTTGCAGAAAGAGGGATCAGATAAAGCTCTGAAAGGAATTTAGATCCATCCATTAACTAAACATCCTTTTTCCCAAAAGCTTTCTTTCTAGGAATTGCAAAGGCGCATGGTTTGGCCCACCCTTCCAGAAGATGCAATGATGGCACAGGTGCAACAATACTGTCACGCCGGGGTTTTTCTAACTTTGCTGATCAGTTCTGTAAGAGGTCTACATTATGGCGAAGATTTGATGTAGGAAAAGGCTTGCAGGTTTACGTAGTGCCTTACAGATAGAGTGCATGAACAAGTGAGGGAAACATGGTGAACTACCTCACTACTGTAAGGGCAATACACTATTAAAATGTGCTCTGTACCCTGTCAAATGTCACTATTGCAAGATGCTCAACTCTAAATCCAGCTACCTTACTTCCCACTGAGGGAGAGGGGGAACCAAATAACTGCCAGGATGAGATAACAAAGGTCCTAAAACCTAGTCCGGACCTCCAGGAAACTCTACTAGAAACAGGAGAAATTCTTTATGAGGATGGCTGTTCCTTGGGATTGGACGACAGAACACTCTCCACCAGTTATGCAGCGGTCAAGGAAGACCACTTACTTGAAGCAAATCGAATCTCTTCTAGTTTAAGTGCACAAGTAGCTGAGCTAATAGCTCTCACTCGAGCTTGCCAGTTGTCTGAAAGGAAGGTCATAACCATTTACACAGATTCCAGATCTGCCTTTGGAGACTTCCATGATCATGGGGCATTATGGAAATTAAGGGGATTCAAAACCAGTACTGGTAAGCCCATACAACACCAGAAATTAGTGGAATCCCTTCTAAAGCTATAACAGAACCATCAAAACTCAATACTTAAATGCAAGCCCATACTGGGAAACAAAACCCAGTCAGCCAAGGAAATGAACTGGCTGACCATTTTGCTAAACAGGCCGCCTGTAATAACACACCAGTCTCTTTATTCCAACAGAAGGATGACAAAGACCCTGATAATCAAATTATTTCTTTACAGAGCGCTACCACTGACCGAGAAAGGATAAAGTGGTCCCAAGAAGGATCCCTCTCTGCTGGGGTCTGGACCCATAAGCAAACTAACAAACCTTTCCTCCCAAAGGCTTCTTTTCCAGGAATGGCAAATTCTCACACGGCCTGGATCATGCAGGAAAAGACACTATGACTCAGGATGTCGAGCAGCATTGGGAAACCACAGGGTTCTCTACATATGCTGAACAATTCTGCTGACGATACACACTATGCCAAAGGTTTAATGTAGGTAAAGGTACTCAGGTAAGCCCCGTCACTCCTAACCCAATGGGTCCCTTTGAACACCTCCAAATGGATTTCATTGAGTTAACACCGTCTAAAGGCTACCGTTATTGCTTGGTAATTGTCGATGTGTTCTCCCGATGGGTGGAAGTTTTCTCTCTAAGCATGCAGATGCAAAAACTGTGGCTAAAGCTTTAATAAAAGAAATCATTCCAAGATGGGGAATATCACAGAAACTGCATACCGATAATGGAACCCACTTTGTGAATTCTGTAATAAATGAGCTGACTACTTGGCTCCAGATAAATGTGCATCATTACTGCAAATACCATCTTCAAAATGGAGGTATTGTAGAAAGGTGCAATGGTACCCTAAAATCAAAATTGGAAAAAATCTGTGAGCAGACAAACTTAACCTGGCCAGATGGGGTTGAGAGGAAGGACACATCGGCAGTTGGGACTGTCGCCATTTAAAATTGTAACTGGATGCCCCATACCAGTTGGCATGGTTATCAGAAATGTTACTCTGCATACTGTGGACACTGATCTTCTCTCTAGTCTTGCAGGTCTCTGAGCTTCCCTGAAGGAAGTCCACGAACAAGTTAACAAGGCTTGGCAGACCAGTCCCCTACTGATGAAGTTTCAGATTCCCCTTGGAACCTAGATACTGGTCAGAGACACCCGAAGGAAACATTGGCATCAACCTAGCTGGAGGGAACCATTCCAGGTGCTGCTATCTGCACCCCACATGCCGTGATGGACGAAGGACTCTTTTCTTGAATGCACATCTCTCACTGTAAAAAGTGGACTGAATCATTAAGCTGTTGCTATTTTTGGACTTTCTATGTTGATACTCTGTCAAGGGATTATTCCCTTTGTCTTAGGGGATAATCTGTGATATAAGTGGTTGAAGGTTACTGTTACACAATTAAGAACAGATTCTTGTTATGCATGTGCCACTGCTAAACCCAATCTCCTAGTTGTATCCCTGCCCAATAATCTACCCGTGCTTTAGCTGGCCTTACCTCCCTATCTACCTAATTAGCAGAACACTCAGGAACACCTGACTTTTTTTTTTAACTCTTCCAAAGATTGGTTCAGTTCTTGAAAATTATTCTCATAACTATCCTTATTTCTCTGGCAGTTTTCATGTTCTTGGGTTGCTGTCTAATCCCATGCATCTGAGCCCTTCTACAAAGGTTTATTAACGCTTCCATTACTAAGGTTTATCTCCTCAGTGCTGACCCTGACTCCCAGTACAAACCTTTTCTTCCATTTGCCAACCCTTTCCTGAACTCTGATGATGCAGATGTCTTATTATTAATGTGCACATTTTATGTGCAAAGGGGGGAACTGAGGAAGAGAAAACATTATTATTTAACTCACAGATATCAAGGACTATGTTTTGAGTTGCAGAGAGCTATATGATTTGTTCCTCATTTATGTAGAAAAGGAGTTGGGCTGTGTGCACAGCATTAAGGGACTAACTTTTATCATTTATAGGAAAGGCTGACCTCTGATACTATCAGAAGACCCTGTGAAGAATGTAAGATCTTTATGGACTATAAGAATGTTTAAATTGATTCTAAGTGTGTATAATTAGAAGGGTGTATTCCTTAGGAATGCAAATGGCTGTTTGTTTCAGGTTTTAAGAACATTCCAATATATCATAAATTAAGATTTAACCTAAGCTATATATAACCTCAGAATGAACTTCTAGGGTTTTTTTTTTTCTTTTCTAGGATATAAAAGAGAGAACAGGTTTACTTTAAATATTCTGCTAAAACCCAAATCAGTCGACTGAGTTGGGAAGAGGTAGTCTCACATTTTTTCTACTCACCAAGAATTAAGAATAAAGAAATTATTTTTACTTTAATGGGGTTTAAGTTCTTCCGTTGTTTACGACTTTAGCGCTCACATAAGCAACAAAAGGAAATTGAATGACTGGTACAGCGTGGCAGAGCCACACAAAAGTTCAAGTTCAGAAAGTCGCACAGTGTCGGAAATAAAGTTTTGTTCACATATCAAAGGTCCACTTTCTGAAGAAAAGGTCTGTCGAGATTAACGTTGAAATGTCTACATTAATGTTGAAATTTCCACTTTAATCTCGTAGTTTAGTTTGCCTTTAAAGTAGAACATTGTACGTATACTTCATCTCAAAATCAATGTTTAATTTACTAGAGTTTCTCAAATGCCATCGTAACTAAAGTAACATGTTAAATACTTCATATTCTAAGTGTTCCCCGAGCCACTCGTTAATTGCTACGTGCTTCTTAAACAGGCTTTCTCTTATGCTGACAGGAGCGCACAGGCAGCGATTGCCACAAAGAACACATTACATTCATGATATTACAGCTGTCTGAACATTTTAGAATACTAAGATTTATACTTGAAATCATTTTCATGATGAAATGCTTTAGAACATGTGTTAAACATGTGGGTAGTGACGAGCAGGTACCCCATCCAAGGATTGTTCCTGCCTCACACAAGATGCTTTCTGGGACGGATGCAATCCTGGATGGAATAATTTATTGCAGCAGTATTTTCTTTGTCAAACATACCAACACCCAGTTCCAGTCCTTCAATTTTCTTTCTTCATGTAACCAATTGCCACACAAGTGTCTGTAATAAATGCAGCTGTAAGCTTAGAATGCAGATTCTTCAAAACTTTTAAAGAACATTGAAAAAATCTTTGTTATGCATGTTTAATTATTCCATTCATACATCCATCCATCCATCCATCCAACCATCCAGGGTCACGCCAGTTTCAGCAAGTATCAAGCATGAGGCAGGAACGATCCCTGGACGGGATGCCAGCTCATTTCTGGGTGAATAGGAACACAAACATACGCTAGCAGCTTCAATTTAGCATCACCTAATACCCTAACCTGCATGCCTTTGGAAGGAAACCGAAGCACACAGAGGAAACCCACCAGGAAAAATGCAAACTCCAGGCAGGGGACAGCTCGGATGTGACCCCCTTTACTGCAAGGCAGAAGAACTTCTGCCAGGCCACCATTTTCCAACATGTTTAATTATTAACAGTATACATTATTTAAACAAAGTGAACAATTTATCTGTAAAATGTAATATACATTCTTTAATGCATTTCATTATAAAAGCAATATCACGTATACACCCTAGTATTCTGACAACTCACAGCTCCAAAAGGACAGCTCTTGGTAATCTAAACTAACTTAGAAGCCAGTCATCATCATCTGTAAATATGCACTCTCTTCTAATTCTTCCATTTGTGATGTCTAACACTAAAGCAGTTGTTATTTTTGGAATCATTTGGCCATTCCGTGTACCATTATATTGTTACAGAATGATTACAATCAAGTGAATTAAATTCACGATAAACGATATGCAGTTAACTTTGGTGTATTTGGTAAAGCCGGCTTCCTGGATGCAAATCTAACAAAGATTGGGAGACCACACAGAAACAGTAGTAAACAGTGCTTTGACGCTGGGTGCTGCCCGTTTGCAAAACCGAGCAGAAACACGCATACGCATGGTCTGAGGCTGCCATTAAAACGTCCAAACCTTTACGGCAAGTTTAGTTGTTAAACATCTCGACATAAGTGTATAAATGGACATACGCAACATTTTTGTGCAAACACACCATTTATACATGACCCCAGGTGCTATTCAGTACTTTCCCTTATAGTGAACCATTGTGGTGGCAGCATTAGGGTAAGGGGGTGCTTTTCAGAGACAAGGACAGGTGAATTGCAGCCAAATGTCCTTGAAGAAAATCTGCCCCAGAGTTCATGTGACCTCAGAGTGGGGCAACATTTAATCTTTCAGTTCATCAATGACCAGAAGTGTGGCTTCAGGACTAGTCCCTGATTGTCCTTGAGTGGCCCAGCCAAAGCCTAGACTTAAACCCCATAGAACATCTGCGGAGAGACCTGAATATGGCAGTTTACAGATGCTTCCTATCCAATGTAAGCTTTAGAGGTGGGAAAAGCATGACTCATACTGTAATTGCTGCCAAAGGGTATTAAACAAACTACTAAATTAAGGGTCTGAATGGTTAAAAAAAATTAGATTTAAGAAAAAATGTGATGAACCGCCAAAATGCAGGTGTATAAAGCTTGTTGAGACTTACCCAAAACACACTGGAAGTTATAATGTCTGCCAGAGAGGATTCTATAAAGCACTGAATTAAGAGTCGGAATACCTATACAAATGAGAGATTTCATTTTGTGTTTTTAATGAATTGAATGAGCAGTAAAATCTATCAGTTTAAAATTAAAAGTACAGCACAATAAAGTGTGCTGAAAGTAAAGGGGTTTGAACACTTTCTGAATCCTGTGTGTATCATTCTCATTCAATTGTTAGGCTTTACTATTCTTATTACTACCTGCACATTTCACTGCCATTAAATGAATGGAGTTGCCAATTGAATGTCTTCATTGATACAATTCCACTTCCCCTTCATCCAGGTTTAGAATTAAGACAAGATTAATTATGTATAACAAGGATTGAAGCCCTCTTCTTTAAACATTTCAGAAAAGATGCTGGTCTGTCCCTCGCTTTGCTTCAAATATATATTTTTGATTATATTCTCTATCCATCGATAATCCATCTGCATCACACTGAATTTCATTTGCCCTCTAAACACAGTCTCAGTGGTATTCAGTTTGTAAATCTTTCTCACAAATGTTGCAAACTCTGTCTCAAACTAATCATACCATAAGCTCTTCAGATATGCTGCTTAGTGAAAAAGCAACTTAGTTTCAGAATTTAATGGAACAGACGGCCCCTGTGTTTGATATTGTGTCTCTGCAATTACAGGATTTTTTTTCCTGTCTGAAAGGTTCCATTGTCTCCCTTGTGAATCTCATTTTTGAAATCAACTTACTGATCATGGCTGTTTGCTTTGTGCTTCTCTGGGTATGGGTTTGCCTAAAGTTTAGATAGTTGATCTCTGCTTTTTGAAAGTAGGATCAGGGATGCAGGTGGATAAACCTGTAGTATCCAGGAGGATGGACCAATTGTCGGGGGGACCACAGTTTGTGAGGTTCAAGGACTGAGTTTCTGATACAAATATGAGCAACACAGGAACACCACAAGGATCAGGCCTGTCTCCTTATTTCTTCACTCTGTACACCTCCGATTATAACAACACTAGGTCAAGTCACTTGCAGAAATTCTCAGGTGATTCTGGACTTGGTGTATTGATAAAGGAGATGACACAGAAGAGAGGACTCAGACACAAAGAGAATGGTCTGTATCTTAACATCAGCAAAACCAAGGAACTGGTTATTGACTTTAAGCACACCAAAAAGCCTCTATGTCTGGTCTATGAGTGGATGTAGATGTGGTCCACTCCTATACACTACTGGTCAAAAGTTTTAGAACACTTCAGTTTTACCAGTATTTCTTCAAATGTAATCATGTAATTAATCATGTAATATATTTCCGGCGCCGCATCCGAGTGGCAGCCTTTCCAGCAGCTCCGTATACGACTTTATCTTTTTACCTTTATTTTTCTCTATTTCACTGATCACTTCTACCACTTTCTTTTATGTGGAATTGCTCCCTGGACACTTTTTACACATTTTTACTATTTTACTATTTGACATGGATTGTTACACTCCGAGAATCGCCTATTTAAGTAGTCAGCTTAAAGCACTGAGAAGAAATGCTTATGCCGGTGTGGTTCCTTATTTACCTGACGAGGTAAGAAGACGGGGCAGCCGAGCCGGCGCAAAGATAAAAAATAAGATTAAATCGAGACAACTTGAGAGAAAATGGCGTTATAAACCGTCGGTGCCTTCTGTGATCCTGGGAAATGTAAACTCACTACCAAATAAGATCGACGAACTGGCTGTGCTGGTGAAAAATGTCAGAACCTACAGAGAATGCAGCTTGCTGTGTTTTAGTGAAACGTGGCTAACGTCTATCATCCCAGATGCTAACGTGGAGCTACCTGGGTTTAGCACAGTTAGAGCGGACAGAGCGCAAGTACCTGTGGAAAGAAGAAAGGAGGAGGACTCGCTCTCTATGTCAATACAAAGTGGTGCAACTCAGGACATGTAAACGTTAAAATCTCCACTTGCTGCAGGGACATCAAACTGTTGGCCGTAAGTCTGCATCCCTATTACTTGCCCAGAGAGTTTGGACACGTGATTGCTGTTATTGTTTACATCCCCCCTCAAGCGAACGCGGAGATGGCGAGTGACATCATCCATTCCGCAGTTGCTAAGTTACAAACGCAGCACCCTGAGGCACTTGTGCTAATCGCTGGAGACTTTAACCATGTAACGCTGGACAAAACATTACCTGCCTTCTCCCAGTATGTGGATTGTAACACTCGGGGAAACAGGACTATCGACCTACTGTATGCAACCGTTAAAGACGCATACAGCGCCACCCACTGCCTGCGCTTGGGAAAGCAGATCATAACCTGGTTCTGCTTCAGCCTCAATACAAACCAAGAGTGAGGCGCTACCTACAACCACACGCTCATTCAGGAAGTGGTCCCTGAGGCAGAGCAGGCTCTGAGAGACTGCTTTGGAACTACAGACTGGGATATATTGCTTGGGTCACATAGTGAGAACATTGAAGAGGCTGTTGAATGCACAACTGATTACATCAACTTCTGTATGGACATTGTAGTTCCAGTAAGAACAGTATGCTGCTATGCTAACAACAAGCCATGGGTTACAAGTGACATCAAGGGCCTTTTGAACCAGAAGAAAAGGGCTTTTAAAGGTGGTGATAAGCATGAGCTGAAGTGCGTGCAGAAGGAACTCGAGTCCAGCTCAGGCGCGAAAGAGCAGTACAGGAGAAAGCTGGAGCAGAAGTTGCAGAACAACAGTATGAAGGAAGTGTGGGATGGGATGAAGATTATCACTGGCTGCAGCTCAAGCGGGTGCCGCCATCGAGACAGATGTGGAGAGAGCAAACCAAATGAACAACTTCTTTAATAGGTTTGATCACAGTAACCCACTCTCACCTCGAGTACTGCATCCTCCAACCATCCTTCTGCTGATACCAGCATAGGTGAGACATCCCCACCCACAATTACAGCAGCCCAGGTGAGCAGAGAGCTGAAAAGACTTTGTGCCAGCAAAGCAGCGGGTCCAGATGGTGTATCGCCACGATTGCTGAAGGCCTGTGCGTTGGAACTGGGAGTCCTCTACAGCGCATCTTCAACCTGAGCCTGGAACAGGGGAGAGTCCCAAGGCTTTGGAAAACATCTTGTATCACTCCTGTCCCAAAGGTATCACGTCCTAGTGAGCTGAATGACTTCCGGCCTGTTGCTCTGACGTCACATCTGATGAAGACCATGGAGCGGCTGCTGCTTCACCACCTGAGGCCACAGGTCCGTCAGCCCTCGACCCTCTGCAGTTCGCATACCAGGAGAAGGTGGGAGCGGAGGATGCCATCATCTATATGCTTCATCGATCCCTCTCCCACCTGGACAGAGGCAGTGGTGCTGTAAGAATTATGTTTTGGACTTCTCTAGCGCCTTCAACACCATCCAACCTCTGCTCCTTAGAGACAAGCTGACTGAGATGGGAGTAGACTCACACCTGTGGCATGGATTGTGGACTATCTTACAGACAGACCTCAATATGTGCGTCTTGGGAACTGCAGGTCTGACATTGTGTGCAGCAATACAGGGCGCCGAGGGGACTGTACTTTCTCGGTCCTGTTCAATCTATATACATCAGACTTCCAATATGACTCGAGTCCTGCCACGTGCAAAAGTTCGCTGATGACACTGCTATTGTGGGCTGCATCAGGAGTGGGCAGGAGGAGGAGTACAGAAAGTTAATCAAAGACTTTGTTAAATGGTGTGACTCAAACCACTTACACCTTAACACCAGCAAGACCAAGGAGCTGGTGGTGGATTTTAGGAGGCCTAGGCCCCTCATGGACCCTGTGATCATCAGAGGTGACTGTGTGCAGAGGGTGCAGACCTTAAATATCTGGGAGTGCAGCTGGATGACAAATTGGACTGGACTGCCAATACTGATGCTCTATGTAAGAAAGGTCAGAGCAGACTATACTTTCTGAGAAGGTTGGCATCCTTCAACATCTGCAGTAAGATGCTGCAGATGTTCTACCAGACGGTTGTGGCGAGTGCCCTCTTCTACGCGGTGGTGTGCTGGGGTGGCAGCATAAAGATGAAAGACGCCTCACGCCTGGACAAACTTGTTAAGAAGGCAGGCTCCATTGTAGGATTAAAGTTGGACAGTTTAACATCTGTGGCAGAGCGACGGGCACTAAGCAAACTCCTGTCAATCATGAATAATCCACTGCATCCACTTAACAGTGTCATCTCCAGACAGAGGAGTAGCTTCAGTGACAGACTTTTGTCACTGTCCTGCTCCACTGACAGACTGAGGAGATCGTTCCTCCCCACACTATGCGACTCTTCAATTCCACCCGGGGGAGTAAATGCGAAAATTAAATTTTATTTTAATTCTTTTCATTTTTATTATTATTTAATTTAATATTGTTTCTTTGTATCAGTATACTGCTGCTGGATTATGTGAATTTCCCCTTGGGATTAATAAAGTATCTATCTATCTATCTATTTGAAATGCAATGAATGACCTAAAATGGTGATAAGCTAAACAGTAAACTACCAGAGGTTTACATTTAAAGTTTAGGTTAGCATAAACAAAAAAAGGAAATTTCAGAATATTACAAATGGATCTTCTTCAGGGAACAACTAATAGCTTACAACATACAGATGTTCTGCAGCATTTAAAGTAAATGAAGCCTTGCAAGTTGAAGCAAACAATTTGCACAGGTGTCCCGACTTCTGTTGATTACTTTAAAACCATAACTCTGTCTTAAAGCTGTCACTACACCCTCTGAGGTACTATGTGGACAATATTACACTGTAGAAAGTTGTAAATTCCACTGATAATGGCAAGACAAAGGAAATTAACAAATGAAATTAGACAGAGCATTATTACCATTAGAAGTGTAGGCCTTTTATTTAGAGAAATTGAGTACAGTGGTGTCCTACACAATCCAAAGGCAATTGTAAACTGGAAGAAACTCCAATAGGAAGAGATCTGGCAGAGCCAAAGTCACAATCCAATCAGAAGACAAGTTTCTGAGGATCACCAGCTTATGTGATCACAGGCGCCTCACAGCACAACATCTTCAAGCACAGCTTAACAGTGCAGGTTGGAAAAAACAGTTTATACTGTGAAGAGGAGACTTTGTGTTGCAGGTATGACAGAATGAGTGGCAGTAAGCCATTCCTTAACTCTTTTAGGGCGGATGTCGACTTTTGTCGACAGGAGGGGTTGAGGGCGAATGTCGACTAAAGTTGACATCCAGGGATAGAGGGCGATAATCAGCGGTTAATGGCGACAAATCTCACTGTCACGTCACAGGCATTCCATCTGTGCTTGGAGGAATGCTAGACTCATTGACTCGGCAACTAATCCTAGCATGTGCGTGAGTTGCGAAATGTAAACAATGGCAAGATGACATCGACATGTGACAAGGGAGCGAAGCGAGTGCAGAAAAGAAAACACTCGGCAGACAATGTTTTGCGCATTATCGTGGAGTCGGACTCTGATTTTTCAGAATCGGATTTTATTGACAGTGATCAGGAGATCGAGCAAGAGAGTGAGAAGCCGGCATCAGCTGATCAAACACCAGCCGATGCCGCGCCAGCCGATCTGCTGCCAGTTGAGCGCTTCGCGCAGTCGATGCATCTACGGTAAGGTTCGCGTGGGATAAATACACAGACATTGATCCGTTGAGAGCCGATCTGGCTGCTGGACTTCACAAGACAGCATGGCTTGCTGTTGGACACGACAGATCACCAGCTGCTGTACTTCAGGCTGCTCTCTCCTGATGCTGCTTTTCAGCTACCGTCAGACGAGACAAACAGGTAGGCAGAGAAATTTTTTGAATCGCGGGCTGCGTTTGCATCGCATTCTCGTTTTTCAAAGTGTAAACCCACAACAAAAGACGAGATGAAGCATGCTGTGGTATTACAAATAGAGATGGGACAGAACTGGTGGTATAACTTCAGGGAGCATTGGTCCAAACGTGCTTTGTCCCCTGGTGGCTTTGGACAGGTTATGCAGCATGGTGATAGGTACGTGCTGCTGCAAAGTTTTATTCACTTCTGTAATAAACAGAAGCAAATCCCATGGGGTGAGCCAGGCTATAATGCCATGCATAAAGTTCATAAAGTTTCAGAAGATGAAAAGAGGTGACAATACGGTTTTCATGCGGGCAGAAAACTTGGTGGCAGTGGAATGGCACAATGGCAAAAGGGTGACTTGTCTCTACAGTACACACTAACAATATATGTGAGAAAGTGCAGCAACAGACAATTGAAAAGTAGGCACCAAAGCAACACGTATTGTAAGCAGTGCAATGTGGCAATGACTGAAATTGGCTGCTTTGAGCGAGATCAGACTGCGCAGGACTTTGCTGTGTAAAATGTATGTGATATGAGTGTGAAATCATAGAGTATGCAGGCTCATACAACATGCAAGACAGGAACATTTGTCAAAAGTAAATATTTTTTGTTGATTTGATGTTAAACAATTGCTTTGTGTTCTTTTTTAAAAAATGTTAGTTTATGGAAAAATATTCATCCCTGGGAGATAAGAAACAAACAAAAAAAATAGCCCTAAAAGAATTAAAGGACAAAATAGGCCCTTAAATCACCGGCTGTGGACTACTGCAGACTAGAAGAAAGTCTTATGGACCAATTTATTAAAATTTGAAATCTTTGGTTCATCAAATAGGGTGTTTGAACACTGTTGAGTTAGTGACAGGATGGTTCCTCAGTGTGTGACACCAATTGTCAAACATGGAGGAGGAGGATGTGTGATGGTCTGCAGTTCTTTTGCTGGAAGCAGAGTTGGTGACTTAAATAGAATGACTGGCATTCTGAACCAAAAGGGTTACCACCGTTTCGCTGTTATATCAGTTACTTAGATAAATTAAAATATTTTAATAAAATCTCATACACAATGATTCTTTGACTTTTTTAATGGCCGTTGTTTATTTGTTCTATGCCTTGAAACATTAAGATATGAAACTGCATGCATTTCCATAAAAACTGAACTAAAACATTTGACCTCTAGTGTAAGTACTTTGGGGTTAACATCAATGACAGGTTGGATTTCATAACACCAAGGAACTATAGAAGAAAGGGCAGAGCTGTCCCTTTTTCGATAGGAGACTGTGTTCCTTTAATGTGGGAAGTGGCATCCTTCATATCTTCTATAACACTGTGATGGCCAGTGCGAAATTCTGTTCTGTGGTGTGCTGGGCTGGCAATATTGCTTCAAGAGAAGCCCACTCAATCAACATGCTAATTAAAAAGGCAGACTCAATTATGGGATGCATTCTGGGTCCCTAGGAGGTCATAGTGAAGGAGAGAATGAAAACAAAACCGAGTGTCATTATGATCAATGCTGCACATCTTCTCTCTGACATACTAACACTTAGGACTTTCAGCCAATAAATACTTCAGCAGACGTGTGTCAAGAAACGCTAAAGGGGCTCCTTTATAATAAATAACAGCAATATGACTGCATAATGCCTTGCTGAGACTGGGACTGCTAAGTCAGAAGTTTTTTCTTTTTAATTTTCTTGCTCCTTAGTCAGTTTGGTGCGTATTCAGACCATGTGTATATTTATTTATTGCTCTCAGTCATTTTCTAATCTGTGTAGTCCTGAAGTGAGATGTGGGGGTCTGCTGGAGCCTATCACAGGTAACAAAGGGTGCTGGGCAAGATGAAATCCTAGACAGGGCACCAGTCCATCGCAGGGCAAACAATGACACACACACACACACACACAATTTAGCAATGCCAGTCCGCATAACCTGGATGGTCTTTGGACAGATGCATGAAACACACAGACACGGGAAGAACATGTAGAGTCCACACAGGGAGGACAGAATGTGAACCCTTGTCTCCTTACTTAGAGGCAGCAGCTCTATCACTGTGCCATAGTGATGCCCTTTATTTATTTATTTTTATTAATGTACGTATTTATTTATTTATTGTAGTGAGAAGTCAAGCAAAAATGACAAAGGCTTGAGTTGCCTGGAAAGCTTGCATATTGTAATCTTTTTAGTTAGCCAATAAAAGGTGTAATTTTGCTTGACTTCTCGCTATATTCATAAAGGCTAACATGGTACAACACCCTGTATTTATTTATTTATTTATTTAAAGTGTTGCTGTAAAAAAACAACTTTATATAGAAAACAACTTTGCATCCCATGAACAATTACATTCCAAATTTAACATTCCAGCTACACATTTCTTATGTGAACTTTGTTAAACAGAACCTGCCCACTTTTCCTCATCTTGCACCCTCGTCCATGCTGGAACTAATATTGCTCAATTTCAAGGACTTTGATACCATCTCTACAATATATAAAATCATTTTACAATCCCTCCCTTTCAAAGATCCAAGAGGACACTGGGTAAAAGATCTCTCAATTAATATATCAGAAAAGGAGTGGAAAGTAGCAATGCAGAGAATTTACTTGAGCTCCATACGCGCAAAGCATACAATTATTCAACTCAAAATTATATATCGAGCACATCTGTCTCACCTAAAACTCTCCAAAATGTTTCAAGGGCAAGATCCAACCTGCGAACGCTACAATCAAGTCTCAGCCTCACTGGGTCACATGTTTTGGTCCTGTACCAAATTAACATCATTCTGGACCAAAATTTTTTAATTACCTTTCAGACAGCCTTGGACTCACAATACCTCCGAACCCATTAACAGCTGTGTTTGGGGTTCTTTCAGATGGGTTTAAAGTGGAGAAGGACAAACAAACTGTGATTACATTCACTACACTTATTTTGCTGAACTGGAAGAATCCCAACTCTCCTCTTTTAAGTCAGTGGGAAACCGATGTGTTATACTATTTGAAATTGGAAAAAAAAAATCAAATATTCAGAGGATCTGTACAGATTTTTTTCAAAACATGGCAGGATCCAATCAATATTATTTTTGAATAAGCTCTTAAAGCACAGAGGAAGCAATTATTTCCGCATTTCTTTATCTTCTCCATTTATCTCTATTGGCCTATCAAGGCTTGTAAACATACCTAAATTGATGAGTTTAAGTTTTACGCCGTTGGCCATGCTCTCTCTCAGGGGTGGGGGTCGACTTGTTCTCAATCCTATTTTTTGTAAAAATTGATTGATTTGTATGGAATGATTACAATAAAATTAATAAAAAATAAATAAATAAAAAAAAAGCCAAATTTCCCCGGGGACAAATAAGTTGTATCTGTTGAGTGATAAAAAAATAAAGTAAAAAATAAATAAAATAGAAATGTGTCTAAAAATGTATTTATCCCCTTGGAAGTTTTCACATTTAATTATCATACAACGCTGAATCACAGTGGATTTAATTTGGCTTTTTTATATTGATGAACAAAAAAAAAAATACTATTTAATGTCAAAGTGAAAACCAATCCCTGCAAAATGATATAAATAACCTACAAATATAAAACGCAAAATAATTAATTGCATAAGTATTTCATGTTTGGTAGATTCATTTTTGGCAGCCATGACAGCCTTGAGTCCATGTGCACAGGTCTCTGTCTATCAGTTCTGTCATTTTTCCCAATTCTTCTTTACTAAGTTGCTCAAGCTGTGTCAAGTCGCATGTTGATCATAAATGTACAACCTTTGTCAATTCCAGCCACAAATTCTAATTTGAATTTAGATCTGGGCTCTGACTCGGCCACTCCAGGGGCCTCATTTATAAAACCTGTGTATGCCACATAAGGAGGCTTGAAATGTGGTTACACAACTTTCCATGCAGACATCGGGATTTATAAAGAAAAACTTGAAGGGGGAACCTGCATATATTTACGACAACTCTGACTCTTGCATACGCAACATTTCAGAGAAACTGGGAAGTGACCACACCCATGATCAAGCAGCCACACAATTCACATGCATAATTCACATCACCAAACCACTTTTATGTGTGTACAAATACAAAAAAATTATTCAATAATAATGCAACCAGTGCTTATCTCTCCTCCATAAACTCAAACTATTTAAAAGTAGACAAGGACCTCATGTTGTCCTTTTATTGCAGTATGATACAGTCTCTGATCACTTTGAGTTTCATTGCCTGGTTTAATAGTCTGACAAAGCAAAACCCAAAAAAGCTCCAGCAGATTACAAAGGATGCAGCTATTGGGGCTGATGTAGATGATTTGACTAGTGTGTGTCAGAGGGCAATTTAAAGAAACTGGAAATCATCTCAACTGATGACAGACATCCATTACATATAGAACTAAGCTTCAGTAAATCAGGAAGGATAGTCACTTTGAAAACCCACACAAATCTCTCCAGAAATTCCTTTCTTCCTAGTGCCATATGACTTTGAATAAGAAATATCGGAGATAATGATTAAGGTTTTGATATATATCCTGTAACCTTTTTTTTTGTTGTTGTAAATATGTATTATCGACCTGCCTTACCTTAACCTTTCTTGTTTCTATTTGTCTGTTTTATTTCATTCTGTCTGTTATTAGATGCCACTGAGAAGGCAAATTTCATGTCTTCTTGTGTAAATATGACTAAATAAAGAAACATTAAACCTTATATGTATAAGGTTGATTAGCAGGTTCTATGTATGGGTGTTTGAGGGCGGCCTTCTCGTATGCATTTTCATAAGGCGATTGTGATTTTAAAAAGGGTAAATTGTGTTAAAATGTGCATATGCCAAGTTTTATAAATCAGATTTTTTTCTTTTTTGCAGTATTTTCTTGTTGCTTTTTTTTTTGGCATGCACTTATTTTCACACTCTTATCCAATGCAAATTTTTATAAATGCGGGCCCCATGATGTTCATCTTGTTATTTTGAAGCTATTCCTAAATAAATCTTCAAAGTTTTTAGTTTCTTTCAGAATGCATCAGGTTTTCCTCCAGGATTTCCATGTATTTTGATGCATTCATTTTACCTTTCTTGGGCCTACTACAGAAAAGCATCCTCACAGCATGATTTTGCCAACACCACACTTCATGGTGCAGATAGTGTTTTTGTTATAATGTGTAGTGTTTGTTCTTAATTCTGTGATGGAGCTGGTTAGTTCCACACTACAGGTTGCATTCTTTGGAGTCTCTTCAACCCGCTACTGCCAATAACATACCTGCATGATGAGCCAGCAGATGAGGACACACACAAAGCAAGGGGTAGGTGCATAAAAGGGCACAAGTGCTTTTATTAAAATAATCCAAAATAAATCAGTGATCAAAAGTCCAGTACAAAAATGTTCAATAAATAATCTAATTTAAAGAAAAGAAAAAAAAAAAAAACAGTAATAGTGGAGGTTAAAATAATCCAAAAAAGCGAAGTTAAAACACAGGCAGGTATCCATCCTTTAAAAATAGAGTCCCCAGTGCAAAGTCTGAAGCTGAAGAGACAGCTGATAGTTCAGACAACCTGCTAAATGCTTCCTCCTAGGCTTGGGCCCATGTAGCCGTCTCTGGCTCCTGGCAGGGCAACACCCTGAGCCTCCGACTCCCACTGCCATACTCGAGTCCCCCCAGTCCATAGCACCACTGAGGCCTCACTGAGCCTTAAATTATCCCTACAGCTCCCGCTGCTGTTCTACCAGCCTTATGGGGAGTCACTCGAACTAAGCATTATGCAAGTCACTCCAGCTTCCAGGTTGCTCAGCTGGAGTGGTCACCAGCCCCTGAGCGTCAGTCAAACGCTCCCTCAAGGAACTTCCTCCCACCTGCCTGCCTTATCTCGCACGGTCTCTCTTATCCACTCGTTTACAAGCATTGCTTCCTACTTTCTTCATCTCTCCCATCTGTTAACCTCCTTTCTTTCTATCTCTTTTCCTTTCATTTTTTCGTCCCCCCTTTCTGACTGTGAAAGCCCCCTTTTATCTGCCTTCATAGACGCAGCGATTCAATCACACACTGCAAAAAGCCGATGAAGCAATCGAGACAGCCCACACCATCACAGGCAAGTGCATCTTGCCCCAGTTACCCCACCTACCTCCCACTGCTGCGCGAGCACACACACCCACGGAGACCAGGCCAACCATTCGATTATTTATTTATTAAAACAGGCTCCTGACTCTTAAGCCGCAGACTTGCTATACCACAAAGTCAAATATGGCATTTAGTCTTACAACCAAAAAGCTCAATGTTGGGCTCAGCAGAACATATAACTTTCTACCAACTGACTTGATTCTACTGGAAAACTCTGTTTCTTTTTTCTAACAGAGGCTTTCTCCTAGCCACTTTGCTGCGACTGGCACCAGGGCAGAAGATGATGTCTGCACAGTCCATCCAATCATTCCTATTACTCACTGTTACTAGTCATCCACACTAAAGCACACTTGCTAATATAAATCAGTCCAGAACTGAACAGGGAGAATATTCGTACAGTTGGTGCTGCGAGGCAGCAATGACAGCTGTGTACTGCCAATTCTGCCCATTTATGTTACAACATCTGTACTAAACTTACTATATTTTTTACCTGACTAAAACTATCTGTACACCTATAATTTCTGTTCAGTTCTTATTACCTTATTGCAAGCTATATGCTTAAGTAAGATTAAGTAATCTCTCAACAATAGCTGTTACTAGACAAATGAAGCACAAATGTGCATGATGACGCCAGCATTTCTTTTCTTCTTTCCAGTTTTGATGAGTTGCTTCAAGGCTGGCTTATCAAGGTAGAAACAGGGACTTTTTATAAAAACACTTAGAAACAAAAGGGGAAAAAAACAACTTTTTTTACTAATGTTTAACGAACATCATTAATTTCAATGAAGTGTTTTTGCTGAAAATCTGCTGCATGCAGGTGTTTTCAAAATGGATTTGATGTGAATAGCATCTTTGAAAATAATGGCAAATAACTTCACAAGTGGCTTAGGAACGTTAGTTGTGAAAAGGCAGAAAAGACTTATAAACATATGATGGCTGCTAATGGGTATATTATTTTTCTTACAAGAAGCCTTTTAATTTGCTCCTGAATGTAGTGTCCATAGTATAAAGTATATGAGAGAGTAATACTCTTAAGAGTGTGTAGACCACATGGCCATAAACCAGGACTCAAACGAAAGGATGGATAAATCATAAAGCAGCTTTGTGTTTTACCTCAAGAAACAGATAATGAAGTTATTGTTGTGAATCATTGTTTTCCTGTAGCATAATCAGCATTTTGGAAATAAGTGATAAATGATTGACCAAGTAAGTATTGGAAACAAAAAAATGTTTGCCTTTTGTGACATATTCTGGTGTGTTGCATTATTAATAGCTGCAAAATGTTAAAGAAGATTGCCCTTTGTTGACCTATCACAACTATGATTCTTCTCTGCCTGGCTGCCTTGTCATATATATTGACAGAGAGAGATTTTCTAACAGAAGTAGAAAAAATGTTTAATCAAACTGTGAAAGTCTCCTTTTTCTGTGAGTTTAGGTTGCACTACAGAACAGTACTGTAGACGATAGACTTGCCATTATGAAGAGACAGCTCTGAGTGAGACTTGCAGGAAATTATGTTTAATCCCCTTGGTTACTGTTTGTTATACCTTTATAGTCCAAAAGAAGCTTTTTAAAATAATTCTGCATACTCCAGATGCAGTTTCATTAGTGCATTATATAGCTTTTGCATAATGTCTTTTGAGTTATATTCAACAGTTTAAATGATATAACCTAACATTTTACTTGCCTTTGTAACTGCTTCTTCACAATGCTTTGATGATGAAAATGTTGTGTCAATGTTAACCCCTAAGTTCCTTTCAGAGGTTGTCTCCTCCATGAAAGTGTTTCTCAATCTTGTACTTATAATTGATGTTTCTTTTGCCCTTGTGTAGCACTTTTCAACATTAAACTGCATTTTCCTAGTGTTCGCTCACTTCTGAAGCTTGTCCAAGCCTTTGAGTTGTTTTTGCTGCCTCCACGGTGGCTACCATTGTTCCCGTTTTAATGTCATCTACATATTTCACAGATTTACTAAATATGCTGGTATCGATGTCATTTCAAAAATTACAAAATTGTCTAAATCGTGTTTCTTCCATCTTAAAAATGTTGGGAAATGAAGGCATTTTCTAAATAAACAGGATTCTGAGAAATTAATTCATGCATTTATTTCTAGTAGGATTGACTGCTGCAATGCAGTGTTCACCTCATGTTCACACTTTTCTTTATATAGCTACCAGTTAATCCAAAATGCTGCTGCAGGATTTATTACAAGAACAAGAAAATATGAATACATAACTCCAGTTCTTAAATCCTTACACTGGCTCCCAGTTAGGTTTAGGGCAGATTTCAAAATCCCATTTTCAATGTATAAAGTCTTAAATGTCCAAGGTCCGGCTTACTTATCTTAACTTATCATGGGTTACAAACCAGAATGAACATTAAGATCTCAGGATGCCAGTCTCCTTATGATTCCAAGGATTAACACTAGAATCCCTGAAGCCTACAAAAAAAGACTCGTAAGCCTAGTCCACCTTAAATTCCTTCTCACAGCTCCATGGGAATCTTTTGTTTTGCAAATGTGTCGATCAGCACAAGCAGCCTGCTGTCCCATCCCCCCGACTTAGCTTAACTCGGGCAAAAAGTTCTCCAAGCTCAAACCAAGGCTCCTTATCTATGTGTGAGGTTCCTGGAGTTGTATAGGGTTACTAATACCATATATTGTTATTTGGAATACATGCATTTCCTGTGTGTTCCATGTCTAAAACGATCTGGGTAAATGTAGGATGAAAGGAAATAAATGTGAGGCAAGAAATGTTGAACACATACCTAAAGCAGAAACGTTTTCCATGTTATACTAATAATGACGTGAAGTGTATAATGTGTGAAGACTTTAGTACAAATATCAAATAAACACATGCGCTTTTATTCAAGAATATAACCAAAGAAAAACAAGAATCATTCAGTTTACATGTTGCCGTCTTGGATGGTGCAGAGGTATGAGCTGCTGTCTCATAACCGAAAGGCTGAAGGTTTGAGTCCTGGTGCTTCGTGTTTGGAGTAGTGAGCTGCTATTACTATTACTACTATAATATAATTTTGGCTACTTGTAAAAGTTAGTGCTTGTTTATTGTTCAGTTTTATTCTGTCAATAAATTTGCCTCTCCCTCTCCAAGTTGATGGCATTTATCTCCATTCTTTTCACAAGAGCAGGGCTGGGGCTGATGCCTTTTCAGAACTATTAGTTGTACTAGCAATCAAAGATACAATGTCCCGTGATCGCTATTAGACTGGACAAAGGCAGAACTGTAAAGAGACAGCTTCTTCACAGAGCTTTCGCTGGCTAATAGATTGCTGCACTGCTACGCAACTCTGCTTGGCACCATAAGTAAAATGGGACTTCCACTTGCAGCTAAAGTCACTTCAGTATGCAAGCAATTCATCACGCTAGTGTTTAGATCTGAAAGTGCCACTTGTAAAAGTTAGTGCTTTTTTATTATCCAGTGGCTCTGATATGATAGTCGTAAAAGTAGTGTTAATGTTTGTGATGTGACATCTGTTAGAATGACAAATGCAATGCATCATCAGTTAAAATGACAGAGACATAGCAAGCAGACACCTTACACAGACACTTATCCTTTTATTAAGATGGATGTGAAATTATGCATCTTCAATTAAAACGTACCTTTCTTTATGGTATTAGAAGCAGAGTTCAAATCTGATTGGTTGAAGGTTTAACAAAATGTCCTGGAATGACAACTCTGTTTTTCCAGGAACAGAAACAGAATGATATCAGATCATCTGCATTACTTTAGGCCAATCATTTTTTTTTTCATTTATACCTTTCATCTGGTATTTAGTACACTGTATTAATTCTCAAGGGTAAATTGTCTTTTCACATGACCTTTGGAGGTCAGAGGGCAGGGTCAGCCATTGTACAGCATTGTCCCCAAGCAATTTTCAGGTTATGGGCTTTGCTCAATGGCCCAATGAAGTAGAATCCCTGCTGGCTCTAGTGGCAACCTTCCAGACACCAACACTGATCCTCAGCCTCAGAGCCACCACTTAGTAAAGGATATGGCCAAGTACTCTGTTATATTTAATCTAATTTCTTATTGCAGAAACTGCAATTTCCTGTGACAGATATGCGACAACATGTGGATGGAATAGTTTAAAGCAGGTGAATGTGACCTTTTCAGAGTAAAAATTATACTTTAACATGTAAGCTTTTTGATTTTAACTTAATACAGTGGGTTGGATAATGGATGGATGGAACTTGGATGTGATTTGTATCAAATAATTAATTTATTCATGTCACATAACAGCACAATGACATTAATGTATGGCATAAATGTTCCCTTTGCTAGCATAAATGATCTTCAGCCCTTACACTTACCAAAAGAGTTTGTATAGAGAGAGTAAAAATATCCACTTGGGATAAAGAAGATTGTTTTTATTCTTTTACAAGGCCCGCCTGCAGAGAATACCAGACAGTTTCATATAACAACTGATGATGGACAATCCAAGCAGCAGCAGCAGCAGAGCATTTTCAGAAACAGATGAATTCTGCTTTCATCATCACTCTGGGAACAGTAAATATACTGCCATTCATGGAAGTCTAATTTTCTAGCAGACCAGGGAAAAAAAGGAAAAAAGACACAGACTAAAGGCATTACTTTTGACATTTGTTGTTACTTCTTAAATCTATCCTGCACACAAATGTTGGACTTAAGATCCGAGTTTATGTGCGTGTGCTATTACAAATAATTTAAACTGAGAAAGGGTAAAAACATAAGAAGCTAAAGCCTTTTTAATATGGATTACCTGTATTACTTTCACACTTCTGCTTAACAGCTCATTGCAGCTGTTCTGAATTTGACCATAAATGGAACACAAAATTAAATACCATTGTTTTAATATGGAAATTTCACATTTCTCCTGAAAACAAAAGATCCTGAAAATAGAATCACAAAGTCAAATCAAACACCACAAGAAAAATAGAAAAACGGCTCCAATAACCATTTTCCTGGCATCCACATAAATTACAATATTATTAATTGTAGTTAATAATAAAGAAATTTATATTGTTTTAATTTCTGCTTGCTTTGGCATTCACCTGGAATCATTATTTAGAATCCCCATTAATTGTGCAGAGCTATTAAGAAAAACCCATCATACGTGTGTTCTTGTTATATCAAGTGAGACTAGAATGCTTAGTTTTTTATTTTATTACTACTGAACATCTTTGTCCTCATAATCCTGAATCTGAAAACAATATACAGAAAAAATGCATGGATGCATAAAAAAAATAAAATAAAGAGCAGTGTTCAGGCAAGGTAACTCTGAAAGAAGGTTTACATGGAGTGGAGATGTTTGGTTTTATACTAGGTGGTAAACTATATACTAGTAAACTTTAAATGTTCCTGTAATATTAATAAAACTTGCTTCCTAGGTCAATATACTGGTTACCATTTACATTTGAGAGGTCTGAACTTTTACTGAAATACAGTGTTTTCAGAGCCCTTCACTTTCTGCACACTGTGTTTTAGATTTAATTTTAAGTGGACACATTTGCCAATCTACACTAAATAACCTATAATGACAAAGTGAAAACATTGAAAATTATATAAAAATGAAACACTGACGGTTGCCATTCAAACAAGTATTCAGACTCTTGCTTTAATGCTTTGTAGAAGCCCCTTTGGTAGATATTACAGCTTTGGGTTTTCTTAGGTAAGTCTGTCCAAGCTTTGCACACATGGATTTGGCCAGTTTATCTCATCCTTCCTAGCAGATCCTCTCCAGTGCCATTAGATTCAATGAGAAGCATCTTTAAACTGCCATATTCTGGGTTCCCTAAAAATGATGTTAAAGTTTGACTTTGGTTGGGCCACTTAAGGACTGTCACAGTCTTGCCCCAAAGCTGCTTCATCTCTGTCTTGGCTGTATGCTTTGGGTTATTGTTGTGCTTAAAGATGAACAAACACCAAAATTTGAGGTCGTTAACAATCCAAACCAAGTTGTTTGCTTCAAGGAACTCCTTCCCACTATTCTGACCAGTCTCCCTCTCCCTGCCACTCAGAAGCTCCCCCATAGTATTATGCTGCCACCACCATGCTTCGCTTTAGGGATGGTATTAGGCAGGTGATGAGCAGAGCCTGGCCTTTGCCAGTCATAGTGTTTGAAGTTTTGACCAGACAGTTTTATTTTTACTTCTTCAAACACAATCTTTTTCCTCATGCACTCAGGATCCTTTAAATACTGTTTGGCAACGTGTTAAGGAATCTACCATAAAAGCCTGATTGGTAGAGTGTTGCTGAACCTTTGACTTGGTTTTTCTATGTCAGAGGATTTCAAAGGCTCTCTTGGTGTGACCATAAGGTTCTTGGCTTCCACCCCGACCAAGGCCCATTTACCGGGTTAGTCTATTTGATAGGATAGCCAACTCTAAGAATCATCCTGGTAGCTCCAAACTTCTTTCATTTCACAATTTGAGGTCTCACTGTTCCTGGGAACACTCAAATCTTTACAAATGATTTTATTACTTTGCTTAGATATATGATTCACCAAAATTTCATCATGGAGGTCTACAGAGATTTCCTGGCTTGGTTTTCTTCCGACATGCAGTGTGAATTGTGGGACCTTATATACACACGTACATGTGTGCCTTTCTGAATGATGTCCGATCAATTCATTTTGTCACAAGGGGATTGCAGTCAAGTTCTAGACACATCTCAATGGGGATTAAAGCAAACAAGATGCACCTGACCACAGTGACAGGCCTGAATACTTATATGAATGAGAGATTTCAGTTACCAAATTTTTAATAAATCTGAAAACATTTTTGAAAACATGGAACATTGTTCAATTTATAATTAAATCTACAACACAATACAACATACAGAAAGGGAAGTAGTCTGAATACTTCCTGAATCCACTATACATTAAATATGCAGAATGTAACTTATTAAAGCTAATAATACCTTGAAATAATTGTACCAGAAACATATGTCATATAAGTAATAAGTTATCCAAGGAATAGCAAAGGGCTAGTCATAATTCTGAACACTTAACAGAGTAAAATACACATTGATAAACTCTACTCATGCCTCATACTTCTTTGCAGCCTGTTAACATGAGATAATATACTCTGTATGAATATGTCATCTTATATTTTTAATCGGTCTTTATTTTGAATTTTGTAACAAAAAAGGCACATTTGAGGCTTGATCTCTCATAGATCTAGCAGTTATATTTTCCATTAGATGTTATCTCCTATCATGGAAGGGCGACATGGCTGGATGAAATACTAGCAGAAGAGTTTGGAAGAGTTTAGGAGAAGGAGTAGATGTGTTGTGGGATTTAATGCTGGAGATCCATGAACAGGAGAGAATACCAGAGGAGTGGAGGAATGGCTTGATTGTACCCATTTATGAGGAGAAGGGTGATATTCAGGATTGTGGAAACTATAGAGGGATAAAGTTGATGTCACACATTAAGTTTGGGGAAAGGTTATAAAGAGAAGGCTTAGGGAAGAAACCACCAGAGGGGAGGAGCAGTTTGGTTTTATGGAGTCTTTGCATTGAGACAGCTGATAGAGGAGAGGAGCATGCGCTGATACAGCACATTGCCGCACCCACGACATGACAAACCAACTCAGGATCCCAGATTAGGACCAGAGTGAAGCCATGCAACCCTTGACACCTCAACACCACGTTAATTCAGATGGAATGGAACCAGTGTGAGGTTGTTAAGGTAGCTGGAGTGCCAATTCTGCCACCAACTCCCAGGTTTTTCACTACAGGTTGAAGGGTCTACATGCAGAGTTAGATGCAAATAAACATCGTACCCAGGACGGAACAATTGCAGATTAAGTGCCTTGCTTAAGTGACCAACGAAGTAGAGTCACTTTTGCATTTGCTGGATTCAAACCAGCAACCTTCCGATTGCCAGTGCAAATCCCTAGCCTCAGAGCCACCACTCCACCCCATGACAGAGAAGCATCAAGAAAAACAGAGGTCTGCATATGGTGGTTATAGATTTGGAGCAGGCTTATCATTGAGTGTCATATCAAGAGGTCTGGAGGTGCCCGAGAAAGAAAGGAGTATTGAAGAAATATGCAAGTACTATCCAGGGTTAAAAACAGTGTTGGGGTAACAGACAAGATCCTAGTTAGAGTAGGTCTACACCAGGGATCATCTTTAACTCCTTAGCTCTTTGATCTGGTTCTGGATGTGTTGAATCATGGGATAAAAGATCAATCACTCCGGTGCAGGCTTTTTGCTGAGGACACTGTTTTGTGTAGCAACAGAAAAGAGGAAACGGAGAGGAAGTTGTAAAAAACAAAGAGAGGTCGTGGAAGACAGGAGATTGAAGATAAAGAGGAAGAAGAAGACAGAATATGTGAAGTTTAACAATGATCAGGATTCAGAAGTTAGCCTGCAGGAACAGTTAATGAAAATAGTGTATATGTCCTATATCTAGGACCAGTGTAAGATGTAAAACTAGATGCAGAGACAACTTTTGTGGAAGAGTGCTTTCTGGATGGAACAACTGGAAGAAGTTATCAGGAGTATTGTGTGATTGAAGAATTAAGGCATAGGTTGAAGGTAATTTTGTTCAGACAGCACTAACACCAGCAATGTTGCATGGAGCTGAGACACGGGCAGTTAAGGGAGTGTCGGAGAAGAAGTTAGATGTGGTAGAAAGGAAAATGTTGAGATGGATGTGTGGAGTTACAAAAAAGGACAGAATAAGAAATGAGACCATCAGAGGTGCGAAAAAACTGGGAGAGGTATCTAAGAAAGCACAGAAAAAGTAGACTGAAGTGGTATGGAGAAGTGATAAGAGACAATGAATATGTGGGTAAAAGAGTGAGGGGAATTGAAGTACAGGGGTAGAGAAAACAAGGGAGGCAAAAGAGGAGGTGGATGGATAAAGTAAAAGGGTCTGACTGGTGAGGAGGTGTGGGGCCAAGCTGTATGGAGGCAGTTGATGAAGAACATTGACCTCACACAGAGGTGGGATAATAAGAAGACGACATTATTTCCTATCATATTTACAGTAAGGACAAAAATACACAACTCCATAGAAAAATACATTTAACAGAAAATAAATGCTTTCATAGTCCATTTACGGTACATCTGACATTCCAGAATATTAATCTACATCATCAATTGTACATTGCTAAAATAGAAGAAACTATTTTTGAGTCTGGAATAGATAATTCACCATGTAAAAACATTGATGTAATTGAAAATATATAACTTGACTCCTTTGTTTCAGTTGCTGTGTCTTTGGTTTCATGACAGCTTCTTTACTGTATAATAATGGATTTGATTAACTTGTGAAAATGCCTTGAACATTATTCTCAGTAGTTTAACACATTTAAAATAAATATATCCAGGCTGTTAATGCCATGTACTATTAAAATTTATCTACAATTTCCATTTGCACATTTTCAATGTTTAATTGTACTTACAATACACACATCATAGTTTGCTTAAGTAATGGAAACTACTGAGTCTTTAAAAAATGGTGAACACAAACTACAAAGCCCATCAGCAACTGTCACTTAAAATCACCCATTTATGTTTTATTTCAGAAAAGAATATTTCAGGTGCCTAAATTACAAATTCCTATCAAAAAGACGACAGGCAGTCCTGAACTCCATCCTCTTTGCACTCAATTTAGCTACTGACCCCTAACAGTTACAGAGTGGTTTCAGGAAAAAGAAGAAATTATCTTCCTATCCCATATTACTTTATTAATGTACTGTTGCCCATTTACTGAAGTTAGAAAAACCTCTCAGGCGTCTCATCACCATCATAAATAGTTATTTTTTGATCGTTTGAAATATTTTATGGTAATTTGTGAAGCTTGAAAACTTCCATTTTATCATTTATTGACTTTTTTACCTCTCATTTTAGAAAGAGGTTTTTACTTATTATGCTGTATCTTTGGAATTAACTGTTTGTGATGACAATTGGAGACCAAAAGTAAAACAAAAAGGTGCAATGTCTCCTTTCACACAAGCCCTTTTATTTGTTGCCCACAACCAAATGGATGAGTAGTAAATTTCTAAAACTAACTAAATAAGAAAAAAAAAACTAAAATCTTAGTGATTACAAATATGGAAATAGTGAGGGTAATATAAACAAACTTAATCCCTTAGATTATTAACTATGGACTCTGACCTAAACTTTAAAATAGCATATTCCTAGGACTGCATTTTTTCACTTTAAGAATATAGCAAACGTTAGACCTCTTAAAACTTTACAAGATGCTGAAAAGTTAATTCACACTTTTGTTTTTAGTTGACTAGATTACTATAATGCCCTCCTAGTAGGAATGTCTAAGAGAGACATCAATTGATTGCAATTATTGCAGAAGGCAGCAGCCAGAATCTTAACTAGAAAAAGAAAATCTGAACTCGCCAGTTTTAGCATCGTTACATTGGTTACCCATGTTATTTAGAATCAACTTTGGTGTATAAAGCCTTAAATAATCTCGCTCCATCCTACATTTTAGCCGTAATCTTAGATCTTCTAATGGTGGTCTGCTTATTATTCCAAGTGACAGAGGTTGGGAGCATGCACTGATTACAGCACATTGCCGTACCCACCATACTAAACAGTGCGAGTCCTTTGAGTATCCTGCCGTTATTCATGGAGATTCTCACTTTCTAGTATTATCCTTGTATAGACTTCCTAAATTTAACACGTCTTTCTTTGAGGAATTCTCAGACTTAATGTCAATTTTAATTATGAACTATAACACACTCTTAATAGTCGGCTACTTTAACTTTCATATTGCTATTCATTGTGACCAAAAAGTATAAGAATTCATGAACTTCCTGGACTCTTAATTTGACAGCTCGTTAATCAGCCTACACATAAAGCAGGTCATACGTTAGACTTAGTAATTACCAAAGGACTAAAAGTCGATGTGAAGCAGATCATTGATATTGGTCTATCAGACCATTTTATTTTACTATTTAATATAGAAATAATGACAGAAAACATTCATGAGAAGCATATTGTTAAAAAACGCTTCTTTGATTCATCAGCTTCTTTAAAACTTACATTCTAAGCAATCAGTCCTTTTATAGTGCCAACTATAATAGTGAGGATAATGTAAATAGTAAGGTGGAAAAATGTAATACTAAGGTGAGAGCTTCTGTTGACATAGTTGCACCTGAAAAGACAGTTAAAAAATCTTCTAGCATTGTTATACCATGGAAGACCCAAAGAGTGTCTGATTTAAAGAGAACATACCGTAGAGCTGAGTGTAAATGGAGGAAAACTAAACTAACTATTCACTATGAAATACTGAAGGTTAAAATAACAGAATACAATAACAATCCGTCTTGAGAGGTGCTGCTATTTCTCTAAGATTATAAATAATGCTAGTAATCCCAGAATCTTATTCTCTACGATTGATCATCTGCTAAACCCAGGTATCACAAAAGAATGCCTCCAAAATACTTCCAGTGAAACCTGGTATTGCTGTATTTTTCAATCAAAAAATGAATGATATTAGAAATAATATAGTATATCTCCCCAACACTGCGGATCCTCCTAAGCCCCACTACTCCGTTATAAACAAATTAAATTCTTTCACCAGGATAGATTTACATAAAATAATTTCTCAACTGAGACCCTCCACCTGTATCCTTGACCCAATACAAACAGGTTTTTTCAAAGTAGTATTGGGCGTGCTAATTGATAATATTCTTGACATAGTAAACTCGTCATTAGATACGGGGGCTGGGGGGGTCTTCCCAAACTGTCTTAATATTGCTGTAGTTAAACCTCTACTCAAAAAAAAATAATCTTGACCCCTCTGCTTTTGAAAATTTTAGACCCATTTCTAACCTGCCTTTAAGTAAAATTCTAGAGAAGGCAGTCATTATGCAGTTAGATAACTACCTCAAACATGCTATTCTTGATAAATTTCAGTCAGGTTTTAGAACAATCACAGCACAGAAACTACACTCGTTAAAGTAGTAAATGGTAAATGCAGACAGAGGCCATTTATCTGTTCTCATCCTCTTAGATTTGAGTACCACATTTGATACCATTGATCACAACATTGTTAGAAATCGCCTTAGTCAATGGGTGGGCCTCTCTGGCACGGTCTTAAATTGGTTTGAATCCTACCTGACAGGGAGAAAATTCTTTGTTAGTTGTGGTAATTACAACTCAAAGACACTTGATATCCTATATGGAGTTCCACAAGTCTCTATCCTGGGTCCGCTGCTCTTCTCGATATACATGCTTCCGTTAGGTCAGATTATCTCGGGGCACAACGTGAGCTACCACAGCTATGCTGAGGACACACAGCTCTATTTATCAATATCCCCTGATGACCCAGACGCTGTTGTTTCACTAACACAATGTCTTACTTGTGTTTCTAATTGGATGAATAGTAATTTTCTCAAGCTAAATAAAGAGAAAACAGAAATTTTAGTGATTGGCAATAATGGATACAATGAGGTTATTAGAAATAAACTTTAGGCATTAGGATTAAAAGTCAAGACGGAGGTAAAGAATTCAGGGGTAAGTGTTGACTATAACCTGAATTTTAAATTGCATATTAATCAGACCACTAGTACAGCATTTTTTTTCCACTTAACATTGCAAAAGTTAGACCTCTCGTATCACTGAAAGATGCCGAGAAATTAGTTCACGCTTTTGTTTTCAGTCGCTTAGATTACTGTAACGCACTCCTCTCGGGACTACCCCAAAAAGACATAAATCGTTTGCAACTAGTGCAGAATGCAGCTGCTAGAATCCTAACTAGGAAAAGAAAATCCGAGCACATTTCTACTGTTTTGATTTCACTATGCTGATTACCTGTGTCATTCAGAATTGCCTTTAAAATACTGCTTATGGTTTACAAAGCCTTAAATAATCTCGTTCCATCTTATATATTGGAATGTCTGACATCCTATATTCCAAATCGTAACCTTAGATCATCAAATGTCTGCTTAGAATTCCAAGAGCAAAACTTAAAAGTGGTGAGGCAGCCTTCTGCTGTTATGGAATCTGGAATAGCCTGCCAATAGGAATTCGCCAGGCTAATACAGTGGAGCACTTTAAAAAAACTGCTGAAAACACATTACTTTAACATGGCCTTCTCATAACTTCACCTTAATTTAATCCTGATACTCTGTATGTTCAATTCATCATAATAACTATTCATGGTGGCTCTAAAATCCGTACTAACCCCTACTCTCTCTTCTGTTTCTTTTCCCAGTTTTCTGTGATGGCGATCTGCACCATCACCACCTAATCAAAGCATCATGATGTTCCTACATTGATGGATTAAAAGCCAGAAGTCTACATGACCATCATCATCATCAAGTCCTTCCATGAGAACCCTAAATACAAAGAGGACCGTTTCATTTATGTTAGGTAGAATGCCCAGAGGGTGCTGGGTGGTCTCATGGTCTGGAATCCCTGCAGATTAAATTTTTTCTGTCTAGCCGTCTGGAGTTTTTTTTTTGTTTGTTTTTACTGTCCTCCCTGGCCATCGGACCTTACTCTTAATCTATGTTAATTAGTGTTGTCTTATTCTAATTCTTAAGCACTTTGACCTACATTATTTGTATGAAAATGTGCTATATAAATAAATGTTGTTGTTGTTGTTGAGATGGTGGGCTATTATTCAAATCAGGAATTAGAAACATTATCTGGAACAAAAATGAAAACTGAACACAAACAATTTTTCAATTGATGTAATTGAAACCAGGAACAAAACAATGTTTCAGAATGAAATTGTTATTTTAAAAACCCTTTAACCAAGAGCAACAACATTTAGTTAGGCGTTACATTGCTTAAAAGTGCTTTACAAGACAAACAAACAGTTGTAAGAATAGAAAAACAAATTAAAATTAGGTAAGAATAACAATAAAAAGAAAAATGTAAAAAAATAATTAAATACGCACTTGCATAAAATAGATATATTATGAAGTTAATCTGAGTAGTGGTACCTAGAGGATGCTACCATCACAGCAAAAGGTCCTTCAAGACTGCAGAGGTCATAATATAAGCTCTATTAGAGGGGTGAGGTTCCTGAGACCATGAGGGAGCAATTGTTTGGCCTCATGGGTGTACTGTGGAAGACAACCTATCTGGCCATCTCCTGTGCACCTCTTTGGCAAGGCGAACATGCAGGAATCTTTGTTGGCACACTATCCTTACAAAGGCAGGTTGCTTAGCTTGTGATGGTGACAGTGTGGCTGCATTATTTTTCATATAAACTTTCCACATAGATGGCGGTGCTAATTTGAATCAGGATTTAGAAATTATTTCATTTTCATTTTGGTTAATTCTGAAAAGAAAGTGTGTGTTTTACATTCCTGCTCTTACATTGAAACCCTTTTTCAGTAGTTGGTAACTAGTTGGAATGAAACAAAAGAATTGTTAATAACATTCATTGCATATGATGATAATCTACATTGCTTATGGGAAATACCATCAGTATTAAATGAATGACTTGCCTTGAATCAGAAGTGTGTATATTTAGTTATGGATTACATTTAACTATTGGAAAATGATGTCTATGCAAGATAAATGTTAATCTAGTTGATGCCGTATCACCAGTGTCTAAATAAATATGCAGAAATATGACTTCTACATGATCACCAGTAATGATTTTGCTGGTAATTGAAAGTTTATGCAGTTTTACAATTTCTAAGCATGTGCCATTACATAGACTTTGTCAGCTCCTAACACAAAACTGAACTACTGCTGTTCTTAGCGGAACTGGTGTATATAAGGTATTTTGTTTGACGTATGCATGCAAAATTGGTTAGATTGTTATGAGAGTATCATTGTTGCATTCTTCTAATGAAGATAAAAATTACATAGAGATTTATACTATATGATGCACAGTTTTGAAGAAAAATAAGCATCAGAAATGGTGGTGTGTAATATTGTAGCACCTCAGGGAACGTTCTTGTCCCTTTTCCTGTTTACCCCACTACTCAAAAGACTTCCAGCACAATACCAGCACTTGCCACCTACAGAAATTCTCAGATTACTCCTCCATCATAGACTGCATTAATAATGGAGACAAGCGAGTACAGGAAGTTTGTAGAGGACTTTGTCTTGTGATGCAAGACAAGGGACAAAATGTGCAACTGAACAAGATCAAGACAAAAGGGCTGGTGTTAGACTTCCAACAGGCCAAGAATCCTCTGAGACCAGTCACCATTCAGCCAGTGGACGTGGATGTGACGCAGAGCTACAAGTACCTGGAGGTTCACTTAAACACCAAACTGGACTGGTCTGACAACACAATGGCACTGGACAAGAAGGGATTGGACTTCCTAAGGAGACTTAAGTCTTTTGATGTGTGCAGAAAGCTGCTTCTACCAGTCCATAGTAGCCAGTGTGTTGCTCTACAGAACAGTCTCCCAGGGAAGCAACCGGAGCTCAAAAGAAGCACAATACCTGAACAGACTTATCAGGATAACCTTCTCCAGCACAGGGCACAGGTTTCTGGATACACTGAAAGCTATTGTGGAAAAGAGGATGGTGGCAAAATTGGATTCCATCATGAAAAATTCCCCTCCGTCCCATCCAAGTGGTGCTCTCTTGGAGCACATTTAGCCACAGGCTCATTCCACCACTTTGCATTAAGAAGCGCCTCTGGAGGTCTTTTTTGCCCACTTCTATCAGGCAATTCAATGCTTCAATCTGATCTACATGTTAAGTTTATTTTTAATTATTTATTTATTGATCGATCAATCAATCAATCAGTTGGTTATATTATTTCTCCTATGATTATGGATCCTTGGTATTGTATGTTTCTGCTGCATTATTATTGTATTGTATTGTAAAGTTGTAATGCTATAAGCTGCAGCTGTTGAACACCACATTATGAATAAATCCGATTTATGTGACAAAATCCAAGCAGGACATTTAATTTTAAGAAGAGCAGAAATGATAAACCTTAAAGTCACCTTCTATAGACACAGTGGTGGAAGAGACAACTACTGGAACATTTTCAATTCAGAACCGGTGCCTGCATTGTACAAAGCCATTCACAGATTTTTCAATAGAAATGATTAATTCCCACACTTTTTCAAAGACGTGCAAGAGAAATGCTAATTTCATTTTTTCAGCTTCTCTTTGTTTCTCTTCTTGTGTTTTGTTGCCTGTTTTGTTAACTCCTGTATCTGAGGTAGTGTGCCAGGTTCAATGCTTATAAAAATTCATTACTTAAGAGGTTTCTATCCAGCTTGAAAAACTCATGTTCAGAGATGCCTTCAGTGAAACCTCACTACATTACAGAAGGATTGAATGAAGGTACGTATGTTAGTCAAGACAAGATTGTGAGAGAAAAATCATTAAAATTAATGTACAGCAGTCAGACGCGCCAGGGAATTAGAGTGAAATGATGCTGTAATGAAAATACTAATGTATAGTTCAGTGTCTCTGACATTAATAAAGTGAGTAATGATTTAACACTCTTTAGGTTTACTGATGTTCTCTTCTTTATTAAATATTTAATATGGATTTGTCCTGTGCAGCTGAGAATTATTTAATTGCATTCAAAACAAAAAAAAAAAAACAAAACTGTTGGGAGAGAATTATTTTCTGCTAACTTAACTGTACTTACAAGAAATAAATCTCTTGAAAGCATATGACACCAGTGACAGATGTGTCCTGAATTACTGCCAGAAATATAAGACAATAACCACATTGACCAAATTGCTTCTCTTTTTTTTTTTTCAGCAGGAAGAAAAGCCAAGATGAATGCCTGAAGATGATTTTACTTTTCATTGCTCCATTATAAATTAAAAATACCACTAAATTTAGTTTTTCTTAAAAAGGTCAAGTTGCTAGAAATTAGATTTCCAGTAGGTTTTCTTTTTTCTCCTGGGAGTTCTTAACCACAAAGATTCACGCAATTCACAAACACAGGATATTTATAAAAATGAAGATTCATTTTCACAAAAATGCTCCAATGCACTAAAGAAAGTTATGTGGAGCACAAAAGGAAACTTAAGTACAAAATCTAGAAATGGCAAGAATGGCAAAAAAAAAAAAACACAACAAACAACCACAAGTCAGCTCACCAACTTAGCAGCAAAATCAAATGACTCAGCCGACCATAACTGTGGGAGACCCTTGCCTTTATAGGACTGAGGGCAGTCTAAGTAGTGATGGGCAGGCGGTCCTTCCTCTTAGGGAATCACCCACAAGACAGAAGGCATACAATACAAAGCAGATGATTAACAGAAGTACTGCAACATTACCGTAAATAAATGACACAAAAAGGATGAAAAATAAGAATTTGGGGAATCGTGGCTGAAACATACACAAATATTATTGGGGAACTGATAAAATAATGTTTGTAATATTTTTAACATTTTAGTTAATTTAAAATCAAAAAACATTTCATACAAGCAAGTTTTACCAAACTAGATGTGAATCAAATCAACCCCCACCCATGAGAAAGAGAACTAGGCCAACAGAGTAAAACTTTAATAGTAGAAAGAGAAAAAGAAAGAACTTATTTTAAAATGTTGATTAGATCCTGCCAGGTTTTGATAAAGTTTTGCACAGATCCTCTAAGTGTGAATTAGATTTTTTCCAATTTCATATAGCATATAACATCAGTTGCCCACCGACTTAAAATAGGAGAGTTAGGATTCTTCCAATTGAGCAAGATAAGTCTACATGCTAATGGTGAAGTAAAGGTGATTACAGCTTGTTTGTCCTTCTCCACTTTAAGCCAATCTGGAAGTCCACCAAACAGCAGTTAGCAGATTAGGAGGGATTGTGACACCAAGGCTGTCTGATAGGCGTTTAAAGATTTTGGTCCAAAATGTTAATTTGGTAGACGCCCAGAACATGTGGCCCAGTGAGGCTGGAGCTCGAGTGCAACGTTTGCAGTGTGCATCTTGCCCTGGAAACATTTTGGACAATTTTAAAATGAGACAGATGTGTTCAATATATAAATTAAGTCGAATTATTGAATGCTTTGCATATGTGGAGCTCAAGTGAATTGTACATTGCTGCCTTCTACTCCTTTTCTGAGATGTTGAGTAAGAGATCCTTTTCCCACTGTACTCCGGGATCTTTGAAAGGGAGGGACTTAAAAATGGTTTTATATATTATAGAAATGCTGTCGGAGTCCTCAAAACTGGTCAATAAGTTTTCTGGAATAGAGGTAAAGTAGGTGGGAGGTGAGGAAAACTAGGCAGATTTTCTTTAGTAACGTTTCTAATTTAAAGGTAGTGAAAGAAATGTGTTGCTGGAAAGTTAAATTTAGAGTGTAAATGTTTCTGGGATGCGAAGACTGTTGTCTATGTACAGATCTCCAAGAGATTTGATACCATATATTTTCCAGACATTAAAAACTTTCTACGCTTGAGGGTGGAAAAAGGTGGTTCTCATGCAAAGGTTCCACAGATAAAAGCTTCTCTATCTTGAAGTACTTCCTAAATTGATTCCATATTCTGAGTGAGTGAAGCACAATTTGGTTGTTAGTATATTGGCAAGAACTTGCATTTATTGGGGTACAAAGCAAAGAATATATAGAAGTACTGCAGAATTATAATTCTATTCTGGACCAAGCCTGTGTGTGTGTTCATCTATTTGTGTCAATGTCCAGGCATTTATATCTTATATATTAGTAATATTACATTAATATAGCACCTTTCCAATGCTCTATATGTGAGACAGCATACAGGTATTATAATACAAGATACTGAAGCAAAGTGTGCTTCTAGATTTGTAGCCATGCCATACTAAGATGCACAGCAGCATGGCTGTGGCACTTCACTTTATAGGTTTCCTCCACCGTGGCTGGCACTCAGGGTGCTCATTTCTGCCAGCTCTGAATGCTTACTTTTACTCACTCAGCACCGCTGCTGTTATTGCTTCCTGCTATTACAGTTTTGCCAGGGCTCTGTTAAGTCTCACAGAGAAAACTACCAGAGTTGAAAGGTATGACCCAGAGAGGAAATGTAATACGAGCATATATTTGAAAGCAGAACAGCACTCTTATTTCAGATCATCCAAGGAAAATAAAAAGTCAAGAACCAGGAAATCTAACTAGGAAAACTAATATGTGAGGTACATAACTCGGATAAGGAAAGGTCACATATGGCAACTTTAAGTTGCCTCGTCAATGACATTAAGTGCTGCAGCCTCCAAGCTGATGCCCCTGCAAACTGGGAGTTTATTCTAACAATAGGACTCACAAAATGGAGAGGTTATGTTTGCAGTTAAAGGAGGCAAACTTTGAATAATAGAGGCAACCAGGAGAAGAAACTACAATAAATATGAGCAAAAAGATCATAACCGAGAATCCATCCTGTCTATCAAAGTCTACATGTCGACAAAGTATTGTCGGCAATTTCAACATTCACATTTGTTGTCAATCGAAACCTTTGGTCAATGACTTTTTATCAATATTGGACTCATTTGATTTTATACAGCATATTAATATGTCAACTCACTCTCTCGGTCACACGCTTGATCTCGTTCTTACTTGTGATATTTCAGTGAATAATATTGATTTATGTGATGTTTCTTTCACGGATCACTTTTTTATAATGATGGATCTGAATATTATTGTTGATCACCCGACTGATAGCTGTCCCCCACGCTGCTCGCACTTTAATTCTTCCATTATATCTGATTTTAAAACCATTTTCTCTAGTCTTTATGTGCATGACCAAAATAATGATATCGATGATTGTCGTAAAATTTGATTCCTCCTGTAAAACGGTTTTAGACGCAATTGCTCTGCCCAAGATACGCAGTAATAAGGTAAGATCTGCTCCCTGGCTAAATGAAAATACACGTTCACTGCGCCACGCCTTTTGAACGGCGTTGGGGGAAAAAAAAAAGACTGACTGTATCTAAACAGATTTTCAGGGCTTCTTTTTTTAATTTCCAGGCCGAAGTTAAAAAATTGAAACATGACTTCTTTGCCGATGTAATAACCCGTCATTCAAAGAATCCTAGGGTTTTATTTAATTCAATTAATGTGGCCATTTATCCTCATTCTGTGATGGGATTAAATAGCAATGTTCATTCATGTGAGCAGTTTCTATCATTCTTTGTCAGCAAAATTGATACTATCCGCCGGGGCATTGTTCAAACTGAATATAAACTTCCTACTGTTAATCATGACATTGTTTTAGAATCCTTTGATCAAGTCTCACTTTCACTGCTAAAAAGAACTATTGACACCCTTAAACCAGCTTCCAGCCCCCTCGATATCGTTCTACCACGTCTCTTAGTGGAAGCCTTTGATGTTTTGGGCCCATCCTTACTAACCATAATAAATGATTCTATTAGTTCGGGGGTTGTGCCCTCATTTTTTAAACATGCTGCAGTTCATCCCCAACTAAAAAAGGCAGGATTAGATCCTGGAATTTTAAACAATTTTCGTCCAATTTCCCAACTGCCATTTCTGGCTAAAATTCTAGAAAGAATTATTTATAATCAATTGGTCGATCACCTTAACTCCAATAATTTATTTGAGATGTACCAATCCAGTTTTAGGCATTATCATGGTGTTGAAACGGCACTCCTGAAAGTGTTCAACGACATCTCTTATTACTGACTCAGGTATTGCGGCAGTCCTTGTCCTCCTTGACCTGTCCGCTGCCTTTGACACCATTGACCATGAAATATTGCTGATGCGGCTCGAACATCTTGTTGGGCTTAAAGGGGCTGTTCTTAACTGGTTCAGGTCATATTTAACTGGTAGACAATTTTCAGTGACTTTTAATTCCTCATTTTCATCTACTGCTCCTCTTCAATATGGTGTTCCTCAGGGATCCATTTTGGGTCCTATGTTATTCTTGATATACCTTCACCCTATTAGAGCGATTTTTAGGAAATTTAACATTTCTTTTCACTGCTATGCTGATGATACTCGGGTTTATATTCCCGTCTGCAACAAATCAACTCCACAACTGTCTGTCTGAAGATCCTGGATGGCTAATAATTTTCTTGATCTAAATAATAAAAACGGAGGTGCTTATAGTGGGTCCATCAGCTAAAGCCCAAACTGGTCTTCGACTTCTCGGCTCTCTCTCTGTCTTTTCCAAACCTCAAGTCTGCAATCCTGATGTTACCTTTGATAGTAACCTCTCTTTTGAGAAACAAGTAAATTCTGTAGTCAAGAGTTGCTTTTTCCAACTTCATCTATTAGGTAAGATAAAGCCTTATCTTCTAAAGATCTTGAGAAAGCTACTCATGCTTTTATTTTTTTTCGCCTCGATTACTGCAACTCACTGTATTCTAGGATTAACAAATCTCTGATACACAGGTTACAGTTGGTCCAAAATGCTGCCGCTCGCTTTCTGGTTGGGGCAAGAAAGTATGACTCCGTTTCTCCTATTTTAGCTTCTTTACACTGGCTGCCTGTCAGTTTTCAAATTGATTTTAAAATCTTGCTAGTTTTGAAATCTTTACATGGTCTCGCTCCTGCCTATTTATCTGACTTGTGTGTTTTACACCAGCCATCCAGAGTGCTTAGATCTTCTGGTCAGTTGTCTCTTGTTGTCCCTTGTACCAAATGTAAAACCAAGGGGGGCAGGGCCTTTGCAGCTGCTGCTCCTCGCCTGTCGAACTCGTTACCTCATCATATAAAGGAGTCGTCTACAATTGAACTGTTCAAAACAAGATTAAAGACTCATTTCTATTCACTTGCATTCCGTGACCTTCAGTAATACTGATGGTTTACTCTTTGTGATTGTATAACATTATTTCTATCTATTATGTATATTATTTTATGTTCATATATTTTATTACTATTTATGTTATGTTAATTGTTTTTGTTTTTCTTTTATTCGATTATTGTAAAGCACTTTGGCCACAGCATTACTATGTTGTTTTAAATATGCTATATAAATAGACATTGACATTGAAACAGAAATGAAAGTTGATGTCAAAAAGGGGTCCGTAATACAAATAATCACCAAAACAATGTGGCAGATGGCCGGGACCCCTTTTACACTGGGACTGGGGGAGCAGCCATGGGATGCACACTTGGTCCCCCGGAACGCATGGTGGCAGCCCTTCTGGGTTACATCAGGGCCACAGGTGTGGGACTTCAGGGCTCAAACCTATTGGGCTCTGTGGCCACCACCCAGAGGAGCTGCACAGCTTAACGAGCCTGTGTGGGCTGGAATGCAGCCACATCCGGTAGTGCAGCCTAATTAGGCCAATTACTACCTGGAGCACTGTTGGGAGAGCTATAAAAGGAGCCTGCAGCCACTATTCAGGGCTCCAGAGTTGGGACGATGACAATGACAACAACAGATGCACGCCTAGGAGGAGTGGAGGAAGAAGAGTGTGTTGATGTTTTTGTTTGGTGTGTTTTGGGACTGTGTTGAGTTTGTGGGTACAGGGAAGATGTAGCCCACAGACAAAGAAAAATAAAAAGTTTATTTTCATTTTGATGTGTGCCTCCCTGTCTCCTTTGTGCCGGGTCGGGCGCCTGTATAGTGTCCCGCCACAACAACTACACAGGATTTCTTTTTAAAATATGCAAACTCAGATGAGGAAAAATCATAGGCAACTTAACTTGTACAAATCAAGCACTTGAGGATACCATCGATTGCTGCATTTATGCCTAAAGCCAGAAATCACTTTATGCAAGGAGTTGAAAACCTTTAAGATGAATATGGATGAGATATTGGGACAACTTAGCTATTAGCTAAACAAACAAGCTTGATGGACTGAATGATCAGATTTCTTATGTACTAAAACCAGTAGTACATCCTAACAGGATGAATAAAAATGGCAACAACCATGAAAAGTAAGGTGGTGTTGATAATAATCCAATGGCGGCGCGCATGGTCGCAGTGGCTCACGGCTCTCCTTTTCAGTGCTCTTTGTTGTTTTTGTACTTTCTTCTTGCTTGGTTGTGCACTATCGGTTCTGAGAACATCCGCTACACCCGTCAGAACCTCAGACATCAGTATCCAGTGCCAGACATCTATTTCAAGTGTTTTTCATCACACACACACACCCCAGACAACAGAGCGAGACCAGCGGGCTCTCCAAGGATTGTTATTGGGTCTAGGAGACGGCGCAGATGGAGGAGGGAAAGGAAGCAGAAGTGGGGCTGCAGATTCAGCACTATGCTAAGGCTAAAGAAACAACCACACAAGCCACCTCCACCGAGCCTGTATCTCACCAATGCCACATCCCTGGTGCATAAAACGGATGACTTGGAATTACAATTTGCTGGAAATCGCTATATTTGTGATTGCTGTGTTTTGATTAGTGAGTGTCTAACTTCTCTCTCTCTTTCCTAACGGCACGAAGCAGAAGCAGAAGCAGATAATGGCCGACAGTGAGATGAATCGTGTTGCCATCGAAGAACTCCAGGCTCTCGACAAACAGATCCAGAAACTCTTGTCCAGATGAAGGTACCTTAGGGATCTGAAGGCTCGGCTTCTGGAAAAACCATCCTTGCCATCTAAAATCGATGTAACATGCCGGGTTTCAGTAACATCAACTCCACGTTGTGCCGCATACCTCCAAGGACAAGTGAGCTTCACACCCCCCCACCTCATCGGAATGACGTTGCAACCGATGAAGACCTCGGCGTGTTTCAGCTATGAAGGCAGGGGTTCAAGGCTAGAACACCTTCATTGGCACAGGTGAGCATCATGACCCAGAACCGGTTCGACCCTCACCGCGCCCCCAGTTTGCCTTCAACCCCTGGTGATGTAATCGCGATGGGCAATTCAATTGTAAGAAATCTCAACATCTCATGCCCTAATCTGAAATCTTTTGTTTGTTTTCCCGGTGCTCGTGTCCGAGAGGTTTTGAGACGTGCGCCGACAGTCTACGAGAAGCACAAGAACAGGGTAGTGGGATCCATTGTATTACAAGCCGGGGTAAACGACGTGAGGCACTGACAGTCAGAGATCCTCAAGGCTGACTTCGCAGCACTAATTAAAAGACAAGAAGGAGAGGATCTCGTCGGCAAGGATCTTCATCTTGGGTTCACCACCTCTCATTAGATGATCAAACGAATACTACAGTCGTCTGCTGGGACTAAACTGGCTGAAAGGCTTCCGCGAGAATCAAAACATCGGGTTCATTGACATCTGGGACCTCTTCTGGGAAAGGCAGCGTTTCTTCAAGCGGGATGGTCTACATCAGAATAGATTTGGCGCCCAGGTCCTCTCCTAACACATCGCGAAGGTAATTCATCTCTCTCTTGACTGTCTACTTCTACTCTTAACCCCTTCTGTAATGCTAATGCTTTGCTAGGACATGATAATTCATTAACAAAGTCTTCCGCAAAAGTGCACTACATTACTACTCTAATAACTAATCTCAATGCACGTAAAAAATCTAGGCAGTGCAGCATAAACACTAATAATTTAATTACAATTACTACTTTAGATGAACAATGTATTAAAACTATAAAAACAGATTATAGATTAAATTAAAAAAATACACACAGAGCAGCGCTAACAAAACTAACTGTCTGAAATACCAACAACACACATTAAAATCAACTATGCTCCTCCGAAACATTAAATATGGCACTATAAGTGAAACGTGGCTTAGCTCAGATGGCGCGGCTGTTTTAATCGAATCTGTGCCTCCAAATTACAGTTTTACTCGCGCGGATCACCAAGTTAAGAAAGGTGGCGGCTTAGCAAACATTGACTCAAGCCAGTTAAAGTGTAAAGATGTCAGTTTTGGTAAATTCAAGTCCTTTGAGTATCTTGCCATTGTTATTCATGGAGATTCTCACTTTCTAGTATTATCCGTGTATAGACCTCCTAAATTTAATGTGTCTTTCTTTGAGGAATTTTCAGACTTAATGTCAATTGTAATTACGAACTATGACACACTCTTAATAGTGGGTGACTAAACTTTCATATCGATAATGTGTGTGACCAAAAAGTAAAAGAGGTCAAAAAAAGAGTCCAGGAGGTTCATGAATTGAGACAGCTCGTTAAATCAGCCTACACAAAGCAGGTCATACGTTAGACTTAGTAATTACCAAAGGACTAAAAGTTGATGTGAAGCAGATCATTGATATTGGTCTATCAGACCATTTTCTTTTACTGTTTAACATAGAAATAATGATAGAAAACATTCAAGACAAGCATATTGTTAAACACTTTTTTGATTCATCAACATCTTTAAAACTTTAACTTTAAAAAATCTTCTATCATTGTTATACCATGGAAGACCCAAAGAGTGTGATTTAAAGAGAACATACCGTAGAGCTGAGTGTAAATGGAGAAAAACTAAACTATCCACTATGAGATATTGAAGGTTAAAATAACAGAATACAATAACACATTTCATCTTGAGAGGCGCTGCTATTTCTCTAAGATTATAATTAACAATGCTTGTAATCCCAGAGTCTTATTTTCTACGATTGATCATCTGCTAAACCCAGGTAACACAAAGGAATGCTTTCAGAATACTTCCAGTGAAACCTGTGAGGCTATTGCTGTATTTTTCAATCAAAAAATTAATGATATTAGAAATAATATAGTATATCTCCCCAACACTGCTGATCCTCCTAAGCCCCAGTACTCCGTTATAAACAAACTAAATTCTTTCACCAGAATAGATTTACATAGAATAATTTCTCGACTGAGACCCTCCACCTGCGTCCTTGACCCAATACAAACAAGTTTTTTCAAAGAAGTATTGAGCGTGCTAATCGATAGTATTCTTGACATAGTAAACTCGTCATTAGATACGGGGGTCTTCCCAGACTGTCTTAAGACTGCTGTAGTTAAACCCCTACTCAAGAAAAATCTTGACCCCTCTGCTTTTGAAAATTTTAGACCAATTTCTAACCTGCCTTTAAGTAAAATTCTAGCGAAGACAGTCATTATGCAGCTAAATGACCACCTCAACAAACATGCTATTCTTGATAAATTTCAGTCAGGTTTTAGAACAAACCACAGTACAGAAACTGCACTCGTTAAAGTAGTAAGTGACTTACGGGTAAATGCAGACAGAGGCCATTTATCTGTTCTCTTACTCTTAGATCCGAGTGCCGCATTTGACACCATTGATCACAATATTCTTAGAAATCGCCATAGTCAATGGGTGGGCCTCTCTGGCAGTGTCTTAAATTGGTTTGAATCCTACCTGGCAGGTAGAAAATTCTTTGTGAGTTGTGGTAATTCCAACTCAATGACATGATATCCTATATGATGTTCCACAAGGCTCTATCCTGGGTCCGCTGTGCTTTTCAATCTACATGCTACTGTTAGGTCAGATTCTCTCGGGGCATAACGTAAGTTACCACAGCTATGCTGATGATGCAGCTGTATTTATCAATAGCACCGGACGACCCCGACTCCGTTGTTTCACTAACACAATATCTTACATGTGTTTCTAAATGGATAAATAGTAATTTTCTCAAGATAAATAAAGAGAAAACAAATTTTAGTGATTGGCAATAATGGATATAAATGAGGTTATTAGAACTTGATGCATTAGGATTAAAAGTCAAGGCAGAGGTAAAGAACTTAGGGGTAACTTGACTGTAACCCGATATTTAAATCACATATTAATCAGATCACTAGGACAGCATTTTTTCACTTAAACATAGCAAAAGTTAGACCTCTTATATCATTGAAAGATGCTGAGAAATTAGTTCACGCTTTTGTTTTCAGCCAATTAGATTACTGTAACGCACTCCTCTCAGGACTACCTAAAAAAAGACATTAATCGTTTGCAACTAGTGCAGAATGCAGCTGCTGGAATCATAATTAGAAAAAGAAATTTTCTCCAGTTTTGATGTCACTACACTAGTTACCGGTGTCATTCAAAATTGACTTTAAAATACTGCTTATCATTTACAAAGCCTTAAATAATCTCGCTCCATCTTGTATATCGGAATGTCTGACACCTTATATTCCAAATCATAACCTTAGATCCTCAAATAAGTGTCTGCTCAGAATTCCAAGAGCTAAACTTAAAAAAAAGTGGTGAGGCAGCCATCTGCTGTTATGCACCTAAAATCTGGAATAGCCTGCCAATAGGAATCTGCCAGGCTAATACAGTGGAGCACTTTAAAAAAACTGCTAAAAACTCATTACTTTAACATGGCCTTCTTATATATTCATCTTAATTTAATCCTGATACTCTGTATATTCAATTTATTATCATAACTAAAATCCATACTAACCCATACTCTCTCTTCTGTTTCTTTCCTGGTTTTCTGTGGTGGTGACCTGCGCCCCACCACCTAATCAAAAGCACCATGATGTCTACATTGATGGATTAAAAGCCAGATGCCTACATGACCATCATCATCAAGTCCTTCCACGAGAATCCTAAATACAAAGAGGACTGTTTTCATTTATGTTAGGTAGAATGCCCAGAGGAGGCTGGGCAGTCTCATGGTCTGGAATCCCTGCAGATTATTTTTTTCTCTCCAGCCGTCTGGAGTTTTTTTTTTTCTGTCCTGCCATACTCTTACTCTTATTCTATGTTAATTAGTGTTGTCTTATTTTAATTCTTACTTTGTCTTTTTTTTCTCTTTTCTTCATCATGTACTTTCAGCTACATTATTTGTATGAAAATATGCTATATAAATAAATGTTGTTGTTATCACTGAAACCTGGCTTCACCCGGGGATACCCGATGCTAGCATACAGCCAACAGGTTGCACTTTGCTCCCCTGGGACATGACAAAGGAATCCAGTAAGAGCAGAGGAGGAGGGCTCTGTAATTACGTGTGCATGCGAACCGGTGCAACAACGGGACAATTATAGACAAACACTGTTCCCCTGACCTCGGTTACGTGTCTGTAAGATGCCAGCCTTTTTTTTTTACTGAGAGAGCTAACAGTAGTAATTGTAACGGCTGTGTACATTCCACCCAATGCCAATGTAAACATGGAGCTCTCTCTCTCTACTGCTGAATATCATTAAAGAACAGCAGCGAGCCCACCCTGACGGTGCTCATATAATTGCAGGAGACTTTAACAAGGCCAACTTGAAGATTGTACTCCCGAAATTATATCAACATGTTAAGTGTTCTACTAGAGGGGAGAACATTCTGGACCATGTTTACTACAACATCAAGCACGTGGACAGAGCTATACCCCTCCCTGGACTCCGACAGTCCGACCATCTTTCTTTCCTGCTCTCCCCAGCCTACACGCCCCTTAGACGCAGTGCCAGGCCCACCATAAAGATTGTTACAACCTGGCCTGAAAATGCACTCTCCAAACTATAGGACTGCTTCAAACAGAAAGATTGGGACATATTTGAACACCAAGAGCTGGAAACATTCACAGGAATGGTACTGGACTATATCAGGTTCTGCTTCGGAAATGACTGTGGACAAAAACATTCGGGTTTTCCCAAACCAGAAACCCTGAATGACCAGCCAGGTCTGTACACTCCTCAGAGCCCACAACGCTGCCTTCAGGTCAGGTGACAGAGCTCTGTACAGGGCTGCCCGAGCCGCTCTGAAAAGTGGAATTAAAAAAGCCAAGATGAACCATAAGAGGAGCATAGAGTCCCACCTGTTCAGCCACAATACACAGGAGGTGTGCCAGGGAATACAAAACATCACAAAATACAGAGACTGTGATGCAACAGGAGATATGAGTGCACTGTTAGCAGAGGAGCTAAACTGCTTCTTTGCTCACTTTGAATTATCACAACAGCAGCACTCACCTCTTCCAGGAACCTCGTGAAGGTGGGAGCAGGGCTGCACTACTCCAATCACTGTAAAGGGACATGATGTCAAACGGGTGCTCCTGGCAGTGAACCCCAAGAAGGCTGCTGGCCCAGATGAAGTGCCTGGTAGGGGGCTCAGAGCATGTGCCCACCATTTCACCCTTATCTTCAATCTCTCCCTAGCCCAGGCAGTCATTCCGTCCTGCCTAAAATCAGCCACAATCATACCAGTGCCGAAGAAGTCTCCCATCACCAGCCTAAACGATTATCGCCCTGTGGCCCTCACTCCGGAAATTATGAAGTGCTTCAAGAGACTGGTTCTCCAGCACATTAAGGACCATCTACCCCAAGACTTCGATCCCTACCAATTCGCATATCGTGTGAACAGATCCACAGAAGATGCCATGGCCGTAGCTCTCCACTCTGTGCTGAGCCATCTGGAGCAGCAGCAGAGCTACGTCCGGATGCTCTTTGTGGATTATAGCTCAGATTTTAATACAATCCTTCCTAACATTCTCATTACCAAAGTGTTCACTCCTGGCCTCCCCCCTCTCACATGTGTCTGGATAAAGGACTTTACCAACCAGCTCCAGACTAAGACTCTGCCCCCACCTCTCCTCCATTCACACACTAAACACCGGTACCCCACAAGGCTATGTGCCGAGCCCCCTCCTGTACTGTCTCTACACCCACGGCTGCAGTCCAGCCCACAACAACCATCTCATTGTCAAGTTTGCTGATGACACCACGGTGGTCGGACTGATCTCAAAGGGAGACGAGGCACCTTACAGAGAGGAGGTCCTGAAGTTGTTAGGCTGGTGTTCAAAGAACAATCTGGCTCTGAACACCAGAAAAACCAAGGAGATTATTGTTGATTTCAGGAGGCACAGCACCGACTTAGCCCCCTTTTACATCAACGGCGAGTGTGTGGAGAGGTTCCATACCTTCCGGTTTCTCTGCGTCCTTATCTCCACCGACATCTCCTAGACAGACAACATCACAGCAGTCATCAAGGCGGCTCAGCAGTGGCTACACTTCCTGAGGGTCCTCAGAAAGCACAACCTGGACTCCAACCTGCTACTGACCTTCTACCGCTCGTCCATCGAGAGCCTGCCGGCATACTGTATCACAGTATGGTATGGCAGCTGCACCATGGCAGACAGGGAGAGGCTTCAGAGAGTAGTAAAGGCAGCACAGACGATCATTGACTGCCCTCTCCCCTCCCTGATGGACATTTACACCTCCCACTGCCTCAGCAGAACAAAAAACATCATCAAGGACAGCTCCCACCCTGGCTCTGATCTGTTTGATCTGTTGCCCTCAGGGAGTCGCTACAGGTGCATCACAACAAGGACAAAGACTCAAGAAACAGTTTTTTCCCCAAAAGCCATAACCATTCTAAACTATACAGTCCAATAACCCCCAACCCCTGGACTTCCTTCTATCCATCAACTGTGCAATATCCAATATCTAAATGGTACTGATAATAACTGTGCAATATCTGTATACTGTATAATATCATTACTCTCAGGATCCAACATCCACTACTCACTGCACATGCATATTGTGCAATATTTAAATAATGTGCAATAACCCAATAGTTATTGCTCTTTCCATATGTATATAGTGTTGCAGAACTTTTTTGCAACTTTCGGCACCATCTGTTTATTTACTTGTGTTCTACATATATGTCTGCACTGGAGGAGCTGATTTTAATCTCATTGTACAAGTATATAGTGACAATGAAAGGCATTCAATCAATTCAAAAGGATGCAAAAAATTCATAAGTCTCTGAAAACCACATTTCAGAAACTCAATGTTAGAAATGAATTCTGTGACCCCAAAAAACCCTCTAAATTGCAAAATGAATAAATAAATAAAACAATGTCAGTTGTTAATTAAGAATACCAATTATGATAATCAGAGAAATTTGAAGGTCCCCCACAATCCCCCACTCTGTGACAGTATTTGGTAATTTATTACATGTGTTTGTGGATCTTTGTGTGAAAAAAAAAAAACATTCTAACATTTGCGTGAAATCTGCCTTTAGCAACTTTCCAAACATATTCCCACAGGCAGAATTTATTTTAAAGTAATAGCTGAGATCTACTGTGCTACTATTTTGCCTTGGACATTGTTTGAGACCCTGGTGTGCTTTTGAACATTTTCATCATTTCTTCTTTTAGTATCTCTGTGCCAGGGGTTTTATAGTTCCCTTCTTCCTTACCCGTGATATTTGTAGACTTCAGCTCTTTTCAAATGTTAGGCCAAGGCCAAAGTGTCTTTATATTTTATTAAATTTTATTAAAAATCAAACATTCCATACAAATAAGTCAAGTTTTACAAAAATTGTTTTGAAACAAATCAACCCCTCAACCTTGAGAAAGAGAGCTAGGCCAGCAGAGTAAAACTTTATGCTAGTAAAAATAAGTAAATAGATAAAATAATAAATGAATTAAGATAAATGGAGTAAAAGAGGGGAGAGGATTTTATTTCTATTGTGGACCAAGCCGGTGTATGTTCATCTGTTTCTATGTCCAGGTGTCTTTAAACTACCGAGTCCAAGTCTTTGGCAGTCCACACACTGTACAGTAATCTTGCTTCTTAGATACAACATGCAGTAGTTTCTACATTCAAGATATAGGATTTATTTTTCTTCTAAGTTGTCCTTGCTGCAGGCATCTTTATATTTACTTTTATTCAATTAGAAGATGCTTTTATCCAAAGTAACTTTGGAAAAGAAATCAACATAGTTGAGTAAACATTGGTCTGGGCGACTGTTTAGAAACAAGTGTTACAGTACAAGGCTATAAAAATTGATCACAACAAGTGAGGAGCTTTGAACCAAACCGATTAATTCAGTAATAGGTAATCCTTCCTCATTTAAAAGAACCTATAGTACTAGGGTGTTGTACCATGTTAGCCATTATGAATGTAGAGAAAAGCCAAGCAAAATGACACCCTTTATTGGCTAACTAAAAAGATTACAATATGCAAGCTTTCAAGGCTTTCAACTCGGGCCCCTTATTCAGGCAAGATGTAATACAGATACTGGAGTTTCCCAGTGTTTATATACACACAAGGACAAGAAACAACATTGGTAAATCTTTATGTGAAAAATCTTAAATGTACAAAATTCATATATTCATTCAGGCTAAGATTAATTTTACAAGAGAAAGAAGAACAATGTATGGTCAAGATCTTTGGATAAGAACCTATGATAGATAGAGAGATAGATAGAGAGATAGAGAGATAGAGAGATAGATAGAGAGATAGAGAGATAGAGAGATAGAGAGATAGATAGGATATTAATCCCAAGGGGAAATTCACAAAGGGGAAAATCTAGTCTGATATTCACTGAACAATAGAGTCTTCAAAAGCTTCTTGACACAATGAGGGAGTCAGCAGTTTAGATGGAGGTAGGCAATTTGTTCCATCAGCCAGGAGCTACTCATGAAAAGAGATTGGATTGAGCTTTGATGCCATGCAGAGGTGGCATCTCCAGACCCCGGTCATCAGCAGATCCAAGTGGGCAAGAAGTAGAAAAGGGCCCAGACATATCTCTATATACATTGGTACTGACCAACACTCTACTGTGTAAGCAAGCATCAATAATTTGAACTAATTACATGCTATTACAGGGAGCCTACAAAGTGATCTGAAAAGGGGAGTGACACCTAACCATCTTGGCTGGTTGAAAACAAGACGTGCCTCTGCATTTTGAATCATCTGTAATGGCTTGGTAGCACATGAAGGTACTCCTACAAGAAGAGCACAATAAATTAATGCTAAGAGTAATATCTACCCATTCTGTTAGATGCACCTAGTAGAAGCAATATTTTGGTGGAATAAACTTCTTCTGTTGAGAACAGAGTCAGAAATAATTGCATAACTGTCCAGCCAGGTTTTGATTGTGAAACAGCAAAATTATAAAATGGTAAGATTTATACTGTAAGAGTTTAAAACTGAGGAGTTTGCTTGAGGTGTTTGTGCCATGTCTCTTATAATATGTAGAGCCAGCTGCTCATCAAGACATTATAAAGTGTTTTACTTGCTTAGTTAATTTAAAGGTGGTATATGAATTGAAGGTACAATCAGATAGTTGTTCGTATATAAGCAATACCAGGGTGTCCACCTGAATAGTAGACTGGATTATATGGAGAACATATACATGCTGTACAAAAAGGCCCATAGCAGGCTCTTCATTTTGTTGAATCTTAGATTCTTTAATGTTTGAGACAAGCTGTTGGAGATGTTTTACCAGACAATTGTTACCAAAGTTCCATTCTATTCTGTGGTTACTTGGGGGAGGAAAATAGAATGAAGAATGCTTAAATAAACTAATCAATAAGAATAGGTGCATTGTTTCTGTTCCTTAAATGCCCCTGACACTTTCTTCCACATGTTCTGGCAGTGTCCCCCAGTTACTTCTCTCTGATCTTTTATGGCCAAATTCACTCACTCCATAATTCGTTCTGTGCATATTCCCTTGACGTCTCAGGTTTTCCTTCTTTTGGATTACTCCACTCTCTCTGTACTGTAGCAGTGGGTAATTGCTCAATCTACTACTGCTGCAAAACTATCGCTGACCTCCTGCTGGAGATCACCTGACTCGGTCACATTGTCTAACCAAGCAGGTCTTCTGAAGGTCTGTGAGAGAGACGATTGGGTTCTTGGTCACCTCCCTGATCAAAACCCTTCTTTCACAGTTAATAACTCTAGAAGGAATTTTGGTGATTTCAAACTTCTCCAGTTTCACAACTAATGAGGCCACTGTGCTCCTAGGAACACTCAGTGTTAGTAATATTTTTATATCATTGCCCTGGATCTATGCTTCACCATAATTTTACTGTGGAGGTCTACAGAGAGGGTTCCTTGGATTTCATGGCTTGGTTTTTGTCCTGCCATGCAGTGTGAAGTGTTGGCGAGCTCTAAACTATGTCCAATCAATTCAATTTGCCACGCCAATATTTTACATATTTTAAGTTTTGTCGTCAACTAAAAAGGAATTCTAGAGCCCTGATGAAATGTTGGGGTGTGGCTGCTGTGGGGAGTAAAGGCACCTGCAACCCACATCGATTTAAAAGGAGCCTCAGTAGGTTACAGGAGGAGAGTGGGGAAAAAGCATGCTACAAGAATGAAGGAAGTAAGTATCAGGAGAGTGAGCTAGTGTGGTGGTGAGGAGTGATCAGTGACCCCATGAGGAAGCAGGAGGAATGCACTCCAGGGAAGGTTCCCTCTCACTGAACATCTCGGAGAAGCAGGTGTGATGACCTGTTCAATGGTCCTGCTGGAGAAGACTCCCACCCCTAACCCCAAAAAAAGTCTGGGAGACAGGAGAGAAACACATTCTTGGCTTGCAGAAGAAAAAGACAAGGAAACATGTCTGCATAATTTTATTCTTAGATTTTAATGTATTGAAGGTCCTTGTTTATTCTTCTCCTTTGGCAAGAGCAAAAGAGGAAGGCCTAAGAGGAGATTTATGGATGTGTTATGGAGGACTTGCAGGTAGTGGGTGTAGCAGAGCAAGATGCAAAGGACAGGAAGATATGGAAACAGATGTGTGGCAACCTCTAACAGGAGCAGTCAAAGAAGAAGGTACTTGATTGATGGTTTATATCTTCACAAGTGCAATGGTTTTTATTGACTTTATTAAATTTACTGAATAGCTTCACTGCACTATTTGCACTTTGAGTGACCTGGTATTAAACAAAGCACTTCCACAGATCACGTTATGTGTTTTCAGTAACCCTGGTCCATCTCGATTAATGACTATCGATGCCCCGGTTTCGAGGAAGTAATGCCAGCGGAGGCAAAACCAGACGACATCACACCTACTAAAATCAGGTCAGGGTCATGAAGGATTAAGCCTATCTTGGCAGCATCAGGCACAAAGTTTGAACAAACACTTGGTATGTCTCAGGGGCCCACTCATGTGCAAAGTCACGTAGGGCCAATTTGGTGTCAAATGAACATCTGTAGAAGACCCACACACACACACAAACACAAGAGGAGAAAATGCAAACTCCAAACAGACAATGAAGTTGAACGCAGGATGTTGGATCTATGAGGCAACAGAGAACTACTGACCCACCGTGTAAACCCCAAGATAAAATAAAACCTTATAATAATTGGTTATTAAATAATTTGCCACAAACAGATAAAGTAAGAGTACATCTACTTATTAGGAAAGTCTGCTAGGTAGCATTTTAAATTTCAGTTGCAACAGAATAAAAAACAGTGAATTCACTAGTAAATGAAATAAATCTTGTTTTATGAATATATGTAACACACGAAGTCACATGGCATGACACAGGCACAAGTTCTTTCTGTGTAAATCTGCCATAATTTCCAGGTGGTTTCCAGGTAGTTCAAAGACACAGTGTTTTTGATTAACAATTCCAAATTATGTCCAACATGTGGAGTATACTTGCTAATGGGGCTGGGATCATGTCCTGCTTTGTTTCTTTTTATTCTTTTCTGCCATTTATAGACTTTATCTAAGAAGTGTCCTCAGCTTGGATTAAGCAGGAATGAAAATATGCAAACAAATATACAGTAAATTAATACCCTTTTCTGAGCATACAATCTGAACAGATAGCTTAGGAATTAATAAACTGACGATTAAAACTGGATATCAGTGTTAAAAAAAACTATTTACAAAGATTTCATTGCATTAACAGAAATTAAGCAATAATGCCATTAACACTTTAATCCTAATTGTGAACTTTTCTTACATGAATTATGGAAATGCAGTCTTTACCATTTGTTTCTATTCAAAATAAATCATATGTTTATATGGTAGTTATGATGACAGCTACAGATTTAGTTTTTGGTGTGCATGTTAAATATGAATAGAATGGTGAGTCACTAAATTGTAACCCAAGAAGCTTTTCAAATAGATACACAGTGCCCCCTGAAGAGCATTTCCTCCCTAACTCAAATTAGGAATATGTACACAGAAAAACAGATCTTTTTGATTATAAGTTTCCTTTTAAATAACTAGCACAGTAGCATAAAACTTGATTTTCACTTTGAATACTTTATAAAGTATGCAGACTTTTCTGAACTTTGAGGTTTCTGCCAAATAAAATAATAATAAAAAAATCAATTTTTGCTGTGAAATAACTGCACTTAATTTTAGAGGTCAGGAGGTCCAGCCTGCTTCTCTTCACTCGACCAGCACTCTAAGAACTTTGACCTTCGCAAAAGGTGTCCAAAGCAGCTTTTTACAACTTTATACTTTCTGAACCCACTGTACCTCACTAGAAGGTTGTTTCAGAAAGATGAAGACCCCTTCACTTTCTGCACACTTTATTGTGCTGTAGAATTAATTTCAAATGGGTAAGTTTACTATTTTATCCTCAACAATAATTCATAATGACAAAATAAAAACAGATTTTTGGAAAGGTATTAAAATCAAAAGCTGAAATATGTTATTCATATTTGTGTTCCGACCTTTAATTCGGTAGTTTGACAGCACTTACAGCTTTGCGTCTTGGGTAAGTCTCTGTGCTTTCTGAACCTCCTGTATATTGTAAAGATGAATACACTCTGAAAAAAATACAAGACATAGTAAAGGCTAAGATTTAAGATTCTTTTGTTAAAAGTAGGAGTCGGGTTTGGTCGCTTTCTTTGTGTTTTTTTGTTCATATTTGTCTCTTATGCAAGTAAAACTGACCCTTTTCATGGACTTATTAGTCAGTGGCTTGGCCAGAGTTGTCGTTGCCTGGGGCAGTAATAGAGTTTGCCCCTAGTAATTTTGGAAGAGTAAAGGAAAGACAGGCGTGCAACACCCACACTAATAAAACAATGAGAAATGGCGTTGGCCATGTTTCATCTAGTGTTAACTGCATTTGATTTGGGGATTTCCTGACCCAGGTCAGCCATGTTTGGTATCACTTTTTTGTTACTTGTATACTTATCATTTATTTGTGCCATATTTATTTATTATCAGGCAGCCAGATTTTGTCTTGTACCATTAGGGCCGCTATCTGTATTGTTAGGAGGCATGTTCTTAGAGGTTGTGACACATTGCTTATGACTTGACAGGACAAAAGGTCACCTTTTACGCATTTCTTTATCAGAGTTCAGATTCCAAAATCCTTCTGTTTGAAAAACATTATAAAGCTTACACGATTTTCATTTCAGTTTCGACCTTTTGGTTTTGAATGTTGACTCCAATTCTAGTTGACCCATTACGTTTTGTTTTTTTTGCCTTTTTTGTCTTTTCTTCAGGTTACTCAATACAAATATATGAGCTGCCAGCAAATCACAGCAGTTCCAAGTAATGCCATTAGAAAATTGGGAGAGATTGTAAATACAATTCTGACAAATAAACATTTGGGAAAATCCTAATACATACAACCTAGTGAGGCCAGCACTTATTGACATAGTTTGAAATTAGGATACAGACCTTTGAGAAGATTAAGATAAATTTAATTTTAAAATGAGTTCCTCTATGCTTTGCACAAATGAATAAAAAGCCTATATCTTAATAATGAAATTACAATCCTTGTCTGAAATATTATTTGAGTAATCCCCTTGCTGTTGTTGCCTGAGATTGTTAAAAGGAATAAATATAGCTTTACTGGCCTCAAAGAACACAAGCGCAGTTTATAAGTCAACTAAACACCCATTCATATAAATCTCTAAAAACTAGGCAACCTCCGTGGAAGTATGGATAGGCACTTGGCCAGAGTGGGGGGTGGATCCAGTTTGCATTGTCCATGTTGGAACAAATTACATACATAAGGGTAGTCTGTCAGTTCTGCTACCTAAATTGAAAGAGTTAGGTGCCAAGCTGAGAAGCCTGAACTGACACGGTGGTCTTCTCCGAAGTTCTGCCTGTGCCACGCGCCAGTCCTGGTAAGATTAAGGAGATTGGAAGGTTTAACGCGTGGCTCAAATCTTTATGCAGTGTCGAAGGGTATACGTTTATGGGGCAGTGGGACTCCTTTTGGAACAGATGGGACCTATTCCACCCTGAATGGTTACATCTGAACTGGAGAGGAACCAATGCAGTGTGGAGGCCTATGAGTACTCTAGTCGAGGATTGTTTAAACTGGGGGCAGATAGTTTAGGACAGGCCAGGTTTAGATCTATCCATGGAGGAACAAACAACGGTGTAGAAATTAAAATACATAGTAATGTAAATTCTAAGCAAACATTTAAATGTAAAAGGAGTAACATTAAAAATAGCTTACCTTATTTTTGATACTTCTAGCATTAAGGCAAGTGAGTTGGAGTTGTATGTAGCAGAGCATAATTATGATATTATAGCAATAACGGAAACCTGGCTAAATAAAGATGGGGATGAGTGTAAAAGGGATACACATTTTTAGGAAGGATAGACAGAACAGAAAAGGAGGTGGCGTTGCTGTTTATGTCAAATAGAATTTAAATGTAAGTTCAATTCAGTTGGACTATGAGCTCCATCTTAGTGAGGACATGTTGCTGGGCCTGGAAAGCATTAGGGAAAGAGGTCTTATTTTAGGAGTGTGTCAAAGACCATCCAATTCAGACAGTAATTTCAACACACTATCTTTTTAGTAATATCAATAAGGCAAGTTTACATTATATTAGTCATGGGGGACTTTAATTATCCAAATATTAACTGGGATAACCTTGCAGATAGAGGAGTACAAGAGCAGGAATTTTTAGAAGTAATCAGTGACTGTTTTTTAACACAGCATGTTAAAACACCAACACAGGGTAAAGCTTGTCTGGATTTAGTATTTTGTAATAATACAGATAGAATGGAGGGTGTAGAGGTGATTGAACCACTAGCGTATAATTATATATTCTATAACATAATAATAATATATAACACAACCTGGGTAAATTTACAGATGATACCAAGATAGCTGGATTGGAAGAGTAATTTGGAATTCAAATATGACATTTACAGAAGGATTTAGATAGTTTACAGGCTTGGGCAGATTTGTGGAAAATGAAATTAGATAGATATAGATAGATAGATATAGATAGATAGATATAGATAGATAGATAGATATAGATAGATAGAGATAGATAGAGATAGATAGAGATAGATAGAGATAGATAGATAGATACTTTATTAATCCCAAGGTGTCAGTAAATGTAAAGTATTACACATAGGTAGTAAAAATGTTAGGTTAGAATACACAATGGGCAGTCGGAAAATCAAGAGTACACCTTATGAGAAGGACTTAGGAGTCATAGTGGCCTTTGTGTAACTTGACCTCTTAGAGGTCATCCTGAATCTGTCTTTATATTTCCTTGGTTATGTCTCCACCATTCGAACATCCTATTTAATTTGTGGTCATGTTTAGGGAGGTTGCCTACTGTTCCGTGGAACTTTTTTTTTTTTTTCTTATTTGACGGAGACCTTTATCTAAGGCATCCAGGGACATAAAGGCTTAAAGACCATCACCAAAGAGCTTCAAGTTGATAATGCTTAGCCTCTTCAAACTCTGCTTTTACTTCTCTTGTCCAAATTTAGTGTGATAATATAATAACACAACAAAGCTAAAAGCTAATTTTTATGCAGGTGACACTCAACTCTATTTCAACGCTAAAAGTGGAACTTTAGAGCTTTCTCAGCTCACTGCCTCAGTGAAATTAAAACCTGGCTGGAACAAAACTCTTTAAAATTAAATTGCAATAAAACTGAACTCCTGCAAATTTGGACTAAAGTGCAACTTAATAAAATGAGCTCCTTCCCAGTCCATCTTGGCGGTGATCTCATCAGACCTGCCTCAACTGCAAAGAATCTTGGTGTCATTTTTAATTCCTACCTTTCTTATTCTGCCCACATAAATCACATTAAGAAACATTCTTACTCTCACCTCCATAACATATCACATGTTCGCTCCTTCCTCTCCTTTTCTAACGCCAAGAAAAGGTTGTCCATGCTATTATCACATCCCACATCGATTATTGTAATTCCCTACTGGCAGGTGCCCCTTATAATCTTATATAACAGCTCCAGCTTGTTCAAAACTCGCCTGCAAGAGTCCTTACACGGACCAGCAGCAGCGAGCACATCACACCCATCCTGCTCCTTCTTCACTGGCCCCGTGTCTTACAGAATCGAATATAAATTCTACTAATAACCTACAAAGCCTTAAACGACCTTGCGCCATACTACTGTACATCAGTGACCTTCTCCATCACTATGTACCTGTCCACCCACTAAGGTCCTCTGATTCTGGTAATCTTCTTGTGCCCCACACTAATCTACACTCCATAGGTGACAGCATGGCCTTCAGCCGTATAGCACCCAGACTCTGGAATGACCTACCGAAATTAATCAGATCAGCTGACTCCATGAATTCTTTTAAAAAACAACTCAAAACTCATCTGTTCAGGAAGGCTTTTAGCTCTACTTGACTTTATTACCCTTCTCTCAGTTTACCTCTATGTCAAGATGCTCATGTAACCTGTATGTGTGTGCTTACCATCAGTTATGTTGTCTGTTAGGCTTTTCTCTGAATTAATATCTCACTCTTCTTTATTTATCTGGTTTAGTACAATGCTATATACTGTATACCGGACGTTCTTTCTTAAATTCTGTAAAGTGCCTTGAGCATGAGAAGGGCGCTATATAAATGAAATTTATTAAATGAGGACTTTGCTCCATTCAAATAGGCTGAGTGACTGATTGCAAGATTAAAGGCAACCCTGTATTACTAATTAAGAGCAATTCATCTGCTTGAGATATCACATACAATCCAATTGTCTTTTAACCTCTAAGGGTTCCCACTAATTGTGCCCATGTCTTTTTGTTTTGTTTTTTAAAGTAATGTGCCATGTAATAGTCTGAATTCTTGTGTATTTAATGTTTTTTTGTTTGTTAGTTTTAAATTAATGTTTTACATTATGTCATTTCTGGTATGCTTGTTTATTTAATATTTATGTACAGTATTGGGTCTTCAAATGCAATTTCATTTTGTGAACTTTGAGGATGGATACCAAGGGGGCGGGGCCACTATGACGTCACTGCTGTTGGGTCCTCCCTCTGTCTTTATCTGGAAGTAGTAACTCATTTTTGTATATTCTGGGACATTTATGGTCTTTTTGAACTTTCAAACTGTGCTTCCTGTTTTGGGACCTACTAGGCTGGAAGCTAGCTGGTATTTGTCTGGGGTAGACGGTCTAAAGCAAGTCGAGTCTTTTCTAGTTTTTTGGAGGCCTCAAAGCCCTTTTTGGTCTCCATCTAACATCATAAGTGTCTACTGTGTGGAATATGGAATAAAGAATGGTGGATGCCAATCACTTTTCTCATTTTCAACATACTTCACGGAAAGTTGTTTTTTAAATAGTGAAAGGGTACCAATATTTTGAATGTGTCTATAAATTATGAGAATAACATTGTGTATTGAATAGAAAACCAGTGTTTTAAGGTTTCCTACCACTTAATCTAGTAAATTTAATAAATGTCAGTCTTAACCACAATACTACACAAACTTTGTAACACTAGCACCTTAAGGTAGCTTGGCTAAACTGCAATGTGTACTAAAAGTAAACTTTTCCCCCCTTAACAGGAGGAAGTTTTAAGCGAGGTCTTCAAGCAAAACTCTTCTGCAGATAGTAACTGCATGCCTTCCGTTTCACTGAACCTTCAGATGTATTTATTCTAATGGGTATGTGTTTTTACAAGGTGAGTCCATTGGCACTCGTTTATGCACATTTCAATGTGAATGACATTCAGAAGAAAAGATGTTCTTGCTATGAACGCTTGGATGAACTGCAATTTTAAAATTTCCAGGATTACTGCAAGGAGGATGTAGCATTAGCATGCTGAAAATATGTTGACAAGCGTCGACAAGGAGAAAAAAAAAAAAAAAGAATTCAGCTATTAGAACAGAAAATAAAGAATTCTAAAAGGCTTCCCTGAAGTGCCTATTAAGCAAATGTATGTTCTGCATATTGTAGCATTTTGTTTCTTGAAATGTTTTAGAATATGCTGTCAGTTTTTAAAGTTGCAGCCTACACATAATAGTTTAGAGGCACATTAAAGCAATGCAAAACAGTTTATTCTGCGTACTAAACTTGTCAGTTTGTTAAGACTGAACTAGGAGATAAAATGTAAGCTTGCAGAAGGCTACAGAGCATAATAAATTACATTTTAGATGATATGCTGTGCATGATATAGCTTGTGAAAAATAACCACCATTCAAAAATGTACTAAAAAACAAGGTTGGCATTTTAAATATATCCTTTGCTCAAGGTTTGCTTAGCTAAATACTGTTTTTTGTATAAGGGATTTTAAATTTTACTATTCTATTAATTTCATTAGATGCCAATCTGGATGGATGCGCAGTCTCAAGTGGTGTCAGAAGGTTGCTTCCAGAAACCCAGCTGATTTTTCAATCCGATTCTTTAAAAAGTAGTTAATGGTATGTGGAGGCACAGTGGTTAGTGCCTCATATTCGGAGGGATTTCTGAATGGATTCCTGGTCAGGGCACCGAGTTTGTTAAAAATTCATCTGTCACTGCATAGGTTTCAGTCTTGTACCAAACCCCAACAATATACTGTAAAGTCAGCGCTAACAGCATGGTGCATTATGGGTATTTCTTTAGAGTTTACTTTTTGTGTTATTTAAGCAAGGCAGTCGATTTCTTTTGCATTAGAGATGTTATATGTGCTTATGTTCAAGTTAGTTTGGGTGAGTTTGGTTCATTTGCAGCCCAGTTATATAAAAGTGTAACAGTTACCATTATGGAGAAAGATGTGTTGATGAATGACTTTGGCTATGGCCTTGCATGTATTAAGTTTTGTTTTTGACTCTCTGCTCTATTAAAGAGGTAAAAAAAAAAGGAGAGAGCTGTGTCTTGCTAGATATTCCATCTATGCAATTATTTACGGAGACACTCAGGGTTGTGCGGTGTATGGGACACGAGTGTTCGCCTACTTAATTAGCTAGGTACAGCTGCGTGTAGGTGCTAGCACCCCGCTAGCAAATAGCTTAGGGGAAGTTAGTAGCAAAGTTCAGCTCCGGGAAGTCTAATAACTCAACTACCAGTTATTACAGTGGTGTCAGAAGTGGGATTCAGGCTGTTTAGAAGACGGCGTTATGGAGCAGAGTATTGTCGAATTAGAGCGTGCCATCCGAGAGAACAGCATTATGCTAGAGCGCCTGACAAGTGGAACAATGCAGAGAGGGGCTTCACACTGGCCTGATGGTGCCAGTGTTCCCCGGACAGTGTTACGCTCTTCTACACGCCGGCGTAAATGACATAAGGCACCGACAGTCTGAGATTCTCAAGGCTGACTTCGCAGCACTAATTAAAGACACGAAGGAGAGGACCCCATCGGCAAAAATATTCATCTCGGGTCCACTACCTCTCATCAGACGATCAAATGAATACTATAGTCATCTGCTGGGATTAAACAACTGGCTGAAAGGCTTCTGCGAGACTCAAGACATCGGGTTCATCGATAATTGGGACCTTTTTAGAGAAAGACCGTGTTTCTTCAAGCGGGATGACTTGCACCTGAACAGATTCGGCGCTCGGGTCCTCTCCGAAAACATCACTAAGGTAATTTGTCTATCTTGACTGTCTGTTTCTACTTTAAACTCCCTCATTAATACTACTGCTTTGCTAGGACATAATGGCTTAATAAAGTCTTCTGTAAAAGTGCACAACATTAATACTTTAATAACCAGTCTTAATGCACGTAAAACATCTAGGCAGTGCGGCATGAACACCAATAATTTAGTTGCAATTACTACTTCAGATCAACAATGCATTAAAACTATAAAAACAGATTGTAGATTACATAAAAAATACACACAGAGCGGCGCTAACAAAAATAATTTAGTTTCTGTTCCAATAACGCGCATAGAATTCAGCTCTGCCCCACTGAATCATTAAATATGGCGCTATTAAATGTTAGAGCTTTAACTAAGAAGACGTTTTTTATCAATGATCTTATTAGTGATAGAAACATCGATTTTATTGCACTAAGTGAAACGTGGCTCAGCTTAGACGGCGCAGCTTTTTTAATCGAATCTGCGCCTCTGGATTACAGTTTTACTTGTGCAGACCGCCAGGGAAAGAAGGGGAGGCTTGGCTAACATTTACTCAAGCCGGTTAAAGTGCAAAGATGTTAATTTTGGTAAATTTAAGTCCTTTGAGTATCTCGCCGTTGTTATTCATGGAGTTTCTCACGTTCTAGTTTTATCCGTGTATAGACCTCCTAAATTTAACGCGTCTTTCATTGAGGAATTCTCAGACCTAATGTCAATTTTAATTACGAATTATGACACACTCTTAATTGTAGGCGAATTTAACTTTCATATCGATAATCAGTGTGACCTAAAAGTAAAACAATTTATGAACCTCCTAGACTCTTGATTTGAGACAGCTCGTTAATCAGCTTACACATAAAGCAGGTCATACGTTAGACTTAATTATCACCAAAGGACTAACAGTTGATGTGAAGCAGATCGTTGATATTGGTCTTTCAGACCACTTTCTTCTACTATTCAGTATAGAAATAATGATAGAAAACACTCATGAGAAGCATATTGTTAAAAAACGCTTCTTTGACTCCTCAGCAGCTGTAAAACTTACATTCTAAGCAATCAGTCCGTTTATAGTGCCAGCTACAATAGCAAGGATGATCTAAATAGTAAAGTGGAAAACTTTAATTCTAAAGTAAGAGCTGCTGTTGACATAGTTGCACCTGAAAAGACAATTAAAAAATCTTCTAGCATTGTTATACCTTGGAAGACCCAAAGAGTGTCTGAATTAAAGAGAAAAAGTCGTAGAGCTGAGCGTAAATGGAGGAAAACTAACTATCTATTATGAGATATTGAAGGTTAAAATAACAGAATACAACAACACAGTCCATCTTGAGAGGCGCTGCTATTTCTCTCAGATTATAAATAACAATGCTAGTAATCCCAGAGTCCTATTTTCTACAATTGATCGTCTGCTAAACCCAGGTAACACAAAGGAATGCCCCCATAATACTTCCAGCGAAACCTGTGAGAACATTGCTTTATTTTTCAATCAAAAAATTAATGATATTAGAAATAATATAGTATATCTCCCCAACACTGTGGAACCTCCTAAGCCCCAGTACTCCGTTATAAACAAATTCAATTCTTTCACCAGGATAGATTTACCTGATTTACATAGAATAATCTCTCAAATGAAACCCTCCACCTGCGTCCTTGACCCAATACCAACAAGGTTTTTCAAGGAAGTATCAGACGCACTTATTGATAATATTCTTGACATAGTAAACTCGTCATTAGATACGGGGGTTTTCCCCAGACTGTCTTAAGACTGCTGTAGTTAAACCCCTACTCAAGAAAAATAATCTTGACCCCTCTGCTTTTGAAAATTTTAGACCCATCTCTAACCTGCCCTTCTTAAGTAAAATTCTAGAGAAGGCAGTCATTATGCAGTTAAATGACCACTCAATAAACATGCTATTCTTGATAAATTTCAGTCAGGTTTTAGAACAAATCACAGTACAGAAACTGCACTCGTTAAAGTAGTAAATGACTTGCGATTAAATGCAGACAGAGGCCATTTATCTGTTCTCATCCTCCTCGATCTGAGTGCCGCGTTTGATACCATTGATCACAATATTCTTAGAAATCGCCTTAGTCAATGGGTGGGCCTCTCTGGCAGTGTCTTAAATTGGTTTGAATCCTACCTGGCAGGGAGAAAATTCTTTGTTAGTTGTGGTAATCACAACTCAAAGACACATGATATTCTATATGGTGTTCCACAAGGCTCTATCCTGGGTCCGCTTTTCTCAATCTATATGCTTCCCTTAGGTCAGATTATCTCAAGTTACAACGTGAGCTACCACAGCTATGCTGATGACACACAGCTGTACTTATCAGTAGCACCTGATGACCCCGACTCTCTCGAATCAATAACACGATGTCTTACTGGTATTTCTGAATGGATGAATAGTAATTTTCTCAAGTTAAAGAGAAAACTGAAATTTTATTGATTGGCAAAATCAATTAAGTTATCAGAAATAAACTTGACGCATTAGGATTAGAAGTTAAGACGCAAGTAAAAAACTTAGGGGTAACCGTTGACTGTAACCTGAATTTTAAATCACATATTCATCAGACCACTAGGACAGCATTTTTTCACTTAAGAAATATAGCAAAAGTTAGACCTCTTATATCATTGAAAGATGCTGAGAAATTAATTCACGCTTTTGTTTTCAGTAGACTAGATTACTGTAACGCACTCCTCTCAGGACTACCCAAAAAAGACATAAATCATTTGCAACGAGTGCAGAATGCAGCTGCTAGAATCCTAACTAGGAAAAGAAAATCCAAACACATTTCTCCTGTTTTGATGTCACTACACTGGTTACCTGTGTCTTTCAGAATTGACTTTAAAATTCTGCTTATGGTTTATAAAGCCTTAAATAATCTCGCTCCATCTTATATATCAGAATGTCTGACACCTATATTCCAAATCGTAATCTTAGATCATCAAATGTGTGTCTCCTTACAATTCCAAAAGCTAAACTTAAAAGTGGTGAGGCGGCCTTCTGCTGCTATGCACCTAAAATCTGGAATAGCCTGCCAATAGGAATTTGCCAGGCTAATACAGTGGAGCACTTTAAAACACTGCTGAAAACAGGTTACTTTAATATGGCCTTCTCATAACTTCACTTTATCTTAATCCTGATACTCTGTATGTTCAATTCATCATAATAACTATTCATGGTGGCTCTAAAATCCGTACTGACCCCTACTCTCTCATTTCTTTTTCCGGTTTCTCTGTGGTGGTGGCCTGCGCCACCACCAACCTATTCAAAGCACCATGATGCCCCAGCATTGATGGGCTAAAAGCCAGAAGTCCACGTGATCATCATCATCAAGTCCTTCCGTGAAAACCATAAATACAAAGAGAACTGTTTCATTTATGTTAGGTAGATTGCCCAGAGGGGACTGGGCGGTCTCATGGCCTGGAATCCCTACAGATTTTATTTTTTCTCCAGCCATCTGGAGTTTTTTTTTTTCTGTCCCCCCTGGCCATTGGACCTTACTCTTATTCTATGTTAATTAATGTTGACTTGTTTTATTTTCTTACTGTGTCTCTTATTTTTCTATTCTTCATTATGTAAAGCACTTTGAGCTACATTCTTTTGTATGAAAATGTGCTATATAAATAAATGTTGTTGTTGTTGTTGTTACAGCGGGTTGACGCCTCTGGAGCCCTACCTTGCACAGGTAGATCTGGCTGCCCTCCACGATGGATGGAGCTGTGAGGAGGCCGCGACACACTTGGCCCTTGCCTTGGAGGGTCCCGCACTTCAGGTACTCATTGATCTGTCACCGGAGGAGCGTCGTGATCTCCAGGCCCTCACCGTTGCTCTCAACCGTCGCTTTGGACAGAGAACCTCAGCGGAGCAAAGCAGAGAGGAGCTGACTAACCGACGCCGGCGTGAAGGTGAGTGTGGGGGTGCATTCGCAGCCGACATCAGGGTCTATGCACGGAAAGGCTACCCTACTTTCCCAACAGCAGCGAGGGAGGAGCTCAGCCTCCATGCTTTCCTGCGGGGCCTTACACCAGACCGTCTTCGCCAGCATGTCCGCCTGTTGTCACCCCGAGATCTGAGTGAGGCACTGCGGGAGGCTGAGGAGGTGCTACAGGCTGGGCCAGCGATGGGTCGATCGCCACTCCTGCGCCAGCTGACGAGAGCAGTTGAACGAGGGGTGGACGGGGGCCAGCCTGAGGAAGTGGAGGTCAGCCGCACCCAACTAGCATCAACCCCCCGACGGAGGCCAAGACTAGACCGCTGTTTCCGATGTGGAGAACCAGGGCACTTTGCCAGGGACTGCACTGCTCCAAGTCCCCTGCCCCGTACATCATCATTCCCGGGAAATGACCTCGGAGTCAGGCAGTGAGGGGACCCTCACCCTGTTTTTCAGCACCTCTCGACAAAGACTGCCCTACAGTGGGGCGCTGTGGGTTTTCCAGTGGACTGTACTTAGACTGCATTATTGACGGGCAGCCATGCAGTGCCCTAGTGGATACGGGGTCCACCATTTGTTTGCTACAAAGAGGAGTGTTGCCAGAAACAGCTGGTCCTCTTCCGGAGGACTGGACCCCACCAATACCGAACTGCTCACTGTCACAGGTGAAAGGACAGTAATGCCTGGAAAGAAATTGTTGTCTGTGGTGGTGGGGATGAGCCAGATCAGCCACGAGTTCTGGCTCGCTGACATCAGAGATGAGTGCATTGTTGGGTTGGACTTGTTGGCCCACTGGGGAGCACGTTGATGCAACAGGGGCCGTCCTCTGCCTCGGTAATGAGACTGTGCCGCTCCGGTCAGGCTGGAGCCATCCTGGAGAGGCTGCTACCCTGAAATCACCTGGACACCCCTGCTCACCGGCCCCCGGCCGCTGCTCGGAAGCTACAGGGACTCAGGAGGACCCCCGGGGTAGTATTGCAGTTCAGACCAGTGCATCTCAACTGTTTTCACCACACGTTCCACTTGCCCACCCATCACCTGAGACGGTTGCAGCTGTGGAGGAATTGGGCCGTCGAAGTGGTGAGCATCTGAGCGCGCCACAGCAGGAGCAACTACAACGCCTATTGAGAGACTTTGTAGACATTTTTGCGGCCCGAGAGGAGGACTGTACCAGGACAGCTCTGGTGAAACATCACATTGACACTGGCCACGCCGCCCCCATTCGTTTGCGCCCCCACACAGATTGCCTCTTGCGAAGTTTCAAGCTGCTGAAGAAATGATTTGTGATATGGCAGCTAACGGCATTATTGAGCCTTCGGACAGCCCCTGGGCTGCACCTATGGTCATGGTGCGGAAGAAAATGGGGGGGTGGCACCCCTGCATGGATTTCCGCAGACTAAATGCAGTCACCCGCAAGGATTCATACCCACTGCCACGCATCGATGATGCATTGGATTATGTGGCTGGATCCTGTTGGTTCAGCTCCTTGGACTTGCGCAGTGGGTATTGGCAAGTAGAACTGCCATCAGAGGACCGGCCCAAAACTGCATTTACCATCGGGCAAGGGCTGTGGCAGTTTAAGGTGATGCCTTTTGGACTTTGTAACGCTCCAGCCACCTTCGAGAGGCTAATGGAGCGGGTCCTTAAAGACATTCCCCGAACCTGCTGTGTAGTCTACTTGGATGATCTGTTGGTCCATGCCAGAGACTTTGACCAGGCTGTTCACAACTTATGGGAGGTCCTGACAGCCATCCGTAGCGCCGGGTTGCGGTTGAACCCAGCCAAGTGTAACCTGCTCACCCGCCAGACAGTTTCTGGGACACGTGGTTAGCGAGAGTGGGGTGGCTACCGACCCAGCAAAGGTGGCTGCAGTGAGCAACTGGCCCCCACCAGCCAACATCACTGAGCTGCGGAGCTTCCTGGGCTTAGCCTCGTATTACAGAAGGTTTGTCAGAGACTTTGCAACCATTGCCAGCCCCTTACACCAGCTGACAAATGAGGGCCGGCGGTTTGGGTGGTCTGAGGACTGCGCAGCAGCCTTCCAGCAGCTAAAAGCCGCCCTCATTGGCGCTCCTGTCCTGGCCTACCCTGACCCCAACCAACCTTTCCTTGTGGACACTGACGCTAGTAATGTGGGTGTTGGGGCCGTACTCTCCCAGAGGGGGGAGACCGGAGAGAGGGTGGTGGCCTACTATAGCTGCAGCCTCAGTCGACCAGAAAGAAACTACTGCGTCACCCGGCGGGAGTTGTTAGCAGTGATCCTGGCAGTACGGCACTTTAGGCCCTACCTCCTGGGTACTAGGTTCACACTTCGGACTGACCATGCTAGCCTTACCTGGATATTAAACTTCCGGCAACCAGAGGGCCAGGTGGCAAGGTGGCTGGAGATCCTCCAAGAGTACGATTTTGAGGTTCAGCACCGACCAGGGCGGCAGCATGCCAATGCTGATGCCCTCTCCAGGCGTCCATGCCTCACCGATGAGTGTCGGTATTGCAGTCGTCAGGAAGAAAGAGGTCTGGGGCCATCATCAGCATCAGCAGGGCTAGGTGGCAGTGATGGAGGAGGGGAGCCGTTCACCACTGAACAGCTGAGGCAACTGCAGGCAAACAACCAAGTGTTGGTAAAGGTAAGGGGCTGGCTGGAGACCCAAGCACGTCCAGACTGGCAAGCCTTGTCCTCCCAGGGGCCTGAGATCAAGTCACTTCACTCCCAGTGGGGCAGCCTGGAGTTGCACAATGGCGTGGTCTACAGACGATGGCAAGCACCAGGGAGGGGGATTGACCGTCTGCAACTTCTGGTTCCCCATGCTCTGTGGTCAGAGGTCCTCCGTTGGGTTCATGGGGCAGCTGGATCCGCCCACTTTGGGAATGCCAAGACAGTGCGACGGCTGCGGCAGCGGTTCTACTGGCCAGGGTGTCTGCAAGATGCAGAGCCGCATGTTCACTGTTGTGATATCTGTACCGCACAGAAAGGACCCGGCCGATGCTCTCACACGCCATTGCAGCAGTACCTAGTCGGGGCACCCATGGAGAGGATTGGGGTGGATGTCTTGGGTCGTTTCCCTGTCACCGAAGCCGGCAACCGCTTTGTCTTGGTCGCTATGGATTATTTTACGAAATGGCCAGAGGCATATGCAGTTCCTGACCAGAGTGCCTCCACATCAGCCCAGCGGCTAGTGGACGAGATGTTCACCCGATTCGGAGTGCCGGACGAACTTCATAGTGACCAAGGGCGGAATTTTGAGAGTCGGTTGTTCAGTGAGGTGTGCCAGCGGCTGGGGGTGAAGAAGACAAGAACCACCCACCTTCATCCTCAAAGCGACGGACTGGTCGAGCGTTTCAACCGCACCCTGGCCACCCAACTTGCCATCCTGACCAGTCAGCACCAGAGAGACTGGGACCAGCATTTGCCTCTGGTCCTGTGGGCGTATAGAACAGCAGTACAGGAGTCAAGTCAGTGCACACCGGCGGGGCTGATGTTCGGGAGAGAGCTCCGCACGCCAGTGGATTTGGTGTTTGGCTCGCCCCCCGAGCCTGAGATTGTTGGTGGGCCCGAACTGGACTACTTTAGGCTGTTGAAGGTGCGTCTGAACACCATCCATCAACTGGCCAGGGAGGCCCTAGAGGAAGCTGGAGCCCGCCAGAAGCGGGCATACGACACCCGGGCCCACGGGCCGACCCTGGGGCAAGGGGACAAAGTGTGGGTGTTTTGCCCCCAAAGGAAGCGGGGATTGTCTCCCAAATTGACCCATCATTGGCAGGGACCTGGGGAGATTTTGGACCAAATTTTGGAGATGGTCTTCCGGGTCCGAATGCCTGGACAGGGCAGACGGGTGGTGCTTCATAAGGACCGGTTAGCACCATATCACCCATTGACCCCAGAACAAGAGGGACCAGAGAACCAGAGTAGCTCTCCACCATCCACCCCCGGTGCCGAGATGGACAATGACGGACTCAGGACTGAGCCTGGCGCGGGTGATAGAACATCAGGAAGGCCAGGCGCAAAGCGCCGCCAGGCATTTGTTGTGGGAGATTAGGGTTGTGGGGACACTAACCCTCTTGGGGGGGGCTATGTAATGACCCGGCAGTCAGCGCTAACAGCATGGTGCATTATGGGTATTTCTTTGGAGTTTACTTTTTGTGCTATTTAAGCAAGGCAGTCGATTTCTTTTGCATTAGAGATGTTATATGTGTTTATGTTCAAGTTAGTTTGGGTGAGTTTGGTTCATTTGCAGCCCAGTTATATAAAAGTGTAACAGTTACCATTATGGAGAAAGATGTGTTGATGAATGACTTTGGCTATGGCCTTGCATGTATTAAGCTTTGTTTTTGACTCTCTGCTCTATTAAAGAGGTAAAAAAAAAGGAGAGAGCTGTGTCTTGCTAGATATTCCATCTATGCAATTATTTACGGAGACACTCAGGGTTGTGCGGTGTATGGGACACGAGTGTTCACCTACTTAATTAGCTAGGTACAGCTGCGTGTAGGTGCTAGCACCCCGCTAGCAAATAGCTTAGGGGAAGTTAGTAGCAAAGTTCAGCTACGGGAAGTTTAATAACTCAACTACCAGTTATTACAATACATTGAGAGTTCAATTATTGGTGTGTGTGTGTGTGTCTCCCTAAATTGGGAAAAAATCCCTGTACGCTTGTAACAGTAAAGCATTATGGAAGATGGCTGGATGGTGAAAATTCATTTTTGATTTGATACACTTAATTATTCTCCATGGAGAAGCTGACTTTTTGCATGACTTTTGGCAGACAGAGCACAGGGTTAGCCATTGTACAGGGCTCCTGGAGCACTTTTCAAGGCAGTAGGATCCATTCTGGCAGTGGGTTCTTCATTTTTGAAAAGTGTATTATATTGTTCTTCTCTTTGGGCTTAATGCTTTCATATTCTAAAATATACTTCCAGTGTCTTCAGAAACTATTCAAACTCCTTCAGTTTTTCACATTTGTGCTAAAATCATTTACATTAATTTGCTCCGTTTAGATTTTTTGAAAATTTAATAAGGATAGGAAAACTAACATATCACACTGATAACTATTCTGACCCTTTAGTGAGTACCTAGTTGAAGCCCCTTTAGCGGTTGTAGCTACTTTTACCCAAAATTAGCTAAGTTCAGCAGCTCCAGCTTGTAAATGGGATTCAACAAAAGCCTGATGCGTCAAAATATGTTAATTTTTACAAACTTTAGTAAAAATTGAAAGTAAAACAATTCACACAAAAATAGAGAATTTTTTTTTTTTTTGCTATATCAAAAGTTCTTGTTAAGGTTCTGTTTAAAGCTTATAAATCGTTTCATTTCTTTAACTTTGCTTATAGTTGAACCATTTCTAAACGTTACAAAAATCACTTCTTAACATTTCTGAACTATTTCAAGCCAGAAAACTGTATGCCTATCCCATTTCTGTGCTGTAAATGGGTCTTTAAGTCCCTGTGCACTGGGACCTATTTGAAACAACTGACTCAATTAACACACTGTATCTACGTTATAGCAAGAAAGTTCTCTTATATTAACTTACAGGGGGTAAAAGGCTATACCATTGTCTTTATCTATGAAAGAAAATTATATCCTATTCAAATTAAGCAAACATTAGTAGGAGTTTAACTTTCTAAGATTGACTCTTACAGCAGCGATTACAGACTGGAATCTTAGTTATGACATGAGAAGCTTTGCACACCTGGATTTGGGGAGTTTGACATTCTCCTCTCCCAACCTTCTCAAGCTCTATCGGGTTGGATGGAGACTGTCAGTTAACAGCAGCTTTCAAGTTTTGTCAGAGACGTTCATTTGGGTTCAAGTCTGAGGCTCGTGCTGGGCAACATTGGCAGAGGTGACCCTAATTGCTGCATTGTCTTTGATTTGTGTTTAGGATCATTGTCCATTTAGAAAGTGAACATTCAGCCTAATCTGAGGTTTAACTCCTTGTAGACAATTGTTGCAAAAATTGTTTCTAACCACTTCTGGCCTGAAGGCATCCAAGGTGGAGTATGTATCCCGCCAATGTCGGTTGATGCATATTTGGTACATACCAAGGATCGTATTGGAAGCACTGGTCACACCATCTAGCAGTCGTAGTGGAAACTACATCCACCTGATGGAAGTGAAGTGTTGGTGTGGCCGTGCAAATGAGTTTTGGCTGCTAATTTCAAGAAATTGTCCAAATTTGAGGTAAGTTGTGCAAAGATAAAAATATGTACCAGTTTATTGTTTGCATGTATGCTGTATTCAAATTAACAATCTCTGCTTAATTTAGCATTTGCTTGACAGCAAAATCAAATAATTTCTTTTTATACAATTGTAAATAAATTTAGGCAACAAGGGGTTAAAGAGCTCTGGAGCAGATTTTCATTAAGGATATATCTGTACTTTGTTCTGTTTCTTCTTATACTTACTACTATTGAAAAACAACTTAACACCATGATGCAGCCACCACCATGCTTCGTTGATGAAATGGTATTGCACAAGGGATGAGCCGTGTCTGGTTTCATCCATACATGACATTAATCTCATCAGGCCTCAGAATCTTTGTTCATAGCTTGAGAGTTTTCTTTATGTTCCTTTTTGCAAAGTACAAATTGTCTTCCATATGTCATTTACTGGTCATTTTCTGCTAAAGCCTAGATATGTAGAGTGTTCTGGAAGTTTCATCCATCTCCTCACAGGTTTTCTGGAGTTCAGCAGGAATGACCATCAGGTTCTTGGTCATCTGTTAATACAGACCTTCTCCAATGATCGGTCAGCTTGGCTGGGTTGCTCACTCTAGGAAGAGTCGTGGTTGTTCCAAACTGCTTCCTTTTAAGAATTACGAAGGCCACTGTGCTTTTGGGAACCTTCAATACTGCAAAGATTTTGTTGGTAGCCTTAATAGAGCTGTGACTCGATACAATCCTGTCTCTAAGGTCTGCAGGCAATCCTTTTGACTTAATGATTTGGTTTTTGCTCTGATACACATTACCAGCTGTTAGACCATCTATAGTCCACTGTGTGCCTTTCCTACTCATATCCAATCAACTGAATTGACCAATGGTGGACTCCAAATGAAGTTGAAAAACATCAAAGATGATCAGTAGAATGGGATGAACCTGAACCAGATTTCACATGTCATAGTAAAAGGTCTGAATACATGTGTCAATGTGATATTACAGGGTTTTCGCTTTAGGACATTTCCACAATTTTTTAATATCCGTTTCTGCTTTGATATTCTGTGATATTAAGTGTTGCTTGATATGGTCAAAAAAATAAAAATATATACAACTCAAACAATTTTAACACAAGGTTGGTACTGCGAGTGCTGTGCAGAGTGGAGGCACTTCTGCATTTTTCCCCCCAGGCGATTCTGGGATTCATCAGGGTGTGTTCTTGCTCCAACTCTATTCAATCCTTGCATGGACTGGTGTTGGGCAGTGCGGTGGGGTTCCACAGCTGTGGGGCATCTGTTGGTGAAGAAAGATTTACTAATCTTGACATTCCGATGATTCTGTGATCTTCACGGAGTCAATAGAGGCTCTGATTGGGATGCTCAAAAGATGTAGTGAGGTGTCTGGGCTTGTGAGTGTCCTGGATAAAAAACAATATCCAGAACCTTTAATGACCACTTGGGCACAGCCATCAGCAGTGTGTCTAGACAGTAATCAGTAGACAGATTGGGAGAGCATGGGTGAGGGTCATGAGGTCGATGGAAAGGGGTGTGTGTCACCCCCGATATCTATGCGAAAGGATCAAAGTCCAAGTCTTTACAGCCGTGATGCTTCCGGTTTTGCTATATGGTTGCGAGACATGGACACCATCCAGTTACTTCAGTTCTGTGTCTCTTCGGATAATCTTTGGGTACCACTGGTTTTGACTTTGTGTCGAACAAGTGGCTGCTCATGTAGTCCCATTACCTGCATTATGAGGGTGCATCAATTGCAGCACTACAGCCATGTGGTTTGATTCCCCGAGGGTGATCTGGCACACAGGATCGTCACTGTTGAGGACCCAAGCAGTTGGACCAGGCCAAGGGGATGCCTACATAACACCTGGCTGTGACAGATACAGTAGATGGTTATTTCTGGACCATGTCTAAGCAATCAGTCCATTTATAGTGCCAACTATAATAGCGAGGATAATGTAAATAGTAAAGTGGAAAACTTTAATTCTAAAGTAAGAGCTGCTGTTGACATAGTTGCACCTGATAAAGACAGTTAAAAAATCTTCTAGCATTGTTATTCCATGGAAGACCCAAAGAGTGTCTGATTTAAAAAGAACATGTCATAGAGCGGAGCGTAAATGGAGGAAAATTAAACTATCCATTATGAGATACTGAAGGTTAAAATAACAGAATACAATAACACAGTCCGTCTTGAGAGGCGCTGCTATTTCTCTAAGATTATAAATAACAATGTTAGTAATCCCAGAGTCTTATTTTCTACAATTGATCATCTGTTAAACCCAGGTAACACAAAGAAATGCCCCCAGAATACTTCCAGTGAAACCCGTGAGAACATTGCTGTATTTTTCAATCAAAAAATTTATGATATTAGAGATAACATATGTCACAAAACGAGTCAAAGACAGAAAAAGGTTTGGGGCAGCCACCCATGTAATTTGGTATCCTGGCTGCAACTTTGTTTTCTTTCTAATACCAGCACTGAAGTGCTTACAACAGAGTCCAAAACAAGACTGACACAGAAGGGAAAAGGGAAGGCTTTTAAAGGGGGAGACAGGAAGTGAGGTCATAAGGGTCGGGCACGTGTTCATTGTTCATTGGTTTAGTCCCGGATGTGACATCAGGGGGGCCGGAGCTGGCAAGGTCTGTCTCCATTGGCTCGGTCCCAGAAGTGACGTCCAGAGAGACAGGTGGAACCTCCCGGGTTAGGTCTACAGGGAAGTGAGAAAGAGAGTTAGTGCGCTCTGCCACATCCCGGCATGGCTCAGAACTGCCTTCACTCGAGCCCTTTAGCTGCCTCCCATGCGCGCGTGTGTGACAAGGCCCCCCCCTCAGCCCAGACCCGTCGGGTCGGGCGACCTTAACCGAGAGGTCGTAAACCCGAGAGAGAGCATCGGCGTTGGCATGGAGAGCACCCGGCGATGAGCGGCGAAAACTTGTACGGCTGCAGGTCAAGAAACCACCGGGTGACCCGCGGATTCGACTCCTTGTGCAGGGCCATCCACTGTAGAGGTGCATGGTCCGTGACAAGGGTGAACTCACGGCCCAACAGGTAGTACCTCAGCTGAGTGATCGCCCATTTAATCGCCAGAGCCTCCCTCTCCACCGCCGCATACCTGGTCTCCCGGTCCAACAGTTTCCGGCTCAGGAACATGACGGGTGTTGACACCATCGACACTTTGGCTCAGCACGGCTCCCAGGCCTGTGTCCGGCGTCCGTCTGGAGGATGAAAGGCAAAGAAAAGTTAGGTGCCATCAAAATAGGTGCGGACGTAAGGGCCTTCTTCAAGTCACCAAATGCAGCGTCTGTTTTGCAGTCCATACCACAATGTTCGGGCCCTCTTCTTTGTTAAATCAGTCAAGGCGCGCTTTCTCCAAAACCGGGTACAAACCGGCGGTAGTACCCGCTAACCGAAAGGCTTGGACCTGCCGCTTGGTTCATGGACGGGCCATTTCAGAATGGCATCAATTTTGGAGCACTGTGGCCTTACGGTACCCGACCCACCAGGTAGCCTAAATATTTGGCCTCGCTTAATCCAAAGAAACATTTCTTGGGATTAATCCGAGCCCGCCTCACCAAGTGTCCGTAATACCGCTTGGACATGCTGTAGGTGTTCCTTCCATGTGCTGGAATAGATGACCACGTCATCTAGGTAGGCAGCACTGTATGAGTTATGAGGCGAAGCACTTTGTCCACCAGACGCTGAAAGGTTGCTGGAGCCCGTGTAACCCAAATGGAAGGACACGATACTGCCAGTGTCCGCTAGGGGTACTAAACGCGTTTTTCCTTCGGAGTCCGTTAAAGGAACCTGCCAGTACCCTTTGTCATGTCAAGTGTGGTCAGGTATTGAGCCTGTCCAAGCCTCTCGAGGAGGTCGTCCCACGCGTGGCATTGGATAGGCATCAAATTGGGAGACTTGGTTAAGCCGACGGAAGTCATTGCAGAACCTCCAACTCCGTCAGGCTTACCGACGAGCACAATGGGGCTGGACCAGGGACTATAACTCTCCTCAATTACACCTAGTTCCAGCATGCGCTTGATCTCAGTCCACTTCAGCCTTTTTGCCTCGGGAAGGCGTGCAGGCGTTCTCGGACAACAACCCGGGCTCTGTCACAATGTTGTGCTCAATCAGAGAGGTCCTTCCGGGTGTTCACTGACTACCTCTCGAGCGGTCCGGATAACTGTTTCCAGCTCCTGCCGTTGCCTGGGTCTCAAGTCTGCGCCAAAGTTAAGGTCGTGTGTGTGAGCGAAGAGTGAGCGGGCTGGCGGAGGAGGGATCAGGGTCCCTGTCCTTCCACGGTTTCAGCAGGTTCACATGATATACCGCTCCTTTGGCCGGCGATTGGGTTGACTCACCAAATAGTCGACCAGTCCCTTCCTCTCCTTAACTTCGTAGGGGCCCTGCCAGTGGGCAAGCAACTTAGAGTGGGAGGTAGGCACTAGGACCATGACCCGATCTCCGGGTGGAACTCCCGAAGAGGCGTGCGCGGTTGTAGTAGCGAACCTGTGCTGCTTGAGCCTCCTCCATGTGACTTTTAAGGACAGGCGAATCTTTCCAAATCTATCGCGTAACTGCGCGATATACTCCAGTATGTTAGTGGTGGGAAGAGCCTCTTCTTCCCAGCCTTCTTTCAAAATATCCAATATGCCCGAGGTTGTCGCCCATACAGTAGGTCAAAGGGGAGAACCCGTGGAGGCTTGTGGGACTTCCGATAGGCAAAAAGGACGAGGGGGAGGAGCTGATCCCAGTTCCTTCCATCCTCGCTGACCACCTTACGTAGCATTTGCTTGAGAGTTTGATTAAACCTCTCTACTAATCCGTCGGTTTGAGGATGATACACGAGGTTTTAAATGCTTTATTTTCAGTAATCTGGCAGTCTCCTTGAACGTCTCCGAGGTGAAGGGGGTCCCCTGGTCTGTCAAGACTTCTTTGGGGATCCCCACGCGAATACCCTAGTAATTCCCGTGCGATGGCTTTAGAGGTAGCTGAGCGCAACGGAACAGCTTCGGGGTATCGTGTAGCATAATCCACGAGGACTAAAATGTACTTGTGTCCTCGGGCTGAGGGCTCTAGAGGTCCCACCAGGTCGACCCCGATTCTGTGGAAGGGAACGTCAATCAAGGGAATAGGAACAAGAGGAGCACGGTCCCTCCTAGGAATCTGTCGCAGTTGACACTCCGGGCAGGAAGCGCAAAAGCGACGAACCTCCTCATTAATTCCTGGCCAGTAAAACCGGAGCTTGATCCGCTCCAGAGTTTTTTCGGTGCCCAGGTGGCCACCTAGGAGGTGGGCGTGTGCTAGCTCGCAGACCTGCCGCCGGAAGGTACGCGGGACTAGCAACAGCCTCGTCTCCTGCCCGTCATGCATTGCTACACGGTAAAGGAGGTCATTATCTAACACAAAGTAGGGGCCCTGTGGCATCGACTGACTAGTGCGCTGGCCATTGACAAGGACCACTGCATTTTTTACAAACTTCAGGGAGTCGTCATTCCATTGCTCCCTTTTGAAAGAAGCCGGCGTCTTTTAAATTGAAACCGCAACACGGAGAGAGGGTCAGCGCCGACCTCAATGGGCGTGGTTTCCTCCGCTCCGCCGGCGTTGGTGGATGGCGTGTCAGCCTGCGACGGCCCGGAGTTGCCACGTCAGCCAGGACGGCTGCTTCACTCTCTCTGCCGGCTGATTACACGGCGTGGAGGCAGCTTGAGACGGTTCATCTCCGTCCATAACGAGGCCCAACTTAACCCCGGGAGTGGTATGTGTCTCACCGCTTTTAATGTCAGACCAGTCCCGCCCTAGTATCACCGGGTGCGGAGGATCAGGAAGGATTGCCACGGTTACTTTCTGGACTGATCCTCCGTAGCTAATGACACAAGCGGCGGTGCTGTACCAGCGGTTTCCCGTGGACACAGGTTATACTGGTCTTGAATTTTAGCCATTGTCGCGGTAGCACAAAGCGGCGGGCAACAATGGAAATGTTGCTGCGGAATCGAGCAGAGCGGAAGTTTTAAACCCGTTAACGATCACCACGCCTGTATGCGGGACCGTCAACGGGTTTGTCAGAGCACACCAAGCCCTCCTCCCCCTCCACCTGCATTCCTCCTCGCCTCCAAGCGGTTTGCGTGCCCGCGGCGCCGCGGACGCCGATGCAAGCTCCGGGTTATACAGGGAGGGGCTAGGTCTTGGGACATACCCCGGCTGAGTTTGGCAGAAGGACGGTTCTGCTCTCCCAGAGTGTGAGGCCGCCCTCTGTGTTTCCAGAAGCTCTATGAGCTCAGACATGTTCTTAAACTGCACGCCCCAGACCGGCTGGGTGAAGCCCTGGGGAAGTGCTTTCAGGAGCAGATAGCACGCTACCTGCTCAATGACCTGGTGGGGCTTGTTTTCCAAGGGCCGAGCCACTGCCATACTTTTGCCCATAAGGACCAGGCTTGTTTACTGGTCGGCCTCTCAGGGTCCAACCTCCACTTGTTATTTTACTCACCTGCCAGTCTGGGGCACCCCAAGGTGGTAAAAGGGGCTGTGGTTTCACTGGGGGGCAGGCACTCTCCCCCAAGAGAGCATACTGAGTCCCTCTTGTCTCCCCCCTCCAGGGCAGCCCAATTCGGTGAGCCCCACCCGCACACTCCCTGGCCTCTCTAGACGGCCTAGTTCTGCGTGCTGGGAGCGGAGCCCGCACCGGGTCTCGCCGAACCACGGGGCACCCTCCCGCCTGAATACTCGGCCCCGGTACGCTCCCACCTGGGTGTTTTGCAGGTCCTGTCCCCTTCTCTTCTGGGACTTCTCCATCCTGCCGACTACGCCACTGTCACAAAATGAGTCAAAGACAGAAAAAGGTTTGGGGCAGCCACCCATGTAATTTGGTATCCTGGCTGCAACTTTGTTTTCTTTCTAATACCAGCACTGAAGTGCTTACAACAGAGTCCAAAACAAGACTGACACAGAAGGGAAAAGGGAAGGCTTTTAAAGGGGGAGACAGGAAGTGAGGTCATAAGGGTCGGGCACGTGTTCATTGTTCATTGGTTTAGTCCCGGATGTGACATCAGGGGCCGGAGCTGGCAAGGTCTGTCTCCATTGGCTCGGTCCCAGAAGTGACGTCCAGAGAGACAGGTGGAACCTCCCGGGTTAGGTCTACAGGGAAGTGAGAAAGAGAGTTAGTGCGCTCTGCCACATCCCGGCATGGCTCAGAACTGCCTTCACTCGAGCCCTTTAGCTGCCTCCCATGCGCGCGTGTGTGACACATAGTATATCTCCCCAACACTGCAGAACCTCCAAAGCCCTGGTACTTCATTATAAACAAATTAAATGCTTTCACCAGGATTGATTTACCTGAATTACATTGTATAATCTCTCAACTGAAACCCTCCACCTGCGTCCTTGACCCAATACCAACAAGATTTTTCAAAGTAGTATCATGCATGCTAATTGACAATATTCTTGACATAGTTAATTTGTCATTAGATACGGGGATCTTCCCAGACTGTCTTAAGACTGCTGTAGTTAAACCCCTACTCAAGAAAAATAATCTTGACCCCTCTGCTTTTGAAAATTTTAGACCCAACTCTAACCTGCCCTTCTTAAGTAAAATTCTAGAGAAGGCAGTCATTATGCAGTTAAATGACCACCTCAATAAACATGCTATTCTTGATAAATTTCAGTCAGGCTTCAGAACAAATCACAGTACAGAAACTGCACTCGTTAAAAGTAGTAAATGACTTGCTGGTAAATGCAGACAGAGGCCATTTATCTGTTCTCATCCTCTTAGATCTGAGTGCTGCATTTGACACCATTGATCACAATATTCTTAGAAATCGCCTTAGTCAATGGGTGGGCCTCTCTGGCAGTGTCTGAAATTGGTTTGAATCCTACCTGGCAGGGAGAAAATTCTTTGTGAGTTGTGGTAATCACATGATATTCTATATGGTGTTCCACAAGGCTCTATCCTGGGTCCGCTGCTCTTCTCAATCTACATGCTTCCGTTAGGTCAGATTATCTCAGGTTACAACGTGAACTACCACAGCTATACTGATGACACACAGCTGTACTTATCAATAGCACCTGATGACATTGACTCTCTCGATTCACTAACACAATGTCTTACTGGTATGTCTGAATGGATGAATAGTAATTTTCTCAAACTAAATAAAGAGAAAACTGAAATTTTAGTAATTGGCAATAACGGATACAATGAGGTTATCAGAAATAAACTTGATGCATTAGGATTAAAAGTTAAGATGGAAGTAAAAAACTTAGGGGTAACTGTTGACTGTAATCTGAATTTTAAATCGCATATTCATCAGACCACTAGGACAGCATTTTTTCACTTAAGAAACATAGCTAAAGTTAGACCTCTTATATCATTGAAAGATGCTGAGAAATTAATTCACGCTTTTGTTTTCAGTCGACTAGATTACCGTAACGCACTCCTCTCAGGACTACCCAAAAAAGACATAAATCACTTGCAACAAGTGCAGAATGCAGCTGCTAGAATCCTAACTAGGAAAAGAAAATCCAAGTCACATCTCTCCAGTTTTGATGTCACTACACTGGTTACCTGTGTCATTCAGGATTGACTTTAAAATACTGCTTAGGGTTTATAAAGCCTTAAATAATCTCACTCCATCTTATATATCGGAATGTCTGACACTCTATATTCCAAATCGTAACCTTAGATCCTCAAATGTGTCTCCTTAGAATTCCAAAAGCTAAACTTAGAATAAGTGGTGAGGCGGCCTTCTGCTGTTATGCACCTAAAATCTGGAATAGCCTGCCAATAGGAATTCGCCAGGCTAATACGGTGGAGCACTTTAAAACACTGCCTGCGGCACCACCACCTACTCAAAGCATCAAGATGCTCCAACATTGATGGACTGAAAGCCAGAAGTCTACGTGACCATCATCATCAAGTCCTTCCATGAGAACCCTAAATACAAAGATTTATGTTAGGTAGATTACCCAGAGGGGACTGGGCGATCTCTTCGTCTGGAATCCCTACAGATTTTATTTTTCTCCAGCCGTCTGGAGTTTTGTTTTTTTTTTCTGTCCACCCTGGCCTTCGAACCTTACTTATTCCATGTTAATTATTGTTGACTTATTTTTATTTTTTTATTGTGTCTTTTATTTTTCTATTCTTCATTTTGTAAAGCACTTTGAGCTACATTTTTTGTATGGAAATGTGCTATATAAATAAATGTTGTTGTTGTTGTTGTTGTTGTTGTTGTTGTTGTTGTATCTGCCTGGGGGATTGCCACGTTTTGTCATGTGGTGGGTGCACCAACACTCAACTCACCTGTTGTAACATGGCAAAATGTGATAAGGTGAAGGGTTTAAATACTTTCTGAATCCACTGTATTTAAAGACAGCACTGTCCAGCAGAACATAGAATTCATATATGCATAGATTCAAGTATGTTTTATGTCCTGATTGGGTTTTTTGTTTTTAATTTTTTTGTACAAATAAACATTCGGAACTCGTGACCATATCATTGACCTCTGAAACCATTAAACATCTGTTTTTGCTTGATACACTTTTAAAAATGTTTAAAAAAATCTGCTGCAATGCTATTTTGTTTATCTACTGGTTGTTTGTTAACCTTTATTTTGCCAATGCAAGGTAAGTGTGTGGCACATAGATCTGGGTTAAAGAGATAAAGGTTGCAACTTGCACTTTGGTGATGTCTTCAGTTGTATTCAACTCCCACTTTAGAACTATTAGTTCTTTGTTGTTTTGAAAAATTTCTGGGAGACAAATTGTGGCTTTGCTTTTCGACTATGATTAAGAATGATCTTTTTGGTTGTGATTATGTGTGGGTTTTTTGGTTTCCAAATTTTTGCCCCGTTTACATCACTACAATTCTTGTTACATGTATTGAGCCTTGGTTTTGTTTTTTGCCCATTAGGACTACCTGCTTGTTACTTTGGTTACTATTCATCTACCAATTCCTTTTTTAACCAGATTCTACAGAGATTCCTTAAAGTCAGAGCAGTTTTATATACTTTGTCTTTGAGATAATTACAGAAAACAATGATTCTTTTATGTGTCTGTAATTAATAGCATTTGGATCTTCACCATTAGTCTGGTATGGCAGTGTCTTTGCCAAAGACAGGAAGCTGTGTGGCATAGTGGCATGCAGAGCTTCCAAAATCTCACTGAGCTAGACATAATATACACTTTACATCTGAAGACAACCATAAGTGAATAGGACTTAAATGGGTGTGGGAACATTTAGACAGTTTTCGGACATGATATTTCTAAACTAATTCAACAACTAATGATGGTAGAGTTTAGAGTAGGGAAGGTGATTTTTAACAGCAATGATCAATGGTGCACTTGTTAACATCATTTGAGTAACAGCAGGCCTGTGGTTATGGTTGATAAATCTTATATGGCTGAATAGTCTCCTAAAAAGAACCCTGTTAAGTCTTGTGGTCCATGGTGAACTTCAGACATGCCAAGTCTCCATGATCAGTCACCATTCAGGGAGAGGACATGGAAGTGGTGCAGAGCTACAAGTACCTTGGGGTTCACATACTGGACTGGTCTGACACAGTGGTGCTGGACAAGGGCCAGAGCAGATTGGACTTCCTAAGGAGACTCAAGTCTTTTGATGTGTGCAGCAAGCTGCTGGAAATGTTCTACTAGTCCATAGTAGTTATACAGACAGTTATTGTCACACGGATGATTGATGACCTTAAGTCCCACCCCCAGCCATGATTGATGACTAAGCCCTGCCCCAAAATATGAAAATGATTTATGAAAATATGAAAATATAAAAATATAAAATAGTTTGTTAATATGATTTAGGCAAATATGAAACTATAAAAGTATGAAAATATATTTATGTTAATATGATTTATAAGCTATAAACTTACGACACGTGGCTTTATTTTATAAACACTAGGTTCAAAACTAATATTAAGAAATTAAATATACACTTATCATACACGCAAACCCACGCATATGTGTGACTAAAAAAAATATTCACTCCTCCGTTCTTAGTTATAAACTCACCATACATGGCCTCATTTCATAAACACTAGATTCAAAATTAAGAAATTAAATATACACGTCTTGCCGTCATAGCTATGCCTATGTGTAACTTTCTGAAAATATTCACACACCCGCGCTTATAAAATAACGAAATACACAACCTCATTTTATAAAAACTAGATTCAAAACTAATGTTAAGAAATTAAATATACACTTATCCTGCATGTGTGTGACTTTCTAAAAACGCTCGAAGTTATAAACTCCCCATATACGGCCTCATTTTATAAACACTACATTCAAAATTAATATTAAGAAATTAAATATACACTCGTCTTGCCGTCATAGTTATGCCTATGTGTAACTTTATGAAAATATTCACAGACCCGCGCTAAGATATAAACTCACACACACGACCTCATTTTATAAACACTAGATTTAAAACTAAATATTCACTTAACCTACACGTAAGACAAGTCCACGCAAGTGTGCCTCTTTCACCGTCAGTAGTTATTTCGAGACCCAGGAAGCCCCACCGGCCATATGTATCTTCACCGTTTGTCCATCAATTTAAAACTGTGGGAAACAAACATTCTTTCACAGGACATGGACACCTCTGGTGTTAAAATTCAGCTGATCAGGTGCCCACATTTGGCCGCCTATTTTAACTGGGGATCAAACATTCTTTCACAGGACAGCGAGACCAGGAAGCCCCCTGCCAGGCGCCCACATTTGGCCGCCAATTTTAAACAATTGGGAAAAAAACTTTAGTGTTAAAATATCTATTGCAACAATTCATGCTTTTTTATTTAATGAAATCGGAAAAATCATACAATTATTAAACCAATCCCACACCATTCAACAGGGAATAAAGAATATAAGTTGCCTTTAAAACTCATAAGACCCTGCTTTTTGTTAATCAGTTAAATGTCAAAGACTTTTTACATTCAACTGTTCTGAAAACAAAGTTATTAGATGATCTACGTCCTACCAACGAATCTCTCTTATATAGCAAAATACACAATGATCTTTACAAGCTTGCAAGAAAAGTTATTAAAACGGTTCTCGCTGCCTATGGTCCTTGATAAAAAGTAATTTATATACCGAGTACAAACTCGGCTCTTTCGGCTGTATTTTAGCCTTGTTAAATCGGGTAAATGTCAAAATAGACTTTACTTCACATTTACAGTATATCAACTTTAAAATACACGTGGCGATCTAAGAAATGGCTCTTTCCAATACTGTATTTTAGCGTTAATCGTGTAAATGTCAAAATTGATCTCATTTCACATTTACAGTATATCAACCAAAAAAAATACACGTGGCGATCTAAGAAACAGCTCCACATATAAAACGTCTGCGTTTAGCACGACTATCTCTTGGTAAAACATAACGTGGGCTCTTTTTATCTATTACCTGGATGTTAACCTTGCAGCTGTGTGCGTTTGAATGAGGCTTCTTTGCCACTAGAAAGGGTCACCGCCCCTTAGAGGCAGAACATCAACAACTCTGCACCTATGAGCTTTCTACCAAATGTTCCGGGTGTTTCACTCCACCCTTCCAAAGCAGTACAGAGCCCGAGGTGCTGCATAAAGTGTTCTGCTTAGCCCTCTACCACCACACAATCTTTTCCAGCATTCCAAGTGTCTCCAAGAGCTTTCCATAAGGTAGGCATTTTCACTTTTTTCTTCTGCAATGGTAGACAAGGGAAAAATACTTTTGTGATTGTTGGTAAGTGTAGATTATCGAAATATGTGCCGTTAATGATCATCTCTCTTCAACCTGATGAAATGATGTTTTTATATATCCGATTTCTGACCGGTTGGTTGCTCAAAAAGTGAGTCAGTTCTTCTTTCGGCCATACTTTTAAATTGAAATGTTGCTTATAAGACCGCCTAGATTTAATGTCTAAGTTTGTACAAACGTAATACTTTTTAATGGTAATGTACATTTCATGCTGATTACTTTTAATGGAAATGCACAAACGTATTAATTATAAGAACGTTCAGGCTGATTAATTTTAAATTAAAAACGTCTAAGTACGTACAAACACTTTTAAATCAAAATGTTGTTTATAAGACCGCCTAGATTTAATACTTTTAATGTCTTTGTATGTACAAGCTTATTACGAATGACGTTCAGGCTGATTACGTTTAAACATCTTTAAGTACGTATAAACTCAGGTCTTTGTATCTTAATTGTAGAATCGGTGCCCGACTTGTTTTCTTCTTTACACCTAACAAGCACGCTATTAGAAGAATTAATAGCTGCCACAGATTGTCTTTTGAAAACTAAAAATCCTACCTCGGATAAAAAAAAAACTAAAGAGCCCTGTAAGTATTACTTTCACACCGAAGGATCGTGTGTATGGAAAATAAGGAGCTGGGGGTTGAACATATAATTTTTAACAGAAAAATCAACGCTTCCGAAGAGTGGTCATTCTTCTGAAGGATCCAGTCAGCCTCTAAAATCGGCACAAAGGACCTCGGACAGTCTATTATTGAACATCTTTCACGCAGCCCCGGTAAGTTGAGCTAATTGTGCGAGGGTGCCGCAAATGTTTATTTTTAAAGAAAACTTAGTCTTGCTTGTTTTTTTTTCAGAACCCGCGTTGCCAGGATTACTGACTCAGATACTCGGGGGGGGATTCACCGCCGTTTGTATCATCACCCGGACTTCTCACACAAATAGTCGGGGAACCTGAAAGAACTGATCCTGGGGCTAAGGCTGCTGAGCAAAAGGCTGAAATCAAATAAGTGCTGTTGGTTGTTCAAAACTCTTAATCCCTTTCTCCAGATATACATGAAAAGGTTTATTTTATTGTATGCTATTTTAGAAAACTTGTTCCCCAAATAATGTCAGGCCATATGAGTGGTGGTGGTCAAAGCAGGAAAAGGCGTGCAAGTGAGGACTTGGACACTGGGAGCAGTTCTTAAAATGCTGGTTTATTACAAAATATGGTGAATGAACTCGGCTATTCTATTCGGAACCCAAAAATGCCTACTCCACCACCCCAATATTTTAATGAATTGGAATATATTAATTGGCAAAATCAAAACATGATCCAAATGAATATAATAGCTACCATGCGAGTTCCTTCACTGGTTACCACTCCCATTGACTTTGACCAGCTTGACAGCCTTTTAGAAACCCTGTGTCCAGTCGCCACCCCAGATGAAATGCAAACATTAAATAACTTGTTAGAAAGGTTTCAGCAGTCTTTGAACGAAAATGTGAATGCTCAAACGGGTCATGGTTTAACAAACACCGTGGGTTCTGTAAATGCTCAGCCTTTTGTCTCTCAAAGTATGGTTATATCAGGCTCAGCTGCCCCTCTGGTTACATCCGTTTCAGTCCATGTAGCTACCACTTCTGTCCCTGTAGCTCCCACTTCTGCTTCCTCTACTTTAGTATGCCCCTGTGCCCCCTCTGTCTCAGTCACTACCACTTCTGTCTCGGCAATCTCTGCTCCAGTCACTGTCTTCTCTGTTTCAGTCCCTGTAGCTCCCACTTCTGCGCCCTTTACTTCAGTATGCCCCTCTGCCCCCTCTGTTTCTGTATCGGCAACCTCTGTTCCAGTCACTGTATCTTCAGGCCCTGTCTCCTCGGTTTCAGTCCCTGTAGCTACCACTTCTGCTCCCATTGCTTCAGTCTTGTCCCCTGTTTCAGTCATGGCTTCCCTATTGCACAGCCATTTGCAGCTACCCCTTCAATCGCACCAGTTATGTCCGGTGGTTCTGTGGTATCTAAACCCTCATCCACCTCTACTTCAGGCGTAACAGACATGGGTGGGTCCTCTGCTGTCTCTAGTGAAGACGGCCGGAGCATTTTTCAGCAGATCGACAGACTGGCTTTTAAATCATACCGAAATAAAAACACCTCTTAAAATTTCGCCGACACCTATGAACTAGAGTCTTATGAGGAGGTATTTAACAGCATTCATGAGACGCTGCAAAGAATTCTGGATAGATTTTCCGGTACTTTAAACCCGCAAGATGTTGTACAGTTAGAATTGCGTGCTGATTCCTTACCTAAGCGTTTTTATACAGATGACTGGTTCTAATATTAATGTAGACGATTTTCTTGAGCATATAGAGAATCTTATTCAGAGTCACGCGAGTGTGTTAGCGGATGAGTCTCTGATGCTAGTCATACACATTGTTTGGTCACCTAGCGGGGGCGCTAGAGGCGCTCACAAGGTGTCAGCTCTACTCAATTATGAATGAAATCATGAATGATCATTAGAATGAAAATGAGGCATTTAATTATTTCTTATAATTACAGGAATCAGCTCTGTTTTGCCTTTTGTCTGCTTAGCCTAATGGAAGACCGGTACATGCGAAACCCGCAGTTATGCATGCGTGAAGCGGCCAACCTTCAGAGCAGGGCTGGATTATCTGAGCATGAAAAAGTGTCCTTTGCGGACGTTCACAAATTTGAAAACTTGCTGGATATTACAATTGTCGTCTGGTACGGCTGAAAATCAGAATTATATCGGCCCCTACCCTGAGCCTGAATGCTATGGTGTCCAAAGCATGATGACCAAAGAAAAAGAAGAATTTTTTGCCTGATATGAGAGTGTCAAGCATGGCATTTTTAATTTTAAAGAGGAGACAGCTTTTTATTGTAAAAATGTTGAGATTGTTAGAACAGCATGCATTAAATTCAGAGATGAGGTCATCAAAATTGGCAATATTGACCCGTTTCAATGCATGACCCTGCCCTCTATGTATGGCCATGTACAGGCAAAACTGTATGCCTCCAAAGTCTATCGGTATAATTCCTTCTGACCATTACAGTAATAGTCAGAAAAACTATTCAAACACATCTATTCAATGGTTATTGTATCTCTGTGAAACAGAAAAGTTGAACATTTGACACGCTCTAAACCTTGGGGAGGTAAAGAAGGGTTCCTTTTATCTTGACAGCTATGCCAGAGTTAAAGGTATTTCAATCGCATATGAATTTGCTGGTTGTTTTTACCACGGCTGTCCAGAATGTTATGATTTAAACAGTACCATCCTTTAAGTGGCATGACTTGCGCAGTTATGTACCAAAAGTTTATGCGGAAATTGGAAATACTTAAGACAAAATTTAATCTAGATGTGTGCGTGCTTTGGGAGCATTCTTGGGAGACGGCGAAAAAGCACAAGACCTCAGGCTACAAACTTTCTTAAAACATTGTGATTTCCCTCAACATATAAAACCGAGGGACTCGTTGTTCGGTGTTCGTACCAACGCCATAAAATTGTACTACAAGGCCGTGGGCACCAAACAGATTCACTATTATGATTTCACTAGTTTGTACCCGTTTGTGAATAAAACAAAAATGTACCCGGTCGGTCACCCCACTATAATTTTCCGGCACTTTGGCGATCTCAGGCAGTATTTTGAATTAAAGCCACCGTCCAGCCTCCACGTGGTCTCAAATTTTCCAGTCGTGCCTCTCAGGTTTTGCGGGAAATTAATGTTCACCCTCTGTCACACCAGTGCGGAGACAGAAGCTCAGACTGTGCACTGTCATCACACAGCGGATGACAGAGCTTTAACTGGTACTTGGTGCAGTGTGGAAATAGCAAAGGCCATTGACAAAGGTTATAAAGTTTCAAAAGTATACGAGATTTGGCATTACCCTGAACGTACTTCTGAGCTATTCTCAGACTATCTCATGCTTCATCTAAAAGGCAAGCAGGAGGCATCGGGTTATCCTGCCTGGTGTACGGATGAGGCTTCCCGAGACCGGTATATTTTAGATTATCATCAGAAGGAAGGTGTACAATTGGACCACAATAACATAGCCATAAATCCAGCTAAGAGACAAATTTCAAAGTTGTTTTTAAATTCTCTTTGGGGTAAATTGGGGCAAAAACCTCTCCATCTCACTACTAGCTTAGTCAAGCATGGTTAGGAATTCTTGCAATATTTTCTCCAAACAGTATAAGGTTTCTTATTTTGAATTTATCAGTGATGAGATTGGTCAAATACAATGGAAGTACACCGATGAAAAGTATACCCTACCTGGTAGCGTTAATGTTGTCATTGCTGCTTTCACCACTGCCTATAACCAGTTAGAGTTGTACGATTTACTGAACAGTCTTGGGGAAAGGGTGTTGTACCACGACACCGACTCAGTCATTTTTACTTCTCAACCTGGTCAGTACAATCCTCCTCTGGGTGACTAGTGAGTTAAATCCTGGTGATTATATTACTGAATTTGCATTAGGCGGTCCAAAGACGTACGGATATAAAACGGCACAAGGCAAAACATGTATGAAGGTAAAAGGTATCACCATCAATCATGAAACCGGTAAAATTGTAAACCGAGTCACTAACCCATCTAGTTCAGAATTTTGTGACATCTCATGAAACCCCTCCTCAGGGGTTACTGGTTCACGGTAAGGAGATCTGTTTCACTTTAGAAAACAGACCACTCAGGAAGAAATTCAGAGTGGTGTATAACAAGAGGGTTCTCCTAAAAGATTACAACACAAGACCTTATGGCTACTAAAAGAGATTTTGACACACACCTTCAACACCCCTTCGCTAAAATCATCTCGTGTCCCTCTTGTTCCAGTAAATCCTATTATGTGAAAAAATTATTGGAACATTTCGAATCACGTTGTGTCTCAACCTTTTCAAAATATAATTTGGTTTTATAGTTGCTGGCAGAAAATGGAAGACGAGTTATCGGATAAATTTCAGCAATTAAAATGTATTGAGGGCCTCCCAAAGTCTTTATGCGATGACGAACTTCTCCCTCCTGAGAAAATAAATTTGGTCATTACAGATGAACTGATGGAATCGGCAAGCAAAAGCCAGGAAATATAAAAAGCTTTCACAAAATATACTCATCGGAATTTGTCTATCATTTACTTGGTTCAAAATTTATTCTTTTAAGGAAAGAAAAGCCGAATGATTAATCTTAACGCCAATTATATCACTCTTTTTAAAAACCCCAGGGACAAATTGCAGATTACAACCTTGGCCCGCCAAATATATCTGGGGCGTGTTAAATTCTTTTTGGAAGCTTTCGAAGATGCTACAAAATTACCATACGGTTATCTCTTAGTGGATTTAATGGCACAGACCTCCGACGAACTGCGATTAAGAACAGGCCTGTTTCCGCCCGATTGGCTGGTCGTGTACACCGTGAAAAGATAAAAGAAGCTGTTCTGAGTCAAAGTTACATATTCTGTCAGCATGTCGGCCAGAATAAGCAGAAACCTACAGCCTCTCAAGGCCTTACTCCGTTGCTCTTGTCGCTGCCGTAAAATTCTTATAAACGCCTCTTCTGACGATTTAATTAATGCTTTGTCTGAAATAGCCTGTAATACTTTAAAAGGTAATATACCTCTTTCACCCAAACAGTTTAAGCAACTCAAGAAGCATAAAACATCCGTCAGAAAAATAAGTGACAGAAAACTAACCTTAAAAAAAGAAGAAAGCTATTTAGAACTAGAAAGGAGGCTTTTTGGAGGCTCTTTTAAGTGTCCCTGTGCCATTCATATCCAATTTATTAGCTTCTACAACATAAATATGGACTACGCTCAAAAAATGTATTTGGTGCCGCAGCAACAAATGTCTCTTTTTCAGCAAAACAGCGCTAACCCGAACGATCTCTTCAGCGCCACAGAAACTGAACTGGACAAGGAAATGAGAAACGTCCTGCAACGCAGTGATATAGGGGCTGACGAGAAGGTGAAACTTTACACATCTATCTTGCAGAGATATCGGACGCTATTTAAAAAGGTAGATAAAGAAACTAGCAGTCTGACGCTCATATTACCAAGAGAAGAAAATGTCGAGGGGGACATTAGAACAGTCAATGTATCTGAGAACAAGGTTTGGCAAGAGGTTTTGAGAAGTGCGCCTGTAAAAGCAAAGAAAAATGTTGAATTTGTTTTACATAAAATGTCTGTCAATCCCCAATCACGCATTTTGGAATAATCGTGGAGAGCTGCTATTAGAAGGTAAACCTTTGGTCGGTTCCAACATGGTGGATTTGGTCCGTAATCTGACGGCTTCTCAAAAAATACCTGAGCATAGGAGACCGCGTGGTTGGAAGAAATTTGTAAACGCCATGGCCGGATTGAACATTCCATTTTCTGTCGTATCTAATGATGAAACGAGAGAACTCCTTGAAAGTTTTAAGCCACCCGCCGCCGCCCCCCTCCCTGGTCATCAAACTGAAGTTAGCCCCTACCGACGGAAACAGAGAAAAAAAAGACTGGAATGGATTGCTTATTTGTAAAATTGTTTGTTTATTAAATGTAATTTTATCTCATTACAGAGTGTCATCATCCTTTAACCGTCTATTGAAATATTTATAGTTCTCTGATCTTTGCACGCAAGTGTACTGATAAAAACAGTGTCCCGGTGAAGGAAGACAGGAACGAACAAATTTAGAGACCGTAGCATCATTATTGTTCACATCCTCAGAATACTTTTTCATTACAGGGGTGTACGGGAGACCTTTTCCTCTCAGAGGCACTGTTGACAGCATTTGTCAGAGAACCAACTTAGCAGCTGCCGGTTGTTGTAAATGATTTGTTTACAGTTTTTGCTTAAGAATCGGTAAATGTCATTCGGAAAGTAGATAAAGGCCAGAGGATTTCCATAGGAATCAAAAAACTCCTCATTTCCATCTTCTGTGAGGTAAATCCCCAGCCAGTGTTCTCCGGGTTGGGTTTGACGGTGAGTATTCACTACAAACATGGCCGGCACACAGTTATTTATTTTTTCCGGTAGGTGGTCACACGCCAGCACACTGCGGAAATCTCTTTCAGTGTAGGGATCTTGGGACAGTAGTTCTGTTAATTGTTTTGTATTCATGGTGTTTATTAGTAGTCATACAAAACATTACGTCTCTGGTTGATTTCAATGATGTTGTCAAAGACCGCATACACTATTATTATTATTGATCGATGGTCTGAGGGAGAGGGATGCGGAAGCGTAATTCAAATCTCAGGTTTCCAGTTTTAACTAATGAAAAATGATCGCCGCATTCTTGATCGGGGGTTAGATCAAAAGCGAAAAGAGTATATCCTTGTGAGAACTCTGAATGGCCGATAGACAGAGCTTGATCCTTCAAATGCTTACCAGTGGCCAATACCAGGTATTCTCTGGCACTGTTGCCACTTGCAAAGTCTGGTTGAAAAGGTTTGGCCAGAATCTGTTCACCGTCCATGTATAGAACTAGGAACTCTACATCATTACGTTTGAAATTGAATGGGTTCTGTGTATAAGACCCCAAAAAGGACTCATTATCCACCATGCCAATTACCACATACTTTAGTAGTTGACCCATTAACAGGTTTTCTTGATTGCGTACTCGGATTCCCGCGGGCATACTGAATACTTTCATGTTCACCCTTTCCACAGGGTATTTAGCATTGGCTGATTTTTTTTAAAAACAAACAGGGAGGCTGATGTTATGATTACTTTGTAACGTTCGGCGTCACCAGACATTAAGCAAAATTCATCTTTGATCCGAACCATTTTAATTTTCATGTCTATGCCGTTCAATATTAGTTTTTCCTGGAAAAAGATCTGTATGTATGTGCCCCAGAAGTTCAACAGTCCTGCTATCGGTCGTATAGGCACTTTTATTAAAGCCGATGTTTTCATCATCGGGGTCTGTCTCTTCCAATTTGTTAAGTGTATCTTTGTAAAAAAAGTCCTGTAGCAAACTGAGAATGAAGAGTCTCCTGGCTGTAATTTAGCAGGCCTTCCAAGACCACTCTGTAAGGATAACAATTTGAACTCTGCGATATCAGGCGGTCCCCCAGGGTAACATCAACTTGCTAAAACAAACTGGCTATAGGGTAGTTGACGAATCCGACCTTTGCACCGGCAGGTATGTTCGTCCCATCAGCGTTCACTATCTTGCCCCTTAGGTGTAGAAGAGTGTTATTCAAATCAAGGTAATCTTCCCCATTTCCGGCTATGAGAAATTCTAGCGGAGCATCTTCAGAGAGGGCAGAGAGAGGTGGAACTTCAACGGATAGACTTTTATCTACACTCGTTTGAGTGAAAGGTACAGTAAACAGATCCAGTTCAGATTTGACACACTCTTCGGACATTCTGTGTACGAAAGCCATCTTCTCTTGAAAAATGTCTCTTTTTGCTTGCTTTTGTCTTGTTCCTCTTCTTACGGCGTTTAGAAAATGCTGTAAAAATAGTGTTTTTTGCCTTTTTAGCTGGCTGAGCCTCACACAACCCGGGTGGTCTCTTGTATTTTTTCTTTCTCATGACCATCAAGCCCGCTCCCTCCTACAGCACTGGATATAGCCCCTGTGATCACATCTTTTACAATATTTTTAGCCACGGATTTGATATGTGGTTTTGCGATGGAAAGGTAAAGCTCTTCTAAACAATCCTCGAAATATACCTCCAACCCCCCCACCATACATTACAGGGGATGCAGAGCACCCCGGTAATCCATTACCTGCTTGGGTCTGATAATATTGGATGTAAGGTGTCGGGTCCTGGTAAGACCTCATTGTTTCATACAATGCCTGACGGGTCTGAAATGCAACTTCATTATCACCTTACCAAACTGAAATGGCACGTTGTTGTTCTGGTCAGTCTTTATTTCAATAGTCACTGTGTCAAAATGATTCTTGCTGGTTGACGCATAATGTGGCTTGTCATATGTGATGGTTGTAATTTTGTTAGCCTGATCCTCTATATGAACGCACCTCAAAAGGGGTACGTAGCTGTCTCCGACTCTCTGATGAGATACCATGTCCCCGTACACATACAAGTTGTTAAAGCCAGCCCTGATGTCTGCGGGGAAAGGAGCCTTGTAAGTTAACCCCCATTAAACCCCCTGAATTTCACAGGGTACTCAGAAGGGACAGTTCCAGCTGCTACATCTGTCAAAGTGGGTAGGCTTAAGGTTGTCGAATTCATAAAAGACAATAGGTCGTGAATACCTTCGTAATATCCGCATAGAATGTAGCAATATTTTTTTTTACCCCCGGAGCTGAAACGTAGAAATCATTATCCGGTTTGTCTATGGTATTCCATGTGTGTGGGTACTGTATTTCTGCTAGATCGACTTCAAGAACCTTCTAATTCTATGGGTTTAGTGAGCTTCATCGTAAAATTGGAAATTGTGTTAGGGAAAACGTTTGAGGAAGCGTTGCTCAGTAGAGTCAAAAAAAAATTTTGCGCTCCATTGTATACCGCTAGAGAATGAGTCGATTAGGAGCATTCTGGATTTTATCGAACATCTTGGGCCTGACTCTCTGGTATTCAACTGTTAAATTTTTCTGGCCAGCCGAGCCATTTGACTAAAATGAGTCGTTTTTTATTCTTAACTTTCCTAGCCAGTATTTTTTCAATCCTGTAATCGTCTGTGCTTTAGACAAATTTTCTGCAATTCAGGGTCATAAAAGGATCTTACGATCTCTTCACTATCATAGTCTTTCAGTTTGTACACTGATGGGGCGCTAGGTACAAGGTCAGATACGGTAAAGATTTAATCTGAAAATGTTTGTTCATAACCTTTCTTAAAAGGATGTCTGGTTTTAGACACCCTAACTGTATCTCCTACTTTGAACTTCAACAACGGCGGACCCGGGGGGTTGGCCACACCATACAAGTTATTGAAAACTTTCCAGGAATTTAAAAGTGTTTACATCAGAAGGAGACATTTTTATGCTTGGATAACTTTTGTTGTAAGAGTATACTAGATCCGGCAATTTATCGATGTAGGTTCTTGTATTATACACGCTGAAATATTTCCACATTTTAGATTTCAGTGTGCGGTTAAATCTCTCTACCACGGAGGCCTTTAATTTGTTTCCTGTGGTGAAATGTTTTATTCCCATCTTCTTTAACAGCTTTTGAAAATCTCAGATGAAAAACTTTCCCCTTATCGGTCTGGAGTTTCTTTGGAGTTCGACCGGCGCTCAGAATGTCTTGGAAGGCTTGTGTCACTTCCTTACCCGTTTTATTCTTCAGGGGCCGTACCCACACGCACTTATAAATATTTGTTAACCTGTATCGATGTACTTTCTAACTCCAATTATGCTTGGACACATTTGTCATGTCCACTAAATCCATCTGCCATTGCGAGTCTATATCGGATACATAAACCTTATTTCTCTTAAAATGCCTTCTAGCAGGTTTTGTGAATTGTATAAGCATATTGACCGGATAACCAATCCAACACCTGCTGGTCATTACTTTTCTGACGCGAAACCTCAAGAGTTCTTTTCAAAGTGTCTTTTCCCCCAAAGCTGCCAGGATTTTCCAGATTATAATAAACTTTTTTCATGTAACCCTTCATCGGCGGTGAAAGAAAAATGTCTGATTTAAAAAGCAAATGGTGCTTTATTGGCAATTTTCAAAACAAAAATGATTAAAAACAGACAAATAACATATTATAGAACAGGCACATTGAGTTCAGACACTTCATATGATTTTTCTATGTCGTATTCCCCATAAAACCCCAAAAGGTGCATCGGTCATGTCAGGTACAGAAAAAATGTCTTTTAGAAAAAGCATCGGCTATTTCCCGTAGTTTTAAGTAAGAGGGATTGTCCATGTTGTGAAAGGCTTGTACAATGGCCTCGTTAATAGAATGTTCATTTTCCAGATCGTTGACAGCATTTTGAACAAATGAATGAATCTTGTGAAAAGGCAGAAAGATGTTGAAGCACCCCAGAGTCTTTATGACCAGGCTCCTTAGCCACAGTTTGCAGAAAAAACATTCAGAACCTGTTGAAAGCGGCCAACCCGATAAACAGAGTCAGGCTCAAACGGACACGTATGCTGCGTCTGGCTGGGGTGATCTATCAAACAACCTTGACAGGTACTTTTTAGGTCCCGATTGACTATTCTGTCCAGCACAGCTGCAATCAGACTCTTGATCAGTTTCAAAGTCTTTTGAAGTGTTTCACCCAGGGGCCCATCAGTTTGTTCAATTTCCATGCCCTCATAGTCAGAATCCTAGGACGATAGGTTCCAAGCGGCCGGAGCATCTACCAGGTCGTCCACAGTCTCTTCTTGATGCATGGCTATCTCCTCAGCACCCGTTAGGCTCCCCAGAAAACCCTCAGCAGGGACAAAAAGGTCAGGTACTGTACGGTTCTCCAGGAGACCGTCCAACCAATACATATCGGGGCGGGTAACTGAGGCTCAGACCAATAGATCTGGTCAGTTGAAGGCATCAGAAGATCCGGCCAAGACGGCTGATCTGAAGGATAGTTGTTAGGAGCAGAGTACCCGGAGTTAGGTACGATGTCGTCTGGCCAAAACAGGCAATCGGAAGGCGCCGTCTGTTCCATAGACCAACACGTCTGATCAGGAGCATAGCCGGCGAGGTGCTGGTTGTTACCCGACCAAAACACATTATTGGTTGTCAGCATCTGGTCTGCAACAGAGTAGCAGGGTTGTAGGTTAGTGTCGGTCATCATCATTTCATTTGGAGTAGAGTTGGCGGTGTGGGCTTGAGGGCTAGCCGGCCAAAACAGGTAGTCAGCGGCGGACGTTTGTTCCATACCACCGGAGCTTGATTCTTCGGAGCGCTTTACAATGTTGAGGACCTCTGCCACCTCAGTGGCCGAGAGAACAGGGAGACGACCAGCCCAGCTGGCACCAGCTTCGGTAGGATAGTTAGTTGAAGACATCTCGATAGTCTTTTAGGTTAATGTAGTCCATGAAAAAGACCTCTGTATTTATTGCCACTCACTTAGGGTTGGGTGTCTCCCAATTTTCTTTCTTCTCCTCTGAGCACGAATTATTTAGCAGGTTAAACTTATCCTCCAATTTTCTTTCTCTTTTCATCTGGTCAGACAGTTTTCCTTGATAAATAGCCTCATCAATATTCAAAAAAAGATTTAAAAAAAAAATTCCAGTCATTTATAGAAAAATGAATTTCACTCACTCGTTCCTTTCTCATTTTTTTGATCTTCCTCCCCATCATCGTTACCGGCCTCTTTATATTTGGGAAGGATAGGCTCCTTCTTGGAAACCGCCACCGTGAGATGGCCTTCAGCATTTCTTTTTACCTCTACCCGGTTCAAAGCACAATTAGAATCGTACCAGGCCGAGCTGAAGCGTGGGTCCCGTAACTCAGTCATTTTGGAAACCCTGTTTGTTTTAAGTTTCTTAGGAGCGTTCACAAGACCATCCATTCTGTTTGCTTTTTTCTGTCGTTTGTGTTTTCACTAAATGGATTAGAATTTTATACAAAAACTTTCGTCTCCTTCCACAGTCGGGGGTTGGGAAGGGGTGGAGCGATACGCCTCTCCCTAACCCTATAGGCGGTTAGAGAGACAAAGGCGTACCTCATGGGTATTGTTAATGGGGTGTGATAAGGGATCGGTTTACAAAGAACCACCCTAAAAAGGCGGGGTTTAGAGATGATCAATTATGACGATGGTCCAACCCTTCACCTATATATTTCATATTTCCATAAATTATACCACCAAACTATATTTTTATATTTTCATAAATCATTTTGTATATTTTCATATTTTGAGGGCGGGGTTTAGTCATCAATCAACATTTGACAGTTTCCTTTGGGGTGGGGCTTAAGGTCATCAGTCATCCTTGTGACAATAACTGTCTATATAACTACTGTCCATAGTAGCCAGTGTGGTGTTCCTCATTGAAGTTTTCTGCAAACTTATCAGGAAAGCCTGCACCATCACAGGAAGAACCCTACAAAACACTGGAAGCTGTTGTGTAAAAGAAGATGGTAGTAAATCTGGATTCCATCATGCTCCTTTAATTTGGCATACAACTTAGGTCAATCACAACCATGTTTACCAGTTATTACAGTCCTTCTCCATTAGCTATACGATAAGGATAAGATATTAAATTCATAATAGACCTATTGATCAAATTACAGCCAACTTAGTGTTTTGTTATGGGAATGATGATTAGTGTTGTCCCTATGTTGTGTGTTTCAATTGATGTTTTATTAGTGCGAGTTCCAACAAATCAAATTCCATGCAAGTGATGTCCTTAAGGCAATAAAGTAACAGTTTTTTTTTTAAATATCTGATAAAAAAGTATTTTGACAAGCCTTGAGGCACAGTGCTGAATTACTTATTTCTTTTTGATCTAGCTGCAGTAATCATCTTTATGCAGATCAGATCAAACTCTAGTAGTGCTTAAACATTAAAAAGGTGTCGGATAGCAAACTAGGTTAGAAAAAAAAAAAAAAAAAAAAAAAAAGTTAATCAAATAATGTTTCCCACAGGGCATTAATTTCATATTTATGTGCAGACTCCTTTTGAACTTACTTTGAGCCAATATTTGTTTTACTGAATGGCAATTCAGCAGAGTGCTATAATATGTGAAAAAGAAGATCAATTCTTACGGTTGGATTATGGGGGGGGGGTTAGAAACGGGTTCATCTATTATTAGACAGAGGAAACGTGGAGCAGATTTTCATTATGGATATCTCTGTACTTTGCTCTGTTCAGCTTTCTCTCAAACCTGTCTAGTCCCAGCAGTCCCTACTGCTGAAAAACAACCCAACAGCACAATGCTGCCATCACCAGGCTTCACTGTTAGAATGGTACTGGTGATAAGTGCTGTCTTGGTTCCATCAGACATGATGCTGATCTTGGGTTCAGACTACAGAACCTTCTTTTTCACAGTCAGATGATACTTTAGGTGCCTTTTTGTTTGCAAACTCCTAGTGGAATTCCATGTGTGTGTGTGTTGTTTCTTTTTTTTTTTGTTTAACTGTCTGGCGATTGTCATAAAGCCCAGATTGCTTCAGTGATAGTTGTCCTTCTTGAAGTTTCCCACATTCTCCACAAAGTGTCCTTCGAACTCTACCAGATTGAACATTGTGTCCTTGGTCACTTCTTACTGTGGTCCTTCTTCCACAATTACTTAGGTTGGCTGTTTAGCCAACTCCAGAAAAGTTGTGGCTGTTCCAATTTCCTTGAGAACTTGCAGGAAACTGCATAACTGCTTTTATAACCTTCAAGATATATGCCTATATACAGTTCTTTCTCTAATCCCTGAAGGCAACTCAGTTTTTTTGTTGGCTCTGAGAATGCCTTAAACACAAAATAAACTAACATGAACAAAATGTAAAAGTATAATACCACCATTTATATAGTTTGAATTTTTAGTGAACCCGGCATTGCCAACTCACAAATCCAGAGTTTGAAGCTCAACTCTGAACATCCTTGTCTTTGTGGAGTTTAACATCCTCTCACTATACTTTAGTGTTTCTCCTGTGTCTCAAATATGGATGTTTTAGGTTAACTGGCGACTAAGTTGGCTGCAAGTGAAGGAGTGTGGGTGTATGCATCACTGTGGTCTATTGCAGGCTGAATCCCTGAAGGTAGAGTTATTCCTGCCTTCTGCCCAGTACCGCATATTGCAATTGATTTGACCTCAAGCACACAGGGGCCCATTAGATAGATAGATGACCAGGAGATAAACAAACTTAAAGAAAAGGCAAATGTCTGGGACAAGCAAAGGTTGGAATTCTGGGAAGATTAAGTAGAACTGAATGACAAAGCCAAAATGCAAAGCAAAGAACAGAGCCAAAGAAACAATGCAAAAAGGTCCTACCACTCAGTCATCTTGGAAACACTGGCTTTGTGAAACACTGAAAAGAGCAAGAAAAAATAAAAACCAAAATGTTACAAGGTATGTGCAGCCATCTTATATAGGTTTACCATGCCATAATTCGTCACAAGACAAATTCAAGTCCATATGGCCAAAGCTATGGAAAGAGCTAAAGAAACATCTCTTGACACTTGCTTTTACTTTTTGATTTTGTTCTTTTGTGAATTAAAGTTAATGTCTCCAGTCTGTTTGACTATTCTTTGATCTTGGCCATTGTATGATTGTGACTCATTAAGTTCGTTATGGCTTCACTCTACATTTGCTTACCAAAAAACATTCCCATATCCATTCTTGTTCACTCTACTTTCATTTGTGTAAATAGGTTAAAGAAAATAAACACACACACGCCAAGAGCAGGTTTTTTTTTTTTTTCGTACGTGGATTACTCGTTTAGCCGGGTGTAATTATTGACTAATTGGCATGACCCTGGATCTATCAGTTTTTGAAACTCTTGCTGGATGTGTTGTCATAGCAGCACATCCCAATCCTCAAACCTGCTCGGAGCAGGTTTGTTCTATGTAAACAAGGATTAGCTCACACACTTAATCAGTGTCTGTGCATGGAATTCATTCAGTCATGGCTTCACCGTTCATGAACGAGCAACCAATTGATATCGGTGCGCAAATTATAAGAGAATTTCATATAGATTGGGTTTTGTGCGATCGGCAAGATCCTTTATTGCTCCCGGAGGAAATTCTTTTTGAAAGATACTGCTTTAGCCAAGGGTGAATATTGTACCTCAAAGATTAGCACCTTATATTCAAAGTCAGACTAGGCGAAGTAGAGCTCACAACCACACAGACAGTATGCATTGCTTTGAGCTTTTTTGCAAGTGGCACTTATTTTTTTTTATATATATATATATATATATATATATATAGTGTGAGCGATGCAGAAAATCCATCTAAAAGTGCAGTTTGCCAGGCAATTCCTAAAGTCTGTTTGGCTCCGAAATATTTCCTTCGGGTTTTCATAGTGTTTCCTGGACACCTGAGCGTGCAGACAATAAAAGAGACGTTTCATGCCATTGCAGGTAGGTAATACAAAGGCAAAAACCCCCACAGTTCCATAAAGAATCTCACAATCAGACTCTCATTACCCAGGATTTCCAAATATGATTGGGGCACATGGGACTGATCAGAGTGGAGTTCAAACATTTGGAAAAAAACGTACCGCTCTTCCTTATAAATAATCAGACACAGTGTCTTCATCAAATATTTGACCTTCGTCAATATCTCGTTGGTCAGACACAAGTTCCCTGCAACTGACTCAACAAAACAAAACAAAAAAAAAGCTATATGGAACATACCTATGGTACACATCGAGAACAAGTATATGCAAGGACCATCCTTTAACTGAAATGAAGTGATCACTGCATCCTGCCACTGGTTCTGAGGAGGAGCTTCCCCCTGGAATGCCCTCAGAAACAGGGCGATGGGCATTTTGCTGGACAGCCAACTCTTCTACAGGGGTTAGGTCTGGACCTCCACCTGTTTTTTGCTTGTCTGTCTTATTAGCTTTAAAATTAAATGTATATGTGTGTATATATATTCTTTATGTCAACAGTTCTTTAAATTAGTTATATACCAATATTTACCAGTTTGAACTATATTCTTGTACTTCACTTTAACCTGTTCCCATGTTCTCCTTATGCTCCTGTTTGATCAGGAATTATGACAAATAATAATTAATCTGACACATAGGAAATGAAACGCTGCATTCAGTAAGTACAATGCACACTACTTTGCGTTTAATTTGTCAGCCACTTTTTGCCAGCCGTCTTTTCTGGTTTGGGCTGCTTTTGCAACGTTACCCCTTGTGCATATTAAATCTTGAAATTCTTCATATTCTCCCGAGTAAAAAGGCCCTGCTCTGCTTCTGTGTTTGGGTAGGAGACTGCATTTTGTTGCATTCTATCAAAAACTTGTTGATTGTGGTTTTCTAGACTCAATATATATGGGCTTTTCAATCAACGTGGGCACAATCATCTTGGACGAGTAGATCCAGCTAGACTAATCTACTACACGGCTGCTTTTGAAAAACAGACATCCCGGAGGAGTTTCACCCGCATTAACTCAACCAAGATGAGGTTTCTGATCTCGGATTATTTAAGTGACTTACGGAAAATACATATGCTTCTTGCACACCTGTTGATGTATTGACCTTCAGTGTAGTCTACCACAATTTAATAGCCATTTTTGTGTTAAACTGGTTATATAATTGGGCTTTTGGGAATAAGAATTACTGTTGTCTTTAAAGGTCATACAGTATGTTTGTGTTGATGCTTTATTTAAAATGAACTTCACGAAAGAGGATCTGACCCAATTAACATTGTTCTGGAAATAGAATGTACAGCGTATGCACTACATAAAGTAAAATAAGTAATAACACCCTAGAGTGAAATAAGATATTCAACCAGATAAAACTTAAAGATGAGAAATACAAAGATCTCCGTTAGTGTGGCTGTATTCACCGTGAGTAATGCAATTTATCAGAACATTTTCAAATATTGTAAAATTACTTTCAACTCACACTAAAAAAGGTATTTCTGTTTTAGAATTACTGAATGCTTTGAAATCCCTTCAGGTTTTTCTTTTGGGTCCAGTGCCACCCGACTCGCCGGTATGAGAAATCCACCACAAATGATTTAAAGTTCAACTTCACTTGATGTCTAGCTATACGACACTGACACTGGAGGAGAAGTCTTATTAAAAAAAATACTGACAGTAGCCTGCAGGTTTTAACTGAGAAACATGAGATGTATAATGAAATGGCGCCAGTCACTGCTAATCCGGTCTGTTAACTTTGCCTTTTGTAACAAAATGAGGATTATTTATACAGACAGCTCCTATCTATTGAGATCAAACTTAATTCATCCACAATCAAGGATGTTTACATACACATACATCTCATTTGATCCTTTGCATGACTTTAAATCCAGAATCTGAACCGAATCAATATGAAACTTGCATTTCGCAGATTCTACAAACAAGCAATTTGCTCTCAGACATTTGTGTACTTCATGAACACGTGGAGTGTGAGTTTCTAAATCCTTAATGAAAATCAAAATGGCGACATAATGCCCATGAACATTTCTGAATATATCACAGACTTTATCATAAAGTAATGCCCTATGGGTGCATTGGCAAGTCCATCTTTCATAATATCCATGAGCGGTGTTAAAAGTAGTTTCCCATTCATCTTCTTTCCTTATTCTAATTAAAAGTACAGTGATCCCTCGCTATATCGTGCTTCGACTTTCGCGGCTTCACTTTATCGCGGATTTTAAATGTAAGCATATCTAAATATATATCACGGATTTTTCGCTAGTTTGCGGATTTCTGCGGACAATGGGTCTTTTAATTTATGCTACACGCTTCCTCAGTTTGTTTGCCCAATTGATTTCATACAAGGGACGCTATTGGCGGATGGCTTAGAAGCTACCCAATCAGAACCTGTATTACTTATTAATTAAAACTCCAATGATATACGATATGCTTCCCTCGCGATGCTTAATTGTTTGCTTTTCTATGTCACTCACTCACTCTGCCTGACGGAGGGGGTGCGAGCAGATGGGCTGTTTGCCTAGAGGATACGGACGCTCCTCTGCTCGTGCTTCGGCATACTCAAAAGCACGATTTATTTTTTGGACTGTTTGCTTTTCTCTCGCTCTCCCTCTCTCTGTGACATTCTCTGCTCCTGACACGCATTCTTTGAAGAGAAGATATGTTTGCATTCTTTTAATTGTGAGAAAGAACTGTCATCTCTGTCTTTTCATGGAGCACAGTTTAGCAAAGTTTAAACTTTTGACTAAAGGGTGTTATTTCATGTCTAGATGGCTCTAATAATGTTAACAGTGTGGGAGAGTTTATAAGGGCTTAAAATATATAAAAATAACCATACAAACATATGGTTTCTACTTTGCGGATTTTCATCTATCGCGGGGGGTTCTGGAATGCAACCCCCATGATCGAGGAGGGATTACTGTATACGAACTCCTTAAGTGATGAGATAAGTGGAAAGAAGTGGGTTTTTTTGTAGTTTGGTTTAGCTCTTCATAGTCAGTGCATGGTCTTAACCCATCATTTTTCTCAAAAAAGAAAAAGCTTGCCCCTACTGAACTGCAAGGAAGAGCTAAAAATCCATTCTGCAATTTTTCTTTAATATATTCCTCCATAGCTTGACTTTCTGGATGGATTAATGGACAGATTTTACTCTTTGGGAGGAATACATTAGGTTAATAAAAATGGCATTATCACAATCACTCCTGGCAATTGTGTACAAATAGTATGGGTCTGAATTTAACTATTAAGACATTCTTCCTTACATTTTATATCCCAATTCTTAATTTAATTGGTTTCCCAATCTATCATAGGATTATGTTTACATAACCACTGAAGACCCAAAATAAACCAAGAGATGAAAGAAAAAGAAAAAAATTGTTTTTGGAAATAATCCTACTTGGAAATGTGTAGGTGTAGACATATTCTTTATATTTATCCTCTGTCAGGTGCAACTGATCCAACAGGAACACAAATGTCAAAATTTCATATATCTTATGTTCTGATTGGCGGAGCTGGATCTGCCTCTGAACCAACCTCCTACATCACGTGCCTGCAAACAACGTAAGGAGTACTCGCAGATTCAACATCATGGAAGGCAAATATGGTGTCAGAGATCCCGCAGGCACATTGTGCCCAAATAGGATATTTTTTTTCACTTTTCCTTTACTTGTCTGAGGTTCTATTGCCATATGTCGCAATAATGCATTATCTACAATATTACTTTATATTTTGTCACCATTCCTATTAGGCACATTGCGAACAATAGTTCAGTTTCACTCAATATGTGAGTGACAGCATGAAGGTGCTCTCCAAAGAACTTGTTGCAGGAGAACTAGCCAGACGGAGTGTAAAAACAGTGGGAATGCCAAGACATCTTCAAGCAAGATTGCAAAAAATATCATCTGCCCAGAGAAGAGGCGGAAAGTGAAGATGACAAAAACACTCCAGGACCATTAGCAAAAAGATGTTCACCATGTACCAGAGACAGTGGTTGCAGAAGGCTTTCAAGATACAAATGCAAAAAAAGCCACACTGCACTTTGCTTGGAGAATGCCAATTTGGTCTGCAAGTCATGCTTTAAAAACAAACTTAGAGTAAAAAGAGGGAGTTTTGTTCAGTTACATGAAGAGAACATACTTCTTATATAAACATTTGTTTCAAAGAACATCCTCTGTGTCGTGTACAAAAATATTTTGACAACATACTTTGTCTTTTGCTAGCACTGGAATGGTTAAAATTATTGCAAGTTAAATCATATGTAGTATATACAGGTTGTATTCTTAAAGCATTAGACCAAACTGTTGATATATGTAAGCACTCACATTTTTAATTCCTATTTTACAATAGTATTTCTGACATGTGCCTAACAGACACCTTGTGTACACCCTGTACGTGTGACAAATTGCATTGCGCCTGACGGAAGGATTAAATATTCCAGAGACCCACTAGCAATCACTTTCACATGCACCGAAACAATCTACCATTTCATTTTTAATAAGTATAGAACTGACTCCTAGATCTTTTAACAAAAAGAAACCAATATAATGCTTTGCTTCTCCACAGTACACAAGAGTAACTACAATAACATATTTCACTACAGTTGGCATCATAAACAGGTTCTTACAGAAAAGTTGATTACTGAAATTTACCAAACAAATGCTAAATGAAAAATGTAAGTTTGCACCCACATTTCCCACCATGAATTTATTGACTCTAAGTTTTCTAGTAATGCACTTTGAGTGCATTTACTTCTTTTGCAAAAAAATAATTAAACATCTTTTCATAGAGATCAAAGACTTTCTGAATCTTGCTCATACAGAACATCAACCTCCCCCTAAAATTCTTTTAATAAAATAAAAAAAAAAAAAAGTTTTCTCAGTGTTCAATTGTTTACTTTCTGTAAAAAGAGCAGTCAATACAGAAAACAGAAGTGCAATAAAAAGAAAAGAGTTAATACAACAAGAATCAAATACAAAAGTCAAACAGAAAGAAAGTCAAAGCATATACCAGATATCAAGTTTAAAAGGAAAAGGACTGTTTCAATAGCCAATTCTCCCACAATAAAATACCCACACCCAAATAAAAATGAGCTACCAACTTAGCTCAGTCTAAGATACAAAATGGCTGTTGAGGTGACCTTTTAACCCCTCACCAATTACCCCAATGTCATGACCCTATAGACCACACCCCTAGCAACCAAGACCTGCATCATGACAACTGAAACCACAAAATGGTGGCTCCAATAGTCATAATAAAATTGCATTCAAAAAGGTGTTAAATAAAAATAGTATGTTTGTAAATGACAACTCCAATCAAGAAAACAAGCACAGAATTAAATTCCCTAAATGTAGAAACCACTTAAATGACACCTAGATGATTTTTAAGGATTTGGAAATGCCTAAAAATATTTACAAGAAATCCTATTCATAACATAGGGCAGCTTTCACTAATTCATAATTTTGACTCATTTACTTCAGTCACTTAAAATTGGCAGACAAAGTATACAGGTTTAAAGCAAAGCAATACTTATTAACAAAAATTAATTATAACAAAGTTTGGATATTAAGCCCTCCTTGTTTCAAAGTCAGAAAGCTTCACACTTGTAATTCATGTTTCTTAGTCATTTTTCTGGAATTCTCCTTAAGCTCATACAGTCTGGGAGGTTTTTTTTTTCTGGAGCATTTATATAATAGTTTTTAAATTAATAACACTATTTCCTTTGCCATTTTATTGTAACAAGTGCCACCACTTTGAGAGTCTCAGTAATATTCCCATCATGCATTAAGAGTATGTGAAAATGATGTAATTCATTGCAACAGTATAAAGGTTGCACACACAATGGTCCTTTCATGCATTGAGACTACTTAACAGTGACGTCAATCACTGCGACGATAAAAAGGTCGCTTACACAAGCGCAAAAATATCTGACATAGGAGAAACTCACTGGCAATTAAATGTGATTCTGTCTTTGTTATTTTGGTATTAGATTAATTCTTGAAAGCTAAATTTGACTTTTGGTTTCTCCTTATGGATTTTGGCAATCAAGTCTTGACTTCCAGTTCTGATATCACCTTTGTATTTTGGCCACATTATTCTCCTGGGGCCTCATGCATAACGCTGTGCGTAGAATTCACACTAAAACATGGTGTGCATACAAAAGCGGAAATGTACATACACACAAAAAAATCCAGATGCATAAATCTGTGCATATGCCAACTTCCACATTCTTCCACTCCATAAATCCCGGTCAGCGTGAAAAGTAATGCACATGCACGTGCCTGCTGCCACTCCCCAAACTCCTCCCAGAATTACAACTCTTTGAATATGACAAGTCAATATACAGTGGTGTGAAAAACTATTTGCCCCCTTCCTGATTTCTTATTCTTTTGCATGTTTGTCACACAAAATGTTTCTGATCATCAAACACATTTAACCATTAGTCAAATATAACACAAGTAAACACAAAATGCAGTTTTTAAATGATGGTTTTTATTATTTAGGGGGAAAAAAATCCAAACCTACATGGCCCTGTGTGAAGAAGTAATTGCCCCCTTGTTAAAAAAATAACCTAACTGTGGTGTATCACACCTGAGTTCAATTTCCGTAGCCACCCCCAGGCCTGATTACTGCCACACCTGTTTCAATCAAGAAATCACTTAAATAGGAGCTGCCTGACACAGAGAAGTAGACCAAAAGCACCTCAAAAGCTAGACATCATGCCAAGATCCACAGAAATTCAGGAACAAATAAGAACAGAAGTAATTGAGATCTATCAGTCTGGTAAAGGTTATAAAGCCATTTCTAAAGCTTTGGGACTCCAGCGAACCACAGTGAGAGCCATTATCCACAAATGGCAAAAACATGGAACAGTGGTGAACCTTCCCAGGAGTGGCCGGCCAACCAAAATTACCCCAAGAGCGCAGAGACGACTCATCCGAGAGGTCACAAAAGACCCCAGGACAACGTCTAAAGAACTGCAGGCCTCACTTGCCTCAATTAAGGTCAGTGTTCACGACTCCACCATAAGAAAGATACTGGGCAAAAACGAACTGCATGGCAGATTTCCAAGATGCAAACCACTGTTAAACAAAAAGAACATTAGGGCTCGTCTCAATTTTGCTAAGAAACAACTTAATGATTGCCAAGACTTTTGGGAAAATACCTTGTGGACTGATGAGACAAAAGTTGAACTTTTTGGAAGGCAAATGTCCCGTTACATCTGGCATAAAAGGAACACAGCATTTCAGAAAAGAACATCATACCAACAGTAAAATATGGTGGTGGTAGTGTGATGGTCTGGGGTTGTTTTGCTGCTTCAGGATCTGGAAGGCTTGCTGTGATAGGTGGAACCATGAATTCCACTGTCTACCAAAAAATCCTGAAGGAGAATGTCCAGCCATCTGTTCGTCAACTCAAGCTGAAGCGATCTTGGGTGCTGCAACAGGACAATGACCCAAAACTCACCAGCAAATCCACCTCTGAATGGCTGAAGAAAAACAAAATGAAGACTTTGGAGTGGTCTAGTCAAAGTCCTGACCTGAATCCAATTGAGATGCTATGGCATGACCTTAAAAAGGCGGTTCATGCTAGAAAACCCTCAAATAAAGCTGAATTACAACAATTCTGCAAAGATGAGTGGGCAAAAATTCCTCCAGAGCGCTGTAAAAGACTCATTGCAAGTTATCGCAAATGCTTGATTGCAGTTATTGCTGCTAAGGGTGGCCCAACAAGTTATTAGGTTCAGGGGGCAATTACTTTTTCACACAGGGCCATGTAGGTTTGGATTTTTTTTTCTCCCTAAATAATAAAAACCATCATTTAAAAACTGCATTTTGTGTTTACTTGTGTTATATTTGACTAATGGTTAAATGTGTTTGATGATCAGAAACATTTTGTGTGACAAACATGCAAAAGAATAAGAAATCAGGAAGGGGGAAAATAGTTTTTCACACCACTGTAAATAGCTCTTAACTCTAGAATTACCACAGCCACGACAAAACTTGTAGATCTGTCCCACCTTAAAACGCTTCGCACCTCTCCGTCAGCGTCTTTTATCCTTTAAATGTGTTGATAAGCAGCAAACAGCAAGCAGCTTGCTATCACATTCCCCACCCTACACAGTTTTCTCAGCTCGAGTCTGTTTACCTGTTTGTCATTTGCTTAGAGTTGTACAGAGTGAGAAGTCAAGCAAATTGACACCTTTTATAAATACTATATCGTTATTAGGAACACTTGCGTTTCATGTGTGTTCCATGTCTACAACAATCTATGCATAGTAAACACAACGTTAAAACAGAAACGTTTTTCGTGTTTTAGTAATAATTGAGAAAATGTAGACATGAAGTGTATAATGTGTGAAGCCTGAATTCCAAATATCAAAGAAACACTTTCACAAAAGGTACAAATAAAACAGAACAAATGCGCTTCCATTCAAAAATATGACTGCAGAAAAACAACCCACATTAGAGTGCGACATTGACACGCAGGTGCTACGACAGCTTCGGTGCTGCAACGTTATCAGCTGTTGACTGGTAATCAAAGCTTCACAGGTTCGATCCTGGAGGAATCTGTTTTGAGAAGTGAGCTGCTTGTGTTCTTACTATGTTAGAATAAAAACATACATTTGATTCCAGTCTGTAACAGCCAGTGTAATTTATGGTACTCGTAAAGGTTAGGTTTGTTTTTTTTTAATTCAGTTTTATTCTCTCAGCCGCGTTCACGATACCACCTCCCCTAACCAAAATCCCCCCACACCACCCCACATTCGACACTGCTGTTTTTATATAAACGTGCTATAATAGAGGTAAACTCAAATCATGAATTAACATTCGATCTGGCTCTTGAATACAGTACAAAGGACGATGCATGTGCCCAAAACATTTATATGTTACTTACATAAAAGCCAGATCGAATGTTTTTTACCCATGCCATGAAAACATCATTATGATGTGATTTTACCTCTGTTATAGCGTGTTTAATGTGAAAACAGCAGTGTCAAATGGGGGGAGGGGGGTAAGGGAGTTGGGATATATGAATAATTTAAATACTAAGATGTATGCTTGATGGGAACGCGGTAGCGCAGTGATAGTGATGAGATGGCGCCTCGTCCAGTGATTGTTCATGCCTCACGCATGATGCTTGCTGCGCCATGTGCGACCTTCAATGAAATCATTTATTGCAGCAGTACTGTCTCTTTCAAACATACTAACGCCCAATTCCTGTCCTTCCTTTTCTTTCTCCAAATACCCAATCGCCACACAATTAGCTCTATAATAGTTGTAAAGCCATCTATAAGCTGAGAACGCTGATTCTTCAAAACTTTTAAGGAACATTCTTATATTCAATATCTTCATAGTACTGTACATGTTTAATTATTGTATGCATCTATCCTTCCATTGTCGTGCCTTCCCAAGCAAGAAAACAGCGCGAGGCAGGAGCAATCCAGAAATGGAACACCAGGGGCCTCATGTATAACGCCGTGCGTAGAACTCGCACTATAACATGGCGTAAGCACAAAAGCTGAAATGTGCTTATGCACAGAAAAATCCAGATGCAGGAATCTGTGTGTACTCCAACTTCCACGTCCTTCCGCTACATAAATCCTGACCAGCGTGAAAACTAACGCTCGTGCACGCGCATTATGTAACGCCCCAAATCCTCCCAGAATTACGCCTATTTGAATATGCAAATCAATATAAATCGCCCTTAAGCGCAGCCTTCTGTGAAAAGACAATGGGAAAAGCACGGGGAAAATATAAGAATTTCAGCGAATACCAAGTGGAGGCAAAGGAAAAGCATACTATTTGTTCAAATAAACCGTGGTATAATCAACAAAAGGAAGTTGTTTGAGTGACATAGCGTGTTGGAGAAACTTGAAAGCTCACATTCACGAATCGCACAGTGCCGGAAATAAAAAAGAAGTCACATATCAAAGTCGCCGTGAAAAGCCGAGTTGTAAGCCCACTGTCTGAGTGCCATATGAAAGCTTATTAGGGTACAGAGAAAAAAGGCACACAGTGAGGAAAAAGCACGAAATGTCAACTTCAATGTAAGAGCCATTTTCCTAGTTCTATAAATGTATGAATATTTATTAGACGATAATGCATACAATATGGGAGGTTCTTAAAACCCCCGTGAATAGAATTCATTTGGTATTTTCCTGTCATTTCTTAACAGTTATGAGTAAACAATGTTCTTTAGTAAGTGTTTTGCCTTACCTTGTGTAAGGTATAGAGGCATACGGTTTTTTAACCGTGTCCTTGAAAGAATTCTTTTTATGCTCGCGTTCATGCTTATGCACAGAACTGAGCTTGGCGCATATCTAAGTGCCAATGGCCTAAGGGTCTTTTGAGTGTAAAGTAACTCGTAAATTAAAAGATCTACGTTTTGAACCGTATGTTTAAAGCATACAGAAGAAGAAATAAATAACCTTTAAGTACAGAAGTAACCAAAGCTTCACAAGAAAAACTAAGTTTATAGAAGATACATTTTTCCCTTTTTTTGTCTTTATCCTTTGTGTGTAACTATTTTTCTTTTTATTCTTGTATGGATTATTTGCCTTTAACTTTCACTAAATATCTTTAAAACGAACTTTTGGACTGAGAGATTTCTTTGACACGCGTCTTACCCGTGCCTGACTTCACCTTACACAAAGCGGCTACACTAAAGTTAAAAAACCTGCCTGAAGTTTTGAAACCTGCTTAAGATCTGAACCTGCCTAGGACTGAAAGTTTAAAACTGCCTTGGATCATAAAAGAAAGCAAGCCTGCATTTTCAACACCATGGCATCTGAGTCCGGGAGCCATAGAACATTTCGAACCCCATTGAAAGTAACAGTGGTGTGAGTGGAAGTTACAACGATCAGGATGTTTCAATGGAAGATCATCTTGATGATGACATAAAGCCGTCCTATTCATTAACATCTAAACTTCAATCTGAAATAGACTGCAAATACAAACAATTATCTAATACGATGAAGGCTCTGAAGGAATTAAAAAGAAATGAACTTAATTGCGAATCTATAAAATCGATCATCGAAAACTCGTTCCTTAACATGAGAATGGAATATAAAAGGTTAAACGACAAACTCTTATCCCTCCAGAGTAACGAAGATATACGGAAAATGCTACAAAAGGACTTTGATGCTAAAATGGAAACTTTTCGCACATTTTCAGAAAATACGATAGAATGGGTTTTTGAAGTACGTCAAAATATAAGCCTCAACCAGCAGCCTGATTTTTCGGCTAGCCAATTCAAGGATTACAGAACGACGAATGACTTTCCTGACGTCTCGCCAGAAGATAGTGTCTCACAGGTTTCCATTCAAAGTAAAAGTCATATAAGTTCGGCGCGAATTCAGCTAAAGCCTCCCAAATCTCCAAAATCTAAACGTAGTACAAGTTCAGCGGGACTTCTATGAGCGCCATCAGATCTCAAGAGGCAGCACACGCTGTGCTGTTGGCTAAAGCAGAAAACCAAAGAAAGCAACAGGCTCTAGATTTGGAAGAAGCTCAGCTAAAAGCTAAAAGAGATCAATTGGCTTTAGAGGCAGCTATTGCGGAATCAGAAGCGAAATTAAAAGCACTTAAAGGGCGCAAACGCAGTCCTAATAGACTAAGCCAGAAACCAGATGTGAAATTTGAAAAGTCGTCAGATGCGAACAGTCACAACTTTACAAATGCGAATGAAAGTAAAATAAACCTCAACAACAAAACGAAGCACCTCTTCAACAATCGCTTTATGAAAAACGCTACGATCAACAGAAAGAACAACAGAATAAGACACAAGCTCCTAATGTACCCCATAAAAAGATCCCAGTGTTTGAAGGCGATCCATTGACTTATATAAACTTTATAAGAGCATTTGATCGAATCATCGACCAAGAAGTGAGTGATCCTGATAGCAAACTAGGGTATTTGATACAATTCACCAAGGGTGAACCTAAAAATATAGCTATAAACAACTTATACTTACCGCCAGAAGAAGGATATAGAAATACCAGAAGAACGTTAGAAAAATTTTATGGAAACCACGCTCATATAGGAGATGCTTACATGATGAAAGTAAGGAAGTGGCCACACTTGAAATCAGGAGATATTGAAAGTTTAAAGACATACACCCTCTTCATTGGTAATTGTAAAAGTGTTATGTCGGGCATAAAAGACGGACACGAATTGAAAACAATTTAAATATCCGCATTATGTCATCGAAGCTCCCCAAGAACTACGAGAGCTCTGGCAAAATAAAGCAACAGAGATTGAAAGTAAAGAAAGAAGAAAACCAGGTCTAGCTGACTTATATAGCTTCTTGGAAGATCGAATCATAGCCTCCCTGCATCCAATGTATGGTGCTTGCTATACAAACTATACCTTCAAAAGAGAGAAAGAAATGGCTGATTACGAAAAATATCCTGTGAAAGGCAGAACGAGAAAGGACAACTTCGTCTCAAATTTTGCCACTACTGTTGAAAAAGAAATTAAAAAGGAGACAACTGAGCGTGTACACAGTAAGCACTGTTTTTTCTGTGACAAAAAGCATGATCTTAATGACTGCAACGCAATTCAGAAATTAACTTATGAAGGTAAAATTGACTTTTTGAAATCCAAAGGCTTATGCTTTAAATGTCTAAGACAAGGACATCTTAGCAAAGATTGTGAAGAAAAAATTAAATGCAGTATATGCTCTCATTTCCATCCAGCTATTTTGCATATAAATAAAGAAAAGAACTCCGATGATAAAGCAAAATCCATTAAAGAAGAGAGCTCTAAATCGAAACAGAAAAGCGCTTCTTCTACCAAACGCCATAACTCCGAAGAGTCATGCATGGCTATCGAGGTCGGAGATAGTGTCATAGCTGCGGTTCCAGTTAAACTTAAATCCAAAGGGAAAGAAAAATATATTGAAACATATGCTCTAATAGACCCATGTAGCTCAGCCACATTTTGCACAGAGAGCATTAGACAACAATTAAATCTTTCAGGAAGAAAATCGCTTATGTATCTCAATACTCTAGATAACCTAGAAAAACCTTTAAAATGTAAGATCTTAACAGAGTTACAAGTCAGTGGGATAGAAGAAAACACGTTTTATGATTTACCAGAGGTACGTACAGCAACTGTTATACCTGGTAATAAGGACAAAATTCCTACTCAAGAAGATATTTCGAAATGGCCTTATCTTAAAGATGTATACCTACCCCAAATAAACGCAGAAGTAGGTTTAATAATAGGTACAAACTCTCGCAAACTCTTAGAGCCATGGGAAATCATACATAGCGAAGGAGATGGACCTTTCGCAACAAGAACACCTCTAGGTTGGACTGTTATTTGTTATACGAAAGAGACAGATAACAGAAGTGAAAAAAGATGTTCAGTCAATTGTGTAACAATAAAGCAAGTAGAACAAATGCTACTCAAGCAATACAATATAGACTTTCCAGAACGCGACTGTGAAGAAAAAGAGGAAATGTCACAGGAAGACATTAAATTCATGCGCATAGCCTCAGACACTGCAAGTCTAGTGAACGGACATTATTGTATTAATCTGCCCTTTAAAGATGAAACACTTAAGGTACCAAACAATCGTTGTATTGCAAAACAACGTGCTATAGGACTTAAAAGGAAACTTACAAGGTTCCCGACGTTTCATGAAGATTATAAAGCGTTCATGAAAGACATTTTAGACAAAGGTTATGCCATAAAGGTACCCACTGAACAGCAGCCCCTCGAAAATGAAAAAATATGGTACATCCCTCATCATGGAGTGTATCATCCAAAGAAAAACAAAATAAGAGTGGTATTTGATTGTACAGCCACCTATCAAGGTTTTTCTCTAAATGAACAGTTGTTGAAAGGACCTGATTTAACTAATACACTCATCGGTGTTCTTACAAGATTCAGAGAGGAACCAATCGCTCTCATGGCGGACATTAAATCAATGTTCTATCAAGTGAAAGTACCAGAAAAAGACATGGATCTTCTACGTTTTCTGTGGTGGCCCGAAGGTAATCTAAACAATGAACTTGAAGAATACAAAATGACAGTGCATCTTTTCGGTGCTACTTCGTCGCCCAGTTGTGCCTCTTATGCTTTAAGAAGAACAGCAGAGGATGCAAGGGACACAGCTCCGGAGGAAGCAGTTAACACTGTGTTAAATAATTTCTATGTCGATGATTGTTTAAAGTCAGTCGCTACTGAAGAACAAGCCATAAAATTGGCCAAAGATCTTAAAGCCCTTTGCTTAAAGGGAGGATTTTATCTTACAAAATGGATAAGTAATAGCAGAGCAGTTTTGCAATCAATCCCTGAAGAAGACAGGGCAAAAGATCAAAAAGACTTGGACTTAAGCCATGATCTGTTACCAGTTGAAAGAGCCTTGGGTGTTCAATGGTGCACACAGACTGACAGTTTCAAGTTCCAGGTAAAGCTGCAAGATAAGCCTGCTACAAGACGTGGCATTCTGTCAGTGGTCAGTTCAATATATGACCCACTTGGATTTCTAGCGCCAGTCATACTGCCTGCCAAGCTTATTCTAAGAGAACTGTGTAAAGAAAAATATGCTTGGGATCAAGAAGTGGAAGCTAAGTACGTTCGGCAATGGAAAAATGGATGGACGATTTACAGCTACTTGTGGATTTTAATGTAGTCAGGTGCTTTAAACCGCCTGGATTTGGTCAAATAATGACCGCACAAATGCATAATTTTGGCGATGCTTCAGAAAACGGGTATGGCACGGTTTCCTACCTCTTTTTGACTAACAAAGAAAATGAGAGACATTGTTCATTTCTAATGGGGAAATCAAGAGTGGCACCTTTAAAATCTGTCACTATACCAAGGTTGGAACTTACAGCAGCAGTGATAGCAGTCAAAATGGACAAAATGTTAAAACGTGAACTGCAGATTCCCCTGCAAGAGTCGATCTTTTGGACTGACAGCACCACAGTACTAAGGTACATCGCAAATGAAAGTACACGCTACAAAACCTTCGTTGCCAACAGAATCGCAGTGATAAGAGAGCACACACAACCCTCGCAATGGAGGTACGTCGCATCTGCGCAAAATCCTGCGGATCAGGCATCAAGAGGTTTGACAATAGAAAGCTTCATCAAACGTAAGACGTGGATACAAAGCCCGAATTTCCTACTACAGCCAGAGGACGAATGGCCTGAGAGACCGGATGAGGTGGACTTGTCTACTAGCGACGATCCGGAAATCAAAAGGTGTGTAGCAAATTTTGCATGTGTAGAAGAAAAAACTGAACCGGTAAAAAGAATTATAGAGTACTACTCAGAATGGTACAAATTAAAGAAAACAGTAGCTTGGTTTCTTAAGTTTAAAGAAGTGCTAATACGCTTGAAAGAAGAGAGAAAGGCGATTCAATATACAGTTAGCCAATCTGGACATAGTCCAGAAAAACAAAAGACACTGATCGCGAAACATATGAAAGAATACAAATCAACAATGAGACTAAAGCCTCTGTCTCTAGATGACTTGTCTAAAGCAGAAAATGAGCTTATTCGACTAAGTCAAGTACAAGCTTACCTAGAAGAAGTTAAAGCACTAAGTAAAAATAGGCCTGTAAAGAAAAGCAGTAAAATCATTAAACTGGATCCAGTCCTGCAAGAAGGAATATTAAGAGTCGGAGGAAGACTCAGCAAATCAGCTATGCCAAAGGAAGCTAAGCATCCTGCAATAGTTCATAAAAACTCGCATATCGCTACACTCTTAATCAGACACCTTCACCAAGAACACAGACACTGTGGACGTAATTATTTGCTAGCAGAACTACGTCAAAAATACTGGATACCTCAGGCAAACGCAGCCATCAGAAAAATAATTTCGAAATGCACTACGTGCAGAAGATACAATGCGAAAGCTGGTGAGCAAAAAATGGCAGATTTGCCAGAAGATCGCCTAGCACCCAACAAAAAGCCTTTCACTAATGTTGGAGTCGATTATTTTGGACCCTTTTTTGTCAAAAGAGGACGAAGCTTAGTCAAAATGTATGGAGTAATTTTCACCTGTTTAACAACTAGAGCTGCGCACATTGAGATTGCACACAATTTAGACACGGATTCCTGTATCCAAGCGATTCTCAGATTTAAGAGTAGAAGGGGCCGGGTTAAAATCATGCGCTCAGATAATGGAACAAATTTTGTTGGAGCAGAAAGAGAGCTACGAGAAGCCACAAAAAATTTGGAGCACGAAAAAATCAGCAAAGAAATGATGCGAAGAGAAATCAAATGGATTTTTAACCCACCGTCAGCCTCTCATCAAGGCGGAGTTTGGGAAAGACAAATCAGAAGTATAAGAAAGATTTTAAATTCGACACTAAACCAACAAACACTCGATGATCAAAATCTTCACACACTGATGTGCGAAGTGGAATCAATACTAAATAATAGACCCCTTACAGAGACATCTAACGACCCTAACGATCTGGAACCGCTCACACCCAATCATCTATTATTATTGGACACTGAACCCGATATGCCACCTGAACTAGTTTCGAAGAACGAATCATATTCAAGAAGACGCTGGAAACAAATTCAATACATGGCAGATTTGTTTTGGAAAAGATGGACTAAAGAGTATTTGCCAATACTTCAGGAACGCCAAAAATGGCTTACACCAAAAAGAAACCTTGAACAAGGAGACATCGTTCTAATTGTGGATAAAGCTACACCTCGCAATTCATGGGTAATGGGTCGAGTCACCAAGACAATGCCAGATGCCAAAGGTGCCGTCAGAAGAGTTTGCGTGCAAACTAAGAACAGTATACTGGACAGACCCGTGAGCAAACTGTGCCTGATCCAGGAGGCTTCAAACAATGATTAAAATGACTCATTCTCCTTTTGCATGCCTGATTTTTAAAGCTTTTTTAAATTTTAGTGCTTGTGTTTATATATTAGAGTTTAAGCTAGAAAGTTTCCTAAGCTTAATATTTGTGTTTTTATAGTAGAAACTAAGTAAGGCTTCTTAAGGTTTGTTTTAAGTTTGGTAAAGTAATGAAGGCTCTTATTAAGTAAAGTTAAGTAATTGATTTCTGCCCTAGCATAAACAATTAGGGGCCGGAAGTGTAAGAGCCATTTTCCTAGTTCTATAAATGTATGAATATTTATTAGACGATAATGCATACAATATGGGAGGTTCTTAAAACCCCCGTGAATAGAATTCATTTGGTATTTTCCTGTCATTTCTTAACAGTTATGAGTAAACAATGTTCTTTAGTAAGTGTTTTGCCTTACCTTGTGTAAGGTATAGAGGCATACGGTTTTTTAACCGTGTCCTTGAAAGAATTCTTTTTATGCTCGCGTTCATGCTTATGCACAGAACTGAGCTTGGCGCATATCTAAGTGCCAATGGCCTAAGGGTCTTTTGAGTGTAAAGTAACTCGTAAATTAAAAGATCTACGTTTTGAACCGTATGTTTAAAGCATACAGAAGAAGAAATAAATAACCTTTAAGTACAGAAGTAACCAAAGCTTCATAAGAAAAACTAAGTTTATAGAAGATACATTTTTCCCTTTTTTTGTCTTTATCCTTTGTGTGTAACTATTTTTCTTTTTATTCTTGTATGGATTATTTGCCTTTAACTTTCACTAAATATCTTTAAAACGAACTTTTGGACTGAGAGATTTCTTTGACACGCGTCTTACCCGTGCCTGACTTCACCTTACACAAAGCGGCTACATTCAATCTCGACATTTCCACTTTAATCACGTAGTTTATTTTGTCATTAAAGTAGAACATCATAAACTTCATCTTAAAATCGTTTAATTAACCAGTTTCTCAAATCACATCGTAATTAAAGTAGCACGTTAAATGCTTTGTTTTGTATTTGATCTTCTATGTGCTCTATGTGTGTGAATCACTACTTGCTTTTTAAACCGGCTCTCTTCCTCCAACTGGACACAGAATCAATTACATTCGTAATATTACAGTTCTCTGAATAACTAAAATAATGAGATGTATACGTGATATCATTTTCACGATGATAGGAGTTAAAGCACGTTATTAAACATGGGTTTCACTTCAATGAAATAATTTATTGCAGCAGTACAATCAGGGGCGGCTCTAGGCTTGTGGTGGCACTGGGCAAAGGAAGAATCGGTGGCTTCTTCGCCCGCCCGTCAGTAAGGTAGTTTATGCACAGTGGATGGCTGCATAGCCGCCTCGTGCTCTTGACACAAGCATTTAACTTTTTCCGAATTTTGTCGCTGTGTTTTTAGCTGTGTTGGTATTTTCTCTTCTGTTTTATATTCAATATATATTTGCGCCGATTCTTCAAAACGTTTAAAGAACATTGAAATGTCTTCGTAGTACATGTTTAATTAATCTATCCTTAACGGCACTCCCAGTGAAGAATATAGATTATTTAAATGAAGTTAAAGTTTTATCTGTATAATTTAATAAACATATTTTGCTGAATTTCACCTTATAAATGATATCGTTTCTGTTTCTGAACCACGAGGTCCGTACAGGAAAGGCTTTAAAACATTTTGCAGTGGCTGAGACAGCGTGTCCTTGAAGCTGTATACCGATAATTCCCTTTCCGATCAGCTGCTGCTGTGATTCACACTCAGATACAGTGATATAAATACTCTGAGTGGTGCAGTGAGAGAAATATTGAAAAAGATGATCCGCTGTGGCAACTCCTAACAAGAGGAGCTGAAAGAAGAAGAAGAAGAAGAAGAAGAAGAAGTGAGAGTAACAACGCTAAAGCAGTTATGGTATTTGGAATACTATGGCTGTTCCCTCTACCATTATATTGTTACAAGTTAATTACAATGAGATGCATTACACTAATAAACAATATGCGGTTAGTTTCGGTGTATTTATAAAGCCGCGTCAGGAAAATAAGGTGTAACCACACAGGAACAGTAGCATTGCTTTGACGCTGGGTGCCGCCAGTCTGCAAAACCGAGCGGAGAACTTGCGTATGACAAGGCATGAGGTACCGTGGAAAAGTGCGTGGATTTACGCCAAGTGTAGGTTTTATACATCGCGATTTGAACGTGGAAAAGTTCTTACGCAACATTTCTGTGCGTACGCACCGTTTATACATGAGGCCCCAGCTCCTTGCTAGCGCTGCAACACCATGTCCTCACATGTTTAATTATTAACAATATACATTATTTAAATAATGTTAACATTTTATCTGTATAATGTAATAAACATATTTTGATGAATTTCATCTTAAAAATGATATCGTCATCATATATAAATACTCGCTTTATAAAGTGGCTTAGGTTGTACAATATTATAACTGTATAAGTTTACAGTGAGGTGACTAATAAGTACAAACAGTTCTAGAAGGAGCACTTGATGGACCGTACAGGAAAGGCTCTGAACCGTTTGTCGTATGAAAGAAGTTTAAATAGCGCATGGCTGAGGCAGCATGTGCTTGATGCTGCATACCGATAATTCTCTTTCTGATCAGCTGCTGTACAGCTGTGATTCCACACTCAGATACAGTGGGACAAATACTTGAGAGCAACAACGCTAAATCAGCTATGATATTTGGAATAGTTTGGCCATTCCGTGGACCATTATATTGTTACTGTTTATACATGAGGCCCCTGGTCCTGTCCTTAAATTGAAATTTCCTACTTTAATTTCTGAGACACACCAGTTACAAAAACAAGATATATATATATAGCAAGTAGCGTCTAAAATTGCATCTTTGCAACACAGAATGTGCATCTGAAGGCAGACTGTCATAAGTCAGAAGTCAAGCTGCTGCATGAATGGCCTCTCTCAGGTCCAACTACATGGAGGCTTTCTGATGGAATTTACTGTATAAACTCACGTATAAGTCAGGCCTTCAAACCCTCATAAAATCAAACCCCGACTTATACGCCCATTCAAAAATACAACACTTATTTATTTATTTTTTTACATCTTCTTGCTTCCTCCAATCTCACACCAGTTTCTCAGACACATCGAATATTTTTGCAGTAGTACAATTTACCAAATTCTTTCACCACTTTAACAACTTTTAATTTAAAACCAGCTTCACATTTTCTTATGATCGAACACAGAACAGTGCAAGCATTGCTTCCGAATAGTTTGGGTATTACCATGTGGTCACGTAGGCACAATACATAGGAAAAAAAAGCTAGTGCGCTCCATGGTTACTCTCTCAGATGGGCATTAGCATACCGCAATCTCTTGGACATATAGTGTGAGTTTTCTGCATTCGACTTATATGACCGACATTATAAAATACTGGAAATTATACAGTAAAATCAAACTCTGACTTATCCGCAGGAGAACTTAAACGCGAGTACATATGGTAGTCTCTCTCACTTTCACTTCCATACTTTATGCCAATTCTCTCAAATTTCAGACCCTAGGATGGCACTCACTGCTAATTGTTCCTTTAATTGATAACTTTGTTCTAAAGCTTTAATCTTCAAAGTACAGTAGGTGGAGATGCACCTTTTCTTGTCCTTTATCTGTTCTGTATCCACTTTCCATATGAATAGATAGACCCCACCTGTGGGTTATAAACTGACTGGTCTTTCTAACTTTAAATTATAATGTAATCCATACACTGAGACAAAAAGAAAACAAGTATAAACTTAACATATACAGAATCATAAACCAAAATATAGGGTGGTCCTGATCTAATTATGCAATTTTCATTACACTACAACTTATTAAGTTTATTACATAGAAAGTCACCTGAAAAATTATGAACCATCGAGAAGTGTGCAAACTGACGACATGAAGAATTGTCTTCGTGCCGAACTGGAATCGTCCTTGCATAAATCAAAGTTATCCAGACGATCTGGATCTGCATAATTAGATCTGGACCACCCTGTATAAAGCAGAGTCCTTTAGCTGCTACTTTATGTCTATAAACTCTTTACAGATAAAGGGAGATGGTGTAATACTGTATCTGTTCATAGCAGCACTTCTGAGCAACCTGAGATCAAAAGCCATTTACTGTTGTTTCCGGCACAACACCAGCACTGGGAGGTTGCTGGGGGCCCTCACTCTTTCAACGAACACCCAAAATTTGCTTTCCAAGAAGGCAGGTCAAACTCTGAAACTGTTATATCAAAAGACAATATGCTAAGGTGACCAGAATTGTTTGGGCCAATCCGGGGACATGGGGGGGTGTGGGGGGTTGGATTAGAGGAGCGTAGACTACATACAAAGCGAAAGCTTATCACGTGATTTCTCGCCAAAGTTGCAGGATGCGGTAAAGCATAACTTCCGTCAAAACACCGCTCATGCGCGCCGAGTTCAAATTATCCTGGTGATGAGATACATTCAAAAAAATGAACCAGCTGAAACCGGGGACGAAATCTTAAATTGGGGACAAAATGGGGACATGTTTCTGAGTGGGGACTGTTCCCGGAAAACGGGGACGGATGGTCACCTTAAATACGCCTTATAGGTGGTATTAATGCACTTTTTTATTAGTGTTTATGCAGTAATCAGATAATTCTTCTGCCTTGTCATCTTTTCCCACCTGTATGTTGGATCAAGAAAATTTTAAAGCAAGTGGCATGTTACTTAGTTGAAATGTATAATTTAAGAGAAAACAGAAATTTTGTTCAGTTTCCTTTGGACCTTTTAATTTGTATTATGGATTGTGACTCTAATGATTCTGACATTTTTACGAATTTAAACCAATAGTGTAGCAGTTAAGCTATTTCAAAAGTAGAAAAGAAAAAGTGAACTAAAGCACATTACTGTTACCTTAGCAGCATGAGAGAACCTTTAAAACCTTATTAAGAACAACAGTTCTAGCTAAAGAGGGAGCATTCAGTTTTTCTCTTCTCTCTGGGAAACAGAAATGTGTAATTGTTTCATGTATTAACACTAGAATCCCTGAAGCCTATTTAAAAAAAAAATCTTCATCAGCGTCTTTGTTTTGCAAGCATGTCGATCAGCACAAGCAGCCTGCTATTTCATTCCCCACCGACGCAGCTGACGTTCTCCAAGCTCAAGTCTGTTTCTCTGGGAGTTAGGTGCCTGGAGTTGTATAGGGTAAATAATGTATCGTAATTTGGAATACATGCATTTAATGTGTGTTCCATGTCTACAACGATCTGGGTAAATGTAAGATGACGGGAAACGCGAGACAAGAAATATTGAACACATAACTAAAACAGAAACTTTTTTCATGTAATAGTAAAAATTAATGTGTGAAGACTGAAGTCCAAATATCAAGTAAACACTTTCACAAAAGGTACAACAAAACAAATGCACCTTTATTCAAGACTATAACCAAAGAAAAAGAAATTGTAGCACCAAAATCCTTTTGTTCCCACTAATAGCCCATCAACTTACAATCACACATTCCTACAGCCCTATCCCCAAAAAACAGAAAGCTTAATACAGCTTAAGGGAAAGTAAAATCATTAATTTCTTGTCACAAAACATTTCTTATTGGCATCTATTTTCACTTTATATATTAGCATACATTTCCATTAAAAAAAAAACCTTTCCAGGGTTCCTGGGCAGAAAACTACTAAAGTGAAAAGGGAAACAACACATTTCAGTCAGCTGGGCACATAAAATAAATAAAATTGAAATGTTTTTGTAAAAATAGTTTAAAAATTTACAATCATACTCAAATATTTCTGTGGATATGCAAACATTTGTAAATGCCAAAACATATATGCTTATTACAAAATAGTCAGATCAGATTCTTAGCATTTTTACAGTAACACTTCACACATTTTTATTTTTTATTTCATGTACATCTTTCCACCTTGCACTACTTCGTACTCAGAACAACAGGAGCCTGAAGGGATGTTATGACACAAGTAGCTGTCCACATACACTTCAGAATTTAATCGTAAAAACCTAAAATAACACATTTTAATTGACTAGAAGCTTCAAACAATAAATTAAGTGAACATCTTGAATATTTTATGCAGTATATAAAACAGTTTATAAAAACTACAGCCTTTCATATTTAATGAAATAGGAAGGAAACTGTCAAGATGGACTGATTATAAAACCTTTTTTTGGATGATATTTTGATTAACGTTTTTAATTTTTTTAGAGCTTTCCTTAAGATGAAAAATAAACGTTATATCTGTTCTAGAGTTTTCTTACCTAAGGAATATGTTCTTCTTGTTTATTTTTATCTTGGAGTCTTTATTTTATAGTTGTTAATAATCTTATGTATAGCAACATTTTGTTTTGGTAATGAATGCTGCTACTTTGAGAAACCTTTTGTTGCCTGTTGCCCCATTAACATTCCCATCATGCTCTGGGAGTATCAGTCGATAACAGCATCAAGAGCGACAGTATAAAGGTTGTGCCTCGTAACTACAATATTGTCAGAGACTGGATAAACTTAAAGGACAATTAGGCGTGATTCTCTCTATGTATTTTTAGTATTTGATCTCAGCTTGAATTAAAATTTTGAATTTTGGTTTTGCATTACAGGTTTTGATAATCAAATCTTGATTTATGGCTTTGAGTTCACCTTTTTATGTTATTTTCCTGTAGTAATGTGTCTACCCAGGCATTACCAAAGAAAGAAAAAATATTTTTTCAAATATATGAATTGTGAAAGAAAATAGAACAGAAAAGAGGGAATAGCATTTACCTTTCTTGTTCAGTGGACAAGAAGGCAAGATGATTCTTTCACTATTTTAGTGCTGCTTCAGTGGTGCCACTTCAGCTTCAGGCCACCATGGAGGTCTACATGGCTTCACGTGCAGTAAGAAAAAAGGTGTGAAGCATTTTGTTTAGTATACCATGGAAAGTAAGATTAATTCTTGTGATCCTTTTAAGTGTAGTTTTAGAAAGAGAGGCATTAACTTACCACAGTGTGGAGTCGGAAATTTCTCAAGCTTGATTCCTGTGTTTGCGCGCACGTGCCCATGAGGCTTCCTGTATTTTAATAGTGGCCTTGCAGAGGTGGATGTGATATGATGTGTGAACATGTCTGTGTCACCTACGAGAGCTTCAAGATTGGTTGGCAATCTGTATATATTTATATAAATATCTCCTAGTAATAGTGTGGTTTTGGTGGACATATTTATATGAATTTGGGTTGTGGCTCCCGCTTTTTAGTCCTTTTGTATATACATTGATTTTTCTTTTTGTAAGTATTGTTGTTATGTGGTGGGAGCGACAACAAATTTTCAACACATGCTTCCAAGCTTTGGATATTACCATTGGAAGGACTGTGTTCTTGTGTAGTATCTTCCTTTCTGCATTTTTCTTGAGGAAGACTGACAATGTTTGTGTATATACATTTATTGTTCTTATTTCCTTTTTTCATTTGGGGACTTCCCATACTCGCTGTAAATACAGTTTCACCATATTTTTTTAAACATTGCTTCTTTGTGTTTTGTGTGTAAGTTCTGGTGGGGACTGTATAAAAAGCCTGCCTGACACTATTTGACATACCAAGACATTTTGGACAACTCCATGCTTCCTACTTTGTGGAAACAGTTTGCAGAAGGTCCTTTTCTATTCCAGCATGACTGTGCCCCAGTGCACAAAGCAAGGTCCATAAAGACAGGTTTAATGAGTTTGGGGTAGAAGAACTTGAATGGGCCTGCACAGAGCCCTGTCCTCAACCCCATCAAACACCTTTGGATGAGCTAGAGCTTCTCATCCAACATCCGTGCCTCTGCAGAATGAATGGGCACAAATTCCCACAGAAACACTTCAAAATCTTGTGGAAAGCCTTCCAAGAAGAGTGGAAGCTCTTATAGCTGCAAAGGGGAGGCCAACTCATATTAAAGTCAATGTATTTCAATGCAATGGCATTAAAGTCCTTGTTGGTTTAATGGTCAGAGGTCCCAATACTTTTGTCCATGTAGTGTATATAATCCAATAAACAAAATGGCAAATAGTTGTAGAATGTTCAATTGATGAAAAACATTAGCATAATGCACAGACATAACAGCATTTTAGGAGATGTGAGATTCCGAATATACAGTATGTGTTCAAACAGTCTGTGTGTGTGTGTTCAAGAATTTAACAGTTCTTGTAGATCAGCATGTTGTTTGTTGTTGATGGGAGTTAAGTAGTCTGAGGGAAGAAACTCCTCATGTGTCTGGGAGCCTTACACCACCTACTGTGCTAGCAGTCCATTTCTCTGACTATCTTAGTAGCTCTCCTAAGAAAACGTGACAAGTACAGATCATGTATAGGCATGTGGGTGGATCCGATGATTTCTTCTGCCATCTTCACCACTCTCTGGAGGGACCTCTGACCTGAAACAGTGCAGCTGCCATACCATACTGTGAGGCTTCTGGTGAAGATGATCTCTATAGAGGGAGGTTTACTCTCCTCATCCGCTGCAGAAAGTGAAGGCACTGATGTGCTTTCTTGACAATGGAGTTGATGTTTGTAATTCATGTCATACTGTTCAGTTTCTCACTCAGTATTTGAGACTGGATGGTTCTGACAGATGAACCAGGCTTCTCAAGAAAGGTACAGATTTGATATAAGGTAACTAGCAAAACATCTTCTGAATTGCTCTTTGCACAAGAAGCAAATTGATGGGTATCCTAAATAACTTAATCTGTTGGTAAAATGTTTTCAAAGCATTTCATTGCAACAGAGGTGGGTGTCATGGCACTGTATTAATTCTGTCTGCTTGACCTGGAAACCCTAGCTACTGGGGTCCTCTGCCTTTGGTCTTCTAACCCTAATTACAAACCCAAACCTGACCCTAATCCTAACTCTTACTCCAGATGATTCTTTGTAATTAACAGACACCTCTGCAGTATATTAGAATATTTGAAAAAAATTGGCAAGAACTGAACATTTAGCAAAGCAAAACTTGGCCATCTTATTCTCTTAATGTTATTAGATTATGATTACCTGTTTTGTAAGCCACTTTGGATGAAAGCGACTGCCAAGCAAATAAATGTACATTTTGTAATTTGCACAAAATTACCTCATGTCACAATGTCAAGGTCCCTGAAGCCGTGCTCTCCACTACACTACTTAGCTATTTATTCATGTATGGTTCTACTTGTAAAGAAAAGTTTACAACTGTGTTCCTGTGTTCTTGCTAAACTCATTTTAAAATAACAGTCACAAGACATTGTACTAAGTCCCTCCATAATTTTAAAAACTTTAATCATGTCATCTATTAATCTCTGTTTGCTTAAAAAGATATGACTCTAGAATCAGTACTCTTTTTGCGTGCTAGGGGCTTGTCTAGTTTATTAATATTTTTGTGTGGTATGTTGTTTTATATTTTACTTCGGTTGTTTTATATTTCTAACTTCAGAGCTTTTCCACTGACAGCATTATTATTAAGGAAGAACCTGAGCTGAAGCAGCTTTATTAGATTTGATAATGATACATAGTTGTCTTCTTATGTATGGAGATAGTATAGTTACTTCACTCATTTATTAAAGCTCTGACATTACTACATAAATACTTTATTATAAAAATTTACCATGAGAATGACATGCTGACACTAAATGTTGCATGTAAGCTTTTATCTAATTTTTCACGATTAAGCCACTTTTTCAGCACCTTGAAAGAAAACAAAGAAACTCAGAATGAAGATAAGTTAATGTACCAAGTATAAAATGCATGCAAGGTTTTTCAGTTTGAAAACAAGTTTGCTTCTGTATGCACGTTACAATAACAATTTGACTTTCATCAGATGCCTGGCCCCTTGAGCATTTTTGTCAAGGGCTACAGATGGTTTTTGCCTATTACAGGATCTTCTGTAGAAAGAAGTAAACTGAAATGTCAGAAATTCTTTATCATTCTTGGATTATACCCAAACAATTTGGCACCATCCCAGTATCTTCACATCTCAAGTAGGCAAAAGTTACAATCAAGAATTTGAAGTGCATATCTCAAGTGTAAGGTTCAACTGCATTAACATTCGAGACACCTTTAACATTGATAAAACAAATTCTAGACTTGTATTTTCCCATGTGAAATACCCGCAGTGTTTTATTATTTGCATTCTTTACTGCTTTCCATCTTTATAACCGTAGGACAGTATTGTATTTTTATGTCTTTCTTCTAAAAATATTTGATTTCTTCCTGTCACATAGCCCTAATATTGATGACTGAACACTAATCTGTCCAATATACTGGCTATAAAAGGTATTAACACCATGGACATTTTTACATTATATTATTATATAGATAGATAGATATAGATCTTGTTGTCGTAAGTGTCATAAGCCGCCTACCAGAGCAGATGGCCTACAAGATGTTTGGGACCAGCTAGGACTGAGTATAATACAAGAGGCACAAGAGAGACAAAAATACAAAAAAAATTAGAGATTTGTTCCACAGTAGCTTATTTTTTTTTTAAAAAGTCAGTTTTCAGTGAAAATTTTTACAGTGAAAAGTGTATGGTACAAAAAAAATGCAGTCCAGAGTCAAAACAATTCTTGGTGAGAGAATGGAAAAAACAAAAAATAAAAAGATTAATGAATAAATTCCATAAAAGGTTATTAGCAGCCTTACTTACCTGTGCTTCAAAACAGGTTATTTTTCTGAAGCTAAATATGTCTGAGCCCGGCCAGTACTTGGATAGAAGATCATTCATGAAAAGCTACAGTTGCTGCTGGAAGAGGTGTTGGAAATGAGATAAAACAGTTCAGACTCTCTTTGGTTATTAAAGATTCCTGGGCATCTTTCATAAAAAGTAGTGTTTATCTTGATGTACTAGCTAAATTGCCCATCATGGCCCCATCCATTCTGACCCACTAATCATCCCCAGTCCCTAATTGGCTATTTCTCAAAGCATCAACGAAGACAAATAAATATAATTGACCATCAACTTACAGAACCAAACATAATCCTGCATAACCTTGAGGATATTACCAAAAAAATGCAACGGTATAAATCCACTAATGAACAAACTGGCCTCCCCTGTGGCTGTCTTTCTGGATTCCCAGCCACGCACTAAGCTTCCCCATCAACTTTAAAACACAGGCTGATAAGCATGGAATAACACACATGAGGCCCATGACTGAAACTAATGGTGAAAAGTTGGAAAAATTAAGAAACAACCTTCCGATAAATCAAAAACTTTGTTAAATATTTCTTTTTCTGCTGTGTACTCTATGTTTCTACTGCTCGAGCTAACTGTTACAGTGCATCTTTCTTGTCTCTGTCAGGTTGTTCTGTCCTGCTTTGCCAACATTGTGAGACTACTAGTGTCACACTTATCCCAAGGGGTAATTTCACTATTTATAAAAGCTAAATAAATAACAACAAATTCAAGTACAGTGGGGGCTGGGTGTTCTCGTGGCCTTGGAACCCCTGCAGATTTTGTTTTTTTTTCTCCAGGCCTTGGGAGATTTTTTTTTGTTTTCTTTCTGTCCTCCTGGCCATCGGACCTTACTTTATTCTTTGTTACTTTGTATTGCCTAATCTTATTTTTATATTTTTCTTTTTTCACCTTGTAAAGCACTTTGAGCTACATAACTTGTATGAAAATGTGCTATATAAATAATTGTTGTTGTTGTTGTACATACCAAAATTACTACAAAGAAAAAAAAATTCTGATTTGGCAATAAATAAGAATGTGGTGGATGAAGTGTCTCACCATTCACGATGTAAAGGGTTTTGAGTACTGAGAAAAGCAATATGCATATGTAAAGAATTATTACATTATGTGCAGCATTGTTCATAATGGTCATCACTTTTGTTTTAATTTTGTCCATCATTATTACCTCCAGCAGGTCCAGAGTGTTTCCAATAACCGAGCCTGGCTTCTTCATCAACTTGTTGATTCGGTGGGCCTCTCTTGAAGTGATGTTACCGTCACATAAGCTATAGAAAATATAAAGGATATCACTTACCAACAAACACAGTCTTCTAAGAAAAAGCAGAATTCCTCTGTGTTAACAAACCCGTCATTTCCAGTGTTACCAGTCCTGTCATTGATATGGACCCCCAAGTACTTGTAGAAGTGGCCCACCTCTACATCCACTTCCTAAATTTTGACCAGACATAGAGACTGCTTGGTGTGGCAAAATTCAATAATCAGTTCCTTGGTTGTGCTGAAGTTAAGTTCCAGACAATTCTCTTTGTACCAAGAAACAAAGTTATCAACCTGTCTTCACTATTCTGTTTCATCCCCCTAATCAATACATTCTATAAATACAGAATCATCAGAGAATTTATGTGAAAAGACATGACTTGAGGTTATATTTATAGTGCATGGTGTAGAGGGTGAAGAGAAAAGGAGTCAAGATTGTTCCATGTGGTGCTCCAGTGTGGTTCACATAGTCCTTGAGCTTTGCCTGACAGACAGTCCATTATCCGGGACACCACAGGTTCTTTGGCTATACTGTAGTCTTACCTCTTAACAGGATGATCTGGAAGGCACTGGAGAAATAAAAAAATGTAATCCTCATTGTGCTGCCAGCTTTGTCAAGCCATGTTTGGCTGATAGACAACTGTATCTTCCACTCTAATCTTTGTCTGATAGGAAAACTGCAGTGGGCTCAAGTGGTCTTTCACAAGAAATCATATTGTTTAGGACCAGCCTCTCAATGGTTTACATGATGTGGGATGTAAGGGCCACTGGTCTTTAGTAATTAGGTGAAGAGGCGCCTTTCGTCTTTGGCAATAGAAAAATACAATGTTTGCCGATCAGTCTGACGTACTACTGATGCTTGCTGTGACTTGCAGTGGGGCACCAACAACCTTTTTGTAAATTAATGTCCAGCTTTGTGGCATTTGTATGCATCGGTTTATGGCTCCACTGTCAATTGTATCATTCCATTTTCAACTTGTTGCAATGCTAAGACCACTGTAAAATCTATCTTAAGATTTCTCAGAGAAATCACATTTTCTGGAGCTGTAATGACATACTGAAAAAGTAACGAATGACACCACTAAGATGGTCAGCACAGGCCTTTCCTGTGTGTAGCCTCCTTAGTTTATTTCTCCTCACTTGTATACAGTGTGATATCCCTGTGCCTTTGGGTTAGAATATAGTCACCATCCTGTCATAAAGACCGACCAAAGGAGGATGGCAATGAGCCTCCTTGAATGAACCCAAAAGATGGTTGGTAAACTAACAGAGAGAAAGAGTGACCGGCAGACATAGACAAAAGTCTTCTTCTTTAAATGCAAGTCTTATTCAATTTGTAAACACAGTCCTCTTCAATTGGACGATGAACCCTATCTTAGTGAGGACGTCAGGATTTGACTGGAGGCCTTATTTTAGGAGTGTGTTATAAATCCCTCCCAATGCAGACAGTAATTTCAATATGATTCTTTTTAGTAATATTATAAAAGCAAGGGAAATTGTAGTCATTGGGGACTTAACTACTCAAATGAAATCTACGCTAACTATGCAAGTAGTGGAACACAAGAGCAGGAGTTTTTTGATGTAATCTATGAGTGTTTTTTAACACAGTATATTAAAACACTAATAGAGGGGAAATTCTGTCTAAATTTAGTATTTTATAATAATCAGGATACAATTGAGGGTGTACGGGTTCAAGTGACCATAATATAATACAATTCTCAGTGTTTTGGAAGAGCGAGGATGCAAAGACCAAAACTGTTAAGTTTAACATAAGCATTTATAGGCCAGTAATATTAGCGTGCATCACAGGTCAGTATATCAAATAAATAATTAAGGAAAAGATTGAGCAACACATGGTAAGAACAGTAGTTTTACTGAACAGAAGATGGAGGTCATGTCTTGCTAACATGCTGGAATTCTATGAGGACACAACAAAAGGATATGATCAAAGTACTGCATATGATATTATTTATCTTGATTTTCTGAAGGCATTTGATAAAGTGCCACATGAGAGATTGGGCATCAAACTAAAAGAAGTGGGGTTTATAGTGTTGTGGGTAGATGGATAGAAAATTGGCTCAGACAGAGGAAACAGAGGATTATGGGTGATGAACCCAATCTGAATTGATTGATATTATGAGTGGTGTCCCTCAGAGGTCAGTGCCAGGGCTATTTTTAATATATATAAATTATTTGGATAGGAATATAAATAACAAACTAGTTAAGTTAGCAGATGGTACCAAGCAAGGTGAACTAGCAAATAATCTAGAATCTGTTAAGTCATTACAGAGGGACTTGGGCAGCATAAGGCTTGGGCAGATTTGTGACAGTTGAAATTTAATGTCAGTAAATGTGAAGTATTACATGTAGAATGTAAAAATGTTAGCTTTAAATACACAATGAGAGGTCTGAAAATCGAAAGTACACCATAAGTCAAGACATAATTGAAGTGCTTAAAACTATGAAGGAAATACTGTAAGTAGAGTGGATCGAGAGTGTTACTTTAAAATGAGTTGATCACGAACACAGGGACATAGTTGAAAACTTGTTAAGGTCAAATTTCACTCAAGTATTAGAAAGTTTTTCTTCACACAATGAAATCATAGACACATGTAATAAGTTACCAAGTAGTCTGGTAGGCAGTAGGACTTTAGGGACTTTGAAAACTTGACTTTTTTTTGTTGAAGAATTAACTGGAAAGGTCTGGCAAACTTTGTTGGGCTGAATATGTTCTAATATACTTATGAAAGAAAAGTTGAATGTTATAATGTGTAATATTTAACTTTTTTTTTTTTTTTGCCATTGATGAACAAAATAAATTCTGGAATGTCAAAATAAAAAATTTTCATATACCTTTAAATTAATTATAGATAAAAGAATAATTGGTTACATTTATAAATATTCCCCTTCTTGTTATGACACATCTTAAAGGTAAAATAAATCATCTTTAGAAACGACATAATGAGTTTGGATGGGCTTATGCAAGGGCCGGCAGATCATGCCTTGAAGACGTGTTATGCACTTTAGTTGCCTCCCGTGAAATGGCACCCTGCTACTTTAATCAGTGCATGCAGAAAACCTGCTGTACCTATCATTCTTCAAAAGCCTCCTTTGTGGATTCATAAGAAGATAAAGAAATTATTTAAAATAAGACAGGTCTTTAATACATCTAACATAAATAACACTAATTCTAAGTGAGGGACTCGTGAACATGTGAGAGCAACATCTAAAGGGGAAATTAGAAATTCAGAAAGGCACCTGGAGAATATTACAGCAGTAAGAGAACAGTAAGGTGAACTTTATTAAGCCCAGTAAGTGGGAAATAAAGCATACAGAGTAAAGCGAGAGCATCCATCCATTCGCTTATCCCAATAGCATCCGGCACAAGGCAGGATTTATCTCTGGATGTGGCACAAGGTCATTGTACACTTCAAAAAAGCTTAGCTAAAAAATAAGATATAAACGCTGAATTTCAGGAGAAAATAACTTAATACTAGTAAAATTTCCATGCAGCAGGATTGTTTTAATTGCCAAGACATCTTAATATAAGTTAGTTTCATTCTAGAAATAAGAAAGCTCTGATAGGTGTTCAATGGTTTGCAATAAGTAGAAAATGCTGTTTTTTTTAGATCAAATTACTTTCTACAGTGGAAATACATTGAATATTAGAAAATAATTCTTAATTCAGTTTTCTTTTTTTTTTTTTTTGCATTTTTTTTTAGCACACTGAAAAATAAAGGCAAAGGAACTTGAGAATAAATCACTAATATAAGCTGAACATTCTTAATACCAGTGGAGAATGATTGTCCTGTTACTTGAAACAAGTTAGCACATCTTGAAATAGGTAGTCCAATATTCAAGTTCGGAGCATATTAAAACAGGAAAATGTTTTACGAAACTCACAGGACTGCAGGTGAAATTTCATGTCAACATTCATTGAAAGTGGAACAAGTTTTCACACCATTAACAGTATTATTGTGCAAACTGCTAGGAATAAATAAGTAAGTAAGTTGTTACAATATCATATTGTCTAATCTACCACATTGTCACACCAAAGGAATTTCACAACAACCACGAAAAAGAGAGCAAGAGAGAGTGATAGAGCTAGAGACCGACTGAGAGACAAAGGGAGAAGGAGAGAGAGAGAGATGGCACTGGACCACTGAAGAACAAAAAAGGTTAAACTGAACATCAGCTATAAAAAATATTTCTGAATGAAATAAAACTATACTCCAAAACAGAGAATGAAAAAAAAACTAAGCAGAGGAGGTAGAGAGTCAGATATAGGTGCATGTTAACAAATGACTGATGAACAGTTTAAACAGAATAATAATACCAGACCTGGGGCCTCATGCATAACGCCGTGCGTAGAATTCACACTAAAACATCGCTTACGGACAAAAGTGGAAATATGTGTACACACAAAAATCCAGATGCATGAATCTGTGCGTATGCCAACTTCTTCTGCTCCATAAATCCCGGTCAGCATGAAAAGTAACGCACGTTCTTGCACCTGCTGTCCCACCCTGTCTCCTCCCAAAATTATACCTCATTGAATATGCAAATAAATATAAATAGCCCTTAAATTCAGTGTTCTTTGAAAAGACAAAGGCAAAAGCATGGGGGAAAATAGAAGAATTTCAGCGAATACCAAGTGTAGGCAAGGAAAAACATACTATTTGTTGATTTAAACAATGGTATAAATAACAAAAGGAAGTTGATGGAGTGACATAGAGTGTCAGAGAAACTCAAATGCCCAAGTTCACAAAGTTGCATAGTGCCCAAAATAAAAAACAAGTTGTTAGATATCAAAGTCGCCATGAAAAGGCAAGTTGTAGCCCACCGTCTGAATGTTATGGAAGACTATTAGGGTACAGAGAAAAGAAAAAAATAGAGACACAGTGGGAAAAAAAGCTTGAAATGTCAACTTTAATCTCAAAATTTTAACTTTATTCATATAGCTTAATTTGTCATTAAAGTAGAACGTCATAAAATCGTTTAATTTACTAGTTTCTCAAATCCCATTGTAACTAAAGTAGCACGTTAAATGTTTTGTATTGTATGTGTTCTTCTATGTGCTCTATGTGTGTGAATCACTACGTACTTCTTAAACAGGCTTTCTCTTCCTCCGACTGGACACAGAATCCATTACATTTATGATATTACAGCTCTGAATAATTTAAATACTGAGATGTATACTTGATATCATTTTAATGATGATAGGAATTAAAGCATATTATTAAACATGGGAACACAGTGGCACAGTAATAGTGACAAACTGGCGCCCCGTCCAGAGATTGTTCCAGCCTCCTTCAAGATGCTTGCTGCACTATGCGCGATCTTCGATGAAATAATTTATTGCAGCAGTACTGTCTTTTTCAAACATACTAACCCCCAATTCCAGTCCTTACTTTTCTTTCTCCAAGTAACTAATCGCCACACAAGCAGCTCTGTAATAGATGTGAAGCCATCTGTAAGCTAAGAACGCCGATTCTTCAAAACTTTTAAGAACATTGAAATGTCTTCGTAGTACATGTTTAATTATTCTATCCATCTAGGTTAACGGCAATTTCAGCAAGCATACAGCGTGAGGCAGGAACAGTCCCTGAATGGGGCACCAGCTTGTCACTACCGCTGACCACTGTGTCCTCATATGTTTAATTATTAACAATATAGATTATTTAAATGATGTTAAAATTTTATCTGTATAATGCAATAAACATACTTTGCTGCATTTTATCTTAAAATTATATCAAGAGATCCAAGAAGATAGTGCTTGGAAATCTAAATCGACTCAGAAACCAGTCGTCATCATATGTAAATACAAGCTTTATAAAGTGGCGCAAGTTGCACAATATTATATCTGTATCGCAAGTTTACAGTGAAGTAATTGTACTTATAAGTACAAACAATTCTACAAGGAGCACTTGATGGACTGATTGAGTGCGTTTATAGTTCTTGGGATGAAACTGTTTTTGAACTGCAAGGTCCCTACAGGAAAGGCTCTGAAGCATTTGCCGTATGAGAACAGTTCAAATGGACTGTGTGCATAGCTGAGGCAGTATGTGCTTGATGCTGTATATCAATAATGCTCTTTCTGATCAGCTGCTGTAAAGCTGTGATTCCACACTCGGATGCAGTGGGATAAATACTCCGAGTGGTGCAGTGAGAGTAACAACGCTAAAGCAGCTATTTGGAAAAGTTTGGCCATTCCGTGGACCATTGTATTGTTACAGGTTAATTACAATCAGATGCCTTAAACTAATAAACGATATGTGGTTAATTTCAGTGTATTTGATAAAGCCACGTCAGGAATGTGGATCTTAAAAAGAAAGGAAAACCACAATGGAACAATAGCACTGCTTTGACGCTTGGTGCTGCCAGTTTTTCAAAACCGAGCAGAGAACTTGCATACACCAGGGATTGAGCCGGCATGAAAATGTGTGTGTCTTTAAGCCAAGTTTAGTTTTTATACAACACGATGTGAGTGTGGAAACGGGCATACGCGATGTTTTTGTGCTTACACACCATTTATACATTAGGCCCCTGGTATTCTATGCTTTTGCATTCCCATGCACATCTATTTTTCAGTGAATGATTTCCATTCAGTGATTGCTTTCTTATATGCACTTGTAGATGGAATTACCTAGTACTACTGTTTGAATGACTGAGAGGAGGGTTGCAATACATTTTCGATATGTTAGTTGTAAAGTTTTGTAGTATTTTTATTTGTATAAACTTTCAGCTGGTTTGATACAAGTTGATGGCTTTTGTGATTAATTGATTATTCACCCTTTAACTGTCTCTGTCACCTTTAAAGAAAAACATAGAGGCATTTTATACAGTGGTAACGTAACGTAATTTTCCCATTAGATTGTATGTAAATACAATTAATCCGTTCCAGATCGTACAATCTGTATGTAAATATATATTTTTTTTAAGTTTTTTAAGCACAAAAATAGTTAATTATACCATAGAATGCTCAGTGTAATAGTAAACTACATTTAAAAACATTGAATAACCCTGAGAAAACCTTAAACAACAGAGAAAACTACCATTGTAAGAGTTTGCGCTAGACCCTTATGAACCGCCACTGTAAATACTTTTTTTTTTAAAAAAAATGATTTTTTTTCAGCAAATCGCCAGGAATCTTCCTGGCTTTCTCGCATATGATCGCCTCACTTACACTATCCCCTGCAAGTTGCTTCTCGTTCAAACACAATAGCAACAGTTTTTCCACTTCTTCGAGCACTTGAGGCCTCTGCTTGGTTAACATTGTAACTCCTTTTGCAACATCAGCTGCTTTGTTAGGCCCTGTATACGCAGACAAGGGAAAATGGGAAACGGAGAATGGGAACTCATTCGCACATACAAACCAGAAGGGAAACTGGCCGCCAGTGTTTTTGTTTGCCACCAGAGCGTGTGGTTGTTAATAGATGCAAACTTTTGGTGAACTTTTTGATCGTAACCTAATTTCTACGTGTTCAGAAACGTCTGTGACCAGAGGTTCTACTGTATATTGTCACAAACTCGACAATAAGACATAGCAAGGTTTAGGGCAGCCACCCGTATAGTTTTTCTTGGCTGCAAAATTGAATAAAGTGATGGCACTGATGTACACAAATCAGAGTCCAAAACAGAACTGAAGGGATAATGGAAAGTTGGCGGCTTTTAAAGGCCAGTATAGGAAGTGACCTTAAAGGGGCCGGAACTGGAAGGGTCTTCATCCATAGGCTCAGGCAAGGAAATGACATCAGAGGGGCCAGAAGTGGAAGGGTCTTTATCCATAGACTTTGATCCAGAAGGGACGTCAAAGGTGTCAGAACCAGAATTGTCATCAGGGCCAGGCAAAATCTCCCGTGAACGGAATGCAAAAAAGCAAGAAAAAGAGTCCGTGTACTCTGCCACATCCGGGTCTGGCTCGGAATTACCCTCATTCAAGCCCTTTAACTGCCTCCCATGTGCATGTGTTGTGAAACTGTATATGTATATATATGTGTATATACAGGCCTAATGTTTGTGATAAAAAGAAACAAAATTTAGAATCTTAGTCAAATCTTGATGAGATGGCCAACAAGAGAAAGTGTCTGTACTGGGCCTTGCTTCAAGCCTCCTTTCCCCATTAGTCTCTTTTAGTTGCCATGCAATCATGAAATGCACCAGGATTTTATTTCAGTCAAATTCAAATTTAAATTGTTTTTTGTGAATCAGATAAATTACTACCACATAATATACTGTTTTCACATGTCTGATAATATTTTAAAATACTTAAGTGGAACAAGTGACAAGTTAGTCATTATCCAACCCACTATATCCCAACACAGGGTCACAGGGGTCTGCTGGAGCCAATCCCAGCCAGCACAGGGCAGGTTAAAATCCCCAGGTAGGGCGTCAACCCACCACAGGGCACACACACCCACACAATTTAGGATTGCCAATGCACCTAACCTGCATGTCTTTGGACTGTGGGAAGAAACCAGAGCACCCGGAGGAAACCCGCGCAGATACGGGGAGAACATGCAAACTCTACACAGGGAGGACCCGGGAAGCGATCCCAGGTCTCCTTACTGCAAGGCAACAGTGCTACCACTGCACCACCGTGCCGCCCTGTGACAAGTTATGATTAAGTAAAAACTAGCAAATTATAAGTATATACAGTATATTTAACTACTACTACAAAAGCAATAGGATATTTAGTTAAGTCAGTGGATAAATTCACTTTCTGAATAAAGTAAATCAACTCATCAGCATAAGGTTACCATATATCCACCGGTGTTCCCGGAAATGTTCTCCTTTTAAGTGCCTATTGGGCATCCTTGCACTTTTTACAAAACTGACAAGTTTGCCTGGGTTTTTCACACTGTAGCCTGTCATTCAAAACCAAGTTTCCTTTTTTCAATTCACATTGTTTGTTTTGTTATGTTTTACTTACCGTATTTTTCTTGACAGACAAAAGCTGAATCCACAAAGGAGATGCTGCAGAACCGTAGGTCTCAAACAGTATGCATCAGAACACAACTGTGCAGCTTACGGAAATAAATAAGTAGACAACTGACCCCAAGATCTTACACAAAGAGAAACTCCAACACTTGCCCAAAACCTCCTATATGGGGAAATACTCCAAGAGGGGTACCCTAGCAGTTTCGGTGTGCTCTTTTTTAGCTTATGGAGTTTCTTAATCCTACATAGCTTCCTTCCAACCACTTACTGTTTATTATGAAGTACATTTGAGTCTTTGAATGCATCAGCGCAATCAAAACCACTACGATTTATTATTAATAACTTTAAAACTGTTAATCACACACATAAAACAAACAGCATATGAAAGCTTTTTAGGTTAAAACCAAAATTTCTCATTTTAAAGCAAAGCAATGCCAGCAGAAAAAAAAACCTGTGTGTTAACAACCCTTGCTTCCATTTGAGGAAATGCTGTGAACCTCACAGTCAGACAAAATCGAACATGCACCAACTAAACAAATCATTTTTGAGCAACTACTAAAATATTTAAGTCAACTCAAAAAAAAAACACACTTGTTTGAACCACATTTTAACTCATTTAGTCTAATAAACTAAACATTAAACATTCCTAATTAACTATGGCAATTTTACAAATCTCATTTTATTTACTTGAAAATATGTACTGACGTAACTTTCCTTTTTCACTTTGTATATATATATATATATATATATATATATATATATATATATATATATATATATATATATATATATATATATATATATATAAAAAATCCTAAGCCTAAAAGTGCAATGATTTTGTGCAATGTTCTTTTGTCACCCTTTAAAATCAGGCTTATTTTAAAACCCATATATAAACATATATATGTTTGATATCATTCTTTTCAGAATGTATTGAACATTAATGTGGTATTATTAGATTTTCAGATTCTTATTCCGTTTTTACATTCTAAACTAAAATAGCAAGAAAGTCATGTTTTTTATGTTTGATTGAGTGAACTTTCTTTCACAGGAGCAAACAATCAAAAATAATAATCTATTCATAACACCAGTGTTTGTATTTAGGTGATTTAGTTAGCTGAAGGTCAAGGCACTGAAGGCGCCAGAGGGGCTTGCCCCCCTAGTATAGATGTATGTATGTATGTGTGTGTGTGTGTGTGTGTATATATACTGTATATATATATATATATATTGTGGAAGACTGCCGGCTTCCGAGGCCGGTCCGCACCCCCAGGCCGACAGGAGGAGCTCTCCAGACAGCGGGATCGTGCTCCGAGGTCCAGCAGGGCCTTATGGACTCTGTGGTGTTTATACACAGCCCTGCTGGATACCTTGGGCGCCACCAGGAGTCGCTGTGGGGGGACTTATGGGCTCTGTTGTGCCTTATGACCCGGGAGTACGTCACGGTCACGTGACAGGAAGGTATGGCGTGCTCCCGGTTGAAGTAATAGACTGATTGCCCTGACCCGGAAGGAATAAGGAACTGTGGACTGCTGGGACAGGAACACCTCCGGGTCAGGGGCTATAAAAGGATGCTGCCTCAGTCCAGACACTGAGCTGTGCTGGGTGGGAGAGGAGCAAAGTGTCTGGGCGAGGAGGAGAGGTTATTGTGTTTATTAGAGTGTGTTTATTTGTAGTTAATGAGTAGTGTGGAAGGTGCTTGGTGCACTGAAAGAAAATAAAAAGAGTCTTGGACTGTTACCTGGTCTCGGAGTCGTACCTGAGGGTTCGAGGTGCACTACTGCCCCTACTGCCACACTGGCGTAGTCGGCAGGATTCTCTGGCCGCCTGTTGGCAGAGGACCTGCATAAAAACAAATTTTGTGTGGGCAGACAACCCTCGGTCGATTCCCCATTTTACACGGAGGTGCACAACACCACCCGCTGCCAAGGAAGCGGCAACAGTGCGTGCTATCCCGCTCTACAGGGCCATGGGAAAGAAAACAGGAAAAAAGAAGGTCAGTCCCAGCCGCCTGCAGGGCATGACGGACGCCGCGATGTCCTGGACCCTCCTGACCGGGAGCGAGGAAGACAAAGCGCTGATACGGGTTAAACAAGCCCGGCCGCTGGCGACCCGGACACGGACAAATGCCGAGCGCATCGTACTCCTTAAACGGTCCGGGGGTGCCACATTCCGTTCCGGAGGCGGCTGCAGGTAAACCGCCCGACGCCCCGCCTTTGTTTTTATCCTGTTTTGCAGACGCCCGCCGGAGGATTGCAGCGGCGTCTTGACGACGGCCTCATGCCTCGGCAAAATGGCCGCGCTCCCAGAAGGCAAGTCGCGTGAAAGACGGCTAGAGACAGCCGCGTCGGCGACAACAGACTGGTCACCCGCTGGGATGTCGGACGGTGGAGGAAACCCGGAGTCCGCCGACGAGGCCGGTCGTCCCCTAACGGGTCCGAGCCTCCTCGAAAGGGAGGGGAAGGCGGGGAAGCGCCGCCGAAAGAAAAAGCCGCCGACAAAGAGGGACGGGTTGTGGCTGACGAGTCTGCCGCGTAAAGGAGAAGGCAGATCGCAGCCGGCTTGTAGTAGCCAGCCGTCCCTCTGAGGACTCCAACTCCCAGGAGCCTTTGCGCGACCCAGCGGAACACGTGCCTGGAGGCGACGTGCTCATTGGTTCCCGGCCGGAAGGTAAGCTCAACGCGGAAGCGAAAATGCAGCCGGCCGTAGTAACTAACTGTTTGGACTTACGGGGTCTCGAGAAATACCTCGAGCCCCTGCACCGTTTCTTGCAGGGTGTCGAAGACCTAAAGGAACGAGTGGAGGAACTAGGAGCGACGGCTGCAGCACCTGTAAAGGCGCTGAAGGATTTCGTGCAGCGGCTGCGCCGAGAAGCTCCGGAGATGATCGGTGCGGGAGTACAGGTGAGTCCCTCCCCGTCGTAGAGAATAAGGGGACACAGTGCGATCGGGCACCGCTGAGAATGAGTAGCGCGTGCCAAAGCACTGTGTGCCCGACAAGAGACTGGGGCACGATGACCGATTGGTCGGGACTGGAGCAAACAGCCGGGGCATGCGCGTGGCGTGGCTTTCCGGGCAGTACGGCTCACCAGGACCCGACCGGTCGTAAGCGCGGGTAGCGCCGATGGTAGGAGTGCCGGGGATGCGCCGCCGCCGGTGCAGCTGAATAGTGCTGTTCATCGGTGCGGGACGGTGCAAATGACGCTGACTCCCAGTAAGCGGAAGGTAACGGGTGTGCAGACAGCACAGAGGCTCTCCTCTTCCCATGGAGGGCCTCAGGCTGAGCGCAAGCCCACATTGCGGAGATCCCCAAAAGGAATGGTGGGTCTCCCAACAGGATGGAAGGAAGGTTTGAGGCCGCCAGGCGGCCATGATGACTTCCCTGGCAGGTGAAGGGGCGGAGACGACGCTGACGGAGTTCCCGAGATGTTTTTGGTCCCGCAGAGGGGAACAGCCAGGAGGACTCCGTCGGTGCTATAATTGCCGGCGACCGGGCCACGCGAGGCGCCATTGTCCCCGGGGAGACAGGAAGTACACCGCCCTCCAAGGTTCGCCGAGGACAGGGACAACGATTCAAGGCCGGATGACGCGGCCCTCCTGGAGGAGGACGCCCCTTCGGGCCGGACGCCCGCCCCAGAAGTCGCCACTAAGGGGGAACTGTGGAAGACTGCCGGCTTCCGAGGCCGGGTCCGCACCCCAGGCCGACAGGAGGAGCTCTCCAGACAGCGGATCGTGCCCCGAGGTCCAGCAGGGCCTTATGGACTCTGTGGTGTTTATACACAGCCCTGCTGGATACCTTGGGCGCCACCAGGAGTCGCTGTGGGGACTTATGGGCTCTGTTGTGCCTTATGACCCGGGAGTACGCCACGGTCACGTGACAGGAAGGTATGGCGTGCTCCGGGTTGAAGTAATAGACTGATTGCCCTGACCCGAAGGAATAAGGAACTGTGGACTGCTGGGACAGGAACACCTCCGGTCAGGGGCTATAAAGGACGCTGCCTCAGTCCAGACACTGAGCTGTGCTGGGTGGGAGAGGAGCAAAGTGTCTGGGCGAGGAGGAGAGGTTATTGTGTTTATTAGAGTGTGTTTATTTGTAGGTAATGAGTAGTGTGGAAGGTGCTTGGTGCACTGAAAGAAAATAAAAGAGTCTTGGACTGTTACCTGGTCTCGAGTCGTACCTGAGGGTTTGAGGGTGCACTACTGCCCCTACTGCCACAATATATATATATATATATATATATATATATATATATATATATATATATATATATATATACTGAGCATTTTTAAGCTAAACTTAAAGATTTTTTGGGCAGGGATGTCATGCAATCTGTCATCTCTGTGAATAGGCTTATCCTATCTATATAATGTAATCTATATATAATATATAATCATGGGAAGTCCATGATTATCTTGGATATGAATGATACTGTCCCTGTGTTTGCACTGATAAAGTATCAGTGGTATGAAACTTTGCATTTTGATAAAGATTTGTTGGCATATGAAGTGGCAGTGTCCATTCTTGCCTAGGCAACAGAACTAGTACTTGAGCCTCTTCATTACAACTCATGTTATTTTTTTAATTAGTTTTAAAGAAAGTATGCTTGTGCCGATAAAATGTAATCTTTGTGACATTATTGCACATGTTAGCCCTGGGGATATAAATGCATCATAAGTTGTGGCTGAGTTCATAAATTCTCTCTTCCATATATGCAGTTGCTTAATTGTTGGATGTTAGACGCACATTAACTTGTTGTACTGCCCTAAGGTGGCTAGAGAAAAAAATACTTTTCAAGATTCAAGATTCATTTCATCCATATACAGTAGTACAGCATACAGTTCCTCCAGGACCATGGTGCTACATAGAACACAGGACAATGAAGAATCCATGACAAATAACATAAAGACACATAATATATAACAAGGTGCATGTCAATCAAATGTGCAAACATGTGCAACATTGCAGAGCAGAACACATATATCAGATATCAGATCGGTCCATGAGTGTTCAGGAGTCTGACTGCTTGGGGGAATAAACTGTTACACATTCTGGTGGTAAGAGCCCGAATGCTTTGGTACCTTTTTCCCAATGGTAGAAGTGTAAACAGTGAGTGTGAAGGGTGTGTTGGGAGTATGCATCAGGAGTGGGCAGGAGGAGGAGGAGTACAGGAAGCTAATCAAAGCCTTTGTTAAATGATGCGACTCAAACCACTTACACCTGAACACCAACAACAACACAACAACATTTATTTATATAGCACATTTTCATACAAACAGTAGCTCAAAGTGCTTTACATATTAAAGAATAGAAAATTGAAAGACACAATTATAAAACAAAATAAATCAACATTAACATCGAAAACGAGTAAGGTCCAATGGCCAGGGGGAACAGAAAAAACAAAAAAACTCCAGACGGCTGGAGAAAAAATAAAATCTGTAGGGATTCCAGACCATGAGACCGCCCACAAGACCAAGGAACTGGTGATGGATTTTAAGAGGCGTCATCAGAGGTGACTGTGCAGACTGTACAGACCTATAAATACCTGGGAGTGCAGCTGGATGACAAATTGGACTGGACTGCCAATAATGATGTTCTGTGTAAGAAAGGTCAGAGCTGACTATACTTCCTTAGAAGGCTGGCGTCCTTCAACAATAGCAAAAAGATGCTGCAGATGTTCTACCAGACGGTTGTGGCAAGTGCCCTCTTTTACGCGGTGGTGTGCTGGGGAGGCAGCATAAAGAAGACGGATGTCTCACGCCTGGACAAACTTATTAGGAAGGCAGGCTCTATTGTAGGAATGAAGCTGGACAGTTTAACATCTGTAGCAGAGCGACGGGCGCTAAGCAAACTTCTGTCAATCATGGAGAATTCACAGCATCCACTGAACAGTGTCATCTCCAGGCAGAGGAGTAGCTTCAGTGACAGACTTTTGTCACTGTCCTGCTCCACTGACAGACTGAGGAGATCGTTCTCCGCCACACTATGCGACTCTTCAATTCCACCACGGGGGAGTAAATGCTAACATTACTCAAAGTTATTGTCTGCTTTTACATGGATTTTTATTACTCTTTAATATTGTTTTTTGTATCGGTATACTGCAGCTGGATTATGTGAATTTCCCCTTGGGATGAATAAAGTATCTATCTATCTATCTATCTATCTATCTATCTATCTATCTATCTATCTATCTTCATAATGCTAGTGATTTTGCGGATGCAGCGTGTGGTGTAAATGTCCATGATGGAAGGAAGAGAGACACAGATGATCTTCTCAGCTGTCTTCACTATCTGTTGTAGGGCTTTACGATCCCGACCATGCAATTTCCAAACCAGACGGTGATGCAGTTGCTCAGGATGCTCTCTATGGTTCCTCTGTAGAAAGTTGTTAGAATAGCTGGTGGAAGATGGGCTTTTCTCAGCCTATGTAGGAAGTAGAGCCGCTGCTGGGCTTTCTTGGCTAAAGAGCTGGTGTTGTAGGACCAGGTGAGTTTCTCTGCCAGGTGGACACCCAGGAATTTGATGCTGTTGATGACCTCCACAGCTGAGCCATCAATGTTCAGTGGCAGATGATTCCTTAATTTATCTCGGTAAACTCTGCAGTAAAATGGTAATACAGTATAAGCAGATCATGACTTCAATTTTGTAGACATGTCCCATTTCAACATGCTTACAAAAGCTAATTACAATGCTTGTTACAACCCCACTGCATGCGTGAGGCCATCTTAGTTCTCTGGTTAACTTGTGGATTGAGCATAAGCATAAGCAGAATCCTACAGACTTTCACTGTTTTGTTACTAATATAGCAAATACAGTATGTATGTTTTCCGTGTTTCATTAATGATGTATGTCAGTCTGCACATTGGAATATTTTATGATATCTCTTGCTTTTCCACTGACTACATTTCTGAAAAAGCTGGGATCACCTAAGTTTGAGCAGTGAAAATCTGTCTCTTCATTCCTTGTAGGCAAAGGATGTTGAGCCATTTCCATTCAATAAAAATGTTTATGTTGCTTTTTAAAATAAGTCTTGTGTGTCATGGGTGGAAAAACTTTCCTCTATATTCAAAGAAGTTATTCATGGAGACAAGATGAAAATGCAGAGCAGGTATGCACAAATGTCTCAGTCCATGGAGTGAGAACTCCGTAAATTCAGTTCATCTGCCTTTATGCTTTTCTGTTACATGACCTCATCTAATACATCATGTCTTCTAACTCTTAATATGCATAATATGCAAAGCTTCATCCAATCAACAAGTGCCACCAGTGTTTTCTGATACATTTTCTGTGCTTATGGTTAGTGTACAGTATAGATACATACACCATTTAATCTATGTTTAATGCTTTCTACATGATGGTGCATTTATGTTAGTTTACTTAGAGATGGCTAAATCTGTTTTTAAAGAAATGTAAAGAGTATGGCATAGCTGTAAATCTGCCTAGAGCAGGTCAGGCACTAAAACTGAATAATCGTACAAGGAGAACTTCTGCCAAGCATTAGGTACTTTCTTAAATACCTAAATAACAAAAAAGATTCCAACAAAATTATTTGTATAAATATTTGCTTCAATGCATTTCAGCCACAATTTGTCAAGTAAGAATCCTGTGTAAAGGGATTAACTTAATGTCACAAATCTACTCCTCTGTCTCTGCCAGCTGTCGGCTTAAAGGAATCAAATGTTCAAACAACTCCTGAATGTGCACTGTGCAAATCCAAAGAGTAAAAAGAGCAAGTGAGTTACACACAAATAGATAAAGCACCAATGGTTGTGTCCTTTTACAAGCCATTGCTGATTGCATGTAGAAGAACTGCTCTAACCTCAATTTTTAGAGTAGCTTATTAGGCAATTACTATTCTGCCTCCAGTGGAGAAGTACAACAGTGTTAAATATGTAATTTATCAAAATTAATAAATTATTTGGTGTATTATATTTGTGATTCACTTCATTTATGCATATTAAATTCTATACAGGCTAAGTTAATATTTCTCATTCTGTGAAGTAGACACATTAACCCAAGAACAGCAGTAATTTGTAACTTAAAGTAAAAGAAACAGGAATTATAAAAAATATTTTTAAACATGGTACAGCATAGGTATTAAATATAAATAATATTCATTGTGTATTTTTATATAAAAAACATTTAATAAACATACCATGCTTAATTCAGATCAGTTGAAATTCTAATCCTTTATGTATACTGTAAATATTTTTTACACAGAAGTACTTAAAACTGTGATTATAGGTTTACTAGCTGTGGTACCTGTCTCAGACGGGTTAAAATCTAAATAATCAAGGTATACCTCAGCATTAATGTTTGTGGTGCACCATTTATTGGACTGTATTCTGTAGAAAATAAACAAACGTGACAATAATGACCCTATCCACCTTAATAAAATGATAGCTGTCTGTCTGTATGCCTATCCAGTTGCTGTGTCTCCCTCATTCCAACAGATGGTGCATCACAAACATTTATAGTAAAAAAATGCATTACAACAAATGTTTGTGATGCGCCATTAATGTCAATGGCAAATGCAATACATTTTATTATTAAAAATGTTTGTGACACACCATCTTTTGGAATGATACAGACATAGCAACTGGATAGACTCACAAACAGACACACAGACACCTATCATTTTATTAAGATGGATAGGGTCATTATTGTCATGTGTACAGAGTACAGTGGAGTTGTTACTTGCATATACTATTAAACCTGCAACATGTCACCACTGTCCGTCTCCATGATTATTGAGTATGATAATCATAAATCTGAACTTCTGTCTTCATTGCATAAAAATTGCAGAACACACTATTCATATGTTTGTTGTATCAAATTAGAAATAGTGATTTATGATATACAGAATGTATATATTGTTATATTTCTTGAGCTTCTGTAAAAAGCAGAATTTCCCACTAAGGACAAATAAAGTTCTATCTATCTATCTATCATACTGTAGATTAAGATTACAGTGGATTAAGATTGTACTCAGACCCCTTCATCTGGGGATGGAAGAGGTGAGGATCTAGAGTGAGGATAAAAGTATGATGGAAAGGATTTAACCCTGGGCTAAATTCATATGATGAGAAATGTTCTATTGCTTTCATATAAGTATTTTATACTGTAACATCTCATAGCAATATACAGCAAGATCAGGTGTTGTGATATTTTGGGTTCTGCAGAGAAACGGCTAACACCCCTTATTTCAGATGCTATTTTAAATGCAGGAGGGGGACTGGAGATTTTTGTGAATGAGCTATGGTGAATAAGGGAGTACAATACAATTAAAACTAAATGAGTGATCTAGACATTGGAATACAAACTGAATTATCCATTTTACTACCCAGGAAAGTGTGTTACATTATTCTAGCTGACTCCATAACAGAAATGTTTAATTCTGTACCTGTATCTTAGTGGTAAATAATTTGGAATGCTGGTGACTTCAAACAGGGAATCAAGTTTCTATCCAAACATTAATGACTTTAAAAAAAAACGGTGGCACAATCTGAGCAGGTCTGACCACATCTTTCTGCCACCCACAAGCCTGTTATTGATGCCAACAGCGCTCTGTTTTCCAACCAGTTTTTGTTGTTCTTTTTTTTTTTTGTTTCTTTTTTGAGCTTCTGTAAATTTTAATTTCTGCTTGGTGACAAAAAAAGTACCTATCAATGGAAACATGCAATTGTTATCTATCTATTGTATACTGCCTTTCATATCTATCTATCTGTCTGTCTATCTATCTATTATCACACACAAGATAAATATTAATGCCTCTCTTCTCTCACCAGAACAACTGAAGAAAAATAATGGAATACTTCACTCACCACCTGCATTTTCAGAGCCACAAAATGGCGTTCTACAGAAGACATCACTTCCACTTCCGGCTCGTTCTGATTATGTCACTTTCCGGTCCCTGACTGATGACATCACTTCCAGCTCATTCTGATGATGACACCCTCTGGTCCCCATATGGTGACGTCACATCCACCTTTCCTGCTGTGACGTCATTCCCTCTCATGCTTCTTTCCGGTCGCCATTTTGTGTTTAAAAACCACCAACTTACTGCTATGGATTGTCAAATGTCTTTGATTTTTGATCAGTTTTTCTGTGATTTTCTTACAAATCCACTGGACATTATACAGGAAAATTCCCCCTTTTTCAGTCTGCAAGTCTCTTTATTCTACCACACTCTTTTTATTATATAGTGCCTTTCATACCTATCTATCTATCTATCTATCATACTGTACTTGTACAGTGGATTAAGATTGTACTCAGACCCTTCACTTTATGCACATTTATTGTGTTGTACGTTTCATTTTAAACGGATACATTTTCCATTTTTGTCCATTAATCTACACTCAATAACAACATAACAAAGTGTAAACATGTATTCAGAAAGGTTTGCAAATTCATTAAAAAGTAAAAACTGAAATTTATCATTCATATAAAAGTGTTCAAACCCTTAATTCAGTACTTTGTAGAAGCTGCTTTGGCAGTAATTCAAGCTTCAGGTCTTCTTGGGGTAAGTCTTTGCAACCTTTGCAAACCTTCTTTTGGCCAGTTCTTTCCATTCTTTTTGGCAGATTGTCAAATTTTTTCTCAAAGATTAAAAAGGAAGCATCTGTAAACTGCCGTTTTCAGTACTCTCCACAAATGTTCTATGGGGCTTAAGTATGGGCTTTGGCTTGGCCACTCAAGAGCAGTTAAAGATTTGTCCCCAAGCCACTCCAGCATTGTCTTGGATGTAAGCTTTTAGTCACTGTCATTCTGAAAGGTGAATCGTTGCCCCAGGCTGAAGTTGCATGTACTCTGGAGCAGGTTTTCTTCAAGGACCTCTCTGTATTTGGTTGCATTCATCCTTTCCTCAATTCTGACCAGACCTCTTGTCCCTGCTGCTAACAGACACCTCAATAGATGCTACCACCACCACGCTTCACTGTATAAATGGTATAAGGCTGGTGATGAGTTGAATCTGGCCCTTGACAAACACATTGTTTGGGATTCTACCCAAAGAGTCTATTTTTTGTCCCATCAGACCAGAGAATCTTATTCCTCAAATTTTCATAATTCTTTAAATGTCATTTGGCAGACTCAAAGTGGGAGTTTTTTTTCTCCTCCTTGAACCGTCACCTTATCGTGGTGGAGGGGTTTGCGTGTCCCAATGATCCTAGGAGCTATGTTGTCCGGAGCTTTATGCCCCTGGTAGGGCCACCCAAGGCAAACTGGTCCTAGGTGAGGGATGAGACAAAGAGCGTTCAATAAACCTCCAATGAAAATAAAAACTGTGGACAACGTTTTCCCTTGCCCGGACGCGGGTCACCGGGGCCCCCCTCTGGAGCCAGGCCTGGAGGTGGGGCTCGATGGCGAGCGCCTGGTGGCCGGGCCTGCACCCATGGGGCTCGGCCGGGCACAGCCCAAGAGGTAACGTGGGTCCTCCTCCCCATGGGCTCACCACCTATGGGAGGGGCCAAGGAGGTTGGGTGCAATGTGAGTTGGGTGGTGGCGGCGGGACCTTGGCGGTCTGATCCTCGGCTACAGAAACTGGCTCTTGGGACGTGGAATGTCACCTCTCTGAAGGGGAAGGAGCCTGAGCTAGTGTGCGAGGTCGAGAGGTTCCGGCTAGATATAGTCGGACTCACCTCGACGCACAGCTTGGACTCTGGAACCAATCTCCTTGAGAGGGGCTGGACTCTCTACCACTCTGGAGTTGCCCCGGTGAGAGGCGCCGAGCAGGTGTGGGCATACTTATTGCCCCCGGCACGGAGCCTGTGCATTGGGGTTTACCCCGGTGGACGAGAGGGTGGCCTCCCTCCGCCTTCGGTGGGGAAGGGTCCTGACTGTTGTTTGTGCGTATGCCAACAGCAGTTTGGAGTATCCACCCTTTTGGAGTCTCTGGAGGGTTGCTAGAGGGCATACCTTCTGGGGATTCCCTCGTTTTGCTGGGAGACTTCAATGCTCACGTGGGCAATGACAGTGAGACCTGGAAGGGCGTGATTGGGAGGAATGGCCCCCCCGATCTGAACCCGAGCGGTGTTTTGTTATTGGACTTCTGTGCTGTCACGGATTGTCCATAACGAACACCATGTTCAAGCATAAGGGTGTTCATATGTGCACTTGGCACCAGGACACCCTAGGCCTCAGGTCGATGATCGACTTTGTGGTCGTGTGTCGGACTTGCGCCATATGTCTTGGACACTCGGGTGAAGAGAGGGCGGAGCTGTCAACTGATCACCACCTGGTGGTGAGTTGGCTTCGATGGTGGGGGAAGATGCCGGTCAGACCTGGTAGGCCCAAACGTGTTGTGAGGGTCTGCTGGGAACGGCTGGCAGAGTCCCTGTCAGAAGTAGCTTCAACTCCCACCTCCGCAGAACTTCAACCACGCCCCGAGGGAGGTGGGGGACATTGAGTCCAAAGGGGCCATGTTCCGTGCCTCTATTGTTGAGGCGGCTGACCGGAGCTGTGGCCGCAAGGTGGTCGGTGCCTGTCGTGGCGGGAATCCCCAACCCGCTGGTGGACACCGCGTGAGGGATGCCGTCAAGCTGAAGAAGGAGTCCTATAGGACTTTTTGTCCTGTGGGTCTCTGGAGGCAGCTGATAGGTACCGCAGGCCAAGCGAACGCGGCTTCGGTTGTTGCTGAGGCAAAACTCGGGCATGGGAGGAGTTTGAGAGGCCATGGAGAACACTTCGGACGGCTTCGAGGAGATTCTGGTCCACCGTCCGGCGTCTCAGGAGGGGGAAGCAGTGCAGTGTCAACACCGTATATGGTGGGGATGGTGCGCTGCTGACCTCGACTCGGGACGCTAGGGTCGGTGGGAGGAGTACTTCAAGACCTCCTCAATCCCACTAACATGCCTTCCACGAGGAAGCAGAGCCTGGGGACTCTGAGGTGGGCTCTCCCATCTCTGGGACTGAAGTCACCGAGGTGGTCAAAAACTCCTTGGTGGCAGGGCCCCGGGGTGGATGAGATACCGAGTTCCTTAAGGCTCTGGATGTTGTAGGACTGTCTTGGTTGACACGCCTCTGCAACATCGCATGGACATCGGGACAGTGCCTCTGGATTGGCAGACCGGGGTGGTGGTCCCCCTCTTTAAAAAGGGGGACCGGAGGGTGTGTTCCAACTATAGAGGGATCACACTCTTCAGCCTGCCTGGAAAAGTCTATTCGGGGGTTCATAACTTTTATGGACAGAATTTCTAGGCGCAGCCAGGGTGTTGAAGGGGTCCGGTTTGGTGGACTCAGGATTGGGTCACTGCTTTTTGCAGATGATGTTGTCCTGTTTGCTTCATCAGGCCGTGATCTTCAGCTCTCTCTGGATCGGTTCGCAGCTGAGTGTGAAGCGGCTGGGATGAGAATCAGCACCTCCAAATCCGAGAGCATGGTCCTCAGCCGGAAAAGGGTGGAGTGCCCTCTCAGGGTTGGGGGAGAGATCCTGCCCCAAGTGGAGGAGTTCAAGTATCTCGGGGTCTTGTTCACGAGTGAGGGAAGAATGGAGCGTGAGATCGACAGGCGGATCGGTGCGGCATCCGCAGTGATGCGGGCTCTGCATCGGTCTGTCGTGGTGAAAAGGAGCTGAGCCGTAAGGCAAAGCTCTCAATTTACCAGTCGATCTACGCTCCTACCCTCACCTATGGTCATGAGCTATGGGTAGTGACCGAAAGAACGAGATCGCGAATACAAGCGGCTGAAATGAGTTTCCTCCGCAGGGTGTCTGGGCTTTCCCTTAAAGATAGGGTGAGAAGCTCAGTCATCCGGGAGGGGCTCAGAGTAGAGCCGCTGCTCCTCCGCATCGAGAGGAGTCAGATGAGGTGGCTCGGGCATCTGATCAGGATGCCTCCTGGACGCCTCCCTGGTGAGGTGTTCCGGGCACGTCCAACCGGGAGGAGGCCCGGGGAAGACCCAGGACACGCTGGAGGGACTATGTCTCCCGGCTGGCCTGGGAACGCCTTTGGGATTCTCCGGAAGAGCTGGAAGAAGTGGCCGGGGAGAGGGAAGTCTGGGCCTCTCTGCTTAAGCTGCTGCCCCCACGACCCGACCTCGGATAAGCGGAAGAGAATGGATGGATGGATGGATGGAAAGTGGGAGTTTGTAACTCTACCATAAACATGCTTCTGACAGATTCTCCCATCTCAGCAGAGGACTTCTGACGCTCTGTTAGAATGATCAGTGCATTCTTGTTCACCTCTCTGACAAAGACCCTCCTTGCCTGGCTACTAAGTTTGGCCAAATGAGCCACGCTAGGAAGAGTTTGCTCATTACAGACTTCTTCCATTACACAATTATTGAAGCCACTGCCCTTCTGGGAACCCTCAAAGCTGTAGAAATGGTTGTATCCCCTTGCTCACATCTGTGTCTCACCACAGTTTAATCATGGAGGTGTACAGAGAAAGATCCCTAGACTTAATTGCTTGGTGTTTGTCCTGACATGCAGTGTGATTTATGGACATCATATACATGTGTGCCTTTCTAAATGATATCTAGTCAATTCAATTTGCCACAGGCTGACACCAATCGAGTATTAGAAACATCTTAAGGAAAACTACAGCAAACATCATGTTCGGGAGCACAACTTTGAGTGCACCAGGAAGGGGCCTGAGTAGTATATGAATAAGTGATTTCAGTTTTTGATTTTGAATAAATTTGCAAACCTTTCTGAGAACATGTTTTCACTTATTATGGGTTGTTAAGTGTAGACAAAAATGTCAATTTTATTCATTTAAAATTAAATCTACAACAATAAAACTGCGCAGAAAGTAAACGGGTTGGAATACTGTATATTATGTATTTATATATAAGTACATTTAAATATTTGCTCGCCTAAACAGTTTCTTTATGAATGACATTTTGTATTAAAACAGCTCATACAAGATGAGCAAGTACAGTTTAAAATGATACTTAATTAGCTGCTCATTGTTATTCTCACCAGTGTCTGTTCATTTTAAATTACAGCTTAATAACTTGCGCACGTACGTTTACAAAGAAAAAGAGCAGAATCTCAATAAGTAGGTTGTAAATTCCCAACAGCATCTGCTCATTTTGAATGTATTGTTTAAAACAAATACACCAGCACACAGAAACATTAAAGAGAAAGCAGAATCTCATCAAGGAGTTTGAAGAAAATTAATATGGTATAACAAATAGATGGCAGTGATACCACACATAGTTTTAATCATCTTCAAAATTAGTTATACTCATTTTTATAATTATTAATATTTCTAGTAAATGTTTGCAAAGACAAAGAATTGAAATAAACTCAATTAATGGCAAGACAAAGAACCAAAAAGTGGCCTTTAGGGGCAGGAGTAGAAACTGTAATAGGCCTGTCTATTGTTATCCAGGGTACTGAAGAAGACATTCATTTATTCAATATTTATAACATGCCATTCCCTATCATTAATTTCATTAGCCATTCTTGTCCTATTTGAGTGTAAACATGGGTGTTTGCGTGAGTGAGCCCTTTGATGGACTGTTTTTTTATGCTGCCAGGACCGGGTTTACCAGATTTGACAGACAATTTACAGTCCAATCACAGTCAAAATCTCACGAAATCTTACTAATGTAAGTCCACCCCAATATTGGTTAATCCATATGAAGCACACCAAAATGCCATGTAAACCCTTCCCCAAATGGCAAACTAATGTCACTCCTCTGATTGGCCAGTTGGTACTTAATTTGCACTAGTAGACGTAGCCCACTGTGTGTTTCCTTTCTTTTTCTTTCAGGAGAAACACCACTACAAAGTTAATGAAGGGTTGGCTCAGTGTACATCTGCAAAGGTAAGAAGTTAAACAAGAAGGCAAAAGACACAACGTGAGGGCTGTGTAGCCTTCATCAGGTGTGTGTTTGGGACCTTCTCTCCTTTTCAGCATAGTTATAACCTTTCAAGTTTTTTTCCTTAGCAGAAATGCCACAAAACCCAAGTGTGGAGATCAGCCAAGCTACAGACAGACACAGACTCACAGTGTCCCAAAACACACACATTTATTTTGATCCATTCTCTTCTACAGCACACCCACAGTGCACAAATCCCAACAATGCTCACCGTCCTTTCTTCTTCTCTATCTTGTTGCTCTTTACCTGCCATCTTCACTCCTCTCTGCTCTGTCCTCTACCTCCCGACTTTGGCTCCCTGAATGCAGTGAAGCAGCCCCTTTTATATTGTACCCAGATGTGCTCCAGGTGCTTGTCAATGGTCTTCCTGCAACACTTCCTGGTGTGGCGGAAGCACTGCAGTCCAGGGGTCTGGAATTGTCCAGGCACCCCCTGGCGGTGGCCACGGGCCCCAACAGGGTTGAGATTCCAAGCTCCAATTCTGTGGCCCCGATGCAAACCAGGGGGTCTGCCCTCTTGAGTCCTGGGGAAGATAATGCCCCTTTCCCAGTCCTTCCCTTCTCCAGTTGTCCCGGTGGGGTAAGGTCCCTGGTCGTCTGCCACACAAGAGACACAATTACAAAAATCTCAAAATACACAGGAAACACCTTTTTTTAATAAACTATGCTTCCAAAAGCAGATATGTATTTATTAGTGTGTTTTATTATAGTGGTAATGTGTTACACGTTGCTTAACACAAGTATGTGTGCAGGTGAGAATACCAGACAAGTGGAGGAATGGTGTGATTGTACCCATTAATAAGAAGAAGAGTGATGTTCAGGAAACTACAAAGGCATAAAGCTGATGTCACATACGAGGTGCGATCCAAAAGTTCCCAGAATGCATTTATTCTGCAGCCAGAAGGGTTTGGTTATATCAATCGCCACTTGATAGTAGTTCAAGCTGTTCTTGAGAGCTGTTATCACGTCAGCGCAGTTGTTTTTCAAGTCGCAGTTGTCGTTTAAACTGCGGCTGTGTCTGTGAAGGGTTGTTCATGAAAATGAGTGATTTGAAATCATCACGACAATGCACCAGCTCACACATCTGTGATTGTGCGAGAATTTTTGGCTTCTACAAAGCTTACTGCCATTCCCCACCCTCCGCACTCCCCTGATTTAGCGCCGTCTGATTTTTTTTTTATTTCCTAAGATGAAGATGAGGCTCAAGGGACGAAGATTTGAGACGGTGGAGGAGATCCAAGTGGTAACAACCGACGTTTTGAACACACTGACATAAAACGACTTCCAGAGGTGCATTCGGAAGGTTGAAATCTTGCTGGGATTGGTGTATCAACTCAGCGGGTGACTATTTTGAAGGAACTGTTCACCCTTAATTGTTATTTGGTGTGTATGCTTTTAAATAAATGCATTCCGGGAACTTTTGGATCGCACCTCGTACAATGAAAATTTGAGAAAGGGTTATACAGAAAAGGTTTAGGGAAGAGACCACCATAGGTGAGGAGCAGATGGTTTCATGCCAGGGAGAGGAACAACTGAGTCTTAGTCTTTGCATTAAGATAGCTCATACAAAAGCATTGAGAAAACCAGAAAAGTTTGCATATGATGTTTATTGATGTGAAGGAGGCTTATGATAGAGTGCCATGTCAAGAGATCTGGAGGTGCATAAGAGAGAAAGGAGGACCAGAGAAATATGTGAGGATTGTCCAGGATATGTATGAGAAAATGAGGACTTGGTTTTAAGGCAGTGTTGGGGTAACAGACATGACCCCAGTTAGAGTAGGTCTGTACCAGGGATCTTCTTTATTCCTTACCTCTTTGATCTGGTTATAGATGTGTTGAGTCATGGGATAAAAGACCAGTCCCCCTGTTGCAGGTTCGTTGTTGATGTGTTGTGTATTACTAGGAAAGAGGAAGTGGAGAGGAAGATGGAAGAATGGAGGAATGCTTTAAAAGATTGAGATTTGAAGATACATAGGAAGAAGATAGAATACTGTATATTGGGTTTAATGATGATCAGGATTCAGAAGTTAACCTGCAGGAACAGCTTTTAAAACAATTGGATATATTTAAATATCTAGGATCAGTGCTGGCCCAAGATGGAGAATTAGATTCAGAGATAACCCATAGTGTGCATTGGAAGATGGTTTCAGGAATATTGTGCAATCAAGGAATTAAGGAGAAGGTTAAAGGTCAGGTTTTTAATACAGTAGTAAGACCAGCAATGATGTGTGGAGCTGAGACTTGAGCAGTAAAATGGAATGCAGGAGAAGAAATTAGATGTGGCAGAAATGAGAATGTTGAGATGGCTGTGTGGAGTTACAAAATAGGGCAAAATAAGTAATGAGACAATCAGAGATAAAACAAAAGTGCTAGAAATATCTAAGAAAGCATGGGAAAGTAGGTTGAAGTGGTATGGTAATATAATGAGGAGAGACAATGAATATGTGAGCAAAAAAGTGATGGGAATGGAAGTGGAGGTGGATGTGTAAACTAAAAGAAGTCCTGAAGGAAAAGGTTGTGACTGGGGAGGAGATGCAGGACTGAGCTGTGTGGAGGAGGTTCAAAAGGCACATGGGAAAGGATGAAGAGGAACAACAATAACATTTACAGTATTTAGCACATTTTCAAATAAATAATGTAGCTGAAAGTGCTTTGTAAGATGTCAGAAAAAGAAGAAGTAGCAGAAGAAGATGACTACCTTTGTATTCGTGTTTTATAATGCCCATTTCTGCTTTTCTTTCTTAGACAGACTGTTTTATCAGCTGTAAATGGCTGATCCCTACTGCAACAGCCAATTTTGTCAATAATGTGATAATAGTAGCTGAGGCTGCAACGTTGTTGGTCAAACAAACTGTAACTATCTGTAAAATTGAAAGGTTTTAATCTAAAATTAAGGGAGTTGTGTAACAGTGTATTACTGTCATGGGCTGGTAAGAATATGAGCTGGTCTCATAGGCTGTAGGGCATGAAAGTGCAAAGAGACATGTTTCACAACAAATCACTCAAAATGAAGAGTCACAGACAAGCCACTTTTTCCATGTATGATGGAGTTAAAAGTAAACCAATCTGACAACTTTGGCCGAACCAATTGTTTTCTTCCCTGATCTTGAGTTGGATGAAATTGATAAATGATTATTTTGTGGCTATATAGGTACCAAAATATAACAATACTAAAAGCAGTTATAAGCAAACTCATATTTGGTGGCAGTAAAGTCCATTGTATATGTATGTGTCAAATAGAGATAATTAGTTTATTTGTCATTTCAAACTTCATATTAGGGCTTGCGCTGGATCCATACAACCATGTATTTTATAAAGAATGTTTAGGGCACAGATTACTCCTTGTCTGATTATCAGTTCCTATTTATAACTTTTAGAGCCAAACCAAGAGCACCATCATCTTAAGATTTTTCCCTGAAAGAGAATAAGTTTTGAAAATACATTTAAGCATCTAGAAAACATGTGCACTTCCTAACACCATTCACCACCATCAGGACAAGCTGCCACACTACACAGTCAAGACAAGTATTAATAATTTATAATCCACTTTGTGTGGAAATAACATATGTTGAAGTGCTTTTCTCTACTCTAAAAAGATTTTCAATCTGGTGGGAAGTCGAATGTCTGATGTGCTGTGTACTTGCCTAACACAGCCTTAAAATAATTATATGTCTGTAACAAGAAGCAGCCTACAGCCAAGGAAAGAAAAGCAAGCTACTGTTGGAAAAGAAATGTGTTTGACTGCAGGGGATAAAAGCACCAAATCGTGTTGAAAGGCAACAGGAAGAAATCTAATCATTTGTGAACAAATCAATAGTGTAACAAAATTCTATTTTTGTCAGAGAATGAAGACTATAAATGAATGCCAAGACATCTTTGATAGGTCAAAACTAAGTTGTTTGTACAACAGTCAAGAGATTTAACAGATTGTAGAATTACACAAATGGCCAGTGTTTGTATTTACACTATTTAACATATACATCAGAAGAAGGAGGTCATGTTTTACTAGCATGCTGCAATTTTGTGAGGAAGCAACAAAAGGATATGATTTGTTGAGCATATATTATTTATCTTAACTTTCATGAAGCATTTGATAGGGTGCCACATCAAAGGTTGGGCATCAAACTAAAATACCCTATCAGAATTGTGTGATTTTAAGAGTGGTGTCCCACAGGGGTCAGTGCTAGGGCTATTTTTAATATATATATAAATGATTTGCAAAAGAATATACAACAAGCTGGACAGTTTGCAGATGATGCCAAGATAGGTAGATTGGCAGATAATATTGAATCTGTTGAATCATTACAAAGGATCTTAGGCAGCATACAGAATTGGGCAGATTTGTGGCAGATGAAATTTAATGTAAGTAAATGTAAAGTCTCATACATAGGAAGTAAGAATGTTAGGTTTGAATACACAATGGGGCATCTGAAAATCAAAAGCATGTCTTATAAGAAGGATTTAACCCCTTGTAGACGATTGTCACAAAATCGCTTCAAACCACTTCCAGCCTGAATGCAGCCGAGGTGGCATATGTATCCCATCAACATACCAAGGATCGCATTGGAAGCACTGGCCACGCCATCTAGCAGTTGTAGTGGAAACTACATCTGCCTGATGGAAGCAAAGTGTTGGCGTGGTCATGCACATGGATTCTGGCTACTAATTTCAAGAAATTGTCCAAATTTGAGGTAAGTTGTGCTAAAATAAAATATGTATCAGCTTATTGTTTGCTTGTCTGCTATATTCAAATTAACATTCTCCACTTAATTTCAACAGAGTGTAATTGCAGACTGCAGTACCTATGAGGTCAGTCATGCAATGCCCCAATGTCACAAAACACCCTCAACGTTCATCATGTAACACCCATCACATTAGACTATGATTAACATTAGGGTCCCATTACACTATGGTTAAGATTAGGGTTGTAGGAGGATTATCTGACTCAAAGGGCTTTTTGTAACTGACGTTGTGGGCATTACCTGACCTATGTCATAGGTATTTGCAGGCTGCAGCTAAACCTTTCTCCATAATTTAGCATCTGCTTGACAGCAAAAAAACTAATTTCTTTTTTTATATAATTTTGAATACATTTAGGCCACTAGGTGTTAAGAGTTGTAGTGGACCCATCACTGTCAACTGCCAGACAGTGTTGAGAAGCCATTAAGAAGGCTAACAGAATGTTACGCTATATAGCACACTGATGTGTGGAGTACAAGTCACAGGAGGTTCTGCTCAAGTCTTTATAACACACTGGTGATGCCTCATCTGGAGTACTGTGTGTAGTTTTGTTCTCCAGGCTACAAAAAGGACATAGCAGCACTAGAAAAGGTCCAGAGAAGAGTGACTAGGCTGATTGGATAAGTGGATAAGAACGGTGAGCTTTCTTGGGATGAATGACGTGTTCTCGTCTAGATTGTTCTAAAGTTCTATAATCTCAAACTTGAATGTATACCTATAAAAAGGACCTGGAGGTCATAGTGGACTCATCACTATCTACATCAAGACAGTGGACAGAAACGATCAAGAAAGCTATTAGGATGTTACAGGAGATTATATATCACAATGTGTGTTCAAGTCTAGGGAAGTTATGCTTAAGTTATATCATGCACTAGTGATGCCTCACCTGGAGTATTGTGTTCAGTTTTGGTCTCCATATTATAAAAAAACTCATCGAATGAGAAAGCTGCATGTGCCACACCATCCCAGGTCGGAAGATATGGTTGTGTGTGTGGAAGCTGCTCAGAGAAGTCGCAAAGTGTTTGTGTAGTTGGCGCAATGTTAGCGCTGCTGCTTCGCAGTAAGGAGATCATTAGTTCTCATCCCAAGTCCTACCTGCATGGAAAGCGCTTTGAGTAGTGAGAAAAGCACTATATAAGTACAAGGTGACTCAAAATTATGTTAACATTTGAAAGGAGGAAACAATTTATTCACAAAACATACTTCATATATACAAGATGATTTACAGAAATGTCTCAACCTGTTCGCCAGCAAATTCAACACATGTACCATATGGGGCACAAAAATTGTAGATAAGTATATATAAAGCAGTATCATTAGTGTTAATAGAATTTTTTTTCATGCACAGGAACATAGATCTGTAAAATATATTTGCATGTAATGTGTTGGATTGTAATATATTAGGGAGTATCAGAACTCATTTGTGTGATACTAAATGATTGTTTTTGTCAAAATTGTTGTTTTATTTTCTTTCAGCCTGGGCTCAGGAAGCATTTTCTTTTGGACAGGCTGTTTGTTACTCTTCTCCCAGCCTCTTCTGGTAAATGTTGGTTCTTTTGTCCTCTAGCATCAAGAGGAACAGTGCACCGGATGCAGCTCACTCTCTGGCCCCTGGCTGTTCTTGTGTTTTCCCTTTTGTGGCAACTTATAATGTACATGTACAGGGCATAAAGCCCCTTCCCATTGCCTCTCCACTGCACTGGCATGATAGCATACCTCACCCCTGTCTTTAACTGCATACTAGGAGTTTGCTGAGCCCTGACCATGCCATGGACCCAACTTTCCTGCCTGCTATTCCTTTGTTGACCAGAAAATCTATATTCGAGTCTGTAAATGTTCACTTTCCAATTTACCTGTAACAGTTTTCCCCGAGTAATGCTCAGATTATATCAGTATTTTTTTCAAAATTTTCATTTGTTTCCCCTAATTCCTCATATGTCACTTTGCAAAGCTAGAAATGGCAATCAAAAACAAATCTGTGTAAAAGTGCTTTCCACAGCATGCAAGAACCAAAGTATTTTGCAGCGTTTTATTACTAGAAGCAATTCGAAAGGTGTCCTACAGACTGTCAAAGCAGATTATTCTCTATTTAATGTATTAAACAGCCAGCATATGCACAGAGGTATAGATCCAAGGAAAATCATCTTTGCAAAAAAAAAAAAAACATGTCAAAATGCTGCCTTTATACTTGTGAGTAAGCTTTCACCTTAGGAAATGTTTGTAAACCGTAACATTTTAGATGGCATTTTGCAAATTTTCAGTGTTAACAAAAATGTATCAGTATACAGTAAAGAGCATCACTGTTAATGTACAATGCAAAATATTTTTCAATGTATTTAATATATACAAGTTTAATACATCATAATTATTGTTATAAATACATTCAAGGATTTCTAAACATACATGTGACCCAATGAATTTATTGATTCACCAAAAAGTAATGAAATATTTACAAACTGTCTGAATCCAATTGAAGATCACAGGGGGGTCCAGAGCATAAGCTGGCAATGCTGGGTAAAACAGAAATTTTCTAAGGACAGGGGGTCAGTCCATTGCTGCTCAAAATAAACACTGTAGAATTTTAATACCAGCTTCTAGCATGTACAGTGCCTTTCATAATATTTGGAACAAAGACACATTTTTTCTTTGATTTACCCCTCTGCTCCATGCTTTAAACTTACAAATCAAACAATTCCAACATGATTAAAGTGCACATTGCAGACTTTCATCTAAGGGCATTTGCGTACAGTTGGATGATGCAACGTAGAAGTGACAACACTTTTTAAACATGGTCCCCCCATTTCAGGGCACCATAATGTTTGGGATAAATTCTCGTCAAAGGAATTTGTGATCCCTTAGGTTTGTATCATTGCTTCATACAATACCTTAACTTGCTTACCCTTTGGAGTCTATAGTTGCCATTATTTTATATAAGGACAAGAGCTGTGATAATAAAAGTCAAAGGAGCCATTATGAAGTTGAAAAGCAAGAATAAAACCATTACAGACATAGGTAAAATCTTAGATTACCTAAATCAACTGTCTGGAATATCCTTAAGAACACACTGATGAGCTCATTAATCTCAAAGGGACTGGTAGGTCAAAGGTGACCTCTGCTGCTGATGACAGAAGAAGCCTTTTTATGGTAAAAAGCCCCAAACACCCTAGATCAGAAACAGTCTTCAGGGGGGCAATGTGTGTGTGCCAGAGATAACTATGAGCAGAAGACATCATGAACAGAAACACAGATGCCACACTGCTAGATGAAAACCACTAGATAGCCACAACAACAGGATGGCCAGATTACAGTTTGCGAAAAGTACTTAAAAGAGCTTGCAGAATTCAGGGAAAAGGTCTTATGGACCAAACAAGACAAAGATGAACTGGCATCAGAGTAATGGCAAGAGCAAATTGTGGAGACCAAAAGGAACTGCTCAAGATCCAAAGCAGACCACCTCATCTAATAAAAACACGGTGTGGATTTATGGCTTAGGCATGTATGGCTGCCACAGGTCCTGGCACACTTATCTTCCTTGGTGATAGAACTACTGACAGCAGTCTCACAATGAATTCTGAGGTGTATAGAAACATCTGATTTGTTGAAGTTCTTATAAATGTCTCCAAACTCATTGGGCAACGCTTCATCCTACAATAAGATGGCTAACACAGGAGTTTTTCAAAGCTACAAAATGAATAAGTATTGAATGGCCAAGTCAATCAGTCGAGTTAAATCCAATTGAGCATATCTTCCATATGCTGAAGAGAAAATGTAAGGGGACAAGCCCCTGAAACAAGCAGGAGCTGATGATGGCTGCATTAAACAATTGGCAAGACATCACAAGAGAAGATCCTCAGCACCTGGTGATATCGATGAGTCACACAGACTTCTAGCAGTTATTACAAACAAAGGATATGTGACAAAGTATTAAATATGACGGCTTAATAGACCTGCCATTGCTGTGTTCCAAATATCACGGTGCCCTTAAATGGGGGGTGTGGGGGGGGGAGCTATGTAGAAAGAGTTTTGTCATTTCTATATTGTGTGACAGAAATGTATACAAATATCCTTAAATGAAAGTCTGCAATGTGCACTTTAAATTGTCTGAATTGTAATTTTAAACTGTGGAGCAGAAGGGTAAATCAAGGAAAAAATGTGTTTTTGTCCAAAACATTATGGAGGGCACTGAAAGTTCTTTTTCAATTGATTTTATTTAAGGTTTGGGAGTGCATTCTGGTGGCTGTGAGCTGTTCTCCTTTTATTCCCATGAGTACTCCAGCCTTGTCCCTCACTTTAAAGACCTTCTGTTTGTTTCATTGGCTGCGCTAAACTGCCCCAGAGTTGGTGTGTGCATATGTGTGCTCTGAACCTCTTACTAGATAAGCAAGTTTAGAATGATGTAAGACTTGTTATGGAAGTGAAGATTACTTAATGTTTAGTTCCCATAATGTTTTATATCCAACGTGATTGACTTTCCTGAAAATCTGAGTTAACTGGCTGAAAACAATCTGTGCTTTCAGGTTTCTTTTTATATTGAATGTTTTGTGTGATTATACTTTGTTGTCATCAGCTCAAAGAGGAGTCAGAAGGCTTTGTTTGTTACTGGAGCACCTAATTCTCATGGGCACGGATTTTCTATCAAACACCACATTTGCTTTTTGCCAATTTTGAAACCGCAAGTTCAATGAGTCATGCAATTGATTCGATTGTATGTCTGTAGTAATATATGCATGCACTTTTTATGTGATTTACATAATTGATCAATATAAAATATAATGTGTATATAAATAAAACAATATCTGTTTCTTTGTTATTTATGCAAAAACATCTGAAGTGGTTTTCACGAAATTTTACATGTGTGTTGTTGCTGGTCCAACTTAAAGTAGGCTATATGGTATATCAGGGAGAGGAGATGTAATGGCCAAACAGGGACTACAATTCCTATCAGGCACCAGGAGAGTGCTGGGACTGATGGGAATGAAACACTAAGTTTTATACTGACCAAGGCAGTATTTTATCTAAGACCTCAAATGAGTACAGTGTTTTCTTCTTAAATCTCTAAAAGTGTTTGTTTTTTTATATCGTCTTTGCTTGTGTTTAGCCATGTTGTATTCCCAAAAAATATTTTTCCTCTCTTTAATTTCCTCTAGGCCAGGAGTGAACAACATCAGTCCTGGAGGGGTGCAGTGGCTTCAGGTTTTTGTTCCAGCCCAGTTGCTTTATTAGAAAACAATCCTTACCAATAAAAGATCTGATTTAATCTAATGGCTTGTTAGTGTTTAATTCTTCCATATCAGCTCATTTTTATATTGTACATTATATTGTACATTTTTTCCTTTCTAAGTATATAAACCAAATGATTTAAAGCCCAAAATGGATCACAAATTTTTGGTATTTTATTAAACCAGATCGTTCGCAAAGAATACACACAGGTGTAAACAGGAGCAAGCTATACGGAGAACTGCTGGTGTATTTGTCATTTACATGTTAATGCTAAATAGGAACTATTAAAAACAGTGGATGTAGTTATTTAAGACTAAAAGAAGCAATTAAGAGTGGGAAATGTTAGCAAGTGAGACAACTAAAACGAAGCAGAAGAATGTCACACGAACAATACGCATGTTATCAGCAATAATTGGCTGCTTGTTAAGAAATTAGGTTGGAACAAAAACCTGTAGCCCTCCAGGAACGACATTGCTCACCACTGATCTACACCCTTTCGTGAGAAATATACTAATCCAAATTACCCATTTAAGTGAATTTTGTAGTTGAAAAATTACACATCAAACAAAGGTAAGAATCAATTTCATGAAACTGTATGTGGAAAGAAACTCAGCTGGTTTTGCTCATTACTACCTGTTTTGTCATGGTAGAGTAATATATTGTTCTACTTTCCCCTTTTGTATTATTAATGAGTAGCCTCTGTCAGACTTACCACTGTTTATAAGGTATTATAGTACATAACTTTTCCCCACCTTCCCTTCTACATCTATAACCTCAAGCAATTAGGTGTAGTAAAAGACAAGCAGGAGTTTAGTTAAAATTTAAACCATTGACAGACTGAGGAGATCGTTCCTCCCCCATACTATGCAACTCTTCAGTTCCACCTGGGGGGATAAACGTTAACACTATACAAGATTATAGACTGTTATACCTGCCTCGCACTCTCCACCTTGTATTTTTTAACTTACACTGCTTTTTTTATTGCTCTTTAATTAATATTGTTTTTATCAGGATGCTGCTGCTGGAGTATGTGAATTTCCCCTTGGGGATTAATAAAGTATCTATCTATCTATCTATCTATCTATCTATCTATCTATCTATCGGTAATATTCATAAATAATAACAATATGCAAAGTACATTTGAATATTGGCAACCATACATCCTGATTAAATGGTGAAGTGTAGTTTCAGACGGCACACAGACTTGTTTGTTACTAAATGTCTCTAGTTAAGGCATCATTTGTGGTCAGCTTTCTTCAGAGCAGGCCGCATGCCTGTTTTAATATGGCTGCCGAGCTGTGCTCTCCATTGTGTTGTTCTTTCAGTTCATCAGTTTGACAAGAGAGAGAGATGCTCCTTCATCAGATGTTAGTAAGAGCAAGAGTGAGATTAACCAAGCAAATTTTATAGATGTTCTGTCCAACCCCTGGAGCCAATAGGACGTCGTGGTACTTAAAGGCTTCTGATACAAGCCAATTCCAAACAGCCATACTTCAGACCAATGGAGGTATAGAACACCTTCACACCTACCCTCCAAACTATATGTTAAGGTAAAGCTTGGCATTTAGGCAACCTGGCTTTGTGTGGGGGATGAGAGAGGGACTCTAGAAGAGAAACATTTGTTTCAAGCATTTCCCCCAACTCTGTCGTAAAATTCACTTTCCTTACTTAGTTTTGCCTAAGCTACCAATAAAGACATACAAAATATTTATCAACTTATATGCAAAATCTCACATCACAACACTACCTATTATTTTGTGATTTTATATACTGTACATACCCATTAGAGTGAAATTTGGGCCTCTGGAAAAAGACAGTGGTGGCCTGCTCTGTGTTGGTAAAACATGCAGAATGGACTTTCATTGCGCTGTGTACATGTGACAGTATCTCTGAAATGAGCTAATGGCCCTAGATTGTTTATCAAAGCAACACCTTCCATGTTTGAAAAAGTCCATGCTGTTGTACACCTGAATATCGTGATTAAGTGCAATAGGGATAAGCCACACAAAAACAGAATGAAATGTGATTTTTTTAGAGCATGCCGAGTTCTGTAGAAACAGAAGACTGAGGAAGGCATTAGTAACATTTACTGTTTCTAGATGGCAGACATTTTATGATGAGGCAGTTATAGTTATAATTTTCATGCCAATGCAGCACTGTGACTTGTAGCATTTAAAAAACCACAATGAATGAATCAACTTTGAATCATCTTCATAACATTATCGAATACCACCACTTGTGCTGTATCCTGTAATAATTCCAAGCTGTGATGTCCGTACACACATAACCCTAATCCAGCCCCTTAACCACAAAGAGGATGCCTTCCACGGTCCATGGATTCAATTCTCCAACAAGTCACTCAGTTTATTAGTGAAACATTAAGCATCTATTCATGAAACCACAATAACCCAGAAAATGCAATAAAGGACATTTCATGGTTCCAACCCAACAAGGAGTTACCATAATTATGGAACCCAGTCCTAGATAAAAAGAACAAATTCTCAACTCATCAGAGCATAAAATGTGTTACTTAGATGTGCTCAAAGATCCAATTTAGTAAAAACTGTAGACCTTGTGCCTTGGCTTATCAAATTTAAGGAAGAAGAGGGCATTTGTTAAGGTTAACTTGTTTAAATTGTGGTAATTATTGAAGGGTTTTAACAAACCACTATCCTTCACAACAAAAATGACTCCTGCAACAACAGGATTACTAGACAATCTAAAAAACCCATTTTCTAAATTTCCCCTTCCATAGACCTTTGTGGCCTGTGTAAAATATTTGATTTCTTTCTATTTTCATTTTTTTTGTCTGCATAGCTATCTTTAGCTGTATGATGTTATTTCATAGTGTGAAGTAATAGTGGGCATGGCCATTTCAGTTGACCTCAGTGTTTTCCTTTGTTAAATATGAATGTTAAGACTATCTGCTTTTTGATTGAATTGATAAACTCTGCAATATGAATGCAATATTTACAAGATGTACACTAATTTTAGGTTGTAATACTACACCTTATTTGAGTACATTGCTGTGTTATTATTACACTCATCAGGAGCTAGATTAGCTAGGCAGACACTAAAGATGACAATGCAGAAACAATTGAGGAAAACAGTTCCCTTTTAACTCAACAATGAGACATTCATTCATTCATCCATTTTCCAGTGAATATCCAAATCTGGGTCATGGGGGCAACAGTCTTAGCAGTGAGGCTCATACGTCCCTTTCCCCAGCCACACTTGCCAACTCATACTATGGGATCCCAAGGCGTTCTCAGGCCATCTGGGAGATATAATCCTCCCAGCAAGCCCTGGATCAACCCCTCCAGTGGGCTCACCACCTGCACCAGGAAAAGGGGCGTGGTGCAATATGACCAGGGCAGCGGTTGAAGGCAGAGGCCTCAGCGGAGTGGAACCCAGACACACAAACAATAAGATCTTATTTTTTTAATTGATCTCATTTGGCTCTAAATTCAAAAGTGCAACATACAGGTATGCAGAATGCCGTGCAGGAATTTTTTTCCCTTTAGAAGGGTTGTTTGCTTTTTATTTTTGCACACACAGTAGTGTGCTTAAAAAAGTTACTTGTTATGTATACTTGTTCTAGTTATTGCATTCAAACCAGCATCAAAGAGGCAGGGCAGAAAGCAGCAGTAACTGATATCGGCATTTGTAACTAAATAACCGCATCATAGCAACACCGATTCCTTAGTTAAAAAAAGGGCTGCGTCTGACTTCAAAGCAATAAAGAGGAAAGTTCAGCGGTGCGTAGGTAAGATTGGATTTTTTAGATGACAGTTTGGAAGAACCAGTTGTCTATGAGGGCTACATCTGCAGGAGATGCCAACTGATCCAGCACCACAAGCTCAGTGTCGCTGAACTGGAGGAGGAGTTGGCTGGCCTGTGTTATAGTAGAGAATTGGCGGACCTGGCCCAGGTGTCTTTTAGAGAAATAGTGTGCACCCTTAAGGTGTCGCGAGAGGAGATTCTAGACCAGACAGGCAGAGATAGGTGTGTCACAGTCACAATGAACAAGCTTAAGATTGTACGCTGTCCAGGTAAATCAACCGCAGCATTGAGAGTTTTAGACCATTTTCAGGTCCTTGCAAAGCCAAACAGTGTCTCTGATGAGAAGCCCCAACTGGCCACCTCAAAACCAGTTCCCAGAAAGAAAGAAGTAGTGATAGTTGGGGACTCAATCATTAGTGGGATTGAAGCACAGGTTTGCTTCAGAGACAGAGAGTCTTGCATGGTGTGTTGTCTTCCGGATGTGCAGGTGGGAGACCTCCCTCAAACAGATTTTAAATGCAAGTCCTCTTCAGTTGGACAATGAGCTCCATCTTAGTGAGGACATGTAGCTTCACCTGTAAACATTAGGGAAAGAGGTCTTATTTTAGGAGGGTGCTATAGACCACCCAAAGCAGACAGTAATTTCAACACATATCTTTTTATTAATATTAAAAAGACAAGTTTACAGGGGGATATTATAGTCAGGGACTTTATTCAAATATTAACTGGGATAACCTTGCAAATGGAGGAACACAAGAGCAAGAGTTTTTTACTTTTTTAGAAGTAATCAGTGACCATTTTTTAACACAGCATGTTAAAGCACCAACACGGGGTGAAGCATGTCTGGATTTTACATTTTGTAATAAGATTGAATTGAATAATCAGAATGGAATTTAAAACATCTGAGACTTTTCTGGTTAAGCAAAAAAAGATTAAGTGGTGATATGATTGAAGTGTTTAAAATTATGAAGGGAATTAGTCGAGTGGATCAACACGATGAGTTCATTATAAACACAGGGACACAGTTGGAAACTTGTTAAGGCTAAATGTCACACAAACATTTGGATGTTTTTCTTTACACAGAGAACCATAGACACTTGGAATAAGCTACTGAAGTAGTGTGACAGACAGTAAGACAGACAAAACTGGATATTTTTTTCAGAAGAATTAAGTGGATAGGACTGGCAAGCTTTGTTGGGCTGAATGGCTTGGTCTAATATTCTAAAAATACATGTATTTGGGATATTGTGAGCAAATGACTGAATCACATCACATGTGGATTATGTAGCTTGAGTAACGTGAGATTTTACATTGGACGTTTTGATGTTGTATGCTGTTGTCCAATGTTGGTCACCATTGACTTAAATTTGTATCCCAAACTTTTTTTTAACTCTGGCCTACAAGAAAACCTGAGATTAAAAATGTTTGTCACCTAGCATTAAAAAACTACACGGGGTAAGTAACATATAAAATGTATTGTTTTTTGAGACCTTGATGCATGGTCTGGTTTGTAAGTAATGATAAGGTCAGATAAGTAAGCAGTGCCATAGCCATTTAATAAGGATTTTGAAATCAGCAATAATTTTAACTGGAAGTCAGTGTAAGAACTTAAGAGTTGAGATTATGTGGTCATAATTTGTAGTTCTTTTAAAGATTCTTGCAGTAACATTTTGAATCAACTGAAAGTTACATAAAGGACTATTTGAGCAACCTGTGAATAACGCATCACAGTAGTCAATCCTACTACAAATAAATGTATCTATTGATTTCTCAGTATTCTTTGTATTACCCCAGCCTTCGATGAAATCAGAAATATTGTAAAGCATCTAAAAATATAATGAGTGTCAACTGCCTCATACAGCATTAAACAGTTCAAAAGAATTACCAACAAATTCCATTCTGCATTATTCAATAGTAAGCAAAAACTTCTGGGAACCTAAATGTTTAAATGGTGGTAGGGGTGGGTTGCATTGGCTGGTGATTTCAGTATTATTTAGCCAGAGATTACTGAAACAGGGACATTTGATCACGGACAGATTTTAGTTAGAATTGGTTAGAATTAAATTACTTGGCTAAAAGAATGACAAGACACATTTGTAACATGAATTGTTCAGATCCGGCAACATAACGTGCACTGCTTAAACAAGTGTCCCATTCCTTTGGAAATTTACCACCATACCAAACTTGTTAACTTTGTTAAACTGATGAGTGTTATTATGGATGGTACAAAGAATACTGCAGGTGATTGTATAAATAATTTATATTTGACCATCTTAAATTATATACTAATCAAATCCTTTCTCCCATCTCAGAAATAACCACACAAATGAATGCGTCCCCTGACAGTATAAGCTTCCTTTCATCGAATGGAGCTGATAATGCAAATTTTTCACAAGTTTCAAATTAAACATTGCATAAACTGAAATGATTATCCAAAGCAGTTGCAATAAATAATGTAAATCCATACCTAGAATGTGACCTTTGTAGAATTGAAGTGGCCTCTATATGACATTTTGAAGTAATAGTATTCTCCTGAATAATACATTCAGATTACGGTTTCCCACAGCTGATTAGTTAGAGCAGCAAGTCAAGTGTACTCATTGCCATGCCAGTGAAAACTGTAAACACAATTTAGTTTAAGATGAACACAACAAGAAATGTTACATGAAACCAGTCAGAGAACCTCCGTGTTAATAATTCATGCACATTCTTAATACAGATCTTCAAAAATCAGTTCTGAACAGAAGCAATCAAATGTTATTGCTGTGGAGATGTAACTCAATATTACACAAAGCTTAACTGTTTCCTGCTTGTTCGTATGTCCTTATAGAAATATTGAATATTGCAAGAACCATTCCTGGGTGGGAATGCCATTCCATTGTAGGGCAACCTTACTCACACCACCTCACTGACTTACAGTGGCTTCAGAAAGTATTTAGACCCTTTCACTTTTTTTTACATTTTGTTATGTTGTAGTCTTAGGTTAAAATCATTCAAGTTATTTTTTTTTTCACAACAAGCAACACTCAATACCCCAGAATACCGTACCATACTATCATCTGAGCTTGCTTAATTCTGATCAGTGTCATGAGAGGCTGGGGCCTATCCCAGCAAGCATAGGGTGCAAGGTAGGACCAAATCTCTGGAGAGGGTGCCAGTCCATAGCAAGGGAACTCACACTCACATATACACTAAAAGACACTATGGCCAATTTAGGATCTCAAATTTACCTGACCTGCATATCTCTGGGCTATTGAAGTAAGCCGGAACACACGGGGGATACCCATGCAGAAACAGGGCCAACATGCAAACTTCATGCAGAGAGGACCAGGGACACAAACCCTTGTCTCCTTACTATAAGGCAGCACTGCAAGACATGCTGCCCTACCCAAGAATAACAAAGTGAAAACTGGATTTTACAAATTTGTGTAAATTATTAAAAATAAAACACTTAAATAGCACAAAAAAAGGCAACCCCACATTATGATATGATCACCACCATGCTTCATTACTGGAATAATATTGCACTGGTGATGAGTGGTGCCTCCACCAGACATAATGATAATCTGGGTTTCATCATTTTACAGAGTTTTATTTCTCACAGTCTGAGATTCCTTTAAGTTACTTTTTGCAAACTCCGAGCGGGTTTTTCATGTGTCTTTTACTGTGTAGGGGCTCTGTCTAGCCAGTCTATCATGAGGTTGGTTGTCCTTCTGGAAGTTTCTTCCATCTTCACATAGGATCTGTAGAGTTCTATCAGAGTAATCATCAATTTCTTCATTCTTCTTTGCCCAGAGGGGACTGGGCGGTCTCATGGTCTGGAATCCCTACAGATTTTATTTTTTCTCCAGCCGTCTGGAGTTTTTTTGTTTTTCTGTCCCCCCTGGCCATTGAACCTTACTCTTATTCGATGTTAATGTTGATTTATTTTGTTTTATAATTGTGTCTTTCATTTTTCTATTCTTTAATATGTAAAGCACTTTGAGCTACTGTTTGTATGAAAATGTGCTATATAAATAAATGTTGTTGTTGTTGTTGTTCATCATCTCTCTTACCATGGACCTTCTCCCATTATTGCTCAGTTTGACCAGGTGGTCAGCTCTAGGAATAGTCATGATTGTTCCACACTTCTTCCATTTTAAGTATAATGAAGACATGCTTCTGCGAACCTTCAGTGCTACAGAATTTTTTGTAGTCTTCTCCACATCTGTCCCTCAACACAAGTTTGTCTCTGAGCTCCACAGGCAATTTCTGAAACCTCATGGCTTGACAACAGGTGGACTCCAGAAAGGGTGTAGAAACATATCAATGAAGATAAACAAGAGGGGAGGCACCTCCGCCAAAATTCAAGTGCCAAAGCAAAGGGTCTGAATACTTCTGTCAGTGTAATATTTAAGTTTTTTATGTTTAATACATTTGACACATTTTTAAAATCATGCTTTTGCTTTGTCAGTTTAAACATATTGAGTGCTGAAATGATTTTAGCACAAAGCTGCAAAACAGCAAAATGTGAAAAAAATGAAGATGTCTGAATACTTACTCAATCCACTGTATGTTGCATTTGCGTATTAAAGGATAAACAATAAAGATTTTTCAATTCACACATTCTTGTTCAGCTTTCTTAAAATATCACAGTGGTTCCAGCATTAAACTTAAATTAATTCTTACTTTAAATATACAGTTCTTTCACATTTTGAAGTACTTACAGGCAAAATAAAGTATTTTACTAAGAAAGTGGGACAAACACTTAATTGGCTAGCTAGAAAAAAACACTTTTTAACTTATATCTGAATACAGTATTCAACCACATTATCACTTCTTTCTTTTAAAGTATAACTTTTTCTGAAATGCAGTTTAATTGGCTTTTTATATGTTGGCTTTTTTGTTAGATTTTTTTAAGGTGTTTAAAGAATATTGTAGCCTAAAAGAAATACTATACATATAAGCAAAGTAAAGGAGTCTTAAAAAAACCACCAATACCAATGTTAATTTTGTATATATACAGTATATATATATAGACGTCATTTGCTAATTGTACCTCATACAGTATTTTATTTTTGTGCATTACTGTTTTTATAGGTTTAGCATAATGTATATGGTCTTTATTGTCACATGTAGTCATGATTAATTGTATATACTGTATGTTACAAGCTGCGCGCTCTTAGAAACCATGGATTCTGGCACTTCAATCAATCAATCACTTGCATCGGTTGTGCATTAGTGGCTAAACGAGGTGCTCTTTCCTCGGCTGATTCTTTTGCCGACATGCTTGCCTCCGTTGTGTATCAACGGCTAAGCGAGTTTCTCTTTCCTCTGAGGTTTTGTTGTGCCAATGTGCTTGCCTTGCTTGTGTATTAGCAGCTAAGCAAATTTCACTTTGGCAACAGAGTCGAATTCTTTGAGCATCATGCTGTAGCCTCACACTTCCGGGCCGTTCAGACAGACACACCCACTTCCACGTTTAGACGTTTAGACAAAAGCATTGGGTACAAGGCGGGACCTGGCCATTGAAAGAGCACCAGTCCATTACAAGGGGGAACTCACGTACACACACCTAGTAACACCTGGCCAGTTACACTTCTTTGGGGATGTGACAGGAAAACTTAAATAACCCACAGAAACACAACGTTGACTCAAAGAGAATGTGCAATCTCTCCACAGACAACAACCAGATGTAGGATCTGAACACAGGACAATGGGCACCTCAGTCAACATCATCAACTGTTGTACTACAGGTTTCTCCCTTGGTAAATCAGTTAGTTCTTAGGGTAATTAGAGTCATTATTGTCACATGTACAGATTACAGTGAAATCCTTACTTGCTTGTGCTACTCAACCCTTTCTGTCTCAAATGGAATAAGATACCAAGTAGTGTGGTAGACAGTAGGACTTTAGAGCCCTTCAAAACTCGACTTGATGTTATTTTGAACGAATTAAATCTATAGGACTGGCAAGCTTTGTTGGGCTGAATGACTTGCAGCCTCATGTATAACGCTGTGCGTAGAACACATAATATAACATGGCATAAGCACAAAAGTGGGAATGTGCGTATGCACAGAAAAATCCAGATTCATAAATCTGTGCGTTCGTCAACTTCCACGTTCTTCCGCTCCATAAATCCCGATCAGCGTGAAAAGTAACGCACATGCACGCGCCTGCTGCCCCACCCCAACTCCTCCCAGAATTATGCCTCTTTGAATATGCAAATCAATATAAATAGCCCTTAAGCTCAGTGTTCTGTGAAAAGGCAATAGCAAAAGCACGAGGGAAAATAGAATTTCAGCGAATACCAATTGGAAGCAAGGAAAACCATACTATTTGTTGGTTTAAACAGTGGTATAAACAACAAAAGAAAGTTGATCGAGTGACATAGAGTCTTGGAAGAACTCGAAAGCTCACGTTCACAAAGTCGCACAGTACCCGAAATAAAAAAGAAGTTGACAGATATCAAAAGTCGCCGTGAAAAGACGAATCGTAGCCCACCATCTGAGTGTCATATGAAAGTTTATTAGGGTACAGAGAAAAAAAAAAGGCACACAGTAGGAAAAAAGCATGAAATGTCAACTTTAATCTCGAAATTTACACGTTGATTATGTAGTTTATTTTGTCATTAAAGTAGAACATCATAAACGTCATATTAAAATTGTCTAATTTACTAGTTTCTCAAATCCCTCAAATCAATAAGTAAAGTAGCACGTTAAATGCTCTGTTTTGTATTTGATCTTCTATGTGCTCTATGTGTGTGAATCACTACATGCTTCCAGGCTTTCTCTTCCTCCAACAGGACACAGAATCCATTACATTCGTGATATTACAACTCTCTGAATAATTAAAATACTGAGATGTACATGTGAAGTCATTTTCATGATGATCCAAGTTAAAGTATGTTATTAAACATGGGAACACGGTTGCGCAATGATTGTTCATGTCTCACGCAAGATGCTTGCTGCGCCATGCGCGACCTTACTTTAATACTTTGTTGTAGCAGTACTGTCTCTTTCAAATGTACTAACCCCTAATTCTTGTCCTTACTTTTCTTTTTCCAAATACCCAATCGCCATACAATCAGCTCTGTAATAGACGTTAAGCCATCTGTAAGCTTAGAACGCAGATTCTTCAAAACTTTTAAAGAACATTGAAATATCTTCATAGTACGTGCTTAATGATTTTACCCATCTATCCATCTAGTGTTGCGCCAACCCTAGCAAATATACAGCGTGAGGCAGGAACAATCCATGAACGGAGCGCCAGTGGCTCACTAGCACTGTGGCACCGTGTCCTCATATGTTTAATTCTTAACAATATAGATTATTTAAATGAAGTTAAAGTTTTATCTGTATAATATAATAAACATATTTTGCTGCATTTCATCTTAAAAATGATATTGTCATCATATGTAAATGCACGCTTTATAAAGTGGCTCAGGTTGTGCAATATTATAACTATATCACAAGTTTACATTGAGGTAATTATACTTATAAGTACAAACAGTTCTACAAGGAGCACTTGATGGACTGATTGAGTCCGTTTAGAGCTCTTAGGATGAAACTGTTTCTGAACCATTAGGAAAGGCTCTGAAGCGTTTGCCATATGAGAGCAGGTCAATAGACAGCATGGCTGAGGCAGCGTATGCTTGATATTGTATACTGATAATTCTCTTTCTGAACAGCTGCTGTACAGCTGTGATTCACACTCAGATGCAGTGATATAAATACTCCGAGTTGTGCAGTGAGAGTAATATGGAAAAAGATGATCCGGTGTGGCAACCCCTAACGGGAGCAGCTGAAAGAAGAAGAAGAAGGTGCAGTGAGAGTAACAATACTAAAGCAGCTATTGTATTTAGAATAGATTGACCTTTCTATGGACCATTATATTGTTATAGGTTAATTACAATCAGGTGCATTAAATTAATAAACAATATGCAGTTAATTTCAGTGTATTTATAAATCTGCGTCATTGATGTGGATCTGAAAAAGAAAGAGTAACCACACAGGAACAGTAGCACTGCTTTGACGCTGTGTGCCGCCAGTCTGCATAACCGAGTGCAAAACTTGCATATGACAGGGTATGAGCTACCGTGGAAATGTGCGTAGCTTTATGCTAAGTTTAGGTTTTATACATCTCGATATGAATGTGGAAACATTCTTACACAACATTTTTGTGCATTCACACCGTTTATACATGAGACCCCTGTTCTCACTAGAGTGTTCTAATGTTCTAATGAGAGGGAAGGGTCTGCATAGTGTGCAAGTAGAAAAGGTGCTGATACTCAATGTAGAAATTAGAAGAGCTGCGAATACCGTGTGCCGGTGAGAAACTGCTGTAATTCCCGGGAAACCGGGAATGCCCAAGCTCACATATATAGCATGTAAAAGTGTAAACATCGATCAAGAAATAACAGAGTTATAGTTGAAAATAATTAAATGGCACGTTTTTTTTACCCTTGGTGTAGTGTTTTGTTGCAGATTAATTTAGTCAACCAGCAGCAATCGTCAGTCTTCCGGCTCCCAATAAGACTGAGCACAGTGGACTGGGAGGAGTCTGCACTCTGCAGCTCACGAATGTCGGGACAGGGCAGACACTGTCAGACAACAGCTTTGAACAGCAACTTGAAATTGCAATGCGTTAGTCTGTTGTTGCTGACCAACCAAAAGCGTTACCTGGTAGGTTCCTCCCATACAATCAGATTGTGATTCAGACTACGAATGCCATGAAGGTAATTACCCTGATCTACATGCTGTCAAATAAATGAACCACATGCCGTGGCGCAACGTAAATATATACATAGCATTTTAAATGTAGGTAGATCATTTCGACCTGGTCATTTTAAAAGTAGCTCGCAAGCTGAAAAAGTGTGGGTACCCCTGCACTAGATACATTTACTTATATGACAGCATGAACTGCTTATAGATAAGGTTAGTCTTTTATTGGTGTCAACATATTGCAGTAGTTTTATTAAAAATAAGTGTCAGTCGTTCTAAAACCGTTCACATGTGAGGTGCCTGTGTACTGTGTCATCCCCAGGAGCCCGGATTCCCTAGTGAGTACCAGCCCACTTAAAGCACCAAAAATATAGATGTGTGAAAAGGGCTAATTAAACTCAGATTTTGGAAATTGTGAATAGCAGTGTGATTTGTCGTCTTTAAAGTCATGCTATATATTTATTTATCATGCCATTTTACATTTACTTCATTTGATATTGCTCATTGTGTTGTAGAGCATTTTTATAAAACTCATTGCAAAAATATTAACAACAAAAGAAGCATGTTAAAGTGATCCCTATCCTTAAATATGGTTCAAATCAATTATTATTCATTAATAGTTATGAAATGCAATTTTGTCACTTAAACCTTATTAAGTCTCAACTCTGCCACTGTAGAGAAGAGTGTGTCAGATTACGTGAGATAAAAGTAGGAAAAATAGACAGGAGTTCAAAATTCAGTGGGCTTAATTAGAACATTATAGTAATTTTGACCAGAAGTAACCGTTTAGCTGAACAAACCTGACAATCCAATTCACTAAATTTCTTCAAAATATCGAGTTAGGATTTAAAAGTCTACACTTTTACTACACTACTTGGTAATTTAATTCACGTCTATGAATTCTTTATGAAATGAAAAACTTTCTAATGTTGGTGTGAAATTTACCCTTAGCAGCTTTTCACCAATGTCCACATGTTCTTCTTGAAGAATTCATTGGGATCCATTGTCTTCATAATTGTTTTTTTTTTTGGATTTTATTGATTTTATTAAAATCAAATAATATTCCATACAAATAAGTCGTTTTACAAGACTTTGTTAGAAACAAATCAAACCCCAGTCACGAGAAAGAGAACTAAGCCAGCAGAGTAAAACTTTAAGTTAGTAAAAAGAGTTAAAAAAAAGAGGGGAGAGAATCTGCTTCCTCAATTTAAATGCTTATTCGGAAATCTTATTGATTAGATCCTGTTTTAAAAACGTTTTACACGGACCTTCTAAGTTAGAATTCGATTTTTACCAATTTCAAATAGTATATAACATTAGTTACCCACTGATTTAAAAGACTTGAGTTAGGCCAGGTTTATACTTCACACAACGCGACACGACGCATTTTCCAGCGGATGCTCCTGCTATGCAAGCGTTTTATTGTTTATACTTGCACACAAACTTTACATAAATCTGGAGGAATCCACCAGGTGGCAGTGTGAGATATTATCACGGTGAGAACAGATCCAGCTTCTCTGTGTTGTGAATTGCCTGGAACACCCATTAAATTCCAATGACACCTTACCGCAATATTTCAGAAAAGGATGTTCAATGATTAAATCCATCCATCCAGGGATGTGCCCATTCCAGCTAGCATTGCACATGAGGAAGAAACAATCCCTGGATGGGACATCAGCTCATCACAAGGTGAATACAAGCACTCACATACACTAGTGTCATTGTAGTGCCACCAAATCTGCATATCTTTGGAAGAAAACCGGAGCACACTGTGGAAACCCTGCAGAAAAACATGCAGACACCAGGCAGGGAATTACAGCGACGTGACTCCCTGCAAGACAGCTGTGCTACCGCTCCACCACTGCACCACCCCCATGTGTGTTATTATTAACAGTATTCATTTAACGTGCAACTTTAGTTATCATGGGATTTGAGAAACTAGTAAATTAAGCAATTTTAAGATGAAGTTTATGATGTTCTACTTTAATGACAAAATAAACTATGTGATTAAAGTGGAAATTTCGAGATTAAAGTTGACATTTCATGCTTTTTTCCACTGTGTGCCATTTTTTTTCTCTATACAGTAATAAGCCTTCATTAGACAATCAGACGGTGGGCTACGACTTGCCTTTTCACGGCGACTTTGATATCTGACAACTTTTTTATTTCGGGCACTGTGTGACTTTGTGAACTTGAGCTTTCGAGTTTCTCCGACACTCTATGTCACTCGATCAACTTCCTTTTGTTGTTTATACTACTGTTTAAACCAACAAAAAGTTTTTACTTGCCTCCACTTGTTATTCTCTGAAATTCTTTTATTTCATCCCGTGCTTTTGCCATTGCCTTTTCACAGAACTCTGAGGTTAAGGGCTATATATTGACCCTGTCATTAGGATATAGCGGGTTGGATAATGGATGGATTGATATTCAAAGAGGTGTAATTCTGGGAGGAGTTTGGGGAGTAGCAACAGGCGCTGACTGGGATTTATGAAGCGGGAGAACGTGGAAGCTGGCGAACGCACAGATTTATGCTTCTGAATTTTTTTGTGCATATGCATATTTCCGCTTTTATCCTTACACCATGTTTTAGTGTGAATTATACACACGGCATTATGCATGAGGCCACTGGTCTGCTGACCAGAGAGAGAGAGAGTCAGTACATAAGGGTGCAGCAGTTCCAACAAATAAAATGGGGCACAACCATTAAAGGATATAAAAACAAATACAGGGATCTTTAAATGAATAAAAAAATTAACTGGAAGCCATTAGAATCAGGAATATGCAACACTTGAATTTGAAAGAACCACGAATGTATCAGTATGTCGTAATTTTTCTTAACTATATCGAAGTAATAGTGAAGTAAAGGTGATTACCGTTTGTATGTCCTTCTCCACTTTAAGCCCATCTGAAAGTCCACCAAATACAGCTGTTAGTGGATTAGGAGGGATTGTGACACCAAGGCTGTCTGAAAGGCATTTAAAGATTTTGGTCCAGAATTATGTTAATTTGGTGCAGGGCCAAACTTGTGGCCCAGTGAGGCTGGAGCTCGATTGCAACGTTTAAAGGTTCGGTCTTGCACTGGAAACATTCTAGACAATTTTAAAGGAGACAGATGTGCTGGATATATAATTTTGAGTTGGATAATTGCATGATTTGCACATATGGAGCTCACGTGAATTCTGTGCATTGCTGCCTTCCATTCTTTTCCTGAGATGTTGAGTAAGAGATCCCTTTCCCACTGTACTCTGGCATCTTTGAAAGGGAGGAACTGCAAAATGGTTTTATATATTACGGAGATGCTGTCTGAGTCCTCAAGACTGATCATATTTTTTCCAGCACAGAGGTAGGTGGAAGGTGAGGAAGCCTTTAGGAAGGGGCGGTCTTCATAATTGTTAACACTTAAATGAAGTAATCTCTTAATATTTGTTTGCTTGAACTGAAAAGATTCAACTCGCTCCATTTTTTCTCTCAGTCCTGGGGCCTCATGTATAACGCTGTGCATAGATTTCACACTAAAAAATGGCATATAGACAAGAACAGAAATGTGCGTTTGCACAAAAAAATTCAGATGCATAAAGCAAAGTTCCACGCACTTCCCCTTTTAAATCTTAATCATTGTGAATTTTTATGCCCTAACAGCCCCACTCTGACTCCCTCCAGAATTTCACATATTTGAATATGCAAATCAATATAAATAACCCCTTCCATTGAGTGTAACAAAGAAGAATTTCACTAAATGTGAAGTGAAAGTCCTACTCAGTGAACAATTTGGTGGCGTTTAGACAATGGTATGAGCAACAAAATTAAATTGATGGAGTGGCACTTCAGAAAGTTGCACACGCCCAAAATAAAAAAAGAAGTGGCCAGATGTCAAAGTCAACAAGAAAAGGTGAGTGTCTGAGTGTCATACAGAAGTGTATCAGGGTCACAGAAAGAAAAAAAAATAGGGACACAGTGAAGAAAAAAAAGGCCTTTGTTTGAAATTAAATCCAAATGTCAACTTTAATCTTGTAGTTTATTTTGTCTTTGAAGTAAAATATCATAAACTTTATCTAAAAATCAATGTTAAAATTTATTAGAGTTTATGAAATTCCATTGTAACTAAAATAGCACATCAAATGCTTTTTTCCCCAACTCAGTCATTAATCGCTATGTGCTTCTTAAATAGGCTTTCTTTTAAGTCAACAGGAGCGCACAGGCAATGATTGCCACACAGAATACATTACATTCAAGATATTACACCTCTCTGAACATTTTAGAGTACTAAGATGTATACCTGATATCATTTTAATGATGAAATGCATTAAACATATGGGGGCACAGTGGCAAAGTAGTTGCAATGAGTGGTGAGGGATAATGAAATAATTTTTTGCAGCAGTACTGTCTCTGCCAAACATACCAACCCCCAAATCCTGTCCTGCCAGTTTTCTTTCTTAACATAACCAATCACCACAGAATAAGCGCTGTAATAAATGTAAAACCTGCTGTAAGCTTAGAACACATATTCTTCAAAACTTTTAAGGAACATTGAAACATCCTCATACATGTTTAAGTATTCCATCCATCTATCCATCCAGGGTCGCGTCAGTCCCAGCTAGCATCGAGCGGAAGGCAGGAACAATCCCTGTGTGCCACCGTGCCACCAACATGTTTAATTATTAACAGTATACATTACTTAAATGAGGTTCCAACTTCAGGCTATGTATACCAATAAATAACTGCAGAATGTCAAAATGGCCCAATTTTAATATATTGCTCGGCCAAAACAAACATCCTCACAAAATTTTTAGAACTGCACGTGAGAAACGCCGAGGAGGACACCCACCCATACCACCTCCTGCTCTCCCACAATGTAATCTCTATATATAATCTTCATTTGGGTCTTGATCTTTGTTTGTCCGCGAATGAATTAGAAGAAGAAGCACTAGATGGCAGTAGAGAGACAGCTAAAACAGGCATTGCATTAAGAATCTCCTCCAGGCTTATACTACTGAAGACTGTAGTATGCCAGTCACACCTCAAAACGCAGACATTCCAACTAAACAAATTGTTGTGCTTTAAATTAACTAAAGAGATCTTCATTTAGATCTTGATCTTTGTCCGTGAATTCCATGCATGCGTAGACTACCTTCCAGTTTAGTACGTTGTTGTTACTCACGGATGTCAACAATGTGCTGGAATAGCAAAAGGGGTGGTGGACAGTGTTTCGCTGATTAGCTCCTGAGGCCTGGTTAGAGAATGAGATTGCCGAAGATAAAAGGTACGTGCCTACGTAACATATGAATGAAAGAAAGACAGTGGGTAAAATGAATGACAACGTAACAGCACGTTCCGGAAATTATTGTTACATTGTAGCCGGCGAGTGCTGCGCATCTCAAAGTTGTACATGCTCACATGTCAGTGAAGTGATCTCTATTTATGCTTTAAAAAGCCTGGATACCTATGTGTCCCCCTTTAATAACCATTGCTCCGTGTATATTGCCTTACTCTTTGGATTGGCACAAAGCAACCTGCGAGATTGTAGAAAGGTTGAGAAGACATCGTGAGAGGAAACAACAGCGTCCTGAAAACGAGATGGACTGTGAACGGACAGAAACAGAAATGCTCCTACACCACCACATAATTACGATTCGGATAGTGATTCCGAGTGGGCCGTTCCTATCGAATCAATATCCAAGGGTTTTCTTTTTTAATTTTGTTTCCCCTATAAAAAATAATGCTGTGTGACGAAGGGCCCAGTTCACGACTGGCAGCCGCGTTTAAACAGGTAGCCCTTCACAGACAACTTTAACACGCGCAACGTAGTTGGGCGCACATGGCTAGTATACATATAATAGCATAGTCAAATGTCTGAAGGGGAAAGCTTGAACTTGTGTTAATATCAACAGAATCACATGGATGAAAATTGAAGCAGACAAAAACAGAGAGCACAGCCATTTATTTGTTTCCACATCAACCACATTGCGGAATCCTAGGTAGTCATTTTGTGAAAGTATTTTTCTTTCTGTGTTCTGATCCCTCACTGATGATAATGAAATGAAGCAGGTGACAAATGAGAAAGGGATTTTATGCAAGGGAATACATGCTACACAAGTGTCCCATCTTGGGACTTTGAAAATGTGGTCACCTTATAATTTACCACCAGAGTGCCACATTCACCTGATATCCATAATGGTCACTTGCTGTAAAAGAGTTAGCCTTTCACGTCTGTCATTCCCTAACATTTGTCATAACTGTATGTCTTTGCAGTCCTATTTCTTGAAATTGCCAACAGCCTGACATGCACAAATAAAGAACAAATTCATTGCAAATAGTTTATTTATTTATACTTAGGTTTTGTTAATTGCCAATTGCAAGTTGTCAATGTGTGGAAGTAGGGTGAGTGTGTGTGATGGACTTGTCTCTCTAGGACTGTTTCCAGCCTCTTAACCAACCCTGGTAAGATAGCCTTTGGCACGCCCAACCCTGAAATGGATTGAGAAGGTTCTTGAAGCCACCTACTGAATTCAGTCCATTGAGGGCTACAGTGCCTGCGCAGTCCTTAAACACATCTGAATGTTGCGGCATGCATACATTTTTTGACTTGTTGCTTACAGTGACTGCCATTGATAGTAATGAAAGGTGTATTACAGCAGTAGCGTAGGAAAAAAACTGAAAAATTATTTTACAATTTAGGAGGCGGCACGGTAGTATAGTGGTAGTGCCACTGCCTTACAATAAGGAACTAGGGTTCTCATCCCGGGTCCTCAATGTTCAGAGCTTGTATATTCTCCCCATATCTCACTGGGTTTTCTCCAGGTAGTCCAGTTTTCGCCCACTGTCCAGGTTGGGTGAACTGATTACAGTAAATTAGCCCTAATGTGCCATGCCCAGGGTTTGTTTCTGCCTTGTGCCCTATGGTAGTTCTGATAGACCGCAACCCCCTGCAACCCTGTTCTGGATTAAGCCGGTTAGAAAATGACATGACAACAACAACAACAACATTTATTTATATAGCACATTTTTATCCAAATTTTGTAGCTCAAAGTGCTTTCACAAGATGAAGAAAGAAAAAGGAAAACATATAAAAAATAAGATTAGGCAATACTAAGTAACAAAAAATAAAGTAAGGTCTGATGGCTGGGAGGACAGACAAAAACAACAACAAAAAAAAAACTTCTGAGGGCTGGAGAAAAAACAAACAAAATCTGCAGGGGTTCCAAGGCCACGAGACTGACATGACCTTACAATTTACAGCATTGCACCTCCGCTTAATACTCAATTTGTAAACGTTCAAATGCAAACCATGTGTAAGTATACTTTAATGAACGGTTTCCTAATACTAAAGCATTAAATGCATTACACCTCTGAGTCTACCACCAATGATTCACTAAGGACAATACTTGAGGTGGGCCAGTTTTCACCAGTATCCTGTCCTACCACTTCTAATTTTTAGTCTTTGTGCTCACTTTTTCTTTCAGGACTCTGTACTGCCACTTCTCTCAACCTCTCATTGCTATAATGCCACATGCATTAATCGCTGGCTGTGACCTGAGAATTATAGTGGCCTCCTACCTAAAATTTAGCTTGAAGCACTACCTCCTCTTTTCTCCACTTCAAGCACTGATTTAAGATACATATACACTAAGATTTGCTAATTTAGAAAACACAGTAAAATAAAAAAAAGTAGCTAAAATGACATTAACATCAGCAAGCATTATAAAGAATTAAAGCTACCTTTAGGCATAGGGATTCACAGTACAAATCTGCAGAAAGAACAGCTAGCTTGGCACCCTCATGACACACCACTGCCTCTAACTACTGTCACTCCAGGACACAAAGTCCTCAAGACCCACAAAGCAGGAAGGATGACACAGTACTAGAATTAGTCTAGAGAAAAAATGAGTGCTCACTTATCATTATAAACTACTGCATTTTCTCAGTGATTTAAGGGCCTACATAGGATTATATTCTGCAAAGTGCCTTTTCAAGGGGCATTCTGTTAATGGCACTATATGCAGTATATTTAAAAAGTAGGCCTAATCAGACCTCTTTGCTTTCTGCACACTTTATTGCATTGTAGATTTAATTTTAAATGGAAAAACCTGTCATTTTTTTGCCCAGCAATCTACGGTCAATAACCCATAATGACAAATTGAAAATTTGTCTTCAGAAAGATTTGCAACTTTGTTAAAAACCAAAAACTGAAATCTCTCGTTTATACAATGTGACCACTAGGGGGCATTAATGAGCTCTAAAACTACACAACCACACAAATGAAACACCACAGTCACGGATTCAAGAAAAAATATTTTATTTTCAAGAAATATCTTAAGAAGCTATTTCAAAGTTTCAGTTCCCAAAACAACACAATTCTTTACCTCTCCTTTCACTCTTCCCAGGCAAGCCTTACCCACCTCTTCCTGACTCCAACTCCTAGACTGAGGTGAGGTGGCTTGTGTTACGCTGGAACCAGGAGTACCTCCGGTGCAGTGGAAGCATTTCTGGGTCAAACAGAAGTCCCACAAAGCAGGGATAGTCATCCTCTGCAGCATTCCTGATGGCACCCAAGTATTCTAACATCATGACTACAGTTCCCAACATGACCTGCAGGTATATAAATGGGAGTTTCACCTAAGGGATGCTGTATAGTGGCCCTACATGACCCTGGGAGGAAGTATCCCTCTGCCCTTCCATGATTATGGCCTCCTGGATGAGAACCAACATCGAACCTGGCCAGGAAGCTCATCAATCCACATCCTTCCAAAAAGGCTTCCCAGTCAGGTTAGAGACCATCCATTCCAACCGGTATGCCAACCAACTAGTGTCATCTGTGACAACAAGTATTCAGACCCTTTGCTCTTGCATTCCAAAGTGTGGTCAGATGCATCCTGCTTTCTTTAATTATATTTGAGATGTGTCTAGAATTTGATTGGAGTCCACCTCTGGCAAATTAAAACTTCATTTAGAAAGGCACACACCTATGTTAATTAATGTTGACTTATTTTATTTTTCTTACTGTGCCTTTTATTTTTCTATTCTTCATTATGTAAAGCACTTTGAGCTACTTTTAGTATGAAAATGTGCTATATAAATAAATGTTGTTGTTGTCCATCCATTATCCAACCCGCTGAATCCAAACACAGGGTCACGGGGGTCTGCTGGAGCCAATCCTAGCCAACACATGGCCCAATCCCGGGCAGGATGCCAATCCACCGCAGGACACACACAAACACACCCACACACCAAGGCCAATTTAGAATCGCCAATCCACCTAACCTGCATGTCTTTGGACTGTGGGAGAAAACCCGGAACACCCGGAGGAAACCCACGCAGACACGGGGAGAACATGCAAACTCCATGCAGGGAGGATCCGGGAAGCGAACCAAGGTCTCCTAACTGCGAGGCATCAGCGCTACCACTGCGCCACCGTGTTGTTGTTGTATATAAGGTCCACAGTTCACACTGCATGTCGGGACAGAAACCAAGCCACGAAGTCCAAAAAACTCTCTGTAAATTTCCATGATCAGATCAAAGATAAAGGATATAAAATCAGTTCTAAGGCTTTGAGTGTTCCCAGGACAGAGTGGCCTCAATAAGTGTGAAATGGAAGTTTGGAACCACAAGAACTCTTCTCAGAGCTGACCATCCAGACAAGCTATGTAACCAAGCAGGGAGGGCAGTGGCCACTAAGGTGGCTTAGAACTGAATTGTCACTTAAGCAGAGCTTCAGAAGTTCTCTACTAAGATAGGAGAACCTGTTAGAATGCCAACCCTCTCAGTAGTACTGCATCAATCAGCCATTTATGGTAAAATGTCTAGACAGAAGCCACTCCTTAAAAAAAGCATATGACAGTTTAAAGGACTCTGAGAAAAATAATATTCTGAAGCGATGAGATAAAAATTAAACACTTTGGGCAGAACTCTCCAAAAACTATGTCTAATACCATTCCTACAGTGAAGCATGGTACTAGAATCATCATGCTATGGGAGCTCTTCTTAGTCACAGGGACACAGAGAATTGTCAGGGAAGGATGAATAAAATCAGATACAGAGAGGACCTGAAAGAAGACCTGGGGCCTCATGTATAACGCCGTGCGTAGAACTTGCACTATAACATGGCGTAAGCACAAAAGCCGAAATGTGCTTTCGCACAGAAAAATCCAGATGCAGGAATCTGTGCGTACTCCAACTTCCACGTCCTTCCGTTACATAAATCCCGATCAGCGTGAAAACTAACGCTCATGCACGCGCATTATGTAACGCCCCAAATCCTCCCAGAATTACGCCTATTTGAATATGCAAATCAATATAAATCGCCCTTAAGCGCAGCCTTCTGTGAAAAGACAATGGGAAAAGCACGGGGAAAATATAAGAATTTCAGCGAATACCAAGTGGAGGCAAAGGAAAGACATACTATTTGTTCAAATAAACCGTGGTATAATCAACAAAATGAAGTTGATCTAGTGACATAGCGCGTTGGAGAAACTTGAAAGCTCACATTTACAAAATCGCACAGTGCCGGAAATAAAAAAGAAGTCACATATCAAAGTTGCCGTGGAAAGCCGAGTTGTAAGCCCACTGTCTGAGTGTCATATGAAAGCTTATTAGGGTACAGAGAAAAAAGGCACACGGTGGGGAAAAAGCACGAAATGTCAACTTTAATCTCGAATTTTCCACTTTAATCACGTAGTTTATTTTGTCATTTAGTAGAACATTATAAACTTCATCTTAAAATCGTTTAATTAACCAATTAACCTCAAAATTACATCGTAATTAAAGTAGCACGTTAAATGCTTTGTTTTGTATTTGATCTTCTACTCGTAGGTGATCTATGTGTGTGAATCACTACTTGCTTCTTAAACTGGCTCTCTTCCTCCAACTGGACACAGAGTCCATTACATTTGTGATATTACAGCTCTCTGAATAACTAAAATACTGAGATGTATACGTGATGTCATTTTCATGATGATAGGAGCTAAAGCACATTATTAAACATGTGTTTCATGAGCCTCGTGCTCATGACAAGCATTTATCTTTTGTCGAAATTTGTCGCATGCTTTTAGCTGTGTTGTTATTTTCTCTTTCTGTTTTATATTCAATATATATTGGCGGCGCCCAAGAGTCCTTGCTTTTCTTTCCCAAGTAACCGATCGCCATACAATCAGCTCTGTAATAGACGTTAAGCCATCTGTAAGCTTGGCCGATTCTTCAAAACGCTTAAAGAACATTGAAATATCTTCGTAGTACATGTTTAATTATTCTATCCTTCACGACACTCCCAGTGAAGAATATAGATTATTTAAATGAAGTTAAAGTTTTATGTGTATAATTTAACAAACATATTTTGCTTCATTTCACCTTAAAAATGATATCGTCATCATATGTAAATACGCTTTATAAAGTGGCTCAGGTTGTGGGATATTATAACTGTAGTGCAAGTTTACAGTGGGGTGATTGTACTTATAAGTACAAACCGTTCTACAAGGAGCAATTGATTGAGTGCATTTAAAGTTCTTGGGATTAAACTGTTTCTGAACCGCGAGGTCCGTACAGGAAAGGCTTTAAAACATTTTGCAGTGGCAGAGACAGCGTGTGCTTAATGCGTATACCGATAATTCTCTTTCCGATCAGCTGCTGCTGTGATTCACACTCAGATACAGTGATATAAATACTCCGAGTCGTGCAGTGAGAGAAATATGGAAAAAGATGATCCGCTGTGGCAACTCCTAATGGGAGGAGCTGAAAGAAGAAGAAGAAATAGAAGTGAGAGTAACAACGCTAAAGCAGTTATGGTATTTGGAATACTATGGCTGTTCCCTGGACCATTATATTGTTACGAGTTAATTACAATCAGATGCATTACACTAATAAACAATATGCGGTTAGTTTCGGTGTATTTATAAAGCCGCGTCATGAAAATAATGAGTAATCACACAAGAACAGTACCATTGCTTTGACGCTGGGTGCTGCCAGTTTGCAAAACCGAGCGGAGAACTTGCGTACGTCAAGGTATGAGGTACCGTGGAAAAGTGCGTGGCTTTACGCCAAGTGTAGGTTTTATACATCGCGATTTGAACGTGGAAAAGTTCTTACGCAACATTTCTGTGCGTACGCACCGTTTATACATGAGGCCCCTGCTCCTGAGAGCACATGTCCTCAGACTGTGGCATTTGTTCACCTTTCAGCACAGCAATGAGCAGAAGCATAGAGCAAAGACAACACCAGATTTTTTTGCAGTTTCTCTAAATGAAAGGCCTACACTTCTAAGGGTAATAATGCTCTGTCTCATTTCATTTGTTAACTGCCAATTTCTTGCCATTATCACTGGAATATTGTCCAAGTAGTATTACAGATGGTATAGTAACACAGTCTGTTACACCTCTGCTTTAAGACAAACAGAGGATTTTTAAGTAATCAACAGAAGTTAGGACACCCAAGCAAACTGTTAGCTTCAATGTGCATAGGTGTCCCAACTTTTGATGTTTGTCTTAAAGTAGAGGTGTAACAGACTGTGTTACTACACCTCTGTTTTGAGACAGACAGAGTGTATCTGCCTTTTTTCCAACATAACCAAGGTTTAGCAGCTCTAACATAAAAATGGGATTCAACAAAAGCCTGATGCACTGAAATGGTTCCACAGACAAAATATCTTCGTTTTTAAAAGTTTTAGTTAAAATTCAAAGTAAAACAGTTCACACAAAAAGAGAGAATTAAAATAGCAAAGAAAAGAAAAGTTCTGTTCAAAGATTAAATCTTGTTAAATTTCAAATCGCTACAAATCACCTCAAAACATTTCTGAACCATTTCTAAATGGTCAGAAAACTGTATGCCTATCCCATTTCTAAGCTGAAAATGGGTCTTTTAAGTCCCTGTGTACTGGGACCTGTTCTAAACAACAACTGACTCAGTTATCACACTGTATCTCAGTTAGAGCAAAAAAGTTCTATCTCTTACTAACTTATAGGGGGAAAAGACTATACCATTGTCTATGACTATGAAAGAAATGTATATTCTATTCAAATTAAGCAAACGCTAATATGAACTTAATTTAAATCTTTAACTTTCTGATATTGGCTCTTACGCAGAGGATTTTTAAGTAATCAACAGAAGTTGGGACACCTGTGCAAATTGTTTGCATCAACTTGCAAGGCTTAATATACTTTAATTGTGGCAGAACATCTCTAGGTTGTAACCTTTCAGTTTTTCCCTGAAGAAGGCCCATTTGTAATATTCTGAAATCTCCTTTTTTCAGTTTTTGTGAACCTTAACTCTAAATTTAAACCTCCAGCAGTTTACTGCGTTCCTTTTCACCATTTAAGGTCACTCATTATATTTCAACTGATTAAATTTGAAGAAAAACTAGAAAAACTGAGGTGTTCTAAAACTTTAGATTGGCAGTGTAATTCTTTAATGCTGAGTTATATTTTGAAAATATCAGTAAAAGGAAGAGTTTTTCATGTTAATTAAGCTTTTTCAACATTTATAAAATATTATGATGAAGAACACCGCCTTTCAAGATTGGCTTTGATGTGACACACTGATGAATTTTACTGTAATTAGTCAAAGCTGCTATTCAGTCAGTTATTTAATATAAAATGATCGTTTAAATCTAAAATAGCAAGGTGCTGCAAACACAGCAGCAGACTTAGAAAGGGCAGATTTGTAGTCACTCTCTGTAACTTATTGTCACCTACAGGTTTCTCTGCCTTTAAAAGCCACTCAATGCACTCAGTACCCCAACTCTTTTTATTAAAATTATGCATGAATATCCAAAACAGTGCTCCTAAACAATTTAAGTCGCTTCATAAAATGATGTGTCAGTTTAATTAAAAGTTAAAACCTGTAGAGTTTAATGACCTTTCATCCTGTACAAGAGAAAAAAAAGAAACATACCAAGATTAACAGCACGCTGATTAGAGTGGTAACGAGAAAGCCGTAATGAAACTAATGAATAATTTGGTAAACGTGATCAAGAGACTGAAAGTCAAAACTTTTACGACATTAATTTTTAATTGAGGTTCAAATTACATTAACTTCTGAGAAGTCAATTAGCTTAGACAATTATTATTCCAGAAGTGATCTTAACGCAAATAAGGTGCTCCATTGAAAGGTCACAGAAAATTTCCAGTACACTGTAAATCAAAGTTGCTTATGAATTTAAAAACTGCAAAAATATGTATTTTTAATACCTACTTAGTTTTAATTCTTCCCACATATTCATGCACAAACGTACTCTAGATGGTTTAAATCAATAAAGTAGTTTACATGGAAAAGAAAATTGCTGAATCAGGGCAATTGTGTTAACAAATTGCATAGACAAAAATATATTATCAAATGTATTAAAATATTCTTCAATGAGTCAGTTAGTATAGTATTTGTTTATTAAATATTTTTGTAACCGTAAGTCTCATTAGAGTGGCACAGTGCTGCTGCCTCAGAGTAAGAAGACCACGGTTTGCTTCCCAGGTCCTCCCTATGTGGAGTTTGCATGTTCTTCCCATATCCGTGTGACTTGCCTCCCACTCTCCAAAGACATGAGGGTTACGGGGATTGGCATTGCTGAAATGGCGCTGCTGTGCTTGTGCAACCTGTGGTTTATGGGCATCCTGTCCAGGGTTTGCTCCTGCTCTGCACCCTATGCTAGTTGGGATAGGCTCCAGCTCCCCCACAACACTGGTCTGGATTAAGTGGGTTAGATAATGAGATGATAAAATGAGTCTTATACAAAAATTAACATTATTAATAGAGTTCGTGTACTGCATGTGTGCTAGCAGTAATGTAGTTAAGAACATAGCGTGATGGCCCAATAATTTTCACAAATAGCAGATTCCAGTGCCAGTGGTGTTAAAATGGCACCAGTTAATGTGCTGTTATTAGGCGTTGGCTATGGAGTGTCTGTGATTAAATGTAGTTGAAAGTTATTAAACATAATATTTTTGAAAGATGTACCTGAAGAGTTAAAATATCTGTATTTCACTCTCAAGGTAGAATTGTTGGCTGCTTTGGACAATGATGAAGAGAAGTACTCGAGCTTTGTCAATACATTATAGCATCAAAGAAATGCTAAATTATTATAATATGGAGATAATGAAGCCATGAGGTTGTTTTTAGTGTAGCATAAATACTGAAGATATATAAGGGGGGATTCAAAAATAATGAGAATTATTTTCTGCAGGCACGTTGGTTACGACAGGTTTGTGTACTAGACTGCCCTCTGTATCATTTGGCCAAGCAGTGCCCCTGGGGAAAGGTCTGTAAGGTCCGTGTGATTTTTTTCTTGAGCCTCTGTTTACTGTCTTTGTCAATTTTGTGATGGCAGACTTGAAAGAATAATGTGTTTGCATCAAGTTCAGTTTCCTTTTGGGGAAAGCAGCAACAGAAACTGTCACAATGCAAAGAGAGGCTGTCAAGGAAGAAGCTTTGAACCAGGCATGGGTTTTTACCTTAAAGTGCTCAAGCTTTTGCATGCAATGCAGAAAAAATGACCCGAATTGTGCAGATCTCACGAAAAACGGGATGACAAAGGTAAATAGATCTTGAGATTTGTCCTTATTTCCAAGAAGCAAACGACAGAGGCACTGAAGGCTATCACTGCAAGAGTTTCAGAACAGTTTTGAACAAAGGAAAAGTGTATTGCGTCTCAGGGACAGTATTTTGAGGGTGATTAAAGTTTGGAAATGTTCAGAGAAATATGCGATTTTTAAAAAAAAAATTCTTGTTATCTGCGTCCTCACTCGTGTTTGTTCACCCTATGCTTATAGAGTGACACATAATTGGCTGCTGTGGAGTATGTTAAATGAGGTCCTGGAAAATATACAAAATATACAGTGGAACCTCGGTTTGCGAGCATAATTCGTTCCGGAAACATGCTCGCAATCCAAAACACTCGTATATCAAAGCAAATTTCCCCATAAGAAATAATGGAAACTCAGATGATTCGTTCCACAACCCAAAACTATTCATATAAAAATGATTAAGACAAAATATAAAGTAAAATACATAATACAAATTAACCTGCACTTTACCTTTAAAAAGAATCATGGCTGGTGTGATTTTCTAAACTCATGTGGGATTCCACCCAACAGGAAGACACGCGGAAGAGTGTCCCAAAGCAATCGCAGTCTCCCAGCGCTGTAGCAGTTGGCCGTATAAGCGCATCCAAAAAGATCGCAGACATGCTATAAGCGCCTGTCGTCAATGGGTCATACAAGGAACATTATAAAGATCCCACTGCAATAAATAACAGCGCTGTTGCTGTTTCAAGCTGAGTAAAACTAGTGTTAAAGTACTGAGACTCAGCTTCGTGTTTTGGGGAGCAAGATGGGGACTCGCACTTCACAGCGCACACACACACAGTCACAATGCTGTAGTAAACAGAGAGACGTGCTGGGCGAGCGAGATAAGGAGAGAGAGAGAGACGCGCTGGGCGAGCAAGCGAGATAAGGAGAGAGAGAGAGAGAGACACGCTGTAAACAGAGAGACGCGCTGGGCGAGCAAGCAAGCAAGATAAGGAGAGAGAGAGGTGCTGGGCAAGTGAGCGAGATAAGGAGAGAGAGAGAAGAACCATCAGCTCAGTTGTGATCACATGACACTCAGCAGACAAAGTGTATCCATACTGCTCGTATTGCAAGACATCGCTTGTTTATCAAGTCAAAATTTATTAAAAATTTTTGCTCGTCTTGCAAAACACTCGTAAACCAAGTTACTCGTAAACCGAGGTTCCACTGTACAAGTTGAAGTGACTTCTCCCAAACTTAAATTAGAAATCGTAAACAAATCTGTAATTCAAGTCTTTACAAAATGATTCTCTGTTTTAAGATAGACTAATTCACAAATTCACCAATAGTATTCAATGGGAGATTTTGATACTTCAAAATGTCGCACAGTATAATCTGTTCAAACATTAAACTGCGCTGACATATTTTCGTGAGGAATTTAAAATAAATATCAATCCACTTTGTGCCAGACGTTTTCATGCAGACAGACGGACATGGCAACCACAATAGGTGCTTTTCGTATTATACGCAAACAGACGTAAATAAACTCAATAAAGGATAGTGTGAAATATTTAAAAATATTTAGCCTGTCTAGGATGGGTAGATTACAACTTCAAAACTGAACAATAAACAGCATTTGATTTCATTTCTTGATTAAATAAATACATATTCCACTTTAAAATACGTATTGATATATTTAATTCAATTGAAATAAAAAATATACTGTTATTTATATAAAAGTCATATGAGGTGAATAAAAGTCAGATGCCATCCCATTCTTCAAAGCTCTCTTCTTCCTTGATTTGAGTGTGTCTCTCACCCAGTCACGTTCCTCAAGACTGTCTGCTTCCCTTGCCCAAGTGTGCCTCTTCAGATCAGCTTCCAGCCACTGTGACTGTACCTCATAAATTTAAAGTCTTCTTCTCGGTGACCTTCCCTGTCTGCTGCTTGGTATTGTAATTGCTCCTCTTGGCTTTGGCTTTTATTGAGCATTGTTTTGGCAGTTTGCAGCTAAATGATTATTTTGTTGGTCTTGGCTTTCAGAATCCCACATCAGATGCTTTCTTCTGGCATTAGCAGATCTTGGATTTAAATTAGTTCTCTTTCTAGAGGGCATATTATTTGAAAATTAATTAAAAAGGAAACAAGTAGTAAAACATACTGACTTTATTCCCCAGAATGTGAATGGCTCGATCTGCCAGGGTGTACCCTGAATGCATTTGTTTAACTGTCAAAGTCCATGAGTTCATTTTGACTGTGGTGATGTGTATACTGCTTTTGAAGTTGATCTACCTTTACTTTATCATTAAACTTCCATGACTGTTTGTTTCTATACATCTGTGATTTGGGACTGAATATGTAAAACAATAATGTTGCTTAGCAAGATTTCTCAAAGAAGCTACCCTCAAGCAAAATGAAAACTACACTCTGACAATGACTAGATGAATATACATTCCTCTAAACCGGTTGAGTTCTTCTTGACTTACAGACACACATTCTTTATTCATTTACATCATGGAAGTCAACTTCAGGGCTCCTCTACTCCAAACCAGCACTGGCACTGTTGCTTAATGCCTTTTCCTCCCTTCACAGGACAGATCAATGACAAACATTTCACCTCTCATGTCTCTTACGACTTCCTGAACCTGCTTGTTCCATCCATCCGTTATCCAACCTGATATATCCTAACTATAGGGTCACAGGGATCTGCTGGAGCCAATCCCAGCCAACACAGGGCGCAAGGTGGGAAACAAACCCCAGGCAGGGCACCAAGCATACACCAGGGACAATTCAGAATCGCCAATGCACCTAACCTGCATGTCTTTGGACAGTGGGAGGAAACCGGAGCACCCAGAGGAAACCCACGCAGACATTGGGAGAACATGTAAACTCCACGCAGGGAGGACCCGGGAAGTGAACCCGGGTCTCCTAACTGCAAGGCAGCAGTGCTACCCCACTGCGTCACCGTGCCACCCGCCGCTTGTTCCACTCCACCATATTGAAAAAAACTGGCCCCGTTGCCATCTTGCAGTCAGTCGAAAGAGACTCCACATTTTTGTATACTGTATTTCTGTGTTTTCATTTCTGTCTCAATTATACAGAGATCACCTTTGGGTGCCCAAACCATCTCTCTTGTCTACAACAGTAGATAAAGAATGCAAATGTCAAGTTATAATTAAGAAAAAAAAAGAGGCCATGAAAAAATATTTATCCCAATCCTGATTTCTTCTATTATTGCAAATTTTCGAGATCCAAAATTTGAGATTAGATAAAACTAGATAAGGTATCCAACCACAAATAGCAATTTATGAAAAACTATCTTCACTAATTAAAACAAGAGACAGTTAAAGTTAGTAGCCTGAGATTAGAAAGGCTTGATTACAGCCAACCCTGGAAATTTTTCTTCCTCAAATTGCCCACACAAAGAGCACATAACGACACAAAAGGCATTCTTGAAGAGAAACGAAAAAAGCTGCTGATATTTGTTAGTCTGGAAAGGACTACAAAGCCATTTCTATGGCTCTGGGACTTTTAGTTTTGTTACGTTTTATATGTTTTTATGGAATGTTACTTGCTTACTTACTTACTAAATAAATAAGGCTCTGGGATTCCACAGAATTACAGTGAGAATTTCCAAATTGGAAAGCAACTGGAACAGCAGTGGATTTCCTCGGGAGTGGCAGGCATGCCAAAAATTACTCCAAGGGTGTAATGTAAAATATTCCAGGAAGCCACTAGTTATCCCACACCAGCTGGTACTGTGTGTGATAGTAATTTCCCTCTTACACCTAATAACTATTTGCGTCACTTTTATCTGCATTGACTGTAACCAGTGCAATAGCTGCAATTTGTATATAGCACATTCTTGTGCTGAGCTGTAGCTCAAAGTGATTCACAAATAACAAAAGACAAAATACAACATAAAGAAAAACTATTCCCTAATGATTATAGTGGCAAACGTCAGTATTGGATTTAAAATTATACTGTATGCTGCGGTTGACTGGCAAAGAAGAATCTTGATCAATTAATGAGGAGGAGCGCCCTGTGTTGGCTGGGATTGGCTTCAGCAGACCCACGTGACCCTGTGTTATTTAGGATATAGCAGGTTGGAAAATGACTGACTGACTGAGAAGTGGGTCTTCAATTCAAAAGTGCAATCCAATGTGAAGGGGCTTTCTTTTTGTGGACTACTGCCATTTTTTAATAATATTTTAGCAAACAATACACGCATTTTACACACTGTGAGCAAACAACTTGATGACTTTGCGTGTGGATTGTGTGGCATGAGTACCGTGAGCATTTTCATGGAGGTGTTGGTATTGTTTGCTGATTTCCAGTGTTGAACACCATTGTCTCCCTTTCTATCATAAAGTTTGTTTACTCCCTTCATCACAAGAACACGAGATTAAAGATTAATCTGGGCCATCACTACAGACTGTACTAGGTAAGTAACATATGAAAAAATATAATTTTTGTGTGGAGTATTCCCTTAAGGTAGAGCCACACGATCAAAGACAAAGAAAACAACTTGGTCCTGAAAGATTATTTTTTACTTTGGTTTTTACTTTTACTTTCTTCTGACCTTCATCATTATTTTTCCAGCTTTTTTCACTGCCAGTCTTTGCCATTTGTGTGTTGTAAGACGTTAAGGGTCGCTGTCGCCCTTTTAACTCCAACAGACAGACAGTCAGGACACAAAGTAAAAGATATTTAATTATTTTATTCTCGATGATAGTAACTCCAAGCACTACAGCCACCATAAACATAAGTAAATATAATACAGCACACATTTCTCTTTCATCCACACCTCCCAGCAAGCTCTATCCTACTCCTCCTGACTCAGGCTTGCCTACTGGGTTACCAGCAGTCCTTTAAATAGACCTTGACCTGGAAGTACTTCTGCTCTTCCTCCCACGTGACTTGCCAGCACTTCTGGGTCAGCTGGAGAATTCAAGTTCTTTAATCACCTCGGAAGTACTTTGGGGCTTCTGTCTTTATGACTTCCTAGTACTTCTAGGCTGCAAGGGAAGCATGGCTCCCCAGGTCCTTTCACAGCACCCCCTGGCAGCACCCATGGCACCAAACAGGGCTGAGAAACCGAATTCAAAGTCCCAGGATTCCCGAAAGGCACTACTACACTCCAGTGGAGCTGCCATCCAGCATTTTTGGGGAGGCAGTGTCCACAAGTAGCTGCTGTCCTCCATCCTTCCATTCCAGGGTTGTCTTGGCCGTGCTGAGGTGCTGGCCATCTTTCATAGTGTATGAACTCTGCAGTCTTAACTTCTCTTTTTTCTAAGTCCTCATTAATTTTACACCTCACTTAAATATAAAATAAAATAACCTTGTCCCTTTTTAAAAAAAATGCCAAATTGGTTGATGACAGGCATGTTTCAGCACAGGCAGTTCTAGGATGAGAGACCACAGAGGAAAAGGCTTGGGTTGCTGACTGGAAGAGGTGTTGGTGAGTAATGGAACTCTTACCCTGTGATCTGAATGTGGATCCCAATGCCCCAGTGTAGTGGCAGGGACACTGTGCTGAAAAAATGGAGTCGTCTTTCAGGTAAGATGTAAAACAGAGGTCCTGATTCTCTCTGGGCATCCTTTGTAAAGAATATGGTGTTTCCCTAAATTGCTCTCTATGGCTTAGTCATTCTGGCCACCTAATCATACCATGTCTCTAATTGGCTACCTTTCTCACCACTTCACCACCTAGATGCTCATGTGTGGTGAGCGTATTGGTGCAAAAATGGCTGTTATTACATCATTCAGGTGTATGCTACACTTTAGTGGTAGTTGGAGTGTCTCCCCACTCACGACGCAAAAGCACTTTGAGCAGTGAGAAATGTGCTATATAAATGTAAAGAATTATTATTATTACTATTAAAACATACTCTCAGTCTGCCTTTCCTTCAGCTTCCTTACCTCCAGTTCAATGACAAGTTCAGTAGTTTATAATCCTCAATCTGAGAACACTTAACACATTGACCTGCCACAGTGACAATATCTAAATTTGTTCCTCACATAAGTGTAAAATCAGGGTGTTATTTTAATATACTGTAATGACCCCTGAAGCAGGACCATCTTAACGCATGGGCACGCTGGGCAGTTGAGGGGCCCCATGCTAATCTATGTATGTTGTGACTTGCTGAGTGGTTGTGTAGGTAGGGGCCTCAGTGCACTGCTTTGCCTGGAGGTCTATAAAGCTGTTAAGACTGCCCAGCCTTGAAGGAACTGCACAGGACTTCAGGTAAACTTTTCGTGGATGCCAGAACATCTTTATTAATGCAATGTAGTTCTTATTGCAGCTTCCCTCCCATTAGCCCAATGTTAAGTTCCTAGGCACACCATCAAAACAAGAAAATCACAAGTGCCGACAGTCTTGCCCACTGCTTTAGCGAGCACTGTTCACCTCTTATCTCTCACATTTTTGTCATCACTATCCTCCTGAATTGCCTGCGCTCCTCAGGTATTTGTTCTTTTAGTTCCCCTGGGCTCTGCCCCTTCTGCTTTAATGCTTATTCTGTCCTCTCTCTGACAGGCTACAGTTCAGATGCTTCTCTTAGTGTACTGCTGTGGGCGCGCAGAGTGGGAAAGCCCAGTCAATATTGCAATACTAATTACTCGCAATTTGTTAATGAGCAAAACTAACAATAAAAATGTATTTTCTGTGTAATTCAAGTTAGCTTCTACTGTAATTCTCCCAACTTATAGTTGGCAGTCAATGTGTTATATCAATGTGCCCCAACACTTTCAGCTCCATCTATTACTTTAAAGCCCAGGCATCTTCCAGGTCACCCGCCCATTATGCCTGGTAGCAGTGAGCCACTTAGAAGACATCCTGTCTGTCTACAGCCAGCTAATATATTGGAGGTCTTTACTTCTATAACCTATTGTTCCCCACCATCCTGAAGATGATGAGGGTCCAACCACCTTCTCACATCCAGGCAATTAGCAGTTGTTAGTGTAGTCTTTGGTTGGACTGTAAATTTGGTTGGAAATCACCCCAAAACCTCATGGATAAGACGTAAGATTTATTTAAACAGATAACAGTGATAAGTTGATAAAAGGCTATTCTCTTTGATACAGATTTCAAAGAAAATGTAATTAAAACCTCCCAAGTAAAGATTTCTGTGTCATCTTGCTAAATGGATGTTCTTATTAGTGTGAATTTTATTGTTACAGGCAAAATACAAGTGTGATGATGATTCATAATTAGGCCCATTATAACACTTGCAGTACTTTGTTTCAGAATGTAAGAAAATAAGAATTTTCTTTTTTAGGTTTTATAAATAAATAAATATATAAAAAATGGCTTTCAGTAGAGTGGAGTGCATCCAAGGGTAGGATTAATTACAGTATATTATTTTCAAGGCCAAGCTTTGTAAGAATTACAAAGGTGGCACCATATTGCACTTTTGAAGTGAAGCATTTTGTCAGTTTCCTCATTTAGGAAACGGTAATATGGTTGTCTTGGATCTTAAATTACTTTAAGTTCATATGTTAATTACAAAACCCTTTCTTTATATAGTTAACTTTTGAGAGAACTTCATCACAGGAGGTTTTACAAAGCAACAAGTTAAAAAATAATAAGTTAAAACACTACATCATAGCTCTATGTATGTTAGTGGCTTGCTTCAGAAGCATGTAACAACATCCGGTGTATAAGTAATGTTAGCTAGAACAAATTAAAACTTGCTTTATCAGAAGAAATCAACTGATATCACCTAAAGGAAAAAAGAGTGAACTGTTTCTGCATTGGTGTGTGACGGGGGTCAGTAAATTCATTCCTGGAGGGAATTAGTGGTTAGTTTTTTGTTTCAGTCCAATTTCTTAATGAGAAGTCAATTTTTAAGTTTCATTGTAGTTGTCTCACTTGTTCAGATTCCCCACCCTTAACACCAGAATGCCCAAATCCTATGAAAAAAATTTTTAATCCCGTAATCTCGTAATCTTTTTTCAGAAACTTCAGGCATTTTAGTGTTAATTGCTTATTTTACTCCTAAACAGCTGCATTCACTCTTTTAATGGCTTCTTATTAGCAATAAAACACAAATAACAAGCAAACCAGCAGTGCACCCGTTTATGTTTATCATGAACTAACTTGTTTGATAAAATATTCGAAATGAAGATGAAGAGGACAATATAAATGACTGAGAATTACTCATCCACTTCAGACTACAATTCATTTGGAGGGTATCTTTTGAAAGGAAAAAATCTACAATATAAGAATGACCTAATGAGGCAGAATAAAAACACCAATAAGCCATAAAATTAAATTAGATCTGTTATTGGCAGGGATTGGTTTCTAATTAAACAATTGGGTTGGAACAAAACCCTGCAGCCACTAAGGCCCTCCAGGACTGACTTTGAAGACCTGTGCTCTAGAACAGAGGCTTTCAAGTTTTGTTGCTACAGGTTTTGATTCAAAACCCAATTTCTTCTTTTTAACTGGATTTTTTCATTAATTAAGGAAGTTGTCATATTTCCTGTTTTAATGTTGTAAATGACTTTCATGCTAATACAAACACGGGCCATATATCTGTTCTTGTTCTGTTAGACCTTAGTCTAAGACCATATGACACCATTGACAACTATATTCTCTTAACACTAGAATCCCTGAAGCCTACAAAAAAAACTTGTAATCCCAGCACACCTTAAATTCCTTCGCACCGCTCCATCAGTGTCTTTTGTTTTGTAAATGCATCGATCAGCACAAGCAGCAAGCAGCCTGCTGTCCCATCTTGACGGAGCTCAGCTCAGGTAAAACGTGTAAGTGAAGGATGAAAGGAAATAAATGTGAGAAATGCAAGAAATGCTGAACACATGCCTAAAGCAGAAACTTCTTCCATGTTTTGCTAATAATGACATGAAGTGTATAAAGTGTTGAAGTCATTAGACCAAATATCAAATAAACACGTGCGCTTTTATTCAAGAATGTAACCAAAGAAAAAAAAAAAAATTGATTTACATGTTGCTTTCAATGACTTAAAAACCCAAGCTGAAATGTCAATAGAGAGGGAGTTTATATGTGTTCTTGAATGGTGTAGAGGGTAAGAACTGCTGCCTTATAACCTGAAGGTCCCAGGATTGAGACCAGGAGGTACACGTTTTGAGTAGTGAGCTGCTCTAATTATTATTATTATTATTACAAAGAATTATTATTATTATTACTATAATATGATAAAAACATACATTTGATTTGAGTCTGTAAAAATTTGTATAAATTTTGTCTACTTGTAAAAGTTAGTGTTTGTTTTTTTAATTATTCAGTTTTATTCTCTCAGTGACGTTCACATGGTACAACAAAATTGCCTCTCCCTCTCTGAGTTGATTCCATTTATCTCCATTCTTTTCACAAGAGCAGCGCTGTGGCTGATACCTGCTCAGAACTGGTTTGCTGTACCGGCAATCAAAGATACAATGTCCCATGACTGCTATCAGACTGGACAAAGGGAACACCATAGCAACAGCCAGCTTTTTCACAGCGCTTTCACTGGCTAATAGACTGCTACTCTCTGCTTAACACCATAAAGTAAAATGGGAATTCCACCTGCAGCTGTCATTTGTTACAGTCCTGCCTTTGTCTAGTCTGATATCTTTAATTGCCTTTACAATAAGTAGTTCTGAGCATGCATCAGCCACGGCGCTGCTCTTGTGAAAAGAATGGAGATAAATGCCATCACCTCTGAGAGGGAGAGGCAAATTCGTTGTATCACGTGAATGTCGCTGACAGAATAAAACTGAATAATGAAAAAACAAGTGTTAACCTTTACAAGTAGCCAAAATTTACACCGGGTGTTACAGACTCAACTCAAATATATGTTTTTATTATATAATAATAATAGCAGCTCGCTACTCAAAACGTGGAGCGCCCAGTCTCAAACCCGGGACTTTTGGGTTAAAAGGTAGTGGTTCTTACCTCTACACCATTGAAGAACACATATAACTCCCTGTCAATTGACATTTGAGAGTGATTTTTTAACTCATTGATAGCAACTTGTAAATCAAATGCTTTTTTTTCTTTGGTTATGTTCTTGAATAAAAGCACACATATTTATTTGATATTTGGACTAAAGTCTTCAGACATTATACACTTCACGTCATTACTAGTATAACATGGAAAAAGTTTCTGCTTTAGGCATGTGTTCAGCATTTCTTGCCTTGCATTTCCTTTCATCCTACACTGCAGACACGGAACACACATGGAATGCATGTATTCCAAATAACGATATACAGTATTATTTACTCTATACAACTCCAGGAACCTCACACGCAGATAAGGAGCCTTGGCTTGAGCTGAACTTTTTGCCCTCAAACTGAGCTCTTTGAGGGTGGTGGATGGGACAGCAGGCTGCTTGCTGCTTGTGATGATCGATGCATTTACAAAACAATGGACGCTGAAGGAGAGGTGCAAGGGATTTTAAGGTGGGACGGGATTACGAGTTTTTTCGTAGGCTTCAGGGATTTTACTGTTAAATCATATTAATGAATGGATGACTCTCTCTCGTGATGTCTTAAATTGGTGTCAGTCTTATTTAACAGACAGAAAAGTCTTTTTTAGTTGTGGTGATTGAAGCTTGGGGATCCATGATATTGTATACAGCAGGGGTGCTCAAACTTTTTCGGCTTGCAAGCTACTTTTAAAATGACCAGATCAAAATGATCTACCTACATTAAAAATGCTATGTATATATATATATATATATATATATATATATATATATATATATATATATATATATCCTTATATATAATTTGATACTATCCGTATGTATGGTGTTCGCGTCAATACCCTGTATGTATGGTGTTTGCATCAATACCTCGACTCAAAACAAGTTAGAACCATGCAATGGGACTCTGCCTCTGTAGTTGGAACATAATGTGGCAAATGCGGACGCAGTATTGCATGATTGGCTAAGAATGTTTGAATGCTTCAGTGACGCCGCTGGACGGCCGAGTATAGTAAGTTGGTGTTGGTTCGAGCAGATAACAGTAAGTTTGGTTGGTTTTTGGAATGCTGGTTTGGTTGGGCATACTTTCCAGGACTAACATCACTTAAACCCTTCGACAGCTCCGGAACCATAAGTAATTTAAAATGTATTGCAATTTTCTTGTTACATCGAAATCTATCTTTGGGCAGTTTGGTTTTGGCATCCATCCTTCTGACATCTATTGGCAAACTGAGTAATGACAGCTGGGTATTAACAACGGTCATTGTTTAAATTTTAGCCAATCTCTGATCTAAAATGACTACGCCAACATAATTATTACTCCGACTCTGATTAGAGTCATAAAATACATTTTGTTTTGAAAATGTGTTTGCCGGAAAAAATAAAATGAGGTGCGCTGAAGAGCTGAGTTCATGTCTTGCAGCCATGTTTAAACAGGAAGCTCTTTATTACATCGGCCGAAAAGGTCTATTTTAAGCACAAATCAGTGCCATGATAACAAAATCATTTCAAGGACTTAAAAAACAAATAATTCTTCACAGAGAAAGTATGGATTTCAGAAATGTATAATTTGTAGCCCGATTCGATCTGGCTCCCAGTCGCTAGTATATACAGTATATACACACATATATATATATATATATATATATATATATATATATATATATATATACTGAGTATCAGAGGTGGGTACATTTACTCCGTTACATTTACTTGAGTTTTACTGCACCATACTTTTTACTTTTACTTGAGTACACTTGTGAAGAAGAAATGCTACTCTTACTCTGCTACATTGGGCACTTGAATCGTTACTTTTTTCCCAGAGATAAAGTCTAACAGACAATTTTCAATCTGCTCTGTAGTGTATGCTGTCAAGTTGTGCACACGCCTTCCATTGCGTCTCCAGCTCTGACGCGAGGTTTTGGATGTTCCCCAAATCAAGGTGTTGCAGCTTTGAGGACAGATGTTGCATTTTCATTTGAAAGCATTAACTGAGCTAATCATATTGACCATGTTTTTCTATTTTCCTTGCAGCTGTAAATTTAAGCTCATTCAACATGTTGGTCAGATCAGAAAAAAATGCCAAGTCTGGCGGCCATTGGTTGTTATTAAGTTGCATGTATTCTGCATGTTTAATGACAAAGAGAAACTCCTTTTTCTTTGGCCAGGGGTCTTGAAATCTCAGCAGGAATTTCTCCCTAGCCATCTGCCTCAACGAAGGCATCTTTTATCATCTCTCCATCTTGGAAGGACTTCTTATGCTTAATGATTGAGTGACTTACCCGGAATGATGCTTCGATGTGTTTGCCTTTGCTTTTGAATTCAGCTGAGTGAAAAATGACGGCGGTCTGATTAACTGCGTTCCCTCTACTTTCTCTTTCTCAGATCGCTTTTTGGAAGGAAGTCAGTTTCGTAGTTTTTATGAACAGTTCGAAAGTGCCTTTCCACATTTTCCTTCTTTGGAATAGCAATGATAGATTGACAGATCAGACAAATGCACTTCGATTGTGACATTGTGAGAGAAAAAAATCCTCTTCCAATTCCACATCGAGCCCCTAAGCAACAATTATTTTGTAAAATCCCTTCTTTAGTCAATATAAATTGGAAGGCTAATTAGATCACTTACAGTAGATAGCTAGAGTTTTGCAGTAGGTCGTGCATTTGATCGTGCGTGCGGGATGACCATTGTGTTACAAGAAAATCAATAGACTGGCCGCCCTGTATGTCAATCAAGTAGCAAATGCCATAGGGAGGATATATGATAGACTAACATTTAAAAAAAAATTTTTTTGAATCCAACGCGATCTACCTGCACTAACTTTCCAATCTACTGGTCGATCGCGATTGACGCATTGGGCACCCCTGGTATACAGTATACCACAAAGGCCTGCTTGTATTTTCATTGTAAATGTTCTCATTAGGCTACATTATATCAAAACACAAGGTAAACTAGCACTTTTATGCAGCAGACATGCAGCTTTACTTCTATACTTAGCAAAAAAAGAAACGTCCCTTTTTCAGGACTGTGTATTTCAACACAATCCCTCCATCAGTGCTCAGACTGTCCGCAATAGGCTGAGAGAGGCTGGACTGAGGGCTTGTAGGCCTGTTGTAAGGCAGGTCCTTACCAGACATCACCAGCAACAACGCCGCCTCTGGGCACAAACCCACCTTCGCTGGATCAGACAGGAGTGGCAAAAAGTGCTCTTCACTGATGAGTCACGGTTTTGTCTCACCAGGGGTGATGGACGGATTCGTGTTTATCGTCGAAGGAATTGAGCACGTCTGGGACCTGTTGGATCGCAGGGTGAGGGCTAGGGCCATTCCTCCCAGAAATGTCCAGGAACTTGCAGGTGCCTTGGTGGAAGAGTGGGGTAACATCTCACAGCAAGAACTGACAAATCTGGTCTAGTCCATGAGGAGGAGATGCACTGCAGTACTTCAAGCAGCTGGTGGCCACACCAGATACTGACTAGTACTTTTGATTTTGAGCCTCCCTTCATTCAGGGACACATTGTGAAACATTTTTAGTTTATGTCTTATGGTGTTGACTCTTTTAGTGTTCATACAAATATTTACACATTAAGTTTACTGAAAGTAAAAACAGTTGTAAGTCAGAGGACGTTTCTTTTTTTGCTGAGTATATGTATTACCTGATGGTCCTGATGCTCTGATCCCTCTGAACCACTTCTAAGTGGATGAATAGAAATTTCCTCAAGATAAATAAAGAACAAACAGAAATCTTAGTCGTTGGCAAAAATGGAAATAGTGAAGGTCTTAGAAATAAATTAAATAATCCATAACTCTCCCAGGCCAAGTTGGTTGGAGTTTTTTCCATTGTATTCTGTGTCTTCATCCAGTAGAGCGTGCTTTGTCATCCTTCTGTGAGGGCACCTATGGGGTATTCTCACTATCTGTCTTGACTGCCTCAATTGGTTCCTCTCAATCTAGAAGAAAACCAGATTTATTCCAGCAGATAGCTTTGGGAGTAATGTTCTCTAACAGACATATGGTGGCTAGATGACCAATGGAAACGTCATCAGCCTCAATTCTGAGAGGTTGTACATAGCTACCTTGTGGACTCACTCTCTTTAAGGCAAAAATAGGAATCTGGTGCAATGGGAGTTTTTTGACCAACATATTTAGGCTAGTAACTAGAACATAAGAAACCAATTTTAATTAAAGAGAGACGGCTGTTCAGTCCATCATGCTCTTCTGATTAGGTTATTGCTAAATTGCCACAATTTCTCTTTGAGATACTTTTTAAAAGTTGTCAAGGTTTCTGCTTTAGCTGCATACATGATGATGAGCTTCCTGGCATCTGGTGTCCTGGATTATGTGAATCACTGTTTAACTTAGAGAACTATGAAGGATTGGTTTAATCAGATCCTTTGAGCATTTTGAAGACTTGTATTAGGTACCCCAGGGAATTTAATACAATTATGTTATTTATTATAAATGAACATTTAAAACATATACAGAAAGCCAATGCAGAAAGCCACAAGCAGTTCCATTCTGAACGTGTTGCTGATGGTTTCATGAATCCCAAGTATTTTTAGCACAATCTTTTTATTCACATGCCTCTCCATAATGCATGTAAAGTAATCAGTGTTGCAAAAAGGTTCTTCAAAACGTATTTATCTTTTTGATGATTATAGTTTTTCTGCTCCCTGATTATGATTTTTGAATGATGATCATCACTCTCTACTTTGTGATTGTGAATATTATCTTCTGAGTCATTTGGAGTGACTTACATCAAAGCACTGGAAATGACTTTATAATTAATTATTATGTTGGCTGTTAATATAAATGATGATCTTTTTGCCATAATTTCCAAGTGAAGCAAAAGGCAGAAAAGGTATTCTGAATGCATTTAGCTTCATAGCTGGTGGATTTTCTTACTCTTTAATATTTCATTCACATACACCAACACGTGTTAAAATTACTATGCGCATCAATTAGTAATTGCTGATATTTATGTAAATGCATAAAATTTTAATGCAGCGTGAAGCTTTTTCAATTAAACAGAAACAAACTTTATTTGGCATATGCTAATAGTGAACGTTTTCCCACCTTCATTCTTTACATTTTACATCAGCTGGAGGACTGGCTATTTTAAGTCTCTTACTGAAGACCACCAAGGAGTGAGTATTGCAAACCTTATGATTTACTGCTGTTTGGCTTATCTACAGTGCCCTCCATAATGTTTGGAACAAAGACACATTTTCCACTGATTTAACCTTCTGCTCCACAGTTTAAAATTAAAATTCAGTTTGCAGACTTCTATTTAATTGTATTTGAATACATTTTGGTCACACCATGTAGAAATGACAAAACTTTTTCTACCTGGTCCCCCCATTTCAGGGCACCATAATGTTTAGGACACAGCAATGGCAAGTCTATTAAAGTCTTCATATTTAGGACTTGCATTGACTGCTTGAAGGAAAGCCAAGCCTTTAGTAGATACAGTAGACAGATAGGTAGAAACAATTTATTAAGTCCCCAGGCAGAAATTTGGCTTTTTACAGAAGCTCTTTAAATAAATACATACTGTATGTAAATAGATTGACAAATAAATAAATATACACACACACTTTGGTCTGAACACACATACCAGAATGATTATAAAGCAAAAAAATTCAAAAGAAAGAAGCCCTCTGACTTGGTTGTCACAGTCATAGTGAGGTGTTATGCAGGCATATTGCTGTTGGTGTTTACTGTTGGTCCCCCAGTCATGTTTCTTGACACACTTCTGCTAAATGGCTGAAACTCCTCAGAGGTTGCGCAGCATCGTTCATAATGGCACACAGTTTTGCTTTAATTCTATTCTTTGCTATGACCTCCAGGGGGTCCAAAGTGTGTCCCATAACTGAGCCTGCCTTTTTAATTAGCTTTTTGATTCAGTGGGCCTCCCTTGAATTGATGTTACAAGCCCAGCAAACCACATTGTAGAAAACTGCACTGGCCAACACAGAGTTGTAGAAGATGTGAAGGATGTCACTACTCACATTAAAGAAACAAAGTCTCCTAAGGAAAAAGACCCTGCCCGGCCCCTACTTATATAATTCCTTTGTGTTCCAAGACCAGTCATTGTTGTGGACCCCCCAAGTGCTTTGTGGAGTGGACCACTTCCACACCCACTCCTTGAATAATGACTGGACATAAAAGCTCTTTGCTGCGGCCAGAGTCAATAACATGGCTTTAGTGATGAAGTCACAATTTATTTCCTGGCTTAGTCTTGTTCCCATTTTAAAAACATCTTCCTGTACCACCACCTGGGTATACAATATTATTCTAAAGATGGTTATCTTATGCATAAAGAATTTCTTTTTTAAACAGTAGGGGACTCTGCGCCCTGCTTGTTTCGCTCGCCAACCCCCGGGTGGGCTCTACACACTGGCTACTTTGCGGCTCTGCCGCTCTCATATGGGGAAGCGGATGTACAATTTAAACAGATTTTTTTTTTATATGCATTGTAGACCTAACTATTTTACATTACAGCAAATAATTAACCATAGTAAAAAATAGTAAAACGTAATAAATTGAAAGAAAATTATGTTTCATGTTGCATTAGAGAAATTCGCTGCATTATACGTTTTTGTTCTGTTTGGCCTTGAAATTAACACACAAATACTTTTCATTAATATTGCTTTGAATTTTAATTCTGTGTTAGGAGTTACAACGTGACAACGCAACGTATAACTGCCCATGAGTGAATATCGTTTCTTTCTTTCTAATAAATAAATCGACTTTTTCAAATGTTTGTCCCTGTGATTTGTTAATTGTCATAGCAAAAGCTGGTGTAACAGGAATCTGTAAACGTTTAATATGAATGGCATATCAAGATCTCCTTTGTGTCTAATGTTATCCATGGAAGATGTAATATATTACCTTTCTTGTCGCTTGTGTGGCCCCCGGCCGGGCTCCAGCCCAGGAGGACCGGAGGAGGGCTTGGGCCTCCTCCAGACTGTGAGGGGGCGTCCATCCTGGTTATGTAGGGGGCCTCGGGTAAAGGGCTTGGAAGCCCAGCCCTGTAGGGACCCGTGACCACCGCCAGGTGGCGCCCCAATGCCTGCATATCCCTGGAGCCCAGCACTTCCGCCACACCAGGAAGTGCTGGGGGGAAGACGACAGGGGACACCCGGACGGCTTCCGGGTGCGCAGCCAGCACTTCCGCCACACTGGGGTGTGGCTATGACTGATTGCCGGGAAGCAGCTGGAGCCCATCCGGGTTCCCATATAAGGAGCCGTCTCCCTCCAGTCAGCAGAGGATGTCAGGTGGAAGAGGACAGAGCTGGAGAGAGGACGAGAGGTGGCCAGGAGAAAGGCATTGGACTTGTGTGGCCTGGACAGTTGGGGGAACGGTGCAAGAGGCACTGGGGGTGCACGTGAGCACAATTTGTAAATATTGTTGTATAATAAACGGTGTGTGGTGGAACTATGTTGTCTGTCTGCCTGTGTCCGGGTCCCAGTTCACACCTGTTAAAATTTTATATGTTAGAATTGTTCGACCAATTTTGAATACAACTAATCTTGTCCTACTGCATAGCCCATCACTCAGACATAAATTACGCAATAACATTACGATATATCCTTCTTTCAACAGTAATTCGGCCGGTGGAAAACCGGACGGTGTTAACGGTTGTAGATATTCTACAGGATATTGTAAGCTGATGTTTTCATCTTCCACACAATTACCACCAACTGCTTCAGCATAGTCTATTGATACACATTTAACCAATTTGCCGTGTAAACGATCGACCATGGGCGCAGGGCGTTAACCATAAATGGTTGCGAGGAGGGCAGGACTTGAAAAAATCTCTTGGCATTTGTCTCGTCTCGTCTCAAGATTTTCTTTTATAATTGAGAGATGTAATTCCCATACTTTTCACCACTCTGTATGTCTCATTTTTACCACTCAGAGCCCACAGTGGATGTGTAAAAGACAATATGAAGCAAAATCCTTAATAATTCTGTTGAAATATGCTAAATGGATCAATAAGTGCTAAAGGTCAATGTTACCTCTGGCTGGAGAACTTGAAGTTCAAAATGGAAGTTTAGGATTCATTTTTACTCAAATGAAGCTTTGTTATGATGGAGACATTGCTGCAATACAGGAATTTAATTACTAAGGAAAAGCTAATTTGTTTAGGACCACATGACAACTTTCAACAAATGAAATAACAGATGGACCACGGGGATGAAGCATTACATAGTTCACTCTGCTTTTTATATTATGTTAATACAATATGTTCTATAAAAAGCTAAAAAAGACAGGATCTTCTATTCCAGGTTTTGTAACAGTTGGGACCAGCTAAAGCGCCTGCCCTTTTAATTAGCTTGTTGATTCGGTGGGAAGACATTTTTGTGTCTGCCAAGCTCATGTTAGAGCTTTTAAAAACTGTACCAAGGTAATATGCACCTTCATCGCCCAAAGATCAGTGAAAGTCCTACTAAGTCCTGAGGGACCCTGGTGGAAACAGATTTTCTGTTCAGCCAATGTCTCGCTCTAACAAGGCTCCAACCTCAAAGATCACGCTGGTATTTCTCCAGTTTTCTGTCTATCATAGGAAATTGTTTTGGTTACTTTCTTATCTTTACTGCAGCAAGCATTTGAGTGTCACACATAGATGATTTACTCTCATATTTTTTTAAGGTTTTTGATATTTAAGCTGTTCTTCACTAATTAACACACAGATGGATATGACAATAATGGCACTTCTCACCTTTAGCATCCATTATTGGTTGCACCTGTGTGCACTGCACTATTTCTTAATTATCAGTAATTAAGGAGAGAAATTCAGAAAAAGTGAATCAAAAAGAACAAGAAGAAACTTTTATTACAATTATTAAATTATTATTAAAACTGTGACTGATTGACCTTTTCTGTTAATCCAAATCTAAAACTGCTGTTTCCAAATAAGAGAAAAGAATAAATGCCTGCTTATTATTATTATGTTGCCAGTGCTCTGTGTTGTATGACTACTGCTCAACCTTTGTCATTTCATTCATGATTAATAACAGTTCAGTTTGACTTATATTATGTTAAAGTGCATTATCTATCATTATCTCTAATATACAGTGCCTTTCACTTAGAACACAGGAACTTTGACAAACAAGAGGACAACATTCAGTCTATCAAGCCTGTTTGTTTTGTTTTGTTTTTTTATATCTATCTATACACAGTGGATTCATAAAGTATTTGGGCCCCTTCACTTTCTTCACACTTTATTGTGTTGTAAATTTAATTTTAAATGGATACTTTGCCATTGTTGCCCATTAATCTAAACTCAATAACCCATAATGACAAAGTTTAGACATGTTTTTCAGAAATGTTTGCAAATTTATTAAAAATCAAAAACTGAGATCTCTCTTCTTCTGCTTCTTCTTTCGGCTGCTCCCATTAGGGGTATCCACAGTGGATCATCTTCTTCCATATCGTCCTGTCTTCTGTATCTTGTTCTGTTACACCCATCACCTGCATGTCCTCTCTCACCACATCCATAAACCTTCTCTTAGGCCTTCCTCTTTTCCTCTTGCCTGGAAGCTCTATCCTTAATATCCTTCTCCTTATATACCCAGCATCTCTCCTCTGCACATTTCCAAACCAACGCAATCTCGCCTCTCTGACTTTTTCTCCCAGTTGTCCAACTTGAGCTGACCCTCTAATATCCTCATTTCTGATTCTATCCATCCTCGTCACACCCAATGCAAGCCTAAACATCTTTAACTCTGTCACCTCGAGCTCTGTCTAATGCTTTCTGGTCAGTGCCACCATCACCAACCCATATAACAAAGCTGGTCTCACTACTGTCCTGTAGACCTTCCCTTTCACTCTTGCTGATACCCATTTGTCACAAATCACTCCTGACACACTTCTCCACCCATTTCACACTGCCTGCTCTTTTTCACTTCTCTTCCACAATCCCTATTACTCTGTACTGTTGATCCCAAGTATTTAAACTCATCCATCTTTGCCAGCTCTACTCCCTGCATCCTCACCATTCCACTGACCTCCCTCTCATTCACACACACGTATTCTGTCTTATTTCTACTGACCTTCATTCCTCTTCTCTCTAAGACATATCTCCACCTCTCCAGGGTCTCCTCAACCTGATCCTTACTATCGCTACAAACCACAATGTCATCAGCAATAATCATAGTCCACATGGACTCCTGTCTAATCTCGTCTGTCAACCTGTACATCACCATTGCATACGTCACTCTTACCGCAGACCTCACCACTGTCACACTTCCCTCATACATATCTTGTACAACAATTATGTACTTCTCTGCCACTCTCAACTTCCTCATATAATACCAAAACTCCTCTTGAGGCACCCAGTCATATGCTTTCTTCAGGTCCACAAAGACGCAATGCAACTCCTTGTGGCCTTCTCTGTACTTCTCCATCAACATCCTCACAGCAAACATGGCATCTATGGTGCTCATTCTAGCTCTTCATACTGCTGCTCACTAATCATCATCTTCCTTCTTAACTGAGCTTCCACTACTCTCATTTATGTAAATATTCAGCCCTTTGCTGTGGCACTCCAAATTGCACTCGTATGCACCCTATTTGCTTTAATTATCCTTGAGAAGTATCTTGGATGTCATTGGGGTCCATCTGTGGCAACCTGAACTGATTGGAAATCATTCACATTTATATTTACTGTATTTGCTTAGCAGATGCTTTTATCCAAAGTCACTTACAAAAGAGGTGAACAATCAAGGCTGGGGCCTGTTTGTTCAGCAAATGTAATAGGACAGGTAGTAACAAAAGCTGATTGACGCAAGTGAAAACATGTAAAAACTCCTACATTTACAATCAATAAAGCAATTACACTTAAACAAATAACCAGGAATATAAAGTATCACAGAGCAAAGTTTTTTTTTCTTCTTCTTTTCAGTTTGACATATATTCACAAAACAGATGGGTCTTCAATCGCTTCTTAAATACATAGAGGGAGTCAGTAGTACAGATGGAGGTGGGCAGTCCGTTCCACCAACTCAGAACTACACAGCAATAGAGTCAGTATTGAAACTTGATGTCACATAGAGGTTGACGTAGAAAGACACATACCTGTGCGTAGAAGGTCCTACAATTCGCACTGCATGTCAGGACAAAAATCAAGACATAAAGTCCAAGGTATTCTGTGTAGGCCTCTACAATTTCATAGATTAGCGCAACCATTTTGGAAGCTTTCAGTTAGTCAATGGTCACTCTAACATAACTTTTAGACATCCTCTGCTGAGATGGGAGAACCTGACAAAAGGAAAGCCATCCCTGCAGCACTTTGTTAATTATTGATTTATGGCAGAGTGGCTAAATGGAAACCCGTCTTGAGTAAAAGACATATGACAAGTTAAAGTAAACTGAGAGCAGGAGGAAAAATTTTCTCTGATCTAATGCTAAAAATTGTAACACTTTGGGCAGAACTCCAAGCATTATGTCTGGTGAAGACTAGACTTTTCTCCAAGCACTATGTTTGGTGAAGACTAAACTCTGCTCATAACCTGCCTAAAACCTTCTTTATGGTGAAGCATGGTGGTAGCAGCATCATACTATAGGGGTGCATCTCAGTGGCAGGGACAGGGAAACTGGTCAGAACTGAGTGAAGGATAAATGCAGCCAAATACAGATAGGTCTTTGAAGAAAACCTGCTCCAGAGTGGGACAACAGTTAACCTTTCAGTACAGAAATGACCTGAAGCATACAGCAAAGACAGTGTTGGAGTGGCTTCAGGACAAGTTTCTGACTGTTCTTGAGTGGCCCAGCCAAAGCTCAGACTTAAACCCATCCCAGAGAACATCTGTGGATAGATTGGAAGATGGCAGTTTACAGACACTTCCCATCAAATCTAATGGAGCTTGAGAGGATCTGCCAGGAAGAAAGGGATGAACTGCCCAAATCCATGTGTGAAAAGTTTTTTAGAAGACTAAAAGCTGTAATTTCTGCCAAAAAGGCTTCTACAAAGTATTCAATTTGGGTCTGGCTAGTTATATGAACGTGTTTTTGATTTTTAGTAAATGTTCAACATCTATCAGAAAACATGTTTTCACTTTGTTATAGCAAAAATGGCAAATTTTTCGCATTTAAAATTAAATCTGCAACAAGGCGGGCGAAGGCCTTTGCACAGGCTAAGCAAAGGCAATGTCTGAGATGGAATGGAGTAGAGAAGAGGAAGCTCTCCTGGAAAGATATGTGGGAGATAGAGGCATGTAGAGCGAGTTTCACCATCAAGGCTGTCTATGATGTCCTGCCGTCTCCAAAAAATCTAAGCTAGTGGTATGGAGAAGATCCCACATGCTCACTCTGCCCATCACCAGCAACATTAAAACACATCTTGGTGGGTTGCCAGACCAGCCTCTCTCAAGGCCGCTATACCTGCCAGCACAACCAGGTGCTGCAGTGCTTAAGCAGGAGTGCTGGAGAAACAATGGATGAGTGTTAACTTCCTCATTCCCCCTTTATTCCATTGACCGGCAATAACATTTGTCTGGGAAGGAGAGGTCGAGACAGATGTGCCACTCCAGGACCAGACTCTGGAAAGCTGGGTGGTGTGCGCGATTTGAAGTTGTTAGTGGACCTAGGTCAAAAACTCTGCTTCCCAACTGAGATTGCATCTACCAAAATCAGACCTGACCTTGTGCTATGATCAGAATTACTCCAGCTTGTCTACATCATTGAACTTATTGTACCATGGGAGGATGCAGTGGAGGAGGCCTATGAGCGCAAGAAGATGAGATACGAAACCGATATGCAACAACATGGGTAGAAAACTAATGTCTGACCAGTCGAGGTAGGCTGCAGAGGGTTTATTGCCACCTCAACATCAAGGTGTGGGGACAGGCTCACCGGCAAACCTTGAAGGGCCTCTCCAGAGCTGCTGAAAAGGGCAGTCAGTGGCTCTCGCTCTGGCTCAAGAGGAAGAACTCCAGCTGGGCCTCAAGTGAGAAGACTGACTCTTGGGGGTGAGCCCGGGACACTGGGATTTACTGCTAAACCCTTTGTGGGCCTATCAGCAAAACATTGAGGAATGGGAGCACCCACTTGATAACCCACAAAGGCCCCATCACTCATTTGACAATTCCACAAAATTAGGGATTAGGGATGTAAACACCAAGTCCTATGAAACAGAACTTCAGAAAGTGAAGAGGTCTGAATACTTACTGACTTCACTTAACTCTAGGTGATCATATAAGTTGAGTATTTCTTTCATCTTTACAGCATTAAATGTACAGTAATACTCTGTCTGTCTCTGTCTTTTTCTCTCTGTCTATGGAGTATCACACAGTTCCAACCAGGGAGGAGAGGGGGCGCTGACGCTGACATTTTCCTCTCCTTCCTCCTCTGCAGCCAGGAAAAGATGCCCATAGAGGATACTTAAACCCACGTCCTGAATCGACTGTATTTCAAGTCTAAAGTGAGAAACTGTTGTTTTAAATCGAGTGTTGTAGAAACACACTCTGAGGCTAGCAGTGGTTTAGAAAAGCAATAGTCCCCTTGTTTATTATTAAGCTATTATTATTAAGCTAGACGTTTCAGCCGTGGAATGGCCAAATGGGGAGGCAGCTTGATGGATGAGGTCTCCAGGACTCTAAAAATATCCAAATCTTATTATGTGATATCATCTACTGCTAAATTCTGCTCCGTACTTCTAAAATTTTTATTATTATGCTGTATTAAGGATTTGTTCTGTTCTGTGTATTGTATTGTATTGACCCCCTTCTTTTGACACCCACTGCACGCCCAACCTACCTGGAAAGGGGTCTCTCTTTGAACTGCCTTTCCCAAGGTTTCTTCCATTTTTCCCTACAAGGTTTTTTTGGGAGTTTTTCCTTGTCTTCTCAGAGAGTCATTGCTGGGGGGCTATCAAGAGGCAGGGCCTGTTAAAGCCCATTGCGGCACTTCCTGTGTGATTTTGGGCTATACAAAAATAGACTGTAAACTGTATGTGCCCCGCGGCTCCAACCATGTATTAGTGAAACAGGACAAACTTTAAAAATCAATAAAAACTTTAGAAGAATTTATATTGATAGCTTTCATATCCAAGGGCCTCTTGATATACAATATTTTTGGTTTTGTTATCAGGAGCAAGGACATACAGTGATCCCCCGCCTATCGTGGAAGTTACTTTCCAGACACATCAGAGATAGGTGAAAATCCACGATATAGGAAGACCATATAAGTAAACATTTTTTTTTATACTTTAAGCCTTAAAATACCCATCCCACACGCTTTAAACACATGGAAACTTATTAAAACACACTTTGTAAATACATATGATATGTGGATGTCGGGCTAAGGATATGAGTAACATCTGTCTATTATAAAACATTTTAATGTCACGTAAGACAAGGCAGTGAGACAGAAGAACAGCTGCTGTACAGGCTTTTAAGTGATTGACGCAAAGCTTGACATATGACTAAAATAATGGACTGTAACATTCTGTCCATGTCTTGCTCACTCACCCTGGTATATCCCGTTACGACAACATGATGCCCGAAGTTGATGGCCTGTTATTTTATTTTATTTTTTTTTTTTGGTTTCATATACATTATTAAGCCCTGTGGGGAAATTATCTTTTTGCCTGAACTTTTAGAGATCAGAGTGTAGGGTCAGTCATTGTAAAGCTCCTGTGGTGTATGTGGAAGGGACGGGGAGTCACAGCTAAATGAAGCAGTTCTCTTGATCCTCTTCTACAAGCACACCACCCTCTCACACAAGCAACACTTAGGACATTCAAGAAAATAAACTTCAGTTTGTGGGACCATTTCGGACAATGGGCAAACATTATTTCATTTGTAACCCCAATGCCTGCATGGTACAATGTATGATTTACATTTGCTTCTTTGCCCTGGCACCTCCTCTGCTACCATTTCTGTCAAGCAAAACGATTTCTTTCCATTTTCCAGCAAAACATTTCTTTCACTACTTTCAAATTAGAAACTTTGGTAAATAGAACCTGCTCAATTTTCCTCACCTCCCACCTAACTCCATGCCGGAAAAAATATTGATCAGTCTTGAGCATTTTCATAATACATAAAAACATTTTACAGTCCCTCCCTTTCAAAGATCCAAGAGTACAGTGGAAAAAAAATCTCTCACTCAACATCTCAGAAAAGGAGTGGAAAGCAGCAATGCACAGAATTCACTTGAGCTCCATATGCACAAAGCATACAATTATTCAACTTAAAATTATATATCAAGCACATCTCTCTCATTTAAAATGGTCCAAAATGTTTCCAGGGCAAGATCCAACCTGTGAACATTGCAGTCAAGCTCTGGCCTCATGGGGTCACATGTTTTGGGCATCCACCAAATTAACATAACTCTCCTCTTTTAAGTCAGTGGGTTACTGATGTTATATATCAATCAATCAATCAATCAATCAACATTTATTTATACAGCACATATTCATACAAAAAAATGTAGCTCAAAGTGCTTTACAAAATGAATAGAAAAATAGAAGACACAATAAAAGATAAACATAAGTCAACATTAATTAACATAGAATAAGAGTAAGGTCCTATGGCCAGGATGGACAAAAAAAGAAAAAAAAAAAAGAAACAGAAGAGAGAGTAGGGGTCAGTATGGATTTTGGAGCCACTGTGAATAGTTATTATGAAGAATTGAACATACAGAGTATAAGTATTAAGTTAAAGTGAAGTTATAAAAAGGCCATGTTAAAGTAATGTGTTTTCAGCAGTGTTTTAAAGTGATCTACTGTATTTGCCTGGCGAATTCCTATTGGCAGGCTATTCCAGATTTTAGGTGCATAACAGCAGAAGGCCGCCTCACCACTTCTTTTACGTTTAGCTTTTGGAATTATAAGGAGACACTCATTTGAAGATCTGAGGTTACGATTTGGAATATAACGCGTCAGGCATTCCGATATATAAGATGGAGCGAGATTATTTAAGGCTTTATAAACCATAAGCAGTATTTTAAAGTCAATCATGAATGACACAGGCAACCAGTGTAGTGACATCAAAACTGGAGAAATGTGTTCGGATTTTCTTTTCCCAGTTAGGATTCTAGCAGCTGCATTCTGCACTCGTTGCAAACGATTTATGTCTTTTTTGGGTAGTCCTGAGAGGAGTGCGTTACAGTAATCTAGTCTACTGAAAACAAAAGCGTGAATTAATTTCTCCGCATCTTTCAATGATATAAGAGGTCTAACTTTAGCTATGTTTCTTAAGTGAAAAAATGCTGTCCTAGTGGTCTGATGAATATGCGATTTAAAATTCAGATTACAGTCAACAGTTACCCCTAAATTTTTTACTTCCGTCTTAACTTTTAATCCTAGTGCATCAAGTTTATTTCTGATAACCTCGCCGAATCCATTATTGCCAATTACTAAAATTTCAGTTTTCTCTTTATTTAGTTTGAGAAAATTACTATTCATCCATTCAGAAATACCAGTAAGACATTGTGTTAGTGTATCGAAAGAGTCGGAGTCATCAGGTGCTATAGATAAGTACAGCTGTGTGTCATCAGCATAGCTGTGGTAGCTCACGTTGTAACCTGAGATAATCTGACCTAACGGAGGCATGTAGATTGAGAAGAGGACCCAGGATAGAGCCTTGTGGAACACCATATCGGATATCATGTGTCTTTGAGATTTGATTACCACAACTCACAAAGAATTTTCTCCCTGCCAGGTAGGATTCAAACCAATTTAAGACACTGCCAGAGAGGCCCACCCATTGACTAAGGCGATTTCTAAGAATATTATGATCAATGGTGTCAAATGCAGCACTCAGATCTAAGAGGATGAGAACAGATAAATGGCCTCTGTCTGCATTTACCCGCAAGTCATTTACTACTTTAACGAGTGCAGTTTCTGTACTGTGATTTGTTCTGAAGCCTGACTGAAATGTATCAAGAATAGCATGTTTATTTAGGTGGTCATTTAACTGCATAATGACTGCCTTCTCTAGAATTTTACTTAAGAAGGGTAGGTTAGAAATGGGTCTAAAATTTTCAAAGGCAGAGGGGTCAAGATTATTTTTCTTGAATAGGGGTTTAACTACAGCAGTCTTAAGACAGTCTGGAAAGACCCCCGTATCTAATGACAAATATATATTATTTGAAACTGGAAAAAATCAAATTTGCACATAGAGGATCTGTACAAAACCTATTTAAAACCTGGCAGGATCTAATCAATAACATTTTAGAATAAGTATTTAAATTGAGAAAGCAGATTCTGTTCCCTCTTTAACTCCATTTATCTTTATTCATGTATTAATTTATCTATTTACTTATTTTTACTAGCTTAAAGTTTAACTTTGCTGGCCTTGCTCTCTTTCTCAGGGGTGGGGGTTGATTTGTTTCAAACCTATTTTTGTAAAACTTGACTTATTTGTATGGAATGTTATTTGATTTTAATCTACAGTATATATATAAAATCCTAAGCCTAAAAGTGCAACGATTTTATGTCACGTTTTTTTGTCACAATTTAAATCAGGCTTATTTTAAAACCTACAGTGGTGTGAAAAACTATTTGCCCCTATCCTGATTTCTTATTCTTTTGCATGTTTGTCACACAAAATGTTTCTGATCATCAAACACATTTAACCATTAGTCAAATATAACACAAGTAAACATAAAATGCAGTTTTTAAATGATGGTTTTTATTATTTAGGGAGAAAAAAAATCCAAACCTACATGGCCCTGTGTGAAAAAGTAATTGCCCCTTGCTAAAAAATAACCTAACTGCGGTGTATCACACCTGAGTTCAATTTCCATAGCCACCCCCAGGCCTGATTACTGCCACACCTGTTTCAATCAAGAAATCACTTAAATAGGAGCTGCCTGACACAGAGAAGTAGACCAAAAGCGCCTCAAAAGCTAGACATCATGCCAAGATCCAAAGAAATTCAGGAACAAATGAGAACAGAAGTAATTGCGATCTATCAGTCTGGTAAAGGTTATAAAGCCATTTCTAAAGCTTTGGGACTCCAGCGAACCACAGTGAGAGCCATTATACACAAATGGCAAAAACATGGAACAGTGGTGAACCTTCCCAGGAGTGGCCAGCCGACCACAATTACCCCAAGAGCGCAGAGACGACTCATCCGAGAGGTCACAAAAGACCCCAGGACAACGTCTAAAGAACTGCAGGCCTCACTTGCCTCAATTAAGGTCAGTGTTCACGACTCCACCATAAGAAAGAGACTGGGCAAAACGGCCTGCATGGCAGATTTCCAAGACGCAAACCACTGTTAAGCAAAAAGAACATTAGGGCTCGTCTCAATTTTGCTAAGAAACATCTCAATGATTGCCAAGACTTTTGGGAAAATACCTTGTGGACTGATGAGACAAAAGTTGAACTTTTTGGAAGGCAAATGTCCCGTTACATCTGGCGTAAAAGGAACACAGCATTTCAGAAAAAGAACATCATACCAATGGTAAAATATGGTGGTGGTAGTGTGATGGTCTGGGGTTGTTTTGCTGCTTCAGTACCTGGAAGGCTTGCTGTGATAGATGGAACCATGAATTCTACTGTCTACCAAAAAATCCTGAAGGAGAATGTCCGGCCATCTGTTCGTCAACTCAAGCTGAAGCGATCTTGGGTGCTGCAACAGGACAATGACCCAAAACACACCAGCAAATCCACCTCTGAATGGCTGAAGAACAAAATGAAGACTTTGGAGTGGCCTAGTCAAAGTCCTGACCTGAATCCAATTGAGAAGCTATGGCATGACCTTAAAAAGGCGGTTCATGCTAGAAAACCCTCAAATAAAGCTGAATTACAACAATTCTGCAAAGATGAGTGGGCCAAAATCCAGAGCGCTGTAAAAGACTCATTGCAAGTTATCGCAAACGCTTGATTGCAGTTATTGCTGCTAAGGGTGGCCCAACCAGTTATTAGGTTCAGGGGCAATTACTTTTTCACACAGGGCCATGTAGGTTTGGGTTTTTTCTCCTAAATAATAAAACCATCATTTAAAAACTGCATTTTGTGTTTACTTGTGTTATATTTGACTAATGGTTAAATGTGTTTGATGATCAGAAACATTTTGTGTGACAAACATGTAAAAGAATAAGAAATCAGGAAGGGGGCAAATAGTTTTTCACACCACTGTACATATATATGTTTGCTATCATTCTTTTCAGAATTTATCAAACTTTAATGTGATGTTGTTAGATTTTCAGATTCTTATTCCGTTTTCAAATTATAAACTAAAAAATATCAAGAACTCACGTCCCACGAGATGAAACTTAAGTAAAAGTGCCAAGAAATTTAACCATGCCCGTGGTTGGAAATAAAAGAAAAGAGTAGGACAGCTGCTGTGCAGGCTTTTAAATGTTTGAATCGCTGTACAAGATTCAGATCACACGGCACAGCACCTGATCGAGCAAAGAGGATGTAAAAAAAAAATGTATTTGTTTCATATTGTATAACAGTTTAACACTAGAATTACTAGAGCCTATGAAAAAACTCGTAGATCCGTCCCACCTTAAATCGCTTCTCACCTCTCCGTCAGTGTCTTTTGTCCTTTAAATGTGTTGATAAGCAGCAAGCAGTCTGCTATCACATCCCCTACCAGCACACCATTTTCTCAGCTCAAGTCTGTTTACCTGCATGTCAGTTGCTTAGAGTTGTATAGAGTGAGAAGTCAAGCAAAATCACACCTTTTATAAATACTATATCGTTATTTGGAAAACATGCATTTCATGTGTGTTCCGTGTCTACAACGATCTATGTAAACACATCGTTAAAAAAGAAACGTTTTTCTTGTTTTAGTAAGAATCAACAAAATATAGACATGAAGTTTATAAAGTGTGAAGCCTGAAGTCCAAATATCAAAGAAACACTTTCACAAAAGGTACAAATATAACAGAACAAGTGGGCTTTTATGCAAAAATACAACTGCAGAAAAACAACACGCGTTAGGTTGCGATATTGACACACATTTACTATGACTGGTTCGGTGGCGCAACAGTATCAACTGTTAACTGGTAATCGGAACTTCATGGGTTTAATCCCCGATGAGTCCGTTTTGATAAGTGAGCTGCTTTTAATCTTACTATACATGTCTACATTTTTCAATTATTACTTAAACATGAAAAATGATTCTTTTTTAAAGATGTGTTTACATAGATTGTTGTAGACACGCAACACACATGAAATTTATGTGTTCCAAATAACGATACAGTATTTATAAAAGCTATGATTTTCCTTGACTTCTTACTCTATACAACTCCAAGCAACTGACACGCAGGTAAACAGACTTGAGCTGAGAAAACTGTGCAGGGTGGGGGGAAGTGATAGCAGGCTGCTTGCTGCTTATCAACATATTTACAGGACAAAAGACGCTGATGGAGAGGTGAGAAGCGATTTAAGGTGGGACGGATCTACGAGTTTTTTCGTAGGCTCTGGTAATTCTAGTGTTAACAGCGGGTTTCGGAGGAGCGACCGCATCTCCTTGGGGTGCATCCAGCCCCCCTCTTCACAACGCGAACGGCAGACTGGCTGCAACTGGGGGTTGTCCCCCTAGTAAAATCGATAAAATCAAAAAAAACACAAAACAATTTCTTTCATGTCTCACCCTCAGAATCTTCCAAAGGAAAAACAACATTTTCAGCAGGTTACTTTGTGCAGAATGCAAACAGAAAGTGTAATTTCTCATTGTAAGAATTGGGTGTCCTTGGTTTCAGATCACATAAAAGCCAAAAATAAAAAAAAGAGAGAAGGGTATGTTTGGCAACTTCTGCTTACTCTAATTTACTGGTATGCATTAAGGTCCACCGAATACCAAGCTTATTCAAAATCAATAGAATATTTAATTTTCTAATAAATTATATTGCTGTGATGAATGAAATCATTTGGATTTCATTTGTGCTGCCAGGAGAGGCCCAAGTAATATATTTTATAGAGTCCCAGACAATGGAAGCATAGTGCAGGGCAACAATAGGAATGAAAAATAATTATGATTATAATTCCACCTTTAGTCTTTGCTTTCTGTGGAGGATTGCTGCCTTAATTTTTCAATTATAGCTTTGGATTCAAGGGCAACCTTATGCACTTGGCTCTAGCTATAAAAATACATAATCTTTAAAGCTCAGTACAAAGCTTTAAAAGGGAAATTAGACAAAAAAAAACACAACCATAAATATATATGGAGATAGAAAGTGAGAGAGATGAATAAATGAGCTGCATACAAACATTATGCGTGTCATTACCATATCCATGAGTATACTATGGATTTGAATGTCGTAATTAAAAACTTCAAAGCAGCGACAGTGTTTGCACATTATTAAGAAAAGTAATCAAAACACATGGACAAGATAAATGTAAGATGGGCAGAGAAGAAAGGTCACTGAGTAAATTACACCCTGGTAAAGTGCGCCATACACACTGAGGCAGAATCTACACATTAAATAAACATGATGAATCCTTCAAATGGTTAAATGAAAGATTCTAAATATAAAAATTAATAGCAAATGAAAGAACACACAAATTAATGACATATTCAGATTAGAGTATTTTTAAATCAGCCACTGTGGCCGAAATTAACTTTTAGATTGAATAATTTAGTGTAAAATTGGTTGCTAATTAATTGGCAAAGTTAGAAGAAATTACTGTAGTGCTGGAAAGGAATGAATGGTTTGAAATGATTATTTGTTTTGTAGGCCATATGCTATAAGCAGAAGATGGATTTTAATTTGCATGAAATAGTAGACAATACCAGAAAATATGTTCCTTTATTTTGTTTTCATTCTGATTAGACAGATAGTCATTTGCGCCCAGGGGGTAATTTGGCTTTTTGCAGAAGCTCTTTAAATTAATAAGCACATAAATAGGTAGATAAATATAGGGTGGTCCAGATCTAATTATGCAGATCCAGATCGTCTGGATGACTTTGATTTATGCGGGGATGATTCCAGTTCGGCATGAAGGCAATTCTTCATGTCGTCAGTTCACACACTTCTCGATGGTCCAGGATTTTATGGGTGATTTTCTATGTAATAAGCTTAATAAGTTATAGTGTAATGAATATTGCATAATTAGATCTGGACCACCCTATACATACACACACACACACACACACACACACACTATGGTCTGGAAAGAAAGAAAGAAAGAAAGAAAGAAAACTTCAGACTTAACTGTCCCAGTCCAAGTGATGCATTATATAAGCATTTTGTTGTTGGTATGGAGGAGCCCTCATAGCGTCTCTTGTTGCAATTCTGTTGAATGATTCCTTGGCTGAAAGGCCTCATTGTTAGTGTGTCACAGAGAGGATGTGCAGGATTATTCATAATGGCACTCAGTTTTGTTTTCATTCTCCCCTTTGTTACGACCTCCAGGGGGTCCAGAGTGCATCTTATAACTGAGCTTGCCCTTGTAATTAACTTAAGGGCCTCTTTTGAAGTGATGTTAGCAGCCCAGCACACCACAGCTAGAAAACCACACTGGCCATCACAGAGTTGTAGAAGATGAGAAGGATGTCACATCCTACATTAAAGGAATGGAGTTAGCTAAGAAAAAACAGCCCACTCTGCTCTTTCTTATAAAGTTCCTCTGAGCTCCGAGACAAGTCCAGCTTGTCGTTGATGTGGGCCCCCAAGTACTTGTAGAAGTGTGCCACCTCAACATCCACTCCCTGAATATCGACTATTCATAGAGGCTCTGTGGGACTCTCTTGATGTAATGTTACCAGCCCAGCACACCACAGCGTAGAAAATCACATTGGCCATCACAGATTTGCAGAAGAAGTGAAGGATTTCATTTCCCACAATTAAGGAATGCAGTCTCCTAAAGAAAATTAGTTCTTATATAGCTCCATTGTGTTATGCGACCAGACCAACCTGTCAATGTGGACTCCAAGTACTTATAGGAGTGGACCACCTCCACATCCACTCCCTGAACAGTAACAGTGCCCATTGCGGCACTTCTTGTGTGATTTTGGGCTATACAAAAATAAATTGCATTGTATTGTAACTGGACACAGAGGCTCTTTGGTGTGGTGAAAGTCCATAAGCAGTTCTTTGGTTTTTATGATGTTCAAATGCAGACAATTCTGTTTGCACCAAGAAATAAAGTTCACCACCTGACTCTTCTTCTCTGTCACATTCCCCTTATCAATACACCCCATAATTGTAGAATCATCTAAGAATTTCTGCAAGTGACATGACCTATTGTTAAATTTGTAGTTGGAGGTGTACAGAAATAAGAGAAAAGGAGGCAGGCCTGTTCCTTGTGGTACTCCAGTTTTGCTCACAGAGTCCTTGCGTCTCACAAATTGTGGTCTGCCTGACAGATAGTCCATTATCCAGGGCGCCATATGCTCATCCACCTGCATTTCTCTAAATAAACCACTTAAAAGGGATGGCTGGATGGTATTGAAGGCAGCAGAGAAGTCAAAAACCACAGTCCTCCCAGTACTGGTATCTTTGTCCAGGTGAGAATAAGCCTTGTGAAGCAGACAGGTAATTAAATCCTCCACTCCAGTCTTTGTCTCAATAGGCAAACTGTAATGGGACCAGGTGATCTACCATAAGAAGACTTGAGGTTGTCCGAGGGAATTCTGCTTTAGGTAATAGAGGAGCTTTATCTCTCCTTCAGGGCGGTTGTGGTTTTTTGCCTCAGGGACCTATAGAGTTGGAGTTATTTGCCCTCACAGTGAGGTTTCTCTCTACTGTGGGGGAATAGGAAGACAGCATAGTTAACCGCAGCTCTCCCTAACAGCCCAGGATTGAACTACATAACTGAGAGGGACCCTTGGTGCCAGGGCCGTCTTAACAGCATCATAGGCCCCCTGGCAAAGCAGTGCACTGGGGCTCCTGCCTACACAACCACTCAGCAAGTCACAATATACATAAATTAGCATGGGGCCCCTAAGCTCGTGGAGCACCCGGGCAACTGCCCAGCATGTCCATGCATCATGATGGCCCTGCTTGGTACCACTGCTGTACTGCCAGGCTGCTGTCCTGCGTATGGAAAATTCATATCGAATAAAGGAGCATTGAAATCATTGGATGTACCAATTCTCTCATTAGATTGAATGGCCATTCATCAGCAGGTTGGCTGAGGTCTCCAGAGCCATGACGTTATTTTTGATTTTTTCTTTTTCAATTGTAACTTGTCAAAGTTCATCAATTAATTAATAGAATTTCCATTTATGTTTAATAAGATTCTACCTTGTTCTTTGTGTGTTTTACCAAATCTGCATTATATGTGTTCCAGTTATGTTTTTAGCAAATCAGTATACAGTAATCCCTCCTCGATCGCGGGGGTTGCATTCCAGACCCCCGATAGGTGAAAATTCACGAAGTAGTATAAACTCTCCCACACTGTTTATAAATATTCCCAGCAGAGTTATACAGCATAATCCCTTTGTATTCTCTTAGATATTAGGTAAGATTCATTGAAATTATGTATATAAACACACTGTTTTATATATTATATTATTTTAAAGATATCGAGTGTCTCCGATATCACATATGTTACAGCCATTACGGTAGACAAGTCACCAGCAATAAATACGTACAATGCAAGAAAAATAGTACAGTGGAACCTCAGTTCACAACCATAATTCGTTCCAGAACTTTGGTTGTAAACCGAGTTGGTCGTGAACCGAAGCAGTTTCCCCCATAGGATTGTATGTAAATACAATTAATCCGTTCCAGACCGTACGAACTGTATGTAAATATGTAAATATATGTAAAGATTAAGCACAAATATAGTTAATTACACCATAGAATGCACAGTGTAATAGTAAACTAATGTAAAAACATTGAATAACACTGAGACAAAATACCCAGGCTCCCTGCTCAGCCTGCTCGCGCTTTCTCTCTCTGTAGCACGCACACACACACACACAACCCACCCCTCCCCCTCCCTTCCCTGTCAGCAGCACGTGTTTGCGCTCTCTAATCTCTCTGTAGCACGCGCTCTCTCTCTCTCTGCACTTGCTCACTCGGTGCTTTCTCTCTTTCTGTAGCGCACACACACACCACCCTCCCTCCTCCCCCTCTCTTTCCTTCCCTTCCCTGTCAGCAGCAGTGCTTGCTCTCTTTCTGCGCTTGCGCTCTCTAATCTCTTTGTAGCACGCACTCACTCTCTCTCTGCACTTGCTCGCTCACGTTCTCTAATCTCTCTGTAGCACACACACACACACACACACACACAACCTCTGTCAGCAGCATGTGCAGCAGTTTTTTTTAAAATGAGTTTTAAGCACAGCGGAAAAAAAAGGAACATTAGAACAAATCTGAAATTTATTTAAAAACCAACCAACCACAAGCAACCAAAAAAGTAACAAGATCACGTTATTTTAGCCTTACATTCCGATCGCTGTAAACACTTTTTATAAAATTAATTTTAAGCACAGCAGAAAAAAAGGAACATTAGAACAAATCTGAACTTTAAAAACCAACCACAAGCAACCAAAAAACATTGCAGGAGTTCATGCTAATAGCCTTACAGCCAGATCGCTGTAAAAAAAAATTTAAAATGAGTTTTAAGCACAGCGGAAAAAAAGGAACATTTGAAAAAAGAGAAAAGTAACATTGGAACAAATCGCGCTATGAAAAACTCCATCTGTAAACACTTTCATGAGTTTTAAGCACAAGGAAAAAGTGAACATTTGAAAAAAGAGAAAAGTAACATTGCAACAATTCACGCTACAAACTGAAAAATTCACTTTTGAAAAATCCGTAATACAAAAACCACCAAGAAAACTAACCTTGCACGAGTCGAGTTCTGGCATGAAGTGTTTTCCTTCAGGTGTTTTCTCTCTTGTGATTTCTTGGGTTTCTGGTGCTTTTAGCTGTTTAGCTGGTGGGAGTGAAAGCCTCATGCAGCCATTCCAAAAACAAAGTCTTTGTGACCAAACCCTTCATGTTTGTCCTCCACATTACTGGCAGTCTGGCTTTGTTTACATTATGCTGCTTGAAAGCATGAGGGTTCTCAGATTGGTAAATGAGTAAACTGGTAAACAGTTTTTACACCTCTTGTAATTTCTTTCTTTACTTCGATTTCAACTTTCTTCAAAACTTTCTTCTCACCACTCTTCACTTGCTTAGAAGCCATAGTTAACTGCAAAAGCACACGAAATACTGTAGAGCACAAAGAGAGTGCAGGTAATGCATGCACGTCTGACTGAGAACAATGAACAGGGCTCTTGCAGGCACGCTCTCTCTCTTTCTCTCTCAGCCTGCCTTTGCCGGAGTGGTGGGGGGATGGTTCGCTTGCACGTACTGCCTGCAGATAGGCAGGCAAACACGTGCAGCAATCTCCCTCCCCCCTCCCCAGCAGGCACGTGGCTTCGCTCTCTCTCTCTCTCTCTCTCTCAGCTCAGCTCAGGCAGGCAAGGGAAACTGGCTTGTTCGTATACCGAGTGTGTGGTTGTGAACCGAGGCAAAAGTTTGGTGAGCTTTTTGGTTGTGAACCGAGTTGTACGTGAACCGAGACGTTCGTGAACCGAGGTTCCACTGTATACAGTAAATGTGTGTACAGTGACACTAAACGTACATACACGTACTAAGTACTGTAAGTAGAAAATGAATTATGCTTACTCACCAACAATGACACGATGACTTGTCCGATAACAATGAGTTTAATTTTACTGCATAACAAAGGAGAGCGTTACAGCCCTTCTAAAGGAGCCACTTCAGGCGATTGTGTAGCACTGCCATTGTTCTTCTTCTGGCAGTCTTCAATCCAAATCCCTAAAGCAGATTCCATCCAGACTACTGCCTTATTACATCCACTTACAACTCGTTTTGCACCCTGGTTAAAAGGACACTGCAGCTGTAGATCTTATATTCCTTTCCTACTTTATAAATAAAAAGAGTCGTAGCCTCATTGATGCCGTAATGGTGTCCTACAGTGGTGTAGCTTTCCTTCCTACAGCATATCCAAAACGTTTACCTTTTTGGCAATCGTTAACATCTTGCGTTGGCGCTTGGGCACGGCCCCTGAAGCAGTAGCAGGAGCAGATCGTTTTGGAGCTGAGGAAGGGAAAACATTATTATTTAACTCACAGATATCAAGGAGTGTGTTTTGAGTTGATCATGCTGCAGAGAGCTATATAATTTGTTCCTCATTTATGCAGAAAAAGAGTTGGACTGTGTGCACAGCATTAGATTAGATTAGATTAGATTCACTTTATTGTCATTACACATGTATAAATACAGGGCAACGAGATTCAGTAAAGATTTTGAAGTCCTTCGAACTCGGACTAACTTTTATCATTTATAAGAAATACTGACCTCTGATACTAACAGAAGACCCTGTGAAGAATGTAAGCTCTTTATAACTAATGCAATGAACTGTAAGAATGTTTAAATTAGTTCTAAGTGTGCATAATTAGAAGGTTGTATTCCTTAGGAATGCAAATGTCTGTTTGTTCTATGTTTTAGGATACTCCAGTATGTCATAAATTAAGATTTAACCTTAAGCTATGTATAACCTCGAAATTAACTGCTAAGGTTTTTTTTTCTTTTATAGGATATAAAAGAGAGAACGGTATTACTTTAGGTATTCTGCCAAAATCCAAATCAGTTGACTGAGTTGGGAAGAGGCAGTCTCGCAATCTCTCTAGCTCACCAAGAATTAAGAATAAAGAAATTATTTTTTAATTGGGTTTAAGTTTTTCTGTTGTTTTCCGACTTCAGCGCTCACAGTTTTTGGTGCCCAACGTGGGGCAGAGACGACCCAGTGACTCCTTGAGCAGGATCGTCCAGAGGACCAGCAAATGGACCAATTCCGGCCAGATCGGAGGACCAGCTCCAGAAAAAGTTAGGACTGGCCTGCCTCAGGGCGACTCCTGAATGGGGAATCCTTGACCTCCTCTGATTCTTCCTGAAAGTCGAGTAAACTGGGAACTTCCAGGCAGGAGGAAAAATTCTTGGTGAGTAGACCGAGGGAGTCCGACCGGGGAAAAGAAACCAGGCAGTGAGTGGACCGGAATGTATAGATAAGCTCTCGGAAATAAAACAGTGTAAAGATTATGAATGTTAAGGACGTGAGTTAGTACACTCCCTAGGAAATGAAGAAGTCTCTTAGAGGCTTAAAAGTAAAATAGAGGAAGGGAGTGGGAAGAATAGATAAATAACTGAACATTTCGTGATCGGGGAAAAAGCACTGTCGTGGGTGAGCGAGACTCTTTGCTCTAACGGTCTGGTTATATCAGAAATGATCACTTAAACAGCGGTAACCAGCAGCCTTCAGCTGAAACTGTCAGTCTGCTAATCAGGTTGATCGTCCCGGTGGACCGGGGGACAGGAGGGACCGAGAGCGAAGCGACAATTGAAGCTCGTTTACCAAAAAGAGTGTGGAAAACTCACTGACCATGGGGAAAACTAATAGCAAACCGGTTAAAACTCCTTTGGGAAACAGAAACCATGAATCCACATACTCATCTGTGACTGAATAAAGACTAATTTATTGAACTATTCCTGTCTTCCTCGGGTGTTACTTCCACTGTTTATTTGGCACCCGAACAGTTCCCTTCGTGTCAGAGAACTTGAGTGAAGGTGCGAATTGCAGACAGGAATAAGATCAGTGACCGGATGAGTACAGCTGCTTTACAATCCGGGAGAGGTGCTAGGAACATAACAATAAAAACACCTCTTGGAATGAGATAGAGTCTTAAGTAGACTCATAATTAGAAGGGAGAGGTGAAAGTTTAATAAAAAAGGGAAAGTACCTCCTGGTCGGGGATTCGCTAAAGAAAGAAATTGAAAAAACAGGGTGTGAATAAAGAGCCTCTGTTCGGAGGATTGTTTTCGGAAAACGTAAGGGAAAAAAAACAAAAAAAAAACGGCTTTCCAAGATGCTACATAGAACAGTAAACAGGCTTAGATTAAAAAAAAAATAATATATAATAATGTAAACGGTGGAATAAACAGAGCAAGGGAAGGTGGCCAGTAGAAGGCTCTGGTGATATGAGTGAAATACAGGAAGTTAGGTAGATTGTATATAGAAAAGCACGAGGGTGCTGTGGTAGAGAAAATGGAAATGTTTAATAGATGGGAATTGATAATTAAAGATAGAGCCCTGAATGCGATGCAGAAGTGCAATGAGGGACTGCAAAGCCAAATTAAACTTATTGCAGAAAGAGAAAAGTTGTTCTTGATAATGCAAGAACTGTCCCAAAAGTCCGGATAAAAGAAGGAAGAATAAATAAATAAAAATATATGAAAAAGAAGAAGAACAGATTATACCTTGATTTAGCGACAGCATGCATTTAAACTCCTTTTGAGGACAATAGTCCATCACCACCCCTTGGGGCAGCTGGAGGAATTAATGAGGGAGAGGAAGAAGATGGTCCCGATGATTTTTAAAAATGAACAGTTTCAGCCAGAGAGGATGAAGAGCGGAAAAGGGATGCCTCATAAGCCCCGATTCTGACCCCTCAGGGTGAAAAACAAGGATAAAAGTTCAAGCACCATTAATACAAGTGCCCTTTCCACAATATAATGTACAACAGCCTGACTTAGATTAAAACTGTCCCACCTTCATGGTGCAAAGAAACTGGGACCTGCAAGAATTAAAAGAGGTGGTGCAGGAATTGCTGAACCAGTTCATGACAATGAAGAAACAATTAGATGACATATATAAGCCAAATGCTGCAGAATGGATTCAGGTCCTTAGAAGGAGGGTCCAGGTTGAAATGATGTGAGAGTGCAATGGACTGAGACTCTGGGATGGCAGAGGGTTGATAGTGGCCAGTTCAGTGTTCAGTGGACAGTTACGAGCACAAATAAAAGCAAAATATATCATCCCTCTAATGCCCAGCGAACCTGTTTGGACAAGACTTGATGGTCCGCCTGTGCCTTTGCATTTCAGTTACGAATTAGGGAGTGAACATTGAATCAGAACAGCACACCGCCCTTGCACTGACCACCACCATTACATGCTTGTATGCTGCCTTGATTGTTCATGTTTGTCTCAAAACAGCAAAAATCTCTGCTGTCCTGGGTTCCTCTTGGATTACAGTATTCAAAATCATTTTACTGTATTGCATGATTTTTGGACTGTATTATGATGAAGTCTGAGTCTTGGACTTTTCAGCTGCTGTTTTCAGAAAAAGACTATTTGCCTAACAAACTGTTATATCTCAGCAAAACTGGCTGGAGCAGTATTTCTCTTTTTACAACAATTGCTTTTCTTCTGGAGTGGTTTTACCACATATCCTCATTGCTAAATCCTCTCATTTTCAGTGGCATAATGTGAGACAATTGGTAATAGCATGTCCAGAAGGGGAGGATTGGGAGTATGTGGGACCTAACATTTAGTTCACCCAGATAGATCTGTTAAGAAAATAGCAGTAGAACTAGTTGTACCTGTAACCCGATCCGTTCTGTCATTTATCTTTCACTTCTCCACCTAAACCCATGCTGTTTACCCTTAAAATTTTTTAGTTAGATTTGCTCCACTCATCTCTCTGGGTACAAGGGAAATAATATTTTGTCTGAATAGCTCATGTTGAACCCTTGGTCATTTTCCCAAAGTCATCCGTCCATTTATATTGTGCACAATATCTTATTTCTTTTGAGGCTGGGACCGGTATTACAATTGTTTATGCTGATTTAGTTAAGCGGGGTGCCATTATTCTGATCCAATACTCTCCTACTCTTCCAGTTAGAAAGAAGATGATTCATAACGATTCATTCAGGACCTGCGTGGAGTCAATGCTGCTATACACCCTAGGACTCCTATAGTCTCGAAACCTTCCACTATTCTCTGTACTGTCCCGGCCACTGCTATGTGGTTTTCTGTTACTGATCTTGTGAATGCTTTCTTTTCAATTACTGTACACCCTGAGTCTCAGTTCTGGTTCGCATTCACTTTTAAAGGGAAGCATTGGACCTGAACTGTGATGCCGCAGGGATATACAGAGGCTCTGTGTGCGTGCGTGTGGGGGTGTGTGCACGTGTTAGTGTGTGTATGGATAAGAATTAGAAAAAATAAAAAGTTGAAAGGTTATTGGCCAAAGGGGGGTTGTGTAATATGAAGATGAGTTGCTTTTATGTTCTAAGGCTCAGGAATAATGCGAAGAAGACACAAAGGCTTTGTTGGTCTTCCTAGCGGAAATCGGGCACAAAGTGTTCCAGAAAAAGTTGCAACTGGTTGAAAGAAAAATGAAATACCTGAGTCATGATTTGACTTCAGGGGAATGTGCACAGTCTGCAAGACGGCAAGTTATGTCTGTTCTTGGAATGTTATGATATTGATATTGCCGGCAATGGGTTAAAAAAGATTTTTTTTTTGCTGAAAAGCACAGCCACTCCAAGATTTAGCGACTTCTTCTAATTTGGTTTTGACTGATAAAATTTCATGGACGGAGCAGGCTGAGAAGGCTTTAACTGATATAAACTAAATTTTGATGTCTGTGCCTGCATTAAGAGTTCTGGACTACGGTAGTCTCGTCTTTTCACTCTGTTTGTGGACGAGAAAGGGGGGTATATGACTGCAGTATTAACTCAACAACAAGGAAATAGACAATGACCGGTCACATACTATTCTAAAAAAAAAATTAAAAATAAAACTGGATCCAGTGGCCGCTACAATCCCGGCCTGTTTGAAAGCAGCTGATGCAATAACAGAGGCCATATTAGCATGCTCAGATGTTGTTCTCATGAGTTTATTAACTGTTAAGGTACCACATGCTGTACATTCCATCTTAGTACAGACAAAAACATCTCATTTGACAGGTGCGCTTGCGATAGTGAAGTGTGAAGCTCACAAGGGGAAAACGAATCCAGTGAGCAAAGGAAATGCGCAAGCACACATGTGGGCAAAGAAAGCCGCCCAGGATCCTACTTCACCACTAACTTCTTTATTTCTATTACAGAAGGAGGAACAAGAGTCACACAAGGATGCAGTTTATCTCTACAAACTGTAGCAACGGAAAAGGAGATAAAGACGTGCAGAAAGAGGGATCAGATAAAGCTCTGAAAGGAATTTAGATCCATCCATTAACTAAACATCCTTTTTCCCAAAAGCTTTCTTTCTAGGAATTGCAAAGGCTGCATGGTTTGGCCCACCCTTCCAGAAGATGCAATGATGGCACAGGTGCAACAATACTGTCACGCCGAGGTTTTTCTAACTTTGCTGATCAGTTCTGTAAGAGGTCTACATTATGGCAAGATTTAATGTAGGAAAAGGCTTGCAGGTTTGCGTAGTGCCTTACAGATAGAGTGCATGAACAAGTGAGGGAAACATGGTGAACTACCTCACTACTGTAAGGCAATACACTATTAAAATGTGCTCTGTACCCTGTCAAATGTCACTATTGCAAGATGCTCAACTCTAAATCCGGCTACCCTACTTCCCACTGAGGGAGAGGGGGAACAACATAACTGCCAGGATGAGATAACAAAGGTCCTGAAACCTAGTCCAGACCTCCAGGAAACTCTACTAAAAACAGGAGAAATTCTTTATGTGGACGGCTGTTCCTTGGGATTGGACGACAGAACACTCTCCACCAGTTATGCAGTGGTCAAGGAAGACCACTTACTTGAAGCAAATCGAATTTCTTCTAGTTTAAGTGCACAAGCAGCTGAGCTAATAGCTCTCACTCGAGCTTGCCAGTTGTCTGAAAGGAAGGTCATAACCATTTACACAGATTCCAGATCTGCCTTTGGAGTCTTCCATGATCATGGGGCATTATGGAAATTAAGGGGATTCAAAACCAGTACTGGTAAGCCCATACAACACCAGAAATTAGTGGAATCCCTTCTTGAAGCTATAACAGAACCATCAAAACTGGCAATAGTTAAATGCCAAGCCCATACTGGGAAACAAAACCCAGTCAGCCAAGGAAATGAACTGGCTGACCATTTTTTTAAACAGGCCGCCTATAATAACACAACAGTCTCTTTATTCCAACAAAAGGATGACAAAGACCCTAATAAAGAAATTATTTCTTTACAGGGCACCGCCACTGATTGAGAAAGAATTAAGTGGTCCCGAGAAGGATCTCCCTCAGATGGGGTCAGGACCCATAAGAAAACCAACAAACCTTTCCTCCCAAAGGCTTCTTTTACAGGAATGGCAAATTCGCACATGGCCTGGGTCACGCATGGAAAGACACTATGACTCAGGTTGTCAAGCAACATTGGGAATCCACAGGTCTCTCTGCATATGCTGAACAATTCTGTAGACGATGCGCACTATGCCAAAGGTTTAATGTAGGTAAAGGTACTCAGGTAAGCCCTGCCGTCCACTCCTAACCCAATGGGTCCCTTTGAACACCTCAAATGGATTTCATTGAGTTAACACCGTCAAAGGCTATTGATACTGCTTGGTAATTGTCGATGTGTTCTCCGATGGGTGGAAGTTTTCTCTGTAAACATGCAGATGCAAAACTGTGGCTAAAGCTTTAATAAAAGAAATCATTCCAAGATGGGGAATATCACAGAAACTGCATACCGATAACAGTACCCACTTTGTGAATTCTGTAATAAATGAGCTGACTACTTGGCTCCAGATAAATGTGCATCATTACTGCAAATACCATCCTCAAAGTGGAGGTATTGTAGAAAGGTGCAATGGTACCCTAAAATCAAAATTGGCAAAAATCTGTGAGCAGACAAACTTAACCTGGCCAGATGCTCTACCCTTGGCCTTGATGGGCTTGAGAGGAAGGACACATCGGCAGTTGGGACTGTCACCATTTGAAATTGTAACTGGACGCCCCATACCCATTGGCATGGTTATCAGAAATGTCACTCTGCATACTGTGGACAATGATCTTCTCTCCAGTCTTGCAGGTCTCCAAGCCTCCCTGAAGGAAGTCCACAAACAGGTTAACCAGGCTTGGCGGACCAGTCCCCCACTGATGAAGTTCCAGATTCCCCTTGGAACCTGGATACTGGTCAGAGACACCCGAAGGAAACATTGGCATCAACCTAGCTGGAGGGGAACCATTCCAGGTGCTGCTATCTGCACCCCACATGCCGTGATGGTTGAAGGACTCTTTTCTTGAATGCACATCTCTCACTGTAAAAAGTGGACTGAATCATTAAGCTGTTGCTATTTTTGGACTTTCTATGTTGGGACTCTGTCAAGGGATTATTCCCTTTGTTTTAGGGGATAATCTGTGATATAAGTGGTTGAAGGTTACTGTTACACAATTAAGAACAGATTCTTGTTATGCATGTGCCACTGCTAAACCCAATCTCCTAGTTGTATCCCTTCCCAATAATCTACCCGTGCTTTAGCTGGCCTCACCTCCCTATCTCTCTAATTAGCAGAAAACTCAGGAACACCTGACTCATTTTTTTGAACTCTTCCAAAGATTGGTTCAGTTCTTGAAAATTATTCTCATAACTATCCTTATTTCTCTGGCAGTTTTCATGTTCTTGGGTTGCTGTCTAATCCCGTGCATCTGAGCCCTTCTACAAAGGTTTATTAACGCTTCCATTACTAAGGCTTATCTCCTCAGTGCTGACCCTGACTCCCAGTACAAACCTTTTCTTCCATCCCCAACCCTTTCCTGAACTCTGATGATGCAGAAGTCTTATTATTAATGTGCACATTTTATGTGCAAAGGGGGGAACTGAGGAAGAGAAAACATTATTATTTAACTCACAGATATCAAGGACTGTGTTTTGAGTTGATCATGCTGCAGAGAGCTATATGATTTGTTCCTCATTTATGCAGAAAAGGAGTTGGGCTGTGTGCACAGCATTAAGGGACTAACTTTTATCATTTATAAGAATTGCTGACCTCTGATACTAACAGAAGACCCTGTGAAGAATGTAAGCTCTTTATAACTAATGTAATGAACTGTAAGAATGTTTAAATTGATTCTAAGTGTGTATAATTAGAAGGGTGTATTCCTTAGGAATGCAAATGGCTGTTTGTTCTATGTTTTAGGATACTCCAGTATGTCATAAATTAAGATTTAACCTTAAGCTATGTATAACCTCAGAATGAACTGCTAAGGTTTTTTTTCTTTTCTAGGATATAAAAGAGAGAACTTTTTTACTTTAGGTATTCTGCCAAAATCCAAATCAGTTGACTGAGTTGGGAAGAGGCAGTCTCGCAATCTCTCTAGCTCACCAAGAATTAAGCATAAAGAAATTATTTTTTAATTGGGTTTAATTTTTTCCGTTGTTTTCCGACTTCAGCACTCACAGAGGCATAATGAAGGGCTTGACTATGCACAAAGATAAACACAAAAGAGCACAAAAGTTAACTCTTTACACAGCGAAACACGTTGATGCTGAATGAGCGAGACGAGACTTCCTGGTTAACACTGCATTCAGCACACAGAAACTTAACTGTGTGCTCTGATTGGTTAGCTTCTCAGTCAGGAGAACTTAACTGCGTGCTCTGATTGGTTAGCTTCTCAGTCATCTGCCAATAGCGTCCCTTGTATGAAATCAACTGGGCAAACCAACTGAGGAAGCATGTACAGGAAGTAAAAAGACACATTGTCTGCAGAACCCGCGAAGCAGCGAAAAATCCACATTATATATTTAGTTATGCTTACATAGAAAATCCGCGACAGAGTGAAGCCGCGAAAGTCGAAGCGCGATATAGTAAAGGAATACTGTAATCTAAACTTGAATTGTGTATAGCACTGTGTGCCTGCACTCACTGAAGAGTGCTATACAAAAACAAGTTGTGTTGAATTGTATTGTATTGTGTCTAAACCCACCACCACCACTACGTGTTGTTTTTATTTACATTTTTACAAAGCTCAATGAGTTCCAAACCTGAATCTTTGATTTTATGTACATTGTTACAAACAGTATGGAACTCCATGGGGGACTCCACATTCTATGATTTAATTTGAGTCTAGCATTCTCGCTGGATGAATGAGTTGTGTCCCTTTTTGGAACCGTGACAACCGGGTCAGCAGATCCATCACTGTGGGCAGGCCTCAGGATCCATGCCTACCCAATCATACCACTAGGCCCATCCAATTTTTAATTTTTAACACTAGAATCCCTGAAGCCTACTAAAAAAAACGTAATCCCAGCCTACTTTTTAATTCTTTCGCACCCCTCCAACAGTGTCTTTTGTTTTGTTAATGTGTCGATCAGCACAAGCAGCAAGCAGCCTGCTATCTCACCTACCATTTGACAGAGCTGTATTTTTTCTTTTTGTTTTTATATGGTATTATTTACCCTATACAACTCCTGGTACCTCCCACGCAGATAAGGAGCCTTGGCTTGAGCTGGGAAAAGTTTTTGCCCGAGTTGAGCTCCAATTACAAGTTTTTTTTTTGTAGGCTTCAGGGATTCTATTGTTATTAATGAAAAAAAAAATACTCACTTTGCTCGCCAATGCACACATGACGAAACGGTGCCCTCTCACTACACACGGAGCTCAATTCACTCCTGAAAGAGACTTATGTTTGTTTGAAGTGTTTGAATAATGTTTCTGTCTCTAAAATCTCCTGTGTATCTGTGCCACACTGTGACCGAAACATTACAGAGTATGTGGATTTCACTTTCACCAAACAACAAATCTTTTATTTCTCATCGATATGCCTCTTCATTGCAAGGAAAAAATACTTTTCCATGATGGCAACATGAATTAGACGATCTAAAAGTCTCCAACTTAAAGTTTAAATACGAACAATAAATTTGAACTCTTTTTGCTGTTCAATTATTTCACAGAGTAATAATTTCCATTTGTTTGCTCTAATGCGATCTTTAATATAATTTTTTTGAGACCTTCAAATTTTCGTACTACCATTATCTATATCCTGCTATGCATTTGTATCACACCAACGTTTTTTAATTGATTACAATTGTTACTTTGTCATGTACTCTTTGTCTTTTATTTCCAGCCCCGGGCCTGGTCAAATCTCTTGGCACAAAGTCTTGTCTCTCGGGATGTGAAAATGTCTCTCTGAAAAAGTCTCATCACTCTGAAAAAGTCTTGTCTCGTCCCAAATTTTTTATACAGCATAACAGAGAGATACATATGTACTCATAGATTCAGAAAGAACTGAATAGGGGATTTTTTTATTGATAGGCACCCTTCTGGCAGGTATGGTGACATATCATATCCAAACTGGCTTATCATATTATTACACCTACAATGACCAATTTAGAATTACCAGCAAATCTAACCTGCATGTCTTTGGGAAGACAGAGGAATTCCAGTAAACCCATACAGACATGGGAAGAGCATGTATACTCATGGACAAACAACAAACAGATGAAGGATTTAAACCTATGATGCTGGATCTGTGAGATGGTAGCGCTACCCAGTATGCCACTGGCTAAATCAAATCTGCATTAATTCAAGTAATGATGAAATATTTGCATGCATCTGTTTTAAGTTCTTGGTTAATAGTAGCCTACTACTTCTAAAAGTTTGGCCTACAAAAATAACTTGATTTTTAACATCAGCATAAGTGGATCCATATTTATTTCTGCATTCTTCGGGGCAAAAGGCCTTCTTCAGTGCAAGTGGTAATAAAATATTTAAGAACTGCTTAGAAGCCCCAGAATGAAATGAGAAGTTCACAGAGGGAAGAATTCTTAATATATGAAAAGCGGTTAAAAATGTGGTGTAACATGCATGTTAAGATAAAAATAACCAATCAATCACTCTATGAACCTAATGCAGATTATAAGGAGATTTGAGATATTCATTAACACATGGGCCAACTAGCCATAAAATTCTAGTGTAGACCCTGCCTTTAAGCATTTAGTGAAGTTGTAGAAAGTCCAAAGAGCACTTTAGGATAAGATTTATCCCTGTGGTGAATAAAAATTTCCCTGCCCGGGACAGCTTAGTAATGGAAGGATGGTGGGGGACAACAGGCACAAGACATTACTTCTAGGTGGCAACAGGACAGCACACCAGATTCCCACAGGACACGCAGGGACTTTGTGGGTTCAGCCGTTTTGGGTTCCAGAGGTGCTGCTAGGAGGTGCTGTGGGAATCAGCAAGCCCGATTTCGATCTGGCTTTCACCACACCCATGAGTGCCCACCTGGAGTACTCCCGGGGGCAGCATAGAGTGGACCACCTCATTTCTTTAGGGGAGCCAGAAAAGATGAAGCTTGCCAGGAGTAGTGTAAGTGGATGGAGGAAAGTGCTGTGGACAGTATGATTTGTGCTTTGTAAACTGCGCTTACCTGGGAAATGCTACTAGGTAAGCATTCCCCCCTGCAAATAAAAGGTGTTTGTTGTGCTGAACTTGTGTCCACATCAGTTTGTGTTGGGTTTGGGGAACCCCCTGGTGGCCACATCCCATATTTAAAGTGGATGAGCTAGGGGCACACAATGTGGCTGATGGAGATGGTCAGGCAGCAGCAACTATCTACGCAGGTCTCCTTTTCAGACAGCTTATGAAATTTAATGATGTTTGCCTCTAAGGGTGTAATTAAAGGGATCTCACAGTGAAAAGTTTCATACGCGTGCACATAGGGTATAGCTGAAGGGCTCTAGCGAGTGTAATTCTACCGTCGCACCAGTGGTTGATGGTGTATCCTGATGTCTTTCTGTCTTCTGCATGATTGACAGCTTCATGGACCCACCCCTTCCTGCCGGAAGGACTGAAAACCAGTACACCATCTTTGCCAGTTCAGTCTGGAAAGGCGTCTCCGCATTCATTGCATGTTTTCTTTTTGCTTTACCCCATGCTCTTTATCATATTTACACAAAATACCGTAATGACATTTTTTGTCATGGTTCCAAATCTTGTTGCCTCACAATATTACCACAATGTCACTTTATTTTGGCAGCCAATCAGTGAGGAGTACGTTAGATCAACCTGCAGTGTTGGGGTTGTCACAGACACAGACAACTCCTTACTATAAAATCGGTCCAGTTTCATTTTGTTGTAGTGAGCTGAAAAGTACTGAGACTGAACTACTAGGGGTGTCACTTTACAGAACCGAAAGTGTACACTACTCTGTGATTTTCCTAAATAATTTAAAAGCTGCCTTTACACACTCAGATGTGTCAATGTAAGTACTGTGAATTGTACATTTAAGTTTAAATGAACAAATCTGACCTTGTTGCCCATCAGTCTACACCCTTAAGAATTCATAATGACAAAGGTTTGTGCTGTCATGCATGCGTGCTTGAGAGACAGCTTATGGGTTGCCAAATCCAGGGCTAGTGCTGTTTGCTCGTGCTGTTTCTCTTCCTCCCCCTGTAGAATGGAAGACTGACTGCCATTCCACCTCTGACATCACTTCATTCACTTCACCGTCCTCCAGGACCCGCCCCTTCCTGCTTAGAAGCCATATGACCTGCAGTTCCGCCATCTTTGAGTTAGTTAGTTCTGTTTCAAACTTGTGTCAGTAAAGATATCATCGCTACCTGTTGTGTGCTTATTTGTTTTCTAAAAACCTTCAGTTATATGGGGTCACCAGGGTGGTGCCCCAACCCTTTCATGTTGTCGTGTCTCCTTTTAATGATCAAAACCAGAAACCACTGCAAACCTACTTGTATGCTACACTTCATATACTTGAGGAACAAATGCAGGAATTAGACATGGTGGCTACTTACTGTGACATATTGATTATTGAATAGCATATAATCTTAAGTACAGGCAGTCCCCGGGTTATGTACACAATAGGGACTGTAGTTTGTTCTTAAGTTGATTTTGTATGTAAGTCCGAACAGGTACATTATTTTAATAAATGCTATTGTTGACTGACTGTAACCAAGTGCTCTGCCAATGAATGATGGAGTTTCACCTCTCTCTGACCTTTTTATTATTTCTACTTTATTTTCCATGGTGATGGTTTTTCTTTTCTTTACTGTATCACCAGCACTTGCATCAGATTTGTGTTTCAGAGACATTCTTGAAGGGTGAAGACAAAAGGTTAACATGAGCTCTTCTGCACAGCACTGTACACGATGTCACAGCAGGAAGGCACCCGTCGTCAACACGTCTGATGTACTGACAAGAGACAACTTCCTGCTATGTGCGTAACAGTACAAGCAGGCTTGCTATTGAGAATGAATGGGGGTGGCGAGGGGCGGTTCACCACCCACCCACCACACAGTCACCTCCACTTGCATACAGTATGCTGCCTGCAGCATCTGCCCACTTAACAGGGTGTGGTCAAAGGCGGGTTTGTCTGGGTTTGAAGGCAGAGAACCACAAGTTATGTCAGGGTGACTGGAAACAGACAAAATTTCCCGTCTGTAGGTATAACAGAGAAAGTGTTAGCACACACCGCCACCCCATGGCCTGGCATGGAATTGCCTTCATTTGGCCCTTTTAGCCGCCTCCCATGCACACATGTGTGACACAGTCCATAGCAGCCAGTGTGGTGTTCTAATCTGCAGTCTCCTGGGGAAGCAACCTGAGCACAAAAGCAGCACAATGTCCGAGCAAACTTATCAGGAAGGCCTGCACCATCGCAAGACGGACCCTCACACTGAAAAGGGGATGGTGGCAAAATTGGATGTCATCAAGAAAAATCTCCTCCATGCCTTCCAGGAGGCGCTGTCTTGGAGCACTTTTAGCCACAGGCTCATTCCACTATGGAGTGCTAAGAAGCACCTCTGGAGATCTTTCCACCGGTATCAGGAAATTCAATGCTTCTATTTAATCTACTTGTTAAGTTTATTTTTATTAATTTATCGACTGGTTGATTGATTGTCTGTTTGTCCTCTGAGTCTGTATCCTTGTTTTTTATGTTTCTATTGTTGTATGTTTCTGAATTTCCCCTTAGGATTAATGACATTTATCTAATCTATAGATTGATAGGCAAAAATAAGAAAATTATCTATTGAAAATGAAATCTGCAACACAATAAAATGTACAGAAAGTGAAGGGGTATGAATACTTTCTGAATCCACTGGACGCGCCTTGCCAGTATATCTTTTGCATAAAAGAGTAGAAAGATAAGTTGATAGCTGCAAAGTGGTTTGTGCGAAAAAAAAGTAAACTGCTTATAGTTTTGTAAATTCTTACTTAAAAAGCAGTTAATATATGGGGATTAAAAAATGTTCTCACTCTGTGTCAAGGTGTCAATATTGCAACAAACTTGAATGATCTTTGGGAAACGCTTGAGTAGATATTGCGCTGTGTTTTGGGTGCTAGCAGGGCACCACAGCTTATTATTAAAGGCAACAGAAAATAGCAGTGTCACATATTTATGGGAGGGCCGCTGGGATCTCAATTATTATTGGAATAAATGAATTTACAATACAATACAATACAGTTTATTTTTGTATAGCCCAAAATCACACAGGAAGTGCCGCAATGGGCTTTAACAGGCCCTGCCTTTTGACAGCCCCCAGCCTTGACTCTCTGAGAAGACAAGGAAAACTCCCAATAAAACCTTGTAGGAAAATGGAAGAAACCTCGGAAAGGCAGTTCAAAGAGAGACCCCTTTCCAGGTAGGTTGGGCGTGCAGTAGGTGTCAAAAGTAGGGGGTCAATACAATACAATATACACAACAGAACAATTCCTTAAGACAGCATAATAAAAATTTTAGAATTACGGTTTAACAGTAGATGATATGACATAATTAGGTTTCGATATTTTTAGAGTCCTGGAGACCTCATCCATCTAGCTGCATCTCCATTTGGCCATGCCACGGCTGAAACATTGCTCCGATGAAAGGACCTCTCTTTCCCATGATTCCTGTGATCCTCCATCAGGGATGACTTTACCATAGGCAGGCAAACAACTTGGCAGGTGGGCCGTGGCACCAATGGCCACATTTGGGTACCGAGAAAAGAAACAGAATAGGTGAGGGTTAGTATTCAAATATAATTATCATGTTACTTATGTTATAGTGCTAATGACTAACAACAGAGATGCAGTATGTACAGTTAATCAGCAGCTCTAGTCAGGATATGCTAAACTGAAGTAGTGAGTCTTCAGCCGGGATTTAAAGGCTGAGACCGAGGGGGCATCTCTTATGGAAGCAGGAAGACCATTCCACAGTTTAGGGGCCCTGTAACTAAAAGCTCGACCTCCCACTGTTATTTTATTAATCCTTGGAATCCTAAGCAGACCGGCATCTTGAGATCTTAATGTGCTCAGGTTTGTAAGTCATGATAAGTTCAGACAAGTAAGCGGACCTTGGCCGTTTAATGCTTTATATGTTAAAAGGAGGATTTTGAAATCTGCCCTAAATTTAACTGGGAGCCAGTGTAAAGATTTAAGAACTGGGGTTATGTGTTCATATTTTCTTGTTCTTGTAATAATTCTTGCAGCGGCATTTTGGATTAACTGGAGGCTGTATAGAGAACAGTTTGAACAGCCAGTGAACACCGCATTGCAGTAGTCAATCCTACTAGAGATAAATGCATGAATTTAGAGTTTAAAGAAGGCACAGTTTCCTGATACAACACAAATATTCTATATACTGTATATTTGTATGTACATGTGACACTTTTTCTGCATTTTATTGAATGGTATTGTGTGTTTTACTCAAAGTATTCAATATTTATAAATGTGTACAGTGCAATGAGTCTCTGAAGAGGAAGCATAACCAATTTGAAAATAATCTGAACAGAACTAAATGTACTATTTTATGGTTTTTTTTATCTTGCTCTTTTTTGTAGCTTTGAAAATAACAGTTTCATTAGTTTTGAAAATAACAGTTACATGCTGTTGTTTTGAAACTTAAACTAAATTCGGGAAGCAATGCGTCTGAAGTCAGTTAATCAGGTGAAAGCTGCAATATGCCAGGAACGAATGAATATTAAACTAGAAAAAAAAAAATAATAGCTGACTTAAAAAGATTGTCACTAAATGCAAGGAAGGCTCCCATTACTGTCTCATTTCACCAGACGAACAAGTTAATATGCGCAATGGTAACTAAAAGGAAATGATGGCTTTCACAGACATGTGGAATTAGAAATATTTTGAAAGGAAAAAAAAATGCCTCACACATATTTGATTGCATTTTCTTGTTCTTGTTGAATTCATTTGTTTGTAACTGCAATTTAATAAGCGTAAATGGCAGCGCTCGTCAGCCGTTTGCTTGAATGGCTTTTTGGAAAAAATGTCAAAGTACAAGTTATCGTTCTTTTTAATGCATTCATACTGGCATGAAAATAATAAACTACAGAATTCATATTAAAGGTAATGAACTTACAGTGAGGCTCAAATCCTCCTGCTGTCAGATCCAGAAAATATCCCTCTTATTGTTCAGACATACTTACTTGTTGCAGATCACAGTTAGCTTTACTAATACTGCAAGCTTGAGTATTAAAAAAAGAGAAAAAAACATATAAAATACAAAGATTCTATTTAATGTAGGTGACAGCAGAATAACGAATCTTTTAGAATATATGTAATTAAAATAATTAAATCTTTACAATTTGACTTATGTGTCTTGTAAATGCCATGTTCAGCTGTGCTAGGCGGCAGAGGCTGTTGCAATTTCATTTGTAAAGCCAGGCTCTAAAAACAAATTAACCTTAGGTTTCAAGTAACAGGGCAGAAAGTTATTGAATTGAGGGAAAGCACTTTTGCGAGCTGACACTCTTAATCTGTATCCAAGACTTGAAGATAAGTTTAAGAAGAAAGAAGAATATTAAGAATTTTACAAATTCGAGATGGGTGAAGCAGTTACTTCACTTGGCTAAATGCTTTAGTTCCTTACTTAACCAAGAAACGAGTTTCTTAAAAAATGAATGATAACAATTTATCTAAACTTAATGCTAGTGAAATACTCAGTTATGTTTGTAATTATACCCATTATGTATCACAAGCATGGATAGAAAACATAGTGAGAGGAAATAAATAAATAGAACAATAATGCTGTGGACAGAAATGATGAGGCAGTGTGGATTGTAATTATCAGTTATGTTTCATAATTATTAATTATGTTAATTATCAATTTTAAGTTTTCAATTATCATATCAATTATCAATTTTTATAAGTTATGTCTTTATATATGATCAGTTATGTCTCATGATTTTAAAAGTTTTCAGTTATAGTATCAATTGTCTGTTATAAATTATGTTTAAGACCTCGACAAATTTGTTTGTACCCCTCCATGAAAAGAGAAACCCACAATTATCTCTAAAATAACTTGAGACTGAAGGAAGTAATTGGCACCCATCATTACTAATTCCATATTTAACAAAAATCAGACTTTGCTTTAGAGTTTTGATTTAACAGAATATTTCAAACAATAACACAAATGGACAAAAATGATGGGACCCTTAACCTAACATGTTGTTGCACAACCTTTAAAGGAAATCACTGCAAACAAGTGATTCCTGGAGCTCTCCATGTTACTTCTGCACCTGTCCACAGGTCATTTGACTCACTCGTCCTGAGCAAACTGCTCCAGTTGAGTCAGATTTGAAGGGGTTCTTCTCCCGAATGTATGTTTTAGTTCTTTCCATTGTGATGCCCGGGTGTGTACAGCCACCCTAACCCGACACAGACATGCAGACACAAGTTTAGCACACAACACACAGATTTATTTACAACTGGGGAGCTCTATTTCCCTGCTCCCCACAGCACAGTAAATAAGCACCTCAGTACACAGTACATGGCACATTTCTTCTCTTCTTCCTTCCTCCTCCACTCTTCCAGGCAAATTTCGTGCTCCAGCTGCCTAACGAGCTTCTTCCGGCAACACTTCCACGTGTTGTGGAAGTGCTGCCAAATAGGGCCCCGAGAATGTCCATGCACCCCTTGGTGGTGGCCATGGGCCCCAAGAGGGTTGAGCTTCTATGCTCATGACCTGTCACCCTGCTGGAAACCATGGGGGCTGCCCTCTGTCAGTCTGGGGAGAAATTGATGTGGAAATACTCTTTCCCCCGGTCCTTCCATAATCAGGGCCTCCCGTCCACCACACCATAGATGTTCAATAAGAATCAAATCAGAGCTCATAGAAGGTCACTTCAGAATAGTCCAATTCTGAGCCATTCTTGGTTGCTTTTAGCTGTGTGATTTGGCTCATTATCCTGTTGGAGGACCCATGACCTGTGACTGAGACAGGGCTTTTTGACACTGGGCAGGATCTTTCGCTTCAGAATGGCTTAAGATTTCTTTGCTCCCTGCACAGACGCAAGGCACCCTCTGCTAGATGAAGCAAAGCAGCCCCAAAGCATAACCAAACCACCTCTATGTTTCACAGAAGGCATGGTGTTATTTTCTTTGAAAGCTTCATTCATTTTTGTCCGTGGACAGAGAGCTAATGTGATGTGCCAAAAAGCTCCAGTTTTATCTCATCTGTCCAAAGGACATTCTCCCAGAAGCACTGTGGTTAGTCAATATGAATTTTAGCAAATTCCAGTGTGGCTTTTTTAGGTTTTACTTTCAACAGTGGGGTCCTCCTGGGTCTTCTTTCATTGAGCCCACTGTCACTCAAAAAGCAACAGATGGTGCGATCAGACACTGATATACTTTGACCTTGCAGTTCAGCTCGTATTTTTTGGAAGCTGTCCTTGGCTTTTAGTCTACCATTCTCAATATCCGTCTGTCCATTCTAGGGTCGATTTTCCTTTTGTGGTACCCTTGGGTTTACAATGGTCCCATGAATGTTAAACTTTTTAATAATATTTACAAGTGTTGATTCAGGAACATCAAGCTGCTTAGAGATGGTCTTCTAGCCTTTGCCTTTAATGTGCTTATCTATCATTTCTTTCTGATCTCATCAGACAGCTCTCTTCTTTGCTTACTCTGGTCCATGATCAGTGTGGGACACCAAACAGCAGACTGAAGACTTTTCTCCATTTAAATAATCCAAATGACTGAGTGCACGATTGGAGACATGTGATACAAATTCAAGAAAACAGCTAGTTTCAAAAATTACTCAAATCTAGTTATTCTAGGGGTACCAACAATGTGTCCAGGCCATTTTAGAATCTCTTTGTAGAACAAGCAATACTTGATCTCGTTTCACACTTGCTTTGTTTAACTCGATAACATATCAAAGCCATGCAGGTATACGTGGGACAATCGCTTTTCATTTCTTTACTTTTCATGAGGCAGACGGCACTTTTTCAATGAGCTGCAAGGGAACTAACACATTTATCCACATCTAAAAATAAATAGATGAATCAATAATGCTGTAGATTGAAATGTTGTGGGAAGTGCAGTGTGGACAGTAATGATCAATTGTAAATAACGAATTACTGTATGTCTCATAAGTATGAAATATGTCTATTTTCAATTATTTTAACAATTGTTAACTGTCTATTATCAATTATGTCTTAATAATCCATTTTCATAAGTATAGATGGGAAACATAGTGAATATTAATAGATGGAACAAGTTTTGCAGATGGAAATGCTGTGTGAGGTGCATTGTAGAATATCAGTGAGTTAAAGGAGTGGATGGATGAGAACTGTTTGTCTCTGAATACAGAAGAAACATAAATGCCATGTATTGGGAGAATGATGCTGACTGCAACAATACTATGTCTATTTTTAACCCAGTTGTAGTCATCATTAGCTCACTGAGGGCGGCACGGTGGCGCAGTGGTAGTGCTGCTGTCTCGCAGTTAGGAGACCTGGGTTCTCTTCCAAGGTCCTCCCTGCGTGGAGTTTGCATGTTCTCCCCATGTCTGCATGGGTTTCCTCTGGGTGCTCCGGTTTCCTCTCACAGCCCAAAGACATGCAGGTTAGGTGCATTGCCAATCCACAATTGTGCTTTGTGTGTGGGTGTGTGCCCTGCCCAGGGATTGTTTCCTGCCTTGTGCCCTGTGTTAGCTGGGATTGGCTCCCTGTGTTAGGATATAGTGGGTTGGAAAATGGATGGATTAGCTTACTGAATCAGCAAGTAATTTAGGCATTATCTTTGATACTAGCATGTCTTTTACAAGCAGTCTCAAATATGCTTTTTCCACGTTAAAAATGCTGGAAAATTAAGATGTTTTCTAAATATGCAGAATACTGAGAAATGAGTTCTTGCATTTATTTCTAAAAGGATTGACTACTGCAATATGCTTTCCACCAGCTGTTCAGATCATACTTTACGCAGCTTTCAGTTAATTCAAAATGCTGCTGCAAGAATCATTACCGGAACTACAAAGTACACACACATAACTCCAGTTCTCAAATCCAGTTAAGCTTACAACTGATTTCACAATCATCCTTTTAACATATAAAAAGTTAAATGGACAAGGCCCTGCTTGCCTATCTGAACTTATGATTACTTACAAAACTGAGCACATGTTAAGATCTCAAGATCCCGGCCTACTTAAGATATCAAAGACTAATAAAATAATAGTTTAGTTAGAGATTAGTTACAGGGCCCTAATCCTGTGGGATGATCTGTGTGCTAATATAAGAAATGTTCCTTCAGCCTTAGCTTTTACATAAAAAAAAAAGTTACTAACCCTCCTCCATTCTGTTTTAGTTCTTGGTATCTCATTGTGGCACTTGGTGCCACTGCTCTACTGCCAAGCTGATTTCCTGAATATCAGAATGGACAGCCCAGCACACACTCCACTATAGAATGCTCTGGGAGAGATGGGCTTCAAGTTTTCTGTTGTCTGCAGGACTCTGACTGTGTCTGTCTTTCTCTTTGATTTTCTCTCATACAATTGACCAAGGACCCCTCAGAGGGTTATTTTCTCCAGCTATGCTGCTAACTGGAGTTTTTGTTTTGCTCTTTTACATTGTCAGCTAGTCATAATACAACAATTAATTAGTAGACAGATGTTGTTCATTTCCATTTATGTTAATCAATTTTGTCTTTGCTTTTCTGTGTAATTAAACAAATATGTGTTTAATAATTTATAAAATGTATTCTTGTCTTTTACTTGATAACTTGTCATAGAGCTCCAAGCCTGAACTCAGTAAACAGCATTATATAAAAATAAACTGAATTTAATGGAATTAAACTGTTATTGCCACTTCAGACAGTACTTTAGACAGTACAGAGATAGATAGATAGATAGATAGATAGATAGATAGATAGATAGATAGATAGATACTTTATTAATCCCAAGGGGAAATTCACATAATCCAGCAGCAGCATACTGATACAAAAAACAATATTAAATTAAAGAGTGATAAAAATGCAGGTAAAAACAGACAATAACTTTGAATAATGTTAATGTTTACACCCCCAGGGTGGAATTGAAGAGTCGCATAGTGTGAGGGAGGAACGATCTCCTCAGTCTGTCAGTGGAGCAGGACAGTGACAGCAGTCTGTTGCTGAAGCTGCTCCTGTGCCTGGAGATGATCCTGTTCAGTAGATGCAGTGGATTCTCCATGATTGACAGGAGCCTGCTCAGCGCTCGTCGCTCTGCCACAGATGTCAAACTGTCCAGCTCCATGCCTACAATAGAGCCTGCCTTCCTCGCAAGTTTGTCCAGGTGTGAGGCGTCCTTCTTCTTTATGCTGCCTCCCCAGCACATCACAGCGTAGAAGAGGGCACTTGCCACAACTATCTGGTAGAACATCTGCAGCATCTTATTGCAGATGTTGAAGGATGCCAGCCTTCTAAAAAAGTATAGTCGGCTGTGACCTTTCTTACACAGAGCATCAGTATTGGCAGTCCAGTCCAATTTATCATCCAGCTGTACTCCCAGGTATTTATAGGTCTGTACCCTCTGCACACAGTCTTCTCTGATGATCATGGGGTCCATGAGGGGCCTGGGCCTCCCAAAATCCACCACCAGTTCCTTGGTCTTGCTGGTGTTCAGGTGTAAGTGGTTTGAGTCTCATCATTTAACAAAGTCCTTGATTAGCTTCCTATTAGCTACCTTACCTAAGGTGTCCTATCTGTTGGGCAGACAACAGTTTGTGAAGTTCAAGAACTGTGTTTCTGAGATGGATGTGAGCAACACTGGAGCAACACAAGGAACAGGCCTGTCTGCTTTTCTCTTCATTCTGTACACCTCCGACTGGAAATATAACACCAGGTTATGTTACTTGTAGAAATTCTCAGATGATTCTGCACTTATTGGGTGTATTTATAAAGGGGATGAGACAGAGAAGAGGAGTCAGGGAGAGAACTTTGTTTCTTAGTACAAAGAGAATTGTCTGCATCATAACATGAGCAAAAACAAGGAGCTGGTTATTGACTTTCACTGCACCAAATAGCCTCTATGTCCAGTTACTGTTCAGGGAGTGGATGGGGAGGTGGTCCACTCCTACAAGTACTTGGAGTCCACATTGATAGGTTGGTCTGGTCTCATAACACAAAGGAGCTATATAAGAAATGGCAGTGCAGGCCCTTTTTCCTTAGGAGACTGCATTCCTTAAATGTGGGAAATTAAATCCTTCACTTCTTCTGCAACTCTGTGATGGCCAGTGTGATTTTCTACACTGTGTGCTGTGTGCTGGGCTGGTAACATCACTTCAAGAGAGTCCCACTGAATAAACAAGCTAATTAAAAGGGCAGGCTCTGTTATGGGACACACTCTTGACACCTAGGAGGTCATAGCAGAGGAGAGAAATAAAACAAAACTGAGTGGCATTATGACCAATGCTGCACATCCTCTTTCTGACACACCAATACTGAGGACTTTCAGCCAATGATCTATTCAGCAAATGTGAGTCAAGAAACACTGCGGGGGGCTACTTTATACCAACAGCGATACGTCTGCATGATGCCTCTCTGGGACTGTGACAGCCAAATCAGAAGTTTTCTTTCTTTTCAATTTTCCAGCTTTATAGTTATTCTGGTTTGTGTCCAGACCAAAGTATGTGTGTATATTTATTTTATTTAATTAGTTATTTACCAATTTATGTATTTACTAGGAGGCGTATCCCCCTGCTCGCTTCGCTTGACCAACCTGAGTGCTGGTCACTCAAGGGGTTCCTCAAGGTTCTGTTCTTCTGTATCTATATGCTTCCTCTTGGCCATATCATTTATACCTTTGGACGGTTATTATTTTTATGCAGATGATAGTCAACTGAGTGCCAGATGTTATTGTTGATTTTTAAAATGTATCAGCCTATCAAAGTGAGGAAAAAATTTACGCTGAATTTAACTGGTGATAACTTTTGTTTATGGGACGAAATGTTTCTCTTTTCTGAGTTTGCTTGAATGGGAAATTTGAAACCAATGAGAACTGGAACTGTTGAGCTGCCTATTATGAGCTTCCTCGGCTACAGATAACTGCAAAAGTTTGCCTTTCTTGGTAATTACACACCTACCCAGTATTTTTTGGTGTCACATCTTTTCTGCATGCTAGAAAAAATAACTTAGAATATGATGACAGAGGAAACCAGCATCTAACTGTAAGAATGGACACTGAAGTTTTTCTTTTCTGAAATCAGATTGTGATGCAGGAGCGATATGCACATGTTGAGCTTGGGGATTATTATCACCTTATCTTACCTGATGATGGTCGTTGTGGCAGCATTCCAAGCTGATCAGCCCAGATGTTTCTGTCCCCAGCTATAGGTACAGCTGAGACTAAAAATCACATTCAGAATAATAAATGTTTGCATTATTTTGGAACATAACTATGCTCATTAATTTCAGTCAGTCAAAGAGTCTACTCTCGTTTCCTGGTGAGAAAGACTTGGTATGGTATAGTGACTTGATCAAGGTCAAACAGTGAGAAAGAGAATATAAATGACTAAATAGGTAATCTTATGGTCACATTCTAGAGCTTTATTCTCTAGGCAAAACTAAATGCCAAAAATAATAAGAGCAATGAAGAAACACAAGTGTCGTGTATCAGACTAAATCCATAAAGTACAAACAGGAACCCATACTCTTGGGACCCACGAATAGAAACATCTACAGGATACAGTGGAAAGCCCTAAAACCTTTATAAAAATAAGATTTTCAAAAATAATTAAGCAGAATAAATGCACAGAGTTCTAAGGACTAATTATTCTACTGTGTAATTGTGTTGCTGTGGTGCATATTGTAAATGCTGAACACTTGAATCAACTGCATTATTTTATTAATCTTATTTAATTAACTAGCTTTATTGGTTTAATTACCTTTTTCCCTCTTGATATGCATGCACACAACTGTAAGGATGGAAACTGGGCTAATTATAAAATAGGTGTATTCCTTTCTATTTGCTATTTTTTCTGATTGCATCATGATAGTTAATACTGCAATTTCATTTATGAAACATTTCTCAGCATGTAATTGATTATATAATTCTGCAGTAAGTCAGTGACTCATTAATTTACTTAATATAGTACAGCATGAACCCTGCTACCACAAAATAAAGAAGCAGATACACTTTTTTTTACTATAATATCTTGTGTGTACATAAAGATTGAAATGTATCAACTATATTATGGTTTTGATGCAGTTAAATTTCCTTTCCTTTCTTATAACATTTTTCACATGGTGATTTATGTGTTCAAATGTTTATAAACAAATCAATAAAATAATAATACATATATATATATGTATACTAGGGGGCTTACCCACTGCTTGCTAGCTCGCCAACCCCCCTTGCCTGCGCTACGTGCCAGCCATTTCATGTTTCTGCTGCTTGTGTTGTGAAGGGGAGCTGAATGCACCCCAAGGAGACGCAATCTCTCCTCCGAAACCCTCTCTTAAATGGTGATACAATGGGAAACAAATACAGTTTTTTTGTACACCCTCTTTGCTCGATCAGGTGCTTTGAACATTTAAAAGCCTGTACAGCAGCTGTCCTACTCTTTGGCTTTTATTTCCTGCCCCGGGTGTGGTTAAATCTCTTGGCACAAAGTCTCATCTCACGGGATGTGAGTTCTTTATATTTTTTAGTTTATAATTTAAAAATGGAATAAGAATCTGAAAACCTAACAACATCACAGTAAAGTTTGTTAAATTCTGAAAAGAACGATACCAAACATATATATGTAGGTTTTAAAATAAGCCCGATTTAAAGTGTGACAAAAAAAGTGACATAAAAAGTCATATAAAATCATTACACAAAATTGTTACACTATTAGGCTAAGGATTTCATATATAGAGTGTATATATATATATATATATATATATATATATATATATATATATATATATATATAGTGTAGTATAAGATGACATAGAGAAACAATTAAAGGCTGGGGAAGCCGTCCCTGTATAGTATGTACAACTCAGGCCAAGCAGTAGTGCTGAGGTACCGGTAGTATGCATAGAAAGTACACTTAAGATACCAAAACAGTTTCCAGAAGGAGCTTTTATGGGGTGGAACTGAGGGAAATGAGGGTGACAGAGGAGTGGGGTGATGAAGGTGACGTCAGCATGGGAAGCCAGACGGGAGGACATCAACGAGGGACCAGACATGAAGTCATCACGGGGGACTGTAGATACATACGGAAGTGTGTTGTTAGTAAGTCGTCTGCTTACGTTTTGTCAGGTTTCGACTCTTCATTTTTCCTACTGAGAAAGGCGTTAGCACGTTGTCTAGTAGTCCCCTCCTGTGGTATTCTATGCTCTGTTGAGCCTGTTTGTTGACCCCTACTCGCTTGTGTGTGACTATATATATATATATATATATATATATACATATATATATAGTAGGAGGAGAACTGGCATCCCAGCAGGAACAGAGTATAATTCATTACCCAGACAGGAAGCCAGAGGGATGGAGGAAAAAGTTTGTGCTCGGCTGAAATGACATTGTAAATGGACCAGCAGAAGTTGAGAGTCAGGAGTTGTCCCAAGTGATACACCAGGTGGTAGTGATCCTCAGGTAGTAACCCAGTTACTGTCAGGGTCTCTGGGTATCATTAGAGGCTGCTGTTGGGGGAGGACCTCCCTACTTTTTCTATGACCAAGAAGTGCTTCCCAGAAGACATGGCATGGCACTGGAAGAATTCATAAATATGACATAAAAGAAGTCCGCTACTGTCGGAGTCAGAGCTGGGAGGAAGGAAGTAACACACAACTGGAGGAGAAAGGACGAAGAATTGTTTAGTATTTTGATTTATTGTGCTGAATATTGGAGAGAGGATTTTGGAAGAGTGCTTTTTGTGATTAAATATGTTTTTTATATCACATCAACGTGCGTTGTGTTGCTGTGTCTGTGGTTTGAGGGTCTCCAGTTGTGATTATTATATTATATATCTTCTATACTAATAAAAGGCAAAGCCCTCACTCACTCACTCACTCACTCACTCACTCATCACTAATTCTCCAACTTCCCGTGTAGGTAGAAGGCTGAAATTTGGCAGGTGTATTCCTTACAGCTTACTTACAAAAGTTAAGCAGGTTTCATTTCGAAATTCTACACGTAACAGTCATAATGGTCGACAACGTCCACCATGTTGAACTTTCTTATTTATGGCCCCATCTTCACGAAATTTGGTAGGTGGCTTCCCTGCGCTAACCAAAACCGATGTACGTACTTATTTCGGTGGTATGACGCCACTGTCGGCCGCCATATTGAACTTTCCAACGTCACTAATTCTCCAACTTCCTGTGTAGGTAGAAGGTTGAAATTTGGCAGGCTCATTCCTTACAGCTTACTTACAAAAGTTAAGCAGGTTTCATTTCGAAATTCTATGTGTAACGGTCATAATGGTCAACAACGTCCGTCATGTTGAACTTTCTTATTCATGGCCCCATCTTCATGAAATTTGGTAGGTGGCTTCCCTGCGCTAACCGAAACCAATGTACGTACTTATTTTGGTGGTATGACGCCACTGTCAGCCGCCATATTGAAGTTTCCAACGTCACTAATTCTCCAACTTCCCGTGTAGGTAGAAGGGTGAAATTTGGTACTTATTTCGGTGGTATGATGCCACTGTCGGCAGCCATATTGAACTTTTCAACGTCTTTGTTACTTATGGGCTCATCTTCAAGAAATTTGGTACGCAGGTTCCCAACGCTAACTGAATCCTACTTACGTACATATATACGTCCATAGACTGCAGCTCGGTCACCGTGTGAGGTGGCGTTGGGTCCACCATTCCAAAGCCTCCCACGTTGTTGGCTGCCTGCCTATATAAGGCCGTCCACCACTCCAATCTCTACATTCCCTTCCTTGCTTCGCCACGGGATTCACGTCTCCCTGCTGATAACTACAGCCTTTTTATTTAATCCACAGCTTCTCCGCTGTTTTATTGTTCATTTATTACGATTATAGTTATTGTGTAGGTATTTTAGACTTACTTTACATTGTTCAGGTACCCATTTCCTTTATCATTCCAACCGTACCCCCATTAACATGTCTATCGAGGTGATCACTATCGATCAAAGAACTGTCACTTACCGAGTGGTTTCCATGCCCGGAGATGGCACCTACCTTTTCCATTCTCTTTGTTATATATTGCACGGCCATATCAGGCTCACTCTTGATATCCGGAGGAACATTGTGTCTCATGTATTAAATGACTGGGACAGGTTCAAGGTGTGGACTGATGACGGTACAGGAGATAATTATACTACACAGGAGCACTAGAAGAGTGAAATTCTTAAGCCCTACACCTATGCATTTGCATGTGAGTTGATGGCTGCCGGTGAATTGTTCGGTTGTCGCTTTCAAGTTTACCGAAATGGCCAAATACTTTACACCTTTCGACAACTGTCAATGCCTCTTAAACATCTTAGATTGACAGGTGACAATTTCAGTAGTGGACACTTTGATGTTTATGAATGTTTAAACTCTCAAAAGCTGGATGTGAAGTTATTGATGAAACCGGTTGTATACTTACAACGCTTGACAGATACCAAATGTCTCTTCAAGACAAGTCCTACAAATACTGTTGTAATTGAAACAAACCATGAAACTCAAACCGATTATGACAGCAGCAATCCAAGCTGTGAGATCTGAAACAAGATTACTGTTCACATGGCCAACTGTACATTGCATGCTCAAGAGTAAGCTCAGCGCACAGCTTGGTCATATTACAACCGGAGGGCCGAACTCACAATGTGGTATACAAAGAGATCCTTAACAAATAATTATTGGTATATTTTCCCTCAGTTTAAAAAGGTTAATTTTCTTCTTAATAAAAATTTTAAGGCAGTATTTTTCTATTTATATATATATGGCTGGGATGCCCCTGTAATGGAGAGACTGGGGGAGAGGACATATTTGAGACAATACCTCCCCTGGAACATTAGAAGGCAAACTCCCTGTACTGCATCATGGTCACAGTCTTGGCACTTGGAAACTAAACACTGCTGGGGCCCGTGGCCACCGCCAGAGCGCACTTGGACAGTTCCAGAGCCCTGGTCTGCAGCACTTCTGCGACACACAGAAGTACAGCCAAAAGAGGATCTGGGAACACATGGAGTACTTCCAGGGGCCCTTACTACACTTCCGTCACACTCGGAAGAAGATCAGAGTGCACTATAAAGGAGGGCACCTCATTCTGTTTGGGGGGGTCAGAGTTGGGAGGTCGAGGACAAAGTTTGCATGGAGGAGTGGAGGCGGCAGAGAGAAATAAAGGAAGACTAAAAGAGAGAGAGAAGGGACTATTGCTAAAGAGCCTTATTAGAGTCTTAAAATGGGCACGTATGTATGTGTCAAAGTTACGCAAAGACCCAAGATTTCCCAGCATCACACTGCCTCTGCTGGCTGGCCTCCTTCCAATATATAATCCTTCTGCCACCTCTTCATCCCCAGGTAAACAATACATTCACACTTGGCCGTCCACATTATCCAAAAGATAATTCATGATTCATCAGACCAGGCCACCTTCTTCCATTGTTCAAGGGCCCAGTTCTGACTCTTACATACCCGTTGTATGTGCTTTCGATGTTGAACAAGAGTCAGCGATGCGCTGTCTGTTGTGACAGTTTCCCCTCATGGCCAGCATTATGTTTTTCAGCAGTTTATGTTACAGTAGGTAATGTGTCATCAATAACTGATATTGAAAGAAACCCATGTAAGAGTGGCCATTTAGAAATAAAATGCTATTCTAATTTCCTCCTAGGGACTGGTTGAGGGTGGTATGGGTTTTAATAATCCTGAAGGACAATTCAGCCCAGTTGCAGACCTTGCTGTTATGCCAGTTATGAGGAAGCAAAGTGGATGGAAAATTGTGAAGTGTGAACATTTGCCACCACACTTTTTACCCAAAGTACCCGTTCCATGTCGTCTGCTGGCAATGAGAGTTTACAAGTGACTTCTATGATATTTAACCAGAAGATTTGCATTTCCTTTGGGAAAAAAAAACAAAAAAGTTTTTCACAAAGACTGAAACATTATTTGGTCATTTTTCAATCCAAAGGATGTTATTAAATATTTATAATGCCCAGAGTTCATGTTAAATGCCATCTTCCTCACTAATCCTAATTAAGTTATATGCACGTTGAAGAACTAATTTTGTGAAAAGCATGAATTCTGTGATGTCAGTAGATATTGAAGGAAGAACTCTTTCAGGTCTTAATCTTAATCTAGAGAAGGATGTAAGGATTTATCATCCTTCTCAACAGAAAAAAACCCTGGCCTAGCAAGACTGGAAGATGGATGAATAGACCAGTGACCTAAGTTCTCATTTTAATAATTTCCATAACATCAGATTCATAGTCTTAAGAGAGCATATACTCTTCCCTTGGGTAACAGTGCTCTCTGATGATTTATTGTTGATTTTAATTGTGTTTTTAAAATTCCTAAATCTTTTAATGTCCTGCTTTGAAATGGCGGCTTAGGTGAGTTGTAGTGGGGGAAATTTATTGTGATTTTATTGTAGGGCCATGCCACAGACCTTGACCACCAATTACACCTGTGCAATTGGCAGCTTATGAGGGGTGAATGTAGCGAAACAGGTAAGGGGTCAGTGGCAGTATGTGTTACAATAAAAACAGTAAGGTGAGTGTAGGTGTGTGTGTGAAAAGCTGTGTGGCCGTGGAGATTCTTGATGATGTGCTAAATGCGTTTAATGTGCATGTATGCGTTTGGTGTAGCTGTCCCTCATTAGAGGTCTGCACCTCTTTTGCCGCTTCTACACTCACCAGGGATAGAACACATCTGTGAGTATGATTGAGATTGAAAAAGAATATATGGAGAAGAAACTGAGTCAGCAGGAGTCAGCAACTGGACCAGTTCTATGGTGAGGAGGCTTTGCAGTCCGGTAAGCCTGGTGGTTAGTGAGGGGAATGGGACTTCCAGGGGAGATCAGCAATGCTGAGTGGACTTAGCATGGGAGAAAATGTGCACCCAGGGATCTTGCAGACACCTATGAGAGCATATGGAAGACAGAGCTGGGCTCAGAGTTAGTCCAAGGAGATGCCAAAGGATGGTTGTCAGAGAGCCATGAAGGTATTCATTTTTGTTTTTTTCAGTTTTCAACTATTCTGAATACTTTTATTGTTGTTAAGGTTTTTTCAGACCATTAGGCCAACAGTTTATTTATTTATTTTTTTTGTGGTTGGTGCTAAGTCATACTTCTGTCATTATAGTAGCATCCCTTGTCATCAGGGGAATGCCCTCCGAGGGCGTGACCTCTAGGAAAATAATGATCGGTCAAAAGGCCGCCCTAGGTAATTTTTCTTATGATCTAACGGATTCCAAACCCCATTCTTGCTTTCCAAAATAATCAGTTTTTTTGACTTTCTGGTTTTTTGTGTCTGATTTTTTGACTCATTTAGACACATTTTAGTCTTGGCACTTGCATCTGTCTTTCTAAGTTTTACCCTTTTTTGGCTTCCTAACATTAGAACCCCTGAATCCTGCGAAAATATCCGTAATGCTGGGCCACCTTAATTTTACTCACACCTACCCATATCACCATTTGCAAGAAATGTCATCCTACATTTAAACAGACACGGAACACACATAACAATATAGTATTTTCCCATACAATTCCAAACACCTCACTTCCAGATAAAAAGACTTCAGCTGTGAGAATTTTGTGTCTGACTTTAGCTGTCTTGATGAAGGATGGGATAGCAGGCTGTCTGCCTGCAGTCGATTGACACATCTGCAAAACAAAGGCGATATCGGTGTGCAATTAACACAGTGATGAGGAGGTGCAAGTAAAATTAAGGTGGCCCAGCATTATGAATATTTTTGCTGATTTCGGGAATTCTACAGCTAACAACCACTTCTCTTTTTTGTGTCTCAAAACGTTTTTGCTAGTGTTACTAGCATAACAATATCATTTTGGAAGAAATTTGGATGTTCAAGATGACTATCCACAAACTGTTGTCGAAGGTTCTCTATCAATACTGAAGTCCCCTTGAGTACCAATTCTAACTACGGGGCACTCAGCCTGGGGCTTTACCCATGGAACAATTATGGATTGGCAGAGACCACCTCCAAAGAAGTAGTCCAGCTTCAGAGCCATAGTTGTGAATAGCAATGACTTGCACCAGGTACTTCTTACCATTCTACACAAGGTTTGACACCTTCCCTGTCATTGTAATGGCTATTGGGCAGTTAGCCTTGCACCACCAACATAGCGAGTCTACATAGAGATTCGAGGTGCTCACTGCTGAAGAACACCTCCAGCTTTTCTTCAAAAGTGGGTCCCATTATCCCTTAAGGTGAGACTTAGGGTTGGTTTATACTTCACGCTCAGCACACTTACACACACGCATCATAGCTGTCACACATTCCCAGTGTTCAGTTGACGGTTCCACTTAGCATGTCCTCAGAAATTAACGGGAAGCATGTGCAAGTTGCAGTACCAGCAAAAAGGCATGTGGGCACAGTGTGACAAAAGTCAGAATGTGATGTCAGAGTCTCTGTTTACTATCTACATGTGGCAGAAAGCCACTTAAAGTATCCTCTAGGATTGATGTGTGCGCTTTGATGTTTGATGAATGCAAAATGCTGACATACAAACGCATCTGTGGTGCTTTTATAGTCAAGTGTTACTTATTCCCCACTGTAATGACACAATTCATTTTAAAAGTTTCACATAACATCTTCTGTGCCGTCTTTTTTTTTTTTTTTTGCACCTTCACAACAGCATCAGAATGTACAGCATCCTATTTGAGCCACAGAGAAAACAATTAATGAAACAGTGAAAATGTATATTTTGTGATTAAAGTGGAAATTTCGGCTTTGATATCTCTGAGATATTGTGGCAAGGTGTCCTTGGAATTTAATGGATGTTTCAGGCAATTCACAACACAGTGAGGCCAAATGTTTTCTCACCATGATGATATCTCACACTGCCACCTGGTGGAATCTTCCAGATTTACGTAAAGTATGATAGATAGATAGATAGATAGATAGATAGATAGATAGATAGATAGATAGATAGATACTTTATTAATCCCAAGGGGAAATTCACATAATCCAGCAGCAGTATACTGATACAAAGAAACAATATTAAATTAATAATAATAAAAATGAAAAGAATTAAAATAAAATTAATGTTCGCATTTACTCCCCCGGGTGGAATTGAAGAGTCGCATAGTGTGGGGGAGGAACGATCTCCTCAGTCTGTCAGTGGAGCAGGACAGTGACAAAAGTCTGTCACTGAAGCTACTCCTCTGCCTGGAGATGACACTGTTAAGTGGATGCAGTGGATTATTCATGATTGACAGGAGTTTGCTTAGTGCCCATCGCTCTGCCACAGATGTTAAACTGTCCAACTTTAATCCTACAATGGAGCCTGCCTTCTTAACAAGTTTGTCCAGGCGTGAGGCGTCTTTCATCTTTATGCTGCCACCCCAGCACACCACCGCATAGAAGAGGGCACTCGCCACAACCGTCTGGTAGAACATCTGCAGCATCTTACTGCAGATGTTGAAGGATGCCAACCTTCTCAGAAAGTATAGTCTGCTTTGACCTTTCTTACATAGAGCATCAGTATTGGCAGTCCAGTCCAATTTGTCATCCAGCTGCACTCCCAGATATTTAAAGGTCTGCACCCTCTGCACACAGTCACCTCTGATGATCACAGGGTCCATGAGGGGCCTAGGCCTCCTAAAATCCACCACCAGCTCCTTGGTCTTGCTGGTGTTAAGGTGTAAGTGGTTTGAGTCGCACCATTTAACAAAGTCTTTGATTAACTTTCTGTACTCCTCCTCCTGCCCACTCCTGATGCAGCCCACAATAGCAGTGTCATCAGCGAACTTTTGCACGTGGCAGGACTCGAGTCATATTGGAAGTCTGATGTATATAGATTGAACAGGACCGAGAAAGTACAGTCCCGCGGCGCCCTGTATTGCTGCACACAATGTCAGACCTGCAGTTTCCAAGACGCACATATTGAGGTCTGTCTGTAAGATAGTCCACAATCCATGCCACAAGGTGTGAATCTACTCCCATCTCAGTCAGCTTATCCCTAAGGAGCAGAGGTTGGATGGTGTTGAAGGCACTAGAGAAGTCCAAAACATAATTCTTACAGCACCACTGCCTCTGTCCAGGTGGGAGAGGGATCGATGAAGCATATAGATGATGGCATCCTCCGCTCCCACCTTCTCCTGGTATGCGAACTGCAGAGGGTCGAGGGCGTGACGGACCTGTGGCCTCAGGTGGTGAAGCAGCAGCCGCTCCATGGTCTTCATCAGATGTGACGTCAGAGCAACAGGCCGGAAGTCATTCAGCTCACTAGGACGTGATACCTTTGGGACAGGAGTGATACAAGATGTTTTCCAAAGCCTTGGGACTCTCCCCTGTTCCAGGCTCAGGTTGAAGATGCGCTGTAGAGGACTCTTCAGTTCCAACGCACAGGCCTTCAGCAATCGTGGCGATACACCATCTAGACCCGCTGCTTTGCTGGCACAAAGTCTTTTCAGCTCTCTGCTCACCTGGGCTGCTGTAATTTTGGGTGGGGATGTCTCACCTATGCTGGTATCAGCAGAAGGATGGTTGGAGGATGCAGTACTCCGAGGTGAGAGTGGGTTACTGTGATCAAACCTATTAAAGAAGTTGTTCATTTGGTTTGCTCTCTCCACATCTGTCTCGATGGTGGCACCCCGCTTCAAGCTGCAGCCAGTGATAATCTTCATCCCATCCCACACTTCCTTCATACTGTTGTTCTGCAACTTCTGCTCCAGCTTTCTCCTGTACTGCTCTTTCGCGCCCTGAGCTGGACTCGGAGTTCCTTCTGCACGCACTTGAGCTCATGCTGATCACCACCTTTAAAAGCCCTTTAAACAAGTATAAACGCAAGTATAAACAATACAATGCTTGCGTAGCAGTAGTGTCCGGTGGAACATGCGTCACGTTAAGTATAAACCCGTCCTAAGTTCTCATACAAACAATCACAGTTTTCAATCAGATTTTGCATTGGTGTTTACATGGACCATCCTTTTTGATCACATTTTGTCAAGAGCGCCCCTAATAGGAGCACAGCTTATTCAACAGCATAACCCTGAGGGGCTATGGAGCACTTTCATCACATAAAAATCACAGTTCTTTCATTGAACACATGGAGTAGGAGTGTATATCTCACAAACTGTTTAGTTTTAAAACAGAGTAAGAGTTTCATCTCTGTAAGTTTGTTTTTTAATCCACCATGGTTCAGCCGAAGACAATCTATTCAAGTTTTCTCTAACTGCAAGAACAAATACCACAAGAGCTATTACATTCAGGGACACATATGTGGGATTTATCATTGCCTGATTTCCAAATAATACTGCAGATGGAAAGTATATAATGGGAAAAAAACACAAGAATTGAATCATACCAGACTATAAAAAAATTTACCTCAAATTGTCAGATCCAATATTTTATTAAATTGATTTGATATAGGTTTACGATTGAATTTCCCTTCTACTGCAGTATACATCTGAAATTCAGAGTAAAATGCAGAAGGCAGTGTTTTAAGAGTGTGTGGAATACACAATGCTATTTGTCATACGAAAATATAAACAGTTTGATATCTTGAAGTAGAGTTAAAGGGTATACAATAAAAATAGTGAACTAATGTAATTTTATAATTACAAGTATTCCAGGGGTAGGATGCTATTCTTTTCATATAAGTAAATAAAAAAAAATTCCAACCCTTAGAATGTCTTAGAATATCAAAATTATGAATATTACTTTATACTGTTACTTTTCACTTAATAAGTGAAATGCTGATCAAGTCCATCCAGACTTCTCTATCCAATAGTTTCCTTCCACTCATGGGGATATTCTTGGCATTCCTGGATCACCAAAGTGCCATATACAGTATGTCCTTCAGTATGTCCTGAGTCACCCTGGGAACATCTTTCAGAGCATCCTCAACTGGCTGTTTTCAGTCCAGAGCAGCATCAGCTCTACTTCTGCTTCCTCCCACATTGATTCTATCTCTCCTGGCCAGGAACTTCATTTTGAGTGTTTATTCCTGATGTTTCTGGGTATGGTGATGTAATGCTTAGTGCTGCTGCCTTGAAGATTTAGTGTCTTGGTCTAGTGTCTCAAACATTTCTAAGAGTTTTTCCCCAGGTACTTCAGTTTCTCTCCTACATCCCTAAAGACTTTTATGTGTGTGTGTGTGTGTGTGTGTGTGTTATGTTAGTTGACAGTTCTTAACCAGCTGTGGAAGCGTGCTTGTGTGTGAGAGTTGGTTTAGTGGTACCTTCTTTGTACCTGATGCCATTAGGTTTTTTGGATTCAATATGTACTCAGACCCCTTCACTTAATGTACACTTTATGGTGTTGTTGATTTAATTTTAATTTCATACATTTGCCATTCTTACCCATCAATCTACACTCAATAACCCATAATGATAAACTGAAAACATATTTTCTGAAAGATATGCAAATGTATTGTATTAAAACTCAAAAACTAATATATCTCATTTATATAAGTAGACCCTTTACTGTGGTGCTCCATACTGCACTGAGGAACATTCTATTTGCTTTAATTCTCCTTAAGACGTGCCTAGAACTGGATTAGTGTCTACCTGGGGCAAATTGAATCAACAGGACATTATTTAGAAAGGCACACATGTGCCTGTGTATATAAAGTCCTACAATTTTCAGTGTGCGTCGGGACAAAAACCAAGCCACAGAAGTCCAAGTAACTCTCTGTAGCCAACTGTGATGAAATTGTGAAGAGGTATAGATTAAGGCATGGGGAGAAAACTATTTCTATAGGTGTGAATGTTTTTAGGGGCACAATAGCCTCAGTACTTGTGAAATGGAAGAAGTCTGGAATCACTAGGACGTTTCCTGAGTAAGAAGAGCCTTGGTCAGGAAGGTGCCCAAGAACTCAATGGTTGCTCTAAAAGAGCTTCAGATGTCCTCAGCTGAAATGAGAGAACCTGTCGGAAATATGACCATGTCAGCAGCACTTCTCTATCAGATATTAATGACGTAGTGACTTGATAGAAAGCACTCTTCATTAAAAGGGACATGACAGTTTAAATTAAATTGTTATTCTGACAGTACAAAGAAAAAAGGTTCTCTGGTCTGATGAGACAAATTTAAACTCATTAGTCAGAACTCCAAACGCAATGTCTGGTGAAGTTGAGGCACTACCCACCACCTGCCTAATACCAGCCCTGTGGTGAAACGTGGTGGTAGCAGCATCATGCTACAGGGTTGCTTCTCAGAGGCAGGGACAGGAACAGTGGTCAGAATTAAGAGAAAGATGAGTGCCACCCAATACAGAGTGGTCCTTAAAGGAACCCTGCTCCAGAGTGCACACTGCCTCACACTGGAGTGACAGGTCACCTGTCTGGAGAACAATGACCAAAGCATACAGCCAAGACAACACTGGTGTAGCTTCAGAACAAGACTCTGACTGTCCTTAAGTGGCCCAGCCAAACCCAGATTTAAAATCTATAGAACATCTGTGGAGAGACCTGCAGATCGCAGTTTACAGACATCTAATGAGTGCTTAGAAGTCTGCCAGGAACAATGGGATAAACTGTCCAAATTCTGGTGTGCAAAGATTGAATTTTACCCAATAAGACATGAGACTGTAATTGCTACTAAAGGTGCTCTACATAGTAGTGAATTAAGAGTTTAAATACTTACATGAATGAGAGAATGCAGTTTTTAATCTTTACTAGATTTGAGGTCTTTTCTGAAAACATGTTTTTATTTTGTCATTATGGGTTATTGAATGTAGATTTATGGGGAAAAAATGGAAAAATTATCTTTATAAAATTAAATCTACAACATAATAAAGTCATGAGGTCACTGGAAAGGGGTGTGTGAGCTCCCGATATCTATGAAAAAGGACTAAGGTCCAAGTTTATGAGTCCTGGTGCTTCCTGTTATACTATGTGGTTGCGAGTCATGGACGCTATCCAGTGACCTGAGATGAAGACTGGACTCCTTTGGTACTGTGTCTCTCCGGAAAATCCTTAGGTACCACTGGTTTGACTTTGTGTTGCTCATCGAGTCCCGAAAGAGGCACATTACCTGCATTGTGACGGAGCGTCAGTTACGGCACTACGGCTATGTGGCGCATTTCCCTGAGGGTGATCCAGCTCGTAGGATCTGCATTGTTGGGGACCCGAGTGGCTGGACCAGGCCAAGGGGTCATCCACGTAACACCTGGCTGCGGCAAATAGAGGATCATTTCCAGAAGGTGGGACTGGACCACGTGTCTGCCTGGGGGGTTGCCAACTGGGATCCCAAGCTGTTTAGTTGTGTGGTGGATGAGGCAATGCACTGTACTAGTGCATGCTCCCCAACTAGTCTGAAGGCAATGAAGGAGTCTGAATACTTTTTGAACCCACTATATGTGCTGTGAAAAATAAGCACAAAAAATGAGCCTTGACACAAAAAGAGGTTTGGGGCAGCCTCCTGTATACTTGCAACCCTTTCACTTTAGCAGCCATTTTTCAAGAAAAAAGGTCTTTACAGACAAGAGTCCAAAACAGAATTGTGGTTTGGTACAGACATGGTGGGTTTTAAAGATAGAGGGAGGAAGTGACGTCTTCAGGGGTGGAACTGGAACTGACATTAAAGGGCCCAGGCAGAATTTCCCGCATTTGGTCTGCTGGGAAAAAAGAGAGAGGGTCAGTGCACTCTGCCACCCCCTGGTCTGACTGGGAATTACCTTCTTTCAAGCCCTTTAGCTGCCTCCCATGCGCACATGTGTGACAGTGCACCTCAAAACTCACTTTCACTTTGCCAACTTTAGAGAAACCATTTAACCTAACCTACATACAGAGTCCACATAGACAATGGCCAGGCTTGGGATTCAGATTCAAAATGCTGGATATGATCAGTACAAATAATACGTTTACACACCACAATGATCAACTGGAGCTGAAATTAATTCAGTCATTTTCAGCACAGAATTACGGAGTGAACAGATGTCGGAACTAAACAAGATGAAAAACTAGAAGTGTAAATCGATTAAGAAGGTGATCTATCTATCTATCTATCTATCTATCTATCTATCTATCTATCTATCTATCTATCTATCTATCTATCTATCTATCTATCTATCTATCTATCTTTTTACAGAAGCTCAATAAATAAACAAATACATTGCCACACATGTGTGATTAGGGGCTTGTACATTGATTGTAATATCACCCTGGAACATGAAAGTGCACTCTCATTTACACATCCCCCTCTTTTATCTGCAGACCAGGGGATACAAGAATCAAGAACAACAAAAGACATGGCCACTTCTGCACCAAGCACCATCCCTTCTGGGGTAAAAGTCATATAAAGGCCACCACTTCCTGATACATGGACTTTTGTCTGAAAAGACAAATATCTATTTTTTTTTGCAATTTTTCATTTGAGCAATTTATTTTATATATTATATATTTAATATACAGAGAATCTTCCTCTGCTTTGTGTCTTATAATTTTACAACATACATAATAATAATAGCAATAATAATACGTTTTTTTATATAGCTCCGTTTCCTTGCTCAATAAATATCATAACAAACAGATGTAGATGACAATTCCATAAAAGAAAGAAAATGTCTGACTTTGCTAAAGCTAAAAACATGAAGTCACAGTCGCAGTGGTATATTGGCGTTTTGCTGTTGGTATGAAGGAGGCCCAGTAGTGTTTCTTGACACACTTCTGCTGAATAATATGTTGGCCGAAAGTCCTTACTATTACTGTGTCAGAGAAAGGATGTGCAGCATTGTTTATAATGGCACTCAGATTTGCTCCATAACTGAGCCTGCCCTTTTAATCACCTTGTTGATTCAGTTGTCCTCTCTTGAAGTGAAGTTACCAGCCCAGCACACCACAGCATAGAAGATCGCACTGACCATCACAGAGTTGCAGAAGATGTTAAGGATGTCACTTTCTACATTAAAGGAACAAAGTCTCCTAAGAAAAAAAAGTAAATTTTTACTTAACATCCAAAAAAAAGTGAGCGCCAATCAATAGGTTTAAATAGATTGTAAAGAAAAATATGCATATAAAAAAATAAGCAACAAAAAACATATTTCATGACACATTTAATCATTTATGCTCACAAATCATAGTTTTTTATTTATTGTCACATTTTACAATATATTCATCTATTTTCGTATTTATTCATTAATTTAGTTAATTTTACCTGAAACATTCCTCCACAAGCCAAGCCTACATGTTGCTACTTATAAAAGTGAATCTGTACTTGATCTGTCATCCTAACTGGTAGACTATGGTGAAAGTGACTTTAAAATTATAATCTTATCAAGCAGATCCATAAACCATAGTACGTGAAATAAACTGAAAAACTGGAAACAGTCTAGAGAAAAGAGATAAGGATGATACCAGGTCCACAGGAGATGAGGTATGTGGAAAGAAATAAAGATCTGAGCCTTATCAGTTTAAGCAAAAGAAGATTAAGAAGAGACATGATTGAAGTGTTTAAATTATGAAGGGAATTAGTAAAGTGGATTGAAATGGTGACTTTAAAATGAGTTAACCAAGAACACGGGGACACTTTTGGAAACTTGTTAAGGGTAAACTTTGCACAAGCATTATGAAGTTTTTCTTCACACTGAGAACCATAGACATATAGAAAAAGTGACCAAGTAGTGCGGTATACAGTAGGGACTTTAGGGATTTTCAAAACTCTACTTGATATTATTTTGGAAGAATGAAGCGGATAGAAATGGCAAGCTTTCTTGGGCTCAATGATCTGTTCTCGTCTAGATTGTTCTAATAATCAAATGTTAAATGCTGCAACTTTCGTATCAGTTAACTTATTCGTCAGAATGTTACACCATGTGTACATTGTCTAACTTAGAAATATAACAAATATAAGAAATCTGTCAAAGAGGAGACCATTCAGTCCATCAAGCCTGTTTGTTTGGCTAATAGTTAAGCTCTCCCAATATCTCATCCAGATTTTTCTTAAAGGTTGTCAAGGTTTCTCCTTTAACTCCATGTTTTTCCAGAGTCTCACAACTCTTTACGTAAAGAAGTTCTTCCTAGCTTCAGTTTTAAATGCACTTCCCCTTCCTATTGCTGTGATTCATATCTAAAATTGTGATGTCAAATATTCACTTCTTTCGTAATTTGGTATGTAGTAATCACCTTCAAGTAAGTGTTTAATTGGTAACCTTGCATTGATAATTAAAAAAAGTAATCAAGTAATGGTTAATATCTAACAATCTCGTATTCTTTCCTTTTCATAGTTGCTATTTGTAAACTTTATGAACAGTTTGTAGTGTGATTTAAAATTAAAATTATGATTAGAGAATAATCATTATTTTAATACAATTGGATCTTCCTGTAATTTCTCTTTCTAACAATAATGACAAGCAAACCTTTAGAATTTACTCCCACAATCCTCCTTTAAATATCACAATGTTTATTTACTATTCTACTTTCATTTTGCCTTCTCTCTGTTCATTACCAAGGTACACCTTATCTGCAAGTCTTGTCTCTAGGCTTTCTTTTAATGCACCTGCCATGATTTTATTTTTCTTCCAACCTGTCTACTTCTGCCTAATATAACCTCAATGCCTTGCTTTCTTTTTTTAGGTTTATGTCAGGCATTGGTCACAGGATGGTGGCATTTTTAAATTGGATTTGATACCAGGTTCAAAAGTCTCTGATACAAACAGCTCCCAGCAGAATATAATGTGTGCTATTTAAAATCTATCATACTAATGTCACTTTGTAGTTAAGACCAAAGTTATCAAAGCCTTATCGCTGCAATAATTCATGAAAGTGTGAGCTCTACCGAATTGCTGTTTTGATATGTGATGCATTATGTAACAAAATTTCACAAATATGTTTTCAACAGTAAGCTAAGAAAAATAGAAGAAAACGCAGACTGGAGGACTTTTTGGGGGGAAAGTAATTTTAAGGCTAGCGGTTTGGGCCATGGCTCAAGCAAATTACAAAGCCAACAGAATCATCATGTCATCTATTTGTCCTACAGTCCATTTTTGGAAAATGCTTAGCCCAGTAAAGAATGATGGAGAGATGATCCCAATGCTCAAAGCATTGTAAGCAAATAAGCAAAAATTCATGCATGGGATGCTAGCTCATCATTGGAACATCCATACACACATCAACATTCACCAACACTGGGCTAATTATTTTTATGGTTATTCTGACTAATTATCCTGTGGGTGTCCAAACTGGGACGCCTCAAGACGACCACTGCCACCTATCATATGATGGTTGGAACTGTTCCTGGCATCTGGCTTCTGCAGGTCCTTCCTTTATATTCCTCCAGCCAGGCAAGAAGTCATTCTCTCATCAAGCTGGGATGATACTATGATATACTATACTATGATATATAGTACCTGCCAGTATTATATTTCTATTATTTGGCAGGTACTATATATCAGGTTTATGATCTGCTTCTCACAACTGAGAGGATGAGGCAGTTTTTGTGTTGCAATTACTTAGTAAGTTTTCTTTAATTTTTCACTTAAGCTGGCACTTTAAGATATGAAGAGGCAGGGGAAGTGACAGCGAAGGTGATAGGGATGAGAATGGCACCCGTACACATGCGCCACACAGCCGCCCTGCTGGCCGCTGTCGAGAGAGGATTCTACAATAAAATAAAAATAAAAAAGAGGAATAACCTTGGAGGTCAATCATCACTCAGACAGCGGACAGTAGAGGTCACGTAGTATACGTCTACCAAATTTCAGGTCAATAGGTCAAATGGTTTGCAAGCTACAAGTGATTTAAAATCCTGGACAGACAAACAAACAGCCACAGTAGAGTATTATATATAAAGATATTTGAGTATCTACAGTAATATCTTGCTTAATAACAGCATCATTAGCTGATGTTTACTAATTGGGCCTCTGTATCTGATGTCATTTTCACCACATTTGACTTTGGATACAAGGTGCTGCGATTCTGTGTGAAGTGCACGACAGCAGCATGCAGGGATGTGCTTTTGTGTCATTTTCACTGCAATGATGAGTAAAGAATACATTTGACCTCATGTAACCTACCCTAAGCTAACCTAACCTAAAGTCATCTCTCCTAATGTTAGTGTCAGTCAGGTTCCTGATTCTTACCTCAGAGGGAGCATACAAGTTAAGCAAGCCAATATAAGAGGAGCATGAACAGCAGAGGAAGAGAAACAGAAAGACAAAGGAAAGAAATGAATACAGCAAGCAGAGGATAGAGGTTGAAATGAAAGAAAATGAGAGTTAAAAGCAGGAGCGGGAGAAGAGAGGCGGTGCGGAAGAACAAAAGACAAGTGGTCAGGGAGCCTCAGAATGAAGAGCCTGTGGCTGTAGAGGAGCACTCCTATTGATCAGGAGATGCTTTGCGGCGTCTCCCATGGACTCTGAAGAACTGGAGGCAGGAGATGATTGTGCGGCTCGACATGGCAACCCAGGGATGCCTAAGGCCGGGCATTGAGGACGTGAGCCAGGAATCGATGTTTGACTGCAGCTGTCGGTGGGATGTCTCCTCGTGCTGCGGGATTCATAGATGGTAAGCCCGGGAGACATAGGCTTTTGGAAGAAAACATTGGGACTCACAATTTTTTGAAAGGAACTGCCCAGATTTTAACCTCAGTTTTATGGATTATTTGTAGCATATTTATGGATTGATTTTAACCTCCACGTTTTCACAGATTTCATTGATTATTTTTTTATTGAAGATTATGATGCATAGCACTATTTATTTGAACACTGTTTGGTTTTGTTGATTTTAATAAAAGCATTTAACACTTTTATACCAGCCCCTTGCTGTAAGCATGTGCCATCATTTGCCTGGCTCATCTTGATCTATGACTATCAATGATTAAGGTTCAAGAGGCTCCTGAATGCAACAGGGAGCTTCGAGCCGACCTGGACCATCACAGTCACATTTTGCAGTGATTTTCAATCATAGCCTAGATTTCTATAATCTTAGCTGGTCAGAGGCAGTTATTCATCCACATAATGTAACATACCCAGTGACTCACTCCAGCTAGGCCTAGACAAAAAGGTTTGATTTTTCTCTTGAGTCGTGGGGTGACTCTGCATGAATGTGAGGTGAAAACTAATCTGTAAGTACAATGCATATAATGCAGCAAGAAGGAATAAGGGACACTGGTGTTTTGGACCTCCCAAACAGAAAAGAAGTTTGTCTGTCTCGTATTTTACATAATATGACTCAATGGAAAAAAGAAAAAAAAGGGCCAAAATCGTGGCTGGATTCACAGTACCTGATAACTCTTTGAAGTAGCACTGGCTACATCAGGTAGTATTCTGTTTAATGTCAAAAAAAAAGGACAAGGACACAACTGTACAAGAACATCAGTACACAGTTGCTAAATTAGACACGACCAGCGATTTGCAGTCACAAAATCTGACATGGTCCAGTGACAAGATTAGCAACTGCAGTCAGGAAGTCTGGCATAACATATGACTAGAAGTCGCATAGTGTAACTGAAAATTAAGGAGGACAAAAATATCACCCAAGTTGTCTACTACCTTTTTAGTATTAAAACACATGTTGAGATGGATGTGTAAACAGAGCTGCACTATACAAGCACAAATCAAATAAAACAAAGTAAAACAACATGAGAAACAGACCAATACAAATTCTACAAATCAAACACCCTTAGATCAATTCAATGAGTACAGATTTAATGACGATGTCACTGCGGCCAACAGTGTCTCTCAGGTTTCTGTAAAAAATGAAAAGTCAAGCAAGTGCAGCAGCTACCTCAGTTAGTGTCCTCAAGGTTCAAGAGGCAGAGCAGGCAGTACTACTTGCCCACGCTTCAGCCTTAAAATGGCAGCAGGTTCTAGATTTTGAAGAAGCACAGTTAAAGGCATGGCTAAAAGCCAAAAGAGATCAGCTGGTTTCAGAGGCTGCAATCGCAGAATCCAATGCAAAATTGAGAGCTCTTAAATGACACAATCACAATCCAAGTAAACCAATCAAATCATAATCAATCAAATCATATTTATAGCTATTGAACACAGATTAGAACATCAGATAATCACATTTAATTTTCTGACACACATCTGTTTATATGTGGTATCAACAGAAGCAGAGCATATCATGAACCATGCACTCACAATTTTCTGGGACCTGTGAGGCAGCAGTTTTGATCACTGCACCTTTTATAGTATGAAAACCAAAATAGCCAGAATTGTGTTAACATGAGGCTACTTCAGAACTGAACAATATCTTACTTTATGCAGTGGTAAATTATTTTACCAAAATATGAGTGCCTAATCAAGGTGTTTTATTTCTGTCCAGTCTGATTAGATGTATAAGTGTAGTAAAGTTTAATAAAAGCCTGAGAACTAATAAAGAACTGTTTCACTGTGGTAATTCAGTAATTAGATATATATATTAAATGAACATTGTAAATATGAGGGAAGGCAAAGGTTAACAAAGGGCAATGGTGAATTGCAAGCCAAGTGCAGGAGTAAAAGACTTCTGGCCTGCTGATGGTACACTGCTCAAATGAGAGTCTCATTTAGTTTTATGGCTTTTAAAGTGCTGCTTTAATTGGGTACTAAAGTAAGTGTGTCATTTGCTTTCCATGACCTTTCTAAGGTTTATGTTTTAAATAAATGAAGGAGCGCTGTAAGCTTCAGTCACATAACTTAAGGATAGATGAAATACTCTCTTCAGAATGTTTGTGAACATCAAGTCTTTGAAGAAAGGTGTCCGTCCCCCCAGATTGTGGAGGCTGGAACCTATACTGGAAGAAGGCATTGCCAGTCCATCACAGAGCACAGTCTCTCATATGCAACTAATCTGGAGTTGCAAATTAAAATAATAATAATGATATGTTAAGGGATTGGAGAGGATAACCAGAGTAGTATAACATCATTTAATTAAACCTTCTTAATCTAATTTGGGGTCACAGTTTGAAGGAGCCCATCCTTGGTGTAAAGAGAAAGAGAACCCTCGACAGGATGCCAGTCAATCACTGGAGTCACTCACATCTGCACAATTTGAAATCAACAACGGTCCTAACACTCATACCAGGATAAATGCACTTCAGAACTGGTCATCTACCTGAAGCTAAGCATGTTCAGGCAGGGCTAGTACTGGAATAATAGACCATCTAGGAAAAGCCTGTATTGCTGCTGGAAGAGGCCATCAGAGGCTAGTTACCAAGTGGTGTGTGTGTGCGTGTGTGTGGATCCCAGTTCCCCAGTGCAGTAATGGGGATACCGTGCTGTAAAAATGGCGCTATTATTTGGATGAGGCGTAAAACCGAGGCCCTGACTATTTGTGGTCATAAACGATCCCTGGCCATTGTTTGAAAAAGGAAGGGTTGACCCCAAAATCCTGGCTAAATTGCCCACCTTGGAGTGGTTAATCTGGCCCCCTAATCATCTAATGTCTCTAATTGACTAACTATGTCCCTCATCCCTTCACCACCGAATAACTAATGTGTGGTGAGCATACTAGCGCAATATCATCCTAGATAGATACTTTATTCATCCTGAGGGAAATTTAAGTACCAGTAACCAAGAGTTAGATACAAACAATTAAGAACACACTATACAAATAACAAGTAGAGGCTGTCAAATGCAATCATTGTACATTTTGGTTGGAATCTTACAGTCCAATACAGATAATGTAGATGATGCATACAATAATGCCAGTGCAATGGGAATTGTGCAAATAATGCTACTACCAAAGTGACAGGCGACACAAGATATTAAAGTAACATAATATTAAAGTAACATAAAATAAACTGACATGGCGTATGCTGATAGGGTAACATTTAACATGACACATTATGAAAATAATTTTATACAGTAGTGAGCAAGAAATTAGATATCAGATGTATGTAGTGCATAGCTAATACAGCTAATATAGCTTATGAGCACAGAAGGAGTATCAGGCCCAGAATGCAAATGTTGGGTAGAGTTAAAGAGTCTAATGGCTCAGGGGACACAAGATCTCTTGCATCTGTTCATATTGCAGTTCTGTGATAGCAGCCTGCCACTAAACAAAGTCCTCTGCTTAATTATGGTGGTGTATAGTGGGCAATGCTCACTGTCCATAACAGACTGCAGCTTGAAAAATGTCCTCCGCTCTGCCACTGTCACCAGAGAGTCCATTTCCATGTCAACCACAGATCCTGCTTTCCTGTTTGGCTTGTCAATACAATCAGCATTCCTCTTCTTCAAGCTACCCCCCCCCTTCAGAACACCACAGCATAGAAGAAAGAACTGGCAACCACCCACTTCCTGAGGTGCCATACATTGGTGATAGTTGAAGTGGTTCCCCTCTGTGCATGTAAAGCACTGTGAGTAATGGGAAAAGCACATATAAATGTAATTATTTATTATTATATCCATCCATCCATCCATCCATTATCCAACCCACTATATCCTAACTACAGGGTCACGGGGGTAAGCTGGAGCCAATCCCAGCCAAAACAGGGTGCAAGGCAGGAAACAAACCCCAGGCAGGGTGCCAGCCCACCTCAGACTTATTATTATAATTATTAATAGTTATTATTTTACCTAGAATAAAATACACATATGCATAGGAAGAACATTCAAATTGTGGCCACCAGTGTGCTCTGGCCACCCCAAACACCCAAAAACACCAGTCACAGGCACAAGTGTTGCACAGCACACATTTTATTTACAGTGGGAACGTTTCCCAACCTGTTCCCACAAGCAGCACATTAAAATGTAGAGCACGCAGGACTTTCTTTTCTTCTCTCTCATTCCTTGGCACACTCTCTTTCTTTCTCTCTCTTTCCACCTTCACTCCTAATGTGGCAAGCAGCATCATCATCATCATCTTCTACTTCTTCCTGACTCTGGCTCGTCTCTATGAGGTAGCGAGCTCCTTTGTAAGCCACACCCAGGAGTATTCTAGGTGGCTCATCAGGGAGGTCTGGAAGCCCAAAGTAGGTCTCTGCAGCTCCCTCTTGTGGCATCCACGGAACCCAACAGGGCTGAGACGACAAAGAGCAATTCCCATACAACCCTGTGGGATCCGAGGCAATGTTGCAACCCAGAAAGGGGCTGCCAAGTAGTAGTTTGGGGTAGCCATCTCCCCCTGTCCTTCCTTTAAGGAGGCATCCCGACCAGGTAAAGATGCTGGCCATCCTTCACAAAACTCAAAACAAACTGCAACTGATTGGGGAATTCAACTCCAGGAGTCAGGGGCTATGAGTTAGCGATGACATCTGCTATGACAGTATGCCTCTTTTACAATTATATTTTTTATTTTATAAGTTTAACATTAAAGGAAAACTCCAAAAATTATATTTCTTTTGGAGGTTGAATTATGGAATAAGTTTGATAAGATTATATAAAATGTTGTTTTCTTCAAATAAAATCAATTAAATTGAATAAAAAAGAAATGATATGCTTTTATCATATGTTTTTATATGTTACTATGAATCTAGCCATCAGGGCGGTTAATCAGCTCAAGTTGGTGCTGGTCCCAGGAAGGGTTAGTGTGAGAAGGGGCATCTGTCTATAAAACTATGGCAAAACCCTAATGATGGAATCAAACCAATCAGCTTTGGAAAAATTAAGGTAAAAGTTAAAGGTCATGTTTTTATGACAGTGGAAAGAACAGCAATAATGTATGGAGTTGAGACATGGGCAGCAATGGGAGCACAAGAAATTAAGTGAGATGTAGTAGAAATGAAAATGTTGAGATTGAGGTGTGGAGTTACAAGAACTACAAGAAAATTGGGAAAGACACCTAAGTAAGTACAGGAACGTAGTTTGAAGTGGTATGGACATGTGATGAGGAGGGACATGAATATGTGGGCAAAAGAGTGATGGGAATGGAAGTACAGGGAAGAGGAAAATGAGAGAGGCTGAAGCGGAGATGGATGGATAAAGTAAAAGAAGATTTGAAAGAAAAGGGCTTGACTGGCAAAAGAGGTGCAGGAGCGAGCCGTATGGAAAAGGTTGATTAAGCACATCAACCCTACATACAAATGGGAAAAGATGAAGAAGAAGAAGAAGAAGACTTATCCCATTTACTTTGTAGTGGTGGCCAAATAAAAAACATTTAATTGCATGTTTTCATGTAGAATGGAGAGAAAAATGTTTATGACATAATAGAAGCCAGTGGTGAACAATGCTGAAATACAGCAAACAATATGAGAAATGTCCACATTAAAAGAAAAAAACACAAAAACACAATACTCATGTAACATATTCCACATGTCAGTTATCCAGTTGTATGATAAAAAACGTGCAAATTCCATGTTTTATTGCTAAAATTTTGTTAAATATTTACCCCTGAAATAATCCTTACACATTGGAAACAAGAAAACCAAATCTTCATGAAAGTCATTTTTTGATTAAACACCCGCCTCTCCCCCTTTCACTGGTCAAGAGTACTGTCTTCAATTTAAAAAGGCAAATTGTTTTAGAAAAATTTGGTTAGATTTTTTTATTATTTTGACCCTGAATAAGTTTTCAGTACTTGATTGGATGGAATGTTGATTTTTGTGATAGTTGTTCTGTCAGAGAAAGGTCAGATCACCTTTTGATCAAAAACCAGGAGATGCGCATAAAAAACAAAACAGGACAAAAAAAATATAGTGAGAATCAAAATCTGAAGCCCAATACAAAAGACAATAATCGGGGCTGAGAGAACAAGAAGATCAAAACCAAATGTATACACAAGAAACAAGTACAAAGATAATGTTTGAATATTTCAGCGATTTGGTATTTTCAGATTTAATAAGAATTAGCACCCATAGCCATCCCTTTGTCCTGTTGCGTTGATTACTTGATTGCGTGATTGGGTCACGACCTCAGAAACCACACCCCCAACAACACTGGAAGCAGACCTTTGAGGACACACAATCATATCAGATTATTGCAATAATACTCCCACTAAATGAAGGAAATATTTATCTCTATATGTATTAAACCAAATCTTTTATTCTTTATGTACATCTTTTTTGTTCAAATCATTATTTTGAAATTTCACACACAAGTATTTTGTATGTATATGTACTGTAGATATGTATGTTTGTACTTGTGATGTCATGTTTTATTTATTTATTTTTTGTTTAATGTAAATGAAGAATTAATGCAATGGTAGACCAGTGAACTTTGACTTTTGAGGTGCCATGAGAAAGACAACACTGGGAGCAGTTTTTAAAGCAGAGTCACCCTTGTTTGTTAAATTAAGGTTTACCTGGTAGAGTGGCAATCCACATTTTCTTTCATTTGGAGAAATAATCCAAAGGTTCAAAGGACATAGACCACATAAGGTGGATTCTGAAGCGTTGTGAAGAGCATTTTTCTGTGTGACTGTGGACACAGAATAATGCTCTGCAGTGAAATCGTGGCAACACCGGGATTGCTTTTATTTCATTCAAAATATGAGCTTCCAATTATATTGATACCTTTAACAAGCTTATTGCAGTATACAGGAAAGTGACTGTTTAAAAATTTTGAAAAGTGTTTTGTGTTATTTGTATGCTGTTTGTAATTTTGAATGCGTCCATGTCCTGTTCATTTAAAACTTCTTGAGGAATGTAACATAGTTGTGCCAAAGTACATTGTTTCAGATAACCAGTGCCAAATTTTTACGATTTAAAGTCAACTCCTTATCTTTTCTTACTCATTAAACATTTGGAATCATTTTACGTAGCAGTCAGGTGTTGGGATAACGTCACAACTTGTACCTTTAACTTACGTTTTTGACACATAACTTTTGGTACATGGAACAACTTGGGGATGGAGCAGGTGACTGGAAATACTACTGTGTGATCTACCGACAGAGAAAAAGTACCGTGCATGTGGTTATGGTGGCGGTATGATGGTTAACAGCTTTTCTTTCAACTAACAAATTCTATCCTGATTCCTGCGAAATATATTAAACTAGTGTTTCTTACATTTTTTTTCACAACCCAATCTTGCCCTTCTCAGTGTCTTTGAGACCCAGGGTTGCCACCAACGGTAATCCCACGGGGGAGGAAATTCAACACTGACAGTCATAGCGGAACAATGTTGATTGCTCGTAAGCTCCTGTCACACCCTATGCAACTATGTTTGATCTTATTCAGGAAAAGATCCCAGTCTCCCCATGGGAGAAAGACGTTCTGAGAGTAAAGTCATAAAGCTTATGAAACTGTTTCTTAACAAAGGCAGAACCGTAACAACAGTTGCGTAGAGTGCAACAGGAGATTCCATCTGCAGCTAAAGTCACTTCAGTACATATGCACTGTATCAGCATGTCCATGTCGATCAAACAGAGGAAGCTCTGCAGGCTACTTGTGAGTTTATTCTGTAGGAAGATAAGTAAATAAATCAAGGCAAATAACATTCGATCTTGCTTTTACATAAGTAACATATAAATGGTTTTATATAAAGACCATCACAAAACATAATCACAAACAGGACTTTGCATGATACCTTGGTGAGCTCAGTAAACTGTGCTGCTTCGTTGAAGGACAGTTTTGAAGCAGACAGACTGGTAGGATGACACTGGACCTCTTGCTGCATGCAAACAGTGCCATCTTTCACCTTTATGCCTGGTGCAGCTGCATTGTTCTTATATGTGAGTGGACGCTTCTTGTGGGGAGAGCTTCTGTTCTCTTTCTCCGATATAAAACCCTCATCCAAGTTCACCTCTGTTATAGCACATCTTTATTTGAAAACAGCAGTGTCAGATCAGGGAGAGCGTGAACGTGACAGAGAATAAAACTGAATTGAAAAAAAAAATGCTAACGTTTACAAGTGCCATAAGTTTACAACAGCTGTAACAGGCTCAAATCAAATGTATGTTGTTTTTGTATAATAGTAACAATAAGAGCAACTCACTACCCAAAACGTTTATTTTGAGACGCAGGAAGGCTCAAACCCGCAACCTCTCGATTATGAATCGGCAGTTCTTACTGCTGTACTACCAAAGCAGTCATAACAACAAAGTACACTAACCCAATTTCTTTTCTTTGGTTATAGTCTTCAATAAAAGCGCACTTGTTCTGTTATATTTGTACCTTTTGTAAAAGTGCTTATTTGATATTTGGACTTCAGTCTTCACACATTATACACTTCATGTCAAACTTTTGTCGTTAGTACTAAAACATGAAAAAAGTTTGTCTTTTAGGTATGTGTTCAACATTTCTTGCATTTACTGTCATCCTACACTTACACAGATCTTTGTTGACATGGAACACTCATGAAATGCATGTGTTCCATATAACGATATATTATTTACACTATACAGCTCCCGGTATCTCACTCCCAGATAAACAAGGGATGGGACAGCAGGCTGCAGGCTGCTTGCTGCTTGTGCTGATTGACACATTTACAACGCAAAAGACTCTGACAGAGAGGTGCAAAGGGATGTAAGGTGGGCCGAGATTACAAGTTTTTTCGTATGCTTTGGTAATTCTAGCCTTAGCAACCCATCGTAAGAGTCTTCACAAACCATACTCAACCCTTTTCCACTGAAGACAATGGTGAGTCATGACTGTGTGACAAAAATCAGGCCACCTGCAACCCATTTTAAGAAAGTATGCATTAAATCATTCTTTAATAAAGAATTTTCTACACTGCGTTTGTCATAGCCTCAAGCGTCCCATGGTAAAACTTCATTATACTTTAAAAAAATGCCTGTTGGTAAAATATTTTCAATTTTCACTACTGGTCCATTATAAAGTCCACACAATTAAATTATATTGTTGAGTACAGACGGTTTTGTCTGGTCATTTGTTTTCAAACCCACTTAATTCAGTTTGAAGCTGTTAGGTGTAGCAGCATTTGTCAACACTGTCTAGTCCATCCAAGGACATTTTTGCATCTTCACACAATCATTCAAAGCCAATTTTGAGTATGAGTAAAGTTGGAATAACTGGGGCTCATTTATAAAGCATGCATAAGCACAAAAAGAGGCTTTAAACATGTGTACGCAACTTCCCATGCAAACGTCTGGATTTATAAAAAAAATATATATTTACAGCAACTGACCCACGGGTAAAGGGAATTTTCAGAGAAACTGGGAAATGACTACACCAATCAAGTAGGGAAATGCAGCCAAATCAGATAAATCAAAAATCATATTTTCCTGAGCTGTTATTATAACAGGCATTGATGTGACTAACATATTAAAGCTTGGATGTGAGGGATATGATGCACTGACTGTATTTGTGTTCCCTTTTAAGAGATCCAATGCTACATATTTGCACTAAAGAACTTTTTTTGATTTTTTTTTTTCAATCAGTTTAGACTACCTGTTGTCACTTCTTGAGAAACTTGCTGACAGGTCAGAAATATCTCAGCCAAGCTTCACTCTCTCATGAGCACTGTACTGGAAGCCTTTACCCAACTGATGAAGTGGCCACATCCACTTTTCGTATGGCATGTTTGAACATGCATATAACATAACATGTTTTTATGTTCTTTAACATAAAAATGCAATTTGCACCAGTGTCCATTTTCCTAACGTAATTGGAGCACAACAAGGTACTCATATTGCAGCAAGAGCAACTAGCAAGAAAGCTGCTTTTGTTAATGGCAAGGAGCTACATTCTATTAATATGCAAGTCATCTGTGATACCAAGATAAGACTAACAATAGTCAGGACTGCACCGCATTAAAAGACTTCTCCAATTATAGATGCCATTCTCAGATGGAAATCAGAGAACGTATTTTAGATGTGTTGTTTACCTCCTCCCATTACACACACACTCTGCCAATGACTTGTAATCTGCTTCGTTGCCTGAGATTGGACCTTTATTTTTTTTTCAGGTAAGGTGTGGCTGGAGCTCATGGTATTTACAACAGCAGTATCCTTTTGCCATTCCACTTTTTTGTGCTGGTTGCTAACACCCGCGCTTAGACTACCAAATAAAGGTTCTTTGCATGCCTCTAATTTAGAGAAGACAACGTCTTTCTCGTGTTACTGGATGAGTAATATGACAGCACAACGAGCCAATGAAGGTCAGTAACACCGTGATTCCATATGTATGAGCGTATTTCATATATGGTTGTTTCAGGGTGGAGCAAGGTAGGGTCTGAGGTACGTGCACGAACGATGACTGTGATTTATAAAGGGTAAATTGCACAGAAATGTGCATACACCAGGTTTTATAAATATGATCATTTTTGCAATATACAACTTCCTATTTTTGGCATACACATATTTTCATGTTCAAAATCACACAAAGTTTTATAAATGAGGCCCCTAGAGGGGATAAAATCTGTTAAACACAAGGAGAACGTGCAATCTCCATAGGGATGTTCCCTTGGCTGGGATTCAAAGCCAGTGTTTTGGCATTGTGAGGTTTAAGAGAATAACAATTTTTTGAAAAGCAGTAATTTATAATTTATAAGTATATTCCTGAGTATTTTTTATAAAAAATAATAAAACAACATGTATTTGCTTTAATATTTTCAGTATAAGAGTACAATAATTCCAAAGAAACCAGGAAGGAAGAATTATACCAGGAGTCTCCAACTCCAGTCCTGGGGCCTCATGCATAACGCTGTGCGTAGAATTCGCACTATAACATGACGTAAGCACAAAAGCTGAAATGTGCTTATGCACAGAAAAATCCAGATGCAGGAATCTGTGCGTTCGCCCAGTTCCGCGTTCTTCTGCTACGTAAATCCCGACCAGCATGAAAACTAACGCTCGTGCACGCGCTTGCTGTCCCGCCCCGTCTCCTCCCAGAATTATGTCTCTTTGATGATACAATCGATATAAATAGCCCTTAAGCTCAGTGTTCTGTGAAAAGACAATGGAAAAAGCAAGAGGGAAAATGGAAGAATTTCAGTGAATACCAAGTGGAGGCAAGGAAAAATGTACTATTTGTTGGTTTAAACAGTGGTATAAACAACAAAAGGAAGCAGATCAACTGACATAGCGTGTCAGAGAAACTCGAAAATTCAAGTTCACAAAGTCGTACAGTGCCCAAAATAAAAAAGTTGTCACATATCAAAGTCGCCGTGAAAAGGCGAGTTGTAGCCCACCATCTGAGTGTCATATGAAAGATTATTAGGGTACAGAAAAAAAGGCACGCAGTAGGAAAAAAGCACAAAATGTCAACTTCAATCTCGAAATTTCCACTTTAATTACGGAGTTTATTTTGTCATTAAAAGTAGAACATCATAAACTTCATCTTAAAATTGTTTAATTAACTAGTTTCTCAAATCACATCGTAATTAAAATAGCACGTTAAATGCTTTGTTTTGTATTTGATCTTTTGTTCTATGTGTGTGAATCACTATGTGCTTCCGCTTTCTCTTTCTCCAACAGGACACAGAATCCATTACATTTGTGATATTACAGCTCTCTGAATAATTAAAATACTGAGATGTATATGTGATATCTTTTTCATGATGATAGGAGTTAAAGCATGTTATTAAACAGGGGAACACGGTGTGTGATTGTGGGCGACCTTCGATGAAATTAATGTAGCAGTACTGTCTCTTTCAAACATACTAACCTCCAATTCCTGTGCTTACTTTTCTTTCTCCAAATACCCAATCGCCACACAATCAGCTCTGTAAGCTTAAAAAGCTTGAAAACTTTTAAGGAACATTGAAATATCTTTGTAGTACATGTTTAATTATTCTATCCATCTATCCTTCCAGTACCGCGTCAGCCCCAGAAAGAATACAGCACAAGGTAGGATCAATCCGTGAACTAGCTAGCGCTGCGGCACCATGTCCTCACATGTTTAATTATTAACAATACAGATTATTTAAATGAAGTTAATGTTTTATCTATATCTAATATTATCAACGTATTTTACTGTATTTCATCTTAAAAATGATATCGTCATCATATCTATCTATCTATCTATCTATCTATGTAAATACGAGCTGTATAAAGTGCCGTAGGTTGTGCAATATTATAACTGTAGTACAAGTTTACAGTGGGGTAATTGTACTTATAAGTACAAACAGTTCTACAAGGAGCACTTGATGGACTGATTGACTGTTTAAAGTTCTTGGGATGAAACCGCGAGGTCCGTACATGAACATCACTGAAGCGTTTTGCCGTGGCTGAGGCAGCATATGCTTGATGCTGTATACCAATAATTCTCTTTCCGGTCAGCTGCTCCTGGAATTCCTCACTCAAATACAGTGATAACAATACTCCAAGTGGTGCAGTAAGAGTAATATGGAAAAAGATGATCCGCTGTGGCAATCCTTAATGGGAGCAGCTGAAAGAAGAAAAAAAAGGTGCAGTCAGAGTAACAACGATAAAGCAGTTATGGTATTTGGAATATCATGGCTATTCCCTGGACCATTATATTGATACAAGTTAATTACAATCAGATGCATTACACTAATAAACAATCTGCGGTTAGTTTCAGTGTATTTATAAAGCCACAGCAGGAATGTGGTTCTAAGAAATAAAGAGTAACCACACAGGAACAGTAGCACTGCTTTTACGCTGGGTGCCACCAGTCTGCAAAACCTAGCGGAGAACCTGCGTACCATAGGGTATGAGGTACTGTGGAAAAGTGCGTGGCTTTACGCCAAGTGTAGGTTTTATATGTTACGATTTGAACGTGGAAACGTTCTTACGCAACATTTCTGTGCGTACGCACCATTTATGCATGAGGCCCCTGGAGCGTTACTGTGGTTGCAGGTTTTCATTCTTATCCTTTTCTTAATTAGTGACCAGATTTTGCTGCTAATTAACTCTTTGCCTTAATTTTAATTGATGCACATATTAATACTCAGGCCCCTTAATTATTTTTCCTTAATTAGCAATCAAACAATAATAAGACACAAAATGAACCAAAACATAAACAATAACCTGCATCCATCACACAATAACTGAAAATAAAGAAAGGTGAAGGCCTCAGTAAAGCTGATCTGCCCAGGTCCACAAAACCTTTTGAGAGCGCTCTTCTAAAAGGAAATCAACAGTTTTGGAAATGTCTGCCATGACAGAATGAGCACCATGGAATTAAATAACGGGTTTAATCAGCCATGAGAAATGGCTTCAAATTAAGTAACTGAATGAAGCAAAGTTGGTTGGAGTTTGAGGTCCCAACTTAGTTGGTCATCTGTTGGCTCACTTCACATCAAATTTATGTTTAAGTGCCATTTAAGGAAAAAAAAATCAATTCAGTGGGCAGAGTCTTAAGAAAAGTTAATTAAAATAAAGGGAAATAGTTAATCAGCAGCAAAAACTGGTCAATAATTAAGAAAAGAGTTAGAATGAAAACTTGCAGCCACAGTAGCTCTCCAGGGGCTCATGTATAAATGGTGCGTACACACAGAAATGTTGTGCAAGAACTTCTCCACGTTCAAATCGTATATAAAACCTAAACTTGGCATAAAACCACGCACATTTCCACGTTAGCTCATACCCTGGCGTACGCATGTTCTGCAGCATCAAAGCAGTGCTACTGTTCCTGTGTGGATACCCTTTCTTTTTTAGATCCACATCACTTACGCGGCTTTATAAATACACCGCATATTGCTTATTAGTTCAATGCATCTGATTGTAATTAACCTGTAACAATATAATGGCCCAAATAATGGTCAAACTATTCCAAATACCATAGCTGCTTTAGCGTTGTTACTCTCACTGCACCTTCTTCTTCTTTCAGCTGCTCCCGTTAGGGGTTGCCACAGAGGATCATCTTTTTCCATATTACTCTCTCTGCACCACTCAGAGTATTTATATCACTGTATCTGAGTGGGGAATCACAGCTGTAAAGCAGCTGATCAGAAAGAGAATTTTCGGTATACAGCATCAAGCTGCCTCAGCCATGCTGCCTATTTGAACTGCTCTCATACGGCAAACACTTCAAAGCCTTTCCTGTACAGACCTTGTGGTTTAGAAACAGTTTCATCCCAAGAACTATAAATGCACTCAATCAGTTCATCAAGAGCTCCTTGTAGAATGCTTTGTACTTATAAGTACAATTACCTCACTGTTAACTTGCACTACAGCTATAATATTGCACAACCTGCGCCACTTTATAAAGCTCGTCTTTACATACTGTATGATGACGATATCATTTTTAAGATGAAATGCAGCAAAATATGTTTATTATATTATACAGATAAAACTTTAACTTCATTTAAATAATCTGTATTGTTAATAAACATGTAAGGACACGGTGTCGCTGCGCTAGCAAGGATCTGGCGCTCCATTCACGGATTGTTCCTGCCTCACGCTGTATTCTTACTGGTGCTGGTGCGACACTGGAAGGATAGGACAGAATAATTAAACATGTACTCTGAAGATATTTCAATGTTCCTTAAAAGTTTTGAAGAATCTGCATTCTAAGCTTACAGATGGCTTAACATCTATTATAGAGCTGATTGTGTGGCGATTGGGTATTTGGAGAAAGAAAAGGAAGGACAGGAACGGGGGGTTAGTATGTTTGAAAGAGACACTACTGCTACAATAAAGTATTTCATCGAAGGCTGCGCACTGAGCAGCAAGCATCTTGTGTGAGACATGAACAATCACAATCATGAAAATGATATCACGTATACATCTCAGTATTTTAATTATTCAGAGAGTTGTAATATCATGAATGTAATGGATTCTGTGTCTTGTCAGAGGAAGAGAAAGATCGTTTAACAATCATGTAGTTATTCACACACCTAGAGCAGATAGAAGATCAAATACAAAACAAAGCATTTAACATGCTACTTTAGTTACGATGGGATTTGAAAAATTAGTGAATTAAACGATTTTAAGATGAAGTTTATGATGTTCTACTTTAATGACAAAATAAACTACGTGATTAAAGTGGAAATTTCGAGATTAAAATTGACATTTCGTGCTTTTTTCACACTGTATGCCTATTTTTTTTTCTCTGTACCCAAATAAGCTTTCATATGACACTCAGATGGTGGGCTATGACTTGCCTTTTCACGGCGACTTTGTGAACTTGAGCTTTCGAGTTTCTCCGACACGCTATGTCACTCGATCAACTTCCTTTTTTTGTCTATACCATTGTTTAAACCAACAATTAGTACTTTTTTTCTTTTCTCCACTTGGTATTTGCTGAAATTCTTCTATTTCCCAACCAGGAGTTGAAGAACCCTGGATTATACTTTCTTTTAAAATCCGTAATAACAGAATACTGTGTAGTTAATTGAATATTATTTCATTTAGAATTTTCTATAAACCCCATATTTCATTCAAAAATCAATTCTAACATGATATGTCTTTGGTAGAAAAAAAAGATGCATTTTGGAGAAAATAAATGTTGTGTTTAAAAAAAAAAAGTTAAAATGTAACATACCTGGCTGAGAATATCAGAGTTTGAAAAATATAAAAAATGAAATGCAATGAATGTTTGAAAGAGACTGCATTGTAAATCAATTTTCATGTACAGAGCAAATGGTTCTGTACTGTTTATATTAAAATATAATGACATTTACTTTTGGAGGCATTTTTAGTGTTGTTTAATGTAGTATTGATGTTTTGCCTGTCTCGTCAAATCATTTCTTTTTGGTAGTTGATTTATCTTCCCAGCAAAGCTAAATAATTAATCAGTGTGTATTATTTATGGCTATATGTGAGAGGGCAGCATAACTAAATCACATTTTCGTTTGTGCTGTGAATGATATTTTAGTTTTGGTAAAAATGAAATATGGATTGAAAATGAATTGAGTTTATTAATTTAAGGCAGGAGAGTAATATATAATAGGTTCAATGTATAATATACTATGGGAAAACAAAGTCAAAATTAATAATTAATAAAAGGAAGCTTAGAAACACAATATATTATCAAGTGATGTATCTTAAGGCCTAGAGATGTGAATCAGCTAGTAGTGGAAAGAGAGCTCATCAGTCCTAGCCACATCAGCTGTCTTGATTTTTGAAAGTCTCTAATTTCTGACTATCTCCCACACCATTAGTTTATTTATTCCATATTTTTGTGTCTGAAGAAAAACATTCTGCCACTAGTACAAAAATTATCCTTAACAGGTTTACATCTGTGTTCCTGTGTTCTTCTAACAGGTTTGTGGCAACAGCGGTCCTGGAGGGCCGCAGGGGCTACAGGTTTTTGTTCCAACCCGATTGCTTAATTAGAAGTCAATCCTTGCCAATCTTAGGCCTTATTTAATTTTATGGCTTGTTAGTCTACAATGTTAGGTACTTATAGCGTAGATATTTTCCTTTCCAGGGATATCATCCAAATGATTTGAAGCTGAAAATGCATCTGTTTTATTAAACCAAATTGTGCATGATGTGTAAATATAAACAAGTTAGATGGAGAACTGCTGGATTCTTTGTCATTAATTTCAGAGTCCAGATTGCCAAGGTGTAGAAGCTGTTGCAGAGCCGCTTGTCCGGATGCTACAGTACCTTCTGCTATTTGGAAGTGGGACAAAGAGACTTCAGGAATGGTCCTTCACAATAACAAGTGTCACGCATGCGCGAGTAGGAGGCCGCGGGCGGACCCAAAATCGCTTCGAAGGACGTTTGCCGGTAGGGAATGGCGGGGTACTAACCTTTCTGTTCTCTCTTTCAGGAAAAAAGACGCTCCGCCATCATAACCTGACCGCACCACGTCCACTTCCGCCCTTCCTACGCCATCTTCCCTGACGTCACGAATCCCGTCATCCCTCACGCCTCCTTCCCAGCATTCCTCTACTTCCGGCTCCTCCTATATAAAAATGGCCGCCGGCGGATGTGAAGGCGTCGCGCGCATGAACAATATTTTTGTTTGTAACCTTGACCTTGATTTACTTGATTTGTTTACAGTATACGGGGCCGGAAACCCCAACTCTTTACGCTGTGTTTTGTGTTTATTTTACACAAGCTTTGCAGATGCAATGCTATACAAAGATGTCTTTAATGGAGGGCAGAAAGGTCCCTGTGATTGTTTCTGCTGTGTGTAATATTCATTGTAGGACATTACAGTCGGAGACACCACAGCTCCCAAAGCAGACAGTGATGCAGCTGGTCAGCATGCTCTCGATGATGCCCCTGTAGAATGTTGTGAGAAATGGGGGAGAAAGGATTGCTTTCCTCAGGAAGTGGAGATGCTGCTGCGCCTTCTTAGCTATGGAGGTGGTGCTAATTTCTGTCATGTGCACTCCAAGGAATTTAGTGCTGTTGACTGGTTCCACCACAAAGCCCTCAAAATACAGTGGGATGTGGACAGCATGGACCTTCTTGAAATAAAAAATCATCTCTTTCTTCTTGTCCACATAATGAGACAGATTGTTGCACTTGTACCTGTCGGCCAATTGTTGTATCTCCAGCCTGTAAGCTGACTCATCTCCATTGCTGATGAGATCTTCCACCGTTGTGTCATCTGCATACTTAATGATGGTGTTAGAGCTGTACAGAGCCATAATATCGTGAGTCAGAAGAGTAAACAGAAGTGGGTTGAGTACACAGCCCTGGGGAGCACCAGTGCTCAGTGTGACGGCACTGGAGATAGCATTTCCAATAAAGACTCTCCGGGGTCGCACCCTTGCAATGTCCCCTTGATGAAAGAAGGCAGTGTTGGTAACTTTATTAATATACGATCTGAAATTAAAATCAAAGTCAATAATAACACCTAAATTCTTAAGATTTTCGCTTTGTTTATTGCTACCAATAACTAATAATTCTGTTTTTTTCTTGTTTAATTAATGGAAATTCTTATTCGTCCATTCTGTTATACTACTAAGGCACCAGATTAAAGGGTTAAGAGCCTCTGGGTCATCAGACGCAATAGAAAAATAGAGCTGTGTGGCATCAGCTTTGCTATTGCAATTAAATTATATTTAATTAATGGAAGCATATAGAGTGAAAATAATAGTGGTCCCTAAATTGATCCCTGCTGTACATCATATAGAATATCATGTATTTTTGATGCACAATCACCATAACTGACAAAGGGCTAATTATGAATAAGTGTGTCAGTCTAGGTTCCAACTCTCTGTGATCCTGTAATAATAAAACCTGATTAAAAAATGAAGGGATAGATAGATAGATAGATAGATAGATAGATAGATAGATAGATAGATAGATAGATCTTTATTTGCCCCCAGAGGGAAATTTTGCCTTTGTGAGAAGCTCTTTAAATAAAAAGACTAGTAAGTAAGTTCAGAAACAAAAAGAAAAACAGTGAGAAATATGGAATTTCTGTAAGACAGATAACTGTTACATAAATTTTATTTTGGCTATTATTGTCCACATTGCTTTGACACAATGCATTATCTAACATCTAGCAGGTAATAAATTTGTATCTTTGGAGTTTATTGAATTTTAAAAACACTATTTTCCCTGTTAATATAGAGCAAACCTTAAATTGATGTTTAAGTGTATATTAACGGTTGAGAAAATGTTTTGATAATTTAATAACTTTTGACAGAACTATTCATATACCAAAATGGTCAGAGTGTAATAGCTGCCTTTATTTTAAATTAAAAAGATGTTAAGTTTCTGAAGTCATCAACCATATTAGTGAGCCTTATTGGAGTGCTGCTGGAGTGATTAATGGAGTGCTGCTGAAATGGTTGTCCTTCTGACAGGTTCTCTCATCTTAGCACTGGAATTTTAAAGCTCGGTTAGAGTGACCATTGGGTTCTTGGTCACTTTCCTGACCAAGGCCATTCTTGCCCAGTTACTCAGTTTTGGTCAGATGGCCTGCTCTAGAATGTGTGATGACAGTTCTAAACTTCTTCCATTTCACAATAATTGTTTGAAAACTCAAAGCTTTAGAAATGGTTGTATGTACGCCCTTTCCCTAATATCTCCCTTGCTACAAATTGGTTGTGGTGGTCTACAAAGAGTACATTGGACTTCATGACTTGGCTTTTGTCCCCACCAGTGTTGGGCAGTAACTTGTTACTCAGTAACAAGTTATCGTAATACTATTACTTTCCCCAGTAACAAGTAGTGTAAGAGATTCCAGTTTCCCAAAGTTATTAATCCAAGTTAACACAATTAGTTTATATCCAAGATGGACTGCGTTTTTCCCAGTTAATTCTGGGGTTCATCAGAGGTGTGCTGTTTCTCCTATTCTGTTTATTCATTGCATGGACTGGGTTTTGGGCAGCGTTGTTGGGTCCAGTAGCTGTGGGGCATCTGTTGGCGAAAAAAGATTCACTATCTTGACTTTGCTGACGATGCTGCGATCTTCGGAGTCAATGGAGGCTCTGATCGGGATTCTTGAGTGTCCTAGATAAAAAACGCAGGCAGGAATTACTTGTCCGCCGCCGGTGCAATTGCAAGTTCACAGGTTCACATAACACGTCCGTCGTCCAATGGTTGATGGGAGGAGGGGGCAGTTAAAACTGGCTATTGATCTGGCCTTGCATTTGTTTTTCAGTCTTCTCTCCTCTAGAATGAGCTGGCACCAGCCGCTGATCATCAGCCACTGAACATACCAGATGAGGGAGGATATTCAAACTGAAGCAGGACGACTGAAACCATCACTGCCAGATTGCTGTGTTTGTGTGTGTTGAAGTGACAGCTCCCATGTGAATAAAACCCTGTTCCTGTTTTTTTCTGCAATAAAGTTGACTTTCTTGGAAACCTGGACTCATCTCTTCCTCTCTTGTGTAAGTCAGTGACCCACACATTGCAAGACAAATGATGAGTGTCAAGTTTTAATTTTTCATTCATTTGCAAACCTTTATGAAAACATGTCACTTTGTCATTATGGGCTATTAAGTGTAGATTGATGGGCAAAAATATCAAATGTATCTATTCAAAACTAAATCTACAACGCCATAAAGTGAATATAATTGCTTAATGTTATTTGAAAGTCATCTTCAGCTAAAACTAATTGGGAGAAGGGAAATATTTTCTTGTTAGGAGATTGTCCATCGCCGGTCTTACCTTCAGGGATGAGTTGGAATAGAAAAGCTTTTCATTACCGGGGTTTTTTTTTTTCTGGTAAACTTTAAAACAATTAGAATTAAGGTTAAGTAAATGGAGATGGCTTGTATCTAAACTTACTTTTTGGAAAGAGTTACAGTCATTAACAATTTATTAGCATCCATTTTGTGTTATCCGGCGTGCTAATTGGTAGTATTCTTGACATACCATAAATACTCACGTTTAAGTTCTCCTGCGGATAAGTCGGGGCTTGATTTTAACGTATAATTTCCAGTATTTTATAATGTCGGTCATATAAATCAAATGTGGAAAACTCACGCTATTGGTCCAAGAGATTATGATATGCTAACGCCCAACTGAGAGAGTAACCACTGCCTTTTTTTCTATGCATTGCTCCTACGTGACCACACAGTGATATCCAAACTATTCCGAAGCGACGTTTGCACAGTTTTGTGTTTTTTTTATCTCACACCCTCATACACCTTTATCATAAGTGCATCCCTTATCTATAATGGAGCGTTCTATCAGAAGAAAATATGAAGCTGGTTTTAAATTAAAAGTCGTTGAAGTGGCAAAAGAAATTGGTAACTGCTCTGCCAATTAAGTGTTGCATTTTTGAACAGGCGTATAAGTTGGGGTCTGATTTTATGATCGATTTTTCAGGTTTCAAGACCCGACATATACACGAGTATATATGGTAGTAAATTCATTATTAGATATGGGGGTCTTCCGAGACTGTATTAAGACTGCTGTAGTTAAACCCCTGCTCAAGAAAAATAATCCTGACTCCTCTGATTTTGAAAATTTTAGACCTATTTCTAACCAGCCTTTCTAAAGTAAAATCCTGGAGAAGGCAGTGATTATGCAGCTAAATGACCACCTCAGTAAACATGCTATTCTTGATAAGATTCAGTCGGGTTTCAGACCAAATCACAGTACAGAAACTGTACTCGTTAAAGTGGTAAATGACTTGCGGGTCAGTGCAGACAGAGGCCGTATATCTATTCTCATCCACTTAGATTTGAGTGCCACATTTGATACCACTAATCACAATATTCTTAGAAATCGCCCTAGTCAAAGCGTTGGCCTCTCTGGCAGTGGCAGATACAAAATTCTTTGTTAGTTGTGGTAATTATACTTCAGAGACACATGATATTCTATATGGTGTTCCAGAAGGCTCTATCCTGGGTCCGCTGCTCTTTTCGATCTCCATGCTTCCATTAGGCCAGATTATCGCAAGGCATAACTTGAGCTACCACAGCTATGCTGATGACACATAACTGTATTTATCATTAGCACCTGATCACCCAGACTCTCTTTTTTCACTGACACAATGTCTTACTTGTTTTTCTGAATAGATGAGTAGTAATTTTTTCAAACTAAATAAGGAGAAAACAGAAATTTAATGATTGGTAAAATGGATATAATGAGGGTATTAGAAATAAACTTCATGTATTACAAATAAAAGTCAAGATGGAAGTAAATAATTTAGGGGTAATTATTGACTCTGGCTTAAATTTTAATTCACATATTAATCAGATCACTAGGACAGTTTTTTTCGCTTAGGAAATATAGCAAAAGTTTGACTTCTTATAACTTTGCAAGATACTGAGTAATTAGTTCACGCTTTTGTTTTCAGTAAATTACTGTAACACACTCCTCTCAGGACTACCAAAAAAGACATCAATCTATTGCAACAAGTGCAGAATGCAGCTGCTAGAATCTTGACTCGGAAAAGAAAATCCGAGCACATTTCTCCAGTTTTGATGTCACTACATTGGTTACCTGTGTCATTTTGAATTGACTTTAAAATACTGGTTATTGTTTACAAAGCCTTAAATAATCTCTCTCCATCCTATATTTCAGAATGCCTTTCACTTTACACTCTAAATTGTACCCTTAGATCTTCCAATGAGTGTCTGCTTATAAATTCAAGAGCTAAACTTAAAAGAAGTGGTGAGGCAGCCTTCTGCTGTTATGCACCTAAAATCTAGAATAGGTTAACGATAGAAATTCGCCAGGCTAATACGGTGGAGCGCTTGAAAAAAATGATAAAAACTCATTATTTTAACATGGATTTCACATAGCTTCATTTTAGTTTAACTCTGATATTCTGTATATGTATTTAATTATCATTGTCATTCTTGGTGGCTCCAAAATCCATACTAACCCCTACTTTCTCTGCTGTTCCTTTTCCAGTTTTCTGTGGTGGCGATCTGCGCCTCCACCACCTGATCAAAGCACCGTGATGTCCCTACATTGATGGATTGAAGGCCAGAGGTCCACATGACCATCATCATCAAGTTCTTCCATGTGAAGCCTGAAAACCATGAGGACTGATTGAGATCATTTAGTGAATGCCTAGAGGGGGCTGAGTGGTCTCGTGCCCTCGGATCCCCTGCAGATTTTGCCCTCTGGAGCTTTTTTTTGTTTTTTCTGTCTTCCCTGGCCATCTGACTTTACTTTTATTCTATGTTAATTAGTATTGCCTAATTTTATTTTTATATTTGTTTTTTATTACTTTTTTCCCCTTCCGTCATTCTGTAAAGCACTTTGAGCTACATCTTTTGTATGGAAATGTGCTATATAAATAAATGTTGTTAATAAACCATTGTGTGTTGATAAGTCACCTGGGCTGCTTTGCTCCATTCAAAGTCTGTTAGTCAATTTCTTTTTCACTGGCTGAAGAGGGGATGTTGTCTGTTGACCAGGAGAAGGGAGGAGAACAGGGACTTATCAGTGTCTGAAGTAAAGATGCAAACTTCAGATTACAGACTTTACAGCACCTTCTTATTTTTTCTGTAAAAAATGAGCTTTCTCATTTAATCCGATTGAGAATTTGGGATTTTGAGTTCAATTCTTGGTAATGGATGTTGGAAAAGTAGAATTTTCTCCTCTACCATAATCCTTTAAAGGACTTTTACTGACATTGATTTCTTTTTTTTTTAAAGTGCGATATGGATCCTCTTGACTGATGAACAAGCCAATAATTTATACAATTTTATTTGTGTCTCCTTTGCTGTTCAGGACTAGTTTTGTTAAAAAAATGTGATTAAAAGAGGTATTACAGTATTTTCATAATTGCTGGAAGAAAACAAACTGGGATTTTAAAGATGCTTCTTTGTTAGCCTCAGTGCTAGGCATAAGATCAGTGAGAAATGTTAGCTGTTTTAAATCTTTTATGACTAAAGACTTTGTAAGAATAACAGGGACTCATTTAAATTCAACATCTTATAAATAAATCAGAGAATGAAGGCTTATTAATTGACCTGGAGGTGGAACCTAAAGTGAATAATTCTAGTATTAAGAAAGAGTTGGGAAAAAAGAAAGTGGAGTTTTGATATCTTTAATAATGAAAGATTTACATGTTGTGAATGCTAGGGGTTGCTGTTGCCCCTTTAAACCCAACAGACAGATACACTGGACACGGGTTAAAAACAACAAGAAGATCTTTTAATTCCTTTCTTTCTGTTATATTGCCGTCAAGCACCTCCACCACAATAAACAGGCAATACAACAATAATAATCACTCAAATCTCTCCTCCACACCTCCCAGCAAGCTCTGTACAACTCCTCCTGACTCTGGTTCACTTGCTGGGTCTCCAGCAATCCTTTATATAGTTCTTGACCCGGAAAATGCTTCAGTCCTTCCGTCCACGTGACTTGCCAGCACTTCTGGATCAGATGAAGAACTTGACTTTTCTTCAGCCTGGAAGTACTTCCGGGCTATGGATGAAGTATGACTCCTCCTGTCCTTACACAGCTCCCCCTGGCAGCACCCACTGTACCCAACAGGGCGGAGCAACCGAACTCCAAGTCCCAGGATGCCCTGTGGTAATCCGGGGCACGGCTACGGCTAAGGTGCCGGCTGTCTCTCACAATGTATATTGTGTGAAGATTGTTCATAGTAGAAATTTCCCTTCATAATTTTAAACACTTGAATCATGTCTCCTCTTAATCTTCATTTGCTTAAACTGGTAAGACTCAGCTCTTTTCATCTTTCTTCATATCTCATCCCCTATAGCCCTGGAATCAGTGTAGTCGCTCTTCTCTTTTTCTAGCCCTGCTATGTCCTTTTTGTTGCTCAGAGACCAAAACTGTACCCAGTACTCCAGAAGAGGCCTCACCAGTGTGTTATAAAGCTTCAGCAGAACCTCCTTGGACTTGTACTCCACAAAAATCCACACACCTCCAAATTCTTAAGGTGATTTTTTTTTCATATAGCACAGGATTATTGAATATAAATGGTTTTGTTTTTGTTCTAATTTATAAACTGCTTGATACAATAAAAATATTTTTTAAAAATCAATGTATTATATACAGACTTTCACTTCTATTTATTTTGTTGTATCTATTATATAGTGCCTTTAATATCTGTCTAGTACTGTATATAGGCCATTTCTATCTATCTATCATATAATAACTTTTACATCTATCTCTCCATTGTATGAAGCCTTTCATATATATTTATCTTTATGCCATTTAAATGGCATCTTTCATATCTATCTGTGATATGTCATTTATCTCTATGGCTATCTGTTATATAGTAACTTTCATATCTTTCCATTGCATAAAGCCTTTTACCTCTATTTATCTCCAGTATCTGCTATACAGTACAGTCTTTATATCTATTATATAGCACCTTTCATATCGATCTATCTATCTGTCTACCTACATATAAATGTTTTTATATAAAGACTTTTCTGCCTCATTCTGCGACTGCAGAGAGCTTAAACAACTCGGCACATCCACATAAAAAAATGACAAGGGGTGAGCGATCTTTCTTGAAGGCTTTTACTGGACGTACCTCATTGTAAACTGAAATATATACAAAAGAAACATACAGGTATATACAGGTGTACAACCAAAGACAATAAATAATGATTTACAAAGCAATACATAGCAGACATTGTACATTAAACAATAAAGCTTTAAAAGACACTTAACAAGGCGAGTGATTTCCCCAGTTGGATCAAGACAAAGAGAAGCGCATAGACAGAGGTTCAAATTGCTGCATACCACAACTAACCAGACCCAGGGGTTTATATACCCAAAAAGATACACTTAGTACGTGACCGAAACAAGAGATAAAGGGCTGCCTAAGTGAGACACATGGGGTGTATTGTATTCAAATGTTTATTATGGGACCTACATGCTTTATGTGAGTTTCATAGACACTTTATGGCACCACTGTGAGTGTGAGACTTGACTGACTGGTGTGTTAATAAATGACAAGATGAAGGGTGAGCACAGCTAACAACATGTGGGGCAAAACAAAGACCATTACAAAGCATAATCACAAACAGAACTTTGCATGATACCTTGGCAAGCTCGGCATGCTCTGCTGTTTCATTGAAGGACATGCATGTGTCAGACTGACTGGCAGGATGACACCCAACCTGTTGCTGCATCCAAACGGTGCCATCTTTCACCTTTACGCCTGGTACAGCTGTGTTGTTCTGATATGTGAGTGGATGTTTTTTGTGGGGAGTGCTTCTGTTCTCTTTCTCCAATGTAGAACCCTCAACCTCATCTGAATTCACCTCTGTTATATGTCTTTATTTGAAAACAGCAGTGTCAGATCAGGGGGAGCATGAACATGACTGAGAGAATAAAACATAAAAAAAAATGCTAACCTTTACAAGTACCATAAATTTACACCAGCTGTTACAGACTCAAATCAAATGTATCATTTTATTCTACTGTATAATAGTAACAAATAAGAGCAGCTCACTACTCAAAATGGTAAATCTTGGGAGCACCCGGGTAATTCTAAGAAACACCTGGAATCAAACCCGCGACCTCTTAATTATGAGTCAGTAGTTTTTACTGCTGGACCACCCAAGCGGTTGTGGCAGCATTGTACCCTAACCTGATATCTTTTTCTTCGGTTATATTCTTGAGTTAAAGTGCACTTGTTTTGTTATACGCGTACCTTTTGTGAAAGTGTCTATTTGATATTTGGACTTCAGTCCTCACACATTATACACTTCATGTCTAAATTTTATCATTAGTATTATAACGTGAAAAAGGCTTCTGTGCTAGTACATTTCTTGCCTCGTATTTCCTGTCATCCTACATTTACACAGATCGTTATAGACACAGAACACATGTGAAATGCATGAGTTTCAAATAGCGATATATTATTTACCCTATACAACTCCAGGCACCTCACACGCAGATAAGGAGCGGAATGGGATAGCAGGCTGCTTGTTGCTTGTGCTGATCGACACATTTGCAAAATCAAAGACGCTGATGCAGAGGTGTGAAGGAATTTAAGGTGGCCCAGGGTTACGAGTTTTTTCATAGGCTACAAGTATTCTAGTGTTAAAGCTTGAAAAACCTCACTAATTGTGCACTTTCCAGTATATAATATTTCTCAGTGTTAACAATTTAACTGGGCTATTTACAGTATAATATTCATTGTCCATCCATTTGTAGAATTAATGAACTGAAGTACACAGTGTTTGAATTTTTTTCATATACTGCTTATCTGTTTGAAAGATGACATTTTACCACAGCTGCATTGTAAAAGGAATACTGTGGAACACTATGCAAACAGCGAGAGGAAAAAATTGCGTATTTCTGTTCTTAATGACAATGTCCTAGTGTAAAAAAGATTATAAAACTTGATTAGGCAATCTAGATAATAATGCACATGCTATCAAGTTGTCTGCAGTTTTTGTAATTTTTATACTTGGTACAATTTAGCACTTTAAATCTATATGGATTTTCTTAAGTGCAAGCTAAAATGTGTTACTATAGAAACTTTTATCTAAGCTGAAGTTAATGCTCATCAAATGGACTCGAGGTCTCACAAAACACCCACTGTTTTCATCCCTGATAGCTTTTAAAGGTCCATATAAGCTGTGGAAACAGCAGGGAGAACGGTTCCTCATACTGTATATTCAGCTGAAAACTAAAGAGTTTGACACATTCATAAAGTGACAATTTTAATCTACTGTATGTGGTAATTATGTACTGCCTATATATAATACTTTCTAATGTGTGCCTGGCAAGGAGGTGCCAGGGAGAAATGGGGTTTAAAACAAATGCAGGAAAGGAGGCAGACCTGGTGACCCTGGCTTGAGAAGAAGCCACATCAGTGTCTTCAGTGTTAACTGGAGACAGTATGCCCTGTGGATGAGAAAGATGCCTGAAAGGGCAGCCTGGGTGTAATAATGTGATGTTGTCCATTGTGCTAGCATTTAAGTGACCCATTGGATGACATAGATGCCCACAGGAAGGGGGAGGTGGGAGAATTCCCTAAAACCACAAAAAACATTTACGGCTCAGTGCCCTGGTACAAGGAAATGGGACAGGAAGGGTGTGTGGCTCATTTAATAGGCATTGTGACTCAAGGATGTAGGTATAACAGTGGCAGCTAAAGAGCACTACGGGGCGATGGCCTCAGGATTTAAAGAAGACGTCTCAAGGATTGCTTCATGAGATAAGCTTAAGACTGAATTCATCTACTTCTCCCTTGGTCCTTCTTAGTTAGGGAGACAGTCCAGCCGCACATCCTCCTAAAAGTAGGGAGCTGTCGTCCTGTTTTTCAGATTGACTGTATCAATAGCAATATGAAAAAATGGGAAATGAACTTGTATTGAATCAAGTGGATTCAATTGCATAATGATGCTGTCACATTGCATTAATTCAATTCAGATAAAAAATGTTCAGGCTAAATCAGCCTTTTGGTTCTTATCTCGTCTCTAACTATCTAGCTCTATCTCGCAACTTAACCACCTAACAGCTAATTTGTGTGGTGAGTGTACTGGTGCAATAATGGCTGCCATGGCATTATCCAGGTGGATGCTGCACATTGGAGGTGGTGGAAGTTCATCCCCACTCTCTACGAGATGAGACACAAAAATAACAAAGATTGGTAAAAAAATTATTTATTGATGAATTACAACCTTCTAAACACTGTCACCTTCTCTATACTCCCCCTCCCAATCTCTACACCTCTCTATACGTATCTTCCATTCATTGAAACAGTGCTGGAAGTCTTCTTGCTTGGGGTTCTTCAACAGGCTTGCCGTTTTTGTCTTCACTTCATCCTTCACTTGAAGAAAAATGTGTTCCCTTCAGGTCACGTTTGATTTTCAGGAACAAGTAAAAATCACAGGGAGAGAAATCGGGCGAATAGGGAGGATGATTGAGGACAGGAATGTTTTTGTCAGTCAAAAACTGCTTCACGGAAAAAGCATTGTGTGCGGGAGGTTTGTCTTGGTGAAGCATCCACCCCCTCTCCACATTTTCTTGTTTGTGCCACTCAAAAACTTGTGTGCGAGACAAACTGTTATCACTGTACACTGTTGTTATCAGTTCATAAGATTCTGTGGCCGTTTTGTTCAATTTTGCGAGAAATTTGATGTTGATTCGCTGTTCGACTTTTTTCACCCGACATTATCACAGCAGCTCGTGTAGTGATTGTTGTGCAAATGCTGACTAGGCTATTCACAGGATATACCTATCTGGTCAGCGGTTTGAGAGGGCATGTAGGAGGGGATATAGCTGTATGATTCATGTCCGGCCGACATCCAGACGGTTTTCCAGGAAAGCCCCAAGCCCAGTCCGGTTATTTTTGTGTCTCACCTCGTGCGTAAAGCACTTTGAGTAGTGAGAAAAGCACTATATCAATGTAAAGAATTATTATTATTATTACTAATAGTGTTTCTAATTACAGTAGTACTAGGGTGTTGTACCGTGTTTTGCCATTATGGATGTAGTGAAAAGTTAATCTAAATGACACCTTTTATTGGCTAACTAGAAAGATTACAATATGCAAGCTTTCAAGGCAACTCGGGCCCCTTTTTCAGACAGATGTAATACAGAAACTGAAATTCTCCGTACTTATATAGACACCAGGGGCCTCATGTATAACGCCGTGCGTAGAACTCGCACTATAACATGGCGTAAGCACAAAAGCCAAAATGTGCTTACGCACAGAAAAATCCAGATGCAGGAATCTGTGCGTACTCCAACATCCACGTTCTTCTGCTACATAAATCCCGATCAGCGTGAAAACTAACGCTCATGCATGCGCATTATGTAACGCCCCAAATCCTCCCAGAATTACGCCTATTTGAATATGCAAATCAATATAAATCGCCTTTAAGCGCAGCCTTCTGTGAAAAGACAATGGGAAAAGCACGGGGAAAATATAAGAATTTCAGCGAATACCAAGTGGAGGCAAAGGAAAAACATACTATTTGTTCAAATAAGCCGTGGTATAATCAACAAAAGGAAGTTGATCGAGTGGCATAGCGTGTTGGAGAAACACGAAAGCTCACATCCACAAAATCGCACAGTGCCGGAAATAAAAAAGAAGTCACATATCAAAGTCATATGAAAGCTTATTAGGGTACAGAGAAAAAAGCCACACGGTGGGGAAAAAGCACGAAATGTCCACTTCAATCTCGACATTTCCACTTTAATCACGTAGTTTATTTTGTCATTAAAGTAGAACATCATAAACTTCATCTTAAAATTGTTTAATTAACCAGTTTCTAAAATCACATCATAATTAAAGTAGCACGTTAAATGCTTTGTTTTGTATTTGATTTTCTATGTGCTCTATGTGTGTGAATCACTACTTGCTTCTTAAACCGGCTCTCTTCCTCCAACTGGACACAGAGTCCATTACATTCGTGATATTACAGCTCTCTGAATAACTAAAATACTGAGATGTATACGTGATGTCATTTTCATGATGATAGGAGTTAAAGAACGTTTGTGCTCATGACACAAGCATTTAACTTTTGCGAAATTTGTCGCTGCGTTTTTAGCTGTGTTGTTATTTTCTCTTTCTGTTTTATATTCAATATATATTGGCGTAGCCGTCACTGCAGTCAGTGCTTTTCTTTCCCCAAGTAACCGATCGCCATACAATCAGCTCTGTAATAGACGTTAAGCCATCTGTAAGCTTAGCGCCGATTCTTCAAAACGTTTAAAGAACATTGAAATATCTTCGTAGTACATGTTTAATTATTCTATCCTTAAAGACACTCCCAGTGAAGAATATAGATTATTTAAATGAAGTTAAAGTTTTATCTGTATAATTTAACAAACATATTTTGCTGCATTTCACCTTAAAAATGATATCGTCATCATATGTAAATACGCGCTTTATAAAGTGGCTCAGGTTGTGCGATATTATAACTGTAGTGCAAGTTTACAGTGGGGTGATTGTACTTATAAGTACAAACCGTTCTACAAGGAGCAATTGATTGAGTGCATTTAAAGTTCTTGGGATTAAACTGTTTTGAACCGCGAGGTCCGTACAGGAAAGGCTTTGAAATGTTTTGCCGTGGCTGAAACAGCGTGTCCTTAATGCCGTATACCGATAATTCTCTTTCCGATCAGCTGCCGCTGTGATTCACACTCAGATACAGTGATATAAATACTCCGAGTGGTGCAGTGAGAGAAATATGGAAAAAGATGATCCGCTGTGGCAACTCCTAACGGGAGGAGATGAAAGAAGAAGAAGAAGAAGAAGAAGAAGTGAGAGTAACAACGCTAAAGCAGTTATGGCATTTGGAATACTATGGCTGTTCCCTGGACCATTATATTGTTACGAGTTAATTACAATCAGATGCATTACACTAATAAACAATATGCGGTTAGTTTCTGTGTATTTATAAAGCCGCGTCATGAAAATAATGAGTAATCACACAAGAACAGTAGCACTGCTTTGACGCTGGGTGCCGCCAGTTTGCAAAACCGAGTGGAGAACTTGCGTACGACAAGGCATGAGGTACCGTGGAAAAGTGCGTGGCTTTACGCCAAGTGTAGGTTTTATACATCGCGATTTGAATGTGGAAAAGTTCTTACGCAACATTTCTGTGCGTACGCACCGTTTATACATGAGGCCCCAGGACACATACAGCATTGGAAAACCTTTAGGTGAGATATCTTAGATGTAAAAAATTAATAGACCTCTCCAGGCTAAGATTCAATTAGCAAGAGAGGAGAACAATGTATGGTCAAGATCTTTAAGTTTTTGATGAGTTTTTTCCATACAATGTGAGTCTGTAGTCAGCTTGTCTGGGGCAATCCATGAGATGCAAACAATCCTCATATCTGGCCATAAACTCTTGTCTCTATTTACACCATGTTATAATGTTTTACATTTTAGCATGAGTTTAACTTCCCATTCTTTTCTCTCTTGCTGTGTTCTGAAGTTACCCACAAGCAATGTGACTTTAAAGTCCTTCTCAAATTGTTCATGGCTGTTGAAACAGAGATTACCACAGAGAATTCCAGTTTCTGTAACACATCTTGCCTGATGAAGGGGCCTCAGTTGCCTCGAAAGCTTACATATTTTAATATTTCTAGTTAGCCAATAAAAGGTGTCATTTTGCTTTACTTCTAATTACTGCATAAATACTTTCCAAATCATGAAAGCAATGTATTTGTTAATAACAATTGGTCAGTTGATGATATATCTTCAAGAAGTATAAGCTGATACCTCCTCTGAGGACACACATTGCACAGCACTAATTACACTGCACTTGATTGCAGAAATATTCAACTGGACTATCAGTCTTCATGGAGCTCACTATCATGGCACTTTACTAAGCAAACAAGAAAACAAAATCTGAATTACCTATCCATTTGTATTGCAGTAAACACATACCCATGAAAAAAGCAAACCAAAAGCAAAGAAAAATACAGACATTCTGCTGGTTATGATTAAGATATTTTTTCAATCAACACACCCACCATCATGCTGCAGTAGGCAATCTCACACCTTCCCACTGAAGTAAATAAGTAAGTCATCAAAAGCAACCAGAAGTCATTTCCTTCACATGCAGTGCCCGGCTTTGCAAGCTCTTTGAAAATGAAATACTGTAGACAAATTGTTACAGAGGTTGTTTCAGTGTGCTTAAATTGTCTGAATCTGATACTCGGTTACTTGAGGCTGTATAATGACAATGTATAAAGCAATATCTTCGAGCCGCACAGTGACCTGACAACTGGTATGACATTTCCATTCAAGGTTTAAGCGCCAGTACAGCAAATCCAGAAAGCATTTATTCAGGCTAACATCCACACAATTAAATAACACATCACACAACCACACATTACTACCAAACTAAATTGTTAGAAAGAGTATTATTAATGAAGACAGTGTTACATGATGAGAACAGAGGACAGGACTTTGTTGGTCTCAATTCTTGTCCAGGGCCATTCTCTGTCTTGAACCCAGTTCAACTCTGACCCCCATTACCCTAAAACCAATTCAGTGGATTTGAGAATGTTATATTTTATTACAAATGAGGGTGGTGGGAGTCTTGATCCTGAGCACAAGGCAAGAATCAATGCCACCCATCACATTGCAGGCTCATGAGTACAACCACACTCGGTCAAAACAGGCAAAATTCATGGCAATATTTTTTTTTTTAATTGTTGTCGTTCAATTCAAGGAGTAAATGAATGATAAGGTTAAATCTTTAATCTTTCCTCATCTCTTCTCTGTCTTCTATGCCGTCAACTATCAGACCTTCCTGGCCACCCATTCTGATCTTCACATTACTGGGACTGCGCTCAGGTTGTTTAAGTCCTACCTCATGGGCAGATCACAGCATATGTCCTGGCGAAGAGATACATCAAGGGTGCACCAGGCAAGCACACGAGGGCCCTAAGGATCGGTTCCTGGTCTTCTCCACTCTTTATACCTCCTTAGTGGGCCTCAACATCCAGTGCCAAGGTTTTTCACTTGGTTACAGCTAGAATCCTTGCATGTTTCATTGATATTGCCTGAATGAAGGAGCAATGTCAGCTCAACCAGGCCAAGATGGATCTTCTTGTCATCCCAGCTTGTCTGTTTATTCATCATACTATCTCCAACCAGCCCAGATCATGATTGCTAAAACCTACTAAAGTCTGTACGGAACCTTGGAGTGGGAATTAATGACCAACTTTCCTTCACTGACCATATATCTTAGTCTTGTAAATTAATTTTATACATCAGCCACAAAATCCAACTGTATCTAACAGAGTATGCAGCACAGTCCATGGTCCAGACCTTGGTCTTGTCACAACTGGACTTCTGCAACTCTGCTGGCATAGAATGCTCAAATGTAGCACCAAGACACTATAGATGATCCAAAATGCAGCAGAGCCAGGCGAATGTCACTCCCCTTTTCAGATTACTACCTTGGCTCCCTGTAGCAGCACACATTAATATGTGGAGACACTTCTGAAGTTTTATGCTTCTTCTTGTCCACTCAGCACTACTGAGGAAAGATGTCTGCTGATGCCACCTCGGCAGAGTATCAAATCTCAGTTCCAGACTCTTTTCATGTGTAGCTCCTAGCTAGGGAACAAGCTATCCACCGCCATTTGAACTTCTAACTCCCTTGATGTGTTTAAGAAGCATTATTTGGTGAAATTGTGTCTAACCGATTTTAGCTGTAAATTTTGTAAGCTAGGAGGTATAACTTGCTTGTATTTTCTTCTGAGCACTTCTTTTGTGATCATCAATTTTTCAGCCTTGTCCTGTAGCACTTGTTCCTAAACAGTCCTCCAGATTGATGTCTACTCAATTACACTGACCTCTTTTCACTCTTTTGCTTAGCAGTCGCTTTGAATAACATGTCTGCTAAGCAAATAAATACTGTATAAATGTAAGGCTGGCCACAGATATTCATCAAAATAAAATGGTGATTGAAAACATTAGAGACAGCTTTCCTCCCAGCATGTCCTTTCAGTCATAACTTCACAAAAAAGAAAGTGTGTCTATGGGGATGAAGAGTAAGAGCGTGCCATTCAAAGATTACAAATTATGATAAGCAATAAGTAAGAGAAGACATTTGGAGCAGGTAAAACAAAAATAGTTCTTGCTTAATTTAAAGTGCAGAGTCCAAATAAAATAGGAAGAAGATCATACACAACTAAGTTAACAATATAAAAGAACTGCATAAAGCCACTTAGCACAGCTTGGCAGACTAACACTAAGGGAATTGAACCATACCTTAACTGCAACATAATAAGATATACAGTGCAACAGAGACAGACAGGATGGACCAAAGTAAATTGCAAGTAAAATGAGAAGTTATGGACCCCAGTCAATTCTCAATAACATACCAACATAACCAGTGGCTGTCAAAACCCTTTTTGAGCTCTAGGTGGGGTTGACCACTTTTATAGTCAGTAATTGTTTAGGTAACTCCTCAGATAGCTCTCCCTGAACTTTGCAAACAAGGGAGACTGCTGAGAGTTGCTGAGAGATTTTGTGTTTTCTGTGGTGTGTGAGTTAATTAAAAAATCAATTTTTCTCCTATAAACTTGGGTTTTGATTGCTGCTAAGGAACCATGCAGGAATTTTTAAAGCTTTTTTTCCCTTTAGAAAGGTTTTTTGCTTTTTTTCACCCACACAGGAGCAACAGAACCTGGGTGTTTGGAGGTGCACTTGGAAAAGTTCCTTGTACATGTACTTGTTCTTGTTATCTGTATTTCAACTAATGTTGAGGAGAGGGTAGAAAGCAGCAGTACCTGCTATCAGTATCTATAAGTAAAAAACCCATCATAGTAATAAATCTATACTAATAAAAGGCAAAGCCCTCCCTGACTCACTCACTGACTGACTGACTCACTCACTCATCACTAATTCTCCAACTTCCCATGTAGGTAGAAGGCTGAAATTTGGCAGGCTTACTTACAAAAGTTAAGCAGGTTTCATTTCGAAATTCTACACGTAACGGTCATAACGGTCGATAATGGTTGACAACATCTGCCATGTTGAACTTTCTTATTTACGGCCCCATCTTCACGAAATTTGGTAGGCGGCTTCCCTGCGCTAACCAAAACAGATGTACGTACTTATTTCAATGGTATGACGCCACTGTCGGCCGCCATATTGAACTTTCCAACGTCACTAATTCTCCAACTTCCCGTATAGGTAGAAGGCTGAAATTAGGCATGCTCATTCCTTACAGCTTACTTACAAAAGTTAAGCAGGTTTCATTTCAAAATTCTACGTGTAACGGTCATAACGGTCGACAACATTCGCCATGTTGAACTTTCTTATTTATGGCCCCATCTTCACGAAATTTGGTAGGCGACTTCCCTGCGCTAACCAAAACCAATGTACGTACTTATTTCGGTGGTATGATGCCACTGTCGGCCGCCATATTGAACTTTCCAACGTCACTAATTCTCCAACTTATATACGTCAATAGCCTGCAGCTCGGTGTCCCAACACATCCCAACGCCTCCCACGTTGTTGGCTGCCTGCCTATATAAGGCCGTCTGTCGCTCCGGTCTCTACATTCCCTTCCTTGCTTCGCCACGGGATTCACGTCTCCCTGCTGATAACTACAGCCTTTTTATTTAATCCACGGCTTCTCCGCTGTTTTATTGTTCATTTATTACGATTATAGTTTTTGTTTAGGTATTTTAGACTTACTTTGCATTGTTCAGGTACCCATTTCCTTTATCATTCCAACCATACCCCCATTAACATGTCTATCGAGGTGATCACCATTGATCAAAGAACTGTCACTTACCGAGTGGTTTCCATGCCCGGAGATGGCACCTACCTTTTCCATTCTCTGTGTTACATATTGCACAGCCATATCAGGCTCATGTATCCGGAGGAACATTGTGTCTTATGTATTGAATGAGTAAGACAGGTTCAAGGTGTGGACTGATGATGGTACAGGAGATAATTATACTACACAGGAGCACTATAAGAGTGAAATGCTTAAGCCCTTCACCTATGGTTCTGCATGTGAGTTGATGGCTACCTCTGAATTGTTCGGTTGTCGCTTTCAAGTGTACCGAAATGGCCAAATATTTCACACCTTTCAACAACTGCCAGTGCCTCTTAAACATCTTAGACTTACAGGTGACGATTTCAGTAGTGGCCACTTTGATGTTTATGAATGTTTAAACTCTCAAAAGCTGGATGTGAAGTTATAGATGAAACCGGTGAAGTGATGTGTCACTTCAACACAAGTCCTACAAATACTGTCGTCATTGCAACAAACCATGAAACTCAAACCGATTATGACAGCAGGAATCCAAGCTGTGAGATTTGAAACAAGATTACTGTTCACATGGCCAACTGTACGTTACATGCTCAAGAGTAAGCTCAGCGCACAGCTTGGTCATATTACAACCGGAGGGCCGAACTCAAAATGTGGTATACAAAGAGATCCTTAACAAATAATTATTGGTATATTTTCCCTCGGTTTAAAAAGATTTAATTTTCTTCTTAATAAAAATTTTAAGTCAGTACTTCGCCGCTGTGAAGCGCGGGTATTTTGCTAGTAATTAATAAATAGTGTCAAAAACGTGTGCATGGGAGGCAGCGAGAGAGATTAAATAATAGTAATACTACACCAGACCAGGGGATGGCAAGCTGCACTAACTCTCTCTCTCTCTCTGCCCTCTGCAGACTATCCTTGGGAAATCCCACTAGGTGGCCGTGCCGGATGACATCACTTCTGGTCCCAACGACATCACAATGACTTCATTTCCTGTCACGACCTTTAAAACTGACATTTTACTCAACCTAAGTCAGTTCTGTCTTGGACATTGTATCATGCACAACTCATGGAAAAAAATACCCATTTTGCAGTTAGGGATATTATACAGGTGTCTGCCTCAAACCTTTGATATTTCCTGTGTCTTATTGTGACAATAGTTAATAGTTGAATTTAGGGAGGCAGTAAGACAGTGGAACTGAAGAGTTACCAGACAGCTGGGCAATTACAACAGTAGTATTAAGTGTGGCAGCAAGAAGGGTGCTTGGCATGACATCTGGACAGAGGAAGGAGGAAAGGGAAACCTGGTAGTTAAATGGGGAAGTACAGGAGATGGTACAGAGGAAGAGGATGGCGAAGAAGAAGTGGAATAGTCATAGAGATGCAGAAAGTAGACAAGAGTACAAGGAGATAAGGCGGAAGGTAAAGAGAAAGGTGGCAAAGGCTAAAGAAAAGGTGTATGATGAGTTGTATGAGAGGTTGGACAGTAAGGAGGGAGAAAAGGACCTGTAACGATGGGCTAGACAGAGGGACTTAGCTGGAAAAGATGTGCAGCAGGTTAGGGTGATATAGGATAAAGATGGAAATGTACTCACAAGCGAGGAAGGTGTGTTGAGAAGATGGAAAGAATACTTTGAGAGGATAATGAATGAAGAGAATGAGAGAGAAAGAAGGTTGGATGATGTGGAGACAGTAAATCAGGAAGTGAAACAGATTAGCTAGGAGGAAGTAAGTACAGCTATGAAGAGGATGAAAAATGGAAAGGCCGCTGGTCCAGATTACATACCTATGGAAGCATGGTGGTGTTTAGGAGAGATGGCAGTGGAGGTTTTAACCAGATTGTTTAATGGAATCTTGGAAAACGAGAGGATGCCTGAGGAGTGGAGAGGAATTGTACTGGTGCCAATATTTAAGAAGAAGGGGGATGTGCAGAGCTGTAGTAACTACAGGGGGATAAAATTGATGAGCCACAGCATGAAGTTACGGGAAAGAGTAGTGGAAGCTAGGTTAAGAAGGGAGGTGATGATTAGTGAGCAGAAGTATGGTTTCATGCCACGAAAGAGAACCACAGATGCGATGTTTGCTCTGAGGGTGTTGATGGAGAAGTTTAGAGAAGGCCAGAAGGAGTTGCATTGTGTCTTTGTAGACCTGGAGAATGCATATGACAGGATTCCTAGAGAAGAGTTGTGGAATTGTATGAGGAAGTAGTAAGTGGCAGAGTATGTAAGTATGTAAGAGTTGTACAGTGTGTGACAGTGGTGAGGTCTGCAGTAGGAGTGATGGATGCATTCAAGTTGGAGGTGTGATTAAATCAGGGATTGGCTCTGAGCCCTTTCTTTTTTACAATGGTGATGGACAGGTTGGCAGACGAGATTAGACAGGAGTCCCCGTGGATTATGATGTTTGCTGATGACATTGTGATCTGTAGCAGGAGTAGGGAGCAGGTTGAGGAGACCCTGGTGAAGTGGAGATATGCTCTAGAGAGGAGAGGCATGAAGGTCAGTACGACCAAGACAGAATACATGTGTGTGAATGAGAGGAAGGTCATTAGAATGGTGATGGATGAGTTTAAATACTTGGGATGAACAGTACAGAGTTATGGGGATTGTGAAAGAGATTTGAAGAAGAGAGTGCTGGCAGGGTGGAATGGGTGGAGAAGAGTGCCAGGAGTAATTTGAGAAAGCAAGAGTAAAAGGGAAGGTCTACAGGACGGTAGTGAGACCAGCTTTGTTATATGGGTTGGAGACAGTGGCACCGACCAGAAAGCAGGAGACAGAGTTGGAGGTGGCAGAGTTAAAGATGTTAAAATTTGCATTAGGTGTGATAAGGATGGATAAGATTAGAAACGAGTATATTAGAGGGTCAGCTCTTGCTAGACAGTTGGGAGACAAAGTCAGAGAGGGGAGATTACATTGGTTTGGACATGTTGGAAATCCAGCTAGACTGAGTAACCTTGGCAAGAAGGACCCTGGTCATGGAAGTGACCCAGAAACTAGTGGTCACTCTAACAGAGATTTAGAAGTTCTCTGCTGAGATGGGAGAACCTGTCAGAAGGACAATCATCACAGTAGCACTTCATCAATCAGGTATTTATGGTAAAGTGGTTAGTCAGGGGTGTTCAACTCCAGTCCTGGTGGGCCGCACTGGCTGCAGGTTTTCATTCTGTCCCTTTTCCGAGCAGTTTCTTTATTGAATGGCAGCCAAACAGAAATGAGATGTGAAACGAGCCAACAGATGACCAGCAAACTCCAACCAATTTCACTCCAACCAGTTTCTTAATGAGAAGCCAATTCTTGTTGTTAATTAAATAAATATTATTGAATATTATGACTTGTTGCTTCTCTCATTCTGCCACAACAGACTGTTTTTTCTAAACCACCGTTAAGATGTTTTGGTGACCTGAGCACACCAACATGATTGAGACCTTTATTTATTTTCAGGTTAGCTGGTCATGTGGCTTCTCATTTTGTGTCTCGTTATTGTTTGGCTGCTCATTAAGGAAAAAGAAATAACTAAGGGTTCTGAGTCACGTCAATTAAAACTAAGGCAAAACAGGTTAATCAGCAGCAAAAATGGCTCACTACTTAAGAAGATGGTTACAATGAAAAGCTGCAGCCACCAGGACCAAAGCTGGACACCCCGGGTTAGATGGAAACCAATCTTGCCAAACAGTATTTAGACTGTGAGAGTCTGATGAGGCAAAAATGAACTCTTTGAACAGAACTCCAAGCATTATGTCTAGCAAAGACCAGGCACTTCTCACGAGCTGCCTAATACCATCCCTTTGGTGAAGAATGATGTTTGCAGAACTATGCTATGGGGTGTTTCTCAGTAGCAGGGACAATGAGACTGATCAGAATTGATGGAAGGATGAATGCAGCCAAATACAGAGAGATACTTGAAGAAAACCAGCAGCAGAGTGCATGTGACTTGACAATGACACAAAGCATACAGCCAAAACAACGCCAGAGTGGCTTCTGGACAAGTCTATCCTTGAGTGGCCCAGACTTAAACCCTATAGAACATCTCTGGAGAGACCAGAAGTTGTCAGTTTACTTACCTGGATGCTTCCCATCCAATATAACGAAGCTTGAGAGGACCTGTCAGGAATAATGAGATAAACTACCCAAGTCCAGATTTGCAAAGCTTGCAGTGACTTACCTAAGAAGACCTGAAGCTGTAGTTGCTGAAAAAGGAGCTCCTACAAAGTATTGAATTAAGGTTCTGAACACTTATATGAGGGGGATTCAAGCTAAACTTAGAAAATGGGATTTATTAGAAAATGGACTGAACCTTAACAGAACTGAGCATGTCATTTCTCAATGAAATGTCATTTCTCTGCACCCTTCTCAATGCACTTGCGCCACCTGCCTACTGTACAAGTGCCGGGATTCCAGCAGAATAAAAGGTTTTGTCTTGTTCTCACCAACCACTCGTGCACCTTTTTTTTCACGTCGTCATCTGTCTTGAATCAACAACCACCCAGATGTTGTTTTAGTGGTCCAAAAATATGGAAATTACGCAATGCCAAATCGGCATGTGGTGTTCGACAATAACTTTTTTATTATCGAGGGGTACCACATCACTAGTGCAAGTTACTGTGACTTGCTGGAGACCAATGTGAAGCCTGCTATTTGATCCAAGTGATGGGGACTGCTGTCTCAGGGTGTCCTTTTGCTTCAAGACAATGACACACACACACTGCTAAGACCACCTAGGCTTGTCTGGAGAAACTGAAGTTTGAGGTATTGCCACTTTCTCCTTATTCACCAGATTTGGTGCAATGTGATTTCCTCCTTTTTGGACCACTAAAAAAGCAACTGGGTGGTTGTCGATTCAAGACAGATGACGACATGAAGAAAGTGGTGCATGAGTGACTGCGAGGACAAAACAAAACCTTTTATTCTGCTGGAGTCCCGGCACTTCCAGGCAGGTGGCACAAGTGCATTGAGAAGGGTGGAGACAACATTGAGAAATGACAGCATCAGTTTTTTGAAGGTTCGTTCCATTTTTTGATAAATCCCATTTTCTAACTTTAGCTTGACTCGCCCTCATATAAATATGAGATGTCAGTTTTCAATTTAAATAGCAATGGTATGGGGTAGCTGTTGGGTGGGCACCAGCGGGCATTCTTTCTACATGAAAATGTCTTCCCCTTTTTTGTGGCCTTACTATTTGTTTTTGAATTCCATAATAAAAATTTGCAAACCTTTCTGAAACCATTTTCACTTTGTCATTGTGGGTTATTGAGTGTAGATTGATGGACAAAAATGACAAAGGGTTAATTTCAAATTAAATCCACAACATAATGAAGTGTTCAAAAAGTGAAGGAGTCTGAATACGTTATGAATCCTCTGCACTTTTTTGTATACTGGCAAGAAAATCTCATTACTCGTTAAGAGAAAAGTGCAAACTCCACAAACTTCTCAATGATCAGGAGTGAGATTCAAACTGAGTGTGTCTGACCTCTGTGGCAGCAGCGCTAATCACCGTGTCACAGTTTCATCTTAACCATTGATAATTTGAATCCCTAGTAAACTGTCTAATGAATCAGAACTTGTGCTGATTTACATTTAGAGCTCATCTTTCTTAACTATTCACTTATTGCCTTAGTGGTATTTGACTCAACTAAAACTATATTGATTTTCATGCCTGCCAGAGCTGCAAAAGCCTCTTTAAATGCCATAAAACAAAGATTTCTCTTCAGTAAGTATCACAACCAAATACTCGATGAGACATTCTGTCTTATAATGTTTAATTCATTGTTTGGATTTATCAGGCTGATTCAAAGCAATGTGCAATATGGCATGTATACTAATTGTAAAAGCTATCTTGTCACATATGCATCATGTCCTGTACACAGATTTCACTACACACAACTGCTTGGAATCCCCAGTTACGTGACTTGCAAAATGTATGTGAAATACCAATAACCACATTTTGATAAGGTATGAATTTCTAAAAGATACATATGTATATATGGTACCCATTGTTCACACTTCAGCTTTACTTCAGCACCTTCCCTTTCCTGGCTTTATAGAAAATTATAAGTCTGAAGGAAACAATCAAGAAATTCATGAGTCTGTCAGAAAGCAATCTATGACTCCCCACCTGCCAGAGGATAAGTATGGTATTAGGCTGCACGGGACGTTAGCCATCCTCTAACAATATAAAATGAAAGTTTGAAGTAATCTGTTGCCAATTGTCATCATAAAGTATATGGTGAATGCTGCTCTGGTTTAGGAGAACTTGGAATATTTTCTTTTTCAGCTCTTCATAAAGAGTGTTGTAAAGTACAGGATGATCAAATACAGACCTTAGCATAATTCTAGCGATAATCAATACAAACTAAATATTTAATGATAGCAGCTGGATTGGTACAACGTGTTGCCTCCAAGAACTTGAATTTGATTTTGATTTCCAGACTGCTCATTCATGTTATCATTTTAAATGGTCATATCCTCACAAGAGCAACACTGAAAATCTGAATTTATTTTTCTCAGCTTTATTAAAGCTTACAGTAAGCATGTACACTGGCAGTGACATACCTCAGGAGTCCATTCTTTATTTTGAATGATAATTTTTATTTTATTAACAATGCCTGCTGTGCTACCTGTCTAAGATGGGTTGAAATCTATGTAATTAATGTAGACTCCTGTTTTTTTTAGTTATTATGTGGGTTGTCCATTTGTTCTGGTATAATGATATGTACCCGATCCTTTTGCTTCAGACAGCTTCTTTCTCTTTGGATGGAGCGGCCCATCTGTGTTGCTTTCCTTCAGCATCACTCGTCAAACTGACCACTCTTATTGTTGAAATATTATGCTGGGAAAATGAGGCAGTGGCTGATACCGCATTGGCCTGGTTTAGCCTTGGTGTTGTGGCTCTGGTTTTCAGACATGCACATTGATTTATCTTTATTTTCACTTATACGTTGCCCACTATGTAAAGTTATCAGTCATTATCATTACAGATATAAATGTCGATCACGTGACCCACTACCATGCTGCTGTGGCTATCATATAACATCAGACAACAGAATATGCTGATTAGATCAATTTTTAGGACCTTATTCAGTATTTTTATTATGTTTTAAAAACATAAACACAAAACTTCTACATGTTTTATATATTTTTAAATTTCTCTTCCTAACTCTAGAAACCAGCCAGTCACACAGATATGCGCAGACACTCACAGACATGTGTCCTTTTGTTAAGGTGGACTAGCTGTGCTACCCATCTGAGATGAGTTGAAATTGAAGTAATCAATGTAGATCTCAGCATTAACGTTTCATGTGCAAATATCTACATGTATTGGAATGTATTTTGCAACGCTTGTTGTAATAAAATGAATTGCATTTTTCATTTGAACAGATGGGGCATTACAAATATTTGTAGTAATGCAATTCATTACTGCAAATGTTTCTGACGTGCCATCTATTGGAATGGCAAATGCAATGAATATGTCTCTGTTATGTGCCATTTGGCATGGGATTCTTAAAAGCCGTGTTGATGATTGCAATGCACCATCAGTTGGAATGACAAATCATATTATGTGATATCATCTACTGTTAAATTCTGCCCCATACTTGTAATATTTTTATTTTTATACTGTATGTAGGCTTACTTGTGCTCTGTTCTATGTATTGTATTGTACTGACCCCCTTCTTTTTGTCACTCACTGCATGCCCAACCTACATGGAAAGGGGTCTCTCTTTGAACTGCCTTTCCCAAGTTTTCTTCCATTTTTTTCCCTACAAGGGATTTTTAGACATAGCAATCAGAGGGACACACTGATGTGCAGACTCACACAGATGCATGTCTTTTTATTAAAGTGGACTAGTTGTGCTAAACATCTAAGATGGGTTGAAACTGAAGTAATCAGCACAGACCTCGGTGTTAACATTTACTGTGCACCGTGTACTGAAATGTATTTTATTAAGCATTTAGGAATAAATTGCATTTGTCATTCCAACAGATACTCACATTACAAACTATTGTAATAATGAAATGCATTACTGCAAATATTTCTGATGTGCCATGTGTTGGCATGGGATTCTAAAAAGCCGTGTTGATGATTGCAATGCACCATCAGTTGGACATATGTTATATGTCATTTGACATGGGATTCTTAAAAGTATTTTGGATGGGTGTGATACACATATGTGTTGGAATGACAAATGCAATGCATTTTATTACTACAAATGTTTGTAATGTGTCATGTTTTGCAATGATAGAGACTTAGCAAGTGAATGGACACATACATACACAAAGACACACAGACAATTGTCCTTTTATTAAGGAGGACTAGCTGAGCTGAGATGGGATGAAATCTAACGTAGACAGCAGTGTTAACATTTGCAGTGCATCATCTACTGGAATGTATTTTGTAATAAATATGCTAATAAAATGCATGGCATTTGTCATTCCAACAGATGGCACATCATAAACATTTGTAATAATAAAATGCATTACTGCAAATGTTTGTGAAGCATTGTTTATTGGAATGACAAGTTAATAAAATGCATTACTGCAAATGAGCAGTGCCTGGTTGTCTCCACACATACCGCTTAGAGTTAAGGCCAAAAAGTTCTATCTTGGTCTGATCAGACCAGAGAATCTTATTTCTCACCATCTCAGAGTCCTTCAGGTGTCTTTTAGCAAACTCCATGCGGGCTGTCATGTGTCTTGCCTCTCCTCAGTGTGTGGAGACAACCAGGCACTGCTCATCACTTGTCCAATACAGTCCCCACAGTGAAGCATGGCGGTGGCAGCATCATGCTGTGGGGGTGTTTTTCAGCTGCAGAGACAGGACGACTGGTTGCAATCGAGGGAAAGATGAATGCAGCCAAGTACAGGGATATCCTGGACAAAAACCTTCTCCAGAGTGCTAAGGACCTCAGACTGGGCCGAAGGTTTACCTTCCAACAAGACAATGACCCTAAGCACACAGCTAAAATAACAAAGGAGTGGCTTCACAACAACTCTGTGACTGTTCTTGAATGGCCCAGCCAGAGCCCTGACTTAAACCCAATTGAGCATCTCTGGAGAGACCTAAAATGGCTGTCCACCAACGTTTACCATCCAACCTGACAGAACTGGAGAGGATCTGCAAGGAGGAATGGCAGAGGATCCCCAAATCCAGGTGTGAAAAACTTGTTGCATCTTTCCCAAGAAGACTCATGGCTGTATTAGCTCAAAAGGGTGCTTCTACTAAATACTGAGCAAAGGGTCTGAATACTTAGGACCATGTAATATTTCAGTTTTTCTTTTTTTAATAAATCTGCAACAATTTCAAAAATTCTTTTTTGTCTGTCAATATGGGGTGCTGTGTGTACATTAATGAGGAAAAAATGAATTTAAATGATTTTAGCAAATGGCTGCAATATAACAAAGAGTGAAAAATTGAAGGGGGTCTGAATACTTTCCGTACCCACTGTATGTCTCTGTGATATGGCATTTGGTATATGATTCTTAAAAGCAGTGTTGATGATTGTGATGCGCCATTTGTTGGAATGAAAAATGAAATGCATTTTAGTACTACAAATGATTCTTTTGCAACCAGAGGAACACACAGATACACAGACACTTATCCTTTCATTAAGGTGGATATTTGTTTTTTGCATTTCTGTTTTATTAATATTCACGTGAAAAAAATACTTGAATGGAAACAAACAAAAAAAATTCTTTGTTATTATATTGCAATTGTTATTTGTCTATGTTTAGTTCTCATGTAATTACTGTAACAAACCTCTTCTTGGCATTCCTGAAATCGTTGAAAATACTGCTCTTTAAAGTGAATAACATCTGCCATCTACCTTTGCACTTCGCCTGCTGATGCCTTCTTTCTTCCTTGCTTGGGCTCACCTTCTACTCTGCACACGTTAGTCATTTTTCAATCTTCCCCAGAAGGCGTAAAAAAAAGAATCTTCATTTTGTATATGATTTATTGGTCTTTTGGTAGGGCTAGCAATTTTCTTTAGATGTGCTTCCTGAACGTGAAATTGCTTAGGTTCCTGATATAGTGAGTTTAAACACTCATTGACATTTACATCACACCAGAATGTCACTAAAGCCACGTTATTCTATTAAACAATGCACAGATTAAATATTATTGATTTTCTAGCTTCAGGAAATAAAACTTACTTCAGATTTACCTGTCTGTGAACAAATTAGCTGCAGCAGTGAACAATCATAAATTTTACATTTTCATTTCGGGACTCACAAATGGGATTACTGCACAGTGGTTTGAGCTTAATGAACTTTACAGTAAAACCTATGAAGCACATTTATCACTGCAGTGACAATGGCTGTGAAGATTGCCATCCGTCTTAAACTGAAAAGAGACATTTAGACATGTGACATTAGAATCTGCTACATAGTCACTTGCCGACATTTTTATAAAACATAATGTAGGTCACATATTCCTACAGCATAACTAGAGCTCCTTGGCCTTTGAGATACAGAAGTTGGTATAGTTAACTTTTCTATCAAAGAAACGATTACTTAGCCAGATAGTGGAGGAGACTGTGTGTGTGTGCTATAAATCTCACACAGAAATGAAAAGTGCATCCAGTCTGCTTGAAAAGCACCGGATGACAAGCCGTGTGATACTTGGCTGTATTTTCTGAACTTCATCCAAGCATGCACTCGAAATGACATTAATTGACTCAATTATTCGTTTAATTACTTCCCACTTTTTTGATTTGCTTTTATGTGTGGATTGACCTTATTGCTTATATTTACTTCTTATTTTATTCCTCCTGTTTTGCCAAATTGCTAAATTGCTTTGTTACACCATTAATGAAAATGTGTGCCATAATGGATAGTGCATGAAGTATTATTAAATGTTTATAATGCACAGCTTTAACTGGATTGAGATCGGGTGACTTGACAGGCTGCTGCATATGTTGAATTCCCTGAAGCGTTTGGGAAACATTCCAGGACTTTCTTTTGCATCATGGAGTATTACCTTCAAGGTGCAAAATAATGAGGTCCTCAAAATCCATGGGGCTAGCTTCCTCATGAACCTGATAGCTGATAGATGATCCTCCTTAATAAAGAAATAAGTGTCTGTGTGTCCATATGGTTGCTATGTCTTTGTCATTTCAACAGATGGCACATCACAGACATTTTAGTAACAAAAGAACTTGCATTTGTCATTCCAACAGAGGGCACATCATGAACATTATTTCTGCTTTTATAAATCCCATATCAAATGACATATAACTGAGACAAATGTGTTGCATGGTACACTACAAACGTTAACACTATGGCTTATCTTGATTACTTAGATCCTTCAACAGGTAGCACTGCCTGTCCACCTTAAAAAAAGGATACATATCTATGTGTCTGTCAGATTGCGATGTCTCTGTTATTCACTAAACATTTTTTGACAAGATCAGGCGTGTTCACACTGATATGGTCATAAGCATTTTTAATAATAAAATGCATTGCATTTGACATTCCAACAGATGGTGCATCACAAACATTAACACTGCTTTTACAAACCTATACCAAATGGCATATAACAGAGACATATGCATTGTATGGTGCACTGTAAGTGTCAATGCTGAGGCCTATCTTGATTACTTAGATCTCAATGCATCTTAGATGGGCAGCAAAGCTAGAACACCTTAATAAAATGATCAGCATCTGTGTGTCCATCCACTTATTATGTATCTGTCAATCGCCAAGATGACACATCAGCAACATTTTTAGTAATAAAATGCATTGCATTTATCATTCCATCAGATGGAGCACCAGAAACAGTAACACTGCTTTTATGAATCCCATACCAAATTATACATCACAGAGACATACATTGTGCATGATGCACTGCTAAACAGAACGCTAAGGTCTACGCTGATCTGATTTCTTAGATGGGTAGCACAGCTAGTGGCAGAGGTGGATCTACTATGAAACTAATGAAGCTTAATCTTCAGGGTCCTTAATCCTGGAGGGGCACCAAAAGCATCTTTAGTCCACATTGCTTAGAAATTTTGGGTGTCTACTGTATGAGAATGGATTAAAAAAATAATATTAATAATATAGTGTAATAATTGTTAAAAATTAAAAGGTTATTAAAGTATTATGTAGAGAGCCTTAAACAATAAATTGTTCAAATTAAGTAAATTTTAAGCATTATTAACATTTATGACCAAAATTAAGGTTTTTATTAAAATTATTTATCATAGGCTAGCTGTAAAAAAGTGAAAGCATATTTTGTTGCTTGCAGACATTGTAAAGGACATTATTTCAGAAACATTTCCTTTACACAAATCTATATATATAAAGTCAATGTATGTGTGTATATGTATGTACAGGGTGGTCCGGATCTAATTATGCAGATCCAGATTATCTGGATGACTTTGATTTATGCGGGGATGATTCCAGTTCGGTGCAAAGACAATTCTTCATGTTGTCAGTTCGCACACTTCTCGATGGTCTGGGATTTTTCGGGTGATTTCTGTGTAATAAATAAGTTATAGCATAATGAAAATTGCATAATTAGATCTGGACCACCTTATATGTTCCAGCATCACTTCCGAATGGCTGGAGGGATTTTCATGAAACTTGGTACACATGTTTCTCATTAGTCGACTAAAAATACTGTAGGGTGAAATCAACTCCAACCCAACCCCTTCTGGGTAGGGTGGTGGGGTGATCTTACGGTCTTGTATGCATGTTATCATCCAGTTGACACTTGGAACGACCACCAGAGGGCGAACTGGAAGTGACTAGCAGCATTTTCTACGTTTGAGCAATGATCGAGCCCCTGTTGCTTTTGAAATTAAATAGAGTTGGCCGGGTTCTGAGGGTCAACTTCATTATAACATACATAATAGACCGCAACACAAGCACATTAGTGAGTCTTCATTGTTTGTTAATTTATTATTTTTAAAGTTGTGTCTTTTTTTAATTATATTATTATAATTATTTATTATTTATACTAAAACTGCAGTGCTGGGGCCTCATGTATAAACGGTGTGTATGCACAAAAATGCTGCATAAGCCTGTTTCCACGCTCACATTGCAATGTATAAAAACTAAACTTGGCGTAAAGCCAATTTTCACGGCAGCTAAATGCTTGTACGCAAGTTCTCTGCTCGTTTTTTCAAGATGGCAGCACCCAGCATCAAAGCAGTTGTTTTGTTCCATTGTGGTTTCACTTTCTTTTTTAGATACACATCCCTGACACTGCTTTATAAATACACTGAAATTAACCACATATTCTTTATTAGTTTAAGGCAACTGATTGTAATTAACCTGTAACAATATAATGGTCCACAGAATGGCCAAACTATTCCAAATAACATAGCTGCTTTATCGTTGTTACTCTCAATGCAATACTCAGAGTATTTATATCACTGTATCTGAGTGTAGAATCACAGCTCTACAGCAGCTGATCGGAAGGAGAATTATCGGTATACAGCATCAGGCATACGCTGCCTCAGCCATGCCGCCTATTTGAACTGCTCCCATACGGCAAACGCATCACAGCCTTTCCTGTACAGACCTCGCGGTTCAGAAACAGTTTCATCCCAAGAACTATAAACACAATCAATTAGTCCATCAAGTGCTCCTTGTAGAACTGTTTGCACTTATTAGTACAATTACCTCACTGTAAACTTGTGATAATATTGCACAACCTGAGCCACTTTATAAAGCACGTATTTACATATGATAACGATATCATTTTTAAGATGAAATGCAGCAAAATATGTTTATTACATTATACAGATAAAATGTTAACATCATTTTGACAATCTATATTGCTAATAATTAAACATGTGATGACACGGTGGCGCAGCACTAGCACCGATCTGGTGCCCTGTTCAGAGATTGTTCCTGCCTCGCGCTGTATTCTTGCTGGGACTGGCGTGACACTGGATGGATAGATGGATAGAATAATTAAACATGTACTACGAAGATATTTCAACGTTCCTTAAAAGTTTTGAAGAATCGGTGTTTTCAGCTTACAGATGACTTTACATCTATTACAGAGCTGATTGTGTGTCAATTGGTTACTTGGAGAAAGAAAAGGGAGGACAGGAATCGGGAGTTAGTACATTTGAAAGAGACATTACTACTGCAATAAATTATTTCATTGAAGGTCGCGTGGAGCAGCAAGCACCTTGCGTGAGACATGAACAATCTCTGGACGGGTTGCCAACTCATCACTATCACTGTGCCACTATGTTCCCATGTTTAATAACATGCTTTAACTCCATCACTATCATGAAAATGATAACTAGTATACATTTCAGTATTTAAATTATTCAGAGAGCTGTAATATCACAAATGTAATAGATTCTGTGTCCTGTCGGAGGAAGAGAAAGCCAGTTTAAGAAGTACGTAGTGATTCACACACATAGAGCACATAGAGGAACCCATACAAAACAAAGCATTTAACGTGCTACGTTAGTTACGATGGGATTTGAGAAGCTAGTAAATTAAATGATTTAAAGAAGTTTATGATGTTCTACTTTAATGACAAAATAAACTACGTGATTAAAGGGGAAATTTTAAGATTAAAGTTGACAAATTGTTATTATTTATGAATATTATCAATAATACATTATTTAAATTGTAACTTAACACCTGCTTGTCTTTTACTACACCTAACTGCCTGAGGTTATAAATGTAGAAGGGAAGGTGGGGAGAAGTTATATGGTACAATACTTTATAAAACGTGGTAAGTCTGTGAGTTTTGAGGCATTCTGACAAATGCTACATATTAATAATAGAAAATGGAAAAGTAGAGTAATATATTACTCTACCAAGATAAAACACAGTGTTAACACATGTGTGCTGTCAAAAGACAGATTATTCATTAGATTCATTAGAGTATTCATTCAGATTATTCAAACTGCAGGAAATAAGCAAATAAATCATGGAACAGTTTACAGAAGATACCAGGAAGTTTGTACACATTTGATTCAGAAAGTATTCAGTCCCCTGCACGCTTTATTGTGTTGCAGATTTTTGCCCATCAAGTTACACTCAATAACTCATAATGTCAAAGTAAAGACATGCTTTCAGAAAACTTTGCACATTTATTACAAATCAAAAACTGAAGTCTTTCACTAAATCATATAAGTATATTCATATTCAGATCTTTTTCTGTGGTACTCCAAATGGTGGTCAGGTGTATTCTCTTTACTTCAGTTCTCCTTGAGATGTGTTCAGAACTTGATTGGAATCCCCCGGTGGCAAATGGAATTCTTTGGGCATCATTTAGAAAGGCACACACCTGTGTATATGAGGTCTCACAAATCACACAACATATTTAATAAATTAAGAAGAGTCTCGAGCCATCTCGTATTAATGAAATCCAAACATGGAAATTTTTATTTATACCTACATGTGGAGTCCCACTTGCTCTTGATAATGCAGCATGGCAGACTGAAGAATTCTAACAGAAGGCTTCCTTTAATCAGCTAGGTTTATTTACATAAAAAGACTAGGAAGCATTTAAAACACACCAATCAGCATATAGATAAACGGTATGGTCCAGAAATAAACTTCTATATTAAGCATTATGTAAAGTCCCAAAATAGTAAATCATCTCTTACAATGTCAATACAAAATGCAAGCCATGAAGACCAAGGAATTGGTTGACTCAAATTCAAAATGTTTTATGGCATATCCCTGGACCAGGGTACAGAACAATTTCTAAGGCTTTTAAGTGTTCCCAGGAACACAGTGGCCTCAGTCATTATGAAATGGAAGAAGTTTGGGACAAGCAGGACTCTTTCCAGAGTTGGCCATCTGGCCATACTGATTAACTGGGCAAGAAGGATCTTGGTCATAAATGTGACCAAGAGCTTCGTGGTCACTCCAACAGAGCTCCGAAAGTTCTCTGCTGATATGGGAGGAGCTGTCAGAGTGACCCAACCATCTTAGCAGCACTCCATCACTCAGGAGTTTATGGTAGAGTGGCAAAGACGAAAGTCACTCTTGAGTAAAAGACATTTAAAGGACTCTGAGAGCCCGAGTTGCTTTGATGATGCTTTGGTTTGATGAGACAAAAAGTCTTTGGGCAGGACTCCAAGCATTTTGTCTGGCAAAAACCATACACTGCTCATTACCAGCCTAATGCCAACCCTATGGTAAAGAATGGTGGTGGTGGTTCTTCTCCAAGGCAGGGACAGGTAGATTGCTCAGACTTGAGGGAAGGTCGAATGGAACCAAGTACAGGGAGGTCTTTGAAGAAAACCAGCTCCAAGATGCACACAACCTTAAGACTGGAGTGATGGTTCACCTTAAAACATGGCAATGACCCAAGGCATACAGAAATAACAAAGCTGGAGTAACTTTGGGACCAGTCTCTGAATGCCCTTGAGTATCCCAGCCAAAGCCCAGACTTAAAGCCTATAGAACATCTGTGGAGAGACTTGAAGATGGCAGTTTGCAGACACCTCTCAGTCTAACAGAGCTTGAGAGGATCAGCCAGGAAGAATGGGATAAACTGTCCAAATCAAGATTTGCAAAACTTGTAGACACTTAACAATTATTCAGGGTCTAAATAATTATATGAATAACAGATTTCAGTTTTTAATTTTAATAATGCTTCAAATCTTTCCGAAAACATTGTAGATGCCACATGGGCTGGACAGGCATCCCTGCCAGAAGGCGGGATGATTCCTTATCAATAGGCAGATAAGCATCCAAGCCAGGGAGAAAAGAAGGAGCAGACCCAGAAGAATGAAAAGAAAAGGATGGATGGACAGCCCATTGAAAAGAAAAGATATCACTGGGGGTTTGTTATTTGTATGTCACAGTGCATGACATACTATTGTCACAACCCAACTGGGAAAATAAAAATAAGCTTTTATTTTATGTCCACGGAGTTACTAATAGTATTTTTGAGCAGTGGGGTACAATCATTTCGTACTTGACAAAATCAAGCTCAGATAAGGTGAGCAACCAGAAACCAGAGTCAGTGAAAACCAGGTTAATAACCAGCTACACCCCATGATGTGCTTGAGTAAAACTTTTGTTCAAGCACACTCCTTTTCATTGTAATGTGTATTGTTAATTGCAGCAATTAAAACAGTCCTCTGCAATTAAACTTGACTTTTTTTAAGCTGAACTGTATTCTCAGTACCTTTAATTGTCAGCAGTGAAATGTGAAATTCACAACCTCACAAAAGGGGCTTCTCAAATCCAAAGGCTATTAAATCTCTCCAGCAGCTTCTTTTGAAGCTATCACCCAGTAATCTCTTTGAGTTCCAACCCCTTCAGTCTGCTGATAAATCTTGTTATTGTTCTTTGTCCTTTTTTTAAAGTGTTAATGTTTTTGGAAGCAAGTCAACAACCTATTAAGTGAGCTGCCGTTAAACTGCTTTGACGCTGAGCGTTCTGCCTTTAATACCATGAATGTCACTAGAAGGATATGAGGCGTGCTGTCAGCATTGTTAAATGTGACGCTGACCTGCATTTGGGAAAGTAAAGATGTGCTTAAAGTAAAACTGTGGTTGGCCCAGAAAGTTGATATTCTCTAGTTATAAAAATAAAATAAAAGTAAAAATAAATAGTTGGTCCTTTTGAAAATATAATAATAATAATAATAATAATAATAATAATAATAATAATACAAAGTAATAATACCACTAATAATAGTACATTTTATTTATATAGTGCCTTTCCCATGCTCAAGGCGCTGCAGTCTCATAATAATAATAATAAAGTCAAAGTCAAAGCGAACCTTATTGTCATCTCAACCATATACAAGTATACAGATAGACAAAATTGCGAAGCTCATGGTCCACAGTGTAACAACATGAAGTGCAAATAATAAATTAAAAATAGAATTAAAATTAAAATTTTAAATTAAAACACAAACAAGACAAGACATTGTGCAAAGACAAGACAAAGAAGTAACAGCAATATTGACATGTAGTAAACAATATGAACATTGATGCAAAGTACGGTATTTGCAATCAAGATACATAAATATAGTCAATAGATATGTAATATAATAAAAAAATAAATAAATAAATAATAGATATAGATAATACAGGAATTATCAGTGTATGCTAATAGTTGTTTAAGACATGTGTAAACAATGACAGGTCAGAATGTTTCACAGCAGAAGGATATTAAGATAATAATACATTTTATTTATTCGTAGGTGCCTTTCTAAACACTCTAGTACACCGAACAATAGATAAAACACACGTTATAAAAAAAACTAAAAGAAATACAAAAATTTTAATCAGGCAGAGCAACTATAATCAAAGAGAAAAATCAGTCTTAAACAGATGAGTTTTAAGTTTATATTTCAAAAGTGAGAATGAGTCAATATTTCTAAGTTCAGATGGTAATGAGTTCCAAAGCTGGGGAGCAGAGCAACTGAATGCTGTGCTCCCCATGGTGGTAAGATAGGCAAGGGGGACAGTCAAGTGGATGGAGGAAGAGCATCTAAGAGTGCGGGAGGGAATGGCAACATGGAGTAGGTCAGACAAAATGGAGGGGCAAGGTTGTGGATAGCTTTAAATGTTAACAGGAGCTTTACCGGAATCCAGTGAAGCTGCTGCAAGCCAGGAGTGATATGGTGAATAGAGGGGGTTCTAGTAATGATGCGGGCAGCTGAATTCTGGGCCAGTTGAAGCTTATAAAGAGATCTGCGAGAAAGACCAAAGAAAAGGGAATTGCAATAATCCAAATGAGAGGTTACAAGGCTATGAACAGGGATAGCAGTTGTATGGGGAGTGAGGGAGGGGCGAATCCGATTAATGTTACACAAGTGGAAATATGCAGACCGGGAGATGTTACTGATGTGGGACTGAAAAGACAAAGTACTGTCAAGGATGACACCCAGACTCTTAACCTGTGGGGAAGGAGAAACAGAGGAATTATCAATAACAAATGAAAAATGATCAGTTTTGGATAATGTCAATTTTGTACCAATGAGGAAAACCTCAGTTTTGTCACTATTTAATTTAAGAAAATTTGAAGAAAACCAGGATTTAATTTCTGCTATGCAATCAATAAGTGAGGAGGGTGGAAAGAAAAAAGCAGGTTTGCGAGTGATGTAAAGCTGGGTGTCATCAATGTAACAGTAGAAGTTAATAAGGTATATGTAACATATGTAACATTGGATATAGATGTTTCCTGAATAGAACATTAAATCAGATAGATAGAGGATATACAAAAACATTACAAAGAATAAAACACAATAAACCAGAGTAAAACACTAAATTCAATGCTAAAACAAAGCCTAGTAAATAACATCATTTGTGATATAACTTCTTCTTCTTTTGGCTGCTCCCGTTAGGGGTTGCCACAGCGGATCATCTTCTTCCATATCTTCCTGTCTTCTGCATCTTGCTCTGTTACTCCCATCACCTGCATGTCCTCTCTCACCACATCCATAAACCTTCTCTTAGGCTTTCCTCATTTCTTACCTGGCAGCTCTATCCTTATAACACACACACACAAATTATCCCGAGCATCTGGACACATGAGGAAGACTGAAATAGCAGGGAGAAAGTCAGGTTAAGGTAAAAGCCTTCCTGAACAGATGAGTTTTAAGTTTTCTTTTTTTTTAAAGAATGAATGGAGTCATATGATCTCATTAATTTCAGGTGGTTATTCCAAAGTCAGGGCGCTATACAGATAAAGGCCCTGTCATCCACACAGTGCAGGTTAGTGTGGGGTGCAACAAGATTTCTAGAATCAGAGGAGCTTAGTGGGCGAACAGGAGTATAGGGATGGAGAATGTTGCTGAAGTAGTCCAGTGCGAGACCATTTACAGCTTTGTAGGTGAATAATAGAATTTTATATTCAATTCTGTAAGACACAGGGAGCAAGTGGAGGTGAAGCAGGATGGGTGTTATGTGCTCACTGTTACTGGTTCATGTTAGGACTCTTGCAGCAGAGTTTTGAATGAGCTGGAGCTGTGATAGAAGATTAGAAGAGACACCTGCCAGTAGGGAGTTACAATAATCAATGTGGGATGTGATAAAAGCATGGACACGTTTCTCAGCATTAGAAAAGGAGAGGAATGAGCAAACATGGGATATGTTAGGGAGGTGAGAGCAGGAAAATTTCTTAATGTGGTTTATATGGGTGGAATAAGAAAAGGAGGAATTTAACATGACACCAAGATTCTTTGCATTAGAAGGTCTGATGAGATCACTTTCAAGAGTGACGCTGAAGGAGCTCATTTTTCTTAAGCTGTGCTTTAGTGCCAATGTGCAGGAGTTCAGTTTTGTTGCAATTTAATTTTAAAGGGTTCTGTTTCATCTGGGTTTTAATTCACTGAGACAAGTTGTGAGCTCAGGAAAGCCTCGATGAAGTTTCACTTTTAACCCTGAAATAGAGTTGAGTATCATCTGCATAAAAATGATAACTCAGTCCATAGCTATGAATGATATGACCAAGTGGAAGCATATTGATACAGAAGAGCAGAGAGCCAAGGACAGGACCCTAAAGACCTCCTTGTGTGACTGGCACTGAGCTGGATCTGCTGTTGTCAAGACTAACAAACTCTTGCCAGTCAGTCAGATAGGACTTAAACCACAGGAGGGCAGTGCCGGAAAAACCCAGCATGTTCTCCATTCTGGACAGTAGAATGTAATTTCTGACATTGTCAAATGCTGCACTAAGCTCTAACAGAATTAATATGCTGGCTTGTTCAGAGTCTGCTGTCATAATCAAATCATTAGTTACTCAAAGCAGAGCAGGTTCACAGCTGGGTTGTGCCCTGAAACCAGACTGAAAAGGTTCCATGAAATTATTAGAAGTTAAGTAATTGGTCAGTTGAGAAGCTACAACATGCTTAAGAACTTTTCACAGAAAAGGTAAGTGAGAGATAGGCTGAAAATTGTTAAGACTGTCAGCATCAAGACCAGACAGTTTTAAGATTGGGGTTACAGAAGCAATTTTAAAAGTGGCTGGCACAAAACCAGTATCAAGGGGTGTATTTATTATTGTTGTGACAGTTGGGATTATGTCATGGATTAAGACAGGATTCTGTGGTGGGGATGGGGTCCAGTACACAGGTAGTGTGCTTCATCTTATAAAGCAGGTCATTAACAAATTGTGGTGGGATACAAAATCTATAAATTGTGTTCTGTATTTTCATTATATTTTGCTCAAGACAACAACAGATGATCTAAACACATGACACAAAGCATATCTTCTTCCCAGTTGTACCTCACTTTTAAAACAGCTTTTCCAACAAAGAAAGGAAGACATGCTTGTGCCAAAGGATATCAATTACTTTATAACCTGAGAAAGGATGGACATCTGAGACAATAAGTTGCTAAATGGGTTTACACCCTGGGAAAGGAAAACATGCCAGATGGTACTAAGCAACAACAGAAAAAGGTTTATTGTTTGGGAAAATGGACAGTGAATTAATGTCATATTGACAGCCAGCCAATCAGAATATCTAACAATCACATTTTACATAACCCACGGTAGAATTTTATAATAAATATGCCTCATCTGAAGAGCGACATTAGGAGGGAGGAAGAAGAAGGGGCGAAGGCGTCAGGAGAAGAGAACAGAGCGACGTCAGAAGAGGGTGCTGGTAACGTGTGGCCGTTTCCATCTGATTGTCAGAAAAGCATCTCATGAACAGCTACAAGTGCTAGACCACTGCGACATTCATCCTTGTCATCTTTACTTTTTCGTAAGCTTTTTCTAAAGACTATACAGACCCAGACTTTACTATCACTCCTATTTTCTATTATTCTTTGTTTTACTGGTATTATTGTTATTCCTGTAATAAATATCATGCTGCTTTTAACTTTCTATGGTTTGTCTTAATGTCTAGAGTAATTGAAGTAATAAGGTAGATTTCTTTCAGCACCTGGTGCAGCTGGAGATTTGCCATACGCTCTGTGCTGCAAGGTTTATTAAGGGCTGTAAAGTACGGCACTCTTGGCTAATAAATGGCCTATAGTCATGGATGCAGAGCCTTTGTGTGTTTAAATGTATTCTGGAGACCAAAAGTAATATTTAGGTCTGAGATATATTTAAAACATTGTATGTTGTTTGTGGTGATAATAAGTAAGTCTCATGAAGTGCTGAGTGACAGGCTGTGTTACTGTTGTGATTAGGGTCCGTGTTTATGTAAGTCTCATGAAGTGCTAGGACAGTGACAAGTTGTGTTATTCATAAGGCACTTGTGTTGTTTAAAGTGCTAGAGATTAACCAGCTGTGAGTGCGCCATTCATAGGGCACTGTTGAGTTTATGTGTGTATGTGTATAGCTATGTATGCGTGTGATACTCTTAAGGTGCAACAGTAGACCAACCCGGTAAAGAATCTGATGAGCACGCTTATGCCTAGGTAAGGGGTAAGTAGAGGGAAATGCCTCGATAATATACAAATGTAGATGTGACTGGTGAAAACTTAGGAAAAGAGCAGGAAAGATAGGGAAAGATATAAATGGATGATGAATTTATGTTTGTTGAATTATTTAGATCTTTAATTTCATTGTGGAAAAATTGGAAGATTTTTCACAGACTTCAGGAGAGGAGGTAATTGGACCTAATGCAGGTTGAAGTAGTTTACTAAGTACAGAGAAAAAAACCCTTGGGTTATCATGGCCACTTTCTATTATTCTGCCATAATGTGTGTTCTTAGCTGCAGTTAGTGCATCCCTGTAAGCTCTCTGATGGTCAGAGAAAGGCTGGATGTGCACAGTGAGGCCAGTCTTACATGACAAGTCTATCAAGGCATCGGAAAGCTTCTTTCATAGTAGTACCATGGATATGAGTGCTTAAAGGAAACTTTCTTATGCTTTAAAGAAGCCGTTTTATCTAGTGCTGAATGAAGGGCTGCGTTATAGTGATCAGCAAGACTATCTAGTGTTGATGGAATAGGTGGAGACCGAAAAAGATTAGAAATGGAACTAGCATTCTCCTCTACTACATTATGAGCACCACATCCAAAGGTGATCTGTTAGATTTCCTTAATCTGTTAACACCTTGTCATCACTAAGGCTCATGTTTACACTATCAAAAATCTCTATGTCCAGTTGGCCACGTATGATTTCTCAGTGTATTGGTTTTCAACAAAAAATGAGCCCAGCCAGGTATCACTTGCAAAGGAGACAAAAGCTGCTTTCCCACTGCAAAAAACTCAAGTATGCGTCACATTCCCACAGCAGGCCATTTTCAGTTTTTGGTAGGTTTTTCCGGTTACTTTTATTAGCTCCTTCTCCAGGTTATGTACTAGTTCATCCTGAAATTATCATAGGTGGAGATCGTGTAATGGAGTGTGCTGATTGGTTGACCACAAGCACAGGCACCATCTTACAAATGTGTTAATAGTTTGGACTTTGGACAGCTATTGGTGAAGGTGGAGCGCTTTGCACGACATCACTTTTCATACCTGCCTCCCTGGTGCACAACCCCACGCATCACATCAAAGCAATAATTCCCTCCACGAAGTTGCAATCATCCTCTATGAACTCCTGATCGCACTGCAAAACTCTTCATAACTGCCTCCCAGGTGCGTCACGCCATGCGAATCAATAATCTCCCCTGTAAATTCACAATCACTTTGAAGCAATAAGGTGGGGGGTCCCCCATGAACTCCTGAATGTGCCTCACCAGATCACTCTTCTTTCCATGTCACATATTTTGCCTAAAGGTTACAGTTCCCATTTTGTGGTGGAAATGCAACGCATGAAGGTGACCAGGGACCAGGGATCAGAAGCATTGGCACAGAGTTTTCGGTGGAGATGGAGCACCCCACTTAGCATTGCACCATGCTTCATAGCCACCTCTCTGGTCCTCTGCGACATGCACCACATTGAAGCAATAATCTCCCCTGCGAACTCCCAATCATGCAACACATTGCAACCCACCACTCTTCACAGCTGCCTCCATGGTGCTCTGTGCCACACAATGAACTCTCCTGTGAAGTCAAGGTCTTCACAATCTCCATGAAGTCACGACCACTTTGAAGCAATCAGGTGGTGTCACAAAAAGTAATTTTGTTGTGTTACACAATGACAATAAAGTGCTTGAACTTGAATTTGGTGGAAGAAGGGTCCCCTTGAACTCCTGAACACACCTCACTGTGCACCTTATCTGTGCCTGTCATATATTTGGCATAAATGTTAAATGTTCCTGTTGTGTGGTGGGAACTAAACACACAAAAGTGACCAGAGACCACAAGTGGCCTAAGGCCTAAGTTGTACACAAACTCATTAGTTCTTAAGGTGGTAGGCACCTATAGTCTGGATTCTAAAAATTGTTCTGTCATATGATTTGAATTATGAAATACAAAAATTGTTCTTAATTTACATGTGACAATTTCTATTTTGAAAGTAGAGAGAATAATTAAAATTCATTTGTTTCTAATTTAATTCAATTTAACTCATTCTTTTCAAGAATGCAATCAAAAAAATTACAGGTGTAATTAATTAGAGCCAAATTTACAGATGTACAAGTAGGCAAATTACTTAAAATTTAAAGGTGTAATTAATTAGAGTAAAATTTAAAGATGTACAAGTATTCAGATAATTACTTTGCCTGAATTTTCCACTGTAGTGTTGCTATTAAGCCTATCCACAGACAGGTGAATGAAAATGCTGATGGATAACAGATGGAATCATATCTCACTAAACATGCAAAAAAAGAGAAAGACATTTAAAAGCATTCAGAACTGCTTTATATTGTCTAAACATAGTATAACTTGATTTATTTTTATTAGTTGTTATGATATAACCTCACATTTTATTTGAAAATTGTAATTGCTTCAGTGCATTGCCAGATGATGAACATTTTTTAGAAGTTGCTTCCTTTTTCTTGTATTTATGACTGACAGCCCTTTTGCCCATGTGTAGCACTTTGTACTTTTCTACATTAAATTGCATTTCCCAAGTGTTCACCCAGTTCTGAAGTGTGTTCAAGTCTTTGAATTTTATTTCTACTACCTTCTCAGTATCTACCATTCCTCAAATTTTTGTATTAGCAATAGCTGTCACCACATGGAGAGTTGTCTCCCATTTCTTGATTAGTTATTTTGTAACTGAAGGTTTCATGTGCAGGATATGAACACTGCCTGCCTTTACTCACAGGACATGGACTCCTTATATAGCAAGGGTAACCTGAAATGAATTAAAAATAAATGGTACCCTATCTTCATTTGATCTTTGACATTGAACTCTGTTTAGCACCTTGATTTTGATGAAAGACTGTTCAACTATTGTCAAAGTAACTGAAGTGTTAGTTGTAGGCCCAAACTCCCAACTTTCTAAGGCATTCAACTTCTCTGTTTCTGTTGATGGTACGTTTGTCAAACCTGCTCCTGTTCTCAGAGATCTTGGTGTTTTATTTGATTCATCACTTAACTTTGAGCTACACATTAGGTCTCTTTCCTAAATTTCATTCTATCATCTCTGTAACATTGCCCGCCTCCGTCCATTTCTGTCCTTTAATGATGGTCAAACTCTGGTTCATTGTTTCATAACGTCTCATATTGATTACTGTAAATCCCTCTTCATTGGCCTCCCTGCAAAATCTATACAGAAGCTGCAGTACATTCAGAACTACGCAGCCAGAGTCCTCACCCACACAAAGAGCTTTGCTCACATATCTCCTGTTCTCTCCCAGCTTCACTGGTTACCGGTTCCATCAAGGATTAAATTCAAGATTCTGCTTCTCACCTTCAAAGCCCTACATAACCTTGCCCCCCTCTGCCTCACTCAGTTCCTAGCTCTGCACACTCCTTGTCGCTCCTGGTCCTCGAGCAGTAATCTCTTTACTGTCCCACGCACCAGACTCTCCACCCTGGGAGGCAGATCCTTCAGTGCTATGGCCCCTCAACTCTGGAACTTTCTTCCTCAGTCTCTCCGAGATTGCTCCTCTTTCCTCACTTTTAAATCTTAACCTTAAACTTTCCTCTTCTACGAACTTCTGTGTAATTTTTTTACTCAGTATGTAAAGCGACCTTGGGTTTGTGAAAGGCGCTCTATAAATGCAACTTATTATTATTATTATTACTAAAGAGAGACGGACGTGTTGCATGTTGGCTGGACATGTAAGCAAAAATTATATTGTACTCCGTACATGTGATAAGTATTGTTGATTGGCAAAATTCACCAAAGCATTTTTCACAGAGAATAAGCTGTGTTCGCCAATGACCTTAGATAAACATTTTTCCCAGTGCCCCAAGATGCTTTGCGAGGTCTGCATGGCATCAGTGACCTGTAGCAGCCATGAGCAGAACTTCATGTATGCATACAGTAAGCATATTTAGCCTAAACATTTAAATGAATTGCCAAATCAGCTTTGCATATTTATGATGTCACTATTCCAGCCCAATTTATATCACTGCATGAATTTAAAAAAAAAAAAAAAAACTTGGAGCATTTTTATTTGTGGGGTCCATTCGCTGACCATAATGAGAATATTATGAAAATAGCTTCATTGTACGTTGACTTCTGAAACTGCTGCTTTTAAAACAAATTTAAAGGCTTTGGACAGGGGAATAATTGCAGGAAAAGTCTCAAAAGTGTTGGTGTGCTAGTGGAATCACTCCTCATTCTCAAATAATATAACTCAAAATCAGAGCTCAAGGGCACAAAATAGAGACAAAATAAAGAAGCCTTACTGGCTTCATAGGAAAGGTTTGGATCTTGAGAGCAGGTGATAGGAAGCTCCATCCTTTCACCAAGTCTGGGTCCAAATGAGACGGTCGCACCTTTATAGCCCTACAATAGGAAGGGGTGTGGTTATTTTCTCTAAAGGGGTGTCTTCTCGATGCTGCAGAAGAGGGCAAAAAAAGATGAGGGTGTAAGCGACAGCACCTCCTCTCACCCCAGTGGGGTCTTGCATACCTGTGATGAGCAGGGTAGGTGTTCCTCAGACGTGTGTGTGTGTGTGTTTGACAACACATATCTTTTTAAATGTTTTTCTTTAGTGCTGATTATTTTTTATTTTAACTTGTCTTATTTATGTTTTTAATTTTGATTGTTTTTTATCTGTTTTATTTTTAACTTATTTATATACAGTGTTCTTCTGTGTTCATTATTCTTCTTATTATTACCACTGACTCACGGTCTGACATTAATCATGTGACATAACCTGCCAAGAACCTTCTAAAAAATTCTGTGAAATCAGCTTTATACTGGATATATATCTGATCTATGCTAAGATATTCAGTTTTGATTGACTTTTTTGCAAAGCAGGTCACTTAAGTACCCCAGATATCATGATGCATTTGCTACATCATTCTGTTTAGAATTTTGGGTTGGTGACAGCCTGAAGAAGAGCTGGCAGGGCACCACTGATCCTGCTCACCTTGCAAGACTTACTGATCCATGACTTTAATTGTAAAACTATCAACATAATACAAGTTAAGATAAATAAGTACTCCCAACAAAACTAGACGGGTGTGAAGAATGATTTAGTGTATGACAAGATGTATTAGTATATGTTTTAGTTGATTAAACATAGGTTAGGTTTAAAGTAAAATACAATCAGATTAGAAATACATATATATCAGCTAAAGCAGACTAGGTCAAAGTAGTTTAAAACAATAAAGGAATAAAAGATTTTGTAAAGGTACAACAGTTGCATAAAAAGTAAGGCATTAAAAGCATGAACAAATTAAACGATTGCCACAATTTACCACCCAGCAACCATAGTGTACTCTGTGATCAGAGCAATAAAATAAATTATAATCAATGCATCATTTAGTCTGATTTTTCATATACATAATTACTTTTTAGCAATAACATAAATACAGATGTGCTACGTCATGGGTAGGAGGATTTTTTCATAGAACTGCAGTGTGGCTAAAGGTTAAAATAACCAGATGCCACTACAGAGGAACTTGAACAACACACAGGCTTTGTCAGATTTGTGGCATATGAAATTAAATGTCAATAAATGTAAAGTAGCACATTTAGGAAGTAAAAATGTTAGGTGTGAATACACAATGAGAGGTCTGAAAATCAAAAGTACACCTTATAAAGAGGACTGAGGAGTAATTGTGGACTTGACACTACTGTATCAACTGCCAGACAGTGTTCAGAAGCCATTAAGAAGAAGACAGAATGTCAGGTTATATAGCCTCTGATCTGTGGAGTACAAGTCCAAGAAGGTTATGCTCAAGTCTTTATAACACACTGGTGAGGCCTCATCTAGAGTGCTGTGTGCAGTTTTGGTTTCTGAGCTACAAAAAATACAAAACAGCACTGGAAAAGCCCAGAGAAGAGTGACTATGCTGATTCCGGGACTACAGTGGGTGAACTATGAGGGAAAAAATAAAACAGATTAAAATCAGTTTAAACCAAAGAAAATTAAGAGGTAGACATGATTGAAATGTTTAAAGTTAGGATGGGAATTAGTCCAGTGGATCGAGATGGTGACTTTAAAATGAGTTCATCAAGAACACGGAGACACAGTTAGGGACCTGTTAAGTTGCAGAAACATAAAGTTTTTCTTTACACACAGAACCACAGATACATGGCATAAGCTACCAAGCAGTAGGACCTTAGAGACCCTCAAAACTCGGCTTGATGTTATTTTGGAAGAATGAAGTGGATAGGACTGGGCAGGTTTGTTGGCCTGAATGGCCTGTTGTCAACTAGATTGTTCTAAGTTTCTATCAAATATTTTCTGTGATTGTAATTATGTTTAATGTAAACAGGCAGTGCTGGCTGAAGCACATATGAAGCCCTGGGTGCCACCAGAGCGTGGGTCCCTTGAGTGCCACCCCAGTGTCCATAGCGTAGACTGGGAATGTGATGGAAGGGTCCAAAGTACACTTGATAAGTTACATAAATGGGACCCCTTGGTGTCCATAGTGAGTATTGAGTATTATTAGACTTGGAAAACCAATTGGGTGGATCCCTTTTAGTGTCTGCAGCATGTGTTCTTTGAGTTAACAAAATGGAATCCCTCAGTATCATAAAGCATACGCATTTACTAGACTTATTAAAAAAGGAATACAAGAAAATGTTCAAAAGAGCAAAAATAGGCAGAAGTACTTGCCTAAAATATAATCTAACCAACAAGTCCTAATATACTATCCAGTAATTAGAATCCTGAAGACAGAAGCAAGAAGTCAGAACAAACAACAGCGTCCAAAGAAAATTGTAAAATTTGCAAAGAACTCTAAACAAATACAAAGATCCACTGGCTGGGTCTCTCGCTGTGACCTCCAGATAAAGGCAAAAGGAGGACCCAACAGCAGTGATGTCAAGGTGGCCCTGCCTCCTGGGGCTCCACCCACAGCATACGTGGTATGGAGGCACATTTAAAAATACAGTACATAATTTGACAAATAGCAGAAAATACACACAAATATACAAAATAATAATTCAAAAACATCCACAAAACATAAAATGCACAAACTCAGACCATTACAATAACATACTGTTTATCAATTTGCTTTAGGGATTGATGTGTTCATCCATAATAGCACAACTAATCATACTCATTGCAAGGATAAAAATAATATTTCTTGTTATTCAGCATCTTGTAGTTTTGCTATCCATACTGTAATGATAATCATTCTTATTTTTCCAAGAATGTTTCTTTGTAATTATATCTTTATAGTTTCCTTTAGTAAAATCAAGAGTTGTGTATGTTCAAATTGCACATTTCTCCATTATGTATTTTAAAAACAACAAAAAGATAATCAATTTAGAGCCATCGTTACAATGTACACGCAAGCCGCAATCACAAGATAATGCTACCCTCAAGAGGTTCCTGTAATTTACTGATAAGGCTATGAACAGTTTTTCAATGCACTTCAAAATCTGGATATTAATACCATATTGCCTATGGGAAACAAAGTTTTGAGTAATATGTAGATTTATAAACAAAGATCCTCATGCCTGAGGGACTTATAAGTTATGTTCTTTGGCTGTGGTGTTGTATTACTGTATCTGTCAAGTAAGTACAGTAGATCACACATATCCCTTTTTCATATTTGACATGTTATTCTTGCATTTGCTTAACAGAATATTGAGATTTGTGGAAGGAAGGAACGTTGGCTTTTCCCTAAAACTAACATATCAGAACATGTTTGGTTTGAAATGTGATACCAGTGATCATGGTAGGTTATACTTTACGACAAACCTTTAGGTGCTAAAATACTTTGGAAAACAAACAATATCTTCTAAATTAAAAATGTAACTACAAAGCAACAAAACAGTGTAAATATTGTTATTAATAAGTGAGAAATGAAATTAAGATTGCAAACAAATAATGGAACATAAATCCCAAAAAAAAGTTTCCATAATAAAAGCTGAGTGAGCTGAACTTGTAGTCACTTTTCTCTTGTTTTTCTCTTGATTCACTAACACAATGTCTTACTTGTATTTCTGAATGGATGAGTAGTAATTTTCTCAAGCTAAATAAAGAGAAAACTGAAATCTTAGTGATTGGTAATATCGGATACAATGAGGCTATTAGAAATAAACTGGATACATTAAGATTAAAAGTCAAGATGGAGGTAAAAAGCTTAGGGGTAATCCCCTGCGTGGAGTTTGCATGTTCTTCCCGTGTCTGCGTGGGTTTACTCCGGGCACTCCGGTTTCCTCCCACAATCCAAAGACATGCAGGTTAGGTGGATTGGCGATTCTAAATTGGCCCTAGTGTGTGCTTGGTGTGTGGGTGTGTGGGTGTGTTTGTGTGTGTCCTGTGGTGGGTTGGCACCCTGCCCAGGATTGGTTCCTGCCTTGTGCCCTGTGTTGGCTGGGATTGGCTCTAGCAGACCCCCGTGACCCTGTATTCGGATTCAGCGGGTTAGAAAATGGATGGATGGATATTAATCAGATCACTAGGACAGCATTTTTTCACTTAGGAAACATAGCAAAAGTTAGACCTCTTATATCACTGAAAGATGCTGAGAAATTAGTTCACGCGTTTGTTTTCAGTCGACTGGATTACTGTAATGCACTCCTCTCAGGAATTCCCAAAAAAGACATAAATCGTTTGCAACGAGTGCAGAATGCAGCTGCTAGAATCCTAACTAGGAAAAGGAAATCTGAGCACATTTCTCCCATTTTGATGTCACTACACTGGTTACCTGTGTCATTCAGGATTGACTTTAAAATTCTGCTTATGGTTTATAAAGCCTTAAATAATCTCGCCCCATCTTATATATAGGAATGTTTGACATCTTATATTGCAAATCGTTACCTCAAATCCTCAAATAAGTGTCTCCTTAGAATTCCAAGAACTAAACTTAAAAGAAGTCGTGAAGCGGCTTTCTGCTGTTATGCACCTAAAATCTGGAATAGCCTGCCAAGAATTTGTCAGGCTAATACAGTGGAGCACTTCAAAAAAATTGCTGAAAACACATTATTTTAACATGGCCTTCTCATAACTTCACTGTAATTTAATCATGATACTCTGTATTTTCAATTCATTATAATAACTATTCATGGTGGCTCTAAAATCTGTACTAACCCCTACTCTCTCTTCTGTTTCTTTTTCCGGTGTCTTTTTGGTGGTGGCTTGCGCCACCACCATCTACTCAAAGCACCATGATGTTCCAACAGTGATGGATTAAAAGCCAGAAATCTGCATGACCATCATCATCAAGTCCATCTGTGAGAACCCTAAATACAAAGAGGACTGTTTCATTTATGTGAGGTAGAATGCCCAGAGGGGACTGGGCGGTCTCGTGGCCTGGAACCCCTGCAGATTTCATTTTATTCTCCAGTCGTCTGGAGTTTTTTTTTTTTTTTGGTTTTTCTGTCCTCCCTGGCCATCAGACCTTACTCTTATTCTATGTTAATTAATGTTGACTTATTTTAAATTCTTATTTTGTGTTTTTATTTTTCTTCATTATGTAAAGCACTTTGAGCTACTTTTTTGTATGAAAATGTGCTATATAAATAAATGTTGTTGTTGTTGTCACTTCCAAAGAATGGCCAAGTTGTTAGCACTCCTGCCTGCTAGTCGTGGACACTATCCTGGTCTGGTTTCTCTTTCATGGGACTTGGCATATTTTTCTTATGTCCACAAAAAAGTGCTAATGGTATAGTGGTGGCTCTTGAAGCTAAGGATCTCCGCTGGTATGTGGAAGGTTACCAGTTCATATCCTGTTCCTGCTAGGAGGGATTCCACTCTGTTGGGTCCTTGAGCAAGGCACTTAACCTGAAAATCGTAGGTATGTATATAAATGTGCCCGGCGATGGACAGCCACTTTCTGGGAACAACCTTTTATAATATGCATTAAGCATGCATGTGATATAGCTGTAGGGCTACTGTCAGCTATGTATGGCTTCACTTTAACTTAAATCTTACAGAAATTCTCCTCAAAGGCAGATGAGACTCAGTTGCACACTTTATACTGACTGGAGCTTTCTGCCACAGACGTAGATATAATTAAAGCACAGACATTTGCTCAGCAAAGACGCTGACGTCTTCAGAGGCTGACAGTATGACACATCAGCTAAACTCACATGAACTTCTCACAGTCGTGACCGCCCTCACATATGGGAAGTATGGCAATCTTTTGAGATGAAAGATAATTTTTTTTTTGTTTAATAGAGAGCTGGGACTGGGAGCAGACTGATTAATCCTGACAGTTCTCGCCATGCCCTGCCATTCAGCTTTCAAGTCATGAAATTTATAAAGGAGAATAATTGAGTGGAAGCATAGTCTGGTTTTTATCCAAATGCTTAATAGTAACGGCTGCCACATCCAATGACAGGTAGCTATATTCACTGTATACAGAAAGTGTCTTCTTTATTACAACTTCAAGATATCGATAAAAGTCATGTAATAGGCTAATAGCTGTGATTAGCACTGATTGCTTTATGGCTGCAGCATTTCTGCAGGATCTTCCTGTAAGAAGTATTCTACATTTACTTTTTTGTCAGGAACATCTTAATAATTCTGCTATTAATAATCGTGTATAGTCATCCTATACTGTCTTAAGACTGCTGTAGTTAAACCCCTGCTCAAGAAAACTAATCTCGACTCCCCTGCTTTTGAAAATTGTAGACCTATTTCTAACCAACCTTTCTTAAGTTAAATCCTAGAGAAGGCAGTCATTATGCAGCTAAATGACCACCTCAATAAACAGACTATTCTTGATAAGTTTCAGTCATGTTTCAGAACAAATCACAGTACAGAAACTGCACTCGTTAAAGTAGTAAATGACTTGCGGGTAAATGCAGACAGAGGCCATTTATCTGTTCTCATCCTCTTAGATCTGAGTGCCGCATTTGATACCATTGATCACAATATTCATCACAATCGCCTTAGTCAATGGGCAGGCCTCTCTGGTAGTATCTTAAATTGGTTTGTGTCCTACCTGGCAGGTAGAAAATGATCTACTGATCTTTTCGATTTACAAGCTTCTATTAGGCCAGATTATCTCGAGGCATAACGTGAGCTACCACAGCTATGCTGATGACACACAACTGTATTTATCAATAGCACCTGATGACCCTGACTCTCTTGGTTCACTGATACAATGTCTTATTTGTGTTTCTGAATGGATGAATAGTAATTTTCACAAACTAAATAAGGAGAAAACAGAAATTTTAGTGATTGGAAAAAATGGATATAATGAGGGTATTAGAAATGAACTTGGATATTAGGATTAAAAGTCAAGATGGAGGTAAAGAATTTAGGGATAATTATTGATTCTGACCTGAATATATATATATATTTTTCACTAAATTTAGACCTCTTATAACATTGCAAGAAATTAGTTCACGCTTCTCTCAGGACTACCCAAAAAAGACATCAATTAATTACAACTAGTGCAGAATACAGCTGCCAGAATCTTAACTAGGAAAAAAAAAACCCGAGCACATCTCTCCAGTTTTGACATCACTCCATTGGTTTCCTGTGTCATTTAGAATTGACTTTTAAATACTGCTTATGGTTTACAAAGCCTTAAATAATCTTGCTCCATCTTATATTTCAGAATGTCTTACACCTTATACTCCAAATTGTAACCTTCAATCTTCAGATGATGTGTCTGCATAGAATTCCAAGAGCTAAACTTAAGAGAAGTAGTGAGGCGGCCTTCTGCTGTTATGCACCTAAAATCTGGAATAGCTGACTGATAGAAATTCGCCAGACTAATACAGTGGAGCATTTTAAAAAAACTGCTAAAAAATATTATTTTAACTTGGCTTTCTCATAGCTTCATTTTAGTTTAATCCTGATATTCTGTACAGTATATGCATTTAATTATCATTATCATTCATGGTGGCTCCAAAATCCATTCTAACCCCTACTTTCTTTGCTGTTCTTTTTCTGGTTTTCTGTGGTGGTGATCTGCACCACCACCACCTGATCAAAGCTCTGTGATGTCCCTACATTGGTGGATTAAAGGCCAGAGGTCCACATGACCATCATCACCAAGTTCTTCCATGTGAAGCCTGAAAACCATGAGGACTGATTGAGATCATTTGTGTTAGGTAGAATGCCTAGAGGGGGCTGGGTGGTCTTGTGGCCTGGAACCCCTGCAGATTTTGTTTTTATTTTTCCAGCTACCTGTAGTTTTTTTTTGTTGTTTTTTCTGGTCTCCCTGGCCATCAGACCTTACTTATACTCTATGTTAATTAGTATTGCCTAAACGTATTTTTTATATTTTGTCTTTTTTCTTCATCCTGCTTTGAGCTACATTATTTGTATGAAAATGTGCTATATAAATAAATGTTGTTATTGTTGTTATCTATCTACCTATTTTTTTTAATCATATTACATATAAATATATATATATTACATATATATATATACATATATCTATACTAATAAAAGGCAAAGCCCTCACTCACTCACTCACTGACTCACTCACTCACTCACTGACTCATCACTAATTCTCCAACTTCCCGTGTGGGTGGAAGGCTGAAATTTGGCAGGTTCATTCCTTACAGCTTCCTTACAAAAGTTGGGCAGGTTTTATATCGAAATTCTACGCGTAATGGTCATAACTGGAAGCAGTTTTCTCCATTTACTGTAATGGAGATGAGCTTCAACGCCGGGGCGGAGTTTCGTGTGACATCATCACGCCTCCCACGTAATCACGCAGTACATAGAAAACCAGGAAGACCTCAAAAAAGCGCTCAAGAAAACATGCATTATATAATTGAGAAGGCAGCGAAACAATAAGAAGCGAGCGAGTGACATATACAACCATATTCATGAGTTCTGCTACTTCGGAAACAAAGCACGATGTAAACCTACACTTTAAATTAAGTTCATAGACAGGCTGCCGCTGCCGTTTGTAATTTAGTGCCTGCCCATATAAGGCCGTCCGTCAGCGGCAATCCAATAGCAAACTCCACTAAATATTCACGGGTTAAGGACTGTGCTTATGGAGAGGAAGATGAGATGGTCAGGGTGGTGTTTGACACAAACTCAGCGAAACTGCGAGAGAAAGTTTTAAGTGCCAGGACTAAGGTAACATTAAATAAAGCTATGGACATAGCACGAGATGGCACCAGCACAGCTGGGAACCTTCGATGCATGTACATCGAGTGGCTCACGTGAACTGACGCACTGCACAGATAAAAAGCAACAGTTCCAAAGAGCGCTGAACAAAAACCGAATTACACAATTGAAAAGGCAGCAAAAAATATGAAGCGTCTGATAAGCATATTCATAAATGCAGCTACTGTGGAAACAAAGCACACGGTGGAAAAGTCAATGTCCCGCTAAAGGAAGACAGTGTAAAAAACCCGTGCATGCAGTGTGTCAGGTCTCAGATAAAGAAGAAGACGAGCTGTTTATTGATGCAGTAAGAAACGAATCGATGAATGAAACCTGTCATCTTTACAACGATTGACAAACACGGAATGTAACTTGAACACAACACATCCTACAAATATGAACCTGATTGAAAGAAATAATGATAATCAAATCCTTGATGACAGCAACACTCAGTAACACTCACAAAACAAATACTGTATATTGACAGTCATGTTACGTTATTTTTAAAATGTTCCCTTTTCTTTTTCTACCTTTTTTAACACACTACTTCTCCGCTGCGATACGCGGGTATATGTATATGTATATATATATACTGATCTACATACTCGAATAATGGATACTTTATTCGCCATCAATGATTGTTTTGGTAAAGTCATACTCAGTGTATTCATTAGATGAACGGTAAAAAAGTAAGAGCGAGGGGAGGATGACTCATTGACGCATGCAGGCTGTAGCGTCAACTCTATCTGAATTGCGCGATCACATTTGAAAAATATATCTTTTCAAGTTCTATTTAGTCCATATGTGTCAAACTCAAGGGTCGGGCCACATCCGCCCGGCGTAATTATATCCGCCCGAGATCATTTTATATACTGTATTATTGTTATTAAAGCCCGGGTATATGAAGCGCTGGTAACACAATAAACTACAGATCCCATAATGCAGCGCTTCAGCTGCCTTGCCGAACACTTACCGCTTACTAGAGTTATTGCGCACTGAGTTTGCACGGCGCTTTGGTGACTTTGAAGAACAAAAAAAGTCCGTCTACATGCGGCTCGAACCTTGTGCATGTTTGGTAGCACATATCTGTGTGAGAAGCTCTTCTCAGTGATAAAGACTAACAAAACAGCACACAGGAGTCGCCTCACTGATGAGCACCTGCAATCCATCCTGAGAATCTCCACAACACAGAACCTCACACCAAACAGAAACGAACTTGTGGCCAAAAAGATGCCAGGCGTCCAGCTCTAAAATGACATATGAGCAAAGACAACTGAATGATTTGATTTGTTATTGCACGTAAGAGCGGAGTCAACGTTTTAACAAACAGCGTATTGCACTGATACTGAAATAGCTGTGTGTGTATATATGTAGATATGTATGTATATGTATATATATGTTTATATATGTGTGTGTGTATGTATGTAGATATATATGTATGTATATATGTGTATATGTATAGATATGTATATATATATATGTTTATGTGTGTGTGTGTAAATATATATATATATATATATATGACAACAACACTCATCACTCACAACAGTGACAAAACAATTACATTGACAATCAGGTTACGTTATTTTCAAAATGTTTCCTTTTCTTTTTCATTGCTTCTTTAACACACTACTTCTCCGCTGCGAAGCGCGGGTATTTTGCTAGTATATATATAAATCATAATCCTATCACACATCAATTTGTCATTATTGTGTATATTAGTTTTTCATGAGTGCCTCTATTTTGTGTATTTGTTGGCTATGAATGTTGCATGGTTGCTAGACACGTGATGCATGTGCCATATCACCCGAGAGTCACCCTCATTAAACAGCATCTAAACTGAACAGTTAGCAAAAGGACCTGAAAAAAGCAAAAAGATAGTTAAAGAGAATTTTAGAAATCCCAGGAACCCAAAAAGAGAAATAATTGAGAATGAGCAGAAAATATCAAATGAAGTGAAGAAATATTTCACCCAATTATTTGTAAAGGAAGAAACAAATGGAATGGCACATGCAGAAGCAAAATCAAACTCCAAGTTCCTACATTTTAAAATAGAAGAGTAAGATGTACTTTAAGCAATTTAACATGTTGAAGACAAACAAGAAAAAACCCTGGGTCTGATGGGATTTTACCAATTGTATTGAAAAAAGTGAAAGCTGCCATCTATAAACACTTGGGTGAGATATTTGAATCGTCACTTGAGAAAGGAAAAGTACCTGAGGAGTCGAATGTGACTGCAGTCTTCAAGAAAGGAGACAAACTGAGTCCTGGTAATTATAGGCCACTAGGTCTTACATCTGTACCATACACAGTTATGGAAACTTAATAAGAAATATATCAAAGAAATTACAAAATAACAGCCAGCTTTGGTTTATCGGAGGAAAATCTTGCCAAACCAATCATTTACATTTTTGAGCAGGTTACTAGACTATTTGGCAAAAGCAAAGCATATGACATAATTTTGTCTTTCTAAAAAACAGTCTCATGTTGAAGATTAATTTTAAAACTAGAAGCTGTTGGCCTCAGAGGTAACCAACAAAACCGGGTCTCAAGTTGGTTAATCAACAGGAGACAAAGAGCACAGATAAGAGGAGAATGCTAACCATGGAGTGAGGTCATTAGACCTCTACCTTTTCTTTTCATAGATATATAGATACTGGTGTAGTTAGTAAATTTACAGATGATACTAAATTTGGATACATGGCAGACACTGAGGAGGCAGTAAAAAATAATCACAAAGACTTAGACCAGCTTCACAACTGGGTGATCTCTTGGAATGTACAGTGGAATGTAGAAAAGTGGAAAGTACTACACATGGGCAGAAGGAATATTAATTCTACGTATACTGTATTTTTAAATTTTGAATTTTGATAGCTACATTTTAGTTCTACTCTTAATAAACTATGCATGCACTTCGATTTTCATCTTTACTTTTCTCGGTTTTCTTTTTCTGGTTCTTCTGAGGTGGCGTTCTGCACCTCCACCACCCGATCAAAGTCCTGTGCAGCTGCCAGTGAAGTTTGAATGATAACAAATACCCTAACTTACCATGCGACCCACTGTGTCAAATCCTCTGAGACAAAACCTAAAAAAAATGAACCAAAAAAGCAAGGAACGTTTATATTAGATAGACTACTTGGTAGGGCCTTATTTATGACAATAAACATTTGTAATGCTTTAGTGTGATTGCTCTCTTATCTTTCAGAATTTTTCTTCTGTTGCTGTAGGTCTTGTGTGTATTTATGAGGGGTCTGTCTGTTTGTTATAATACTTATTTCTTGAACTTTTAGATTAGATTATTTATTTATAAAAGCACATTTAAAACAACAGAAGTTGTGCAAAAGTTCTGTACAAAGAAGCATTAAAATAAACACAATGCAAACTATCATACAGAAGCAGATTTATAAAACAACCAATTATAACATCCCTTACAATCCCATCATACACAGTATGCGGAACAAAACAAGTACCGTATATACTTATTTAAGTTCTCCCGCATATACGTAAGTCAGGGCTTGATTTTACTGTATAATTTCCTGTATTTTATAATGTCAGTCGTATAAGTCGATTGTGGAAAACTCATGAAATTAGTCCAAGAATTTATGATATGCTAATGCACACCTGAGAGAGTAACTACAGAGCAAACTGCATTTTTTTCCATGTGGGTGCAGCAATACGCTGTATCAGCGTGTGCTCCTAACCTCTCTCTCTTTCTATTGTGCCTACGTGACCACACGGTAATACCTGAACTGGTCCAAAGCAACGTTTGCACTGATTTGTGTTTTTTGTATCTCACACCCTCATAGACCTTAGTCGTAAGAGCATCCCTTATCTGCGATAGAGTGTTTGATCAGAAGAAAATATGAAGCTGGTTTTAAATTAAACATGGTTGAAGTAGCAAAAGAAATTGGTAACTGCGCTGCTGAAACAAAATTCGATCATGTGTCTGAGAAACTGATGCAAGATTGGAACAGGCAAAAAGATGGAAAAAAAGAAAAAAAAATTAAGTGTCTCATTTTTAAATGGCCATATAAGTCGGGGTCTGATTTTATGATCGATTTTTCAGGTTTCTAGACCCAACTTATACGTGAGTATATACGGTATTACAAAAATGAGGATAATTATTGACTCACCTTTGTATTATCTATCTGCCTATCACATCTTTTGTCACATTGTTTGATGTTCTTCAGGGTGGCTGAGCTTTGGCATAATAATGGGCACATGCCTTCTTCTACACCGGCACCACAATTCAAACGAACAGCTTTAAAATGTCATGAGAAAAGCAGCTGCAATTTTCCTGGAAAGAAAAGAGATTCCAGCAGCAAAGTTTGTAACCTAAGCAGACACATCTCAGGAAATCTTGTTGAAAATAAAACTTTGAAGACTAAATTTTCCTTACAATGTTCATGTCCTACAACACATTCATTTCAAAATTGTATCACATCGGAGTTTGCAAGTGATGGCACAGTATATGAGTGCATAGGGAGGGCTCGTAATGACTCACACTGTTACTGATCCAAAAATACATACCTGCTGTATAAAGTGATTGCCTAAATGATAACTTAGATCACAGGTGGTTTTCTAAATGAGCTTTGACGTTCAAAATGAGTGCAGAAGGTGCCAGACTACAAAACTCTTAATTTTTTTCCATTTCAGCTGGTATACATACTGCTTGAAATAAAATGGTTATGAAAAGAATGTAAACCTGATAACTATTTGCTGCAGCATATTTAAAGATCTCTCTGCCTGTTTATTCAGATCAGATCAGATCATTTATTTTTAAAACAGCAGACTATTTTTGAAATAAAACACTCAAAAGAGATTAACCCTTGCCAAATAAGGACTTCCAAATAGGATTTATTACATGATCAGATTTAGACATACGTACTACAGTATATAACATATCTAAAAATGTGCTTGTGCCAGAGAAATAGCGTGTATCAGAGTGAAACGTAAATTGTAGCCTAGAGCCGTCTTAACGCATGGGCACACTGGACACTTGCCTGGGGGCCCCACAAGCATAGGTATCCCATGCTGACCTATTTATATTGTGACTTGCTGAGTGGTTGTGTAGGTAGGTTGTAATATTTTTATTTTTATACTGTACGTTTTGCCCACATATTAGTGAAACAGGACAGTGAGGAGGACCCCGCCCAGCTTTCTACTCCTGACATCACTCTCTGACTCAGATTAGCGTGAATATATCGCTCCTGCAAGTGAACTATTATTCTTAGCGCAATGAGAGAAGTTTCAAAATCAACCGGAATGTTTTAGCAAATTATAGAAAAAAAAAGATATAAATCCGTTAAGTAGTTCTCTTGTTCGTTAACTAAGCGGAGTTAAGGTTACACCCCGAGGCAGACACGTGAGTGAGCAGAGTGCCATTATCCTCCCTGCAGCCCGATAAGTCTCTCTCAGATTTGCGCTAATAAATCGGTACTGCAAGCGAACTGTGATACAAAATCAACTGAATGTTCAAGCAAATTATAGTAAAAAACCTGATAAGTAGTTCTCTCGTGAAAAGCGGACAGACATAAAAAATTTTACGCTTGGACCACGAAATTTTAAAAACCATTTCTCCTACATTCCAAATTTCAAGTGCCAAGTCTTTATAGTTCGAGAGATTTCATGATGAGCAAGTCAGTAGTATTTGGCTTTTATATACATAGATTGAGGATTACTTGTGTTGTTTTCTGTGTATTGTATTGTATTGACTCCCTTCTTTTTGACACCCAGTGCACACCCAACCTACCTGGAAAGGGGTCTCTCCTTGAATTACTTTCCCCAAGGTTTCTTCCATTGTTTTTCCCTACAATGTTTTTTTGGAAGTTTTTCCTTGTCTTCCTAGAGATTTAAGGCTGGGGGGGGCTATCAAGAGGCAAGGCCTGTTAAAGCCCATTGTGGCACTTCTTGTGTGATTTTGGGCTATACAAAAATAAATTGTATTGTATTGTATTGTAGGTGCTCCAGTGCACTACTTTGCCTGGGGGCCTATAATACTATTAAGACAACCCTGAGTCTGGTGGGGCTAAAGATAACCAAAATTTCCAATTAGACCTCCTCTTGTTGGAGAATTTTCTTTTAAATAACAGATGAGATCACCACTGTAATGCTTTGTCTAACATATCAGAGGGAGTTCTGACATAGAGAAAGTATTCAGATCCTTTCACCTGCTTCACATTTAGTTACATTGCACCTTTGTTCTAAAATCGTTTAAATTCATTTTTTCCCCTCATAATACCCCTGAATTGCAAAGCAAAATCGGTATTTTAGACTTTTTTGCAAATTTGAAATATCACACTGACACATGTATTTAGACCCTTTAGTCAACACTTATTTGAAGACCCTTTGGCAATGACTAAGGCCAGGAATCTTCATGGGTTTGATATAAAAAGTTTTGCAACCTGGGTTGGTGCTTCTCTGGCATTCTTCTCTGCAGATCCTCTTAAGCTCTGTCAGGTTAGATGGAAACCATTGGTTGATAGCTTTTTATATGTCTCTCCAAAAATGTTTGGATGGGTTCAAGTGCTGTGATTATGCAGCTCATGAACATTCCCATAGTTGCCCCTAAGCCACTCCTGTGTTGTCTTTGCTTTGTGCTTAGGGTCATTGTCCAGCTGGAAGGCGAACCTTTAGCACAGTATGAAGTCCAGAATGCTCTGGAGCAGGTTTTCATTAAGGTTATCTCTGTACTTTGTTCGGTTCAGCTTTCCTCAACCCTGCATAGTCTCCCAGTCCCTGCCCCTGAAAAACAATCATACACCATGCTTCACAGTTGGAATGGCATTGAACAAGTGATGAGTGGTTACTGGTTTCCTCCAGCCATGACACTAATCTTGATTTCATCAGACTAGAGAATATTGTTTCTCATGGTCTGAGTGTCCTTTAGTTGCCTTTTCTGAATTCCGTGAGAGATTCCATGTGTCTTTTACTGGGAAGATGCTTCGGTCTGGCCGCTCCATCTCAAAGCCCAGAACAGTAGAATGATGTAGTGATGAATGTTCTTCTGAAACTTTCTTTCATGTTCATACAGGTTCTCTGGAGCTCAGCCAGATTAAGTGGCCCTTGTTCCACGATTGCACACTTTGTTTGGGTGGTCAGCTCTAGGTAGTTATTGGTTGTTCTAGTCTTCTTCTGTTTAAGAATTATTAACGCACACTGTGTTCTAGGAAACCTTAAGTGCTACAGACAAGTTTTTGTAGCCTTTCCCACATGTGTGGCTCAACACAATCCTGTCTCTGAGTTCTCCAGGCAATTCCTTCAACTTTATTGTTTGGTATTTGCTCTGATTCACATTGTCAACTGTTGGACCTCCTAAAGACAGGTCTTTGACTTTCCTAATCTTGAACTGACCACAAATAGACTCCAAACATGATGTAGAAACATCTTAATTATGATCAATAGAATGGGATGCAACTCAATCAAATGTCATAGTAATTGATTAAGTGACTTAGGCAAAACATCTAATCATTGAAAAATATTAAGGGAACACTATTTAATCAGAGTATAGCATCAAGTTGATGAAACTTCTGGGCTATTGATCTGGTCAGTTAAGTAGCAGAGGGGATTATTGATCAGTTTAAACTGCTTTGGTGTTAATGAAATCAACAACAGGTGCTCTAGAGGGGCAACAATGAGATGACCCCCAAAACAGGAATGGGTTAACAGGTGGAGGCCACTGACATTTTTCCCTCCTCATCTTTCCTGACTGTTTTTGCACTCATTTTGCATTTGGCTGCAGTTGGTGTCACTACTGGCAGCACGAGGTGATACCTGGACCCTACAGAGGTGACACAAGTAGTCCAACCTCTCCAGGACAGCACATCAATAGGTGCCATTGCAAGAAGATTTGCTGGGTCTCCCAGCATAGTCCCAAGGGCATGGAGGAGATTTCAGGAGACAGGCAGTTACTCTAGGAGAGCTGACAGGGCCATAGGAGATCCTTAAACTATCAGCAGGACTGACCGGTATCTGCTCCTTTGGGCAAGGAGGAACAGGATGAGCACTGCCATAGACCTACAAAACGACCTCCAGCAGGCAGGCCACTGGTGTGAATGTCTCTGACCAAACAGTCAGAAACAGACTTCATTAGGGTGGCCTGAGGAACCAACGTCCTCTAGTGGGCCCTGTGCTCACTGCCTGGCACCGTGGAGCTTGTTTGGCATTTGCCATAGAATATCAGGATTGACAGGTCCACCACTTGCGCCCTGTGCTTTTCACAGATGAGAGCAGGTTCACCTTGAAAACATGTGACAGACGTGAAAGGGTCTGGAGAAGCCATGGAGAATGTAATGCTGCCTGCAACATCATTCAGCATGACCACTTTGGTGATGGGTCAGTGATGGTCTGGGGGGAGGGACGCACAGACTTCTACAAGCTAGACAATGGCACATTTGATTGCCATTAGGTATCAGGATGAAATCCTTGGACCCATTGTCGGACCCAATGCTGGTGCAGTGGGTCCTGCGTTCCTCCTGGTGCACGACAATGCCCAGCCACATGTGTCGAGAGTATGCAGGCATTTCCTGGAGGGTGAAGGAATTGATACCATTGACTGGCACCCTGACCTAAATCCAATAGAACACCTCTGGGACATTATGTTTTGGTCCATCCGAAGGCGCCAGGTTGCACCTCACACTGTCCAGGAGCTCAGTGATGCACTGGTCCAGATCTGGGAGGAGATCCCCCAGGAGACTATCCGTCATCTCATTAGGAGCATGCCCCTCCCCCCTGACATTTGTCAAGCATGTATACAAGCACATGGGGGCCATACAAACTACTGAGTACGATTTGGAGTTGCTGCAATGAAATTTCGGCAAAATGGACAAGCCTGCCTGCTGCATCATTTTTTCACTTTGATTTTCCGGGTGTCTTTGAATTCAGCCCTCTTTAGGTTGAGAATTTTCATTTCCATCAAATGATGTGGCATCCTTTCGTTCCTAACACATTATCCTGTCCATATCAGTAGAGATATCCAGCAAGATTTTTTTCCCATTGAGATCTGATGTGTTTGCAAAGTGTTCCTTTAATTTTTTAAGCAGTTTATTTATTTCAGTGACACCGAAAACAATGTGAATAACACCTTGAAATGAGAACTGTCCTTTTCACTTGTCAAAGTTGAGAGGGTAGGCCTTAGCAAGTAGTGTGTTTTGATTGATGTATTGTTGTTAGAGTGCGCATCAAATGCTAAATTTATGGGCTGACACCATATGTCAGATGCAGACTTCTGAGAGGACGATGAATTTATGACTTCTTAAATTAAAGTAGCTGCTTTCTTCTGTAATTCTGGCCAATGTTTTCTTGCACTCATTTCCACCATGAATCTGCACAGCCACATCACTGAGCACATGCTTTGCTTGCCTTGGAATTCCTGTGGCTCAGAGGTACTCGGGTCCCAATCCAGGTGGTTTGGCATGTGGTGGCAAAGATGTGACTAGACACAGCCCCTTTATCGACGATTGACCAATCAGAAAACAGAACTTGGTACTTACTGCCCACCTTCTAAAATTTAACAGCTGAAAATAGCAGTTTTCATTTCAAGATCATCTGGATTTGATTTTTTGCATATGTTCTATTGTTATTTTTTGATTATTAATTTTCATAGGCATATGTATTTTCCATTAGTTTGTATTTATGTACTCTGTCTTTAAATGTGATTGCATTCAATGCTCTTTGTGGGTGTAGCCCCAGGAGGCGGGGTTACACTGGTCACTGCTGCTGGCCCCTCCCTCTTCATTTATCTGGAGGCTAGCGTGAGATCTCCAGCCAATGTGTTGTTACGAGTTGTTTGCATGAGTTATGTAAAGTTTGTTTTCTTTTAAAATTATCTGGATCTGGATTTTCACTTCTGTTATTAGGTTTTGCTTACGTATTTCATCTTGGGACATTTTTACCTTGGATTCCCTTTGACAGCAAATCCTTTTTCCCTCTTTTGAGCATTTTGTTACATTTTTCTTTATTTTCGAGTAAATATATTCCTTTGTAATGATTCTTTGTGGGATTTTTCTTTACTAGTCAGAGTTTTCACAGTTTTTCTCTCTCTCTAGTATAGGGTTGTCGGCCACGTTTTGCCAGCCGTCTTTTCTTCTGGTTTGGGCTGCTTTTGCAGTGTTACCCCTTGTGCATTATAAATCTTGAAATTCTTTATATCCTTTGAGTAAAAAGGTCCTGTTCCGCTTGTGTGAAAAAATGCACCCGTTCTTTTGTCATTTTGTTGCAGCCTATCAAAGACTTGCTGATCATGTTTTCCAGGCTCAATATATATGGGTTTTTCAGTCAGCGCGCGCAATCATCTCGGATGATTAGATCCAGCTAGACTAATCTACTACACAGCTGCGTTTAAAAAACTGACTTATCCTGGATGAGTTTCACAGGCATTAACTCATCCAAGATGAGACATCTGATCTCGGATGATTTAAGTGACGTATGGAAAATACCCCCCTGGACTACAGTAATTAGATATTTTTGTATACTCAGGGACTGAAAAAATATCTTTTTGAACTTTCAAAGCCAGCAGGTAGTTGCCAGGGCCAAGCTGATTTGAAGTAAGTCACTTCTGGGCTGGTCAGGTAAGCTTCCAGGTCTGCTGTATGGTCATTTTGAAAGCCTCACAACCTCTTTTTGCCATGTTTGTGCCTGCATTTCACAGCACAAGGGATATTTCATAATGTTTGTGGTGTGAGTAAAATAAATTAATGGAGAAATAATGAATTAATTGCATAAAGGAATAAGCAATGAAAACATTTTTATGAGACACATAATTACTTTTGCTCATATACTGTATACAGTAATTGTTTTTATTTATTTATAGTCACATTTCATAGGCTTAAGCTTTATAGCAATGGAAGTGTGAGTAACCAACTAACACATTTCACAATGCATTTATTTAGTTGTGTATTCGTTTGTTTAATTTTATCCACAATATTCCTTTATACCAACACATTTAATATGGACTTTTCAACTCAGTTTTACAAATGTCTTTTTTTCTGGCATTGCTCTGAGTCTGGCTGGCAATTAATTCCCACTTCTCCAACATTAGACTTTGGGGAGCAATTTGAAAGGCAGTTGTATGTATCTGTGTTTTTACAACACTATGTGTCTGATTGCATGATTGTAGCTCTTAGTGTATTACATAAATGTTTAACCTTCTAAATCAATAAAAAAAATTAAAATTAAACAATAAAGAAAAGTTATCTAATTCATGAAATTGTTTTGGAGTGTGAGGTAAATATGTCACAAAGTTAACATGCATTGCATGGTGTCATTTTGGTGCATCCACTTCCACAAGCTTGCCCATCTTATAAACCTTTAAATAATAATAGGCTTCTTTCTTTGCAGAAGAGCTTTTGACAAATAACATATAATGGGTTTTCCATTTTAAAAAAGTTAATTTTATTTACATTAAATATATTATCTAATAATTGTTTTAATAGCAGCAACATCTGTACTCAAAATTATTAAATAATTTGAAAGACTTATAGTTAAATCGATGGCACATTCCAATTAAGGTGGCATGGTGGCACAGTGGTAGCACTGCTGCCTCGCAGTTAGGAGATCTGGGTTCGCTTCCCGGATCCTTCCTGTGTGGAGTTTGCATGTTCTCCCCTTATCTGCTGGGGTTCCTCTGGTTGCTCCGGTTTCCTCCCACAGTCCAAAGACATGCAGGTTAGGTGCATTGGCGATCCTAAATTGTCCCTAGTGTGTGCTTGGTGTGTGGGTGTGGGTGTGTGTACACCCTGTGGTGGGCTGATGCCCTGCCTGGGGTTTGGTCCTGCCTTGCACCCTGTGCTGGCTGGGATTGCCCCCAGCAGACCCTCATGGCCCTGTAGTTAGGATATAGCGGTTTGGAAATTAATGACTGATTGACTGACATTCCAATTATAAATATATTAAATCCCATGTGTTTATCTACATTCAAGAAATAAAAAGCTCAATGGTCAACCACTATAAAATATATAAAATTTTATATATAAAATTTCTTATGTTTTTTTTAAGGTCACGAATGAATCATACAGCGGCCGAGCGGCACTTTCCTTTTCTTTAATCATTTACAACTCTGTTAATTTTTACTTTAGTTTTCTATGGTTTATTATAAACTGCTGAATCATACAACCATTAAAAGTAAAGAAGTAGGTTTTCATAGTTTTTATTTCTGCAAAAAACACAACTGGTAAGATACCTCACCATGAAAATATGCCTTGTTTAATTGTCTTAATTTAATTTTCTTTAATGCTGCGTATTTTTCTTTAATTTGCTGTTGCTGTGCAAGATAATCATGAATTTAACCATCCAGTGTGAAAAAAAAACTATTGCCATCCAAGTGAGCTCAGCTCATCCATAGATATTAAGGGTCACCTATTTAAACATGATGCCTAATCAAGCCTGATTTAGTGCAGTCTTGCTCAATGAAAATCTAATCTTCCAGGTTACCATCAGAGCAGTCTCTGTGAAGCCATATTATGTCAGGAGACAACCATGAATTATGAGTTGTGCTTAACACTAGATGGGAGCAATTTAATGGCTCACTGAGTGTCACATTTGTAAGCCAATCCAACACCTCATGAAAGTGGTGCTCAGAATAGGGGTGGCGTTTCGGTACTGCAAAGATCAGAAGTCCTCTCGATAACCTGGTCCGGCAGACAGCAAGTTTCTGTTTACAATGAACCTGCAGTCGAAAAGTATCCTATACCAAGAAAGGCAGATTAGCAGAAAATTTGGAGTCTGTTATATCATTAAAGAAGGACTTGAATAGCATAAAGAGTTGGACAGATTTGTGGCAGATGAAATTTAATGTCAGTTAGGTTTGAATACACAATGGGCGGTCGGAAAATCGAGAGTCCACCTTATGAGAAGGATTTAGGAGTTATCTAGGACTCTGAGCTATCGACTTCCTGACAGTGTTCAGAAGCCATTAAGAAGGCAAACAGAGTATCAGGTTATATAGCGCCTTGATGTGTGGCGTACAAGTCACAGGAGGTTCTGCTTAACCTTTATAATGCACTGGTAAGGCCTCATCTGGAGTACTGGGTGCAGTTTTGGTTGCCAGGGTACAAAAAGTACATAGCAGCACTAGAAATAGTCCAGAGCACAGTGATTAGGCTGATTCATGCGCTACAGGGGATGAATTATGAGGAAAAATTTAAAAAGTGGAGCCTTTTCAGGAGATTAAGAGGAGACACAATTGAAGTATTTCAAACTATGAAGGGAATTAGTACAGTGGATCGAGACGGTGAGTTTAAAATGAGTTCACCATGAACATGTGGACACAGTTAGAATCTTGTTAAGGGTAAATTTCGCACAAACATTAGGAAGTTTTTCTTTATACGGGGAGCCACATATACATGGCATAAGCTACCAAGTAGTTTGGTAGACAGTAAGACTTTAGGAACTTTCAAAACTCGACTTGATGTTTTTTCTGACAAAATAAGTGGGTTACACATTTGTTGAGCTTTATTGGGCTGAATGGCCTGTTTTCGTCTAGATTGTTCTAATGTTCTAAAAAAATCCTAGCAGACATGTGTCACGTGTGTAGAGAGCACATTGCACGTTTTAAAAATAAACATAGCCTGATGCAAGAGAAAAACCTTTGTGTAACATCAGATTATACACTGGTATTCAAAGACATCAATGGATGAATGGTAAACTTTAACGATATGTTGTCTCAGGTGTTTTGTGTGCTCTCTGTTGTTCAGTGTTACGACGTCAATGTAGGAGTCGATATGAGTATGAAAGAATTGGCAACTATATTCATGAAACAAATGAACTGCATATACATTTGAAGTAAATGATGTGTCACACTCTTGTCAAAAGGCCTGCCGTTAAGACACCTGATCATGAAAAGCCATAGGAGATGCAGATTTCAGTGCTCAAAATACCCAAATCAAAAATCTGCCTAACAACACCAGTAGATGTACAGATGAGGCTGAACAGTATTCAATCTCTAGCTGTACGTCTAAATGAATAACTTAAGAAATTTAACATAATTGTCTAATTGAGAATGCAAACATACTATGACAAATGTTTTAACACGTTGTATTGCTTATATAAACTCTGTTTGCTGTTATTAGGTCATATAGTGATGCCCTAGTTAAAACAGCATAAAGATACCGTAACATTTCATCGACTCCTACACTTTTGTTGTTAGGATGAATAACGGAGAGCACACACGGCACCTGCAACAAGGCATCGTTCATGTTTACCACTCGTCAATCGATCTTTTTGAATGCCGAAGTATAATCTGATGGAAAGTTTTCCAATTGCATTGTTATGTTTATTTTTAACATTTGCAATGTGCTCTCTGCACATGTGACACATATCTATATGTTTAATAGGGTTTGTTTAGGAGACTTTTCGACTGTTCATCGTAATTAGAAGCTTGCTATCTGTAGCACCAAATTAACAAGAGTACCTCTCATCTTTGTAGTTTAAAATCATCGCCACAACTTTAAGTGCCGTCTTCATGAGGCGTTGAATTGGTTCAGAAATGTGACACTCAGTGAGCCATCTAATTGTTCCCAGCCACGTTTAAGCAAATTTCACTCATGTTTGTGTCCAGACGTATACATTATATGTCTGGCTATAATGAGACTAGATGTGAGGAACATAACATTTTGAATGGGCACCATCACATTAGAATTCCTTTGAAATTCCTTTACTTGATTAGTTTTTTGTACTGCAGCTTTTTTGAACACTAAAGTAGTGAACTAAATGTGCAAGAGAGATTGTGCAGTACCGTAAGACTTTCTTGTTTTATATGCATACAGGCCAATAATTTAAACACTGTTCTACTTTGGAGGTGCATAAACAAAGATCCAATATAGTAAATGCACTTAATTATTGATATGAACAGAATCCTACCACCAATTAATGTTCTTTATTTCTAATTATCTCATCTATTTTCTGTCATTTTCATCTTCTATACCTGATTGTATACTGTCATTAGATTTTCTTGGAACCGGACACAATAATGTGCACGTGTTACCTCTCATGCCACTTTTTATATGGATACAAGAAGTGATGAGATATTTTCCTTGTCAAATGAAACTGTGGCAAGACAATGGGGTGGGGGATTTTAATTGTTTAATCATTTTTACACAACCTGTTTTACCAAGCGGGATGCACAACGCCCACGCTAACTAGGTGATTACCTTGTTGCCGTTGTGGCAATCAGGAGGGACACCAGAGGGGAATGGGTTATTGCAGGTGAGGCTATTGTTTTTTTTATTGAAAGAGCGATTGCTTTCAGGGAGAGAATTGAGAGAAGGAAAGGAAGCATCAGCCATTGCTGACTGTCATGTGGATAAGCTGCGGTTGGTGATTGTGCTCTTGTCGGCTAAGCCGTGGAGAGGACAAGAGGAGGAGTGGCCTCTGGAGTGAGCTGGAGGAAGGAGACTCGAGAGCTGCTACAGCCAGCAGATGGGCAAGGCACCCTGGGAGCTGTGGTGACTGTTGTGGGCTCAGGTATGTGTTAGGCTGCTTCTGGAAAGGAGCGCATCATCTGAAAGAGGGGTAAGGTCCCCTGGGAGTTGTAGGGGGATCCAGTTCAGATCTGCTTATTGGATCAGGGATGCGATGGGTTGCGACATTGAGGAACCAGGAGAGGAAGTAATAGAATGTAATGGTTTCTAACTCTCCAATGTTTGGATTTTAACTTATTTATTTGGAATATTTTTTTGAACACCCCAAAAACATATTTATTTGAACAAATTGTTTTTCCACATATTTAATATTTATTTTCTCTGCTTTAATAAACTACCTTGCATTTTGATTTTAAATTCTCATTTGTCGGTCTTACCACTTCATGGCTTGTCCTTGTCATGGTTGTTGATGTCCTGGGTTCAAGGTGATGCCAGCTGTGAGCACCCGAGCAGCACAGAAACATGATAGGCTTTTTCTGTTTTTAAATGATTTTATTTTACATAACTTACATCAGTTATTTTTAATAATTGTAATAGCAGCACCCAATAAATAACTGATGCACGATGAAAAGGTGCAGTTAATTAAATTGTAGTGAGGAATCAAAGACTTACAAGACTCAAATCCTGACATGGTTTCTGTGTACAGTGAACTCTTGATTAAATCAAGTAATTGGGAGAAACCTATCACATACATATAACCTTAGCTTATGGTTTAAACAAACACTCATTATAAAATGAAGTCAGTAATAACTTGTTTAGTGAACTTAAAATTGCATGCAATACTTACAAACACATTTACCATTCTACAAATATCATCCAATTCTGTGCAAATAGTAAGGCATATTAATTTAGGAACACATCAATTATTTGACATGAGATGAAAGCCTGTATTTTGACTATTCAATTTCCAGTTTTAGGAACAGCATCTCTGAATTTGCTAATGTTTGGCCCTTTTGGAGTGAGAAGTTCTAGAAATGAGCTGCTCTACTTTAGTTTTCTAGGTGTAGCTGTGATGCTACGAGGACTGCAGCACCGATGATACTGAACATCTTGTAGCTCCCTGAAACTGAACTAAACCAGGGTGGTAGAGGAACACAGACACAGATGTTAGAAAAAATGCAAAATTTACTTGTATTTATTTAGAGCAGTGCAAAAATTCACAGTATAATGTCACAGCCAGCACTTATTAATTAAGTGTTGTCATGGATGGCCGGGGCCCTTGCCCGGTCAGGATCCCTCTGCCATGGAAGGAATGGGGGAGCAAGTGTGGACACAGCATTACCTCCCCCGGAACACTAGATGGCAGGTCCCCTGGGTGGCAGCCTTGCCTCAGACTCCCACTGGGATTCATGGGAGATGGAGTTGTCTACAGCCCTGTTGGGATCCAGGGGTGCCACCAGGAGGTGCTGCAGCTGTTCCTGAGCCTGCGTGGCCAGTACTTCCGCCACACCCGGAAGTGCAGCTGGAAGTTGGGCAATGAGCACCTAGAGCTGTTCCGGGTGCCTTATATGATGGGCCAGTGGACAGTGCTCAGATCTTGCAGTGGACAAAGCTTGCTGGGAGGTGTAGAGGAGAGATTTAAGATTATTGTGCTTGATATTTGTTATTGTGGCTGTAGTGCATAGGGAACACTGTTATGGAGAAAAAAAATAATTAAAGATCTTCTTGGTGCTTTAAACCTGTGTCCTGTGTGTCTGTCTATTGGGTTTAAAGGGGCAACAGTGACCCCTAGTGCCCACAATATACTGTGTGTATATGTATATATATATATGTATATACCGTATTTACGCGTGTAAATTAGCATTAGAAAATCAGGTGCACTTCATACACGAGGAAATGTAATTCTGTAATGTTGACTTCTTCTGCTTGGGCTTGCTCGCTCTCTCTCGCTCGCACACTCGCACTCTCTCTGTCGCTCACTTGCTCGCGCACTTGCGCTCTCTCTCTCTCGCTTGCGTACTCTCGCTCCCTCTCGCTGTCTCTCTTGCTTGCTTGCTCGCTCACTCATACTCCCTGTCGCTTGCTCGCTCACTCGCGCTCCCTCTCGCTCGCTTGCTCACTCGCACTTTTGCTCGACAGTGCGTTCTCTCTCTCTCTAAACGCTTCCTATACAATCACACACTATTGTACACGGGGCAAAACTTTTTTTGCAATTTTCTTTGTAAAAATTAGGGTGCGGGTCTTACACGAGGGTGCGTGGTACACGAGTAAATACCTGTGTGTATATATATATATATATATATATATATATATATATATATATATATATATATATATATATATTTATATATATTTAAAGGAATATACTGTATACAGTATATTTTAAAGGAATTAAAAATATTTGATATCTCTTGCCCGGCATGTACCTTCAGTGTCTTTTCTCCGTATTTGCGTGTGTGAACATTTCTTAACTGGTGCTCCATCACTCAACTGCTTCTCAGATTCTGTAATTATTTTCTTGCCACTTTTCTTATCTTCTTTCCATTTTCACACTTGCCATCTTTGAAGGTGACTCTCCACATGCCTCCCATGCCATTTCTCTTCCTTGTGTCTCTCACACTCGCACCACCTTTTTCGTTGAACTACCAAAGTCAAACTGACCAATCACGTCAAAGCCAAATTCACCAATCAGATTGCTCAGATGGATTGCACACACATACCTTTGCTTTTATTATCAGTAGATCTAAAAAATATTGAAATACTAGATGGTCATTAATTAAGTGTCCATCCATTCATCTCTCCATTGTCTGAACCTGCTTATCCAGAGTAGGGGTGTGGGGAAGCTGAAGCCTATATATGTATTTTCTTATTGTTTAACTAAATGTTGACATATGGCTGGATAAAACACTACATTTAACTAATTAAAATTCCTGTTCCCCAAGTCTCCTGTTGATCCAAACAAATATGTGGATGTGCTCATGTGTTTGTGACAGGTCTGCTCAGGTGATTTAATTTTAATTAAAAACATCCTTTGTACTTGGGGAATTGAATGGAAATGGTTTCATTATGACTTCATTAGAAGATTTTCTTAAGTTGTTACCAAATGTTTCAATTATGTAGTGCATGTACAAAATTTGTATTTTGTGATTACACTGATAAAATAATATGAGCAATTTCAATTTGTTATGGTAGTGTAATTGAACAATTTCAGTAAAGAGAAAATGAAAATATTATTAGCCAGTAAATCAAAAGATTTTTGATTGCTACTGATATGAACCAAAGAACAAATGTATTCTTTTGATGGGAACAATCTAAGTATATTTGGTCATCTTTTAGTTATTTTTCTAATGATATCTAATAAAGAACATATATTGCATGACCTCCCTCAATGACATTGTTTGACCATTTCCTATAATTAAGATCCTTAGGGTTTCACGCAGTGTGGTAGATTAGCTTTGAATTTTACAGAAAAATAAGTCAAGGTTGTTACTTTCCAGGCTGTTCTCTCTACAGCTTTAGGTTGCTCATCCAGAAAACAGGAATCATTTGATTTTAATAGGGTTATTTCTATTTAATTATTAGTAATAATTAATTCATCCAATGAAGTTTAATAGATAGTGTGTGGTTTAAAGCTACAATAACTTGCTGTTAAAGGCTAAAGTAATGGTTGCATTTTAAAAGACATTAAGTGTTGAGACATTGATTTAAAAATAAGTCTAATATCAACAACTGAAATCTCTTAGCTATTTGCATGTTAGATACCTCATTTTGGATTCTCTCTCATTAATTTGTTGCCTTTACAGTATATTGCCTTAGTAATAAAATTAAAAGCATATCTAATCAATGAACCAGTTCATTGGTTGGACCCATCTATTTACAGAAATCATTTCATATAATTTTAATTTCAACACAAGACAGGACTTAACCTTAGGTGTAGGTGGGGTGCTTACATTGGAAATAGTCTGTTTCAAAGTCTGAGGAGTCACATGATTAAAGTGGAAGTGGTGCCAAGTGCCACAGCTGGATACTAAGAAAGAATAACAATAACAGCAATTTATTTCTTGTGTGGCCCAAAATCACACAAGGAATCACACAATGCTTGTTAACAGGCCATGTTTTTGACAACCACCCAGACCTGACTCTCTAAGAAGACATGAAAACACTCCCAAAAATGCAAGAAATCTCGGGAAAGGCAATTCAGAGAGTTATCTCCTTCCAGAAATTTTGGGCGTGCAATGGTTGTCAAAACAATGTGGTAAATACAATACACAAACAACAACCTCTTCACAGAACTAGAAGGCCAATCTATCATGGCCACCTCAGAAATATAATACAACAGTACAAACAACTTTGTTCTTGCACAGTGCAGTACAGACACAGAGCATTGTGACAACTCTTAGGGCAAAATGCAAGAATAGATTATACCACTCACTAAATACAGAACTATCACATATCAGGATACATAGTTGTTAAAATACATCAAAAATAAAGCAAAAACCTATTAACATAAATGAAAAAACAATATTTGTCCATCAGCTAATTATAAAACCACAGACAGATTGTATGAAAAGAATCAGACAAGCAAGATGCAGTCAGAGTCTTGAAGATCTTTGTCAACTAGCCACTTCCCTCTACTGGTCTTTCTACATCTGAGTCATTACTGGTCCTGCCAGTCTGATGAAAGGACCCTTCTTCTCAATAATATCAGTGCTCCTTTATCTGAGATTACTTTTCTAGGGGAACAACTTGTCAGTAGAGCAGTGACACCAACTGCCACATGAGAATACTGAGATGAACAGGGGAGGGTTAGTAACAGTTTATAAATATTGTATTACTTATATTTTATTACTGATAAATAACAATAAGAGATGCAGTGTGCACAGTTGATGAGCAGCTCTAATCAGGGTGTGCTAAACCAAAGTAGTGAGTCTTCAGCCGGGATTTAAAAGCTGAGACTGAAGGGGCATCTCTTATAGTAGCGGGCAGACCATTCCACAGCTATAGGACTCTGTACCTAAAAGCTCGACCTCTCACTTTTATTGTGTTAATCCCTGAAATCATAAGCAGGCCAGGTACAGGTCTTTTTGTACACTTTTAAGATGAGATAAGTAAACAGGGCTTTAGCTATTTATGGATTCATATGTTAAAAGGATGATTTTGAAATTGTCCAAAACATAGCTGCAACTAAATAACACAAATGCTCTATAAAGTAATGCCTTTTGCAAACTAAATTCCTTACACTGACCTCATCGTGAGACATCTTTTAGTTTATGACTGAGAAAAACCAAAATGCTAGAGAGAGACACAGACAAATCAATAGATGGTGCAAAAGAAAATGGCTGTTCTTGGACAGGAAGTGTCAGCAAAAGTGATGTGTATTGTCCTTGTCATGACTCCCTTCTTTTCTAAAAGTCAGAAGGACTTTTAGGCAAGAACCAATGACAACAGACACACAATGAAAAGACAACCTTTAATGTCTGTCATCTTAATTTATGGGATTGCTACATGTTTTTTTTTAGGTCAGAACTCTATATATCACTACCCAAGCTCTTGCACATGAACGTAACCTTCTCTGGTCAGCACACCTGCACTTTACTCATGAACTTTGTAATCCAAAATTCAATGGTTTCACCAGTCTGCTTCCTCCAGTGTACTGCAATGGAACAGTGCCGAGATGTTCTCTCCTGTTTGGAGGTGCAACTGGGCCCTATAATGCACCACAACCCCCATATGCTTCAGGTGCGCACACATCTGAACAGCTGTGCAGACATTTCCCTACCAGAGTGTCCATTACACTACCTCACAACAATGAAGGGAAGTGGCACATTACTATTTACAACAGAAACGTTACTCTATAAATAGTTATGTTTCTTAAGTAAAACTATACCCAACTAAAACTGAGTCCCGTTACACGGCCTGTCACTGGCTCATTAGTATACTTTGGAAAGCTGACTGAAAATGCTGCTATGCAATTTGAATCTAACAAACATCAAATTAATTACAACATTTACAACGTTTATCTAAATAGTGTAGCGTTCAGTTTCTGGACCTGAGAGGAAGACATTCCTCAAGTGACCATGGGCTGTCAGAAGGGACAGGGCTACCTGGAAAAGCACCTCCTGTGAGCGATGGGTCTCATGGTGGAGAGGTCGCAGACAAGCACATGGGGAAGACATGTCTCTCCACTGCTGAAGTCCATCTGGCCTTGGCCAGTTCATGGAGCAAGAGAAAAGTGAGTCAGACAGATTGCCTCTGACTCCGGGAGAGTGGTGAGAGGCAAGGTTCATGGCATATGTGTGAGTGTGGGTTCAGATATGGAGCAGCTAGGAACACAAGGAGCCACAGAAGACCTGAGTAGTGTTGAGGTGCAGCTGATGAAGGAGGTAATGAGTCTGACCACTGAAGAAACTAGTTTCCCTTCTAAGGGCCAGCTGCTACCCGCTTTGTGCAGAGTTCTAAGTCCAGTCCTCTGTCTCTCACACCCCCGGATAATTACATATTCTGTATTAGGAAAATGAATAAGAATACCAGCATATAATGTATAATAACTGACAGTATTTAATTTTAAAACCAAAGTCTGCAATTGGGTCATCAGAAGGTTTTAGAACCTCTTCTGGACCTATCAACCAACACTACATTTGCAAGCCAATATATTGAAATTTTTTGTATGAAGTCCAATAAATCCATATGATGGTGACCATAGTGGCTACACATTTTCATTTTAATTAAGGCAAAAGTTGGACTCTTTTATTTGTCTAAATTCTTGCTTTTCATATTCTACGCTTGACCTCTGAAGATGCAAATAATTAGAGGTATAAAGTTTACCAAAGCTGTGTTTTGTTCATTTTTTCCAGAAGCTGTGAACCACACAATGAAATAGTTATGGGATAGCCCTTATCTCTTACGTACATGAAAGTATTCCATACGTACAAGATGTGTTCACATATGTACGGAATACTTTTACGTACACTATGTGTAAGATGTTTTCTTGTATGTACAAGATACTTTCATGTACATACACGATAAAGTTAGATTAAAAAAATGACAAAAGTGTGCTTTGGGTATCCCATATGTATGTGAATACATCTCGTACGTTCGTGAAAGTATCCTATAAGTATGAGAAAACATCTCACACATGCATGAAAGTATCCAGGATGTATATAAAAATATCTTATACATACAGGATAGGGGTTATCCCATAATTTTTTTCATTGTGGAGTGACATGTTGGTTCAGTGCTTAGCATACTGGTTTCAGAGGTGCCAATTGTCCCTTTGGAGTTTGTGTGTATTTTCTTACCAGTTCCATAAAGACACACAGGTTAGGTGTCAGTGTGGATTTGTGTATAAGTGGGCCTTGCACTGTATCCACAGCTGGTTCTTGTCTCTTATAGGAGTTACTGTGTGTTGGGTATGAAAAAGGTCATTGCTGTTTTCATCTTTGTGTTTTTCTTTTTAAATGCATATTTTTTCTGACTTTGCTTGGACTGCCTTGTAGCTGTTTTTTCACATATTCTATACATATACAGTACAATTGACTGTTTAAATTGATTGATTATAAGGGGATATGTCGAATTTGAAATAAATTATGATTGAATCATATTTCTTAAAAAAATGCTTTGTTAATGTATATGGGGATGCTTTGAAATAGGAAGAGCAGCTTGGGAAAAATGGTCATCTTAACAATGATGATTCTGCCTGCTGATGTAAGGTGGAGGGTAGACCATCTATGCACATCTTGTTGAATTTTTTCCATGCAGACAGCAAAATTCTGTTAAAAAAAGCTCTATATTTACTTGTAATAGTTACCCCTTGTATTTAAATTGATCTGCTAAGTTAAATGGGAAGGTGTCCAGTCCGATATTATGTGCTAGAGAATTCACAGTAAAAAGTCCAGATATCTTTTGAAAATCTGCTAATGCTTTTAGGACAGCTGGCACAGAATTTTGTGGATCTGATATATACAGTACCATATACTCTGCATATAGTGATATTTTCTGTTCAAGTTCTTCTCTGAAAATCCCTTTTATTTCTAATGTGTTTCAATAGTATACAGCGATTGCAAAGAGCAAAGGAAATAAGGGGCATCCTTATCGAGTACCAAATTCTAGTATGAATTTATCTGAAATAATATTATTAACACAAACTGAGGCTTCTGGACTAGTATAAAGTAGTTTTATCCATGCACATATTTGTGTAATGTTGGTGAATAGGTAGTCCCATCCAACCATAACAAATGCTTTTTCTGCATCTAAAGATAATAAAATCTCTGGGGTGTTAGATATAATGGGTGAATATATTATATTAAGCAAACATCAAAGGTTAGAAATGAAGTGTCTGCTTGTAATAAATTGTTTGGTCTTGTCATATTACAAAAGGAAGCACTTTCTCAATCCTTCTGGCTAGATCTTTGGTGAGTATCTTAACATTGTTATTCAGAAGGGAGACTGGTCTTTATGATGCACATTGTAGTAGGTACTCGTTCTTCTTAGGAAAGATGGTAATTAATGCTTGGCAAAAAGTTTGAGGTAGAAATTTTATGTCTTTAGCTTCTATAAATGTTGCTAATAATAGTGGAGCTAGAACGTTTTATAAAAGTCCACTGAATAGGGCCAGTTGATTTCTCACTTTGAAGTAAGTTTATAGAATCTAGTAATTCTGAAAATTTCAGAGGTTATCCTAATTTTTTTAAGACTCAATCATAACTTAATTTATTTGGAATTCGAAACGTCCACACATTTAAAGGGTGACTCTACAATGACCTAAAGCAGAAGGGGGCATGGCGCTACCTAACTTTCAATTTTATTACTGGGCAGAAAATATACAAGCTATAAAGACCCAGACATCAACACAAATTGATTAATATCCACAAGCCTGGTCTGCAATAGAAATAAAATCTTGCAGTACTTCTTTATATTCCCTGCCCTGTGCCTCAGTTAATACAAACAGCCATCATTACACTAAAAATCTAATTACCCTTCATTTTCTCAGAATATGGAACCAATGCAGTAAGCACTTAAGACAGAAAAGCTTTTATCTGTTGCACCTCTACATAATAACCACCTTTTTCCACCCTCCCAAACATATACACTATTCAATGTCTGAAAAATGTCCGGGATTAAAACACTTAGAGACTTGTACATAAATAATTTCTTTGCATCCTACAAACAATTACGCTTCAAATGCAACTTCTCATCAACACAATTCCTCCATTACTGTTAAGCTAGAAACTTTGCTAAACAGAACCTGCCCAATTGTCCTCATCTTCAATCTTGTTCTATTCCAGGAGAATTATATTGATCAGTCTTGAAGGCTCAGATCTCTACAATTTAAAAAATATTCTAAAGTCTCTTCCTTTCAAAGAATATTGAATGATCTGTCATTCAATATTTCAGACCAGGAGTAGGAAGGCAGCCATGCACAGAATACACTTGAGCTCAATATGTACAAAGCATTCAGTCATTCAACTTAAAATCTTTTATCAAGCACATTTATCTCATTTAAAATTGTTTCCAGGGCAAGAATCAACCATTGGACGTTGCAATCTAGCTCCAGACTCACTGGGCCACATATTCTGGGCATGCACCAAATGAACAACATTTTGGACAAATTCTTTGCATGCCTATGAGACACCTTTGGTGTCACAATTATTCCTAACCCATTAATAGCTGTGTTTGGGAGACTCCCAGATGACCTTAAAGTGGAAAAGAACAAACAAACTGCAATTTCCTTTACGTCACTATAAGCACGTAGACTTATCTTGCTCAAATGGAAGAATCCCACCCCACCACTCTTAAGTCAGTGTGTAACTGATGTTCTATTCTACTTGAAATTGAAAAAAATGTGATTCTCACTTAGAGGATCTGCTCAAAGCTTTTTTAAAATATGGCTGGATCTAATCAATAACATTTTAGAATAAGCTTCCATTTCGGGGAAAAGGACACCATTCTTTCCTTATTCCTTTTATAGAATAGCTTTAGTTGCTGGCTCCTCTCTCTTTCTCTTGGGTGGGGGTCAAATTTTGCTTAGATTTGTTAAATTTGACTTGACTGTATGGAATTTTATTTTAATTAAAATCAATTTAAAAAAAAGTTGATTATACAGGGAATGTATGGCGGGGAATTCCCAGGGGGATTATATTGGCCTATTCTTATATTAGCCTCTTTACAGTTTAAGAAGGTGAGCAGCGATCGGCCAGCTCTCAGCATATTGACTCTGATTCATTACAAAATGAAAATCTTAAATATTATTTTCCACAATTTATTGCAGCAAAAGTGTCAAACAATTGTATTATTTGTGTATGTGTTCTCAACAGCAGTCGATTTAAGTCATCCAGTGCTTACAAGTGCATAGATTCCTTTAAAAAAAAAGTCTTTTGGACAAGTGCATAGTCACAAAGGCATAACCTGTTGCATCTCTTCATCTCATTACAAAGGTTATTCACCCATTGCCTCACTGAGTGGTCCAAAGATGTGGTAACAGGCGAGGTTTAGTGAGTATGGTGAATATGTAAGATGCTCAAAGTGCAGGTTGCAAGTGTTGCATGGACATTATGGGCCCAACTATTATGATATTGCAACAAGAAACCTCTACTCTGAAGTCTCTGTCACTCGTCAGTTTTCTGTCACAATGCTTTCAACTTCTGCAATCGACTCTGGTGTCACTTCTTGGTATGTCTGACCTGGCCATTTTGGAACCTCCTTATCCTTATCGTGGTTAAATCTCTTGGCACAAAGTTTCATCTTGTGGGACGTGAGTTCATGACATTTTTTAGTTTATACAATACGAATCTGAATGTCTAACAAATTCTGATTAATTCTGAAAAGAATGATGCCAAATATATATACCGTAGATCCCGGAATACAGGCCGACCCGGTATATTAGCCGAACCCCTTCTCTACCTACTAAATTACATGTATTTGCCGATGACCGGTATTTAAGCCGACCCCATTCTCCAAGCAAAATTTTCTAAATTTCCTTAAAAATGTCTCTTCGGGTATATTTATAATGTTTATCGGCGAGAATTTGAGACTGCCGGCATTTTTGATATATAATATAATGTGCATAATTTACCAAAAAAACAATCATTTTTTGTTTTTCATCACACGCACAATATCCCTGACAACATAGCGAGACCAGCGGGCTCTCCGTGGATTGTTGTCGGGTCTAGGAGACAACATAGACGGAGGAGGGAAAGAAAGCAGAAGCGGGGCCGCAGATCCATACCATACAAGCCCTATACAGAACTTTTTTCTGCACTGAAGGAGCTGCTGTTAATCTTATTGTAGATGCGTATAGTGACAATAAAAGGCATTCTATTCTAGAAACAATTTCATACTGTACTCACCATTTAATTTGACATCTTTGGGCTGCAGTAAGGGAGGAGATATTTCCACACAATGTCCATCTTCGTTTCGATTGCGATCGCTTATTTTTACCTTCTCTTCCTTCCTTAGCAATTATGTGTCTTGCTTACATGGTCTTAATGAATTATATATATAGGTAAATCACTGCAATGACGGAAATTACATCCACAAACACATGTATCTGGGCTCCGACTGACGCTACTAATGCTCTCGGTTGTTTGTTTACAATCGCGCAAGCAGATACACGTGACCGCATCTGTTTCGTAACGCAAGATGTTGATCGTAAATCAAAACAAAAAATTTCATTTTAAACTTCCCGATAATTTATTATAAATTTTATTAATAAAATCAACAACTAAAACACTTTTTTGAATAAATTCTTTATTTAATTTAAAGTACCGGCATGCAAAGTTACTTCTTCATCTGAAAGATGGCTCTGTGGTTTCGATACTCTGTGGTTTTATACTCGTTGTATAAACCGACCCCCAAACTCCAAGCCGAAAATCTAGGACGAAATTCTTGGCTTATATAACGGGATCTACGGTATGTAGGTTTTAAAATAAGCCAGATTTGAAGCGTGACAAAAAATGTGACATAAAAACGTCACATAAAATCATTGCACAAAATTGTTGCACATTTAGACTTAGGATTTTATATAAACAGAGTAAATTATACTGTATTGAGGATTACTTGTGTTCTGTTCTGTGTATTGTATTGTATTGACCCCTTCGTTTTGACACCCACTGCACGCCCAACCTACCTGGAAAGGGGTCTCTCTTTGAACTGCCTTTCCCAAAGTTTCTTCCATTTTTTTTCCCTACAAGGATTCTTTTTTGGGAGTTTTTCCTTGTCTTCTTAGAGAGTCAAGGCTGGGGGGCTGTCAAGAGGCAGGGCAAAGGTTGTAGGGATGAGAATGGTGCCCATACGCATGTGCCACACAGCCACCCTGCTGGCCGCAGCCGAGAGTGAAAACCTGAAGCAGGAGTGACGCTCCATGAACTGAAATGAGCTGCAAGGTTTTATATTTATTCACATTTACTACCTCAGTTATCAATATCTTTTAACCAATCCTGCACTAGAGGGCATCCTTTCAGTCAAATTTTATTTTAGTACAACATTTTTATTAGTACCTCTTTAGACCTAATTGCATCAAGATGATCTATTTTTCAAAAGCCAATGTCACTATTTTATAAAGAACCAATTTGAGCCTGCTTTCAGGCAATTTAGTTTTTCCTTCTTGGCACAGGCTGTCATGAACCTTACAATTTTCTTCTTTTTTGAGGTCACCAGTACATTTCAGATTGTCATATGCAAGTCTAATACATGTTTAGTGAAGGGTTTCTACAAATATCTGACAGACCCATTAAGAGAGATGAAATCATTGAAAGCAGCAGCAGTCTGGCAGAGATGAAACTACTTCCACTCAACACGAAAAAAGCCATTTTAAAGTTTGCTGACTTTACTATCTACTGTTCATTGGCAAGTTAGAGCTTCATTAAAATGTATTTTTTTGTCAATGACTTAAATGTTTTTGGTTAACTCAATATGAACATTGTATTGCCTTGCATATAATACTAGCCTGGGTATATTTGTAGAATGGGTTAAATAAAACATCAAAGACTTCTATATTTTTAAATGGTAGCCCTGTTGTTACTGCTACCTGTTTCGTCCATTACGACGCTTCCTGTTTATTGATTTCTTTCCATTTTTGAATTGAAAAATTGTTCTTTTTCAGCTTGATTGGATTGCAGGATTGGAGTTACTACTTGGTTGGTTCTAACCGTGAACGCTGTCATGTCTGACTTGTCCTTTTAGTTCAAGGTGGACAGTTCGTAGTGCTTAAATTATGAAGAAAAGAGATGACAAAGCAGGAGTTAAACAACACCCCCCTGCAAAAGCACACGGTACTCCAATTTATATTACAGAAGGTAGAAGCAGCATGTGGTTATGTTAAACTCTGGTCATTTTTCCCACTAGACTGGCTTCAGTCTGTTCAAATGTTTCAATTGCTCTGAGCCAGCAGGTGGCACTGGGGTGTGCAAACTGTAGCATGCAGGAAAAACAAAACTCACTGGGACCTGCTAGGGTCAAAATTTTTGGTTCCAAAGTAGTTTATCTTGTCTGTATGGTCCCACAGAGCAACTGTGTGAAATTTGGTCCAGATCTTCTTCATCTTTTCCCACTTCTATGTGGGGTTGATATTCTTGATCAACTTTCTCAAAACAGCTTGGTCCTGCACCACCTCCCCAGTCGGACCCTTTTCCTTCAGATCTTCTTCCACTCTATCCATCCAATTCCATTTTGATTTCCCTCACTTTCTCTTCCTCTGCCATCACTCTTTTGCCCACTTATTTACTGTCTCCCCTCGTCACACATCCATACCAGTTCAAACTACTTTCTTGTACTTTCTTAACTATCTCTCCCACTTTTGTAGCAGTCTGATTGCCTCGTCTCTTATTCTGTCCTTTTTTTAACTCCACAAATTTATCTCAACATTCTCATTTCTGCTACATCTAACTACTTCTGTACAGTAATCCCTCGCTATATCGCGCTTCGACTTTCACGGCTTCACTCTATCTCGGATTTTAAATGTAAGCACATCTAAATATATATCATGTATTTTTCGCTGGTTCGCGGATTTCTGCGGACAATGGGTTTTTTAATTTATGCTACACGCTTCCTCAGTTTGTTTGCCCTGTTGATTTCATACAAGGGACGCAATTGGCGGATGGCTTAGAAGCTACCCAATCAGAGCATGTATTACATATTAACTAAAACTCCTCAATGCTATAAGATATGCATCCCGCGCGGAGCTTGACTGTTTGCTTGTCTCTGCCTCTATCTCACCCTCTCTGACATTCTCTGCGCCTTACGGACGGGCTGTGAGCAGAGGTGCTGTTTGCCTAGTGGAAACGGACGCACCTCTAAGAAATGCCGCTTTATCGCGGTGCTTCCAAAAGCACACTTACTGATTTTTCGATGGTTTGATTTAATCTCGCTCTCTCTCACTCTCTCTGACATTCTCTCCTCCTGACGGAGGGGGTGTGAGCAGAGGGGCTGTTTGCTTAGAAGATACTGACGCTCCTCTACAAAATGCCGCGGCAAACTTAAAAGCACACGTATTGATTTTTTGATTGTTTGCTTTTCTTATCTCGCTCTCTCTCTCTGACATTCTCTGCTCCTGACGGCGCTCCTTTGAAGAGAAGATATGTTTGCATTCTTTTAATTGTGAGAAAGAACTGTCATCTCTGTCTTGTCATGGAGCACAGTTTAAACTTTTGACTAAAGGGTGTTATTTCATGTCTAGAGGGCTCTAATAATGTTAACAGTGTGGGAGAGTTTATAAGGGCTTAAAATATATAAAAATAACTACACAAACATATGGTTTCTACTTTGCGGATTTTCATCTATCGCGGGGGGTTCTGGAACGCAACCCCCGCGATCGAGGAGGGATTACTGTACTCCCTTTACTGTCCATCTCTCAGCTCCTTATATCATTGCAGGTCTTACCACTTTCTTAAAAACCTTACCTTTCTTTGATCACTCAATACTCCTGATACCTTCTTTCAATTGTTCCATCCACACTGCACTATATGAGTTATCTCTGCATCAATTTTTTTTTATCTTGGGCTACCACTGATCCTAGATATTTAAACTTAACCACTCTCTTTAATGTCTCTCACTGCAGGCTAACTTCTGAATCCTGATCATCATTAAACCTCATATATTTTGTCTTCTTCTTCCTATTTATCTTTAATCTCCCGTCCTCCAAAGCCTCTCTTTGTTTTTTCTCCCTTCACTTCCTCTTTCCTGGTGCTACACAACACAATGTCTCCAGCAAAAAGCCTGCCCTGTGGGGATTGGTCTTTTATCCCATGAGTCAACACATCCATAACCAGAACAAAGAAGTGAAGTCTTCAAGAAGATCCCTGGTGCAGACCTACTTAATCTGGGGTCTTGCTTGTTACCCCGATACTGCTTTTAATCCGTGTCCTCACTCCCTCACTTCCACCAATTTGTTAATTTACTGAATTTGTTCAGAGTTGCAGGGAGGTGGCACCTAGGCTGGCAGGATAGGGTGTTGGTAGCAACAGATCTTGTGTGGAGTGCCAGACCATTGCAGGGCAATGTTCCAGTACCCTATTGTTATCATATGTTAGTTGCAAATTTGACCGTTTTTGTGTTATCCTTGTAAAATTGCGTAAGGCATCTGAAGCTGTATTATTTGTAGAGTGCAATACAAGAATAAACTGACCAGATAAAAAAATTCATTTAAAGCAGATTTATTATTTACTTTACATTGAGCAGCCATTATGTCAAAGGAATTGGCAGCATGTGTACATTGTAATATTGTTGAGGCCTATTTAAAAAAGGCAGAGAGAAAAATATAAAATGATGAAATTTTTAATACAATGTATATTCAATATAAGAAAAGCTTTATAGTAGAAGGAAAAGCTGCGCATAAATAATATGCTTCCTTTCAAAAGTTCTAAACAATTTTTCTAACAGTCTTGCTTTTTTTTCTTGGACACTGTTTGTCTAATTAGTCCCAGAGGGGCATCACTGATTTGCTTTCTTCATTCTGTTTTTGCTTTGTGTTACTACTCTTGTGTTATTACTCTTGTGTATGTGTGCGTGTTACGTAAGTTAAAAATAAAATAAAGGAATTTCAGGCTTTTATCTTAGTGCCTGGACCCAAGCTAATAAGAAGCAATACAATATGTCTGTCAATAATAATTCCTACATTTTTTTTTTTTAATTTTGTTCACCAAAGAAGGTGCTGTGTAAAATAAAGATTTCTAGATTGTATGTTCCACTCAAAACACTTCATCAAATTTCAAAAATTACAGTTTCAGGCCTCCAACAGATCTAAGCACTTCAGACACTATGAGGCCCAGAAGCTCTTTGTATTCATGTGAGAAACACGACAAAGTTTATTTTTACCTCTTGTATAATTGTACAATTAAATAATTTACTAACTGAATTCAGTAGGCACTTTTAATGTAATGATATGTTGCTTTACCTGGAAAATTGATTCATTTTATTTTTGCACTCAAAAAAAGTTATGTTGACTTCTGAAAACACATATGTATATTGTCAAACACGTGCGCATAGGAGGCAGCAACAGGATCTAATTAGTGTAGAAAAGCCAGTAAACAGGGCTAGTCATGTGCACTAATGGCCTTATCCTTGCAGGAACAAGTACAGCCAGTCTCAACCCCTTTCGGCATCAAACCACACCCCTGGATGACATGACTTCCCCTCCTCAAATTGACATCTCGCCACTTCCTTCCTCTTTGCTATATAAGCTCACTAGTCATCTGCTACAGCAGTCATGTTTTTGACTCAATCCTGAGAGATTACTCCTTTGCTAACGAGCAATTTTCCATTTTGTAGCAATCAAGACAATACACCGCCAAACCATCTTGTCATTTTTGTATCATTACTATATATATATATATATATATAGAGAGAGAGAGAGAGTAAGGTTTGTAAGCTCTTTTGCGATTCCCAAAGAGTGTCCTGTAGCACAATCGCTGCATCTGTGGAAGATGGCTTCTCTGTTTCCGGGGCAACAGCAGGCTTCCACAAAAATATATCTGAGCCGACCGCGGTTGCACTATAAGCGCCTGTCATCAATGGGTGATGCAAGGAACATTAGAAATGCAGAGAACAGTATTACTTGGCCACTAACCCTGCCTGACTGCTGTGTCTGTGTATAGGAGAGTGGTAGATCCCGCTACAATAAATAACCGTAGTGTTCCAGTTTCAAGATGAATAAAGCTGGTTTTGCAAAAGTAAAAAGATTCCGCCTCGTGGTTTTGAGTGCAAGACAGGGACCCACACGTCACTATATATATATATATATATATATATATATATATATGTATATATATATATATATATATGTGTGTGTGTGGGTGTGTTTGCAACCAGTAACAAAAGACACATTTATTCTGTGGTTTTCCTTCAGATGTAGAACTGAGAAACCTTCATAGTTTAGTGGTTTAATATGTTAAAACTACCAAGTCCACAGGTTAGAGAGCAGGAACTAAAAGAAATTGAAATCGACATGATGGGCATGTAATGTAAACATCAGTACACAAGCGAAACAGTCTTAGGTCAGTGAATCTGTTCAAGGCTACAGACTGTCTCACCTGCAACTGTACTCTGTTGTCCCAATTGGCACTTCACTTTCATCCCACACTCTTAAAAATAAGGAATCTAAAATGGCATTTTACTGGGGTGTGAGGTTCCTCGTAGACTCCGTGCTTAACAAGGAGCCATTTCATTCCAGAAAGGGTTTCATGGTCTTTGAAAATGTTCCTAATATGTGGACAAACAAACCTTTAAAGTGTAGTTGGCAGGATACTTGAAGATGGGGAGGACAACCTGTATTATCGTGTGCAGTGAATCTGTTTAAAATCAGAAACCAAGTGGTATTCCACAAATCTGTTCCCATTTATTCATGGTTATTTATGGAAATCTGTTATGCATTTAAGCAAATAAACATTCTTTCTGGAACCTTCATGTGGATACATGTGGTATGGTTCTGTGGAGGACTGCCGGCTTCCCATGGCAGTCTGCAACCCCAGGCCGCCAGGAGGAGCTCTCCCGACAGCAGGATCGTGCCCCGAGGTCCAGCAGGGCCTTATGGACTTTGTAGTGTTTATACACAGTCCTGCTGGATACCTTGGGGACCACCAGGAGTTGCTGTGGGGGGGCATATAGGCTCTGTGATGCCATATGACCCGGGAGTACGTCACGGTCACGTGACAGGAAGAAATGTCGTGCTCCCAGGTTGAAGTATAGGACTGATTGCCCTGACCCGGAAGGAATAATGAACTGTGGACTGTTGGGACAGAAACACCTCCGGGTCAGGGGCTATAAAGGGGCGGTGCCTCACTCCAGACAACGAGCTGTGCTGGGTGGGAGAGGAGCAAAGTGTCTGGGCGAGGAGAGAGAATATTTGGTATTGTTTTTGTGGTTTAATATATGAGTAGTGTGGAAGGTGCTTGGTGCACTGTGAACCAAAATAAAAGGTCTTGGACTTTTACCTGGGGGTTCAAGGGAGCACTAGCGCCCCCTACTGCCACAGTTCCCATAAGGCATCACTCTTAAAAGCCATCCTTGCACCTTTATTTTTAAGAGTGCAGCAACTTTCAAACCTGTTGTCCATTTCAAACTAAAAACTTTTAGTGAGTTGCCAATTGAAAACACAAAAACAGTCAGTTTCAGCCTCACTTAATTCAGCTTATTAGTAAATGGATCACTTAGGCTGCCTACATGTGAACAGAGTGTCACAGGATGTCGAAGGTTACTGGGCACATGGCCATCCCCTTACATTACTCTCAAAATTTGCAAATTACCCCACTCACAAAGTTCTGATACCTGGTGCCTTCCTTCACTTACTGTCAATACTTCCAACTTGCTAGAATGCAACATTTGAAACCAAGGCTTCGAAGCTCATATCACTTTAACAGATTGACTGTAGGAACATTTATTATGTACATATGATAAATATACTCTATAGTTTATTAAAATTTAAAGAAATGTATTAGAAAGCAATGGTTTTATTATTAACAGTAACTTTGTCAAAATGTAAAAAACTGTTAATTACATTATTTTTACCAGCAGCATGACTAAAAGTCTCCATTTGAATGAGTGCCCTAGAAGCATGGCACCACGCAGAGTGAAGGTTTAAAAGAACAAGTGCTGTAAATATAAAGCATTTCTATGCACTGTCCATGCTTATTGCCCTGAACAAATTTGGTAGCTGGTGACAGTTTGAGGTCAGAGGGTGGCAGAATGTCCATGTAGTGCGGTCCTGACAGTTGTGATATGTTGGGCGCCTTGTGATAAAGAAATGCCTGTGGCCCAGTGATCTGCATAAGTACCAGAGCCTACTGGTTCTACATCATCCTATTAATTGATTGTTGTCATTATCGTCAAAGTATTCATCTGGTAATGAATCTAGCATTTTCAAAACATCATCAGCTTTATACCTTTTTCACAACAATGTATTAACGAACTGTCTGTGTATGCCACTATTTTACACAAGATGTTGCCACCAAAAAAAAAACTCTGGTTATCCACTAGATGGCAGCATTATGGTAGGTAACTGATGGTGGCTGTACACTGAGATACGATTTCTCTCAAATGTCATGTTTTGACAGGCAATGAGATATGACTTAACTCGTACAGTCCATTCAAAGTGTCGATGAAGTGCACTGTGTTGAAACAGAGTACCGAAGCCTGTATCGAAATCCCATTATCATGGGACTGCCAGCATCTCAACCTTCAAATGTCACTATAACACTGGGAATGGTCTGACTGTTTGTAAGCTCTGTGCCATCCCACAGATCTTTTAAAGGCAATGTGAGATAACTGTTCATATTTTATACAGAGAAAATAATGAATTAAATACTGTATGAGCACCAGAAGTATGGGAACCTGTTATCTGACAAATAGGTAAATGCAATGTCTGTACTGGAAATTATAATGCATCATTACTAATACAGGCTACTGAAACACATTCCCTCAGCCCCCTTATACTCTGCCCCTTCCACAAACACATTCCCTAAACCCTTTAATGATTATCTCTACCCTCTAATACAATTACAGCATTTCTAAAACACTTAAAAATATGAATCTTTCACATTCTCACAAAAATTCCCTCACGTGAAAAACTTTTTACACAATTATGAATCAGCATTGGCCTATAGAGTGCTGATGCTCTTTGTAATAAAAAAAAATAGTAAATAATTACATTTTTATCACGCTTTTCTAACATACTCAAAGCGTTTTACATAGACTGTGGAGAACCACTTAAGCCATCGCCAATGTGCAGCATCTGGATGATGCAACAGCAGCCATTCTTACATTAGTACAGTCATCACCACATATTAGCAATTAGGGGGCAAAGGGATGTGAGAGATAGTTTATTGGATTATGTTTATTGGGTTTGTCTACTCCTGCCTTTGAAGATTTACATACACACCGATATACACACACACATACAGTTCCAAGCCAGACAGAGTCTCAGGTGGTGCCAATTGCCAGTCATTGCTCAATATTCCTCATAGGATTCTCTACATAGGGGCTCACTATCACTAGCTGTAACAAATATGCTGGCGTCAGCATGACACACGTAAAAGCGCTGTTCTTTTACAAAGTAGTTATATGCCACTTATTAACCAAACTACGTCTTGCTTCTATCGCAGTTGTTCTAATTATTGAGGAGCAACCTGCATAGCCTTGATAAACTCAGTGGGCAAAAAAGTGGTAATTTTGCCAACACTTGGCACCCTGTTATTATTTCAATAACTCTAGATAACACAAAAAGTATAGAAAATACAAAAACAATGTGGCATTTATTAATGTATAACAAAACCAAATAAAAAATAATAATAATAGAATAATAAGTGCAAGATAATAATAATCCATTTATAAAACTTGGGACTTGAAATTTGCAAGTATTTTTCTATAATTTGCTTGAACATTCCGTTGATTTTGTGACTTTCTTATTGCTCTAAGTATCATAGTTCACTTGCAGTACAGATTCCGAGAGAGACTCATTGGGCTGTGAGGAGTGGTGCAGGGCCCTACTCACTCACACTTCTGCCTTAGGGCGTAACCTTAACTCCGCTTAGTTAGCGAACAAGAGAACTACTTAATACTAGAATTACTAGAGCCTACGAGAAAGCTCGTAAATCCGGATCACCTTAAATCCATTCTCACCTTTCCGTCAGCGTCTTTTGTCCTGTAAATGTGTCGATTAACAGCAAGCAGCCTGGTATCCCATTCTCCCTCCCACTGCTGAAGTTCATTTCACAAAGAAGTTTCTCAGTGCTCAGTGTTTATCTTTGAGGTAAGTGTTGGAGCTTTACAGGGTAAAATAGTACATCCTTTGGAATACATACATTTCATGTGTGTTCCGTGTCAACAACAATCTATGTAAAACGTAGTTAACACAGAAACGTTTTTCATATTTTAGTAATAATTGAAAAATTGTAGACATGAAATGTGTAATGTGTGAAGCCTGAAATACAAATATGAAATAAACACTTTCACAAAAAGTACAAGTATAACAAAACAAGTGCACTTTTATTCAAGGATTTAACCGAAGAAAAAAGAAAGCAGGTTATGGTAGGCGGTTGATACGACAGCTTGTGTGGTGCAATGCTAAGAACTGCTGCCTTCCAATCAAGAGGTCACAGTTTCAATATCAGCTGCTTCCCAAATTTAACATTTTCAGTAGTGAGCTGCTCTTATTGTTAATATAATACAATAAAAGCATACATTTGATTTGCATCTGTAAATTTAGTTAAAGTTAGTGGGTTTTTTTTTTCAGTTTTATTCTCTTACTCACGTTCAAGCTCCCACACAGCCTCCGGATCTGACGCTGTTTCAGATAAAGATGTGGTATAACTAACAAACTTACAATATTTTGTTATACCCCCTCTTTATTTGAAAATGGCATCAGATCTTGTGTGCGAACGAAACTGGGACTGGGAAAACTGTTAACGTGGGTGTGAGTGTTGTGCATGACTGAGAATGGCTGTGGATGTCAATTTTTTTAATTCAGTTTTATCCTTGAGTGCTCCTGCTCACGCTGAATTAGTATGCACCTTCTGATCCATGATGTCAAAGCTGTGCTGACAAAAAAGAGAGACTTAGGTATACAAGGTGCAATCCAAAAGTTCCCAGAATGCATTTATTCTACAGCCAGAAGGGTTTGGTTATATCAATTGCCGGTAGATAGCAGTTCAAGTTGTCCTTGAGAGCTGTTATCACGCATTATAACGTCAGTGCAGTTGTTTTTCAAGTCGCAGTTCTCGTTTAAACTTCGGTTGTGTCTCTGAAGGGTTATTCGTGAAAATGAATGATTTGAAAGACCCAAAAAAGCTCAACAACTTCACAATAACACCAAGTCAATGCTCATTTGCTTCTTTGAACTGAAGGGTATCATCCACAAGGAATTTGTGCCACAAGGACAGACGGTGAATGGAGCATTCTAAGGCATTTGCAAAATCGAATTCACAGAACACGTCCCCAGATGTAAGCTGACAAGTCATTTCTTTTGCATCATGACAATGCACCAGCTTACACATCTCTGATTGTGCTTGAATTTTTGGCTTCTACAAAGTTTACTGCCATTCCCCACCCTCCATAATCCCCTGATTTAGCACCTTCTGATTTTTTTTTATTTCCTAAGATGAAGATGAGGATCAAGGGACGCAGATTTGAGATGGTGGAGGAGATCCAAGCGGTACCAAACAATGTCTTGAACACACTGACAAAAAACGACTTCCAGAGGTGCTTCGAAAGGTTGAAATCCCACTGGGATTGGTGTATCAACTCAGCGGGTGACTATTTTGAAAGAACTGTTCACCATTAATTGTTATTTGGTGTGTATGCTTTTAAATAAATGCATTCCGGAAACTTTTGGATCGCACCTCGTATATGACATTTGGAATAATTCATTTTATGACCTGTATTGTACATTTCGGAAAACGTTGTTGCACTAACGCAACATTATATTAATTTGCATACCTTCATGCGGTTGTCGTCAGTGACAGCATTTGGTGTTTTGTTCCGATCTTGGCCAGTGTCCACATATTGCTGCATGTTGGTATTTCTTTTGAACTCCAGGAAATGCAGAGGACAAAATAGTATAGAGAGTTCAGTTCCGCAAAGGGCCGTCTTTACGACATGTGTATAAGGTGTGAAGCCTGAAGTCCAAATATCAAATAAACACTTTCACAAAACGTACAAGTATAACAAAACAAGTGCGCTTTTATTCAAGAATATAACTGAAGAAAAAAGAAAGTAGGTTACGGTAAGCAGTTGATGTGACATCTTGCGTGGTGCAATGCTAAGAACTGCCGACTCCCAATCAAGAGCTTCTGGGTTCAATGCTGGCAGCTTCTAAAGTTTACTGTTTTGAGTAGAGAGGAGCTATTATTGTTAATATTATTCAATAAAAACATACATTTGATTTAAGTTTGTAACAACCACTGTAAATTTATAGTTATTGTCAAAGTTACCGTTTTTTTATTCAGTTTTATTCTCTCAGTCGCGTTCACACTTGCCCCAATCTGACACTGCTATTTTCAAATAAAAACGCGCTATAACAGAGGTGAACTCAGATCAGAAAAAAACATAAGCCCTCCCCGCAAGAAACATCCACTCCCTTATAAGAACAGCGCAGTTGCACCAGGCATAAAGGCTTAAGTCCGGCGTCATCCTGCCAATCACCTGTCCTTCAAAGAAACAGCACAGCTTACAGAGCTCGCCAACGCTACACTGTCCAGATCTAAACACTAGCGTGGTGTATGTGCCCAAAAAAAGTCTAACTGCATTCTCCTACCATTGCTCGCGTACTAAAGTGTCAGCAGGTATTTTTCGTGGCATTATATGTGTAATTTGTGAGCATGTCCTTGACGATCAAACAGAGGAAGCTCTGCAGTATACTTGTGACTTTATGCTGTAGGAAAATAAGTAAATAAATTAAGATAAGTAACATTTGATCTGGCTTTTATATAAATAACATATAAATTCTTCTTACGTAAAGACCATCACAAAACATAATCACAAACATGAGTTTGCACGATACGTTGGCGAGCTCTGTAAGCCGTGCTGTTTCTTTGAAGGATAGGTGATTGGCAGGATGATGCCGGACTCCGTCCTGTATTTAAACTGTGCCATCTTACGCTTTTACGCCTGGTGCAGTTGCGTTGTTCTTATATGTGAGTGGACGTTTCTTGCGGGGAGGGTTTCTGTTCTTTTTCTCTGATTTGAGTTCACCTCTGTTATAGTGCGTCTTTTTTTTAAAACAGCCGTGTAGTAAATAACATTCGATCTGGCTTTTATGTAAGTAACATATTGAAAAGTCAAGCAAAATGACCCCTTTTATTGGCTAACTTAAAAGATTAAAATATGTAAGCAACTCAGGCCCCTTCTTCAGGCAAGATGTAAGTAACATATAAATGTTAATGTTTTAGGCACGTGCACCGTCCAGATCTAAACACTAGAGTGTAGAGTCTATAGCTGAAGGTGGAAGCTGCTATCACTGTACTTTGTATATAAGAGCCAGATCAAATGTTATTTACCTTGGTTTATTTAATTACTTCCTACAGTGTAAAGTCACAAGTAGACTGCAGAGCTATAGCGCGTCTTTATGTGAAAACAGCAGTATCAGATTGGGGGGGAGGGGGTAGGATCATGAACGCGACTGAGAGAATAAAACTGAATAAAAAAAAAAAAACCAAAGCTAACCTTTACGAGTATCATACATTTACACAGCCTGTTACAGACTGAAATCAAATGTATGTTTTCATTCTAAAATAGTAAGAATAAGAGCAGCTCACTTCTCAAAATGGACTCATCTGGGATCGAACCTGTGAAGTTTTGATTACCAGTCAACATTTGATACCGTTGCGCCACCGAAGGGGTTGTAATAAAAGTGTGTCAATGTCGCACCCTAACGCAGGTTCTTTTTCTGCAGTTATATTCTTGAATAGAAGCGCACTTGTTCTGTTATATTTTTACCTTTTGTGAAAGTGCTTATTTGATATTTGGAAATCAGGCTTAACACATTATAAACTTCATGTCTACATTTTGTCAATTATTACTAAAACATGAAAATTTTTTTTGTTTTAACGATGTGTTTACTGTACATAGATTGTTGTAGACACGGAATACACATGAAATGCATGTATTCCAAATAACGATTTAGTATTTATAAAAGGTGTGATTTTGCTTGACTTCTCACTCTATTCAATTCCAAGCAACTGACACGCAGGTAAATAGACTTGAGCTGAAAAAACTGTGCGCCGGTGGGGGATGTGATAGCAGGCTGCTTGCTGTTTGCTGCTTATCAACACATTTACAGGACAATTTAGACGCTGATGGAAAGGTGCGAAGCGATTTAAGGTGGGACAGATCTACAAGTTTTTTCATAGGCTCTGGTAATTCTAGTGTTAAAGGATTTAGATCTTTTTTTTCTATAATTTGCTTGAACTTTCTGGTTGATTTTGCTATGTATTCATGCTAATCTGAGACAGAGGTTACGGGCCGAGGGGCTGGGGAAGAGTGACATCAGGAGTAGAGAGCTGGGCGGGGTCCTCCTCACTGTCCTGTTTCACTAATATGCGGGCGAAGCCGCAGGGGATGGCTAGAAGAAGATAAAAGAGACAGCTAAGTCTAGATATAAGACTTAGAAAAGCTTAGTGAAAATCAGAAATGTCAACGGATGGATGTTGTCCTGGGTAGCTTTTAGTTCATGTCTATTGATCTCTGACATCTCTTCCTATGTTGCCCTTCTGTCATTTTCTTCTTTTTGGTGCCTTGGACAAACTATATTTATGTTAAAATGCACACTTGGGTTTTCTGGACATGTGGCATTGCACACATTTGATTGGCTATCTTGTCCTGATGACAAATGACTCTGATCAAAGTGTTTGATCTTTTAAGTACTTTTCTCAAGCTGTAAACTGATTCTATAATTCTTAGTCCTACAATGTCCATCTGTTCCCAGGTTATAAATTCATTTAAACACGTTCTGCAGCATCTGTACTTTTTTTCAATTCCCAGCTCATAAACTAAATGAAAACAAACCAGCTGGAACAGATGCATAAATTACTGGTACAATACAGGAAGAATGTACAAAAAATGCCTGCAATGGCTATAATTAAAGTCTTGTAAACTCAGTTTATCCTGGTTCATTTGAAGAAAATAATTAAAACATAATTTAAATATTCTGGTGTTCAAAAATTGAAGATTTTCCACACTGGGACAGCCATTAAGGGACAGGGGATGATTAAGGGGCCAGAATAACCAAGCCAAGGTGGGCGATATAGCCAGGCCATTGGGTACCAACCTACTTTTTTTGAAATAAGATCAGTAGTACTAGGGTGTTGTACCATGTTAGCCATTGTGAATGTAGTGAGAATTCAAGCAGAATGACACCTTTTATTGGCTAAGAAAATTAAAACATGCAAGGTTTTGAGGCAACTCAAGCAGAGAAGGACCTAATCTAGGTCTTCAAAACTCTCAAAGACATTGATAAAGTATATCCAGCAGAATTCTTTTGTGGTAGAATCAATATCTTAATTAAAGAACTGGGACTAGTTTAATAAAAACTTTGAGTAGGTAATCAGGCAGGAGAAAAAGTCACCCGCCTTCTTCATTTACTACTCTTCAGCTAATGCTTGAACAGGGAGCATTTTTCTACAGCATGATCAGAATGGTCCAAGAAACAAAGGATACAGGTTCATTTTATAAACGACTGAATTTACATACAGTGTCACTCGACGCATACATTTACTTTGTTCATTGGTTTACACGCAAATGATCTATACTAAATAAAAGACTATTTTATTTTGTTCTTATCTATTCTTATAGCGATTGGGCTTAGTCACCACCCTTGAAATTTCTGTGTACATAACAACGGTCCAATCAGGTCATCTGATCTCTTAGTCATTTGTCAGTACATTTTGTGTGTTACATTTTGGTCTGTGTTGTTCACTTGACCTTTATCTTGCCTTCCAGATATACCTGAACAGGCTTCTGACATTTATGAGCCCTTTATGCTATTTTTTTAACATGAATGCTATGTCACCCTAAAATTATTCTTCCACACTTTCAACTAAACAAAGAGTCACATACTCAAGGGTACCAGGGGATGTGCATTAAGGACTAAAGCCAGGAAACACTCCCTAAAGAGTTGTGGCACTCTGGAGCAAATGCCTGAGACATGTAGTTGAAGCCGAAACCTTCTTCTACTTTTAAGAAGTATCTGGATGAGACCTTGAGACAGTTTAGCTATTAGCTAAAGAAACAGGCTTGATGGACTGAGTGATTTCCACCCGTTTGTCAAATTTCTTTTTTTCTTTATTTTTAAGACCACAGAGAATGGTACATTTCATCTGAAGGTTGGTGTCAATTTTTACATGACAGTGTCCCCATCACTGCACTGGGGCAATGGGATTCAAACACAGACCACCGGGTAAGGCTCCCCAGGTGGCATTACATATTATACATATTAACTGACTAGATCAGGACCCCTCCTAATATTGTTATTATTATAGCAACCACCAAGTCAAATTCCTTGTATGTGTAATGTAATTCCATGATGATAAAAAAAAGTCATGCAAATGACACTGTTATGGAGATAAAGAATTAATTTGGTCTGTTAAGATTGTAAATACTTCCAAGTAAAGACCAAGCATGCTGTGCAGACACCCAGGGCTTTCTTCATTTAACTTCTCATAATGTACAGTATACGAGAATATCTCAACATAATGACAATATGTCTGATAATTCCCTGCAGTATAAATATAAACACATGTTATGGACACCTTTTATAGAGAATAAACTGAAGTGACATATTGTAGATAATGCATTTGCCGACATCCTTGTTCGTCACTGCATGTTATTATTTACATGTTTTGCAGTATGCACGAACGTTGGCTTTCTTTTCAGCTTGTATTTCTTGTGAGCCTGTTACGAGGAAATGAACAACAGAAGACGTACGCTGTAATAGATGGTAGAAAAAATGTTAATTTAGCTTCAGTAAATGACAGCTTGCTGTAATGCAGCTTGAGAAAAAGCCAGTTATCTGTGCATGGCGTCCAGAGAGTGAGAGTGAGAAAGAGCAATTAGATGTTTGAGTGGCATCTGAACGGAATGCGCCCAATTAAATATACATGTGAGCATGCAGTTCAGTGGCAGGTTTTTTGTTTTTTTAATTATTTCTTATTTTGAAATCATTCGGCTCCAATTGAATTGATCTTACACATTAGGAGATTATACCTAATTTTGGGTCCATCTATCAATTTTCCAAATTAGCTCAATCCAACTTCAGTATTGCAGAGGGGTCCTGATGTCATTGGTTAATGTGTTGGGCAAGTGAGGCTCGGTCATGTTAAACGTCTTTATAAAACTGTATGTGAAAACAGAATCCATCATCACTGCACACAGTGAGTTCAGATCATCAATAGTATGAGCACAACCTTTGTGGTTTGATAGCATTTGATGCAGATCTAACATGGTGTAAACATGTGTTGCTAAGTTAGTTTGTGTTTTATTTTTGTGAACATTCTCAAAACTCTGTTTTTTTTTAATACTGAAATGCTTCTGTTTTATATATTGTGAATTTTGTTTAATGTGAATCCAATGAATGTATCTTTTGTATAATAGTTCCTGTTTGCCTGTTGTAGCAGGAGGGGCTTTAATTAATGAAACACCAATAGGATGCACATGTACCGTACAGCAGACTCCTGGCTAAAGCTGAATGACGCTTTTGGAGGTAAGGCGCTTCTCAATACTCTCCGTCTCTCGTTTAAGCTGACAAGTTTTGAAATAGTGTATTCTGTCTGAAACTCCACAGAAACATCACGTCATGTGGTTATTGATGTGTCTTGAGATTCTGTCGTGACTTTTGGTCGGCAGAAATGGATTTTAAAAGTGTTTAATTTAACGGAGATCCAGCCTCATTATAGCATATTGTTTGGCTTCCAACAGGAGACTGAGAGAGCGCCTGTCACTGCGTGTGCTGACTGTGCCCCTTACTGCTTGTCTTTTAAGTATGTTAAATGTGTTTGTTTCATTTGGTGTTAATTTCATTATTTATTTTGTGTAATTTTGTATTTATTATATTTGTGTATATATGTAAAAAAAAAAAAGCTGGATGACACTTTTGCAGGAGACTGAGAGAGCACCTATCACTGAGTGTGCTGACTGTGCCACTTACTGCTTGTCTTTTAGTTGGATGACGTTGTTGCAGAATAAACAGCAGAATCCGGATATTGGTGTGTCTGTCTTCTTTCAAATCATCAGCAACCATTTTAAAGCCGCTACACACACTCTTTGTGATTTCATTGGAATTAGGTGTGTTTCTTTATTTTCTCTTTCCTTCAGACATACAGGGTGAATTCAAAAAGTATTCAGATCCCTTCACTTTTTTCACATTTTGTTATATTGCAGCCTTATCCTAGATAGATACAGTAGATATACAGATAGATAGATAGATAGATAGATACTATATATAAGGTGTGATCAAAAATACAGTGAATGTTTAAATACAAAATTACAGTAAAAGACACATTCCCATTAACCCCCTCAAAATACTCCCCCTTGCTTCAAACACATTTATCCCATTGTTCTTGTCACTTTCTGACGCACTTCTGAGTGAGTGTCTTCAATTGCTCTGTCTTGGTTGTTTCAATGTCCTCGATGATGATTGTTATGTTATTTGACCTTGATGGAATTGTGTGAGCTGAGTTTGTACCCAGGAACACTATGGTGTGACGATGCAGGTTCAACTTCACGCTCCCACTTCTCTTTTGAGAGCCTCTTGAGCCCGACACCATCAGTAATGTAACCGGATGAGCTAGACAAAGAGGACACCAAACGAAGCAAGGGGAAAGATGCAAAATGCAAACCGTGCTTTTATTTAAAAAAAACAATGTCCAAACAGTGCAGATCCAAACAGATCTTCAAAGTGTCATTAAATAAATAATCCATTAAAAACAGGGTGGAAATTGGAGGTAAAAATCCCAATAAATATTCCATTTAAAAATGAGGTTAAAAAAACAATGGCTGGAAGCAGTCCTTTAAAAACCCACTGCCTTCTTTAGCTGGCGGCTCACCTGTTTCTCCCATCCGGGCCCTGCTCCAGGGTAGTCACCCTACATGCAGCTGACCTTCTCCTTCTGGTCTGGAAGCCTGTCAAACACTGGCTCCATAGGGTTTTTCCCAGACTGAGACTCGGGTTCCCTAGCAACCAGGTCGCTCACGGTGGGGCTTCAACCTCCTAAGCCTCCGACTCCCACTGCCTTCCACAGCTTTACGTGGCAAGCCGTCCTTGATCATGGTCACTCCTGCTCCTCTGCAAAACTCAACAGGAGTGACCCAATCCATCTGCCCTCGGGTTCCAGCTAAACACCCCGCTATGGCTTGCATCCCTGCTGCCTCTCCTAAGTACAGCGGCCCTGCTCTCGATCGCTCACTCGCTTACTCACTCACTCATGTACAGGCTCTTTCACCTCCTGCCTTCTTCTCCCTTAACCTCCATTCTTTTTCTTTTTCTTTTTTTCTTCCTCTGCACTCGCACTTCTCCTATTTTTAATGGGGATGTGGCACAGGTGCGGCAATTAGCAGCTCCCGGCATCAATTACGGATAAGGACAACTCCTCACCTGTGTACTTAAGTGAGGAAACGCCTGCACCACATCACGTTCGAGAACCGCTCTGGCCACACTAACACGACCCCTCTTTAAGCCACGATTATTTAAAAACTGGCCATTCTTTCTGAGCCGCGGACCCGCTATACCACATTTGGTGAATTCTGAATATTATAAGGGCTTATTAGAGCATTTAACGCTACAATTAACAAAGCCTACAAAAAAACTTGTAACACCATCCCACCTTAAATCCCTTCACACCTCTCAGTCAGTGTCTTTTGTCTTGTAAATGTGCCAATCAAGACAAGCATCAAGCAATAAGTGTGTTCAAAACGAATGGGAGTATGTTGAGGGGGGTTAATAGCAATGTGTTTTTTACTGTAGTACTTTTTTTTATTTAAATATTCATCGTATTTTTTTTTTTATCACACCTTGTGGATAGATTAAACTTTATTTGTCCCCAAGGGGAAATTAAAATTTTACAGAAGCTCCAATAAATAAATTAAACCCAAAAATAAATAAGATATTAATAATAATAATAGCCCCTCCAAAAACGCATAAAAACACCTGACTTGGATAACAATGAGATGCTACTGTCAATACAAGCTTGTAGGTGGCAGTAAGATGAGTTGACCTGCTCAGATTGTCTACAGGTTTATATTTAAAACCATTAAGGAGAAATGCTGCGTATATTGGGAAAAGGATGTTAGCGATAGAGGTGCCAGGCAAGAGTAAAGAGGAAGGCCTAAGAGGCTTATGGATGTAGTGAGAGAAAACATGACAGTGATTGGTGTAACAAAACAAGATGTAGAGGACAGGACAATATGGGAAAAGGTGATCCGCAGTGGCAAACCCAAAAGAAGAAGAAGAAGAATATTTGTATAGAGCAGTGCCAAATAAAGGAATAAGTTTAACAGGAAGAATAATTCTTCAAACGACATTGGTACATAGTGAATCATTTCTGTTGCTGATTCAGTCAGGATGATGTTATCTACAGTACATTCCTGGGCAGTGACATGGATTAATTCAGTCTGCAGTTCAATGCCCAGATCACACATTTAGTTTTAATTTATTGTGCTCTGTTTTTCATCCTTGCATATTCACAAAAATCTCCAGTCGTCACCCTCATTTTTTCACTCAGTCTGATGTAACCTATCCAGCATTAAAATAATGTCTAAATAAGAGGTGTAAGCCAGTTCATCCACAGCAGCCAAATATCACAGTATCTGAGCTTGCAATAACTAGCTATAAGATTAGCAATTCAAACTACTTATATGAAAGAAATCAGACATTTCCCATTATATGAAGTCAGCCCAGGGCTGAATCCTTTCCACCTTACTTTAGTCCTTGCTCTGGATCTTCGCCTCTTCCAACTCCAGATGAGTTTATAACTTTTATCCTTGCTCTGCATTTACGGATGAGTAGCTCTTCCGACAGAGTGTGATAGGGCTGTTTAGGTGGAGGGAGTCGCAAAGATGTTATAAATGTAGGCAGCCATCAGGTCTTTTATGCTCACCGTGTGACATTTCTCAGGTTCACAGCTTGTCTGAGAGGCAGTTGAGGTGGGCTAGTACACGGGTCTATATTGACAGCAGCATATCTTCAGTCTAGTTTAAAAGTTAATTAAAAAATGTATGGTAGCAAAGAGGCAAAATCTTAACAGTACTAATTAAAAGCATTAATTAATTACATTAAAACCATTAATAATTCTAAATCAATTTTAAAAAGAGAAAGAGAGCCCCTGTAAAGTCACCGGCATGATGTGGCTCCCGGAAGTGAAATATTTTGAATTAATTTTTTTTCCCCACATCAGGAATACTCGCTGATTTAGAATGACTGAAATATCACACTTGGCACGTTCAATAACCTGATAATTCACAGAATTCTGATTTCTAAAATGTCATGTAAACCCTTATTCCGATTAATTGGGTTGTTGGCCTCTGAGAAACCTGATTAACAGAAGTATGGTTCTCTGTGAAATATCTGATTATGTGGCCATGTAAACCCTTAACCAAGTTACTGGTAAAGATTTTGTACTCTGCACATGTCTGTCACACTATGTCAGCTTGCACTTGTATTTGCTTCATTCAGACATTCAGCAACCATAGGTAGAAAGAAGTATCCACAAAATAAATTTCCAAAGACAAATGTTTGAGTGATCCCATTATTCATTCTCCTGACTGAAATAATATGAATCACAATATTTCAGAAATTGCTAAATTTGTGTCGATGAGCTGAACATACAGTGCTAAAGTCAGCAGCACAATCTCTAAAGCAGTAGGGTAACGCAGTAAAGTAACACACGTTAAATAGTCCAAGTAGCAAGAAAGTTCAAGTAATTTTTATCTTACTGAAATAAAAATATGTGTTCTTATTATTCCAGCAACACTGAGGTTAAGACAAGATGTGCATGTAGCGGGTAATTTGCAGAACTCAATCGTACAACCAAGCACAAGAGTGTGCTAAGTGCAATCCGGTAACAGAAATCAATGAGTAAAATGTCAGTTTGACAGAGCATATTTATAAAATGTAAGCAAATTATCATAGGCGTCATAATTATTTTCTGATTTACAGTAGCTGATGATGACACTTAACTCTTTTTAGTGCAGTGTAATAACATTGGAGTGTTTTGATAAAGGAGAATCATTTGACCATGAAAACAAAGATTATTAAGAAACCAGGTTTCTGCCTTAACTGGGTCATTCACCTTAAACTGATTGTGTGTGTGTGTGCGTGTAAATGTACTGGAGTGATCTCAAGTAGCTACAATCTTTGCTATGACACTTGAAATTTGGCTAAGGGGCATCCTATTCTTTTGATCACCGTTGAGATGTTTCTACATCTTGCTTGGAGTCCACCTGTGGTCAACTCAATTGATCAGGCATGATTAGGAAAAGTACACACCTGTCTATAGGTGGTCCCATAGTTGACAATATGCATCAGAGCAAAAACAAAGCCACGAGGTTGAAGAAATTGTCTGTAGATCCAAACCCAGACCACAGGTTAAGCTCCACCGATGGCCTCACATATTGTACATATTAACTGACTAGATCAGGTCCCCTCCTAATATTATTACTATAGCAACCAACAAGTCAAATTCCTTGTATACGTAATGTAATTCCATCATGATTAAAAAAAACAACTTCATACAAATGACATTGTTATGGAGATAAAGAATTTCTTTGGTCTGTTAAGATGACATTGTAAACACTTTTCCAAGTAAAGGCCAAGCATGCTTTGAGAGCTTAGAGACAGGATTCTGTCGAGGAACAGGTCTGGAGAAGGCTGCAAAAACTTCCTTCAGCACTGAAGATTCCCAAGAGTAGAGTTATCGTCATAATTCTTAAATGGAAGAAACTTGGAACAATCATAACTCATCCTAGTGCTGGCTACCTGACTACACTTGTAAAGTGACCAAGACACTGATGTTTATTCAAGTTGAGCTCTGGAGAAACTTTTTGGAGACAGGAGAAACTTCCAGAAGGACAACCATCAATACAACAATCTACTGATCTGAGCTTTATGACAGAGTGGCCCAATAGAAGTCATTCCTCACTAAAAGACACATGGAAGCCCTCTTGGAGCTTACAAGAAGGCATCTAAAGGACTCTCAGACTGTAAGAAACAAGATTCTCTGGTTTGATAAAAACAAGATTAGCGTCATGTCTGGAGGAAACCAATCACCACTCATCTCCTGTGAAATACCATTCCATACACTCACTGCGGCAGGGACTCAGAGACTAGTCAGGGTTGAGAGAAAGCTGAACAAAGTAAAATACAGAGATATACTTAATGAAAACCTTCTCCAGAATGAGTTTGACCTCAGACTGGGTCAAAGGTTCACCTTTCAACAGGAAAGTGACCCTAAGCTCAAAGCAAAGACAATACAGGAGTGGCTTAGGGACGACTCGGGAATGTTCTTGAGTTGTCCAGCCAAATCCTGAACTCATTCAAACATCTCTAGAAAGATGTGAAAATAGCTTAACACCAAGGGTCTCCATCCAACTTGACAGAGTTTGAGAGAATCTGCAGAGAAGAATGGTAGAAAATCACCAAATCTGGGTATGAGAAGCTTGTCACGTCAGACCCAAGAAGGCTCCGGGCTGGAATTGCTGCTAAAGGTGCTTCAACTAAGTATGAAGTAACAGGTTTGAATACTTGTGTTAATGTGATAATTCAGTTTATTAGTTTTTTAAAACAATTTCTTAAAACATTTCTGTAGTGAAAAGTCAAGCAAAATGACACCTTTTATTGGCTAACTAAAAAGATTACAATATGCAATATACAATATGCAAGCTATCTTTTTAGTTAGCCAATAAAGTTGTCATTTTGCTTGAGTTCTCACTACATTCATAATGGCTAACATGGTACAACACCCTAGTACTAAAACATTTCTAAAATGCTTTTGTTTTGTCTTTCTGGGATATCGACCTGAGTGTTGGTTGATGTGGGACAAAAATGAATTTGAATGATTTCAGCACAAAGCTACAAACAACATAACGTGAAAAAAGTGAAGGGATCTGTATACTTTCTGAATCCACTGTATGTGAAAAATGGATTATAAAATATACAGATGGAAAAAAATGTAAACTATAATTCTCGGGGTTGTTGACAGGATAGGCACTCCAGCCACTGTAAAAATACCTCACATTGATCAGTCTAGTGCTAAGGTGTCACCTGTTGCACAGCTTTACTCTGATGCCAATCTGGGTGGTTCGTTGTGTGATGGGTGCGGCAATGTGCTGTAACCGGCACATGCTCCCAACCTCTCTCTCTCTCACTTGCATACTTTTTACAAAACACAATAAAATATATGTTTTTTTACAGCCTCTGACCAACAATATAGCGTATTTGGAATGAGTCACCTTAACCAGCCAAACACACAATAGCTCACTAGGCACACCTTTACCTAACAAGGCCTTGGCTGAACAATATCTGCTCAAGTTATATTTATAAATTCAAAGCTTAGGGCACAGCAAGATAAAGACCAAACAGTTAGTTTTCTGGTTATTCCATAATGCCTCAAATGTCAACAGAAATAAAAAAGAGGGCCATTAAAGTGCTGCAGGCGGGCAAGGCATGCACCAGTAGTGCCAGACAATTTGGATTAAGCCACTCAACTGTGTTCTCACTGCACAAAAAATTTAGCAGGCAGGCTGGTCATTCCTGATATTCTCACCTCTGAATAATTACATCATGACATAACCAAGTATTCAAGTGGTCCATCTGAGAGGTCATTTGTGAAATTGCAGAAAAACACAATGTCTGCATCAATGACAGGACAACATGGGTCGGGGTCCATGCAGCTGACCCATCAGAGGTCCTCTGATCAATCCTCAAACCCCAGGGTTAAACCTAGATGATGAGGGCCATATGACTCTTTGGCCAGGGCTAAACCCCATTGGGGAGGATGGATGACCAGGGCTGGCGACTCCATGGCTAGACCGATACCACAGCTGAAATCCCACAAGGCCAAGGGGGAGGCTGGAGAGCTAAGAAGCCGATAACTCTAAGGGCCCTATCCACTATCTTTACCCAGATACAGCCCACATAATAGCAAAAAAGGCCTGGAACTTAGAGGTAAAGAAGCTACTTCCTAGAACCTAACCCTAACTCAAAGCCCACAAGGCCTGGAGAGCCTGGAGGATGAGGATCAAGCATCATGTCATTAGGATCTAACCCAACTCCAAAGCCCACAATGCCACAGGGGAGGCCGATAACTCTAAAGACCCTATCCATCATTTGTAACAAGATATGGCCCATACATCCATCCATCCATCCATTATCCAACCTGCTATATCCCAACTACAGGGTCACGGGAGTCTGCTGGAGCCAAACCCAGCCAACACAGTCCGCAAGGCAGGAACAAACTCCAGGCAGGGCACAATACAATAATATGAAAAACACCTGCTGAGATAAGGAGCGACGGCTCTAAGGTGGGATGGATAGTACTTTCTCCCTCCCCAGGGAATCTCCTGTGCATTCAAGAGTGACTTTGAGAATGGAGTTTAACTCACAAAAAACCTAGCCCTACAGGTACTCAATGCTGTGGTTACAACTGTTATGAGGAATGAATGCTGGTTTGAAGATGTTGAAATGGCCTGCCATCTGTCCTGATCTTAATCCCATTGAGCACCTTTGGGATGTTCTAAATCTAAGCATCCCGAGATCCTCTGCCTGGCAGTGCCCAATAACTTTGTCTGGTTTGAATGGGATAGCACCTGACAAGTGCAGAGTCTGAGAATCTGTGCACCAGAAGTGTTCAGTGGTGGTGGCTGCGAGAAGCAATAACATGAGATACTGAAGAATGGCAAGACAACTGTTCTTTATGTCCCTGTGGCGATGCGGGTTCAGCTCCATGCTCCCACCACTGGGAGCCTCTCAACCCAACAACGTTGGTAATGTAACTAGATGAGCTGGACAATGAGGACGCCATACGAAGCAAGGGGAAGGTGCAAAGTGCAAAAATGTTTTTATTCAATAAAACAAAACCAAAACTGTGTCCAAATAAAGTGCAGTGCTCAAAACATAAATAAATAATCCATTAAGACAACAAGTGGAGGTTAAAATCCCAACAAATAATTCCATTTAAAAACGATTTTAAAATACTGGCTGGAAGCAGTCCCTTCTTTAAAAACCTGGTGCTTTTTTCTTTCTGTCTGGTGGCTCCCCTGCTTCTCCCATATGGGCCCTGCAACAGGGGAGTCACCCCTATCAGCAAGTGCAGCTGCCTTCTACTCTGGTCCGGTAGCCTTCTTTTCCTCGGCTACATAGAGCTCCAGCCGGACCGAGACTTGGGTTCCCCAGCAGCCAGTGTGCTCACGCTGGGGCTCAACTCTCCCAAGCCTCCCTATTTAACATTATTGACATCATCATAGAGAGAAGGAGCAGAAGTACCATTAAGAACCTCACTGAGATATAAGAAAGAGGTTCAAGGTGGCTACAGATCAGGAGACAAAGAGCATGGGGAGAAGCAAGTGCCATCTGTGCCCAAGCCATGACCTGATCAACAATGGCTGGGTGGCCTGGGTGAGGGTGTCTGATGTTGAAAGACGTGAAACACCTGATAAATTCAGGTAACATCACTGATGATGTGTTTAGGAGCATTGAGAGATGCTATAATAAGGAAATAAAATAAAACTAACAAGATAATATGTTTTATTCTTGAATTAGTCCTCTCTTGATGTATGGACTGTCTGTCCACTGTCTCTAGCGATGTTGACCAATGGATTACCTTGTTTTTTAATTAATGATTAGTTTGGAGGCCACTAAGCTTGTATCTGTTCTCTTTGACAAATTTGAGCATTACATATAATACTGAAAAAAATGGGCAAATTCATAGACGGCTACTATTTATTTGGGTGACGCTTCACCCAAAGGGGCTTACAACATTTGGGATATATAACTGGTTATACTTCTTTTGTCTTTCCATTTGGAGCACAGGCAGGTGAAGTGACTTGCTCATGGTCACCTGGTGTCAGTAGTAGGATATGAACCCACAGTTTGAAGTTCAACTCCTTAATTAACTACTTCACCACACATGAAAATGTTAGAACAGTCATATTTTTGGAGGCATGATTAGAAGTTTTGGAGTTTCATAACCGCACATGATCGGATTCTAAATGATTTCTAAACAGTATAGGATTTTAGTTAACATGTGACCATAATGGCCCTATACATCTCCTGTTAGTTGTTAGTTTTATTTTCAATTGTTTACATTTTTTTCTTTGATATTTGTTCTTTCTGTGATATTTTTGATGTTTTGTGGCTTTTTGAATGTATTTTTTGGAATAAATTCACTTGTTTAAATTGTCTTGTCCATGTCAATAATCCAAGTACAGTTGTGCTTGAAAGTTTGTGAACCCTTCAGAATTTTCTGTATTTCTGCAAAAATATGACCTAAAACATCATCAGATTTTCACTCAAGTCCTAAAAGTAGACAAAGAGAAACCAGTTAAACAAATGAGACAAGAATATTATACTTGGTCATTTATTTGTTGAGGAAAATGATCGAATATTACATATTTGTGAGTGGCAAAAGTATGTGAACCTCTAAGATGATCAGTTAGTTTGAAGGTGAAATTCGAGTCTGGTGTTTTCAATCAATGGGATGACAATCAGGTGTGAGTGGGCACCCTGTGTTATTTAAAGAACATGATCTATCAAAGTCTGCTCTTCACAAAATGTTTATGGAAGTGTATCATGGCACGAACAAAGGAGATTTCTGAGGACCTCAGAAAAAGAGTTGTTGATGCTAATCAGGCTGGAAAAGATTACAAAACCATCTCTAAAGAGTTTGGACTCCATCAATCCACAGTCAGACAGATTGTATACAAATGGAGGAAATTCAAGACCATTGTTAAACTCCCCAGATGTGGTCGACCAACAAAGATCACTCCAAGAGCAAGGCGTGTAATAGTTGGCAAGGCCACAAAGGACCCCAGGGTAACTTCTAAGCAACTGAAGGCCTTTCTCACATTGGCTGATGTTCATGTTCATGAGTCCACCATCAGGAGAACACTGAACAACAATGGTGTGCATGGCAGGGTTGCAAGGAGAAAGCCACTGCTCTCCAAAAAAAAACATTGCTGCTCGTCTGCTGTTTGCTAAAGATCACATGGACAAACCAGAAGGCTACTAGAAGAATGTTTTGTGGACGGATGAGACCAAAATAGAACTTTTTGGTTTAAATGAAAAGTGTTATGTTTGGAGAAAGGAAAACACTGCATTCCAGCATAAGAACCTTATCCCATCTGTGAAACATGGTGGTGGTAATATCATGGTTTGGGCCTGTTTTGCTGCATCTTGGCCAGGATGGCTTGCCTTCATTGATGGAACAATGAATTCTGAATTATATCAGAGAATTCTAAAGGAAAATATCAGGTCATCTGTCCATGAACTGAGAAGGTGGGTCATGCAACAAGACAACGACCCTAAGTACACAAGTCGTTTTACCAAAGAAAGGTTAAAGAAGAATAAACTTAATGTTTGGAATGGCCAAGTCAAAGTCCTGTCCTTAATCCAATCGAAATGTTGTGGAAGGACCTGAAGTGAGCAGTTAATGTGAGGAAACCCACCAACATCCCAGAGTAGAAGTTGTCCGGTACGGAGGAATGGGCTAAAATTCCACGAAGCCATTGTGAAGGAATGATCAGAAGTTACTGGAATCGTTTAGTTGCAGTTATTGCTGCAAAGGGGGTCACACCAGATACTGAAAGCAAAGGTTTACATACTTTTACCACTCACAAATATGTCATATTCAGTAATTTTCTTTAATAAATAAATGACCAAGTATAATACTTTTGTCTCATTTGTTTAACTGGTTTCTCTTTATCTACTTTTAGGACTTGAGTGAATATCTGATGATGTTTTAAGTCATATTTATACAGTGTAACAGATTAAGATGCTTCTCGCACCCTTGTACCCTCAGACTATACGTCAGACACCAGGTAAAAGTCCAAAGATGATATTTATTCTAATAATAAGTGCACAAAGCACGCTCCTCTCCACAATTCTCAAATAATACAATAATTAATAACCACAATAATAAACAATCCTCCACTCCCAGGCGCTTAGCCACCCTGCCTCCCAACTCAGCTCATCGTCTGGGAGCTCCCATAGTCCTTTTATGTTCCCTGACCCGGAGGTGTTCCTTCCCAACAGTCCACAAGTCCTTATTCCTTCCGGGTCAGGGTAAATAATGTTTCTCACCCCGGAAGCCCGTCGCTCTTCCTATGACGAACTTCCGGGTCATAGGGCATGAAGAATTCTTCGGTCCTCCCTGCAGCTCCCTCTCGTGGCCCCCATGGCATCCAGCAGGGCGGTGCACAAAAACTACATGGTCCATAATGCCCTGCTGGTCTTCTGGGGACCTCCATGCTGCAAGGAGGGCTCCACCTGGCGGCTTGGGGGTATTGGCCGGGTACATGGCCGGCCATATCTTACAGTACTCCCCAGCGGCAATTATAAAGATTGGGCGGCCTGCCCCGAGAGGAAGTCTTCCTCCAAGAGCCCAGCGTCATCCGGGCTCTGACTGCGTTGTCCCTGTCCTCGAGCAAACCTTGGGGGAACGGTGTACCTCCTGTCTCCCCGGGGACATTGGCGCCACTCGTGACCCGGTCGCTGGCAATTGTAGCACCGACGAAGTCCTCCTGGTTGGCTCTTTTCCCGAGACCTGAAACATCTCGGGAACTCGGTCAGCTCCACCCTTTCCCCGCCAAGGAGGGTTTTCTGGCCGCCTCGCTGCTCTCCGCCCTTTTTCCCACCTTGTCAGGAGACCCACGGTGTATTTCGGGGATCTCCTGCTTACTCGTCGGCCACAGCTTGAGTCTCTCTATTAGAGAAAGAGAGCCTCTTTGCTGTTTGCATGCCCGTTGACTTTAAAGAAACCAGAGGCGGCGTCTTCAGCACCGCATCGCTCCGAGAGACAGCACTTTTCAGCTGCTCTGGTACGATCAGTGCTTCCACCGCCCCTTCTGTCATCACACCACACTCGTTTGTAGGGCTCGTAGTGACTTGGCACCGCTACTAATTAACGCGGGCCCGCGTCACTCTGTGTCCCCTTATTCTATGCGGTACGGTAAAACTCACCTGTACCGCCAAATCAATCATAATGGGAGCCTCCTGACCAAATCGCCGTAGGAATTCATCCACCCTCCTTAAAGGCGCTTCGGCCGCTGCTCCCAGATCCCCAGTGATCTTCTTTATTGTCTCCACCACCTGTAAAAATTTGTGCACGGGCTGAAGCAACTTTTCCAGCTCGTGCACGTCCAAAAAGTTACTTGATTCACCCGGAGGCATGCTCGAGCCATCATTAGCCTTACCCTCCGGGTGGGAGCCAATAAACACGCCGCTCCTGGCACGTGCTCAGACAGGTCCCGCAAGGGAGCCTGGGATTTGGAGTTCTTTTCGGAGGACCGCGGTGCCGCTTTTGGCTGACTGTGATCCGTCTGTATCAATTTATCGACGGACCGATCAATCATTTCCGGACCTCCTTACCTTTTTGTAGGAGAGCGGTACCGATCGCCTCCCCTTTCCCCTTCAAAAACTCAAGTCCGTCTTTTCTTGGCGAAGCCACAAACAGCTGGATACGAACGTCACCTTCCTGGAATCCCTTGTGGTAGGTCACGTGTCCCTCGCCGGCACCCGTAATGCGGAAGTGCTTCGGGTTACTCGTTTGCCTCAATGAGAGCGCGCCATCGCCTTCGGGTCGGTCTTCTGCCTCCCGCAGAGCCTTCGGATGGACATCTGGGAGGTATGTACATGGGACATCATGTGTTAATTTAAAAAGATTATTCAGTACATTCCCCGTACATACCTCGTCGGTGACGTCCTCCTCCGGAAATCTCTCCCGAAATGCGTAGCCGCTCCATAGCTCCTCTTGAGCGCAGGCAATGCCGAGCGCTAGACCTCCGCTGTTGCTGGCGCTCTGCTTTGTCTTCTTCTTCCCCATGACGGACTTGATAAAGATGAGGTTTCTGGCGATTTTTCTGTGTGTGTCGTGACGCTGTCTTCCCGGGATATTCTGTCCACAATAAATTTTTTAAATTCAGGTCCTCTGCCAAACTGACGGCCAGAGAATCCTGCCGGAGCTACGCCAATTGTAACAGATTAAGATGCTTCTCGCACCCTTGTACCCTCAGACTATACGTCAGACACCAGGTAAAAGTCCAAAGATGATATTTATTCTAATAATAAGTGCACAAAGCACGCTCCTCTCCACAATTCTCAAATAATACAATAATTAATAACCACAATAATAAACAATCCTCCACTCCCAGACGCTTAGCCACCCTGCCTCCCAACTCAGCTCATCGTCTGGGAGCTCCCATAGTCCTTTTATGTTCCCTGACCGGAGGTGTTCCTTCCCAACAGTCCACAAGTCCTTATTCCTTCCGGGTCAGGGTAAATAATGTTTCTCACCCCGGAAGCCCGTCGCTCTTCCTATGACGAACTTCCGGGTCATAGGGCATGAAGAATTCTTCGGTCCTCCCTGCAGCTCCCTCTCGTGGCCCCCATGGCATCCAGCAGGGCGGTGCACAAAAACTACATGGTCCATAATGCCCTGCTGGTCTTCTGGGACCTCCATGCTGCAAGGAGGGCTCCACCTGGCTTGGGGGTATTGGCCGGGGTACATGGCCGGCCATATCTTACAACAGAAATATAGAAAATTCTAAAGAGTTCACAAACATTCAAGCACAACTGTATTCATCATACTGTGCATTTAAAATATGAAAATGCAGAACTTTGTAATCTGTACATTTTTAATGAACACATTTTATGTTATGTCATTGTTGTTTTTTTATTTGTTTTTCAGTTATAATCTCAAAATATGTATATTAGAACAATATTATATGAATCATTACTTAAAAAAGCAAAGATGTAAGCTGACTTTGCATTTTATGGACACTGCCATGACCAAATATGCAGATGTGTCAAAGCTGCCCAAATGTGCTAATAAATTATATGGAATAAACTAATATTGAGAGTTTTCAGTCATGAAATGATTACATTAAAACTCTTAAATGAGTCAATGTCCTCAACTGTTCTCAGTTTACAGCACACTCAAATGCTTGTATTTTTTCCATAAATAACCAACGCAACATGACACATTAAAAAATGAAAATGCCTCATTGTGTCAGATTATTGAGAATTTTCTAAAAGAATAATCATTGTGTACCAAAATAATCACTCAGTTGCTTTTCTACAAATGCTTAATAGAAGAGGACTAAGAATACTTTTGAGGAAAATAACATTAATGACATGACAGCACCATCTACTGGTGAAAATAATTCTAACACATAAAAAATGAAACCGTTCCATTTAAACAAAAGTGATCTTGGGTATTGGTATTCATTTTGAACTCACTTTATCCATTACATTTTTTAAAGTTTGGTGTATAGATAATATTTGACCTTTTTATAATTTAGTGATACTGTAGTGTTTTTATGACAACCAATAATAAGTAAAAATAAAACAGCTCTCTTTTCTGTGCTCAGAGACTTCTGCTAGTGACGTGCTGTAAAAAATGAATGACCTCTACTACTCAGGTGAACCTCATATGCCATCGACTGTAAGCTGTGCTTTCAGTTACTTAGAGGTAACTGTTTCTTTAATGGAGTGTCACCTTGTAGGGAAAGGGAGATCAGTGTCAGTCCTGGAGGGGTGCAGTGGCTGCAGGTTTTTACTCCAAATCAGTTGATTGATCAGTAAACAATCCTTGCCAATAACAGATCTTATTTAATATCATGACTTGTTAGTGTTTATACTTTGCAATGTCACGTTGTTCTTAAATCATAGATTTTTTTTGTCTTATCTAATGCTATCATCCAAATGATTTGAAGCGTAAAACGGATGAGTCATTTTCAGTTCTTCACTTTTCTCTTCAGCTTCCTTCGGAGTACTTTATTAAACCAAATAGTGCATGAAGAATCCACACAGGTGTCAGTGAAAACAAGGGAGATGGAGAACTGCTGCTTCCTTTGTCATTTGCATCTTACTGCTAATAAGGACAATTAAAAATAGTGAATGCAACTGTTTAAGACTAAAATAAGCAATTAAGGGTTCAGAATCTTACCAAACAAGACATAAATATGTCACTTGAGCAATAAATATTTCACCAGCAATAAATGACTTCTCATGAAGCAATTGGGTTGGAACCACTTCAGTCCTCCAGGACCGACGTCGCTCACCCCTAATTTAAAGGGTCTAAGTCTTTAATAAGTCTAAGTCTTAGGTGATTCCATCGTTAGAAACCTTAATGTCGCATGCCCTAATGCAAAATCGTTTGTTTCTTGTTTTCCCGGTGCTCGTGTCCAAGATGTAATGAAACGTGCGCCAGCAGTCTACGAGAAACACAAGGAGAGGGCAGTTGGATCAATCGTCTTGCATGCCGGCGTAAACGATATAAGGCACCGACAATCAGAAATCCTGAAGGCTGACTTCGCAGCTCTGATTAGAGACACGAAGGAGAGGACCCCATCGGCAAAGATCTTCGTTTCGGGTCCACTACCTCTCGTCAGACGATCCAACGAGTACTACAGTCGTCTGCTAGGGTTGAACAACTGGCTACAGGGTTTCTGCAAGAAGAAGGATGTCGGCTTCATCAACAATTGGAATCTCTTTTGGAAAGGCCGCGTCTCTTCAAGCGTGATGGCCTGCATCCGAACAGTTTCGGCGCCGGGTCCTCTCCGAAAACATATCGAAGGTAATTCGTTTTTCTTGACTATCTATCTCTGCTCTTAACCCCTTCCGAAATAATACTGCTGTGCCAGGACATGATGAATGTTTAATAGAGTCTTCCGTTAAAGTTCACACCATTAATACTGTAATAAGCAATCTCAATGCACGTAGAAAACCTAGGAAATACGGCATAAACTCCAATAATCTAATTAAAATCACTATTTTAGAGGAACAATGTATTAAAACTATAAAACAGATCACAGATTAAACAAAAATATACACAGAGCGCTAATAATAATAATTTAGTTCCTATTCCAAATAACAATAACGCACATAGTACTCATCTCTGCACCTCCGAAACATTAAATATGGCACTATTAAATGTCAGAGCTTTAACTAACAAAACGTTTTTATCAACGATCTTATTAGTGATAAAAATAGATCTTATTGCACTAAATGAAACATGGCTGAATTCAGATGCGCGTCAGTTTTAATCGAATCTGCGCCTCCGGATTACAGTTTTACTCATTCAAACCGCCAGGGAAAGAGGGGGGGCGGATTGGCTAACATTTACTCGAGCCGATTAAAATGTAAAGATGTCAGTTTTGGTAAGTTCAAGTCCTTTGAGTATCTCGCCGTTGTTATTCATGGAGATTCTCAAGTTCTAATACTATCCGTGTATAGACCTCCTAAATATAAGCGCGTTTTTGAGGAATTCTCTGACTTAATGTCAATTTTAATTACTAATTATGACACACTCCTAATAGTTGGCGACTTTAATTTTCATATAGATAATCAGTGTGATCTAAAAGTAAAAGAATTTATGAACCTCCTGGATTCTTTTGATTTGAGACAACTCATAAATCAGCCTACACATAAAGCAGGTCATACATTAGACTTAGTGATTACTAAAGGACTGAAAGTTGATATAAAACAGATCATTGATATTGGTCTATCAGACCATTTTCTTCTACTTTTAATATAGAAATAATGATAAAAACACTCATGAGAAGCATATTGTTAAAAACGCTTCTTTGATTCGCAGCAGCTTTAAAACTTACAAACATTTTAAGCAATCAGTCCGTTTATAGTGCCAGCTATAATAGCGAGGACAATGTAAATAGTAAGGTGGAAAGATTTAATTCTAAAGTGAGAGCTGCTGTTGACATAGTTGCACCTGAAAAGACAGTGAAAAAATCTTCTAGCATTGGTATACCATGGAAGACCCAAAGAGTGTCTGATTTAAAGAGAACATGCCGTAGAGCTGAGCGTCAATGGAGGAAGAGTAAACTTACTATCCACCACGAAATATTAAAAGTCAAAATAACAGAATACAATAACACTGTCCGTCTTGAGAGACGCTGCTATTTCTCTAATATTATAAATAACAATGCTAGTAATCCTAGAGTCTTATTTTCAACAATTGATCACCTACTAAACCCAGGTAGCTCAAAGGAATGCCTCCTAAGTGCTTCCAGTGAAACCTGTGAGGCTGTCGCTGTATTTTCAATCAAAAATTAATGATATTAGAAATAACATAGTATATCTCCCCAACACTAAGGATCCCCTAAACCCCAACATCCTGTTATAAACAAATTAAACTCTTTCACTAGGATAGATTTACCTGATTTACAAAAATAATATCTCAATTAAAACCCTCCACCTCGTCCTTGACCCGATACCAACAAGGTTTTTCAAAGAAGTATCAGGCGTGCTAATTGATAATGTTCTTGACATAGTAAATTCGTCACTAGATACTGGGGTCTTCCCAGACTGTCTTAAGACTGCTGTAGTTAAACCCCTACTTAAGAAACATAATCTTGACCCCTCGCTCTTGAAAATTTTAGACCCATCTCTAACTGCCCTTCTTAAGTAAAGTTCCAGAGAAGGCAGTCATTATGCAGTTAAATGACCACCTAAATAAACATGCTATTCTTGATAAATTTCAGTCAGGTTTTAGAACAAATCACAGCACAGAAACTGCACTCGTTAAAGTAGTAAATGACTTGCGGGTAAATGCAGACAGAGGCCATTTATCTGTTCTCATCCTCTTAGATCTGAGTGCTGCATTTGACACCATTGATCACAACATTCTTAGAAATCGCCTTAGTCAATGGGTGGGCCTCTCTGGCAGTGTCTTAAATTGGTTTGAATCCTACCTGACAGGGAGAAAATATTTTGTTAGTTGTGGGAATTACAACTCGAAGACACATGATATCCAATATGGTGTTCCACAAGGCTCTATCCTGGGTCCGCTGTTATTCTCAATCTACATGCTTCCGTTAGGTCAGATTATCTCAGGGCACAACGTGAGCTACCACAGCTATGCTGATGACACACAGCTGTACTTATCAATAGCACCTGATGACCCGATTCTATTGATTCACTAACACAATGTCTGACTAGTATCTCAGAATGGATGAATAGTAATTTTCTCAAGTTAAATAAAGAGAAAACTGAAATTTTAGTGATCAGCAATAATGGATACAATGAGGCTATTAGAAATAAACTGGATACATTAGGATTAAAAGTCAAGACGGAGGTAAAAAGCTTAGGGGTGATTGTTGACTGTAATCTGAATTTTAAATCACATATTAATCAGATCATTAGGACAGCATTTTTCACTTAAGAAACATAAGTAAAGTTAGACCTCTTTATCACTGAAAGATGCTGAGAAATTAGTTCACGCGTTTGTTTTCAGTCGACTAGATTACTGTAACGCACTCCTCTCAGGACTACCCAAAAAGATATAAATCGTTTGCAACTAGTGCAGAATGCAGCTGCTAGAATCCTAACTAGGAAAAGAAAATCAGAACACATTACTCCAGTTTTGATGTCACTACACTGGTTACCTGTGTCATTCAGAATTGACTTTAAAATTCTGCTTATGGTTTATAAAGCCTTAAATAATCTCGCCCCATCTTATATATCGGAATGTCTGACACCTTATATTCCAAATCGTAACCTCAGATCCTCAAATGAGTGTCTCCTTAGAATTCCAAGAACAAAACTTAAAAGAAGTGGTGAGGCGGCCTTCTGCTGTTATGCACCTAAAATCTGGAATAGCCTGCCAATAGGAATTCGCCAGGCTGATACAGTAGAGCACTTTAAAACACTGCTGAAAACACATTACTTTAACATGGCCTTTTTATAACTTCATTTTAATCGTAATTTAACTTAATCCTGATACTCTGTATGTTCAATTCATCATAACAACTATTCATGGTGGCTCTAAAATCGGTACTGACCCCTACTCTCTTTTCTGTTTCTTTTTCCGGTTTCTTTGTGGTGGTGGCCTGCGCCACCTCCACCTACTCAAAGCTTCATGATGCTCCAACAATGATGGACGGATTAAAAGGAAGAAGTCTACGTGACCATCATCATCATCAAGCCCTTCCGTGAGAACCCTAAATCCAAAGAGAACTGTTTCATTTATGTTAGGTAGAATGCCCAGAGGGGACTGGGCGGTATCATGGTCTGGAATCCCTACAGATTTTATTTTTTCTCCAGCCGTCTGGAGTTTTTTTGTTTTTCTGTCCCCCCTGGCCATTGAACCTTACTCTTATTCGATGTTAATGTTGATTTATTTTTTATAATTATGTCTTTCATTTTTCTATTCTTTAATATGTAAAGCACTTTGAGCTACTGTTTGTATGAAAATGTGCTATATAAATAAATGTTGTTGTTGTTGTTGTTTAATAGCAAATCAATTAAATTAAGTTTATTAGCAGCAAAAACTGGTCACTGACTAAGAAAATGGTTAGAATGCAAACATGTAGCCATTGTGGCACCCCATAATTGGAGCTGGGCCTCAATGTTGTAGGGCATCCTACTTTCATTTCAATAGCAACTGGGATCACAGTGGAAGAGAACCTGGCTCAAATCAATAATCAAAATGAATGATGACCATTCAGATTGTTATTAATCAAAATTGTTGTGCAAAGAGATGCTAATGGTTTGGTGAGCTGCTTCACTCAGGCACAAGCTCCACAAACAAACACAGACATCTGTGGTTGAACTTCCTAATAGTCTGTCTGGTGCAGAAGGGTCCAGATTTCTGGTCGAATAGCAGAGGATTTGACATCAGTAACTTTGAAGCTAGTCTTTCCTGGAGGCAAAAGAGGAGAAGTTTTACTGACAGTGCCCTCTCATGGTCAGGAGTGGTATTACCCTTATTATGGTAATCTTGTAGTTGCCCTCTTCTTCTACGTGTCTGATAATAATATATATATATATGTATGCATATACTGTGTATATATATATATGTGTGTTTGTACAGTACACTCATTTTTCCGTATGTACGGTATATATATATATACATTAGGTTCCAGACTTATTAACAGCTAAATAACATTACATATAGAGTAGAGTTTATTCCCGAAACAATGTGAAAATAACTGCCTATAATATTGATCAACTTAATTAATGCATTTCATAAGTCTCTATGGGTTTTTTTTCCACATATACCAGTTTTTCTTTGTTATCCCAAAACACATATCTGATTAGTTAATTGATAATTCTGAATTATTCTGCCACAGGTGAAAGCTGGCCGGCCACAAGGCCTGTTTAAGAATAGGACCAGGTGCTTATTAGGTTAAGCTTTGGTTTTAAAATTTTTTGGGGTTGAATACATTTTTCTTTCTCTGTTTTTACTTTTATTTTAATTTTGAAAAAAAGGAAATCTGATGGTATCATCATTTTTCAAGAATAACATTTATTTTAGCACTATGTTCAAGTGCTATTTTGTTTCTTTTGTGGGTACTGCTATTTTGTAATCTCTCTTGTCTCTTTGACTAAAATTCATCTCAGACTATTTACTATGCTTGTGCTTTCTAAATAAATCTAATACGTGTTTTCTGACTTTGACCTTCTTTTAGTGATTTGGCTTAGCTATGCATTTAAACTCTTTTCCTGGTTTTGGTCCTTGCTTTGTTCCTTGACTATGTCTTAGGCTCTGTTATATCTCAGCCAGGGTTCCTTTCCAGGCTGGGGTTCAAATGAACTAGTATTTATCTTGATTATAGTATGTTCATTGTTCTTTCTTTTTTGACTTTGTCTCTGTACATTGTGGACTTGACCCGGACACAGACAGGCGGACATGTTGTTTGTCACCACCACACGTTTTATTATTTACAATATTTACAGATATGGTCACACAGACCCAGTCCAAAATTAGTGCACAAACCCCAACACAGTCCTGGCCACAAATGCCACTTCTTCGGGCCGCCTCCACTCTCCTCTCATGCCTTGTCCTCCTTCCACCCGACTATAGCCCTGAATGAAGGGAGGCGGCCCCTTTTATAACAGTCCCGGATGAGCTCCAGGTGTTCCGAACACTCCCCCACTGGCCACGCCCCAGCGTGGCGGAAATGCCGGCTATTCTCCCGGCAGCACTCTGGGTGTCCTCCTAAATCTTCCCCCCAGCACTTCGGGGTGTGGTGGAAGTGCTAAGATAACAGGTCCCCAAGGCATTGGGGCGCCTCCTGGCGGTGACCACGGGCCCCTACAGGGTGACCCCCAAAGCAACCAGGAAGGCGGCCCCCATGTGATCCAGGGTGGGCGCAGACCCGCATCCGGTCCCTCATGGCGTCCCGGCCGGGTCATGGCCCCTGGCATCCCTGACAACATGAGCTGCCATTTTTATGTTCCATGTATTTTGTGGGTTGTCCCACAAGATGCTGTGACACCTGCCAATCACCGCTCTTTAAATCTGGAGGGTGTTCCATAGTTCCTGGCAGTTCACTGTGACTGTGACTCTGTGATTAGAGTTGGTGAGCTTTTGTGGCGTTTTCTTGCTTTTTTATGAAGTTTTTGTATTTTGACCATTTTGTTCTGTTTATTTACTTTCTCTCTAAATATTATTATTGGGACATTTTTTGGTTTGGATTGTCTTTGTATTATAGGCAATTCCATTTTGCTTTTTGCACTCCACAGAGCGTTCTTTTGTGTCTCTAGGCATTTTGTGGAAATAAACCTGTGTTTATTTTTATAGAGATTCTGCAAGGCTCTCTTTGTGTCTAGCTGGGGTTTTTGATGAGATTTCCTCCTCCAGTGGCCTTTTTTGGAAATTCTTTTGGAAGTTATCAGGACTTCCTGGTGCTTTGAACTCCCAGTTCATGACAGCCTCCTGATCCGTCTTTTCCGCTGCTCATTTTACTACAGAAATACCGATATAAAGGAGTAAATGTAAACCATGAGACTCACTGAGGTCAAAATTGTAAATACTTTTAAAGAATCAAAATGCCAATATCCAAAACATAAACCAAAGTTACGTTTTGAACAAACAAAGCAAGATGAAACTACCTAAAGTTCAGACTAACTGAAATGCAAGGGATATGTTTAGAGACATTTTCTACAAACTTAATCAGGGCTTGAATAGTGTTGTAGCAATGGTATCATGTGTTGCAACTTCCAAGATACGCCCCCTTATCAACAGATACCCATGTCATAGCAACTGAAGTTCAAAAGGCAGATGCCAACTAAAAAAAATAAGATGGCACAAAAGATTTTCCAAATCTATTTTCATGTGCACCCAAGACAATGTTATTTCATTTTAAGGCTACCACTTCCACACTGATGGTACACAGATCTTCTTTTCATTTCCTTCTTACAATTCACAGATTTCAGCTGCCTCTCTGAATCTCATCATGGATGAATACTCATCCCCTTAAACTTGACCTTTCAGATTCAGATATCTTATACTTGCCTTCTCATTTTCCTTCCTTATTTTGTCTCTAAGCATTGCTCTTGAAAATGTCACCTTTTTTGCCATCAGTCATGGTCAAAAATCTTACTGTGACTCCTCATTTCCATTCATTGAATATATTTCTTCAATAACCCAATGGTATTGTTTCTTTCTTCATATTATTATGTTATGCAAGTCCTTGTTCAGGTACTGTTTTTCCCTCTCAGCTGGACTACTGCATATCTCTCCTTCAACTTCTATCAGACATCTCTGCAGCTCCTGGTATTCTCTATTTCTCGTTTCACTCCTACAACTCCTCTGCTTCGGTATCTTCATTGACTTCCTGTTGTTGCAATGATTCAGTTAGTTCAGAACTCTTGTCCTAATCTATCTTCCTCTTAATGGGGCTACTCCTCAATATCTCCAGTCTTTAGTTTTTCCATATGTTCATTCAAGAAGTGTCCATTCTGCCTGTGCTTCTCTGCTGGCCGTCCATCCTCTTACCAGACGTTCCAAGACTGGACAATGCTTCCGTGTTCTTACTCCAAAGCTATGGAACGATCTCCCTTTTGATATTCAAACTTCAACCAATTTACTCATGTGTCAGCGTCTTTTTGAAACTTAATTTATCATTAAATATGAGGGGGTACCCAAAATTAACCAGAAACTGTACCTGGCACGCAATCTAGACTTAGTGGCGATTTTTGCCGCTAGGTGTAGCATACTTACACAAACATTCTGTGGCAGTCTGCCAAGTGGCGTTGCTCTGTATTGTTCATATGGCATTCTGTGATGGTTTTTCTTGGGCTTATTAAACACTAGCAAAATACCCGTGCTTCGCAGCGGAGAAGTAGTGTGTTAAAGAAGTTATGAAAAAGAAAAGGAAACATTTTAAAAATAACGTAACATGATTGTCAATGTAATTGTTTTGTGACTGTTATGAGTGTTGCTGTCATCAAGGATTTGATTATCATTATTTCTTTCAATCAGGTTCGTATTTGGAGGATGTGTTGTGTTCAAGTTACATTCCGTGTTTGTCAACCGCTGTAAAGATAACAGGTTTCATTTATCGAAGTGTTCACTACCCAAATCGGTACTTGTGAATTTAAGATGTTTAACAGGCATTCCCAGTATTAAGTTGTGGATTTGCCTGCGAATATTTAGCGGCAGCTCGTCTATGAACTTAATTTAAACTTAAGCTTTACACCTTGCTCTCCTATTGATATGTCTACAAAGGCTTGTTCAGATTCAGAGGGTTGTTCCTTTCTTACTGCATCAATAAACAGCTCGTCTTCCTCTTTATTTGAGACATCACACACTGCATGCACAGGTTTACCTTTCCCAGTCCTGCAAACTTTAGTGAAGTGGTTCAATTTACCACATTTTTTACACTATCTTCCATTGACTTTTTCCACTGTGTGCTTTGTTTCCGCAGTAGCTGCACTTATGAATATGCTTGTATGCATCACATGCTTCATATTCTTTTACTGCCTTCTCAATTGTGTAATGCGTTTTTTGTTCAGCGCTCTTTGGAGCTCTTGCTTTTTGTCTGTGTACTGTGTTCACAGTCAGTTCACATGAGCTGTTCGGAGTACATGCATCGAACGTTCTCAGCTGTGGTTGTGCTATCTCATGCAATCTTGCGATGTCCACGGCTTTATTTAATGTTAGCTCAGACCCTGCACTTAAAAGTTTCTCTTGCACTTTCGCTGAGTTTGTGCCAAACACTATTCTATCCCTGACCATCTCATCTTCGTTTGCATAAGCACAGTCCTTCACCAGCAATTTTAACTCTGTTACAAAGTGATCAAAAGTTTTGTTTATACCCTGCGTCTTCTCATTAAACTTGTATCTCGCGAAAATTGTATTCGTCTTAGGCATGACAAACGCCTTGTAGCAGCAGCGTGTCTATTGGATTGCTACTCACAGACGGCCTTATATGGGCAGGCCCTCAATTACGTGGGAGGCGTGGGTATGGGGGACGCAATATAGGCAGGCAGCCAACTACATGGGAGGCATGGTGATGGGTGACGCAACTCCGCCTCACGCAACGACCAAGCTGCAGGCTATGGCCATATACAGTATACACACACACACACAGTTTATTTTTGTATAGCCCAAAATCACACAGGAAGTGCCGCAATGGGCTTTAACAGGCCCTGCCTTTTGACAGCCCCCCAACCTTGACTCTCTGAGAAGACAAGGAAAAACTCCCAATAAAACCTTGTAGGGAAAAATGGAAGAAACCTCGGGAAAGGCAGTTCAAAGAGAGACCCCTTTCCAGGTAGGTTGGGCGTGCAGTGGGTGTCAAAAGTAGGGGGTCAATACAATACAATATACACAACAGAACAATTCCTTAAGACAGCATAATAATAAAAATTTTAGAAGTACGGTTTAACAGTAGATGATATGACATAATTAGGTTTGGATATTTTTAGAGTCCTGGAGACCTCATCCATCTAGCTGCCTCCCCATTTGGCCATGCCACGGCTGAAACGTTGCTCGATGAAAGGACCCTCTTTCCCATGATTCCTGTGATCCTCCATCAGGGATGACTTTACCATAGGCAGGCAAACAACTTGGCAGGTGGGCCGTGGCACCAATGGCCACATTTGGGTACCGAGAAAAGAAGCAGAATAGGTGAGGGTTAGTATTCAAATATAATTATCATGTTACTTATGTTATAATGCTAATGACTAACAACAGAGATGCAATATGTACAGTTAATCAGCAGCTCTAGTCAGGATATGCTAAACTGAAGTAGTGAGTCTTCAGCCGGGATTTAAAGGCTGAGACTGAAGGGGCATCTCTTATGGAAGCAGGAAGACCATTCCACAGTTTAGGGGCCCTGTAACTAAAAGCTCGACCTCCCACTGTTATTTTATTAATCCTTGGAATCCTAAGCAGACCGGCATCTTGAGATCTTAATGTGCTCAGGTTTGTAAGTCATGATAAGTTCAGACAAGTAAGCGGACCTTGGCCATTTAATGCTTTATATGTTAAAAGGAGGATTTTGAAATCTGCCCTAAACTTAACTGGGAGCCAGTGTAAAGATTTAAGAACTGGGGTTATGTGTTCATATTTTCTTGTTCTTGTAATAATTCTTGCAGCGCATTTTGGATTAACTGGAGGCTGTATAGAGAACAGTTTGAACAGCCAGTGAACACCGCATTGCAGTAGTCAATCCTACTAGAGATAAATGCATGAATTAATTTCTCACAATCCTGTTTATTTAGAAAGCCTTAATTTCCTAACATTTTTAAGATGGAAAAACATGTTTTGGACGACTTTGTAATATGCGCTTTAAATGACATGCTAGAGTCAAAGATAACTCCTAGATTGCGGGCTGATTCAGTAAAATTAATTGGGATTCCAACTGAGTTAAATGACGACAAAATATTGCTGTGATCAGCGTCATTCCCTCCAACAATTAACATCTCTGTTTTATCTGTATTTAAAGACAAGTAGTTCTCATTCATCCATTCCTTTAATTCACTAACACAACTAATTAAAGACAACATCGGAGAAACTTCATTTGATTTAAATGAAAGGTATAACTGGGTGTCATCTGCATATGAGTGAAAATTAACATTATGTTTCCTAATGAGAGATCCCAGTGGAAGCATGTAAAGTGAAAACAGTAAAGGTCCCAGTACTGAGCCCTGCGGACACCATATTGAACTTCTGTGTATAATGATGGAGTACTGTCTGCACATTTCTGTACAAACTGGAATCGATTTGATAAATAAGAACTGAACCAAGGCGAGCACGTGGCCTGTAAGCCCAACATCGTTTTCTAGCCTGTGCAGTAAAATAGAATGGTCAATGGTGTCAAATGCTGCACTTAAGTCCAACAACATAATTACAGTGGAATTTCCTTCATCAGAGGATATCAGAATGTCATTTACAACCCGTGTTAGTGCCGTTTCTGTACTATGACCAGTGCGAAAGCCAGACTGGAATTTCTCAAATAAATTGTAATGCGTAAGGTGTGACTGAAGCTGACTGGCGACTACTTTTCTAGTATTTTAGAGAGAAATGGTAAATTTGAAATAGGCCTATAGTTATTTAGTATGTGTGGGTCTAGGTCTGACTTTTTAAGTAAAGGTTTAATGACTGACACTTTTAGTGCATCAGGTACGGTGCCATGCAGTAATGAACTATTGATAATGGTTAGAATAGGGCTGCAAGAACATCCATTGCACTTTTACTAGTTTTGTTGGCACTGGATCTAGGGAACAAGTAGTGGGCTTCATTTTAGTAATTAAAGTTAAGACTTCCTGGTGAGTTACAGGATTAAAATTATTAAAGTGCTGAATGCAATGTGACAGGGTCTGCTAAGCTAGTATTTGGTTTGTACTGTGATGCTGAGATCTGGGATCTTATATTTTTAATTTTCTCATTGAAGAAGTTCATAAAGTCTGTACTGCTAATATCTGTTGGTATTTTGCACTGTTGATCTGAATTCCCATTTGTTAATTTAGCCACTGCTCTAAAAAGTACCCTAGGATTTTTATTATTGCTATCTATTAATGTAGAATAGTATTCTGAGCGAGCTTTAAAGAGGGCCTTTTATATTTATTTACACTCTCTGTCCATGCAATTTGAAAGACATGTAGCTTTGTTGTTCTCCATCTGCTCCAGTTTTCGACACTCTAATTTAAGAGCTCGAGTATTTTCATTAAACCAGGGAGAGTTTCTATGTGCTTTGATCACTTTTTTTTTAGGGGAGCCACTGTGTCCAGAGCATCTCTCAAGGTCACATTATAATGTGATATTAGCTGATCTAAATTGTTTTCCACGTTTACATTTGATGTTAACTGATCTAAATGGTTTTCCACAATTACACTCGACTTACTCAAGGTATCTATAAATTTTGAAGCAGAATTACAATCTAGATGTCGCACTGTCTTTGTTTTAATCTGCGAGTGCTGGCATGGGCAGAACTAAATCAAACGTAATTAAGAAGTGATCGGAAATAACTACATTTAATGGAGTAATATTTAAATTTTGAATTTCAACTTTGTAAGTTATAATTAAATCTAATGTATGGTTATGATTATGAGTTGGACCTTTGACAATCTGACAAAATCCTACTGAATTTAACAAATAAGTAAAACATTTGCTAAAAGTGTCAGTTTCCACATCAATGTGTACATTAAAATCCCCCATCAGAACTACGTGATCATAATTTATAGCCAAATCAGACAGAAGGTTGCTAAATTCAGTCATGAACAATGAATATGGCCCTGGTGGTCTGTAGACTAGCACTATAATTGTGTTGGAATCTGCTTTAATATTTAAAATGAATGCCTCAAAGGATGTAAAGTTGCCTAAATTTTTAGGAGTGATTTGCATTTTGTTACAATGAATTATTCCAAGGCCTCCTCCTCGACCAGAATCTCTAGACTTATGAAGGAACGAGTATCCATCTGGTGACGCCTCAGCTAGGGAACAGTGTCACATTTACTAAGCCAGGTTTCAGTAAGAAGACACAGATCAGATATTGTACTTAATATTATATCATTTACCAAAACAGCTTTAGTGCCAAGAGAGCGAATGTTCAATAAACAGCATTTAAAACTGCATGGTTCTTTCTGAACTGCTGATATATTTTTTGTTTTAATTTGAATTAAATTTCTATTACAGATGCCCCTGGTGGAGTGTCTGGTTTTATCCCTTGGTCTAATTATACACCTTATTTTTTGGTTATCAATTAATTTATGGTTTGTATCAAGACTAAATTTACTGGATGCCCCACAACAGGGATTATGGGTAACAGCTTCAGGAAAATAACAGGTGGGATAAAGAACAGCCTGTGATTTAAGATCACATGACTGCGGCCTGGATGGTGCTCTAATCAGTCAACCAGGCAGTTTTGCTGCCATATTTTGGGATAATACATAAGATCCCCTCCAGTTAGGATGAAGACCATCTCTTCTGAAACGTAGAATCCTACGTAAGTAGGATTCAGTTATGACCGTTACGCGTAGAATTTCAAAATGAAACCTGCTTAACTTTTGTAAGTAAGCTGTAAGGAATGAGCCTGCCAAATTGCAGCCTTCTGCCTACACGGGAAGTTGGAGAATTAGTGATAAGTGAGTGAGTCAGTCAGTCAGTGAGGGCTTTGCCTTTTAATAGTATAGATTTTGTGTGATTTTTGTGATGGGTGATCCTAAAGAACAGTGAGATTGTGTTAAGTTTTGTTTTCTCTTAGGTTAAACAGCTGCTGAAACTGTAGCGATGCTTGAAACTGATTTAAAGAAGAAGCTTTAAGTAAAATACAGGTCTACGAGTGGTTTTCACGTTTCAAATGACAGGAAATGTCACTTGAAGACCAACCAAGATCTGGATGACCTTCCACAATTAGGAATGACAAAAATCTTAAAAAATTTCAAAATACAATTTATGAAGATCATCGTTGGACTATTGAAGAGATTTCTGAATTGACTTGTATGTCTTGGAGTTCTTGCCACCTTCCTTACTCTCCTGATCTTTGCTCCATGTGACTTTTTCTTGTTTCTGCATATGAAAAAAGAACTCAAAGGAAAGCATTTTTGTACCATGGAGAAAGTCAAATGAAAATTGCTGCAGACCTTGGACAACGTTCCTCGTCATTAATTAGACAAATGTTTCCATCAGTGGGAAAACTGTTGGGACAAATGCATTCATTCACATGGAGAGTACTTTGAAGGAAACTAAAGTTTCAGTAAGTAAAAATTATGAAAACATTTTTTTTTTCAATTCCAGTTATTTCTTCGTATTTTGTAACTGATTATTTTCCTTTCTTCAGGTTATCTGCTGTTGTACTGACAAAGAGTTTAGTATATTGATGTTTGTTTTAGTCTAGCTGCAGGTATAAATATATAGTAGTAGTTCGACTCCCACTTGCTTATTTATTTATCTTGTTTCCTGTTGCTTTGGATGCTTCCACCTTCTAATCATCCTTCTTTGCATTACAACTTGTTTTGCAAAGGCTAATTAAAATTTCTGTGTTGTGCCTTCACCATGGATGTAGGTACATCTGTGTAACATGTGCCATATCCTGACTAACATCTACTCAAAAATGTGACTATGGTTGCATTAGCGTGAACCCTACACAGACCCCTATGACTGTGATTGGCAAGTCTGGTATAACTACGTATTTCTGTTTGTCTTCAGGTTTACAAGTCAGCAAATGTATGAAAAATTGGAAAAAAGTGTGGGACAATTACATTTACCTACAGAAGAAAGTGTGTTGCGGAAGGAGCAGTGATCCTGGAGGGTAAAAGCAGTCTGAATTTTAATGGATCATTTGCTTTTCTTTCGTGCTAAAAACGCCAGCAGCTAGCGTTCAGGCAACAGCATAGCCTCCATGCATGCCTAAGGCACAGGCTCAAGGCTGAAGTATAAATCAGCCATAAATCACCTACATGTCCCCGCAACAAGCAGGAGCTGAAGATGGCTGAATTAGTGGCTTGGCAGAGCATCTCCAGAGAAGATCCTCAGCACCTGGTGATGTCTATGAATCTCAGTCATTGCATGCAAAAGATATGTGAGAAAGTACTAAATATGATGGATTTAATAGATCTGCCATTGCTGTGTCCCAAACGTTATGGTGCCCTGAAATGGGGTGACCATGTAGAAAATGTGTTGTCCTTTCTACATAGTGTGACCTAAATGTGTGCAAATACCCTTAAATAAACATCTGTAATGTGCACTTTAATCACATTTGAATTGTTTGATTTGTAATTTTAAACTGAGAAGCAGAGGAGTAAATCAAGGAAAAATGTGTCTTTCTCCCAAACATTATGGTGAACATCTGGTAAATAAATAAAGTCCAAATTCCATTAGAACGAAGTGCTCAGGACTGAAAAAATAAATTGTTATAACAGGGATTTTGATATAATGGAATTTGAACATAGTGTGGTCTTTCAGCACCTGAAGTTGAGAGAGCTGACTGCGTAATGCTGAACTGGAAGGCAATCACATCAATAGCAGCAAGAAATTTCCTCTTTTTTTTAAAGGCACCTCTTGGTGTCCACAGCATGCAGTCAGTATTATTAGACTTCAAGGTCCAGGGTGCCAGCGGACTACCTCAGTGTTCAGTGCATGCATTGGCTGAGTTTGTGACCACTGCCACAAGGGGACGCAGCTGCTCTTCAGAAATTCCCTCTTAAACAGTTTGAGAAGCAAACACATTCTTACACCTTCTCTTTACAAGGTCAGCTGCAGGCTTGTTGACTTGCCACGCGATGTGCTCCTTGCACGGAGCTTCAAACATTTAAAAGACTGAGCTGTGGCCATCCTGAGGTTTCACTCCCCTGTCTTTCTTCACCAGACTCCCTCTGCTCCGGTCGCTGCTTCCGAGCCACTGTACCTCCTTGATGAGAAGGTCTTTGTGTTCTTTTGACCAAGATTCAGGACCTAGGCTTCAAGTTTGACAGCTATTCCTTGTGTGGCTGGATCGCTTCTGTTTGTATCTGCCTGGACTGCAATAAAGTTTCTGCTCCTTGGAAATCCTCCGGTACTCTCCTGTGTAACTTTGTGACCCAAGCTTGACAAGTTATACAAACAGAGCCCCTTGGTGTCCATAGCGAGCGCTCAACTTTCATAAATGCTGCCCATTGGATGCTGTCACCTATTGGATTGACCATCTCACTTTGGCTGCTGTCTTTTCTTTTGTGAGTCACCCCTGTTTTTTCTTTTTACCTGGAAAAGATTTACATAAAAAGATCATAATAAAAAATTTGAGGAAATGAAGGTCACATTCATAAATAAGAATTGTTGGATGTATAAATTTGCAAACACAGAATTCAAAGACATATTGAAATGCAACAAAATGTTTTTTAAAAAGATTATAGTGTGCAGGTGTTCATACTGCAAAATCTCAGTGAATTTATGAAACACGTTGGAAACTGGTTGAGTAGCATAAACACGAGGGAAGCGCAGCAGTCAGCACTTTTGCTGAAGGGCGAGCCAAAAATGAATCCTCAGTCTGATCAGTGTGCTCAGCAAAGTCACACCATACCTTGAGAAACCCAGAAATAAATGACAAAGTTGACCTGTTGTTATCTTCTAGAGCTCCGCAAGTAGAGCTGAGGTCACATTTGATTGACAGTTATCCCGCCCTCTAGATATACCCACAATGCCTCCAGTCAGCAGTAACCACTCTAGAGCTCTTCTTCACTGCAAGAGTGTGATGACAATCGAGTAAACCATGTGACATAAACGTGCAATCTGATTGGCTGTTGAATCGTGATTTTTGGGCCAAGTACAGAAGAAATGTGCATGTTTTGCCACGTTAGCAATGAAAAATGTTTATGTTGTAATACATTGGTTCTCAGCCTGTGGGGTGGGCCCTCATTTGGGGGCGCGAAGTAACAAAAAGGGGGGACGAAGATGTGAAAAAACAAAACAAGAATCAAAAATATGAAAAAAAAAATATGTTGAAACCAAAATAAATTAACTTAAACTACATTCTGATACTAGAACAATAAATATAAAGTTAGATAAATGTCGATAAAAGTTAAGTAGGTATAATAAAATATGCATCTACATTTCAAAAAAATGTTAGGGGGGGCGTGATTAAAACTGTTATGAAAACTCAGATCGCAAATACTTAAAGGTTGAGAAACGCTGTTGTAATACATTTTGCAGATAAAATGGACTTTGCCGTAATGAGGTACTTTAACATTAGCTCTATAGGGTAAACATAGAGTTCATTAAAATGGAGTTTCTTCTAATGGAATTTAAACTGTAGTAATAATAATAATATAAAATAACTAATTCCAAATTACTGTATAGTAACAGCGGGAAAAGAAAATCAAACTAAATGCTACACCTTTCAAAACCGACAGAAAGAATAAATAAATCCCAGGAAAAAAATGATATTGTTCAGAATTCACAAAGATGCAAAATTGTAATGATATCACAGACCCTTCAATACCTTACACAGGTGGTACTATCTAACCTGAGAAATTCAACTGCATTTAATTTTAGCCAGATAAATAATATGAATTGGATTTAGATTTTTCAAACATTTGTATTTAATCTCTGATAATCTGGCCTCTTTTCTGCCAAACATTCAGTGCTGTTTCTGTCTTTTTGTATCCCAGAGAGATAGGAAATGGATGGACTGATGGATTTGTCCTTAATGTTCACATGATTTTCCAAGTTTTGCTGTTGCCTGATGCATTTTCAGAAGCTGTTCACTTTGGATTGACCTTCATTATGACAGAATACCCTTTTGTTACAATGACTGCATGTTTGCATTTTGCTCTACAATGACCTGCTTACCCTGTTGTTGAACAAAGCCTTTTCATCTGGTTGTGTATTTTCTTGTCTGCATGGTAATAAATGTTTCATTGAAACGTACATTTTAGCTCCATGATGCTAATCAGATGCTAAAATAAATCATAACTGTCATGTCGCCTCCTATCAGGTCAGCCAGTGAGACAATTAAGGAAAACACACAGCATAAATGTCGGTAAGCAAAGGTCACTGCAGCAAACTAGGAATATATCATGTCATGGACTCCTCAATAACGAGCCCTCAATGTACAATTATAGACCATTCGTTTGACTTATTGTAACAGGCTGCATGAGGTAGCTGGTGCTCCGCTTTGACCCTTCAGTGTATTGACCCTTTTAAAAATTTTCTTTCCATCATGAGCTTATAAAATATGTGTGTGCCGTGTAAGCCAGTTCAAAGGCATCTCATTTCACTGAACTGCTGGTTTGTAGAATTACTGTACATTGAGACTATTTCTCCAAATGTAGCTATAGATTTTTGCTTTGTAACAGTCAACTGAAAAAAAAAGCCTGTCTTTGAAAGAATCAGAATGCAGGCTCTACCATGAAGCTCTGTTTCTTCTCTCTACGGTATTACCCGATGCGATATGCTTTTAAAATTAGTCCACCATCTACATTGAATCTATTGTAATCTATAATCTATAATAATACTTTACATTTATATGACACTTTTCTCACTACATAGAGAAGGGGTCCTCAATCTCAGTCCTGGGGGCTGCAATGGTTGTAGCTTTTCCTTCCAACTAGTCTCCTAATTAGAAGACAATCCTTGTTGATATTGAAACTTGGTACTTAACTATTTGGCTTGTTAGTGCTTTCATTCATCCAGGAGAAATTTTAATTACACTGTAGAGTTCCCTTCTCTGCACACATCATTCGTGTGTTTTGTGGACCAGAACAGATTTAAACTTAACAGTCTTTCCAATTCCCCTGTCATTTATTTCTAAACTTTTTTTTTTTTTAACACAGATAGTTCATGGTGCACATGCTCAGGTTGAAAAGGAAGCATGTTAGCTGGAGAGCTGCTGGTTTATTGGTTATCTGCATTTCATTATTACCTATTGTCTGGTTAAGAACACAGGTAACAATTAAAACTTAAATGCTGCCCCTAAAAATTAAAATCAGCAAATTAAAGGTTCTGAATTGTATCAGGCAAGTTTGGCACAAAACACTTATTGCTTTAGTGGGTTCTAATTAAGAAATTGGTTGAAATGAAAACCAATGAATGCAGCAACTGTGGCCCTCTGGGACTGTAATTGAGGACCACTGATCTACAATGTAATTCAAATTTGTCTTTGATGAATGTAGTGAGAGGTCAAGCAAAATGACACCTTTTATTGGCTAACTCAAAAGATTACAATATTCAAGCTTTCAAGACAACTCAGGCCCTTCAGGCCTGATGTAATCACACTTGAAGAATGAAAGCATTAACAAGGTGTAGAGTTAAGTACCACGTTTCATTATCAGCAAGGACTGAGTTCTAATTAGGAAGCTGACTGGAATGAAAACCTGAAGCCACTGTGGCCCCCCAGGACCGTGATTGAGGACCACTGACATAGAGGGTGGGAAGCCACTTCTACCACCACCAAAGTGCAGCATCCACCTGGATGATTTGATGGCAGCCATTTTAACGCCAGTACACTCACCACATACAAGGCTTTAAAATGTGGCTTTGACTTTAAAATTCTGCTTATGGTTTATAAAGCCTTAAATAATCTCGCTCCATCTTACATATCGGAATGTCTGACACCCTATATTCCAAATCGTAACCTTAGATCCTCAAATGAGTGTCTCCTTAGAATTCCAAAAGCTAAACTTAAAAGAAGTGGTGAGGCGGCCTTCTGCTGTTATGCACCTAAAATCTGGAATAGCCTGCCAATAGGAATTCGCCAGGCTGATACAGTAGAGCACTTTAAAAAACTGCTGAAAAAACATTACTTTAACATGGCCTTCTCATAACTTCACTTTAACTTAATCCTGATACTCTGTATGTTCAATTCATCATAATAACTATTCATGGTGGCTCTAAAATCCATACTGACCCCTACTCTCTCTTCTGTTTCTTTTTTTCGTTTTTTTGCCGCCACCACCACTTACTCAAAGCATCATGATGCTCCAACATTGATGGACTAAAAGCCAGAAGTCTATGTAACCATCATCATCAAGTCCTTCCGTGAGAACCCTAAATCCAAAGAGGACTGTTTCATTTATGTTAGGTAGAATGCCCAGAGGGGACTGGGTGGTCTCATGGTCTGGAATCCCTGCAGATTTTTTTTTTTTTTCTCCAGCCGTCTTCATGGAATTGATGCTCATTTCTTATCTTTAGTGTAATGTTTAGTTTTACAAGTTAAGTATAGGTATATTGTCTAAACAAAAGTATTCACATCCATCCATTGTCTAATCACCTTCATCCTGAACAGGGAAACAGGAGCCTATCCCAGCAAGCAAAGTGCTCAAGTCAGGAACAACACCTGGACATGGTGCCAGTCCATCACAAGATGAACCCACTTAAGTGCAAACCACACACACACACACACACACACTAGGGTTAATTTACATTTCCATTATCTAGCTGCACACATCAAAAGTCCTGAGTCTCGTTAGCAAGTCCAGTCTGCTCAGGCCCTTCTTATTCAGCACCATTTTGTTCTTCATGTGAACCCCCAGGTACCTGTAGCTCTGCACCACTTCCTGAATGGCGATTGGTCTCGGAGGCTCCATAGTATGCAGGAAGTCCACCACCAGTTCGCTGCAGGACCAGATGAAGTCAGTCCTTAAGTTCTTAAGGCCTGTGCCGACCAACTTTGTGGTGTCCTCTGTCACCTGTTCAATCTGTCCCTAAGCCTTCAGAAAGTTCCACTGATGAGGAAAACATCTTGCATTATTCCTGTTCTAAAGAAGGCAAGGCCTCGTCACCAAATTACCACAGACCAGTGACACTTGCATCTCACATCATGGAAACCTTTGAGAGACTGATCCTGGACTATATGAGTCCTCTTGTGACAGACCACCTGGACCCAATGCAGTTTTCCTATTGGAAAAAGACAGGAGTAGATGATGCAATTGTCTGTCTGCTCCACAGATCTGGACAAAGATGGCAGCACTGTGAGGATTATATTTTTTGATTCCTCCAGTGCCTTTGATGTCACCCAGTCATCCCTGTTATGGGGTAAACTCAGAGATATGCAGGTGGACGTGTCTATGGTTTCTTGGGTAATGGACTGTGTGTCAGGCAGACTGCAGTTTGTGAGACTCGAGGACTATGTTTCTGATTGGCCTCTCTCCTTTTCTCTTTATTCATTATATGTCAGACTATAAATATAATAGCAGGTCATGATTCTGCACTTATGAGGTATACATTACATTTGTTTATTTGGCCAACACTTTTATCCAAAGCAGCTTACAGCATTTCAGGTAAAATTGGTTATATTATTTCTTTTATTTATCCAAATGAAAAGGTCAATCAGTATCAGAATTTGAACCCACAACCTAATTGTTTGAAGTCCAAAGCCTTAAACACTGTGCCACACTGCCTATTGATAAGGAGCATGAGACAGAGTAGAAGAGTCAGGTGAAGAACTTCCTTTCTTGGTGCAAAGTGATTTGTCTCCAACTTAATACTGGTTATTGACTTTGGCCTCACCAAAGGGCCTCTATGTCCGGTCACTATTCAAGTGGGTGGATGTAGAGGTGATGCACTCCTACAAGTACTTTGTAGTCCACTTTAAAGAAGGTTGGAATGGTCTTATGACACTGAGGAAATACAGAAGTAAGGGCAGAGCAGGCTCTTTTTGTCTTAGGAGACTGTGTTCCTTTAATGTGGGAAGTGACCTCCTTCACATCTTTTATAACTCTGTGATGCCAGTGTAATTTCATGTGCTATGGTGTCCTGGGCTGGTAACATCACTTCAGGGGAGTACCACTGAATCAACAAGCTAATTTAAAAGGCAGACTCAGCAATGGGACACACTCTGGACAATGTGGAGGTAGTGGAGGAGAAGATCATGAAAATTTGAAACTCTGCAGAGTACCCTCTCTCTGACACACTAACACTGAGGACTTTCAGCCAATAAATCATTTAGCAGAAATGTGCCAAGAAATGCTACAGATGCCCCTTTGTTGCAACAGAAATATTTATGCATAATGTCTTACTGGGACAGGGACTGCCAAGTCAGAAGTTTATCCTTCTTTTTAGCCATTCTGGTGTTTGTTCAGATCATAGTGTGGGTGTATACATATATGTATTTATCTCTTTATTTATTTAAAGGTCTTCTGTAAAATGCCAGATTTCTTCCTGGCAGGCCCGGCGCCAGAAATATTTGGGCCCCAGACAACTGGGTACGTGTGGGCCCCTCTGCCTTCCCCCGGGTCCCCACATGCCAAAACCTTCAAATATGTATACAAAATGATTGAAATGTAGTTTATCCAACAGCGACAATGCTGCATTTATGAATACCATACTTGATGAGTTAAGCCTACTCACACATCAAAGTTTGACTGCGAGAAGGAAAGCCAGTGCTAACGGAAGCTCGTAGCGGAATTGAAACAATACATTAATGAGGTAGGCCTATGTATTATCTAACGTGTAACGGTACAATTATACCAATGCAATGAATAGGAGTAACATCTGAACATTTTAATATAGGGAACTTGCTGTATCAGACTTCAAAGTTTTCAAAAAATCCGGGTGATCCAGAATCTTTAGCGATACACACAAAACCAACACACACTCGTCACTGCTTTAAAAGCAATGATAAACACCCAAGTGAATGAATTATCAAACTACAGAAACAGACTTCTGCTACACCATACACGTCAACATCCACTATAGTGCACAACAATATCGCTATTGTCTGAGACAGAACAGCATCTGTGAGTGTGAAACAGAAGTATTCAGTTACAGCGGCGAAGTCAATCCACATACCCTGTACAACAAACATACGACTCAACGTCAAGCTCAAGGATGTCAGCGTCAGCTCTCCTTTGTCTTTGAGAAGCGTGCCGCTGCCGGCCCCCTTTGACAAGCGTGCTTCACACGACACAAGCACGATATCTACTTGCGTGGAGCGTGCGGCTATTAAAATACTCATTTGTATTGTTGTAAGCTAAATGATTTAACTTTTCTATTACATGTAACTTGAATAATTGTCCGAATATATATCTACAACCTCAGCATAAAAAAAATCAAGCATGAAGGGGCCCCCTTTCGTTAGGGCCCCGGACCAGAGTCCCGTTTGTCCCCCCCGGTAGCGGACGTGTTCCTGGGCACTAATAATATCTATTGTAATATAAAGGTGCTATATTGCACCTGACCCGGCACAGATGGTCATGGAGACATGTATAAAATGAAAGACATTTATTTTTTTCTGCAGCAAGAGGGCACGTCTTCCCCGTAATCCTTCCAGCCACAACACAGTCCCAAGCACCAAAAGTAACCACACCACTATCCTTTCTCTCTCTCTCTCTCTCTCTCTCCAACCATGACTCCTTCACAAGCTTAGTCCTCCTCCTCCAGACTCTGGCCATTGAGTGGTGGTTTCTGGCTCCCTTTTATCAGAATCCCAGAAGTGCTCCAGGTGGTTGATTGCTGGCCTCCAGCTGCATTTCCAGGCACAGCGAAACCAGTGCACAAAAGGGGCCAGTCGGTCCTGTGGTAGCACCCCCTGGCGGCGCCTGTGGAACCCCACAGAGCTGCACAGAACTCCAACCCCCATGAAGCCCTGGGGGACTCCTAGGTACCGCTGCAACCCAGGGTTGCTGCCACCTTGCGTCCAGGGGGAGATACTGGGCTTCCCATCCTTGTTCCCCTGGCAGATGTGGTGAAGGGGCGTCCCAGCCAGGCATAGGCCCCAGCCATCTATCTATCTATCTATCTATCTATCTATCTATCTATCTATCCATCCTATACCGTGTTAACGTGCTGTGTTAAAGTGCTGTGTTAATGGTGCTTGCCATCTGTCAGACCTAGTAGTGAGACCTAGTAGTCAGACCCCCAGTGGTTAATATGATTTCTGCCATTAAAAATGTTGTGGACAAATAGTCAATATGGGGTAGATTACCCTGTATAGACAGGTATAGTGAAACCCTTTGCCTGCAGTTAAAGGTCTTCACCAAGCTGAGTACAGTGGTATGATTAATCCACTAGTGTCCTTGGATAGTAGGGGAGTCTTTTCTTTGTAAATTCACAAAGTGTGGTGTAGTGGTTAAGATTTTGGACTTCAAACTCTGAGGTTGTGAGTTCATATCCCACAACTGACACTATGTGACCATGAACACATCACTTGAAAAACCAAAAAAGAGAAATGTAACCATGTATATCATAAATGTTGTAAACCACCTTGGATAAAGTAGTCAGCCAAATAAGCAAATGTAAATCTGTTCTGGAATCAGTTATTTTGAGGGTACCGTGCTAAGTGCTAACCAGAAACAGCTGGGACCTAAAGATATCTACCATTCTGATGGGTGACAACTGTATGGAGCAAGTTAATTAGTTCTATAGGTTTTGGAGGCCAAAGTGTGCTTGGTCTATTAATTGTGCTTTTTGTCTCGGTATTGCAAAGAGACCAGGGGCCAACAGAGGGAGCTCTGGGTAGAGGTCTTGGGAGTTTCAAAGGTGATTCATAAGATTGTCCTAAATGTAACCCCAGGGGTGAGATTTAAAGGCTGGTCACTGCTAGTGACTCACGTTGAATTAGGAAATGAACTGGGCCAGAGCTTAAATGGCAGGGAGGTTGCATGTCTTTTCCCATTGAGTATAATAAACCAATTTGTTTTTAAAAAACTAATTCTAGCATTCTTTTGGCGCGTTCTTCTGGCTAAAGGCATGCAAAAGTTTCTCCCATCACAGGCTATGTTAGCATCACCAGTGATTGAGCCACCGTGGACAGTGTGGAGAACTTGAAGAGAAGGAAGTGATACCTGTTGACTTACAGACATGGGCACACATTTTCCTAATGATGGTGGCCAAGAGGTTTATTTGTTAATGGGGACAGTGCCCTCAGCCTCTTAATGGGAGGATAATTCATTCATTTTCAGAATTTCTGTATTCTTCACAGTATCATGGGGGTCAGCAGTGGTATGTAAGTGATATAATACTAAATTGAGTGGAAATGAAAAATTTAAATAGTTTTCCTACCCATATGTTTTAATCAATAAATTACATACCAGAGATGTGGAGAGTTATAACCCCATGTGAACAGTAAGATAAGTGAAAACTTGCTATCTCTTAGAGATTTCATTATTTCTACTCATTATGCAGGTACACCATAAAAAAAACAAATGAACTTAATAGCACCATATGCTGATGTTAATAGAAGTTAATAGAAGTTAACATTGAAGGCAACAGCAGCTCCAGGTTGTGATCTGGACTTTCTAACAGTATGGTCACTGGTGTTCATCAGCATGCTTATGGCTGTTTGCCAGGACAAACTGAACATGAAGTGTGACTTTCTAGCAAAGTAAACTCATTAAAATGCTTATTGGCAGCTATAGTGCTGTTTGTTGGAATTATTCATATTTAGTTAAATATTCTCCTGGATAGCTCTGATTTTGCTTTTGTCCTGTAAGTGACAATATCTATTCACCCACTTTCTCCATGTTAGAAGAAGCAGGAATCTACATGGGAAGGAAGCATCAGATGTGAGACAGGAACCAACTTTGGATGGGACAAAAGCTCCATGACAGAACCCACACATTTACAATTTACAGGTGCTTTTTGTCCTTAATTCGAAACACGTGTTTAGGGATATGAAAGGAAACACCCTGAAGAATATGGAGAGCAACTATCGACTTTACACAGCTAATGATTAGTGATTAGCGAAACATACAGTTTCAGAACACTGTCACTAAAGTTCATTTTGCATACAATTGTGCAATTGCAAAACTGACTAAAGGGTTATTTTGAAGTTTGAAAGAGTGTTTTTTAGGTGTAAAGTGAGTTTAGCAAAATGACTACAGGTGTTACTTTACTTAAATTCTCTCTACATCCATAATGACTAACCCGGTACAACTCCCTAGGTGGAAAATGAGGAATATTGCTACCCAAAGCCCTTTTTTACACTTCTCTGGTTAATTGTGTTCTTTTCTACAGCTACATAACACATCAAATTCATACCCCACTGGTAAAATTAATTCTATTTACTGTATGCCTCTTGATGCACCAAAGCACACCATCATGCACATCACTTCAGAGTGAAAGCTGCTGCTGCCAAAACTCCCTCCTGCACCATTACCAATCAATTACCTTATCCTAGTTGAGGATATGCACACTACTGCTGATTTTTATTTTTTCACTGTAACTCTTTATTTAATTAGTAAATGACACAGTAATCACATTTTTGTACCTTCTCAGAACTACTGTGTTTAACTTATGATAAACACTAAGGGTTAAGACACGTTTAAACAACTAGCTGTTTTACCCCGTTTCTCCTGGGAAATTTCGTTAGACAGAGGGCCCCTGTTATAGTGCCGTCATTTATTCGAGTGAATTAGAAGTACTATGAAGTACTCTGAAACTAACTCAGTGATTTTCAGTATGCAGTTTGAACATCCGCGTTGCTTATCCATCACAGCTACATTATAAGCATTGTACGTCCGGGTGAGTGCTCATTGGTGGTCAGCTCTCACAATCACACAGAACCCACTCCTGCAACTAAAGACAAGAGTCTGACTTTGTTAGGGCAAGTCACAGACTAGCTGGAATGAGTCACTGGGTATGTCACGTGACACAACATTGGGATCTCAGGATTGGGACTGAGACTGCCTCAAATTGCTTAGATAATGTAAATTAAGTTCATGAATGAAAATTACTGGAAAAGTCATGCAATGTGACATGGCCGCAAAGCAGAAGTAAGGGGGATTACAGAGTGGCTTAGAATTCCTCGGTTTTGTTCCTCCTATAATACATTTCCTCATATATTTAGTTTTAGTTAATTAAACACTCTTTTTCTAAAACTGGTAAATTGTGTCCATGCGTAAACTGACTTACCAGTAGACTAGAAAAGTGAATCCCTCTTCCTTGAACCCTTTAAAAGTGTACAGCTACTCTATTTTGAACTCAATTAATCAAGTCTAGGGTAATCGAAATTGGAACCATATCTAGCATCTTTAAATGAGCCGAGGATGCATTTTTTTCACAGGGAACAGATCTACATATTCACTCATATTTATGCTATATAGCCATAAGTATGTGGAGACCTCTCCAAATTATTGATTTCAGGTGTTTAATCATTAACTGTTATATCAAATCAAGCATATAGCTATGCAATCTCTTTTGAGAAACATCAACATTAGAATGGATCATACGGAACTTCTCAGTGACTTTAAACATTGTCTCATCATCGGATACTGTCTTTACCACTAATCAGTGTGTGAAAGCTCTGTTCTGCTAGATCTGCCCTGGTCAATTGTAAGTGCTATTATTGTGATGTGGGAGCAACAACAGCAACAACAATGTGGTAGACAACACAAAATAGATGGGCCAGTGAGGGCTTAAGCACAGAGTAATTAAAAAATCATTTATCCTCGGTTGCATCACTGGTTTATGGAAGCAACATCAGCACAAGAATTGTGTATCGATGGGTTTCCATGGCTGAGCAGCTGCATACTAGCCTAAGATCACTATGTGCAATATCACCTGTCAGACAGACAGGGGAAAAGCACACCATCACTGGACTCTGGAGTGGTGGAAATGTGTTCTTTGAACCACTGTCTGGTGGATGCCAGGAGAGTGCTGCCTACCAGACTGTATCATGCCTACTGTGAAGATTGATGGAAGGGGAATAATGGTCTGAGGCTGTTTGTCAAGGCTTGGTTAGCCCTCTTAGTTTCAGTGAAGGGTACTATTTATGCTACAACATACGAAAACATTTTAGACAATTATGCTCTTCTAAATTTGTGAAATTCAGTTTGAGGAAGACCTTTTTTACCAGCATGACTGTGCCCCTATACACAAAGCCAGGTCCATGAAAACATGGAGGAACTTGAGTAGGCCTCAGAGAGCCCTAATCTTAACATTGATACCTGACCTCATAAATGCAATTTGAAGAGTGAGTCTATTGTATCTGCAAATTGATGAGCAGCTAGTAGATAGATAGATAGATAGATAGATAGATAGATAGATAGATAGATAGATAGATAGATAGATAGATAGATAGAACAAACCTTTAGCTTTTTACAAAAGCTCTTTAAATAAAATTGTGTAAATAAGGTAAATAAATAAGTTCATTAATAAATCTTATATATACTGTAAACGTCTACACATTGAAGTGTGTGTGTCTGTCCGGCCCGGAAGTGAGAGGTGGAGTCAGGCTTAGGGCTCTATTTCCAAGGATACGCAAGAGAGGCCAAATGAAACATCCGAAGAGAGAGTCACTCACTTAGGCGCTAATACAGAAGCGAGGCGAGCACATTGGCAAAGTAGTGTCCCTTTTTCTTTTCCTCCTACCACTAATACACAACTGATGTGAGCACGTCGGCAAAACAAATCCTCCTAGGAGAGAGAGATATCCAGAGCAGTTCCTTTCAATTACCTGACATCTCTACATTTCAATTTTTATTTCTGACGATTTCAATCATTTCTAGGACCCCATGCTTTTTACAGCACAGGCTTACACAGCTAGTTAATTAATAAATATACACATACACTTTGGTTTGAACAAAGAACATTAAAAAGAAAGAAAAAGTTCTGAGTTGGAAGTCACAGTCCCAGTGAGATATTATGCAGACATAAAAGGAACCCCCTTAGTGTTTCTTCCACCAACCAACCAACATTTATTTATATAGCACATTTTCATACAAACAGTAGCTCAAAGTGCTTTACATATTAAAGAATAGAAAAATGAAAGACACAATTATAAAACAAAATAAATCAACATTAATTAACATCGAATAAGAGTAAGGTTCAATTGCCAGGGGGGACAGAAAAAACAAAAAAACTTCAGACGGCTGGAGAAAAAATAAAATCTGTAGGGATTCCAGACCATGAGACCGCCCAGTCCCCTCTGGGCATTCTACCTAACATAAATGAAACAGTCCTCTTTGGATTTAGGATTCTCACGGAAGGGCTTGATGATGATGATGGTCATGTAGACTTCTGCCTTTTAATCCGTCCATCATTGTTGGAGCATCATGAAGCTTTGAGTAGGTGGTGGTGGCGCAGGCCACCACCACAAAGAAACCGGAAAAAGAAACAGAAAAGAGAGTAGGGGTCAGTACTGATTTTAGAGCCACCATGAATAGTTATTTTGAGGAAATTGAACATACAGAGTATCAGGATTAAGTTAAATTAAGATTAAAATTAGGTTATAAAAAGGCCATGTTAAAGTAATGTGTTTTCAGCAGTGTTTTAAAGTGCTCTACTGTATCAGCCTGGCGAATTCCTATTGGCAGGCTATTCCAGATTTTAGGTGCATAACAGCAGAAGGCCGCCTCACCACTTCTTTTAAGTTTTGTTCTTGGAATTCTAAGGAGACACTCATTTGAGGATCTAAGGTTACGATTTGGAATATAAGGTGTCAGACATTCCGATATATAAAATGGGGCGAGATTATTTAAGGCTTTATAAACTATAAGCAGAATTTTAAAGTCAATTCTGAATGACACAGGTAACCAGTGTAGTGACATTAAAACTGGAGAAATGTGTTCGGATTTTCTTTTCCTAGTTAGGATTCTAGCAGCTGCATTCTGCACTCGTTGCAAACGATTTATATCTTTTTTGGGTAGTCCTGAGAGGAGTGCGTTACAGTAATCTAGTCGACTGAAAACAAACGCGTGAACTAATTTCTCAGCATCTTTCAGTGATATAAGCGGTCTAACTTTACTTATGTTTCTTAAGTGAAAAAATGCTGTCTTAATGATCTGATTAATATGTGATTTAAAATTCAGATTACAGTCAACAATCACCCCTAAGCTTTTTACCTCCGTCTTGACTTTTAATCCTAATGTATCCAGTTTATTTCTAATAGCCTCATTGTATCCATTATTGCTGATCACTAAAATTTCAGTTTTCTCTTTATTTAACTTGAGAAAATTACTATTCATCCATTCTGAGATAAAAGTCAGACATTCTGTTAGTGAATCAATAGAATCAGGGTCATCAGGAGCTATTGATAAGTACAGCTGTGTGTCATCAGCATAGCTGTGGTAGCTCACGTTGTGCCCTGAGATAATCTGACCTAACGGAAGCATGTAGATTGAGAAGAGCAGCGGACCCAGGATAGAGCCTTGTGGAACACCATATCGGATACCATGTGTCTTCGAGTTGTAATTCCCACAACTAACAAAAAATTTTCTCCCTGTCAGGTAGGATTCAAACCAATTTAAGACTGTGCCAGAGAGGCCCACCCATTGACTAAGGCGATTTCTAAGAATGTTGTGATCAATGGTGTCAAATGCAGCACTCAGATCTAAGAGGATGAGAACAGATAAATGGCCTCTGTCTGCATTTACCCGCAAGTCATTTACTACTTTAACGAGTGCAGTTTCTGTGCTGTGATTTGTTCTAAAACCCGACTGAAATTTATCAAGAATAGCATGTTTATTGAGATGGTCATTTAACTGCATAATGACTGCCTTCTCCAGAACTTTACTTAAGAAAGGCAGGTTAGAGATGGGTCTAAAATTTTCAAGAGCTGAGGGGTCGAGATTATGTTTCTTAAGTAGGGGTTTAACTACAGCAGTCTTAAGACAGTCTGGGAAGACCCCAGTATCTAGTGACGAATTTACTATGTCCAGAACATTATCAATTAGCAAGCCTGATACTTCTTTGAAAAACCTTGTTGGTATCGGGTCAAGGACTCAGGTGGAGGGTTTTAATTGAGAGATTATACTATGTAATTCAGGTAAATCTATCCTAGTGAAAGAGTTTAATTTGTTTATAACAGGATGCTGGGGTTTAGGAGGATCCTTAGTGTTGGAGGGATATACTATGTTATTTCTAATATCATTAATTTTTTGATTGAAAAATACAGCGACAGCCTCACAGGTTTCACTGGAAGCACTTACGAGGCATTCCTTTGAGCTACCTGGGTTTAGTAGGCGATCAATTGTAGAAAATAAGACTCTGGGATTACTAGCATTGTTGTTCTTGACACACTTCTGCTGAATAATTCATATAATAATTGAATAATAACTCCACACTAAAATCCAACAAGCTCTTTGGCCTTATAAAGTATGTAAGAGCTGACAGTCATCTTGAAATGTGCATATTTGGGAGGAATATCAGAGATGCCAAGGGAAAAAAAAACACAGACAACAGAAAAACATGCACATTTCACACAGATGGTTCCCAACTTCGTCTTTAAACTCATGTGCTATCAGTGCTAAACACAGTGCCACCCATCCTCAGTTAGTTTAATATGTACTTATAAACTTTCATGAATTTTACAATGAATGCATTTCAAATAAGGTAATTCATTAAACAGATTTCTATAAAAATACTATTTAAAGTAACAATAGAAGGATTCTATTATATGACATTTAAGAAAATATCCGTACACTGAAAGTGTTGCATTATAATTCTACCTTTGTCTTATTTAAATAAAAACCACTTACTGTGTGGCGTACTTGGCACTATGTAAAATGTGATCTGTCAAGCTGTAGGTCACATTTTGTGTTGTGTAGTTTAACCTGCCAATGTTCCAGCCATCTTCTCATTTGTCAACTTCAAAAAAGCACCCTGGGAAAAGAAGAGATATATGACATAAGAGGTGCAACATAAAAAAAAAAAAACAAAATAAAGGACAAGGTGCCTTTCTAGCCCTTCATATGGCATTTTCTTTTTTTAATGCAAAACGTTTACTGCCTAGTTTTATATGACAAATATTCAGAAAAAATGCTATGTATACTTATAATACAGGTTTACTTCTGAAGTGGCACACTGATAATGCTAATGACATCCTCGTCACTGATTTTAATTATTGCAATCCCATCTAGCATGTTAAAATACTGCTTGTCCTTTTCAAAAAATGATATTCCTTGAATTAAATAGGTTTATCATATACTACTAATTACATGTTGGATATTTTGAGTATAGGAAGATTCAGCAAGTGACATCTGAATTTGTCCTACTGTTGTGCGCACAACCATTAATAAATATAACAAGAGTAAAAAGACATATTGTCATCCTTGGCCAAGAATATCTCTCAGGTCATTAGAATGATTTGAGTCACAACCTTTGTTCCCTTCATTCAGTGAATTCTGGAAAAATGTGGAGTAAACAAGACAGATGCTGACTCATTGAATCTTCAGAAAAACATTGAATCGTTTGAGTAATAGCAGTCGCTGAAATGACAAAACAGGACTAAATCATATGACAGAGTGCACCGCTGGATTGATCTATTGCTACAGTATATGTGTGTGTTTGGTTTGCATGGACCTGATGTGACGCTGAATTTAAAAACCAAGACTGTGCTCATGATAACCGTGGAAGGAAAGTCTGAGTTTTTACATTTTCAAGCATATCAGTGCTATCAGTAATGTTTGTCTGGTTTTCTTTGGTTGTGATAGGGTCTTAGGGTGACCCTATTTTCCCTGTCAATGATTTTGCTATGTAGACCTTAACAGAATCCCCCAAATCCCAACTACAGTCACGTATGTTTACTTTGACAAGCCTGGTCACTGTCAAGATTGATGGCTTTTGTCATTCAATACTTGCACCTTTCTTTTACATTTGTCATCCTGGGTAATTAGACACAAGATAGGCAACAGAGGAATTATACTTTTTATTTATAGATTAACTTAAGGTTTACAGTTATGCCCAAAATATAAACAGAGTAAAAATGAGCTTTATTAAAATAATACATCCTGTTTATAGTGTGTGCTTTGCTACCAGGTGCCTCTCTGTCTTAGTATGTTGACTGGTATATCATCTAACTTGGTCCAGTATGGCCATGGAATGGAAAGGTAGAGTTGCAGAATAGCCCCTGTATGAATGTGATGTCAGCATGGCCTTCTTCATGAACGGAGAAGCAAACAGATATAGCTTAATTCTGCTAAACTTTCATTTATCCAGTCCTTGTCACGCTTCTTAGATGAGTAGGGGTCTGCTCTTGTCCTCTTACCTCAGCCACCAGCGTCTATTCCATCTCTTTCATCATGGCCAGTTGTATTTTCCCAGACTGTCTTCCTGGCTGGGAAAAGGGTGGCCATGTTTAGAAGACATGTCCTCCTTCTGGAAGCTCATAAATTCTAGAACCAGATTGATGCAAATGCCGTACCCTAGAGCAGTAAGGTTCAACTTTCAAGGTTCATGGTTTCGTTATTTAGTCATGTTTACACAAGAAAACATGAAATGTGTCTTCTCAGTTGCATTTAATAACAAGACAGAAAAAATAAAAAAAGCAAACAGAGACAAGACAGGTTAAGGTAAGGCAATTTACATAAAAATGATTACAGGATACATCCAATCATCCATCTATTATCCAACCCGCTATATCCTTACTACAGGGTCACGGATGTCTGCTGGAGCCAGTCCCAGCCAACAAAGGGCACAAGGCAGGAAACAAACCCCGGGCAGGGAAACAGCCCACAGCAGTTACAGGATACATAGTAGGGAATCCATTCCCAGACAGGTTTATCCATTTCCAGGAATTTGGGAATCCCGCATGTCATTCCTGGGAATCCCAGGCTCCCAGGCATGACACAGTGCACGGGCATCTCACATGTGAACGGTTTTAGAACAACCGACACTTATTTTTAATAAAACTACTGCAATATGTTGACACCAATAAAAGACTAACCTTATCTACAAGCAGTTCATTCTGTCATATAAGTACATGTATCTAGTTCAGGGGTGCCCACACTTTTTTGGCTTGCGAGCTACTTTTAAAATGACCAGGTCGAAATGATCTACCTACATTAAAAATGCTATTGCATAGTTTTACTGTTAAATAATGCAAAGAGTATGCAACACGTATTTCGCCCTTTATGTTGCGCCACAGCGTGTGGTTTGTTTATTTGACAGCATGTAGTTCGGGGTAATTACATTCCTGGCATACGTAGTCTGAATCACAATCTGATTGTATGGGTGGTTACCTACCAGGTAATGCTTGTGTCGGCAAACATCCGCCACAGTGCCCTCTTCAGTTGCGAGAAGCAGATCATAGAATGTTACAAAGTTTTTTTTGTCAAATAATGCAAAGAGTACACGACACTCCCTAATTCTGGGCTCATCAGGCATACACACTCACTGCACCCCCTCTCGGGAATCGAACCTTGGATGTCAGCATCAGAGGTGAAGCCATGGCGTGTGGTTCGTTTATTTGACAGCATGTAGATTGGTGTAATTACATTCATGGCATTCGTAGTCTGAATCACAATCTGATTATATGGGTGCATGTGGAATGACCAGTGTGTTAGAAGGAAAGAGATCTCAGACTGGCCGCTCTGTATGTCAATCAAGTGGCAAATGCCATAGGGAGGATATATGATAGACTAACGTTTAAATAAAAAATTTTTTTTTGAATGCAACGCGATCTACCTGATCAAATAGTGATACACTTGTTCTAAGCAATGCCCGCGCTTGCCATTGCTCTGAAACACCGCAATTTCAGCGTTTCTTGGCACAGGTAATGCGGATGCCACACACTGACGCATTGCAATTTCAAGTTGCTGTTCAAAGCTGTTGTCTGACAGACGTCAATGAAGTCTACCCTGTCCCGGCATTCGTGAGCTGCCGAGTGCAGACTCCTCCCAGTCCACTGTACTCAGTCTTAGTTGGAACCGGGAGACTGATGACTGCTGCTGGTTGGCAGAATTAATCTGCAAAATGCTACACCGTGGGCCAAAAAAACCGTGCCACTTAATTATTTTCAGCTATAACTCTGTTATTTCTTGATCGATTTTTACACTTTTACACACTATATATGCAAGCTTGGCCATTCCCGGTTTCCCGGGAATTACAGCAGTTTCGGGAATGAAAAATGTCCGGGAATCCCGGGCTCCCTAATACATAGCAAACCTTAATCATTTTCTCAGAAATTCCTTATTAAAAAGTCATATGGCACTAGGAACAAAGGAATTTCTGGAGCGATTTGTGTGGCTTTTCAAAGTGACTACCCTTCCTGGTTTACTGAAGTTGAGTTCAACATGGAATGGATGTGTGTCATCACAGTCGAGATGATTTGCAGTTTCTTTAGCATTGTCCTCTGACTCACACTTGCTAGATAATCTATCTGCTCCAAGAAATTTAGCTGCATGCTTAGTTCTGCTGGAGCTTTTTTAAATTTTAGTTTGTCAAACTACTAAACCAGGCAATGAAACTGAAACTGATAACAGACTTGATCATACTGCGATTAAAGGACAACACAAGGTGCATGTCTACTTTAAACAGTTTATGAAGGAGAAATTTTATTTTACGAGTGTTGTATGAGAGACTTATTTTTTACTTGTTAGTACACTTTTTAACTCAATATAAGCATGGTTTTTAAAAAGTATTATATATATATATATATATATATATATATTATTACACTCATAGTGAGATAGCTTTAAGTGCACCAGTTTACCATACAGTCCACTTGATTTAGATGGTGGCTTCCCTCCTCCCCAGATATGTGTCTTATTAACAGGGTGTCATCCGCATATTTGACAATGGAGCAGTGGTCATTGTTCTGTCTTAGGTCACTTGTGTACATCGTAAATAGTAATGGTGATAAAACACACCCCTGCGGACTTCCTGTGTTTGAATGAATGACTTTTGAAAAAGCATCCTGTACTTTGAGTGTCTGTGAACGATTTAAAAGAAAGTCCTTAATCCATAATGTGATAAATCAACAACAACATAAATAACATTTACTTATATAGCACATTTTCATACAAGTGTTGTAGCACAAAGTGATTTACAAGACAAAGAAAGAAAAGTTTATAAAAATAAAATAAAATTTGGCAATATTAAAACAAAAAATAATTCAGAGGGCTGAGGAAAAAAAGTCTCAAAATCTGCAGGGGTTCCAAGGCCACGAGACCATCCAGACTCCACTGGGCATTTTACCTAACATCAATGATCTCAATCAGTCCTCATAGTTTTCACATGGAAGAATTAGATGTTGATGGTCATGTGGACCTCTGGCCTTCAGTCCATCAATGTAGGGACATCACGGTGCTTTGATCAGGTGGTGGTGGTGCAGATTGCCACCACAGAAAACCTTAAAAAGAACGGTAGAGAAAAATAGGGATTAGTATAGACTGTGGAGCAATGAGGAAAATGATGCATATATAGTTTATCAGGATGCACTAAAATGAAGCTATGAGAAAGCCATGATAAAGTAATGGGTGTTTAGCATTTTCTTAAAGTGCTCTACCAAATTTCTATCAGTCTGCTATTCCAGATTTGAGGTGCATAACAGCAGAATGCCGCCTCACCACTTCTTTTAAGTTTAGCTCTTGGATTTATAAGCAGACACTCATTCAAACATCTAAGGGTATGACTTGGAGTGTAAGGTGGGTTTACATTCATACTACTTAGTTTCTCAATCAGTATGTGAGGCTGTATGGTGGTGAACACTGAAGAAAAACCCAAAAAAAGACATATGAACCAGGCTGAACAAGAAAAGTGTAGATTTGATCTAAGATAACAAGCAGAGCATCTTCAACGCTTCTGTTTGAACAGAAAGTACATTGGTGGTTATCTTGAAAAGACATTTGTCTCTGTCATTAAAATGTTCTTCACCAAATGTTCAAAACATTTCATTGGAATAGAGGTGAGTGCCACTAGTCTGTAGTCATTCAGACAGTTTGGCAAGGAAACCCTAGAAACAAAGGTAATGATTGATTGTTTCCACAGCTTAAGTACAATGCTGCAGGTCAGAGACCAGTTAAAAAGCAAATGAAAACTGGAGAGAGCTGCTTAAAGCAGGACTTTAAAAGCCAACCTGATATGCTGTCTGGCCCCACTGCCCTGTTGGTTTTAACCCGCTGCAAGCCTTTCTCCACTTCAGATAAACTGAACCCTATCACAGCAGAATTCCTGGTGTTTTTATAAAGCGTCTCCTTTACTTCTGCGCTTTGGGTGCTGAAATCACGTGTTTCAAATCTGGTAAAAAAGTTATTAAGTTCATCTGCTTAAAGCTTCTGGTCTTTGTCAACTGGAAAGTTCACACTCTTTTTAGAACCCAGTCCTGTGAATGTTTGTAAACCTGCTTTGGATTGTTATTATTAAACCACATCTTCATTTTTACTCCGTACATCCTTTATTTTTATGTTTGTTTAATTAACCTGTTAATCCTTATTTTCTTAATGAGCATGTTGTTTTTCCGGTAGTAATGCATTAACCTCTTTAGTGATTCATGGCTTACTGTTGCAGTACATTTTGACATTTTTTTCTTTAAAGATCATAGATTCACAGAATTTCATATATTCACTCACAGTGAAAGTGGCCTCATTCAGTGACTGTGAGGATGTCAGCATATCCCCGTCAGTACAGGAGAGGTATTCCTGCAGTTCCTCTACTGTACACTGTCCTTGCACCAGGTTTGTGTTTTTCGTATAGCTGGTTTTTCTTGATTTAGTTTCTGTTTGTAATTTGGTGGTAGGTGAAAATGATGTGGTCAGACGCACCCAGGGCTGCTCTTTGATGCAATGTGTAGACGCCAGGGACATTTTCATTAACACTTGTCTAGTGTTTTGTACAATGTGTAACAATCAACTATCACTAAGGTGAGTTACTAACACACCAAGGTTGAACTCTAGACTGTTCAAAAAAAAAATGATACCACTTTGATTTACAGTGTGAAAAAAATAAACTTCTATTTAGAATTTAGATTTCTCATCAACAACTACAGATACTGCAACATACATATCTACATATACAGAACATGGCGGACGGCCGGGGCCTTGGCCTGGCATGAGACACCTCTAATGTATACAGTCCAGGGGAAGAGGCATGGACTGATCAGTACCTCCCCTCTGATGCTAGATGGCAGCGCCCCTGGGTGGCAGTGGTGCCTTGAATTCCCACAGGGCTCCATGGGAGATGGAGTTCTCTACGACCCTGTTGGGATCTGGGGGTGCCACCAGGGGGCATTGCAGTAGTTCCTGGGCCCATGTGGGCAGTTCTTCAGCCACACCCAGAAGTGCAGCCGCAAATTGGTCATCAAACACCTGGAGTACTTCAGAGTGAGCTATAAAAGGAACCAGCAGCCACCACTCCGGGAGCCAGAGTCGGGAGGAGGGAGACAAAGCTTGCCAGAGAGGAGTGGTGGAGAAAGAAAGAAAGAGGAAAAAAAAGAAGAAAGTATTGGGATTGTATGTGTGCTTAGTGCTTGGACTGTGTGGATAATGGATAAGTGCACACCTGAGATAGGCTGGTGGTGCAGTGGTAGTTCTGCTGCCTTGCAGTAAGAAGACCAGGGTTTGCATCCCAAGTCCTCCATGTGTGGAGTTTGCATGTTCTCACTGTGTCTGTGTGGTTTTCTTCTCACTGTTTATAGATATGCATTTTAGGTAAATTGGCAACACCACATTGGCCCTAGTGTGTGTTTGGTGTCTGTGGGTGTGCATGTGTGTTTGCCCTGTGATGAAGTGGTGGCCTGTAATGGGTTTGCTCTTGCCTTATGTCCTGTGGTAGGTGGGATAGGCTACAGCAGATCCTCGTGTCCCTGTTCAAGACTAAGCGGGTTAGAAAATGACTGAATTAAATGAAAGTAAATACGAGACAAAGGATATAAGCATATGCATACAAAGTGCACAGTAGCACAGGACATGCTCAAATCAACATTGAATTAAGAATTAGCTATATGCATGAGGAGAGGATCCACAATTCCTGGAACTGATGCAGTTATCAACTGTACCACTAGGTGTTGCATGCCTACAGTCTTGTTAATCAGTGTGCCAAGTGGCACTGTGCGCTGTTGATCAAGATCCGTATTTCTGACATTTATTCTACAATTATGCAGGTGACTTTGCTGATTTTTTCCTACAAGCTGACAAAAGCATATCAGGTCATCGAACATCAAAACAATGATGACTATGTTTTTCGACATTAGCGAATTGTTAATAAAGAGTTTTTCCACGAACACACCTCTGCACCATGACAATGCACTCATAGCAATATCAGTCAAAGAGCTTTACCCAAAAACAATGTGATGGTTGCTTCACACTTAACGCATTCGTCAAACCTTCCTCCCCTTGACTATACGTCGCTTCTGAAATTAACCACTGACTCAGGTTGGGGATCTAAAAGGGGGCTGAATTTGTTTTACTTATTTTACTTCCTCGTTTTAGTGCATTTTGGCTTTGTTTCTGCTCAGTTTCATGAAGGTTTATATAAGGTAGCGGTGTACAACTCCAGTCCTGGAGGGCCGCAGTGGCTGCTGGTTTTCATTCTAACCATTTTCTTAATTAGTGTCCTGTTTTTGCTGCTAATTAACTTCATTAACCTGACTCAGACCCCTCAGTTGTTTCTTTTTCTGTAATTTTCATCCAAACAATAATGAGACGCAAAACGAACTGCCACATGACAAGCTCATCAGAAAATTAAGAAAAATTAAGGTCTCAGTAAGTTTAATCTGCTCAGGTAACCAAAACATTTTGATGTCTTAGAAACAACAGGATATCAAAAGTTTTGGAAATGTCTACTATGGCAGCCAACAAGCCATGAAATTAAATAATGGGTTTAATTAACAAGAAGCGTCTGTTTCTAATTAAGAAACTAGTTGCAGTGAGATTTGTTGGGATTCAAAGCTCAGATTTAGCTGATCGTCTATTGGCTTGCTTCACATCTCATTTCTGTTTGGCTGCCATTTAATGAAGAAAAGAATCAATTCAGAGGACTGAACCGTTAAAAACAAGGTTATTAAAATGAAGGGATAAGAAGTGAATTAGGAGTGAAAACTGGTCACTGATTAGGAAAAGGTTAGAATGAAAACCTGAAGACACTGAAGCCCTCCAGGACTAGATTAGACACCTCTGATATAAGAGCTTATTATTTAATAACAAAAGGTAGCGAGTAAAATGTGCAGTGTTTCAGTAAAAGTAACACAGACTCCATGTTAGGTTTCAGATTCATGCATGTCTATGACATCAGAGCATTTTGCCAAAGGAGAACTCCGTAAGTAGATCTGCACATGTGAACAGCGGTTTTGGAGAAACCTGGAGCCTCATTAGTAAAACTTTGTGTGATTTTGCACGTGAAACTGTGTACATAAAAATATAGAGAAATGTATACGGCAAAAAAAAAAAAAAGATTTATAAAACCTGGCATACGTGCAATTCCATACACTTCACCCATTATAAATCACAAACATCTTGTAAATGTGTGTTCATGAACATTAAATCAAACCCTGCCCGGTTGCCATTCTGAAACAACTATATATGGACTATGATAATCAACCTCATACATATGCAATCACGATACAGCAGACCCGCATTGGCTGGTAAAACCCCATCCCACATGACACACCCAGTAGTGCGAGATAGACGTTCTCGTCTTGAAGTTAAGGGGATGCAAAAAACTTTAGTCTGGTGGCCTAAGTGCGGGTGTCAGCAACAACTGCAAACATGTTAAATGGCAACATGTTACTGCTGCTGCAAATGCTGTCAACTCCATCTGCAACATGTCTGAAATAAATAAATAGATAAATAAGGTCAGATCTCTGGTAACAAAGCAGATTACTAGTCACTGTCAGAGTGTACATGTAACGGGAAGAGAAAAAAAAAACACATCTGCACTCTGATTTTGATGTTCGAATGGCATCTGTGATTGGAGAGCATTATGAGACATTATGCCAGAGCAATCCTGACGATTGTCAGTCTCATCTTGGCATCATAGGTGACTTGTATGTTAACAGAAATCAACTACTTATGGTTTACAACAGCAGCTTCATTTTCTCTAGGTGCCCTTATAGCAACATGAGTGCATTAAAGTGTTCCAATTATATCAGGAAAATAGGACACTGGTGCAAATTGCCTATATGTAATATTGGTAATAACACGTTTTGTTATATGTATATGGACCCACTTCATAAGAAAGCTTTATGTAGCCTTTCATTGGTCGGTTGAAGGCTTCCAGCACAGCGGGAATGATGGAGCAAAGCTTCCTGACCTGTTATCTAGTTCCTTAAGAAATTACAACAGATGGTCAACAAAAAAATTTGTAAAATTTTCTGGAGTGCAAATAGGGCGGCACGGTGGCGCAGTGGTAGCTCTGCTGCCTCGCAGTTAGGAGACCTGGGTTCGCTTCCCGGGTCCTCCCTGCGTGGAGTTTGCATGTTCTCCCCGTGTCTGCGTGGGTTTCCTCCCACAGTCCGAAGACATGCAGGTTAGGTGGATTGGCGATTCTAAATTGGCCCTGGTGTATTTGTGTGTGTCCTGTGGTGGGTTGGCACCCTGCCCAGGATTGGTTCCTGCCCTGTGTTGGCTGGGATTGGCTTGGTGTTCGGATTCAATTTCGGTTGGAAAATGGATGGATGGATGGAGTGCAAATACGCAGCATTGATCCCCTTATAAGGGAACTAAAGTACTGTCTGGATGTTATAATCACCACATTTGAACTGTAATGTCAAAGCACATTATGGCAACAGCTCAGTGATATGAATTACTATGCATGCGAGTTATCATTTAGTCGGTTTGCCTGCATTTCCCTATTTTATCAAACGTCATTTACCACTTTCTCAGAAATGTTACATACGCATGGGTCAGTGCTGCTATAAATATACGCATGTTCTGTTTTTTTCTTTTATAAATGCTGACATTTACATGAGAAATGAGGCCTTAAATGTGCGTAAATAAATGAAGCTCCAGGTGTCTGCCTTAACTGGATTACCTACCTTATTCCGGTTCTATATGTGCATGTAAACACACTCAGTCTCTGTTAGCTCATCCAGGAAAAGGTGTTGCTCCTTCAAAACCACCCTGTGGTTTCTCCTCAGGGAGCATCTCGAACCCAACACTGTCGGTAATGTAACCAGATGAGCTAGTCTGATTGGATCAAATCAAACTGAACAAGGGGATGGTGCAAAAGGTGCAAGTGCTTTTATTACAAAAACAGTGTTCAAATAAAATGCAGAGCTCCAAAATGTCCATAAATAAATAATCCATAAAAAGATAAAAAACAAATGTCTAAAATGAGATTAAAATCCTGATGGAGACTTTGGGGTCACACCAGCCAAGCACAGCTCTTTCCCAGTCTCTCCACCTCACCCAAGGCATGCTCATGCAAGGCCCCACACTGCTCAGGGTCAGTTGTCCTTCCGTCTTCCTTCTCTGACACGCAGTTGTCCCTCGGACTACTCTATTCCACATCATCAGTAGGTACGACTCGTCCCTCGAGCGCCGATCCTTCACGCCATATGGGACCCCTGACCGTGCTGACCTCTCTCATCAGCTAGCTGGCTTGTCCGCTCACTTTCACTGCCCCCAATTCCACACTCTTGTTCTCCAAGCCTTTCTTTCTCTCAAGTCTCTTTTTTTTTTCTCTCTTTTTCCTTTTCTGTCCCTTTTTTCTATGCCGGCCCATTCTTATATGGTTCTGTGGGCGCAGCGTCTCAATCACGAACCACAGAAAGCCGATTAAGCAATTGAAAATGATAGCACCCTCATGTGCAGGTGTGACTCGCCCCAATTACCTAATCAGCACCCCACGGCTGCACGATCGCGTCCACGGAGACTGACACGGCTATTCGGATTATTTAAAAACTGGCATTTCTTTTGAAGCCGTGGACCCGCTACACCTCATTCGGTACAATGAAAGCAGGCCTTTAGCTTCGACTTTGCCACATTGGTCCATCTTCTCAGTGTTAATCACAGGCTTAGACAAGTTTAACATATTTCTAGAGGTTGGGAGGGAGTCAATCAAATGGTTATCAGACAGTCCCAAAACTGCAATCTTTAACACTGTAAAACAGTAGTTCAGTACACCTGGCTGAATATGGGTCCATAAAGGCAAACTATTAATGGCAGATAAAACAATGTGCTAGTACTGACTGCAGCACCGGCACCACTTCAGGGTAAGATCATGTACTTTAGGCCTATTTCTTAAATGCCAGTGTTCGCAGACAGTGCCAAGATAAAAAGGAGGCAGAGTAGACAGCATCCTTCTTTTATACTTTGTGCGCTTACAGCTTTGCTGTGCTGTCAGAAGTCATGGACCACATTCACAGCAGTAGATTTCAGTTTCAAAATACAAGTGAACCAGTCTAACATGCAAGACGCAATGTCTTGGCTAGACGAACAAACAGCTGCAATGTTAGAAATTAAATTGTCTGGTACTCAGAGTCTTTCATTAGGAGGAATTTCTCCAAGGCACCCTAGCATTGACTGTTATCGTGCTACATTCTAGGGGACAGCTTAAGACTGCCAGGGGCAATGACAAGACTGAGTGACTTGAATAGGAGAAACAATTATAGAAATCAGAGAATGAGCACAAGCTTGTTCATCGAGCAGGAGGTATTGCAAGGTCATACCCTAATCAAAGCAGTCGTCCTCGCTAAATGCAGACTTTCTGTTCACCTCCAACTGCTACACCGGAGGTTGTTGAAACCTGACAAGCAGAATGTAAACTTCACAAGCATACACATTTTATGTTTTTATTTTTTCCTCTGTTACAATGAAATGAACACATTATTATATAATGTACAATTGTATAATATACAAGGTAAAGCAAATAATATAAATAAAGGACTCAAAAGATAACTCATTAACCCTACAAACATTAAATGTCTCTTGATTTAAAGATTGTTTAACAGGATAACAAAGTAGAGCACACCCTGTGCAAATAGGCTGTTGTCTTTCTTTTCATAATTCAGTGTTTCACAGTGCTTAATAGTGCTTTAGGGAGGAAGGCTTAAAGCTTGGAGAAGTTCAGATCTCTCGGCTCAACCATAACAGAGGATGGAGAGATAGATCTACACCAGGGGTCTCCAACACGCCGCTCACGAGCTACTGATAGCTTGCATCCCCTTTCCAAGTAGCTCGCCAAAGGGTTAATGAATCCTACATAAATTTAAAAACTTGATTAGTCAAATTAGGGGTGGGCGATCTTTCCAAAAAATCATATCTCGATCCTTTTAACACAAAATCACGATCCACAATCTGAATTTCAATCTAGCTTTTCAATGTGGCACACACTTAAGAGAATATCCGGACTCAAACTCTTCAAGACCTAAGTAACACTTTATTTTAAATATCATGAAGTTGAATTCAATTGTTCTCTCATTTGCTAGCTAAGTGCAGTTAAGGAGCACACCCCGAAGCTGGCGAGTGAGTGAGGAAGGCCCCTCCACTTGGCCCGCTGCGTGTTTCTGGGATTTGATGATACATAGTGAAATGCTCAAGCAAATTATTGAAAAAAAAACCCGATCTAAAGTAGTTCTCTCATGAAAAGCGGACAGACATACAGACAGACATTAGATTTTATATATTATATATTAGTAAACCTTCAAAATAATGTGCAATTAAAGTCTCAACAGCATTCTCAGCATTTCTGGAGCTTAGTAGAGCCAGATAACTATAATAATCTTCACCAAGCCACTCTGAAAATGTCTGCTTTGTTTGGGTCTCCATACCTCTGTGAGTTGGCCTTTTCTGACATGAATGTCATGAAATCAAAGTTTAGGACAAGACTGACAGATGAACATTTAAATGACTCCATAAGAGTGAACCTAAGAGGCTACTCTCCACCATACACCTCAGTGCCAGTCATCTGACTAACTAAAAAATACATCACACATGCAACTGGACCTGTGAATAAAGTGAAACAGTGACATGGAACAAAATGACAAATGAATAAGTCATACCTGTGTATTTGGAATTGCATTGTTTAGTTTTGACAGCATTCATGTTTTAATTCATTAGTGTGAGATACACTAGTAAATGCATACAGACATACAAAATGCACTTGCAGGTGAACTAAATATTTTTTGTGATGTTTTAATGCAAAATGTAAGTTGTGGACACCAACATTTTGTAAATGTTAAGGCAAAACAAGCTTATTCAGTTTGTTTGGGTTGAAATAAGCTTTGAGAATAAATGTTAGAAAACATAAGTAGCTCTCGGCCATTTTCATTTTGTAAAAGTAGCTCTCAGGGGAAAAAAGGTTGGCGACCCCTGATCTAGACATAAACCTAAGAATGCAGTCAGGTTGGAACCCTAATTTGGAATGTTTTGTGAACGAAGTAAAAGTGCATAAAAAAGTGCATAAAGCAATGGTCTGACCAGCACTGTTGTATGGACCAGAAAGCTGGGTGGACAATTAAAAAGATGCATGAAAGGAAAAATGGTCGCTACAGAAATGAGGATGTTGAGATGAACGTGTGATGTAAACAAAGCTTGATAAGATCAGGAAGAAGAGAATCAGAGGTACAGTTACAGTTGCAGTAATCTCAAAAGAAAATACAGCAAAGAAGGTTAAAGTGGTACAAACCATGTCATGAGAAGAGAAGACAAAAACAATGGTAGAAGAATCATGGATATTAGAACATTAGAACATTACAACAATCAGGACGAGAGCAGGCCATTTCATTGCTCTTTTAGGTAGCTCGCTTATGGTTGAGCTGACGCAGTGCCAATGTAATCACGGGCTGATGCCAATCTGTTTCAGGTTACTGGCATGAACATCGAGAATGGTTGGTAAAGCACGTTACAAATTGGGAGTTTGCTCTTTTTTTTTTTGCTTTAATTTTTTTTTGTGCTGTTCTATTGGAGTTTTTGGAGGCTTTAAACATCAGGAACTTTTAGTATAAGGGTGTTTTAAATTACCATTTTAGGGGAAAGTAAGCCAAATTTTGTTATTGTTATTTTTGCAGTATTTTTCTGTCTGTGGTTTGTTGGTTGTTGGGTGGAACAAGAAACTGGCAGTAAGTGCCCTTGCTGCAGAGTAGATGAACCACTTCATGTATTTGTAGCTGACCTAACAGTCTTATCTAATTTTATAATCACTTATTTTCGAACAGGCAGGAAATACACATTTCACAGTGTAACAAAATCGACTCCAGACAGTCACAAAGGTTTGGGACAGCCACCTGTATAATATGTTCCTGGCTGCAAAAGATTTGAAAAAGGTTTGCAATGTTTATCAAACAAAGTCCAAAACAGAACTGATCAAGTGGAGGTAAGATGGCAGTTTTAAAGGTTGGGAGAGGAAATGAGGTCATCCAGGCTGGAACCGGAAGTGTTGTCTTTGGGACCGGAAATGACATCATCAGTGGTGCCAGAACCAGAAGTGACATCATCAGTGGTGCCAGAACCCGATGGGATTTTCCGAGAATGGTCTGCAAGAAACTGAGAGATAGTCAGCACACTCTGCCAGCCCCTGGTCTGGCATAGTATTACCGTTACTTAAGCCCTTTAGCTGCCTCCTAATCGCACATGTGTGACAACAGGTTGAAATTTCACATGAGTGCCCTTCCAGAAGCTTCCTGTCTGACAATCGGGAGAAAACAATTCTACCTGAATTCTCCTACCCAGGACTTAACATGTACCTTTCAGCACAGTCAGTAATATAACAATAATCAATAATAATAATAGAAATCAGTATATATTATATATATACATATATATGTATATATTATCAATAGCAATAATAATAATAATAATAATAATCCATAGTAATAATAGCCAATAATTTAAAATAACAAGACAGAGAAAGCTCAGACAAACATAGCATTTTTGTGATTGGATTATATTTGAAATGAAACAATGCACTTTTAATGCATTTACAATTTTCTTTATTTTTACAAAAAAACTTGAATTGTTTTTTGTGAGAACCATGCAGCAAATGATTAAAAAATCTGACTGGAAATGTACATGAATGCAATAAAGTGGGTAGGTAAAACATTACAAGCACAAAATCCATAAACTCTCATAGCACATCCAAGCAGCATAATTCACAGCCGCTGATGGACAGGCCTATCATTGCAGTACTGGGCAGAAAGGTATAACCAAGCCCAGATAGGGCATTAGTCCAACCCAGGGCATATTTATTCAAAGACCTATATGAGGTTAACATCAGATCATCAATTAACATCTTGGATCTGGAAAGAAAACTGCCGAGAACATGTGCACTCCATACAAAATGAGATTTTAGTATGGTGTATTTGTGAGGCAGCAGTGCTAACCATTGCACTATAGTGTCACGCGAGATTATATATGCCACTTTTAAGCTTAAAAGAAGACTTAAGAGATGAACCAATGCACTAATACCTAAGCTAGCATTTTCACTAGCTGGCCAACCATGGATAACATGGGTTCTTTGTATCATCCTTCTTTCTCGACAAGGCTTTTTGTGAGACGAGTAAATAATGCGAATTGACTTTAGGAAAAAAAAAAAGCTGTCATGATTTGACTGGATGTTCTACAATAAAATTACAAAAAAGCATTTGATCTCCAACAGCAATAAGAGATGCCTCTGTTACACACTACCATCGATAACTGTGAAAATGTAAGTGAAGTGTCTAGAGAATGACAGGTAACTTCATTTTATGAAGTAGAGTCTGAGGTGGAAAAAGATAAACTATTGATTTACTTCTTGGAGAAAACAGGAAGAAAATCTTATATGTACTGCACAGCGTGGTGTCATAATTACTATTATTACGTGGTTAAATTTCTGACCCTGTTGCCAAATGGTGGAAAAGTTGGAATGATGGATTGATTTTTCTAAATTTGACACTTCCAAAGAAATGTATCTTAGCTGCCTTGTAACTTCAGGGTCCAGGATCCACGTTCTTATTTAAGGAGGGAGATTCTCATAATGCAGGCAGTGTGGACTAGGGACTAAGGCATTTACTGACAAAAACTCAACAACAACAACAACAACATTTATTTCTATAGCACATTTTCATACAAACAGTAGCTCAAAGTGCTTTACATAATAAAGAATAGAAAAATAAAAGACACAATAAGAAAACAAAATAAATCAACATTAATTAACTTCGAATAAGAGTAAGGTTCAATGGCCAGGGGGACAGAAAAACAAAAACTCCAGACGGCTGGAGAAAAAATAAAATCTGTAGGGATTCCAGACCATGAGACCGCCCAGTCCTCTCTGGGCAATCTACCTAACATAAATGAAACAGTCCTCTTTGGATTTAGGGTTCTCACGGAAGGGCTTGATGAAGATGGTCACGTAGAGTTCTGCCTTTTAATCCATCCATCATTTTTGGAGCATCATGAAGCTTTGAGTAGGTGGAGATGGCGCAGGCCACCACCACAAAGAAACCGGAAAAAGAAACAGAAAAGAGAGTAGGGGTCAGTACGGAAACTCCACATATTATTCCCTGAGCTACTTAACATGGCAACCTCACAAACGAATAGAAACTACCTATAGAATAGGTATAGAACCTACTATAAAATAAAATGCCAAGGAATATGTGTGTGTGTGTGGGTGTGTGTATGTTGTTGACACTTTTTCTATAGTGTCGTTTCTTGTGACTGAAGACAGAGAGATATAATTAAAGTTAGTAAAAAATCTTTTATTGATACACACCAGGCAAAGGTAAAATGACAGAGAAGCACAGTCCTAGGACACCTGCCCTTCATCTGCCTCGAGGGGTCGGTGTCCCAAGTTTTTTATAGGGCCTTTGTCTCATGACTTTAGTTGCATAAGAATTTCAAAACATTACATCTTACAACATTTTGCTTGGATCAGCATTTACCACATCCTTTAAGTTCATCAGTTGGTCACTTGTGGTTTTTTGTTCGTTAGGAGAAACGAGAAGTTACACTTGTCATGTGCACTATGGACAAGACAGGGTCTGCATGGCTTTTGTCACGTACACCAGATTGATCAAACTGTTTATTATTTTTCCACAATGTCTAGTCCCTCAGAGAAATCTGATTGGTCAGTTTAGCTTTGGTGAGACAATCAAAAGAAGAAGTGCGGGTGTGAAATACATAAGAAAGAGTAAATGTGTAGGAGGCACACTGAGAGTCGTCTTCAAAGATGGGAAAGATACAACCAGACAGGAGGCAAGCAAGAGGCCTCGAAATGACAAAGTCTGAGATGCAAGCTTTACGGGAGTGCGACTGACAGAAGGAGCACTGGGCAAGAGAAGCTTAAAAACATGACAATACACTGAAAAGACATCAAGGTACACAAAGGACAAGAGATATAAAATTTTTTTTAATATATTATAACGTGACTAGTATAAAATAAAACAACCAACCAGTATCCAACCCGCTATGTCCCAACTACAGGGTCATGGGGGTCTGCTGGAGCCAATCCCAGCCAACATAGGGTGCAAGGCAGAAAACAAACCCTGGGCAGGGTGCCAGCCCATTGCAGGACACACACACACATGCCAAGCACACACTAGGGACAATTTAGAATCGCCAATGCACCTAACCTGCATGTCTTTGGACTGTGGGAGAAAAGCCACGCAGACAAGGGGAGTACATGCAAACTCCACGCAGGGAGCACCCGGGAAGCGAACCTGGGTCTTTTAACTGCAAGGCAGCAGCGCTATCCACTGCGCTACTGTGCCGCCCAAAATAAAACATTTAAAAATGTTTTTTCTTTTTAACTCTACATGTAATTTCCTAAATGAGTTTGACTTTTAATCCTCAGTTAAAAATATTGGTCAATCATTTCAAGGATGCATTGGCAGCACAATTTTTGTTTGAATGGAAATGTCAATTTTCTTGTGGCTGTTGTAGAGGAATGCCAAGTAAAGCACTGAAGGAAAAATGAATTACTACAGTATAAGATGTGCATAGGGCCTTTTACAGTATAGCTCTGACATGAATAAGACAGTTAGCCCCTTTTTTTAATGTTATCAGATCACTTATTGCATGTACCTAATATCAAATGTTCTTTGCTATGGTGGGGAATAGCAAGAATTGTCAAAACCAGCTATGTAACCATTATTTTTAACCTCCTACCCATCTCACTACCTGCACTGTATTCTTCAAATTTCAACCACAAGACCTCTATGGCTGGTGCACACTGATTGGGGTTGTCATTGCTTTCAAACTTTTAATTCAATTCAGTTTACCACCAATAGAGGACTTCAGAAGTCATCCCTTTGTGCTGTTATGGGGCCAAGGAATGACAAGGAATACTGTAAATAATTAAACCTCCTGGCATTTGCTAGTAGAAGTTAGAAAGAGACACTCACTTTAAGCTTGACAAAAAATTATATTTATTTGCATCAAAACCATTAACAGAAAATATGAAGCGATACTTACAGTAATACAACCTGGGTGGGCTAAATGTTCATGCATGTTCATTAGCAGCTTCAAGACCCTGAGAAACATTCCCTGATGGCCCAGTTCCTTGGTTACAAAGGACCAGATAATATTTACCCTCAAGCTCTTAACGAGGCTAGCAAGTATACACTGTATATAAACACTTTACACATATTTCTAGGAAGTCTCTGTGCATTGGGGTAATTCCAAAGGACTGGAAAGTGGCAAATATTATCCCATTATATAAATAGGGTGTCCAAGCAACTATACGCCGGTAAATCCATTGATAATGGAAGGAATAATTAAGAAAAAGATTTAGCAACAAATGGCAAGAACAGGAGTTTTACTGAACAGTCAGCATGGGTTCAGAAGAGGGAGGTCGTGTTTTACTAACATGCTGGAATTCTATGAGGAAGCAACAAAAAGATATGATCAAAGTGGAGCATATGATATTATTTACTGTATCTTGACATTCAGAAAGCATTTGATAAGGTGCCACATGAGAGGTTGGGCATCAAAATAAAAGAAGTGGGAGTTCAGGGTATGGTGTGTAGATGGGTGCAGAATTGGCTCAGAAGCAGAGGGTGATGGTGCGAGGAACCTCATCAGAATTGGACGATGTTAAAAGTGGTGTCCAGCAGGGGTCAGTGCTAGGGCCGCTGCTATTTTTAATATACAGTGGAACCTCGGGTCACAACCATAATTCATTCCAAAACTCTGGTCGTAACCCGATTTGGTTGTGACCCGAAGTCATTTCCCCCATAGGATTGTAAGTAAATAGAATTAATCCGTTCCAGACCGTACAAACTGTATGTAAATATATTTTCTTTAAAGGTTTTTAAGCACAAAAATAGTTAATTATACCATAGAATGCACAGTGTAATAGTAAATTAAATGTAAAAACATTGAATAACACCTGCTCAACTGCTCTCTCTCTCTCTCTCTCTCTCTCTCTCTCTCTCTCTCTCCTGCACCAGCTTTCTCCTCCTGCTTCCTGCCTTCTCCTGCAACCTCCCATTCTTTCCTGTTCTTTTCTTTTTCCCTTTAGCCAACTTTTGCTTCTATTTATGAAGAGGCGTGGTAGTTGTGGCAATCAGCAGGTCCTGGGAACAATTACGGATGCGGATCATTTTTGACCTGTGCACTTAGGTGAGAAACGCCCACATCACGAACTCCTCAGGAACCGATTCGGCCACACACCTCCACACCCCCTCACTAAGCCGCGAGTGCGGTGATTATTTATTAAAACTGGCCTTTTTGATGGGAGCTGTGGACCCGCTATACCACAGGAGGAAGCTGGGTTGAGAGGAGGTTATAGTCTTGAGGGAGAGTCCCTCTGCGTGATGCACCAAGAACAATGTACAGTACAGGGAGAGACTGAACACGTGCAGAAATCATCGGCGCGTACGAACCGGAAGGGAAACTGGTTGGCTTGTTCGTCAACCGAGTGTGTGGTCGTGAACAGTTGCAAAAGTTTGGCAAACTTTTTGGTCGTAACCCGATTTGTACGTGTTCAGAGACGTTCGTGAACCGAGGTTCCACTGTATAGAAATTATTTGGTTAGCAATGTAAAGAACAAGCTAGTTATGTTTGCAGATGATACCAAGATAAGTGGATTGACAGATAATCTGGAATCTGTTTAGTCATTACAGCGGGATTTGGACAGCATACAGGCAGATGAAATTTTATGTAAGTAAATGTAAAAGTATTACATGTAGAAAGTAAAAATGTTAGGTTTGAGTACATAATGGGAGGTCTAAAAATCAAAAGTATGCCTTATGAGAAGGATTTAGGAGTCATAGTGGACTATCAACTTCCAGACAGTGTTCAGAAGCCATTAAGAAAGCTATCAGAATATAAAATTATATAGCGCCTTGATCTGTGGAGTACAAGTCACAGGAAGTTCTGCTCAAGTCTTTATAAAACACTGGTGAGGCTTCATCTGGAGTACTGTGTGCAGTTTGAACCTCCAGACTAGAAAACGGACATAGCGACTAGGCTGATTCCAGGACTACAGGGGATGAATTATGAGGAAAGGTTAAAAAAGTTGAGCCATTTTATTTTAAGCAAAAAGGGATTAAGAGGAGACCTGATTGAAATGTTTAAAATTATGAAGGGAATTAGTCCAGTGTATTGCGATAATTACTTTAAAATGAGTTCATCAAGAACACAGGGACACAATTGGAAACTTATTAAGGGAAAATTGTCCACAAACTTTAAGAAGTTTTTCTTTACACAGAGATCCATACACACTTGGAATAAGCAGTGTGGTAGACGGTAGGACTTTATGGACATTTAAAACTCGACTCGATGTTATTTTAGAAGAATTAAGTGGCTAGGACTGGTGAGCTTTGTTGGATTGAATGGCCTATTCTCATCTAGATTGTTGAAATGTTTTAAAAAAAATATATAAGCTTTCTTGCCAGAGGGAGAGTTTTTCACAAAGTGTCAGTTCATAAAAAGCGGCAGTAGCAGAGAGAGAGTTCATTGCAAAACTGTCAATTTTTTTTCACCAAGCAACAACTGAGAAAGAGCTAATTTTGGAAAGTGTCCTGTTTTGTAAAATCCCTTCTTGAGCAAAATGAGCAAATACATGGAATACCTGACTTACTGTTCATCTCTTTAGCAGAATGCCATGACATTTTACGGTTTTCTTAAAACTCCGTAACAGTATGTACAGATACAGACTCTGAATCCGGGTTCATTTTCTAGCAGGGCCACATTAACGTTGCCATTTCTCTTAATGTATGTCTTACTGTTCGACTGTAATTATTTACTCAACATGAGGAGGCAATTGCTCCTTTAAGGGAAGGAATTTTTGAGAACTGGCCAATGAGTAGCTCAAAGGAAGAACAGGAAGCAGCTGAAAAGCAATAGGAAGGAGGTATGTATGAAAACAGTGGAACACAGTGTGTTTACATGCATTTCAATAACTTGATTATTCACATAAATCTGATTTCTAAAAATGCCATGTGAAACCCTTATTCTAATTAGAAAGATCGGGTTATTCGCCCCTTCTTCCAATCAGAGAAATCGAGTTATTGACCTCTGAGAAACTGATTAACAGAAGTAGGTTTCTCTCCAAATAACCCAATTATGTGGCCATGTAAACACTTAACTGGATTAGTGTTTAGGATTTTATAGTCTGCACATGTAGTTTTCACTTTGTCATCCTGTGCACGTATTTGCTTTGTGAACGCTTTCAGCAGCCTACAAAATACATTTCCAGAGGCAAATGTTTGGGTGATCACATTATCTCCTGGATGAAATAATCTATCTTAATATTTCAAGAATCACTAAATTTGTGTTGAGAAGATGGACATACAGTTCAGAGAGCACTAGGGTAAGATATCAAAAGTAACGTGTGCCTTAGACTGCAGCAGGACTGGCTGCCAAGAGCTGCACATGCACCACTTGTGCTACCACATTGTGGGGTAGAATCAGGAAGAGCATGGAAGAAAGAGGTACATTTTGGGCATTTCTCTACAAAGTTTGTTGTTTCTTAATTTTTCTTCCATTTAAGCACCCGGAGGGATAGCTACAGTACATTGCATTTAGTTGTTACAAGTTTGTGCTTTTAGTTTTCAGGTTTCAATGCTCGGTTTATGTGGTTGCTTCTTGAGATCTTGAGAATTCATGTTCTATGCAGGGTCCAGGGATGATGGAATAGTCCACTTCTCCCACAAGGAAGGGGGAGATGCAATCAAATAAGCACTATGACATGTACTTTTGTTTCAATGATTTTATTAATAATTTCAGAAAACATAAATAATAACCACCAGCTTCATTAGTCTTTTAGTGAGGCACTTCGAGGACAGTGCTCTAAGTGGCTGCTTACCTCACTTATATGTTAACTGTTTATATTTTTAAAACTACCTTTAGAGTCAGCGTTGCTTTTATACTGGTGGTATTTTTATTGGTTAATGCAAATAACTGGTGTTGCATGTCAACAAGTGAAAGTGCTAGTTCTATGTTATGATACATTTGATCATTCCAATTGTACCATGATGTGTGCTGCTTTATAGAGTACAGATGGTTACATATTGTATTTATCATGTATAGGTTTGTTTATTAAGTGAAGATTTTTGATCGTTCTCTTAGTAGCATGCTGGCACCTTTGTAATTCTCTGTTGCCTAAAACATTTGGCAAATAAATAGGAGCCATTTTTTGGTCCCTAAATTCTTCTGTTTGTCCCTCCATAATTTGTTCAACCCATTTAATTATTTGAACTCACTTTCCTCATTATGAGGTCAGCAAAAGAATATCTTAGCAGCATCACATTCAAGAACATACGGTGACACCAGTTCAGGTGTGAGATAGATAGATAGATAGATAGATAGATAGATAGATAGATAGATAGATAGATCTGAAAGGCACTATATAATTGATAGATAGATCGATAGGAAAGACACTATGTCATAATAATAATAATCCTAATAATAATAATAATAATTCTTCTACATTTATATAGTGCTTTACTAACTAGTCAAAGCACTCTCCATGCAGGGAAGACCGGTGAAATTAACCGACAATCTCCTTACTGAAAAGCAACAGTGCTATCATTGCAATGATATATAGATAGATAGATAGATAGATAGATAGATAGATAGATAGATAGATAGATAGATAGATAGATAGATAGATCTTTATCTGTCCCCAGTGGGAAATTTGGCTTTTTACAGAAGCTCTTTAAATAAACAAACAAACAAACACACACAATATGGTCTGAACACACACCAGAATGACTTAAAAGGAAGAAAGTTAAAAGTTCTGACTTGGCAATCCCAGTCCCAGTGAGGCATTATGCAGGCATATTGCTGTTGGTATAAAGGAGCCCCTGTAGTGTTTCTTGACCCAGATTTACTGAATAATTTGTTGGCTGAATGTCCTCAGTGTTGTTGGGTCAGAGAGAGGATGTGCAGCATTGTTCATAATGACACTCAGTTTTGTTTTAATCCTCTCCTTTGCTACAACCTCCAGGGGTCCAGAGTGTGTCCCATAACTGGGCTTACCCTTTTAAGTAGTTGGTAATTTGGTGATATTTACAGCCCAGCAAACCACAGCTTAGAAAATCACACTGGCCATCACAGAGTTACAGAAGATGTGAAGGATGTCATTTCCAACATTAAAGAATCACAGTCTAATAAGGAAAAAGAGCCTGCTGTGCCCTTTCTTATATAAACTGCTCAAAAAAATTAAAGGAACACTTTGAAAACACATCAGATCTCAATGGGAAAAGAAATCCTCCTGGATATCTATACTGATATAGACTGGGTAATGTGTTAGGAACGAAAGGATGCCACATCATTTGATGGAAATGAAAATGATCAACCTACAGAGCCCTGAATTCAAAGACGCCCCAAAAAATCAGAGTGAAAAAATTATGTGGCAGGCTAGTCCATTTTGCCAAAATTTAATTGCAGCAACTCAAAATTGTACGCAGCACTTTGTATGGCCCCTGTGTTCTTGTATACATGCCTGACAACATCGGTGCATGCTTCTAATGAGATGACAGATGGTGTTGTGGGGGATCTCCTCCCAGATCTGGACCAGGGCATCACTGAGCTCCTGGATAGTCTGAGGTGCAACCTGGTGGCATTGGATGGACCAAAACATAATGTCCCAGAGGTGTTCTATTGGATTTAGGTCAGGAAAGTGTGGTGGCCAGTCAATGGTATCAATTCCTTCATCCTCCAGGAACTGCCTGCATACTCTCACCACATGAGGCCAGGAATTGTCGTGCACCAGGAGCCACTGTACCAGCATAGGGTCTGACAATGGGTCCAAGGATTTCATCCTGATACCTAATGGCAGCCAAGGTGCCTTTGTCAAGCCTTTAGCGGTCTATGTGACCCTCCATGGATATGCCTCCCCAGACAATCATTAACCCACCACCAAACTGCTCATGCTGAATGATGTTACAGGCAGCATAATGTTCTCCATGGCTTCTCCAGACCCTTTCACTTCTGTCACGTGCTCAGGGTGAACCTGCTCTCATCTGTAAAAAGCACAGGGCACCAGTGGTGCATCTGCCAATTCTGGTATTCTATGGCGAATGCCAATCGAGCTGCATGCTGCTGGGCAGTGAGCTCAGGGCCCATTAGAGGACATGGGGCCCTTGGGTCACCCTCATGAAGTCTTTCTGGTTGTTTGGTCAGAGACATTCACACCAGTGGCCTGCTGAGGTCATTTTGTAGGGCTCTGGCAGTGCTCATCCTGTTCCTCCTTGCCCAAAGGAGCAGATACTGGTCCTGCTGATGGGTTATGTACCTTCTATGGCCCTCTCCAGCTCTCCTAGAGTAACTGCTTGTCTCCTAGAATCTCCTCCATGCCCTTGAGACTGTGCAGGGAGACACAGCAAACCTTCTGGCAATGACACGTATTGCTGTGCCATCCTGGAGAAGTTGGACTACCTGTGCAACCTCTGTAGGGTCCAGGTATCGCCTCATGCTACCAGTAGTGACACTGACTGTAGCCAAATGCAAAACTAGTGAAGAAACAGTCAGAAAAGATGAGGAGGGAAAAATGTCAGTGGCCTCCACCTGTTAAACCATTCCTGTTTTGGGGGTCATCTCATTGTTGCCCCTCTAGTGCATCTGTTGTTAATTTCATTAACACCACAGCAGCTGAAACTGATTAACAACCCCCTCTGCTACTTAACTGACCAGATTAACATCCCATAAGTTTCATTGACTTCATGCTATACTCTGATTAAAAAGTGTTCCTTTAATTCTTTTGAGCAGTATAGTTACACTGTGTTCCGAGACCAGTCCAGCCTGTCAATGATGTGGACCACCAAGTACTTGTAGGAGTGGACCACCTCTACATCTGCTGCCTGAACAGCAACTGGTCATAGAGGCTCTTTGGTGTGGTGAAAGTCAATAAGCAGTTCCTTGTTTTTGCTGATGTTAAAATGCAGACAATTCTCTTTGCACCAAGAAACAAAGTTCCCCACCTGACTCCTCTTCTGTGTCTCATCCCTTTCATCAATACAGCACATAAGTGGCAGGTCATCTAAGAATTTCTGCAAGTGACATGTTACATTTATAGTCTAAGGTGTACAGAATGAAGAGAAAAGCAGATGGGTCTCGAAGGTCTTCATGAGGTGAGACGTAATTGCCACTGGTCTGTAGTCATTAGGTGAAGAAGCGCCTGCCTGCTTTGAAACAGGAACAATGCAGCGGCACTTTCTGAAGCCAAAGCTACTCACCACAGGCCTTAAGAACTCAAAGACTGACTCCATCTGCTGCTTCACCTTTTCCCGTGTGTAGCTTCCTTAGTTGCCTTCTTAGGTGGTCTTCAGTTGGAACATCCACACTGATGGTGAGATGTGGACTCACCACTGGCCCTTCCAGTTGATGTGGTAGGAGTTATTGATGTAGTAAGAATGATGTGGGCAGACTGGTCTTTGGAAGAAGGTGACCCTGGGAGGAAAAATATGTTAAAAAATTGGGCCATGGCATTAGCTTTACATACAATGGCTTCCTGGATTTGATTCCTTTAAATTGAAATTATTGTATTTTTTCGGACAAAATATCATGTTCTTCAGACATAGGGTACTGATGGGATCAATTAAATGTTATTTTCTACAGTATTTGTTCCTGAAGTGAATAATACAATGAGGGTGTTAAGACATCTCTATTGTGGATGCTACTTTATTGGTTTTGTTTCTCTTCTTTTAAACATAGTATATTTTTTTTATATATTGAATAAACGCCTCCTCATCAATAGCCTGATTCCTTCAGAGTTCTTTATCATTCCCTGTGGCACTCATTTGCAAAATATATTTTTAAATAGGGAGCCTCAGGGCCACTGTTTTTAGTAGTGCTTTTTTAAGTGTGTTATTAAAGTGCAGTATTTCTCGAGGGTTTGCTAATTCAGAAATAAATACTACTGACAAGGGCAGACTGCACTCAGTATTGTCATAAGTACTTTTCATGGACCACATTGAAAATTGGTCTCATGTAGTGGACAAAGTGCCCCCAGCCAGGGTGGGTTTTTTGCATTCCCATGTATGCTGTCAGGATAGATTAAAACTGTGAATTCAACTCAAAAGGTTTGATAATGTTCCGTGATGTTAGCTGATAATTATATAATTGTACGGCTTGTGCCATTTTATAATGGGTAATAATTTTACTGCTTTTGCCATTTTATAATTCTTTTAAGATTTTCCTATTTTTTGACTCTACAGTATATTGCCCTTTACAAGCATTTTCTTTATGTTTTTTGACAAGGCCGGTTCTTAGGTTGAATTGCCCAATTCTCCCCATCATTATGTCTGAAGATTTAAAATGGCATATTTTACTGTTTCCAATGAGGCACACTTTATGATTATTTCTTGTCTTATCTGTTGTATAAAAAAAATCACCAGGCAGATTTACAATTGTCAGGGACGACAGCTAGCAGACTATTTATTACTCTGCTTACTTTTATAAATTCTCTGAAATCACAGCTCTCCATAGCTGTTGGCAAGGATGAACTTTTTGATTTCTTGTCACTTCAAATCTTTGAAACAAATAGGTAGAATGCCAATAGGGCTTACTATTATTGTTTTAAAAATTAGTCTCAAGTTTGAATCCAAGTCTGAGTACTGCATCTTGGGGATTCAAAACTGGTAGGAATGATGGGATCGGAGAGAGGGGAATACCAGTGGTATTAATTCTTCCCTCTTTACTAATTTCCTATTTTAGGAAGACAATCGGGAGGACCGCTGACGTGACTTCCTCTTTTGACGTGGAAACCCCGCTTTTTCAGCTCCAGCACGAGACAAACAGGAAGTCACTGCTCATTCCTGAATCTGAAGGCAACGGATCGACATCCCAGCTGGAGCAATCTTGTGGGCTAAAAAAGTCAATATTTTTACTGTACGGTCGTTTGTGTCCTTTTCCCAACACACAATAAAACGATGCACCTGAGTCAAAGTTCAAATGTTTGCAAAGTTGCTCCCCTTGGTGGGTTTAGTCAGTAAAAATGTAGTTTAGGAGAAAATAACCCCCTTTGGTAATTTATTTAGTGAGCACGCCTGTATTTTATTCCACCTGGGGTAGCACTGGGCACTGGGAAGTCCATTTGAAACAAACTCTAGGTGGGGTTAGTGGATATCTCCCCTTATTGTCCATAGCAGATAGTCAGTATTATTTGACTTTGACAACCTGTTAGGGTGGTTAGGGGGTCTCACTCAAAAGCAGAAACATTTTGGACTTTATGGAGCACATGCCCCATGGTGTACAGAACAAGTGCACTTATACTTTCATAGATGTCATTTAGCGGGTAATGGTGCCCCCTTATTATCATCATAGTTCAAAGACTGGCTCGAAAGGGGGGGGCCCTAAGTAACCAGAGAGTGTGCGCCTTCAGGAACACAATGCCTGTTTGTGTACATACAGTGGACATTGCTATCAAACGTCTACAACTCTGGGGAGGGGTTCCCCTCAATGTCTTTCATAAATGGCAACCCTGTCACCTAATGGACTACCCCAATTATATATAATATATACTCTAGAACAGTATTTATTCTTCCTAAAAAACTAAACGGACATTTTAAAAGGCAAAACATTTAAATAAGTCATTAGTTTGGGCAAAGGCAATGCTTAAATTGTGATTTATGAATTAAGGAAGAGAAACAACAATTACATGAGGTTTGTAGAGTCTACTTCAGAGGATTCACGTTTATAGTACAATGTGTCACTTTATTTGTTTTAACTGGTAAAATAGCTTCTAATTTTTTTTTATCAAACAGGAGTCATTTTTCTATTAAAAGTAGTTGCACACAATATATAATTTCAAAACATAAAACAGAATGTAAACACAAAGCCTTGCTCCTATTTATGCCTTGACAGAAAACATACAACCCTCTGAAGTGCACTTACAGCTATCAATTTAATGATTTCAGCGTAGTAATTCAAAACTCTGTAATGGCTGCTAACTAGCATGTTCTTTGTGGCCCATTCCTCTCAGATGAGAAACAATTAAGCAGAACAATGTTTCTGGTTTCCATGGTTACGTGTTCATAAAAAGTTTGAGTTCTTAAACAAAATCATTTAAAGAGAAAGTGCTTTCTGCGTTACTTTAGATGCTGACAGCTCACAGTATATAGTAACGGAACACTGTTATAGATCAAGGTGCTACATTGGGCATAAGTATAGGATGTTTTAAAAGGTATAAAGAGTTGTAGGAAATACCTAATAAAAATATTTGTTGGAATACAATCGTCAAATCCCATTTACTCTTGTAATTGAAAATGACTGTATTTTCTTTGCAGTCCGTGGAGACGTTTATAGGCATGTGAAGCGCCTAGAGCATGGAAGAGTCGCCATATAAATAAAATGTATTATTATTATTTATAGTCAAATCTTCGTTTTTGTGTCATTGTGAAATGAAAAGTAAAATTGTTAGCATAAAAATGGCTTTTCACAGAAATGCTTGGATTTGTTAATGAGGCAAGTTTATGGCTATAAATCCATGCACTTGAATGTAACGTTAACATTAAGCACTGTGGAGGCTGGCCCAGGCACAGTCAGGCGGACAGCGATGGTTCACCCAACACACATTTATTATACATACTACTATTTACAAAAGTGCACCAAAACCCCAAACAACTCCCCCCAAGTTCAGGCCTCATAATGCCTCTCTTCTCTCTTCAGGCCGCCTCCTTTCCTCTCCTCCCTCACTCTGTCCTTCTCCTCTCCCAATTCCAGCCATTGAATGGAGGTAGGTGGCCCCTTTTATACACACCTGGACGTGCTCCAGGTGCCTCCCAAATAGCTTCCACCGGCAAGTCCCCAGTGTGGCAGAAGTACCGGTTGCGCACCTGGAAGCACTCCGGGTGTCCCTGGTCTTCTTCCCCCAGCACGTCCGGGTGTGGCGGAAGTGCTGAGGGCAAGGGCTCCAAAGGCATTGGGGTGCCCCCTGGCGGTGACCACGGGCCCCTATAGGGTTGAGCTTCCAGGCTCAGTTCCCGTGGTCCCCAAAGCCACCCTCGTGGTCTGGAGGAGGCATAAGCCCTCCTCCGTTCCTCCTGGGTGTCCCGGCTGGGTACCACCCCAGCCACTCGCCACAGCACATATGGATTATGAAAGCATCTGCTGGAGCTCTCTCAGTTTGTCTGTGTTAAGCATATCTGTCATCTAAATTCTTTACTGTATTGTGAAATACATCAACAGGTGTGCTGTTGTCTCCAGAGAGTAAAAAACGACTTCATACCAGTAACTAAGAGTGACATGATTTAGCAGAGCTAAACACTTTCTGTCAGTCAGTCAATTTTTAAATTCAATTAAACTCTGTTCCTAGATAAGTCTTCCAAAATACTGCATGCCTCTGATTCCCAACAACACACCAGAGAGCACTGAGCAAGGTCACACATTGGGGAAGCAGGAGTACTTTCATTCTAGGACTGATAAATGCACACTTTTAAAGAAATGTTGTGTATTTTATTTAGATAGTGGCACAGTGGTGTAGTGGTGAGCACTACTGCCTAACGGATTCAGCCTCTCAGGTTATCAGGTCATTGTCCATGTGGAGATTGCACATTCTTACCATGTCAGAGTGGGTTGTCCTTCACGTGCTCTGATTTTCCCCTTATGTTCAGTAACTTGTGCAGGTTAGGTTATTTGGTTATTACACAATGTCAGTGTGGGTGCTAGTGGTCCACATGATGGACTGAGGTCCACTCCAAGGTTGGTTAGTGTTTCATCTGTATGCTCCTATCCACTCACTAAGGTCCACTCTATAGATGACAGTGCCTGCAGCTCTATATAGCGCACAGACTTTGGAATGACCTCCCTAAATTATTAAGATCAGCCGACTCAATTCATTCTTTCAAATAGCAACTTAAACTCATTTGTTCAGGGAGGCATTTAACTTACCCCGACTTTCTAACACTTCTTTCAGTTTAACCATTCTGTCTAGATGTGCAGGAAGATACGAGTTTGTTCTGCAAATGACATTTTTCTTAGTATTCGTATTTTTGAATTTTATTCTGGTTTATTGTTTTTTGTTGTATTTCACTATTGTTGTATACACTGTATATATACACACACACACTCACACACACACATTTAAATGTATATAAATATATATACTAGGGGGTTCGCCCCAGCTTGCTTCGCTCCCTCCCCCCCTCCCCAGCTTGCCTGCGCTATGCCCCAGCCACTTTGCATCTCTGCCGATCACATTTTGAAGGGGGGGGCTGAACGCACCCCAAGGAGATGCAGTCTCTCCTTTGAAACCCCCTCTTAAACAGTGATACAATGGGGAACAAATACAGTTTTTTTTTTACCTCCTCTTTGCTCGATTAGCAGCTGGCTTGCTGCTGCTGCTGTGCCGTGTGATCGCAATCTTGCGAGGTGCTTCGAACATTTAAAAGCCTGTACAGCAGCTGTCCTACTCTTTGTCTTTTATTTCTGGCACCGGGCATGGTTAAATCTTTTGACACAAACTCTGTCTTGCGGGACATGAGTTCTTGATATTTTTTTAGTTTATAATTTAAAAACGGAATAAGAATCTGAAAATCTAACAACATCACATTAAAGTTCGATAAATTCCAAAACGAATGATACCATATATATATATATATATAGTATTAAGAACACAGTAAAATCAGAAAAAGTTGGGGAAAAAGCTAATTGAATTTATATTTGATGAGCAGGAAGGATGTGTTGGAGGGCAGGAAGTGAGGTCATCTGTAGGGGCTGGAAGTGAGGTCAGGATCAGATGGAAGTGAGTTGTTTAAGCGGTTTTGTCTTCTGATGGTCTGTGGAGAGAAACAGAGAGGCATTAAAATTCAGTGGCAACCCACTGTCCAGCATATCAGTACCCTGATTTGAACCCTTTGACTGCCTATATATATATATATATATATATATATTAATTTTTTTCAGTATATCCTGAATTTATCTTTATCCTGAATTTATCTTTATTTAGTATTTATACTGATATTATTTGTGTCCAGTTTTGTATATGCCCTGTTGTTCTTTCTGAATTACTGTGAAGCGCTTTGAGCATGGAAAAGGTGCTATTTAAATAAAATGCATTTTCACAATTATCATTATTATTGTTATTTTGCTCACAGTGGGTTTTAAAATGCTGGGTTATTTTATACCCTACTAGCCAAAGTACGTGGCATGGCCCAGTTACATTTGTATAGTGGGTGAAGGGGAAATGCTTAACATTATCAAAGGTTTACTTTAAGCTAAAGTGTGGACTTGTGTTATCATGGAATTTTGCCTTACTATAGCTGCTTTATAGCACCCCACATATACTGTACAATCTTATCTGCACATGGACAGCTGCTTTAAGCAAAGAGACACATTAGCTTAGCATAAGCAGACCAAATGGTTAAGCAACACCTGTGCCAATCACCAAAGCAGGTGCCCACTCATCACGCTGCTACTATTGGAAAACGTCTTTTCCTCAGCTGCTAACCCTTTTAGGAATATGGCAATCACTTCCACCAGGTGCTCTTATCACTATACTTTGAATATATTATTATAACGATTCTTGAGTTTGTTATTTTGGTTCGCCTACACTACAGTTATAATTAACTATATTGTTTATATTAGTGTTAGGTATCTGGTTTATAGCTCCCCATGTGTACAGCTTTAATTGCAGCTGCCTGAAGCAAAGAGACTGAGTAGCACTGCACAAACAGTCCAAACGGTTGTCTTCACACCTGAGCTACACCTGTGCCAATTACCAAAGCAGGTGCCCACTCACTGCTTGTTGTTTTGTATTGAAGACATCTCTTCTCAGCTGCTAACCCCTGTGGGAATATGGCAATCCCCCACACCAGGTGCTCTTAACAGTATACCTTGACCCAATTAAACAGTATAAAATCAATATTATTCCCAACCCACATTAATAAAAACATAGCAAAAAAACAATGGTAACAAAAGTAGGAAATATATTTGAACAAAGACTTTAAAGATTTGGAAATGAAAAGAGTCTTATTGTAAATTCTTATGCAGAAAATGAAGTTAATGGAAGACAAGTCTTTTAAAGTCTGGATGCAGAGTTACTGTTGGTGTCCAGTCTACAGAGATCCTTGTCAATTTCTCCTTCCATGTGACACAATTCCCCAAAGGTGATCCGGCTCACACGATCCTCTTTGCTGAGGAGCTGAATGATTGGACCAGGCCAAGGGGACACCCACATAACACCTGGCTGCGGCAGATACAGAGGTCATTTCCGGTGTGTGGGATTGAACCGCGTGTCTGCCTTTGGGGGGTTGCCAACCAGGATCCAAAGCTGTGGTGTGATGTGGCAACACACTGTACCAGTGCATGTTCCCCAACCTGACCTGACCTTCTGCTTCTCAGTTCTATTTGCTTTTCTCTCTCCTGCTCTGCTCTGCCTGCTGTTTTTTTTTATTCTGATCTGCCCAGCATGTACCCAAACTTAAAGGCCTTACTTCACCTTGAATTAACAGTACTGACAAGAATAATCAATCAGTTGTTTGCCTTTCTCAGCCTGATTGTCCATTCCATTCCCAATTTCCCCAGGTCTAATAAATTAACAATTTGTTTAGAATTCTAAAACAATGATCTAAAAGATACAAGGTTCAAGTCAGTAAAGATACAGAATTTAAAATCAATCTATAGCAGTTGTTTAAAAATATACACAGAGTGTGTTTAACATGAGATAAAAAGAGTCCAGAGTTAAAAGGTCCAAGGAGACTCCTTCATATAAGGTCAAAAGGTGCAGGTTTTCTAATTTCTGGCTGTTTACTCAGTTGTCTTTATTGCTGGCAGGTTAATCACTGTTAGTTCACACGGTTCACTTTTTGAGTCCTTTATTTTCAGTCCATTTTCTTATTTTACATATTGATTAAAAAAGTTAACTATTGTGAGTTTTCACCATTAAAATGGCTTATTTTTATGCCAATTCAGGACTCTTCAGTACAAAGGTACTACTGTGGAATTCATCAAGATTAGGAGAGGCAGGCATGACAAAGAAGCACCCCAAAAAAACAGAGTTCCATAGGATCTCCAAGATTGAAAAATTCTCACACATTTCACTACTGTCACAGTTCAGCCTGAAAACTGCTTAAGGAACTGTGCTGCTGTCCTTTGAATCATCCAGAGCTTCGACTGATCATTTAAAAAAGAGAAAATCCCTGACATGGGTTAAGGGAAGAAAGCTAAAATGTATGTGTCCTTTAAATGCCGACCCTCTTGTCATTGATGGATGAAATATAAATCTTCCATCTATCGTCTACACTACCACTCTATCAATTCCTGACACTCCATGGGCCTTGGTCATTTCCATTGAATCACTGACCTGGGGCCTCATGTATAAACGTTGCATACGCACAGAAATGTTGTGTAAGAACTTTTCCACGTTCAAATCGCGATGTATAAAACCTACACTTGGCATAAAGCCACGCACTTTTCCACGGTACCTCATGCCTTGTCGTACGCAAGTTCTCCGCTCGGTTTTGCAGACTGGCGGCACCCAGCGTCAAAGCAGTGCTACTGTTCCTGTGTGGTTACACCTTATTTTCCTGACGCGGCTTTATAAATACACTGAAACTAACTGCATATTGTTTATTATTGTAACGCATCTGATTGTAATTAACTTGTAACAATATAATGGTCCAGGGAACAGCCATAGTATTCCAAATACCATAACTGCTTTAGCGTTGTTACTCTCACTGCACCTTCTTCTTCTTCTTTCAGCTGCTGCCGTTAGAAGTTGCCACAGCGGATCATCTTTTTCCATATTACTCTTACTGCACCACTCGGAGTATTTATATCACTGTATCTGAGTGTGAATCACAGCAGCAGCTGATCGGAAAGAGAATTATCGGTATATAGCTTCAAGCACACGCTGTCTCAGCCACTGCAAAACGTTTTAAAGCCTTTCCTGTACGGACCTCGCGGTTCAGAAACAGTTTCATCCCAAGAACTTTAAATGCACTCAATCAATTGCACCTTGTAGAACTGTGTGTACTTATAAGTACAATCACCCCATTGTAAACTTGCACTACAGTTATAATATCGCACAACCTGAGCCACTTTATAAAGCGCGTATTTACATATGATGACGATATCATTTTTAAGGTGAAATGCAGCAAAATATGTTTATTAAATTATACAGATAAAACTTTAACTTCATTTAAATAATCTATATTCTTCACTGGGAGTGTCGTTAAGGATAGAATAATTAAACATGTACTACGAAGATATTTCAATGTTCTTTAAAGGTTTTGAAGAATCGGCGCTAAGCTTACAGATGGCTTAACTTCTATTACAGAGCTGATTGTCTGGCGATCGGTTACTTGGGGAAAGAAAAGCACTGACTGCAGTGGCGGCTACGCCAATATATATTGAATATAAAACAGAAAAAGAAAATAACAACACAGCTAAAACGCAGCGACAAATTTCGGCAAAAGTTAAATGCTTGTGTCATGAGCACGAGGCGGCTATGCAGTGCAAAGGACGTGGCCATCCACCGTGATAAGCTACCTTACTGACATTGGCGGGCGAAGGAGCCACCGATTCTTCCTCTGCCCAGTGCCACCACAAGCCTAGAGCCGCCCCTGAGTACTGCTGCAATAAATTATTTCATCGAAGTGAAACACATGTTTAATAACGTGCTTTAACTCCTATCATCATGAAAATGATATCACATATACATCTCAGTATTTTAGTTATTCAGAGAGCTGTAATATCACAAATGTAATGGATTCTGTGTCCAGTTGGAGGAAGAGAGCCAGTTTAAGAAGCAAGTAGTGATTCACACACATAGAGCACATAGAAGATCAAATACAAAACAAAGCATTTAACGTGCTACTTTAATTACATGTGATTTGAGAAACTGGTTAATTAAACGATTTTAAGATGAAGTTTATGATGTTCTACTTTAATGACAAAATAAACTACGTGATTAAAGTGGAAATGTCGAGATTGAAGTTGACATTTCGTGCTTTTTCCCCACCGTGTGCCTTTTTTCTCTGTACCCTAATAAGCTTTCATATGACACTCAGACAGTGGGCTACAACTCGTCTTTTCACGGCGACTTTGATATGTGACTTCTTTTTTATTTCTGGCACTGTGCGATTTTGTGAACATGAGCTTTCAAGTTTCTCCAACATGCTATGTAACTCGATCAACTTCCTTTTGTTGATTATACCACAGTTTACTTGAACAAATAGTATGTTTTTCCTTTGCCTCCACTTGGTATTCGCTGAAATTCTTATATTTTCCCCCGTGCTTTTCCCATTGTCTTTTCACAGAAGGCTGAGCTTAAGGGTAATTTATATTGATTTGCATATTCAAATAGGTATAATTCTGGGTGAAGTTGAGGCGTTACATAAAGCGCGTGCACGAGTGTTAGTTTTCACGCTGATCGGGATTTATGTAGCGGAAGAACGTGGAAGTTGGAGTATGCACAGATTCCTGCATCTGGATTTTTCTGTGCGTAAGCACATTTCAGCTTTTGTGCTTACGCCATGTTACAGTGCGAGTTCTACGCACGCCGTTATACATGAGGCCCCTGGAATGTAGCCATCACTGTAACTATGGTCAGACTTAAACAATATGTCAAATTCATTCCCATCGGCTGAACCATTTGGTGTCATGATGCAGTTATGGTTTTGTGTAGCACCATTATATTATATAAAAAAAAACTTACACAGCTCTGAGACAACAGAAAAGACTCCTTTTTGCTCTTGGAGGGAGTAGCTCTGCTGCAACCGCCCATAGGAAGGCTGCTCACATCATGCAGGGGATGGGGGAAAGCCCTCGGGAGCCCCATCCCTGGAAGAGTCGAATCTGTTGGAGAGCCAATGGGGTTAGTTCTGTTGGGGATCAGAACTGGTGTGGTGCCTGAGGCGTTGCCCGCTGCATGGCAGCCCTCGGGTCCCAATTTGAGGCGGCCCATATGGGTGGGCGCATGGAACGTCTTGTCTTTACGGCAAGATGATCATCTTCCTCTGCTGTCGGAGGAGCTGCGTAAACTCTGCATTTCAGTGGCAGTACTCGCTGACTGGCCAGATCTCTGTAGGTGAATACACCTTTTATTGGTCTGGTCAGTCTGATGGCTGTCATACTCTGGGAGAAGCTGTTGCTGTGACTTCTTCCGATGGAGTCCAATGTCACTCCTTTCAACGAGCATATTATGGGACTCAGATTACGGCACTCCCTGAGTGCCATGTCTGTTGTCTCAGTGTATACTCCAACCGTGGTGAGTGATGTCTCGGCGAGGGAGACATTTTATTCGCAGCTTCGCTCGGTGGTTGATGGGTGCCCCTGGGGTGATACTCCTCTCTGGTTATGGGTGACTTCAATGTAGCCACCGCCACTGACAGGTCAGGCTATGAGGATTGTCTCGGTCCCCATAGGTCTACTGACTGTGGTAAAAGTAGCTCCATGTTCCTTGACTTTGCAAAAGGTCAAGGGCTGCAAATCGCTGGATCCTGGTTCCAGCACCCAGAACCACATCATTGGACTTGGGGTCATGAGGTCACTTGAAAGGGGTGTGTGGCGCTCCCGATATCTATGCAAAAGGATGAAGGTCCAAGTCTTTAGAGTCCTGGTGCTTCCTGTCTTGCTATATGGCTGTGAGAGATGGACGATATCCAGTGACCTGAGACGAAGAATAGACTCCTTTGGTACTGTCTCTCTCTGGAAAATCCTTGGGTACCGTTGGTTTGACTTTGTGTCGAATGAGCGGTTGCTCATAGAGGCCCCAATGAGGCACACTATCTGCATTGTGAGGGAGCGTCAGTTACGGCACTACGGCCATGTGGCGCGTATTCCAGAGGGTAATCTGGTTCGTAAGATCCTCATTGCTGGGGACCCGAGTGGCTGGACCAGACCAAGGGGTCACCCACATAACACCTGGCTGCGGCAGATAGAGGGTCATTTACGGAGGGTGGGACTGGACCGCGTGTCTCCCTGAGGGGTTGCAAACCGGGGTCCTGAGTTGTTTCATCGTGTAGTGGGTGTGGCAACACTCTGTACCAGTGCATGCTCCCCAACTTGACTTGACTTGACTTGGTGGAGCTGTGTCCATTTACTTGGGATGAACATCAGCCCTGTTCTCGATGAGTGTGGGACTCAACCAGGCCTTTGTTTCGTCATGTAGTGGGTGTGGCAATGCACTGTACCAGTGCATGCTCCCCATCTTGACTTGATTATATCCCCATTTCTCTGCAAATTTGAAAGGCCTTAAAGTCTAGATTTTAAATTGTATCAATATTAAAGTGAGTGCAAAATGTTATGATCTTCAAATCAGTATTTTTGGAATAATGTATTTTTTTTGACCACCATTACAACCATCCTTCCCAATGAAATTTTTAAGACACCATGTAACCAGGATTTTAAAAGTTTTTTGGAATAATTCACATTTTTTGGTTTACTCCTTCCCAATACAGACCTCTTCCACAATAAAATATTTTATATTAGAACTGTGCCAACATACATGCAGAAGTTAAATATTACTTTAGCCATTTTGCCTGTATGCTGAACAAACAAACAGAAAGAGGCAAGGTCAGATATGAAAGAAGAAATAAGGTCTTTAGTGTACAAAACTGATTTATTTACATTACTTTTTTTACAACCTGTGGGTTGTACTGGCATTGCAGGTGGGCCACAGCCTTCCCTGGACAAAATTCTGCCCTAATAACTGCTCCAACAATCACATTTGATTCACAGCTGCAGCATTGCAGGTGGATCGCAGCCAATCATGGACAGTCTCCCTAACCCCAGCTGTGATTATTGTATCTCAATTTTCCTAGAAGGACAAGCATTCATGACAGCATTTGACTCATCGAACACTCTGATTTGCTGGTGACTGTGCTGGAAACCCACTTTGAAGACCCCGCTCGATTCACCTAGAGGGACTAGCCCACTCCTGTAGCTAAGACGATCATGCTAAATTCATGGAGGAGGACCAAATGGGGTCATGAACACACTGGTATGTGAAAAAAACTGGTCATTATACCACAAAGGTTGGGAAACACTGGTCTGTATAAGAAAAATTCTAAGGTCTCGTGTCTGTCACTTGATTACTCTCAAATGACTGGGTCTAGAACCTGAATATTGGTCTTGATCGAAAGCTTATGACCTGATATGTCTTGGTAGTTAAAAAAAACAACTCAGGTAGGGGCAAAACTTGGCACACTGCACTGCACTCATAGGTTTCTTATGGCAAAGTGACATGGAAGAAAGGCAAAGAAAACCAGCAACATCTGCTAAGCATCAAGCAAACTGCAGAGGCCGATGGTGTGTTGAAGAAAACCATAATACTAATAATAATAATAAGAAGAAGAGCAGCGCCATTCATTGAGCGTCAAGTACGGGATACAGAGCTGAAATCACCAAAGACCGAGAAATGAAAGTGAGTAGAGGTCTAGATGTTTTTCACTTGCTTATGTAGATTATATCATTTTACCATTTTTTATATTTTATGTATTACATAGCAAAGCAAAAATGCAGTTGTTCTTAAATGAAATAGCAAAAAATATTAATTATATAACTTTTAAAATTTTCTAAAGATTTGTAGTCTCATGTAGGTCTCCTACCAGTCTCCGGTACAGGGTGTGAAAATGAAGAAACAATTTTTACTTCATCATGAATTATGTTATAGAATAATGTGATTAAATACTTTTAAAGATACATTTTAAAGCTTTAGAAGATAAATTATTTTTGCAAATTTTTTAAAAACATTAACGCAAGAATTAATGGCATTTCCATCTTTTCTTCCACAATACTACATTCAAAAGTGTTCTCAGGAAATTTCTGCTCTTAACATGAGTTTAAATTGAACTTACCCATTTAGGAATAATAATTTTTACATTAATATTTTGTCACACATATGTGCGCATGGGATGCAGCTAAAGAGCTCGAAGGAAGGTAATTCCACACCAGACCAGGGGGTGACGAGGTGAACTGATCCTTTCTTTTTTTCCACTGACACCCCTTCCGGTGGTCATGAGCCAGATGATGTCAATTTTGTTCCAGATGGTGTTACTTCTGGTCATGAGCCTGATGATGTCACTTCCGGCTCCTGTCATAATTACCTCACTTCCTGTGCTGCACTTTAAAAACCCACCATCTCATCCTCACCAGTTAGTTCTGTTTTGGACTCGAACCTGTACACATATGAACTAAAAATTCTTTCAAATGATATGGGTAGCTGCAGCAAATCTTTTTGTGGCTCTTGACTCATTTTATATTTATATTTGAAAACTACTAATTATTGAGGTTAAACAGATTAAACAAAAATCACCCAAAATCCACAAACCATCAAATTGCAATTGCTGTTCTTGCAGCTTGAATAAACATCTCTGACTTTAGATTGTATATAAACAGTATTACAACTACAAGACCAAACACTGTGGTAATTAATAATAGATTTTGGATGAAATACACAGTAATAGTACAAATGTGTTAATTAAATGAAAAAAGAAGGGTTAAAGAATTTAAAAGGAATGACCTTTCATATTTTTTGTGATATCACACAGAAATATGCAGCAAATTGTTCAGCTTTTTATGAAAGGGGGCATTCACCCTTTTAACCAACAGGACTTATTATAAGGAACAGCATTGACACCCCAAATCACTTTTATGTCTATTTCTTGTACAAAAAATGCTCATAGCAAATTGGCTTAAGCTACATTTTCTCTGCCCTGTGTGCTCCCAAAAGAAACCCATTTAATGTGAAAAACCAATCTTTCTACCTAGTAAGTACACTCCCTAATTATCATGGCAGCAGCTGTCCTGTAATTGAAGCACAGCTTCTTCTCATAAATCGTTTAGTTAGTTAGTTAATTAATTATTTTCTTATGCTTACATTATGACATATCTGGTGTAAAGAAATAACTGCATGTGAAATTCAGTGTGGAAATCACTGAATAGGTTGTACTTTATTAATCTTTTTTCATAGTCCCCAGTACTATAACATGGAAAACAGCTAAAGAATATTGGCTGTATATTCTACTGACACTAAGGTCTGTGGTGTCTAGTCCCTCTGAGCAATCTGTTTGGTCAATTTGGCTTTTGGTGACACAACCAAAGAGGAAGTGCGAGTGGGAGACACACGAGAAGAGTGGGTGTAGTTTGGTGCTCTGTTGGTGACAAGACAATTTTCAAAATCTTTATTACTAGGGTGTTGTACCATGTTAGCCATTATGAGTGTAGTGAGAAGTCAAGCAGAATGACACCTTTTATTGGCTAACTACAAATATTACATTATGCAAGCTTTCGAGGCAACTCAGGCCCCTTCTTTAGGCAAAGATGTTATATGGAAACTGGAGTTCCCTGTGTTTATATACACACCAGGATCATCTTCCGGCAACACTTCCGGATGTGGCAGAAGTGCTGTAGTCCAGGGCTGCAGAACTGTCCTGGCACCCCCTGGCTGTGGCCACAGGCTTCAGCAGGGTTGAGCTTCTAAGCTCCAAACCCGTGGCCCCAGTTTAATCCAGGACGGTTGTCCTCTCATGTTTTGGGGGGAGGTATTGCTCTGAATATGTCCTCTCTCCCGCCACACGTGGCTTTCCCATTTGCAATTGAAGCAAAAGGACTTGGAATATGCAAGGTACATTTCTTGTAGCAGTGCCACTACTTTTAGATCACCACAGCTGATCTAGTTGTAGTTGTTGTACACTTTGGGGTGGTCGAGGGAAGAAGGATCAATAAGCACAAAAACAGTTTGAGGTGCCGACACAACACCAACACCTTTTCCTTTAAACAAAAACAACGAACAATGTCATGGAAATTCCAACAAAGCAGCTGCCATGAAGCAAAGTGGCCTTGAAGGCCAGGCTTCTGCCAGTGACGCACGCTCTTGAAATGAGGTCCTGGCTCTGGATCATCTCTTTGGTCAAGGACACCACCATTTTGGGTGGCTGTCCTTTTAAAGCTCCAGGATTGTAAGGAGCAGGGTGTTTTCTCCAGACTGTGAAGGAACATGACAAAGCTGTTCGTGACAGAGCCCGCTCTCAGTCCAGGGTGGTACTACATGCCTAGGAAGAGCTTAGGAGATGTTCCTTAAACGCAATTGCGTGACAGCTTATAAAATGAGGCTAGAGATCTGCACTGGCAATTGGAAGGTTCCTGGTTCGATTCCCGTAAATGCCAAAAGGGACTCTGCGCAGTTGGGCCCTTGAGCTAGGCACTTAACCTGCAATTGCTGAGCACTTTGAGTAGTGAGAAAAGTGTTATATAAATGCAAAGAATTATTATTACTATTATTAAAATGAGAAGAAATAATATAAATTGTGGATTGGAATAAAACAGCATGTGGTAGATAAATATAAATATAATTTTTGTGATTAGCGGGCTAACATCTGTAAGATGCACCCAAAAAGTGCTCAGGATGCAAAATCTTCATTGTCCAGTGTAATAATAATAGTAATAAATTTATCTTCTCAGACAGTCAAGGACACATTAAATAATAAACTCTGTAAATGGCGGCCAGTAGCTCAACCCGGCCGGGACCCCCAAGAAATGGAAGGATGAGGGAAGGCATCCTCTTTAGGGCACTGCTTCCCCCAGAACGTTAGATGGCAGTCTCCCCTGGACTGAAGTGGTGCTCCGGATTCCCACAGGGCACTATGGGACTTGAGTTCTTTATCTTAGCCTTGTTGAATACTGTGGGTGCCACCAGGGAGTGCTGTAAAAATGGAGGAGGCGTAAGGCATGGGGTTTCCGCCTAACCTGGAAGTGCATGCAGATCATGTAGGCGGAAGAGCAGAAGCACTTCTGGGTTGGCCAAAATAAAAGGACTTGCCAGCCTCGCAGGGATGAGCCAGAGTTGGAAGGTGGTGGACAAAGCTTGCGAGGAGGAGTGGAGGTGGACACGAGACAGAGGAAGAGACCAGAAGAAGTGTGTTATCTGCTGCTTATACTGTTCTGAGTTGTGGGGAGCAACAGAAAAATGCTTCCCCACTGAAATAAAGTCGTGCTGTGTCTGTGCTCTGTGTCTGTTGTGTCTGGGGTTTGGGGAGCTGTTTGCCGCCTGGTTGTCCACAACCCATTACAAAATCCTCCACTAAATAGCAATAAAGACTTCTGATAGTAAAAAAAAGCTAAACAAGATGATTAAAAATATATATAATTTAGCAGTAACTATAATAAAATTGTTAAACAAGTTATGTAAAAACAAAACAAGAATCACAGACAGGAAGAAGAAGACAAGAGGTGGGTTTTAAATTGTAAAAAAACAACAGTGAAAGGACAACACCCTGGACCTCCATGTAGAGCGTTGTCACACGCTTTCATGGTAAACATCATTTCTAGTGCACTTACCCTAAAGTCTTTCTTTTTCTGTAATAGCACCCTGCTGTTCATTTTCGGCAATCTCTGGCTGATTATTATGTGCTCGAGGGCCCAAGTAGCTTTCAGACTGATGCATTCAGTGATTTCTGTCTTGTTATCTTATCACTGAGTTGCTTTCTTTACTATGATGAACATTTTCTTTTGTTTATTTTTGAAGCGAAAATTGTATCCTCAAGCTTCTGGACAGCTTTAGGTAAAATGTACAGATATTCATTTGGGTTGTTCATTTTTGAGTTGCATGCTATTCTATTTGTTAGCAATTTTCGGGGGGACTGCATTCTAATTACATCCAATGAGTGTTTCTGCCAAAATTTGTATTTTCTTCCTGGGTCTGCTTGTTTTCCTTTTCACTGAGTATTTCAGTTTTTTTTTTTCTCACATCACTCCAAATTGACTCAGTGCGGGATTGTGCCCCTTGACAAACTGACTGCCAGCTCATTGGTCCCCTGTGTCCTTGAAATGATTTAAATAGTTTGAAAATTCATGAATGGGTGGATTTTTAAATAAACTGTCAGCATGCATTGCTCTTGACAAAACAAATTGTATATAATACCCTGTTCACCTCAATTAATTCTGTGCCTTGTTTTAAATTTCACAGTTAGGTTAGTTTAAATGGTGTCTTGGTCCAGAAATTCACTCTGTGCTGTGCTAAACAAATACTTGAAGCTGTGCAGAAGAAAGCAACCAAGTGCATCTCAGAGACTGTCCTTAACCTGCAATTGCTCCAACCTGAGTATGATGTTAATCTACACCCACCCATGCTTGCAGGTCCTCCAACTTTCAGGGAAAACTTGGGGGTTGGTGGCAGGATCGGCACTGTTCAGTGTGGTGCTGAGGTGTCACCTGTTGCCCAGCTGCACTCAGATCCTAATCTGGTTGGATCGCCACGTGTTGGGTGTGGCAATGCACTGTAATCAGCTCATGCTCCCAACCTCTCCCTCTCTCTCTAGTGTGACAGACTCAGAAAGTTAAATCTGTTTAGTCTCAGTCAGAGGAGACAGCACGGGGACCTAATCCAGGTATTTAAAATCATCAATGGCATCGATTAAGGAGATCCAGCTGAATTTGTTCAGCTTACGGGAGAATCACATACTTGAGGACATCAGCAGAAATTAAGGGGAAGCGAATTTAAGACTTCTTTATGAAAAGAGCTGTGGGACTTTGGAACAAACCACCAAGACATGGAGTTGAACTTCACAACACAAGCGGCAGAGACACGAAGTAGCTGTAGCATAGCGTGCCCCTGGGGTGGGGGTGGGTTTTTAGGGAGGATGTGAGCAAGAAAAGCGAACGAGAGGTGATCATCTCGGAAAGACATTTTGACATCACGCAAGACTAGACATTACAGCCTTAGGACGCAAGACCCGTGAGACGGTGACTTTTGCACGTCACACCCTACTTACAAACAATTTAAAACAAGTTCACGGACATTTAACCAAGCAGTTGGCACAAACACACACCACACACCAAGCACACACTAAGGACAATTTAGATTTGCCAATGCACCTAACCTGTATGTCTTTGGACTGTGGGAGGAAACCGGAGTACCCGGAGGAAACCCATGCAGACACGGGGAGAACATGCAAACTCCATGCAGGGAGGACCCGGGAAGCAAACCCGGGTCTCCTAACAGCGAGCCAGCAGCGCTACAACTGCACCACCGTGCCACCCTAGAATCTTAACTCGGAAAAGAAAGTCAAAGCACATCATCCCAGTTTTGATGTCACTACAATGGTTACCTGTACCATTTAGAATTGAATTTAAAATAGTGCTTATGGTTTACAAAGCCATAAATAATCTCGCTCCATCTTATATTTAGGAATGTCTGACACCTTACTTTTCAAATCGTAACCTTAGATCTTCAAATGAGTGTCTACTTATAATTCCAAGAGCTATACTTAAAAGAAGTGGTGAGGCGGCCTTCTGCTGTAATGTACCTAAAATCTGGAATTAGCTTGCCAATCGGAATTCGCCAGGTTAATACATTGGAGCACTTTAAAACACTGCTAAAAACACATTATTTTAACATTGCTTTCTCATAGCTTCATCTTAGTTAAATCCTGATACTCTGTATATTCAATTACTGTAATTATAATTATTATTCATGGTGGCTTCAAAATCTGTACTAACCCCTACTTTCTCTTCTGTTCTTTTTCCAGTTTTCTGTGGTGGCGATCTGCGCCACCACCACCTAATCAAAGCACTGTGATGTCCCTACACTGATGGATTAAAGGCCAGAAGTCCACATGACCATCATCATCAAATTCTTCCATGTGAACCCTGAATACAGGGTGGTACAGATCTAATTATGCAAATCCAGATCGTCTGGATGACTTTGATTTATGCGGGGATGATTCCAGTTCAGTGCAAAGACGATTCTTCATGTCATCAGTTAGCACACTTCTCAATGGTCTGGGATTTTTTGGGTGATTTTCTATGTAATAAACTTAATAAGTTATAGCGTAATGAAAATTGCATAATTAGATCTGGACCACCCTATACAATGAGGACTGATTGAGGTCATTTATGTTAGGTAGAATGCCTAGAGGGGGCTGGGTGGTCTCATGGCCTGGAACCCCTGCAGATTTTATTTTTTTTCTCCAGCTGTCTGGAGTTTTTTTTCTGTCTTACCTGACCATCAGACCTTACTTTTATTCTACGTTAATTAGTGTCCCCTAATTTTAATTATTTATTTTGTCTTTTTTCTCTTTCTTCATCATGTAAAGTACTTTGAGCTACATTGTTTGTATGAAAATGTGCTATAGAAATAAATGTTGTTGTTGCTGCAGGAGCAATATACTGTAGTCACACTAATCCGAGACAGAGGTTGCGGGCCGAGCTGAGGGTGAAGCATGACCTCAGGAGTGTGGAGTCGGTCTACCTCTGCATTTTGGAGTGTAACTTGAATATGCTTAGCTAGTGATACCTTTTTGTCTATTGATCTGTAAAGTTTGTCCTGTTTCACTACTATGTGGGTGGAGCCGCGGGGGATGGCTAGTATCTCTCTATTATAAAAAAAAATCCTGGGAGAGAGACGAGATATGATCTTCTCGGAAGACAACTTGATGTCCCGCGAGAGACACTTTAACGTCATGCGAAGATAATTTGATGTCCCGCGAGACAAGGCAGTGAGACAACATTTAAAAAACAAGTTCACGGACATCTAACCAAGCAGTTGTTGGAATGCTTTTGGCAGACAGACATCATGTGCTCCCAGCTCTTAAAACAACGACAAATGACAAGCAGCACACGCAGCTTGCCAGCAGTATCAGCAGGAAGCCAGCAGATGATCTGACCGCTTCTACTTCGGAGACATGAAGTGGCAAAAGGACAGCTGCTGTACAGGCTTTTAAATGATCAACGTGCAGCGCGACAAAAAGAACACGCCGCTCACCAGCAGCAGCACCAGATCCGATGGCATCTCCTAAGCGTGCATTCAGCTGCCCCCTCCTTCACAACACAAGCAGCGTTATATGTCCTGCGAGAAAGATTTAACCAGGCCCAGGGCCGGAAATAAAGGACAAGTATTGTTTTTACAAAAGTTTTAAAGTAAAAGTGAAAATAATGCATATGTAACAATTCCCATGAAAATAACAATCTCTTTAAATTATATTCGGTAAACCAAATTCAGGGGTGGGTGAGTGAAGCGAGCAGGGGGTGGAGCCCCCTAGTTTTATAAATAAAAACCATACAGCAGCTTTGTGATGGATTGTCACCATGACCAGAGTTGTTTTCCACCCTAAACCCAAAACAACCAAGGGGGGGCACCAACCCCAGATATAACATTGGATACAGCAGGTATAGAAAATGGGTGGATAGACCAGAATTGCAGCATAAATATCCTCATGTTTTAAAAAACACAGCCAACAAAGAGAAGTGAATTCCCAAAGGTTTGCACCTGGTGCTGCCTGGATAGACACCAAGTTTGAGAGTTTAAATTGGACCTCACTTAACAACTTCTTATTCACAACATTTATGTGATGGCAAGATGTATAAAGTGTTTGATGTTTTGTTTTTTTTGTTGACAAATTCTCTGACAGATTTAATGAAGAACACTGCATTTTTGTGTACAAATTTAACCTGACTTTGTCTTTTCTAGGAAAATAAAAGATATTACAAATTAAACTGTTAGCACCCAGGTTTGACAGAACATAAATCATCCTTGATTTATTTGAAACGGAATGTTACCCACCATATTGTATTTGTGGCAAGTGTCTGTTTCTTTTTCGCTTGCTAAATCTAGCCATCTGCCTTGAAGATAATGTGCAATTTGCATATCTCAAAACAGATTTTCAATATGTCTAATTTTATGTGACAGCAATGGGAGGCTTGTGTTTAGTTTTTGGTTGGCATCTTTACAAGCTCTAAAAGTTTTATTTCCTTTTTGAAACTTTAACAACAGCAGGCAGGCTGGGAAACCAGGATGCTAGCGGGGATCCTGGACCTTAGTAAAATATTTGGTTGTAATGAAAATTAGCCACCGTCTTTCTATGTTTAAATGTAATATTATGATTTGTGTTTATTGTTGAGTGTACAAATGTTGTAATGAGCCTTTCTGCTTGTTGTAATTTTCAGATGTGCAGTTACAGCATGTCAGTAAAATTACCAACTTACCACCAAGCACGGTTGGTAGCCTTGGACAAGACCCCTGACATCTCTGCCTGTTAAAATCATTTGGCTGAGGCTGATGATCTTCAAAAGGTGAGAAGATCTTGTTGCTGCCATTACTGCATTCCGATAAAACAAAAAAGCACAATGTCTGTGTTAAAAATGGTATCCAACTGTAAGCATAAATTTAATATGTACAATAATACAATACAGTTTATTTTTATACAGCCCAAAATCAGACAAGAAGTACCACAATGGACTTTAACAGGCTCTGCCTCTTGACAGCCCCCGAGCCTTGACTCTCTAAGAAGACAAGGAAAAACTTCCGAAAAAAACCCTTGAAGGGAAAAAAAAATGGATGACACCTTGGGAAAGGCAATTCAAAGGGAGAGCCCTTTCTGGGTAGGTTGGGCGTGCTGTGGATGTCACTGTGCGCTGTGCAAATATATCTTATAAATCTGCTTTTTTTCTTCTCACGTACACAGCTAACACAAAGCCAGATTAAGCACACGGATTCACCACATAGAACCACTAGGCAAGCAGTATGACATAAGATGGATTGGGAGAAATGGACAGCGTGCAGTCAGACTGTGAGATGCTGTGTACTATTTCTATCTGTTAACACTAGAATTACCAGAGCCTACGAAAAAACTCGTGATTCCGTCCCACCTTAAATCGCTTCTTAAATCCCTTCACACCTCTCCGCCAGTGTCCTTTGTCTTCTAAATGTGCTGATAAAGAAAACCTAGAAGCAGCCGGTTCTTCCATCCCCCCACCAAATTAGAACGTGCACAAACTTCTTCAAGCTCATGCCTTTATTGAGTTTCTTGGATTGAAGTGGAGTTTTAGAGTGGAAATAATAGATCGTTATTTGGAACACATGCATTTCATGTCTGTTCCGTTTCTACAGTAATCTGTTTCAACACATTGTTAAAACAGAAACGTTTTTTATATTCTAGTAGTAGATGACAAAATGTAGGCATAAACTATATAATGTATGAAGCCTGAAGTCCAAATATCAAAGAAATATTTTCACAAAAGGTACAAATATAAGACAACAATTGCGCTTTTATTCAAAAATATATCTGCAGAAAAAAAAGCCACCTTAACATGCGACATTGACACCCACTAACTATGACCGCCTCCGTGGCGCAATACATTCGGCAACTGACTGGGAATCAAAAGTTCGCGAGTTCGATTCTGCAGTATTCCGTTTTGAGAAGTAAACTGCTCTTAGTCTTATTATTTTAGAATAAAAGCATACATTTGATTTCAGTCTGTAACAGCCGGTGCAATTTATGATGCTTATAAAGGTTAGCTTTGGTTTTTTTTTTTTTTTTAATTCACTTTTCATTCTCTCAGTTGTGTTCAGAATCAATCCATACAACCCCATCTGACACGGCTGTTTTCACATAAAGACGCGCTATAGCTCCGCAGTGTACCACGATGCATACTAACGCACCCCCCCAAAGGGTTCTGACGCACAAACGCTAGCGAAGCTGCCTTCTTCGTATCTCACTGTCACTTGATTTTCTTTTTATTCAGTTTTATTGAGTGCTCCTGCCAGTCCCCGCATGTTGCTGTATGCTGTTTCTTTTGTACTCCAGGACATGCAGAGGAGAGAATGGTAAAGAGCAGTAACTTCGGCGCTATATGCAATAATCAGACACTCCCCATCTGCCTGTGTCGCTCAAACACAGGAACATATGTTGGTGTAAAAGTATAACAAAAGTGCACTTTTATTCAAGTGCTCTTTTTCCATCGCCTTTTCCTGTAAGAAGCAATGTACACACTTCTCTCTATGCTGTGGTTTCTATTACACACCTGAAAGAAAGAGACAATACATGTGAAAACATCATCGCACTAATGCAATATTATTTGAAAACGAACAGCATAACATCTGAGAATTCCCTGTAATTTGCAGCTCTATTCATTATCTCAAAACACCACGCACATTCACAGTAATTCCCAGTTATGTCCACCACTCACACCCATGCCCACAACCATACAGAAATGATCCCACATCAGAGAATTTCCAGTTCCTGCATAAATTCACACCCGATCAGACATATGTTCCTGTATTTGAGCGACACGGGCAGATGGGGAGTTTCTGATGATTGCATATAGCGCCGAAGTTACTGCTCTTTACCATTCTCTCCTCTGCATGTCCTGGAGTACTAAAGAAACAGCATACAGCAACATGCGGGAACTGGCAGGAGCACTCAATAAAACTGAATAAAAAGAAAATCAAGTGACGGTGAGATACGAAGAAGGCATCTTCGCCAGCGTTTGTGTGTCAGAACCCTTTGGTGGCGTTAGTATGCATCATGGTACACTGCGGAGCTATAGCGCGTCTTTATGTGAAAACAGCCGTGTCAGATGGGGTTGTATGGATTGATTCTGAACGCGACTGAGAGAATGAAAAGTGAATTTAAAAAAAAAACACAAAGCTAACCTTTATAAGCATCATAAATTACACCGGCTGTTACAGACTGAAATCAAATATATGCTTTTATTCTAAAATAGTAAGACTAAGAGCAGTTTACTTCTCAAAACGGAATACTGCAGAATCGAACTTGCGACCTTTTGATTCCCAGTCAGTAGCCAAATGTATTGCGCCACGGAGGCAGTCATAGTTAGTGGGTGTCAATGTCACATGTTAAGGCGGCTTTTTTTCTACAGCTATATTTTTGAATAATAGCGGAATAGTTGTCTTATATTTGTACCTTTTGTGAAAATATTTCTTTGATATTTGGACTTCAGGCTTCATACATCATATAGTTTATGCCTACATTTTGTCATCTACTACTAGAATATAAAAAACGTTTCTGTTTTAACAATGTGTTTACACAGATTACTGTAGATACGGAACAGACATGAAATGCGTGTTCCAAATAAAGATCTATTATTTCCACTCTAAAACTCCACATCACTCCCAGATAGTCAATCAAGGCATGAGCTGGGAGAAGATCGTGCACAATCTAAATTGGTGGGGGGATGGAATAGCCGGCTGCTTCTAGGTTTTCTTTATCAGCACATTTAGAAGACAAAGGACGCTGGCGGAGAGGTGTGAAGGGATTTAAGAAGCGATTTAAGGTGGGGCAGATTTACGAGTTTTTTCGTAGGCTCTGGTAATTCTAGTGTTAAGGTAGCATGGAATTTTATCCTCGTTTTAGCAATGTTGCCTTGTTTGGAATTACTTGTTCGCCTAAGTGGGGGCCTGCATGTGAAGAAAACAGCCATGGAACATTACCCAGCACACCTTTGAAGCCAACGAACAGATGGGAGATACCGTCATCTGTTTCTGAAAATGCCGTCTACTGCACCAACGATCTTAACAGACTCCGGAACGGGTTTTGTCATTGGCTTCCTTCGTCTGATATGTAGTGTAATGCCGATATTAAACAAAGCTAAGTTATTTCTCTTGCGTGATTTCTTACCTCTGTATCACTAGGAAGGGGTATTGCCTTTTATGTTAAATCCATACAGTTTCGGTTTATGTAACACGCCACATATACGAAATAACTCATTCCCATGGAGCTAGCACCACCTGCTGGACACACCAACAAAGTCCATTAAGCTGCAAGTTGTAGCATCTAGTTTTACAGTGCCTATAAAAAGTATTCACCCCGTGGGACGTTTTCACATTTTATTGTTATGCAACATTAGATCTCAGTGGATGTAATTTGTTTTTTTTTACACTAATCTCTTCAAAGTAATCAAAATTAGTTCTGAATATAATACTTAAAATAAATAATCTCATATGTTTTCACCTCCTCGAAGTCAACATTTAGTAGATGCACCTTTGGCAGTCATGATACCCATCTTGACATTGCATTCTTTCCCCATTCTTCTGTAGAAAACTGCTTAAGTCCTGCCAGGTTGCAAGGGGAAACGAGGGTGAACAGCCTGTTTCAAGTCCAGCCACGAATTCTCAGTTGGGTTGTAATCTGGATGCTGACTCAGCCAGTTCAGGATATTAACATTGTTGTTTTTAAGCCATTCTTGTGTAGCTTTATGCTTGGGGCGATTGTCTTGCTGGAAAACAAATCACAGCAAGGAATTTTTGCAGATTGCATCAGGTGTTTCTCCAGGATTTCCTTTTTTTTGGCAGCATTCCTTTTACCCTCACAAGCCTTCCAGGGCCAGCTGTAGAGAAGCATCTCTATAGCATGATGTTTCCATTATCATGCTTCATGGTGGAGATGGTGTGTTTTTGATAACGTGCCGTGTTAAAGCTTGGTGTTTAGTCTGATGGACAAAAAAACTCAATTTGGGTTCATCAGACAATTAAACTTCCTCCCGCTTGCTTCAGAATGTCCCATGTGTCTTCTAGCAAATGGAGATGCCATGTGCATTTATTTCCTCTTTGCCACTATCCCATAAAGTGGTGACTGAAGAAGCATCCTGGCAACAGTTGCTGTCTAAACAGTCTCAGCAATCAGATTCACTGTAGCTTGTAAGTCGTGAATTATCATATGTGTCTTGGTGGCCCCCATTGTTAATCTTGTTCTTGCATGATCACTCAGTTTTTATGGATGGCCAGATTTACAGCTGTGCAATATTCCTTCCATTGCTTAATAACTTTAATTTAGCGTTACACCTAAGCATCACTCAGGCCATAAAAACAGTGCTAAAAGTGTATAGACGCGTCTCATGTAAGTGTTAGGATTACTCGGGCTGTAAAAGTGTTAACAGTGTTAGTACTGACTGTTGCTGGGGAAACGATATAGACATGTCTTACATAAGCGACAGGCCCTAGTGTTACCCGGGCAATGGTGCGGTCACATATTCTCCTAGCCTCATAATGACGTCTCGTAAGAAATCTTTTTCAGCAGCCCCGGTGTTGCATGCTCTTGACAGTGATACAAGCAGTGATGGTGAAGTAAATCTGTCTACTGGCAGTAAAATTGAAACACACAATGAAAGTGAAAGTGATTGTGATAAATTCGAAAGTGGCACTCGTGGCAATCGCACATGTGCAGTGTGCTGTTCAAAAACTGATCAGACAACATTACTATTGTCCTTATTGTGACGTTGGATTGTGTATTTCACCATGCTTCAAGAAATACCACACAAATGCAACATTTTGACAGTATACGAGGGGGTACCCAAAAATAATTGGAATCAGTACCTGGCATGCAATCTAGACTTAGTTACGAAATTCACCGCTAGGTGTAGCATACTTACAGTATGCTGTGGAAGTCTGCCAAGTGGCGTTGCTCTGTGCATTGTACACCATTTTGATGGTTTTTCTTGGTGCTTATTAAACATGTTGTGCGATTTTTGTGATGGGTGATTATAAAGAACAGTGAGTCTGCATTATATTTTGTTTTCTCTTAGAGAAAAGAGCTGCTGAAACTGTAGTGATGCTTGAAACTGCTTTTATAGAGGAAGCTTTAAGTAAAACACAGGTCTATGAGTGGTTTTTGTGTTTTGAACGAGGGCAAATGTCACTCGAAGACCAACCAAGATCTGGCCAACCTTCCACAATTAGGAATGACAAAAACATTGAAAAAGTTCCCAATGCAATTTACGAAGATCATCATCGGACTATTGAAGAGATTTCTGAATTGACTTGCGTGTCTTGCAGTTTTTGCCACCTTTCCTACTCGCCTGATCTTGCTTCATGTGACTTTTTCTTGTTCCCACATATGAAAAAAGAACTCAAAGGAAAGTGTTATTGTACTGTGGAGGAAGTCAAAGAAAAATCGCTGCAGACATTGGACAACATTCCTCTTCAGCAATTCCAAAAATGTTTCCACCAGTGGGAAAACCATTGGGACAAGTGCATTCATTCTCATGGAGAGTGTCTTGAAGGAGACTAAAGTTTCAGTAAATAAAAATTATTAAAGCAATTTTTTTTTCAATTCCAGTTATTTTTGGGTAGCCCCTCATAAATGTTATTAGCATTATTTTTATTATTATTATTGTAGTAGTAGTACTAGTAGTATTCATTATTATTTTATTTGTATCGTTATTATACTTTCTACTCTTCAGACTTTGTACTTTTAGTGTTTTGCATGTTGTACAGTAGAAAGATCAGATATAATAAATATGTAATTTTTCAAGCCAAAAAATTCAACACTTTTTCCATGTGTTTTTTAGAGAAAAAATACAACGCTAAGGAGGCTACCTTGACTCCAAGGGATATTCAGTGCCTTCCAGCAATCCTGGATATTTTCCTGTCTCCATCGCCTGTCTTGTGCTTTTCATTCCCCTTTTCACTGAGTTGCTTACAGTGTTCTTTTGTGCAGTTTAGGCTACCATATTTGCTGTTCCATATAGGGTACATTGAGTGTACAAATGCTTTCACATGCTGTGGTTCACACACCTTGTCATGTATATTGTCTTCTCACATTATCCTTTACTATCAAGAAAACTAAAAAAAAAAAGAAAGGACACTCCTTTGAATGTGAAACTGGAAGTGATCATTCTAAATAAAGCACTTCAGTAAATATTAGAGGGCGATGCCTTCCTAGGATTTCTTTTGATGACTGTAGATGCGGGTGTGTAAGGCAGGATCAAGCACAGGTAAAACACGTGCCGAAAGAAATGCCTCAGTCCAAAAGTTTGTTTTAAAATATTTAGTGAAAATTAAAAGTAAATAATCCACACAAGAATAAAGAAAAAAGGTTGTTACACGTGTAGAATAAAAAGCAAAAAAAAAATTGGAAAAAATATATCTTCTCTAATCTTAGCGTTTCTTGTCAACTGTAGTTGTTTCTATACTTAAAGATGCTTTACTTCTTCTGTATGCTTTAAACATATTGTGCTGCACATTCAATAAAGCATGTTGTCTTTCATGTTACTAGGCACGGTTTAAAACTGTGTGCCCTCTTTGCCTTATATATGGCAAGGCAGGTCACTAACTGAGTATAATGTATAGTCGGAGAGGCTAGAAAATAATTTAAAATATACCAATTCAATTCAACTTGTGGGGGATTATAGGAACCTCCCATAGACTGTGCACTAATATTTAGGCAAACATTTATATACCTTAAATAACTAACAAATGGCTCTTACAATGACTAATGTTATTATTAAATTAATTATTTTAATTTCCATTTAATTGGACATTATTTGAACAAATAGCTGGGTTATTTTTGAAGATAAGGGAATGTCCAAAAATCTTTGATTTTAAATTCTAATTGTACTTAGGTCTTGGAATTACAAACATTCACTTTACAAAGAGTTTTCATGAATGGATTAGCTCCTTCTTAAAGCAGAAGAGGATTTCTGTACGCCTCTCTTATTAGCGGCCACCCACTTGAATTAGGATACAATCGTTAAGATGTCCACTTATGCTGAACGTCAGTGCTTCAAGTTGCAGTTGCTCAGCTACTTGACTCTTTATTTAATGATTGCAATATGACTCACAGGCAACAAAGGAGGTATCCCTAATTATTTCAGGTAAGAACATTTCTGATTGTATGAAAATTAAAACTCCTGCATTTATTGTACTTTGATACTTAAGTACATTTACATACAATTTTTTAAAACATCGATGTGAATAGACTTTCCTGTGGGCAATATTTACTTTTATTTGTCTCTACTTTTTCTCTAGTTTGGCTGACGGGTACTTCATACAACACTGCCTGACAGATCACTGGTAAATTCCTGGAAAAATCCTCTTTAATCCTGTTTGAAAGAAACAGGGATTCATTTTCCAAGTTTTGCCTTTACTCGGTTATGTTCTATTATTTCCCAGTTGTTTAGAATGCAGCAGCACATCAAGGGCCTCACGTATAAACGGTGTGTACGCACAAAAATGCTGCGTATGCCCATTACCACGCTCACATCGCGATGTATAAAAACTGAACTTGGCATAAAGCCACGCACATTTTCACACCAGCTCAATCCCTGCTGTACGCAAGTTCTATGCTCGGTTTTGCAAACTGGCGGCACCCAGCGTCAAAGAAGTGCTTTTGTTCCAGTGTGATTTTCCTTTCTTTTTTAAATCCACATTCCTGATGCGGCTTTATCAAATACACTGAAATTAACTGCACTTTATTTATTAGTTTAAGGCATCTGATTGTAATTAACCTGTAACAATATAATGGTCCATGGAATGGCCAAACTATTCCAAATACCATAGCTGCTTTAGCGTTGTTACTCTCACAGCACCACTCAGAGTATTAATCCCATTGTAGCTGAGTGTGCAATCACAGCTCTTTGGCAGCTGATCAGAAAGAAAATTATTGTACACAGCATCTAGCACCCGCTGCCTCATTTGAACTGCTCTCATATGACAAACGCTTCAGAGCCTTTCCTGTAGGGACATCACGGTTCAGAAACAGTTTCATCCCAAGAACTATAAATGCACACAATCAGTCCATTAAGTGCTCCTTATAGAACTGTTTGTACTTATAAGTACAATCATCTCACTGTAAACTTGTGATACAGTTATAATATTGCACAACCCGAGCCACTTTACCGCATATTTACATATGATGACGATATCATGTTAAGATGAAATGCAGCAAAATATGTTTACTACATTATACAGATAAAATTTTAACATCATTTAAATAATCTATATTATTAATAATTAAACATGTGAGGACACGGTGTCGCAGCGGCAGTGATGAGCTGGCGCCCCGTTCACAGATTGTTCCTGCCTCGTGCTGTATTCTTGCTGGGGCTGGCACAACACTGGAAGGATTGATGGATAGGATAATTAAACTTGTACTATGAAGATATTTCAATGTTCCTTAACATTTTTGAAGAATCAGCATTCTAAGCTTACAGATGGCTTAATGTCTATTACAGAGCTGATTGTGTGGTGATTGCTTACTTGGAGAAAGAAAAGGAAGGACAGGAATTGGGGGTTAGTACGATTGACAGTGCTGCTGCAATAAATTCTTTCATCAAAGGTCGCGCACGGTGCAGCAAGCATCTTGTGTGAGGCAGGAACAATCACTGGATGGGGTATCAGCTTGTCACTATCACTGCGCCACCGTGTTCCCATGTTTAATCACATGCTTTAATTGCTATCATCATGAAAATGATATCAAGTATACATCTCAGTATTTTAATTATTCAGAGACCTGTAATATCACAAATGTAATGCATTCTGTGCCCTGTGAGAGGAAGAGAAAGCCTGTTTAAGAATCACATAGTGATTCACACACATAGAGCAAATAGAAGAACACATACAATACAAAGCATTTATCGTGCTACTTTAGTTACAATGGTATTTGAGAAATTAGTAAATTAAATGATTTTAAGATGAAGTTTATGATGTTCTACTTTAATGACAAAATAAACTACTTGATTAAAGTGGAAATTTCAAGAATAAAGTTCTGTGCTTTTTTTGCCACTGTGTCCGTATTTTTTTTCTCTGTACCCTAATAAACTTCCATATGACACTCAGACGGTGGGCAATGACTCGCCTTTTCACAGCGACTTTGATCAACTTGATGTGACAACTTCTTTTTTATTTCGGGCACTGTGCAACTCTGTGAACTTGAGCTTTCCAGTTTCTCCGACACTCTATATCACTCGATCAACTTCCTTTTGTTGCTTATACCACTGTTTAAACCAACAAATAGTAAGTTTTTCCTTCCCTCCACTTGGTATTCACTGACATTTTTCTATTTTCACCCGTGCTTTTGCCATTGCCTTTTCACAGAACACTGAGCTTAACACTAGAATTACCAGAGCCAATGAAAAAACCACCTTAAAGCCCTTTGCACCTCTCCATCAGCGTCTTTTATCATCTAAATGTGTCGATAAGCCCAAGCAGCAGACAGCCTGCAATTTCATCCCTACACCGCCTCAGAATGGGCAAGAAGTCTCCCAGTTCCTGCCTTGATTGATTATCTGGGAGTGAGCTACCCAGAATTGTAAGGGGAAATAATTTGATGTGTTTTGTGTCTACAACAATCTATGTAAACACATTTTTAAAACAGAAACATTTTTCATGTTTTAGTAATAACAAAATGTAGAGATGAACTGTATAATGTGTGAAGGCTGATGGCCAAATTTCAAATAAACACTTTCAGAAAAGGTACAAGTACAATACAAAAGCTTCAGTGGTGTAGCGATAAGATCTGCTGACTTATAATCTGGAGGTTGTGAGTTCAAAATCAGCTCCCTGTGGCGAATGTACTACTTTTAGTAGTGAGCTGCTCTTATTGTTAATATTATACAATAAAAACATACATTTGATTTGTGTCTATAACAGACGCTGTAAAATTATAGTATTGGTAGCGTTTTTTTTTTTCACTTTTATTCTCTCAGTCACGATACATACTACCGCCCCCCACTCAGGGATCTGACATGGTTACTTTTTATCTGAAACTGAGAATAGCTGTGGATATGAATGATGTTTTGAGAAAATGGAACTGGAATTTCTCTGATGTGGAGGGATAAAAACTGACAGACGAACGCTGGTGAACCTGCCTTCTTCATATCTCACCATCACTTGATTTTTTTTTATTCAGTTTTATTGAGTGTTCCTGCTCACGCTGAATTAGTTTGCACTTTATGGTCCATGATGTCAAAGCCGCACTGTTAAAAAAAATGGAGACATAGGTATATATGATATTTGAAATAACTCATTTTATGACCTCTATAGTACATTTCGGAAAACATTGTGGCACTGATGCAATATTATTCATATTTATTCTCATGCTTTCTTGCGCTTGCAATCAGTGACCGCGTTTTTTTTTTTTTTTCGATCTTGTCAGTGTCCACTTTTAGAGCAGTGTGCTGTTTCTTTTGTACTCCAGGACATGCAGTGGAAAGAATAATACAGAGAGGTCAGGTCACGTTATATGCAATCATCAGATTCAAATGTTAACAGTTCCCACACACCCAAGGACCGTCCTTTCTACATTTACGACATGTGTACCTGTTACAATGTACACACTTCTCTCTGTGCTGTGGTTACTATTACACTGAAGGGGCTGGGGGGAGAGGCGGTCTTGGAACAGAAGCTTGTCGATGTTGTATTCTCTTTTGCTTTATCCATCGCCTTTTCTTGTAAGAAGCGACGACAAAGCTCCTCTGCAAGGTGAGCCATGAACACTCTTCTTTTCTCAGTGGCCAGAGTATACACTGAGCAGCTTATAGTTTGGGATGGATCAGGATCAGAATGAGAGACATAAAAGAGGAAGGCACAGACACAAAAAGATTGGGTTTCAAAAACAATAGTAGGTTTTTATTTCCAGGCGCACATGCAACAGTGTTATATGGTCTTTTTACACAGTCCACACAGCAAATGACACACAAAACATATAAAGAATCGATAACCCAAAAATAGTGAATATGTACAATATTTACAGTGAGTGTGGCAAGTCCCAAAAGGAAAGAAAAAAAAAACAGATGACTGAATAAATGTATATACACATGCACCAGAAACCAATCCATAGTTCGAGAAAATAATCCCCCAAAATATTGAAAGAGATAAATACATGTATATACAAAAATGAACACAAACCCATCTCACATAAATACCCCAAGCAAAATAAATCTGCAGAAAGAAAATATATACAAAAATAAACCATAAACAGAAATGCTTGATGTTCTTTTCAGAGCTAGGCCAACTCAAACACCACTACAAAGGCTGGAACTGAAGCTTTACGTCACACTTAACCAATAGGGGGTCACCAAGACACGTTCATGTTACATGTAGCATCCCACCTCTACAAGGACTTTATTAAAATACAAGTGGCCTCACAGGCAGGCGTGAGCAATCACCACTGTCAGGGCTCTGTACTGAAGGTAAGTTAATACCTTTTTTTCTAAACCTCCATTTAGGTTAACCTTCTTGATCCCTTTTACTTTCTGTGGTAAACCAAACTAAACGCTTCACAACCTTTTCCTTCTCCAGCAGCTGGTGGCCACGTACCACTAGTGTTGAGTCAGGAGACCATGTAAAGCTACAGAGGCCTCCATAGTGACACAGGTGCCAAGCTGCTAGCGTGTTGCTCCACTGAAGCACCACTAAACTGCTAATGAAGGACTCTTCTTGCATTTGCTATTGCTGAACAAAAAAAGGTAAGTGCCTTTTTCTGTTCTCCTTTTCTTGACCTTCCTTTACTAATAAAAAACAATGTAATTTTTTTTTTCTTTCTGGTAATGTCTTACTAGGTGCAATACCACAATTTGTCATTCCAATAGATGGTGCACCACAAACATTAACTTTTACAAATCCCACACCAAATAGCAGATAGAAAACATATATGCATTGCATAGTGGACTGCAAATGTTAATGCTGAGGTCTACATTGATTATTCAGATTTCAACCCATCTTAAATGGGTAACACATGTAGTAATGCATATATTGCAGTGATAAGGAATGCAGGTGTTTTGGACCTCACAAAAATAAGAGAAGTTTGTCTGATGTTTCAAGTGAACGTACCACAGATCATACGACAAAATGGAAAAAAGACAGAACAGAACTTCGTCAGGCAGCCTTTTATTGGCTGTCATAAAAAGGGGTGAGCATGGCTATGCTGGAAGTTCAGCACAGAGTCGCTACATTAGACTTGCCCAGTGATTTTCAGTCATTTAAAATGGTCCAGCGACAAGACTTTAGCAACAACAATTGGCATATCTGATGTACCCAATAATTACAAAATGTATAATGTGACATCAGCTTTAGGTATAATTCTTGATGCTTGCCTACAGAGTCATCAGTATATATTGTGACGTTTCTGAACTCTTTTAGGACCTATGGGATGATACGCCAAACATCTGTGGGGGACTGCTTGTTCATTGCCAAGGCAACCGCAGGTTCACATCACAGCAGCATAGTGCCACGAAACAACTACAAGCTGATCAAGATCGCCCTATATGCACTTGCCACCGATGGGTGATGCAAGGAACATTATAAATGCAGGGAACAGTATAATTTGGCCACTAATCTGGCCCTGACCCTGCCGGATTGCTGTGTATATATATATATATATATATATATATATATATATATATATATATATATATATATATATATATAGGATGTGGCAGATGTTTGCCAACTGGCTGATCAACCACAAGTGTTACCTTGTAGGTGACCAACCAAATAATCAGATTGTGATTCAGACCTATGGATATAATACTCCGATTTACAACTTGTCAAGTAAGCTGGTGTCCGAGGTTCGATCCCCGTAAGGAGATACACCTGAAGAGCCCCAATAAGGGCGAAACACGTGTTGTATACTCTTTGTATTATAGCAGATACTGTATCACATATGTATGAGCTGCTATTCGCAACTGAGAGGACATGGTGTATGTTTGCTGACTGGATTACAAACCACAAGCTTTACCTAGTAGGTAGCTATCTAAATAATCAGATTGTGATTCAGAACAAAGAAAGTAATAATGTACTCTGATCTTCACCCTGACAAACAAGTGAGCCAGCTGCCACGGAGCAATGTCAGAGACTTCACCTCAGGCACTGATGTCTGAAGTTCAATCCCCGCAAAGGGAAGCAAAGGTGCATACACCTGATGAGTCCCATTGAAGGCAAAACATGTGTTGTGTACTCTTTGTATTGTTTGGCAGATACTTTATCACATTATCTATTAGCTGCTGAGAAGACGTGGTGGATGTTTGCCGACTAGCCAACCAACCACAAGTATTAACTGGTAGGTAACCACCTAAATAATCAGAATGCAATTCAGAAATAAGAATGTAATATATCTATTATATAAAAAAGTCTTGAGTTGAGATGTTATCATCTCAGAGAGACACTTGTGCACGTCATACCCTACTTACAAACAATTTCTCGGAGACACAGAGGGGGAGCGCTGCCGCTATTCAAGGCAGAGAGACGCCGACTGGCGGCGTCAGAGCAACGTCTCCACCCCTTGTTCTTTTTTCTGTTCTACAGGACCAGGCCCTGGACTGGAGCATGTCAGCTTTCCGCCGAGGAAGACCTGCTCTCGCGGGATGGGCCGCTGGCCCCTAGGGGTCTCAGCTTGTGGTGGGGTACTGTGGCGGATGGCTGGGGGTGGTACCCAGCCGGGATGCCCAGGAGGACCGGAGGAGGGCTTGCGTATCCTCCAGACCACAAAGAGGCGGCCGCCCTGGTTGCACTGGGGACTGGAAGCTCAACCCTGTAGGGGCCTGTGGTCATGACACCAGGAAGTGCTGGGGGGAAGAAGACTAGGGACACCCGGAGGGCTTCCGGGTGTTCAGCCGGCACTTCCGCCACACAGGGGAGTGTCCGCGAAGGAGTGTCGGGAAGCAGCTGGAGCCCATCCGGGCTTGTATAAAAGGGGCCGCCTGAAGTCGGGCAAGGAATGGATGAAGTCTTGCTGGAGAAGAGTGGAGGCGGCCCGAAGAAGGCAGGCACTGGAAGGAGAGGCCTGGACTTTGGGGGATTGGTGCTGGAAGCACTGGGTTGTGCACGGACTTATTGTTGTAAATATTGTAAATAAATGTGTGTGTTGGGTGACCAAATGTTGTCCTCCTGTCTGTGTCCGGGGCTTGTTCCACAATATATATGTAACATCTATATGTATATGGATAGAGAGAGAGAGACACACACACGCGAGGTTCTTTGTTCCTTCTTGCTCACGCAGGTCTGCTGATGAATGGTGTCTAGTTCTGCCACCGCTGTTTGGTATCATATCTGAAACTAGACTCTTTTCATGTATTGATCCTAGTTGGTGGAACAAGATGCCCACCTCAGTTCAAATTTCTGTCAAATTGTTTAAGGAAGTGTAACTCGCCTGCATTTTGTTCTGAGCTCTTCACTTGTAACCTTGTCCTGTAACACAGTCCCCTAGATGGATGCTTACTCTGTTATGTTGACGTGTTTTGTGAGTTACTTTGGATGAAAATGTCTGCTAAGTAAATAAATTTACATGTAAATATGGTTGTGGTGTTTTGTAACATTATTAAAATGTTAACGGTTTTTGACTTAACGGCTAAAGGATGATAGCTGAAATATTCATACAATAACTAGAAAACTATTTTCCACACAATGTTGGTCAGGCTTCATCACTCAGTATTAGATTTCTCAGATACATGCTTTTATAGGAGCAGGTGGCTTGTAATGGAGTTTTTCTTTATTATGATTGAAAGATTCACTGCATAGATTCTGGTGGATATGATAAAATGACATTCCTGGAACAGTACATTGGTTAATACCAGGGGGATTTTAAATGATAATAGTCAGCACTTATTGTCCTGATTTGTTTGTTTAAATCTGTCAGTCATTACTGCATATTGGGATCCTAACATAGATAAGGAGTGAATCAAACAGACAGCAGAAACAAAATTCAAATTGAACTTATCCATCAGAGGTAGCGTCTCAGGGCAGATTGTTAACTAGTGCTGTCATGTCAAATGTCTGCAGTTGTAACAATTCCTGTGAAACACAAGTTTAAAATAATGAGGCCTGAAAACTCATCTGCAAGCAGGGCTAGTCTAGTCTGGTGGTCTAGTGCCCAAGGAATTGAATTTAAAATGCAAAGTGTCCTTGAACTACTGTTTCACCTTGAGTAGGACAGCTGACCTGCCTGTACTGACAGTGGAAACAGTTATACTGTAGCACATGACTTGTGAAGGTGTCCTCTGTGCCGTATAGATATTAAGATGTTATCTGATCTGACCACGCTGCCCACCATCTACTTGTAAAGGGGACTTTTGATGGTGTCCTCTTCTGCATATGGGTTTTAAGATGTTATCTGATCTGACCACTATGCCCGCTATTTACTGTGAAAGTGTCTTTTGATGTTGTCCTATAAACTTTATGGGTATATTAAGATGTTATCTGATGTGACAACTCTTGACCACCTTCTGCTTGTGAAGGTGTCTTTTGATGGTGTCCTCGATTCTATAAGGGTTTTAAGATGTTATCTGAGCTGACCACTCTTCTCACAATCGGCTTGTGAAGTGTATGTTTTGACGATATCCTCTAAGCTATATAGGTATTAAGATTTATCTGATATAACCACTCTGTCCACTTGTAAAGGTGACTTTTGATGGTGTCCTCTATTCCATACGAGTACGAAGATGTTATCCGACCTGACTACTGTGCCAACTATTTACTTTTAAAGGTGTCTTTTGATGTTGTCTTCTAATTCATATGGGGATTAGGATGTTATCTGATCTGACCAGTCTGTCCACCTTCTGCTAATTCCATCTGGTACCCTAATTCAATCATCCATCCATCCATCCATTATCCAACCCTTTATATCCTAACAGGGTCACAGGGGTCTGTTGGAGCCAATCCCAGCCAACACAGGACGCAAGGCAGGAAACAAACCCTGGGCAGGGCACCAGACAACTGCAACTCATTCAATCAGGACTGCCAAAGACCTTAACGTCTTGATCTTAAAAGTTATCTTAAAGCCTTTGGGGAATGAGGCTTATTGTAGAAGGTTACAGTCAAGGTGTTTATTTTCCTTTTCTGTGTCTTATTTGTTAATGTTATGATTGACTGAGTTTATTTAATTTTTGCACATTTTACCTAGCCTTTTTTTAAGATCTTTCACACAAATTGGTTATTTCCTGTACCCTAGAATTTAATTCTATCATTATTTGTTTGGTTTAGTGCTTACTCCTATTTCTGTAAATATTTTGTGCTGTCATCATTTTATCTTCCCATTGTAAGTTCAGTTATCATGTTGTTAGGGTTGTGCCCTCGAGGGTCATTACCTTTTGCTAACAACACAGAGGTTGGAAAAGGTCATCCTTTTGATCACTTCCCTATCTAAGTCTACAGATTCAAATCCTTTTTTGATGTTTACTTTCTTTTCAAAATCTTGTCATTACTAAAGTCCATTCTGGTTATTAACTTGTGCCTGCATTTTTGAACTTGATTTTTAACTCTCATTTTAGTCTTGGCAACAGTGCCAGTGATCTCCCAGTTTTTCCATTTATTTGTTTATTTTTGGAAACTGGACCATGTATCATAATTAAAGCAATAAACTGCTGTTTGTCTCCAAGAAAGAAAGATCTCCACTCTGGGAAAAGACACGTGTTCTCCCATTCTCCCAGTCTTCCATTACTCCACCAAATGGACAATCAATCAATTTTATGTCTTCTTAGACCACTGGAATTAATTTAAGAATTTCTACGGCACATTGTGTTAATGTGCCTCACCAACATTACCAGCAAATAAATAAAGTTCATTTTGTGTCCTCTGCAGTTTTGAAAGAGAGGCATTAATTTTGGAGAAAAATGTCAAATAAGGCATAAAGAAATAAAGTTTGCCTTTTTCTCCATTTAGAATGTGCAGAAGGACATATTCACTGACTATATGATTGGCTTCTGGGGGAGTGTCGTGGTGGGTCTCGTGTAGGAGTGGGTTTGATGGCTCTGCCATTGTCTGGCCAGGATGGTGTTGTCTGTCTGACGTGACCACATAGTAAGAGAAACTTTCACATATACAATGGGAATTCTTTACCAAAATGGTTCCAGATAATAAGTAATGTAATGCAGGAAAAATGCATCCTGCACATGAAAAAACTAAAAGTAAATATCGTTTATGACAGTTATGAAAGTAAAATATCCATCCATCCATTATCCAACCCGGTATATCCTAAATACAGGGTCACGGGGGTCTGCTGGAGCCAATCGCAGCCAATGCAGGGCACAAGGAAGGAAACAAACCCCAGGCAGGGTACCAGCCCACTTCAGGGCGCACACACATACACCCCAAGCACACACTAGGGACAATTTAGAATCGCCAATACACCTAACCTGCATGTCTTTGGACTGTGGAAGGAAACCAGAGTACCCGAAGGAAACCCACGCAGACACCGGGAGAACATGCAAACTCCATGCCAAGAGGAACCGGGAAGTGAACCCTGTCTGCCGCCCCGAAAATAAAATACATAATATTAAATTTAATACTGTATATACAAAAAATTTTTTTTTAATTTAGTGTTTTAACATAAATGTGCTGTGGCTAAACAACAGTTATCTTCTTATATAATACGCTACCGTGGCTGTTTCGTTTGTATGTCCAGGATTTTAAATCACCTGTAGCTCACAAAACCATCTGAACTATTGACCTGAAATTTGGTACACATCTACTACGTGACCTCTACTAACTGCTTTCGATGGTTGACCTCCAAGGTTATTCCTCTTTTTATTTTTATTTTATTTTATTGTAGAATCAACTTTCGGCAGTGATCAGCATGGCAGCCAGGTGCAGCACATGTGTATGGGCGCCGTTCTCATTCCCTCCTACCTTTGCCGTCACTTCCCCTACCTCTTCATATCTAAAATCATTCTTGAGACAGATTGAAGACTTAAGTGCCAGCTTAAGTGAAAAATTAAGGAAGACGTACTAAGTAAATTGCAACACAGTCACTGACTTAATCAGTTTTAACACAAAAAGATGCAGACAAAAGAAGAGAAGGAGCGGGCCGCTAGGGTGGAGAAAAGAAGAGCTGCTCAGGAAGCAGCAAGCGCATCAACCTCTAAGCAAACAAATACTAAACGTGCAGAGAAACAGAATGAAAACAATGAATACTCAAGTCAAGTGTATTCACTGCACGTCATCGTGCAGTGAGCCGTTACTAGTCAGATTATAATGGTTATCAGAATTTGAATAAATGTATTATTGAACTAAAACAACAACATTTATTTATATAGTACATTTCACACAAAAAGTAACTCAAAGTGCTTTACATAATGAAGAAAATAAAATAAAAGACAAAATAAGAAATTAAATTAAGACAACATTAGTTAACATAGAAAAGGAGTAAGGTCCGATGGCCAGGGTGGACAGAAAAAACAAAAACAAACTCCAATAAATAAAATCTGCAGGGGTTCGAGGCCATGGGACCGCCCAGTCCCCTCTCGACATTCTACCTAACATAAATAAAATAGTCCTCTTTGTAGTTAGGGTTCTCACGGAGTCACTTGATGGTCATACAGACTTCTGACTTTTAATCCATCCATCATTGTTGGAACATCACAGTGCTTCGAGTAGATGCCACCACCGAAAGGATACCGGAAAAGGAAACAGAAGAGAGAATAGGGGTTAGTATAGATTTTAGAGCCACCATGAATAGTTATTATAATGAGTTGGATATACAGAGTATCAGGATTTTAATTACAGTGAAGTTATTAGAAAGCCATGTTAAAGTAATGTGTTTTCAGCAGTTTTTTAAAGTGCTCCACTGTATTAGCCTGGCGAATTCCTATTGGCAGGCTATTCCAGATTTTAGGTGCATAACAGCAGAAGGCCGCCTCACCACTTCTTTTAAGCTTTGTTCTTGGAATTCTAAGGAGACACTCATTTGAGGAGCTGAGGTTACGATTTGGAATATAAGGTGTCAGATATTCCGATATATAAGATGGGGCGAGATTATTTAAGGCTTTATATACCATAAGCAGAATTTTAAAGTCAAAAACTACATATACATTATTTTCATATTTCTATGCATTTTCTGCTATGTTTATAATTATGTAATATCTATTTAAATGCTGTGATATTCATTATGCTTAGTGGGTGGAGAACCAGGAGACGGGGCTACTTTGACATCACCTCTGTTTGGCTATTTAAGGCCAGAACTGAATATCCTCAAATCAGGAAATCGGTGTACTTATGTTAGGAGTATTTGTAAGTATTCCTCTATATCAGTCTATCTATCTATATATTATTTACTGATACTTAAGACTTTTCTGCTTGTGTTTAAGGATTTCACCTTCTGGATTGTGGTGTGGACTTGTTTGCTTAGTATTGGCTTTTACACAACTCCTTTTTGCATATTTTTGCTCTTTTGAGCTGCTCCTTGTATTTTTGTATTTTTTGTAATGAATCATTTATACGGATTCATTGTGTGCATTTTTGTGCACAAGCCAAGGGTTTACGGACATCCTTCATCTTGTGGGAGTTTTGATATATTTTAAAACTTTTGTAGTTATTTAAGCTTCCCATTTTTGAGGCCTGCTAAGCTGGAACCAGCAGTTAGTGTAAGCTAGGTTGGGTGGGCTTCTTCTGGCAGGCTGGTAAAGGTCCTGCCCTGTCATGTATAGAGGTTTTTGGAGGTCTCACACCATTTTTGTTATGTTGGCCCCTAATCACAACAGTTTTTACATAAATATAATTTTGAATGTTATTCTATTAATTATGTTTTTGGTTTTGATCTTTATGTATTTTGTTTACTTAGTACTAGCTGTGCTATACATCTAAGATTGATTGAAATCTAAGTAATCAATGTAGACCTCAGTATATTCAGCATTGATATTTGCTGCAATGTATTTTGTAATGCATGTGGTAATAAAATGCACTGCATTTGTGTTTCCAACAGATGGCACATCACACATTTTACCAATATTTTTATTTTATGAATCTCACACTAAATGGCATATAACAAAAACATAACAACCACAGAAACATACAGAAAGTTATTTTTACGTATTAAGGTGGACAGTGTGATGTGCTTTATGTATTTATTACCTCTATTTTTTACTATGCTAATGTGATGTGGAGATGTGTGCCCAAAGCAACATACACAGCTGAATCTGTCTACACTAAGTGCACAGCAGTATGATTGGAAATTTAAATACCACAGTTGTAGAAACAGGGTAAAGTAGTGCAAAGAAATTTGAATAGAAGCTCTTACTGCCAGTCGTCTGTGCATGAGGAGGCATTGGAGTTGCATGTTCTCTGGGCGGCTTATTGAAGACGCATGCGAAGGTCAAAAGACAATTTTAAACATGGCACCGGTGCATACATAGGGAACAAGAAGCAGGAAAAGACAGCCGGGACAGGTGTGCCATTTTAGTATTATAGAGTACTTTTTTTTAGCTTAACAGTTTTGTTCAAGTTTGCTTTAAGGCAGCCACAGCTTTACGTGTAAACATTTATTTTTGTTATTATTGTTTCTATTATGTTTATTTGTGTTAAGGTTTTCTTTTGAGTGAAACAAGTTGATTTCCCCTTTAGGGGCAGCAGTTGGTTCCATCCAGCTGCAGGGTAGTCCTGAGGGACATGACACACTCTTTATAAGATTTAAGACATCTTCTAGTGGTCCACTAGAGGTCATGTAACCTGGCTTGGTGGCAGATGGGAAAAGTATAAGGGGAAGTGGAGAGAGGTGCTGAGCACTCAGTAGGGAGAGAGTGGCTCAGTGACTGGCTGCTCTAGTGGAGTTTATTCGACTCCTTTAGTCTGTAGAAGCTCCTGATTTTTTTCCTGATGCAGAAGCCCTCGTTTTGTTTAAGGCTGCACCAGAACCCTGTTTTTGATAAATAGTGTTCAGGTAGAAAGTCTTATATATTAGGGGCAAAGTCTTATTTTTGTTACTTTAACTTTTCTCACTTGTTATTTGAGTATATAACACTATTTGACTGTTTGGATTATTTGATGGATTTTTTTTTGCATATACTGTATACATTTTTTAAAACTTAAATTTCAGGATCTTTTAACATTCAACTGCATTAATGGGTTTTTTTTTTTTGATTCTGCATTTGTCACCCCCTGCAGTGGCAGGTAAGTTTAATAGTGTAATATTTTTTTTTATCAGTAATGTCTACTTTATGTGGAGCCCAAGGTGGTAGGGCCACCTAATGATGCAGATGGAGGACTGGTATTTAAGGTGGAAGCTTCAACATTGTTTTATTTGATTTTCTGCATTTTGCTTGCAGTTTTTGTTTGTGAATTTGTTGGAGTTAGACCCCCTACGTTTCATTTAAATTACTGTGGATTACTGGATTTAATCTTAGGTTTGCCTAGGTGGTATAGAGGATTTAAAACTTGTTTTAATGTAATCTCCATTCAAATTAAAATGGAATATGTTGTATTGACTAGTCTCGGGTTGTATCTTATGCCTGTATTTTTAATGCACAAAACTTCACTCTCATCTATCAGCCCTAGGTCAGGAATGTGAGAAGTGATTCAGTGGACACAGAGGGAAGATCACTCTAAGGCAGGGGTCCTCAATCACGGACCTGGAGGGCCGCAGTGGCTGCAAATTTTTGTTCCAACCCAACTGCTTAATATGAAGCACTTATTGCTCAAGTAACATTTCTGCTTCACTTTAGTTGTCTCGCTCATTAAGATTTTGAACCCTTATTGCTTATTTTAGTCTTAAACAGCTGTATTCTTGGTTTTTAATCGCTCCTAATTAGCAATCACATTCAAGTGACAAAAGACACCAGCATTTCCCCATTTAGCTTGTTACCATTTACACCTGTGTGTATTTATCAATCACTATTGGTTTTAATTAAATACTTGGAAGGGAAGTGAAGAGAAAAACGTGAAGGACTGAGAATTACTCCCCTATTTTAGCCTTCAAATCATTTGGATGATATCCTTAGAAAGGGGAAGAAAATCCAGGATATGAGAAGTACCTGACATAGCAGAGTTAAAGCTCTAACAAGCCATGAAATTAAATTATTGGCAAGAATTGCTTTCTAATTAAGCAACCAGATTAAAAGAAAAACCTGCAGCCACTGCGGCCCTCCAGGACTGTGATTGAGGACCCCTGGTCTAAGGGGTGGATGGTAATTATGTTTTAGTTTTAAGGTTAACGGTGGCAAAGTAAGAGGCAGAAAACTATTATTTCTTATAAAGCATGAGAAAATATTGATGGTAAAGATACATTTTAGGAATGAAGAATCGGTGTTTTTAGAGTCTGATAATGAAAAATGTACAAAAGAGATACTCATAAGAAATGCAATAAATGTAAGATTCGCTCAACAAAGGGCACTCACTTCATTGAACTGAGACTGCTCTGCAATATGTAGTTTATTCTGCGTGCCCTTCCCGGGGCGCCAAGTCTTTACTTTTAAGTTAGAGCAAGTCCATTCTCCACAGCATTCTCTCTGCTCTGTTTTTGATATGGCTTCTTGTTTTTCAAGGTGCACATTTTCATTAAGTTGTTTTTCTTTCATAAGCTAGATGGGAGGAAATGGAGCATACAGTAACTATAATCACGGCATGTAAAAGAAACAAATTCCATACAGTTAGCATAACCTGCTAGATTCAAAAACTCATGTCTATCATAATTTAGAGAATATCTAAGCAAAAGAAAAGTCTGCGTATTTATTTATTTTCTGAATATGTGCTTTCTATTACAGGGTCAATCTGTATAAGCAGCAACAAATCCCAGGTCACACTTATTTGTTCACACTCTCAGACTTACTTATTCAGGTTAAACGATAGCATTCTGCCTAACAAGCACAAGCTTGAAGAATGAAAGGACACCAGAAGATATGTAATTATTCTGCTTTAGTGGAGTTTATTCAACTCCTATTAGTATGCAGCAGCTCCTGATTTTTCCTGATGCAGAAGCTCTTGTTTTGTTTAAGGCTGTACCATAGCCCTATTTTTTATAAATAGTGTTTGGGCAGATTTCTATTTCAGGGCCAATCTGTATTGGCAGCAACAAATCCCAGGTCACACTTATTTGTTCATACACTCAAACGTACGGATTCAGGTGCCTAACAAGCTAGCATAGATATCTATACGGCAATGGGGATAATGAGCAAATTCTACACAAATAGTGGCCAGGCTGGGAATTTAACCCGTGTCCTTGGAACTGTGAGGCAGCCGCACTGGTCATAATAATGTTACCAACTGAAATAAAGGAACAAATTAAATAGTAGAACAGAAAAAGAATACATCAAATAGGTGTATCAATCTGTTTTTTAGATTTTTGCATGATGTGTTCCCAAATAGTTTCACAGATCAGTGTTGGTGCCTCCAAAACCAGCATCAAAAGAAAACCCTCACAAGAAAAAATAACTTGGACCAAAATATGTTGAAAGTGACAGAGAAAAAAATGAGAAATGACATGATCAAGGAGAAACTACTGTATGCTGTAAGGAAACACTTACTGACAAGATACAAGACACAGATTTACTTGGCTCTGGCATGTGACACAAAAGGATGACTGCAAAAAGAGACCACCAAAGAAATGGCCTGACAATCTCAAAGGAGATCTTGCAGAACGACAAAATGGTGCCTGAGAGAAACAAAGGATGTAACAGAAAGAGACTGTGGAAGACTTTCTCTGTTAACCTCATCATTAGATGCAAGGTGATGAAAGAGTAGTGAGAAATACCACCCATCATTAAACTGATTGAAAATGTAAGATTGTGACAGGCCATTGAAAGATCAGGAAACTCCTGGTGAAGGAGCGCTACACTGCAGGAGTGCTACACCTCTTTTGAATTGTTTACCCCCAGAAAAATGAGGCAAAAGCATAGATTTTTTTTTCAACAAGAAAAAATGCTATAATATGTAAAAGAAACTACATAAAATAACAAAATGTCAACATAATCATAGTAAAAATGGTACATCTTATGTCACCTGCTGTAATGATGTAGATTTAGTTTACATGCTTAGGGTGATATGTTTTGAAATGGTCACCGACACACCTAGGCACCGTCAATCAGATGCTGAAAGTTGTTTTTTTTTTTTTGACTGTTTTGTTGTTTGTGCAGTCAGGGCAGAATGTCAGGGCCTGACTTTAGGCATAAGTTTAATATGTCACTGTGATCTCTGCAAATATATCTTATAGAACCTGATTTTTTTTTTTGTCACATGCAGTACAGCAGACACATAGCCAGATTAAGCACATTCAGAGAACTGCCATGCAAGCATTATGATAAAAAGATGGATTAGGACAAATGGAAACTGTGAAGTCAGAATGTGGGATGCTTTAACCATGTGCTATTTGGGACTTGCATGTTTGTCTGAGGGAGCCCTGGTCTTGGAAAAACAGTATAAATCCTTGGAAAATTGCCCAGCGCACCTTGTAGCCAACAGATGGATGGATGACGTACCCTCCTGTTCCTGAGAATGCCCTCCGCACGTGCATTGACGACTCCAATACTCGGGCCCACACTCCAAGACCGGGTGTTGTCACTGGCTTCATTCATTTTTGTACCATCTGCAGTGTAAGCCGACACTAAACTCAAACTAATTGCATACCGGTAAAGTGATTATTAATTAACACTAACTGAAATACCTGGAAAATGCCCGGAAAATAAAGTGTTTTTTTTAATTGTTTGAGAAAACTATAATTAAAAAAACACAACTTTAAAAATAAAATTAACAAACAAGAAAAACTCACTAATGTGCTTGTATTGCTTACTGAAGTGCTTTGTTATATACAATGTTTTTAGTTTTTTCATCTTTAGCCAATATATAAAGGTTCTTAGGACTTCGTACCCGTGAATATGCCACATAAACTTGTCCATGTGAGAAACAGGCTGTGTTCAAATTGATTGCAGCAATTTTCAATGATTGTCCTAATGTTCCGAGCGTCAAGTGGATGATAACAGACATAAAAGACCGAATCTTTAATTAGTCATTTCTAATTGAAATTCTTTTACAATCAATTAAAGGTTAAGCATTTTACCTATATAAATACATATTATAAGTTACATTTCATAGCTATATTATATTTATCTTATATATAATATTATAGAGTATTTTAATCAAAATATAATACATTCAAAGTTGTGTGAAAACGATGGGAAAAACGAAGCCTTTTTAAAGGTTTTTTGACAGATTCATTTTCATTTAGTGGTGTAGTAATACGTTTTTACATGCATAATGTTTGACAACGTAAAAAAACATCAATTAAATTAATATTATTATTACGTTGATTTAATTCTATAACCACTACAACATTGTTACAATAATAATAATGCAAGATCAAAATATAGTTAACAAAAACAAACATTAAACAACAAACAAATAATACTACAGATTTTTCATGATAAAACTGTCGGTTGCTTTTATGGAGCACACCAGAAACGTTCCGAGCATCAACTGGATGAAAACATACATACAAGACCGGTCATATGAAAAAGTTTGGAAACCTCTCTCAGCCTGCATAATAATTTACTCTGCATTACTCTAAGATAACAATGGTATGTCTTTCATTTCCTTGGAACATCTGAGTACTGGGGTGTTTTCCAAGCAAAGATTTTTAGTGAAGCAGTATTTAGTTGTATGAAATTTAATCAAATATGAAAAACTGTGCAAAAATTTGGGTCCCCTTGTAATTCTGCTGATTTGAATACATGTCACTGCTCAATACTTGAAAATACTCATTACTTGAAAAAGCCAAATTGGTTGGATTAGCTCGTTAAGCCTTGAACTTCATAGACAATCATGAGAAAAGGTATTTAAGGTGGTCAATTACAAGTTGTGCTTCCCCCTTTGATTCTCCTCTGAAGAGTGACAGCATGGGCTCCTCAAAGCAACTCTCAAAAGATCTGAAAACAAAGATTGTTCAGTATCATGGCTTAGGGGAAGGTTACATAAAGCTATCTCAAGAGGTTTAAACTGTCAGTTTCAACTGTAAGGAATGGAATCAGGAAATGGAAGGCCACAGGAACAGTTGTTGTTAAACCCAGCAGGTCTGGCAGGCCAAGAAAAATACAGGAGCAGCATATGCGCAGGTTTGTGGGAATGAGATATTCTCAGTGCTTGCTTCGGACAGTGTGTAGAACTTAATCATTATTTGTAATATGCAGTATTTTGTAACGAGTGAAAAATGACACTCACTCATACATTTTCCAAAAGCGAGTGTCTGCAAAAACAGTTTGTGGACAAATACTATCTCGGGACTGTTTTACCCACTGTACCCTGGAGAAGAGACTGAAAAACACCCACGTCATCTGCAGTGACAGGCTACCAATGACTGTGACAAGCAAATGCATTACTGTGACCTTCTGAGACTGCTCAGGATAGCAGTGCATTTCATTGACTGTTTTCTCCACCAAACAATCATCAACAAATCATAAATAGTCCAGAAAATCTTGATCAACAGATATATTTTGACTGGGGATACCTTTAAATGGGCAACAAGGAGGTGCATTATTGTTAGTAATATGAAGCCAACACCAAACACAAACATCGATGAAGCTTGGCAGATCGGAAACTAGTATTAGTGTCAACGGCTGGTATCCAATTCACATCATCATCACTATCACTTGACTTGAGCAATGGTTCGTTTTATTCTAAAACTGTTGTGTCTTTGGTTGAACATTCTACCCCATTCATGAATATTGATGAGTTCCCATAGAGTGACAGAATGCATACAGATACTGATGATTATTTTGCAGCATGATATTTTATCCATTAGATAGGAGCAGAATACTTTCTCAATAGCTATATGGGCTTAACACTGTAAAGCGATCATTAGACATTACCCCAAGTATGACTCGGGCTTAACCATATTTACATAGAAAAGGGGGAAGCAAGGTCGGTCCTGGAGGGCCGCAGTGGCTGCAGGTTTTTGTTCCAACCCAGTTCCTTAATGAGACATCAATTATTGCTGATGAAGCACTTATTGTTCAAGTGACATTTTGATGCTTCATTTTAGTGGTCTCGCTTGTTCAGGTTCCCCTACCCTTAATTTCTTATTTCAGTCTTAAAGTGCTGCATTCAGTGTTTTTAGCAATAAGATGCAAATGACAAAGAAGCCAACAGTTCTCCATCTAACATGTTTCCATTTACACCTCTGTGGATTCATCATGCACTAATTGGTTTAATAAAACACAACAGAAAAATGTTTATGGCTTCAAATCATTTGGACCATATCCTTGGAAAGGAAAAATTCTTTGATATAAGAACCTAACACCAAGGTGATTAAATTATCTTTTCTTTATTCATTCGTGTTACGCTGCTGTTAAACGTCCACCTTGGAAGTTTTCACATTTTGTTGTTGTACAACACTGAATGTCAGTGGGTTTAATTAGCCTTTTATTGACATGGAACAGTGTCAAAAAGGAAAAAGATTTGCGCAAAGTTTTCTAAATTAAGTACAAATATACAACTATAAAATAATAGACTGCACTGATACTGATGCAGAATTGTTCCATGAATGCACACCAGCCTTCTCTTTGAACTCATTTGTGTTTTCTTGGGTAACACATGCACAGCCACACAAGACCATGTGGACACCAAAATCCAGAGACAGGTTGTCACAGAGGTGCATGCCCACGCAATATGGCTGCTGATGAAATGTCCACTGGACTTTTGCAAATACAGGGACATACAAGACATAAATGGACTCTCATCCTAGGCTAGGATCCAATTCTCGATCATTTATTTATTTGCCTTTTACTGGGCTTTCCATCACATACCAGATGTCGTTCTCCACAGCGTCTCTTGTGTTCTTTCAACTCATGCATCAGCATCGTTACTTTTATTTAATTGTTTTTAAGTCTTGATCTCATGTGACGTTGCCCAAATATTTTTGTTCTTGTCTTTGAAAGCTCATAAGCAGTTCCAAAACTTCTACAGTACATTTTAAATGTTAAAGTCATTGAAATTCAGTAAGGGTAATAAAATGTGTTTAAATGCATCAAAAGCACTGCAGTAAAGAGGAGTAATACACCGTTCTGACAAATCATGTACTCCAGCCATTAAATATATGTTTCATGAACAGCAACCTAAGCTATATAAAAAGGATTGTGCTGTAAAGTTTTCTTTTACAAAAATGCATTGCTAAAAGAAAATGCAATTCACTGAGCATTGACAGGGGGAAAAAAAACAAAAAACAGATGAAGTAAGTAGTTCATTTAAGAGGGAGATATTTGCCTGTCAAAAACAGCTTTTTAAGACTGACACCTTTGAATTGGATTGATGCTACATATGCCTTGTAAAGTGTCATCTTGTAAATCCTGAGTTATACTCAAGTTTCTTTCAACAAAATGGTATGATTAAAGGTTGCTGGTAACACCTACTGAATCTCTGTGACTGCTAACCCATAAAGGTACTTCAAGATGAAGTAGAGACAGTTTTGTAAAAAAAAAAAGTGCTGCTGTTTGTATTTTAAAACTGACATACAAAAGAATACACTAAACATGACAGTGTATATTGTCATAGACAGAGCGGATTAATGTACATGCTGGCCAGGATATTTTCTATTTAATTTCTCCTTTGGAAAAATAATTTAGTGGAACTACGGGTTCCAAGACCCCCAGCGCCTTCAGTGCCCAACCTCCAGTTGTGGCCTAGTAGGCCGCTCCACTTGCGGCCAAAAATCACAAAATTCTATAAATATGTAAAAGAAAAATTGATTATTATTTAACAGAGTAAAAATCATGAAATGAGAATAAAATATTTACTCTCTTACTGATTGGAGTGTTCCTGTTAAAGTGAGGTCCACTATGCTCGATGAGTATTTATAAGAGACTAAATAAACAATCCATTTGTTTTAACTGACACTCTTATAGATTAAAAAAAAATGTTTTTTAAAAAATAACAGGAAAATCACGTGAAAACTGAAGTGGTATGCAATGGGTCATCGTAACTCGATCTTTCAGCTAACTAAATCACCTAAATACAAACGACTTTCTTGATATTTTAGTTCATAATTTAAAAACGGAATAAGAATCTAAGACTCTAAAATGACATTTAAGTTCGATAAATTCTAAAAAGAATGATACCAAATATATATATGTAGGTTTAAAAATAAGCCCGATTTACAGCGTGACAAAAAAAGTCACGTAAAATCGTTGCACAAAATCGTTGCACTTTTAGGTTTAGGATTTTATATATATTGAGTAGATGACAGGAGGTGACTGCCTCCATACATTATGAACAGTGCATACAAGCCTAACTTTTTTTTTGGCTTCCCCTTGGTCACAAACCTGCATGGGAGCGAATTAACTGGGCACATCATGGTGCCTTTGTCATTCAGTGGCCGTATGCCTCAGTTTCATTATCTGTGTCAACGTCTGGTGACCAATTCACACTACCACTTGATTCAACTAATGGCTCACATACACTTATATAGGCGACAGCCAAAGGGCTCGATACAACGGAAGATAGGGGATTGAAATGGAGCGCTAATGACTTTCCTTCCTTTTCATCAACAGAAAGATGGAAGATTAAAAAGCTCCTACCTGACATAACGCTCACTTCTCCAGCTCCATGACACTCACTATAAAAGACTTCTGTCTCCATTGAATTAGCTCACTTCCGGTCTCACCATGATGACTTCCATTGCATTCCCTGATTCGGATGTCATCCCTGGCTTCTAGAATCAACGTCACCTCCGTTTGGCTCATTTCCTCCCCGCCAATTGTACTTCCTGCAAATCCTCTATAAAAAACTCAGAGAAATCATTCTGTAACTGCCAAGTGTTTGTTCGATTTACTTTGACTGTGGTTTGAAAGACTGGAACCTTCATCCAATATATGGGGATACTCTCCAACCCTTGATCTGCTGTCTCTGTGCTCTTATTTTATTACAATGCCATTGTGTTTTTTGTTGAAGGCTCCGCTTCTTATATGAATATTTATATGTTAGCGTAGAGTGACTGAATGCATAGAAAAATTTATGATTTTATTGCAGTATTGCAGTATGATGTTTGTTTATCTATAAGATGGCAGCAGAATACTGTCCCAAGCATTATTCGGGCTTAATGTTACAGTACATATCTTATCAAAATTGTTTAACCCGAGTACTATATAAATATACATATTTTGATAAACCGTATTTACATAGAATTCCGAGCTGTAGAGACACTTGTAGTTAATGTCAAGTAGGTTTAAACAATCTTCATGAGAGCAGGCCATTAGCCCAAAACACTCACCATTCTTATTCATCTAATTTCCCCCAAAAACGTCAAGTTGTTTTACCAGTCTTTTTGTAACAAAAATGATGAAGCATTGCTATACTGAAGAATAACCCCACCTGTCTAACCTGGTAATAAACAGTGAGGGGTGTGCCAGGCTGGAACACCAGGATACCACAGGGAAAGGGGAATCAATTCAGTTTAGTTCACTTCAGGGTTTGGTCTTGTCTGTTACAGGAGATGGACATCCTGAAGCGGAACTCTGTTAGCAGCTGTGTTATTTCTTCTCTTATTTTTTATCATCCCTAGGTATCCTGTATTTACTCAACTTGAGGGGGTTCTATTACAGTATATTTAAGAATATATAAACATGAGCGGCAGGAAAGGGGCTCAGAAAGAAATGGAAAAGAAAGCTAAAGCTTCATCCAAGCCTAGACAAGCATCAAGTTGAAGGTACGGCCTGCCAGAGACTGACCTGGAACAGACAGGTGAAAGCACAGATTTCCTGGGACCTGGTGCTTCTGCATCATCTCCAGGCGAGAGTGATTGTGCTAGTGAATCAGGTCACGATAGCACGTCGATTCCAGAAGATTCATTGAAACTGAAAATGACATTGCCTTCCACGTTTATATCTTCTCCTCACGAGACAGGGACATCGACTTTAATTGGGCTTGCCACTTCACCCACGCAGCACAGAGAAGACCAAAATGATCTGTCTGAACTGAAGGGTAATGATTGCCGAATTGGCCACCGCTCAATACATAAAGGAGCTCAAGGACAATTTAAAGAAATAAGTAAATCATATAAGGAAGGAAATAAAGGACATACACAAGACAAATGAGAAGCTGCTTAAATGTTTACATAATCGCTTTGAGGCAGCCATTAAAGGTATGCCAGAAAAAATTGAGGAACAGATACAGGAAAATGCGTCTTAAGTTTGAGATTATTATAGTAAAGCTCTCATCATAGTACAACCTGTGATCACTTCCTCACATTTACAACTATAATGTAATAACCATATTAAACAAAATATTACAGCATTTTCATATGCAAAAACAATTAAAAAAACAACAATCAGTGGTTCCACATAAAGTCATTCAAGAGGAATGTCAGAAACCGATCCCAAAATTATCACACATAAAAACTATGCATTACTGGTTTCTTGTATAAATGAACACTAAATTACTAAGGTTAAGAAACACAATTGTTGAGGACCTAATAAAAGATTGTACTGAAAGTGACTGCATGGATATCTGAGTCAACAAACTGACATTGCACCAGTGTAGACCCAGTGGGGCAAACATATTGGCTCTCTGTGCACAGTCAGCAATGGTCCAATTGAAATTAGCTAGAGTAGCAAAATAGACAAGTTTGGTCTTCATGCTTATAGACCATCTATCCATTTTCTACACCCACTTATCCAGACAAGGGTTGCTGGCCACCTGGAGCCTATCCCATCAACCAACAGGCACATGCAGGCACGACCCCCAGACAGGGCACCAGACCACTATTCACACCCACAGCATAGAGCCAATTTAGCATCAACAGTCCGTCTAACCAGCACAATTTTGAACTGTAGGAAGAAACCAACATGGATGTTTGGAAAACATGCAAATTACACAGTGGGGGGACCTGGGATGTGAACCCTGATCTCCTTACTGTGAGGCAGCAGTGCTACAACTGCACCAACCCCTTACTGGTCCTTTTTTAGTGTTTATTTTTTTTTAATGAATTAAATGATGTATAATCATGAAGATATACAATTTATTAATTAATCAGAAAATGAATAAAAAAACACAAATGCGTGTTCGTATACTATTTATCCATTGTGGCACACAGCCGGGACCCCTCTTCGCTATATGTTCAGAGGTAGCAACCATGGACTGCACAATACCTTCGCCTGGATGCTAGATGGCAGCCCCCCTGGGTTGGAGCAGTGCCTCGGCTTTCCGCAGGGCTCCATGGGAATTGGAGTTGGGTGCAGCCCTGTTGGGTCCTGCAGGCGCCGCCGGGGGTGCTGCAGCTGGGACTCCTGAGCCCTTATGAGCAGTGTATTCGCCACACCCGGAAGTGCAGCCAGAACTCTGCAGTCAACCACCTGGAGCACTTCCGGGTGGACTATAAAAGGGGTCAACAACCATCACTCAAGGGCCAGAGTCGGGAGGAGGAGGACGATGCTTGGAGCGAGGAGGAGCAGGAGGAGTGGTGGTGCCAAAGAAGATTGTTTGTGGTTGTGTTTTTGTGTACTTGGGACTGTGTTGTGCCTGTGGGGGTCACGGGGAAGACATGCCCTACAGGCGAAGAAAAATAAAATCAGTTTGGTTTTATACATACCTCCGGTGTGACTCTGTGTCAGGTCAGGCACCTATATAGCGCCCTTTTGTTACACCTTACAAAACACAAAATGCCTTTTCAATTAATGTTTTTTTTTTTTTTAAGTGGTGTTACAACCCTGAACACGTAAACATTACCAATAATAGTCTAACGCAGACTGGGCTTCCCAACCTCGCATGCCTACAGCAGGAACAGAAAGGAAGCATCTAAACTGCAGCCAGTCAAAGACAGCACAGAATAAACAGCTAAAGCAGAGGGGGAGGAGCCCGGTGGAATGAGAACGAGTAGCTGAGGAGTGCGGGCGATTCTAGAGGATAGTGGAGACAGAATAGTGAGAGACAAGTGAAAAACAGTGCTAGCTAGCAGAGCCAGGCCTAGAGGTATTTTCATATTAAATAAAAATAAATAAATAAATAAATACAGAAATGATTTTGAGAACAAAATAAATGTATTAATTATTAAATTAAAAAAATCACAGAATGCAGTAATAGTACAAGAGTAATAGGAACATAAAATTGCACATATTAAAAATAAAATTACACCAACTTTAACAAAAGAAAAACAAAATAATTATTACATATGGTTTATATAAGAAGATTACAAATTTTTCAGTAATTTAATTTAATAGTAGAGACAAAATAATATCAAAACTTTAGACAACACCAAATTTAATATAATAACAATGAATAAATAATTAAATAAATGGCCATTATAAAATCTTTTTTTTTTTAAGTTTTCCTTTTCCTGCTTTTAGTGAAGCAAATTCATCAATTATTTTATCAAAATTAATTTGTTTTGTCAATTACTGTTCAGCTGATAAAATTACCATATTTGACAATTGTTCCTGAGCAAGTGATGATCTTAAATATATTTTGATAATTTTTATTTTACTAATGCTTCTTTCACCAGAAGCTACAGTAACAGGCAGTGTTAATGTAACATACAATGAAACATTTTTACATATTTATATAATACAGAACGTACCTTAAGTTTAACATATTTAAAATAATACCTTCTGCTCACTGTCATACTAGCACACTGCACATATAACGCACATTAATGTACAACAAACATGCACAAACTTGTCGTCACGACCACTTACTAGGGCAATATCATATGTGGAAACGAATGTATCAAGTGAGAGCGTCCGATGCAAATCGTCAGTTTGTATAAAGTATTTGATGAACATTGCAATATACATTTGGCTGTTTTCTTTTTGCAATTTCTTAATTTTTATTTTTCATCAATTTGGTGCCCTTTTCCATTGTTCACCCAAGGCAAGTGCCTATGGAGTAGGTAGTGGCCAGCATCACCGAACCATCACTTTGCTAGTGAAGGGCTTGTTGAACTTGAACTGCCAGAAATTAACCTATTTTGGGCCACTATGAGAACTTTGCTAATGGCATTGCAAACATTGCAGTTTTGATATACATGAGTATTCTGAAAATGAGATTGATTTGAAGAAAGTGTTTTTTTTTTCTTTATTACTAACATTTATGACCAACTTACATTAAAAGTTTACTTGTCACATTATGTATAGACAGATAGATACAAACACAGATATGAAAGGTGCTATATAATAGATAGATAAATAGAGGCACTACATAACAGATATATATATATATATATATATATACATATATATATATATATATATATATAATATAGATAGATAGATAGATAGTGTCGTTGTGAAAAATTGTCACCAAAAGGCTTTTACCTGAAATGGAGGCTATTAGGACTGAGTATAGGAAAACAGAGTTTATAGCTTTATTGCAACAAAACAATAACACAGACTCAACCCAATTCGGCCAAATCAGATTGAGCCCCGAATAGTTCAGGTCTCAAAACTTATATAGTAATTTCTTATCACTCCGACCTCGCTCAAATTAGCTCATTTGCTGTTTTTCTCTGACCACCCTCTGCACCTGTCCGGTCGATAGCTCGAGTTCTCATGGGAATCATTATTATCTTCTGACTTCCCCCTGCAGCTGGCCTCTGGTATTTTTGCTGTCTATTGTCCATCTTTAGTTTCTGTTTTGCTTATTATGATTGGCCTAGGCTGAGCAGATGCTCTCTTCTCCCATTGTCTTATCATTTCCCCTTCCTTGGTTTTCAAGCTATTTCATATTTGGTGGCTGAAGCTAAGCTTTAATTAAAAAGAAATATGGCATGTACCTTTATTCAATCATTTGCTTGGCATGCCTGACTTTCTGTACTGAGGTTAAAACATATATATTTTTCTATATTTATTTATGCTAGTGTATTTTTTATTTTCCAAACATTACATCATTTTGACCTTGTTAGTAGCGATGCCTTTTGCTGTTTCTGCTGATTCACTATTTCAGCTGGCTTCTCACGTGCCTACCAGGACCTTTTTTTTTTGTATTATGTCATTGCTACCGTTCCTCAGCTTCCTAACCTTGGAACAACAGGTGTACATGTTCCCCCTTCTTCTGTCCTCGGTAGTTTCTGTGCATCATTCTCTTTCTATTCTGTCCTTCCTTTTCCAATATTGGTAAGGCTTGAAAATAATGCAATATGACTAATGTTTTAACTGCTTGCTTGACATTCTATTTTATGCTAAATCTAATGCTTCAGAAGCTGTTAATTACTTTTTTGGCTATTTTATGTTAATATATGTTATTTAAGCTAATATATACATTTTTCTCTTCCATAATAGATAGATAGATAGAACTTTTTTGTCTCCAGAGGAAATTTGGCATAATGGAACTGATCTAAAACAGTCCCCATTGTGCTGATGTATGTTGATAATCAAGGGAAAACGAGTACTTGCTTTTGTCATAAGCCAAATATTGTCAAGACAAAAAAAAGAGAAATTGATCACAATTTTTTTAAAAAGTAGAAGAGCTAGCCAGAATATATCATTGATTATCTGATCATCTCTAATGTTAGGGAACATGGCTTCTTACTTTAACATGACAGACAACATTGACAAGTAAAAATGAAAAATGAAGCATTCAAAACTCGATTATCAAGTGTGTATTATGACACAGAGATATTTATCACCGATGCAGCTGGTGGGATTAATCTTATATTTTTGCTAAAAGTTATCATACCATCCGCACTTCAGAACTTTTAACCAACCTGAAGCTAAGCAAATTCTGACGTAGCCAGTTGCATGGGAGACCATCTAGGAAAAGCTTGGGTTGCTGCTGGGGGAGGTGTTGGTAAGTCCAACTAGGGGTGCTTACCCTGTGGTTTGTGTGTGGATCCCAATGCCCCAGTACAGTGACAGAGGACACTGTGTTGGAACTATGTCGCCGTCCTTTGGATGAGATGTACAACCAAGGTTCTGCTCTCTGTGGTCATTAAAGGTCCATGGACATCTTTTGATAAGCGTAGGGTTTAGTTCTGATGTCCTGGCTAAACTGCCAATCACAGCATCACTCATTTTGACACCTAATTCTCCCCTGTCTCTATTTAGTTAACTGTCTCTCACCCCTTCACCATCTAAGAGCTAATATGTGGTGAGCTTACTGGCACAATAATTGTTGCCATCTCATCATCCAGGTGGGTGCTACAGATTGATGGTGGCTGAAGTGGTACCCCTGTGTCTTTGTAAAGCGCTTTGAGAAACAAGAAAAAACTATATAAATGTAATTAATTATTACTATTATTATTATTATCAGTGAGCACTTGACAAATGTATTGTAACATTTTGAGTTTTATTACTGAGAACAACAAGATTCACAATAAGGAAATGAATGAATCTAAAAATCCATTCATCCTGATGAATGAGGACTTAATTGTCTCTAAAAAGGATAAATTATTGGAGCGGGCTGCTGACAAAACACTGAAGATGAGATGAGATTACAACATCACTTGCTTCCTTTGAAGCAGAATATTCTGAGCTTGCAAAGATTTCTCTGAAAACCATTCCATTTCTGTCAATTTACCTGTGTGAGACACTTATTAAGTCGAAGCAAAGAACTACAATAAATATTCATCCTGCATTGTGTGAGGCAGGACTCTCCTTTGCAACGAGCCACAAATGGACAAGTTTTCAAGATAGAAACAGGCTCTTTCACATTAATAAAGGTTTATCAGTATAATGTTACTTTACTACTTAATATGACTTAATATGATTCATTTGTATGTCTGTACTACATATTTTGCATTTGATTTTTAAAATTTTTATTTATACTGTACAATCCTTCTATATAAAAGCGGTCGGGTGTCCTTCCATCCTGTGAGTGCTACGCAGGCACAGAGTTTCACACACGCCCGTCCATTTTGCAATGCACGATGGGATTTGTAGTTTCGTTTTTCCAGGTAAAAGATGATTTTCTACTCCAGATTGTGTGATATCTTCTTCTTCTTTCTTACTATATAAAAGCAGTCGGGATTGTCCTTCCGTCCAGTGAGTGGAAAGCGTAGCGGTATTCCGCTTATCACAGACTTACTGCTTGCAGCTTACGGTACGAAGCGACATGATGTGAGCAGAGTTCTGGTGCTCCCATCGTTCCCTTGCTTTTGTGCGCGATGCGCTGAAAAAATAGACAAAATCATGTCTCTGGAAATAATTAATGTTGATGGAGTACAAATGCCTCATCGCGTAGTAAATATCATTGGGGTTCAAAAGGGCGACCTCAATATAGAAAAAAAGTTTAAATTTCATCACAAAAATAACAGAAACTACGAGTATTAAAGTAATACCGCTCAAATGCAATATAACCAAATTAATGAGTTTGTATAAAATATCAATTTGATCTACATATTGAATTGCCTTAAGAAGTGGTCAACGTAAAAGTCGGTTGCCTTAAAAGGCGGGTCAGCCTAGTACTAAATGAATATTTGCATTTATGAAACATATTGCTCTTTTGGTTTGAAAAATCATTGCCAGTCCAGATAGTTTGAGAAGCACTCACCTATAGTAAAAATAAAATAGAAAATCTTTACGGTTTTACAAAAAATCTGCTAAAATAAATCAGTCTTCAGCCATTTACAACACTAATAACTGTGCCAAGGTCCATTTGGACTCGGTGATTCATTTTAGTCTTATCACAGAGAGAGAGACCCTCCAAAGGTCTCGACCAGTAGATTTTAAATGATGCCTTGAACCCTGGCTTTGACCAAGCAAATGGCATCCACGTACCAAAGACTGGAAAAACAAACACAATTTGCGCATGAATGTTAATGTGCTCTTGCATATAACTTTAAAAAAAACTAACAAAAATATACAAGTAACATGTCAGCACTTACAGCTGATTTTCTTCATCAAAATGAGGCCACACACATATGTGCGATGAAATAGCCTCAAGAAATAATCCATCAACATGACAGCCATGAGTGGTTTGGACCAACTGGTGATTCTGAGGATGGCTCTTGTTGAGTGGGCAATACCATCAAAAAACACACACCACTGGATAGCTGCGACTATGACATTTCAAAGGACACCAAACATATTGAAGTTTGAACAAAGGACATGCCCTGTCTTACCTAATGAATTTTCCATCTAATCATGTAGAGAAAAGCCAAGTAAAATGACACCTTTTATTGGCTAACTAAAAAGATTACAATATGCAAGCTTTCGAGGCAACTCAGCAAGACGTAATATCTGCATTCATAATGGCTAACACGGTACAACACCCTAGTACTACAGCCATCTAACCATGCGAATGTGAATTTTCAAGTGTTGTCACATGTTACTTCACAAATCAACTGCGAATATAGACAAGTTATACTTTGTATATTAAAACCGGTAATGACAAACTACACGATAACATGCAGTAAATACACTTGACTTGAGCATTCATAGTTTTCCTACTCTTTCTCTGTACGTTTAACATCCATTTGCTCAGAGGTTGACGCACTTGTAGCTTCCTGAGCACCTCTTGTTTTCTCCACCCTAGCGGCCTGCTTCTTCTTTGCTTTCGTCGGCATCTTCTTGTGTTAACGCTGATTAAGTCAGTGTTTGTGTTGCAATTACTCAGTACGTTTTCTTTAATTTTTCACTTAAGCTGGCACATTAGTCTTCAGTCTGCCTCAAGAATGATTTAAGATATGAAGAGGTAGGGAAAGTGATGGCAAAGGTGGTAGGGAATGAGAACGGCACCTGTGCACAAGTGCCACACAGCCACCCTGCTGGCCGTTGCCGAGAGATGATTCTACAATAAAATAAAATAAAAATAAGAAGAGGAATAACCTTGGAGGTCAATCATCACCCCGAAAGGTGATAGTAGACGTCACATAGTATATATGTACCAAAATACAGTTCAATAGTTTAAACTGTTTGCGAGCTACAGGTGATTTAAAATCCTGGACAGAGAAATGGAAAGCCACAATAGCATGTTATATAAGAAGATTTACAGATTTACAAATTCTGCTGCACAAAACTAGCCCAAGCACGTCACCATGCAATAAATCGTTCATGAGATATTTGGTGTAAAAAAACAGTTGGGCTCCTGAGACTGGCTCAGTAGGCCTTGCAATCGCAAACATTATAACATTTTATAGCTACGACTGACACGTTTCTAACTATATGTAACATGCCCATGTTTGAAAAAAGAAGAGTGCCAAAGGTTAGAAAAATACATGAAATTGTGTCATTTTTGGGGGGGATGTGTGCATACACAATAAATATATGTGTGTGTATGTGAGAAATTATTTAAATTTTATATTCATATTACATTATTTATATTAATATTTGGGTGTTCCTGCCTGGAATGGTTCTGGAGGTGGGAGTGGTACACATAGTGCCAAATGCTGTAACTATTTACTTATTTGTGTTATAAACATGAAACTTTTCACAGTTACAATTGACTCTAGCATGTCATTTAAAGCGCATATTACAAAGTTGTCCAAATCATGTTTCTTCCATCTTAAAAACGCTTTCTAAATAAACAGGATTCTGAAAAATTGTTTCATGCATTTATTTCTAGCAGGATTGACTACTGCGATGCAGTGTTCACTGCATGTTCAAACTGTTCTTTATACTGCCTCCAGTTAATCCAAAATGCTGCTGCAAGAATTATTACAAGAACAAGAAAATACAAACACATAACTCCAGTTCTTAAATCCTTACACTGGCTCCCGGTTAAGTTTAGAGCAGACTTCAAAATCCTCCTTTTAACATATAAAGCATTAAATGGCCAAGGTCCGGCTTACTTGTCTGAACTTACTATGACTTACAAACCAGAGCGCACATTAAGATCTCAAGATGCCGGTCTGCTTATGATTCCAAGAATTAATAAAATAACAGTGGGAGGTCGAGCTTTTAGTTACAGGGCCCCTAAATTGTGGAATGGTCTGCCTGCTACTATAAGAGATGCCCCTTCGGTCTCAGCTTTCAAATCCCGGCTGAAGACTCACTACTTCAGTTTAGCATATTCTGACTAGAGCTGCTGATTAACTGTATAGACTGCATCTCTGTTGTTAGTCATTAGCACTAAAACATAAGTAACATGATTGTTATAATTGGATACTAACCCTCACCTATTCTGTTTCTCTTCTTGGTACACAAAAGTGGCACTTGATGCCACAGCCCACCTTACAAGTTGATTTGCCTGCCTAAGGTAAAGCCATCCCTGATGGAGGATCGCAGGAATCGTGGGGAAAATGGGGACCTTTCATCGGATTAGCGCTATTTCAGCTGTGGAATGGTCAAATGGGGGAGGCAGCTTGATGGATGAGGTCTCCAGTACACTAAAAAAATCCAAATCATATTATGTGATATCATCTACTATTAAATTCTACTCCATACTTCTAAATTTTTTAATTTTATACTGTATTGAGGATTTGTTCAGTGTATTGTACTGTATTGTATTGACCCCTTTTTTTTGACACCCACTGCATGTACAATCTACCTGGAAAGGGGTCTCTCTTTGAACTGCCTTTCCCAAGGTTTCTTTCATTTTTTCCCTGCAAGGGTTTTTCTTGTCTTCTTAGAGAGTCAAGGCTGGGGGGCTGTCAAGAGGCAGGGCCTGTTAAAGCCCATTGCGGCACTTCCTGTGTGATTTTGGGCTATACAGAAAATAAATTGTATTGGATTGTATTGTACAATTGACATGTCTAGGAATACCTCAGAGGTGAAAAAACTGACCTGACATTGTTTTAACTTGAATTTTACTTTATTTTGCTACTGCAATTTGGATAAAAATCATAAATGCTGCCGCACAACAACAACATCATGCACAGATGAAGAGACACAACATTGAAACGAAGAAAATTCCGTGGCGCAACAACATGCAAGTGAAACAACACATCAGCAGTGGAGGACAAGACTTAAAGTTTTCACTAAAAACATTAAAATCTGGAAGTGTTTTCTCGAGACCAGGATTATTAGCGATAAGGCTAAGATACGGTATCACCAGTGTCTTCTTATGAAAGCCAGTGGAACAGCAAACACAGGTAGGTCCACGTCCTCTGTCCTGGGTAATTCTTAAGAGTTTGCTGACATCTCGTGAAATTCATGAATATAGTAAAACTGCGACGGAGTCTTTGTGTTGTTTTTTTGTCATGAAGACCACATACAGCTAGTAGATATTTAACTGCGAAAAGGAATGAAAACAACTTTAAACAAATCCATCAAAGATAGGTCCATGGTTGTGCTTCATATTGTGGATTGCCCTTCCATGTAAACTGCCATTAAAAATGTTCCTTTATAAAAATTGTTTCATGAGAGCCTATTATTTAAAAAAAAAAAATCCTATTAAGAAAAGAGATGTCTAAAAAAAGTTAGAAATAGAGTCACGTTAAGATACTGTAATTTAAATTAATAAATAACAGTACAGTAATCCCTCCTCGATCGCGGGATTGCGTTCCAGAACCCCCCGCGATAAATGAAAATCTGCGAAGTAGAAACCATATGTTTGTATGGTTATTTTTATATATTTTAAGCCCTTAGAAACTCTCCCACACTGTTAACAATATTAGAGCCCTTTGGACATGAAATAACACCCTTTAGTCAAAAGTTTAAACTGTGCTCCATGACAAGACAGAGATGACAGTTCTTTCTCACAATTAAAAGAATGCAAATATATCTTCTCTTCAAAGGAGAGTCTGCATCAGGAGCAGAGAATTTCAGAGAGAGAGAGAGTGCTCGCAAAGAAAAGCAAACAATCAAAGAATCAATACGTGTGCTTTTAAGTTTGCTGAAGCACCGCAATAAAGCGGCATTTTTTTAGAGGAGCGTCAGTATCTTCTAAGCAAACAGCCTCTGTGCAAACTGCCCCTCTGCTCACACCACCTCCGTCAGGCGCAGAGAACGTCAGAGAGAGAGAGAGCGAGATTAAAGCAAACAATCAAAAAATCAATAAGTGTGCTTTTGTTCTTTTAAGTATGCGGAAGCACCGCGATAAAGCGGCATTTCTTAGAGGAGCGTCCGTATCCACTAGGCAAACAGCACCTCTGCTCACACCCCCTCCATCAGGCGCAGAGAATGTCAGAGAGGGTGAGAGAGAGGCAGAGACAAACAAACAATCAAGCACCGTGCGGGAAGCATATCTTATAGCATTGAGGAGTTTTAGTTAATATGTAATACATGCTCTGATTGGGTAGCTTCTAAGCCATCCGCCAATAGCGTCCCTTGTATGAAATCAACTGGGCAAACAAACTGAGGAAGCATGTACCATAAATTAAAAGACCCATTGTCCACAGAAATCCGTGGACCAGCGAAAAATCCGTGATATATATTTAGATATGCTTACATTTAAAATCCGCATAGAGTGAAGCCGCAAAAGTCGAAGCGCGATATAGCGAGGGATTACTGTACTTAAGATGATAAATTTAATTAACAAGAGCAATTTTCTTTTTATGCCCTGTTTTTGCAATTAACAACTGTGAAGAACCTTTTATCACAATAAGTAATGTGGCCCAACTGTCACCAGACCTGGCAACTTTTATGGTTGCATTGTTGAGAACATCTTGACCAGCTGCATCACTGTGTGGTACGGCAACACTACTGCTATGGACCGTAAACTCCTGCTGAAAGAGGTAAAGACTGCTGAGAAGATCACCAGGACCCCACTGCCCTCTCTGCAGAGCATCTACAACTGCAGAGTCTGCAGGAGAACTGCCTCGATCCTCAGGGACCCCAAAACACGAACTGTTCACACTTCTGCCTTCAAGCAGGAGGCATAGAAGTATGAAATGCAGTATTCCAGGCTAAAGGACTCTTTCTTTCCCAAGGCCATTAGACTGCTAAATAACTGATTGGAGTTTATAATCATGGTTCACCTTATTCTGTCTACCTCACACAACTGTATTTGACTTGTCCATCACACACCTACCTGCACAAAATTACACTTTATACTTCAATTCTGTTTTTATACTTTATGCTACCTCTGTTACTTATTATCTATCTGCTACTTATTATTTATGTTTATCTTTATACGTTGGTTTTGTCATTTGGTGTGGACAGCAAAGAAAGAACTTCATTGTACAGGTAAACGTAACTTTGAACTTGAACTTGAATTGCTGTAAAATTCAAAGTTTGTTTATGTTCTGTGTGCATTTTCATAACTTATTTAAAAGCTTTTTCTTTACAGAACAGCACATGCCAAAAAACAGGATACATATTATGTAAACTAAAAGGTAAGTTCTAATTTGGTTTGAGTTAACATAAAACGAGTTTTACAAATAATGATGGTTCAAAGTAAATATAATAAAAGCTGCAAGTAGGAAATGATTGGTGCCATGCAGTTTAAGAAAATGGCAATTATTTATGTTAATAAACATGATTAAAATCAGACTGTGTAGACTGTATATACACATGCAGAATCACAAAAAAAGAATTTACATATAAGAGATAAATCTGATAATACACTAATTTTTTCTGTGACATGGTCCTACCAAAAGACTTCAAAAATACCACGCTTATCCTTCAAAATTGAAGTTGTTTTGTACGATTATCGCTTATAAAAATTTGCCCTAGAAAAAAGTGTTGCTGTGTGAAGTATTACTTACTAGTCATGTTAACAGGCAGTAGAATAATTTTAAAATATTTGCTATATCTTTCCCTATGTGTACCTTTAGCACCTTTTCTCTGTATATGTGTGTGTGTGAATGCCTCTTCACCAGCGCTCTCTCCCTTCTTCTCAGACTGCCTCAATATTTTCATGGTGGTTATCTCACCTCCTGTTTGGTTTTATACTTGCCATCTTTGAAGGCAACTATCTCACCATGCCTCATACGTCTTTACTTGTGTGTTTCACACTCTCTTTTCCTTTTTTGATTGCGTCACCCAAACCAAACTTATCAAAGACAAACCGGCCAATCAGAATGCTCTGAGGAACTAGACTCACACACAGACCTTAGTGCGTTATTATATATAGTATGTAAATCATAGAAAACCACATTTCCCCAAGCAACTTATAATGGCAGTCAAAGAAAATAAACATAAAACACAAATACATCCATGTTCCTGAGTGTTGATTAATTTCTTGAGCCATCTGTAGACTTAGAACACAGATTCTTCAAAACTTTTAAGGAACATTAAAATATGTTCACAGTACATGTTTAATTATTCTTTCCATCTATCCTTCCAGTGTCGTGCCAGGCTCAGCAAGAATACAGTGCGAGGCAGGAAAAATCCCTGAATGGGGCGCCAACTCTTTTCTAGCGCTGAGACACCGTGTCCTCACATGTTTAATTATTAAAAATATAGATTATTTAAGCGATGTTAACATTTTATCTGTATAACGTAATAAACATATTTTGATGCATTCCATCGTAAATATTATATTGTCATCATATGTAAATACGTACTTTATAAAGTGGCTTAGGTTTGTGCACTATTATAACTGTTTCGCAAGTTTACAGTGAGGTTATTGTACTAATAAGTACCAACAGTTCTACAAGGAGCACTTGGTGGACTGATTGAGTGTGTTTATAGTTCTTGGGATGAAACTGTTTTTGTACTGCGATGTCCCTACAGGAAAGGCTCTGAAGCGTTTGTCGCATGAGAGCAGTTCAAATAGACAGCATGGCTGAGGCAGCGTGTGCTTGATTTTGTATACTGATAATTCTCTTTCCGCTGAGCTGCTGTACAGCTGTGATTGAATGCTCAGATGCAGTGGGATAAATACTTGAGAATAACAACGCTAAAGCAGCTATGGTATTTGGAATAGTCTGGCTATTCTGTGGACCATTATATTGTTACAGGTTAATTACAATCATGCCTTAAACTTATAAACAATATGCAGTTAATTTCAATGTATTTGATTAAGCAGTGTCAGGGATGTGGATCTAAAAAAGAAAGGGAAACCACACAGGACAGTAGCACTGCTTTGATGCTGGGTGCCGGCAGTTTGCAAAACCGAGTGGAGAACCTGTGTTTGCAATGGTTTGAGCTAGTGTGAAAATGTGCGTGGCTTTATGCCAAGTTTAGTTTTATACGTCACGATGTGAGTGTGGAAATGGATGTACGCAACATTTTTGTACGTACACAACGTTTATACATGAGGCCCCTGGTGAGGTTATAGCATCACACAAATTTAATTTGTATTATTACATTAATGTATTAATAATATTTACTTGTTGCCAAAAACTCTTAATTTCTTGGTGACACCATTGAAGACAACTAATAATTCCAAAGGCCGCTACTTAAGAGTTACTGAGATGTTGAACTTGGAGAATTTCCTGAGACGTTTGCATAGGTTGTCAAATCAGCCAGAGAAGGTTGTCTGTTTTAAACTTAATAGGTGACACTGCAGTTTTTCATTATCTTTAAAAATCAATACAGTAAATTTGTCTGGAGGACTTGGCAGCAACATGAATACCAATTCAAGGTCCTTGTTAATTTAAGAAAGATTTGTTATGAGACAATGTCCAGCTGTAGACAGAGATATGCAGCTTCTCCTGATTCTGAGAAATGGCATCCAAGGGCGATAGGAAAGCCCTGTCAAGCATAATTGAAATTCATTATTCCTGCTTAGTTTGTCTGAGTTTCTGATGGGAAATGACCTAACACAAAACCCGTCAAAAAGCTTTTATTCATGCATGACAAATGTTAAGTTTGTTTTTCCACTCTTGACATGCATTCCATGGTACTGATTGAAGCTAAAAAATTATTTACATGTTTCCGTTGGATTAGCTGTCAGCCTCTTTCTTGGGTGCTCAAATGTTTTGGATTCTTCCCTCCATTTTCACATCCATATTTTTTATTCATATTCATTTAAAAAAGCTGGCTGAGTATGGTAGTGTCACAGGAATCATAAAACAGATCCTTAAGGGACAGGTAAGTCGGTGATGTAGGAATTAGAATGATGATACTGGCATGAGCTCCAGCTCCCTGAGGTACTGTAATTTAAAAAAAAAATGTAGCCACGAAATATAAGAATGGATGGGTGAAGTTGGCCTATGTCCCAGGAGATGGTTTTACCTATATTATGCCTACGGTGTACATAGTTACATGTCCCTGATTAACTTACTGTTAAGAAACTATTGGCTATTTACAAACTATTCACAAGCAAGCCCAAGTCAAGTCCCTGAGGTTACATAACAGAGAGTTGATCATACTTGTTACAATGCAGTGTATGAACACCCATTTACAATAAAATCTAATGTATTTATGTATAGCCCAAAATCACACAAGGAGTTCCACAATGGGCTTTAAGAGGCCCTGCCTTTTGACAGCCCCCCAGCCTTGACTATCTAAGAAGATAAGGAAAAACTTCCTAAACAAAACACCTTTGTAGGGGAAAAAATGGAAGAAACCTTGGGAAAGGCAGTTCAAAGAGAGACCCCTTTCCAGGTTATTTGGGTGTGCAGTAGGTGTCAAAAAGGGGTAACTAAAAACAATACACAGAACAGAATACAAGTAATCCTCAATACAATATAATATTACAATGGAAATATTACAAGTACAGAGCAGGCTGCATTTGGCTAAAGCAGCATGGCTTTTCCTATTCTTGCTTTCATTGTGTGCAAACTCGATCATTTCATTGAGCGGCAAGGGGTCCCCTTTGGTCATTTTGTCACACAGAGACTCGATCATTTCATTTTGGTGGTATTTGGTGTTGAAAAGGCTCCTTGCTGTCACTGTTCCCTGTCAAAATGCCACCACCCAGAATGCCCAAATAGTACATCCACTTATGCCCAGAAAAATCCAGACCCTCTGGAAAGTTTAGTAGATTCAGGGGCACTTTCTGTCCACAGGTTATAAGGTTGTTGATCAGTAAATCAAAAGCAGTATTGTAACGTTAACAGTATACTTACATTTTTTTTATTCTTCCCTTTTACTTGTTTGACAACCACTCCTGATGGCAAAATGGTGAAATATGTGCAATCGTGGGTGCTAACACAAGAATTCCCCTCTAAAGGATACAGGATAGTGTGGGAGAGCTGATCATATCCTACACCATTGGGCCCCAGAGTAAGGCCATTAATCTGACCTCCAAAGGTCATGCAAAAAGACAAATTCCCCTCGGAATTTAATACAGTGGGCAGCACAGTGGTGCAGTGGGTAGCACTGCTGCCTCGCAGTTAGGAGACCCGGGTTCGCTTCCCGGGTCCTCCCTGCGTGGAGTTTGCATTTTCTCCCCGTGTCTGCGTGGGTTTCCTGCGGGTGCTCCGGTTTCCTCCCACAGTCCAAAGACATGCAGGTTAGATGCATTGGTGATCCTAAATTGTCCATAGTGTGTGTGTGTGCCCTGCCCAGGGTTTGTTTCTTGCCTTGAGCCCTGTGTTGGCTGGGATTGGCTCCAGCAGACCCCCGTGACCCTGTGGTTAGGATATAGCGGGTAGGATAATGGATGGATGGATGGATTTAATACAGTGTACCAAATAATGCTTTTAACAATGCAGTGCATGGGCACATGGTCTTCAAATGCAGCACAGTATTTCCCATTCTTTCTTTCTTCCACCACGTGGAGACTCGATCATTTCAGTGAGCAGGAAGTGGACCCCCTTCGTCATTTCACCACACACATACTCGATTGTTTCATCGGTTGGGAGTGTTTGATGGTAAAAAGGCACCTTGATGTCACAGGCTTAACCTGCTGAAACGTGTAGTAGATTTAGGGACACTTTGTATAATGATCAATAAATCAAAATAAATATTACAATGTAATGAGTATATATTAATTTTTTTTTTATTTTACTCTTTTACTTGTTTGACAACCACTCCTCATGGCAAAACAGGGAGCTACTAACAGTCATGTTCACTGAAGCAAGTGACACCTTGGCACCACACTAGTTCGAATTGAATGGAACAGGGTGAGGTTTCTTACAGCAGATGGAGTGCCAATCCTGCCACCAACCCTCGATGTGTATTTATGTATTCATTTCACTATTAGTTGATCAGTCATTTTCTAACCCGCTCAGTCCTGGGGGGGGGTGCCAGAGCTTATCCAGCTAGCATAGAATACTTGGCTGAAACAAACCCAGGATAGGGTGCCAGCACATCACGCAGAACATTCACACAAACATATGGGTCAATTTAGTACTGCCATTCTACACAACCTGCATGTCTGTGAACTATGCGAGGAAACCAGAGCACCCAGTGGAAACCCATGTAGACATGGGGAGAACATGCCATGGAGGAAGGACCTGGGGCGAGAACCTTGGTCTCCGTGCTGCCCAGTTTACTATTAGTGATGTTTTTTTATTTATTCAGCACAATAGTAATAATACTGTTTATTTATGTATCACGGTACAAGTACTATTCCTTACAGAATGCAGCAGTAGGTCTCATTATACATTAACAGTCTGGCTTCGGCCTCCACACCATCCTGTTCTCATCTTGTGTTAGCCTCAGTCATAGGAGCTCACTTCTCTTGCTCACTGAAATCAAAGCAGGTGAGTGACATGGTGTTTATTTCTGTAAAAGTAACAAAATGAAAGCAACTAACTTATGTAATATGTCTGAAAGGTGGATTAGTTACACATTATGCTACAGTGACTAAACATGTATGTGGTACTCATGGCTGCTTTATCTAAAGATTATAATGATTCAATATTTTTTTGATGCTGCAATTTATCAGCAAAACACCACAATTATCTGTTATCGATCATATTTGGATGAGACTAACAATTTCAGCTGGATACTTGAAATCCGCATTAGACACTTTAGCTCTGCATCAGATACTTTTTTGAGAGGTTTTATGTCTAAGAAATCTGAACAATATTTAGCCACAGATCCAATAACAAACCACAGCACATGAATCTTTATATCATATGAGTTAAGATCTCCTGTCGATTAAAGCAATTTCCTCCATATGACATTGTAAAATGGAATTAAAAAAATCTCAATTACATTGTATTATCAATACTATTTTTGAAAATGACTCACAGGTACAAAATATCTAATAAACAAATCAGTGATAACAAAGTGAGTGATTAAGCGATTAGAAAATTTTAAAACTTTCGAACCAGCTAACCAAGTCTCTGAACACCTGAATATTACATCATGTGTACATTTTCTTACTTGTTATTAATTTTCTTTTTAGTACTTTTGGAAGTGATCTTATTTTGTCTTGTTTGTTCAAAACTGGGTGAACACCTGGAAAATATAGTATAACGTAGAAAAGTGCTACACGTGGGCAAAAGGCATAGCAGTTATAAATACAAAGATGGGATACACTATCCTACAACCTCTGAAAAGAATTTATGGGGATATGCTGACACAACATTTTCATCGACTAAGCGATGCAGAGAAGCAATTAAAAAGGCAAATAAAAGGTTTGTTATATCATAGAAACTTGAATATAACTTGAGGGACGTTATGCTCGAACTATTTAATGCACTATTAAGACCAGATCTGGAGTATTGTGTGCAGTTCTGGTCACCTTGGTACAAGAAAGACATATTAGCACTTGAAACTGGGCAGAAGAGAACAACCAAGTGCATCATGGGACTTGACCACATTTCCTACTGTGACAGACTCTGGGAATTAAACCTATCTAGTGTGTGTGGACCTAATCCAGGCATTTAAAATCTACCAAGGCATTAATAAAGTCGATCCAGCAGTATTAATTGCAACTTAATGGTGAATCAAATACTCAAATTCATCAATGTAAATTAAAGGGAAGTACACTTAAGAATAAAGTCAGGAAGCACTTCTTTACGCAAAGAGTTGTGGGACTCTGGAAAAAACTACTGAGCCATGAAGTTGAAGCAGAAACCTCAATAAGCTTTAAGGAGAATCTGAACGAGGTATTGGGACGGCTTAACTATTGGCTAAACAAACAGGCTTGATGGACTGAACGGTCTCCTCTCGTTTGTCACATTTCTTATGTTCTTATGTCTTGTTTATTATTTCATTATTTTTTGCATTATAATTATTTCAATATGTATTTTATTTTTTCAACACATTTAATAATAATAATAATAAAACATTATTTACAGTATATGGCACCTTTCCCATGCTCAAGGCACTTTTACATTAGTTTATGAATAAAACTGGCTGGCTAACTTGCATTTTTAATATTACTTGTATTTTTTTAAGTAAGCATATTGCATTATTTTGTTGCACTGTGCTTACCTATAATTGTGTCAAAAAAGTGTAAAACCCATTCCTCCTCCTTATGATTGCATCAAGAAAAAAATGCCTTAGTTCCTGAGCTTTACCATTCAGGGATAGCAATCTTTAATCAAACTGTAAGCAGAAATACAATTTCTCACATGTTATTCTTTACATTGTGTTTTACTTTGGTGAGAACCTCAAATAAGTCTGAAGGGTAATGGAATTTTAAATTGTATCATTTACCTATTTATCTTACGTTCAAGTTAATTTATGAGCCTGTAATGTATATGCATTTTTTTCCTGTTATTTAATAAAGAGACAAGATAGGAAATTGAATTCTGTTTATTCTGTTACCAAACAAAGAAGTTATTGCTGAGCCTTTAAATGAGCAGTGAAAATTGTGTGTGTCATTTTTTTAAGTCAGTTGTTCTAAGCCTCCATGCCTGGTTTTTTGAATTTAATTAGCTTTGTATGAAGGGGAATTTGTAATTTGAAGTTCCAAAAAGAATATTTTATTTTTTGAACATTTCTGTTAATGTGTTTGTGGTGCTGCACAGTAAATTGGGTGCTGAGTCAGAGAGAGAGAAAGGGAGAAATAGCTCAGCAGACATCACCAGGAAGTGTTCCTCATTGCACTGCTTATAGACAGGCCCTCCTCAAATTTTAGGTCATAATGAGCTGCTTCTAAGGGGTATCTGTACTCCAGATGTCACAGGATTTTGGCTGTTCACTGGCTATTACCACAATGCAAAATATACAACCTAGGATAGATTGTGGTGTGAGTTCCATAATCAGACAATTGGCGTAGTTGGAAGGATTTCTGAGTGACGTCACCAAGCAATACACTTTGCCGTCCATGCGTTAACACACAGAGGAATTCACTTTTTAGCTCAAGCTGTAAAAAGCTGCTTTTGAGGGCATTTTCAATCAAGATATCACAGGTTTAGAGAGAGCTGACCATTTGTAGTGCAAAATGTGCAATCTGTTATTTATAAGTCAGGGTTCCTCTCCAGTTTATGTTTTAGTTTCTTTTTAATGTATTTTTTTATTCATTTTTGATGTCTTAGTTATTTTTCTATATATAAATATTGTTTTAGATATTTGTCATTTCTCTTTTTATGTATTATATATCAATACTGGCAAAATACCCACGCTTCGCAGCGGTGAAGTACTGCATTAAAATTTTTATTAGGAAGAAAATTAAACCTTTTTAAACTGAGGGAAAATATGACAATAATTATTTGTTAAGGATCTCCTTGTATACCATGTTGTCAGTTTGGCCCTACGGTTGTAACATGACCAAGCAGTGCGCTGAGCTTACTCTTTAATCGGTTTCAGTTTCATGGTTTGTTTCAATTACGACAGTATTTGCAGGATTTGTTGTGTTGAATGACATTCGGCATCTGTCAAGCATTGTAAGTATACAACCGGTTTCATCGATAACTTCACATCCAGCTTTTAAGAGTTTAAACATTCATAAACATCAAAGTGTCCACTACTGAAATCGTCACCTGTGAATCTAAGATGTTTAAGAGGCATTGGCGGTTGTTGAAAGGTGTAAAATATTTGGCCATTTCGGTACACTTGAAAGCGACAACCGAACAATTCAGTGGCAGCCATCAACTCACATGCAGAACCTTAGGTGAAGGGCTTAAGCATTTCACTCTTCTAGTGCTCCTGTGTACTGTAGTATAATTATCTCCTGTACCGTCATCAGTCCACACCTTGAACCTGTCCCAGTCATTCAATACATAAGACACAATGTTCCTCCGGATATCAAGAGTGAGCCTGATATGGCCGTGCAATATATAACAAAGAGAATGGAAAAGGTAGGTGCCATCTCCGGGCATGGAAACCACTCGGTAAGTGACAGTTCTTTAATCGATAGTGATCACCTCGATAGACATGGTAATGGGAATTGGCATGATAAAGGAAATGGGTACCTGAGAAATGTAAAGTAAGTCTAAAATACCTATACAATAACTATAATTGTAATAAACAAACAATAAAACAGCGGAGAAGCCGTGGATTAAACAAAAAGGCTGTAGTTATCAGTAGGGAGACGTGAATCCCGTGACGAAGCAAGGAAGGGAATGTAGAGACCGGAGCGACGGACGGTCTTATATAGGCAGGCAGCCAACAACGTGGGAGGCATTGGGATGGGGGACCCAACGCCACCTCACACGGTGGCCGAGCTGCAGGCTATGGACGTATATATGTACGTAAGTAGGATTCAGTTAGCGTTGGGAACCCGTGTACCAAATTTCTTGAAGATGGGCCCATGAGTAACAAAGACTGTTGAAAAGTTCAATATGGCGGCTGACAGTGGTGTCATACCACCGAAATAAGTACATACATTGGTTTCGGTTAGTGCAGGGAAGCCGCCTACCAAATTTCGTGAAGATGGGGCCATGAATAAGAAAGTTCAATATGGCAGATGTTGTTGACCGTTATGCAAAGAATTTCGAAATGAAACCTGCTTACCTTTTGTAAGTAAGCTGTAAGGAATGGGCCTGCCAAATTTCAGCCTTTTACCTACACGGGAAGTTGGGGAATTAGTGACTTTGGAAAATTCAATATGGCGGCCGACATACCACCGAAATAAGTACGTACATCGATTTTGGTTAGCGCAGGGAAGCCGCCTACCAAATTTCGTGAAGATGGGGTCAGCCTTCTACCTACATGGGAAGTTGGAAAATTGGTGACATTAGAAAGTTCAATATGGCGGCCGACAGTGGCGTCATACCATTGAAATAAGTACGTACATCGGTTTCGGTTAGCGCAGGGAAGCCGCCTACCAAATTTTGTGATGATGGGGCCATAAATAAGAAAGTTCAACATGGCGGACGTTGTCGACCGTTATCGACCGTTATGACCGTTACGTGTAGAATTTCGAAATGAAACCTGCTTAACTTTTGTAAGTAAGCTGTAAGGAATAAGCCTGCCAAATTTCAGCTTTCTACCTACATGGGAAGTTGGAGAATTAGTGACGAGTCAGTGAGTGAGTCAGTCAGTCAGTGAGGGCTTTGCCTTTTATTAGTATAGATTATTTTATTTTGTGATTATTTATTTTCTGTGTGTATATTTTTTCTTCCATCGTCCTTTTATTTTGTAGGTGGATCCCCAAGCTACAAGGTCATCCTTACTGCCTCCAACCTTTATATTTACAACTGGAAAAGCAAGTCCCCACGGTTCATTGGAATGCACTTTGGTGTTCGTGATTTTCTACGTTTTATTTTTTATTTTTGGCCTTTTCTGCTCTGAAATGTGGATATTTGTTGGATTGTGGTTTTGATGTTGTTTGCTAGGATTTTGTTTGTCAATATCTTTTTTGTTTTTATATTACTAAACATCCTTTTATAAAGATTTAGTGGACTTACCTCTGCTCCAGCCAGTATTAATGGTTTTCACTCTAATGAGACATACTTCAAGGGGTTTTTAAGGCTCTTTGCTATCTTTTGAACATAATCTCCATTTTGAGGCTTAGTTAGACTTTATGCCCCTTATTTTCCTGGGCCAGGCTTACCTTGTCCCAACTCATCAGGAAGGAAATAACTACTTTTTTGAGTTTAACTGGGAGATGTGTGCAAATACAAAACCATATAAATAAAATTAAATGAAGCGACCAAAGCCCAGATGAGACACAAAAATTACAGACAAAATTCAGCCAGAAGTCAGTGACCAGGCAGATGAGATAAATCTCACTGCGACTTTTTATCCTGTTGGCTGATGAACTCAAGGTCACAACCATGAAGACTGTGCCCCTAGAAACACAGACAGGTAAGGGATAGGTAAACCCTAACAACAATATGCAAACTGTCTTCCACTATAGGAAAATGCTATTGCACTGTGTCACACATGTGCGCATGGGACGCAGCCAGAAGGACGAAAAGAAGGTAGTTCCACTCCAGGCCAGGGGGTGGTGGGATGCAAAAAACTTTTTCTTTTTTCCCTGCAGACCAAACACGGGAAATTCTGCCTGGGCCCGATGACATCACTTCCTGTTCTGGCCCTGATTATGTCACTTCTGGTTCAGGGCCCGCTGATGTCACTTACACCAACCTGACTTAAAAGCCTGACAACTTCCTTCTGTGAATCCAGTTCTGTTTTGGACTCGATCTGTACACTACAGTACTGTGTTACCAATCTTCACTTTTTGCGGCCTTATTCAAGTATACGGGTGGCTGCCCCAAATCTTTTCACAATCCCAAAATTCAACCCTGATCATGACATGCCTTGGGTGAGACCTGTTTTTTGGGCCATTTTGAAAAGTCTGACCCTTCACAACACAAGCTGGGATGGACCATGCTGTGATTTCTTGACAAAACAGTGTTAACAATCAGTTTTAAAGATTTCTGAGAATATTTAAGATGCACTGTATTTACTGTCATTGCAATATTGGGGAATGAAAGCACCTGCTGTAACTGAAACTGCACATTTTAGTAGTGTTGATGAGAGAGTTCATATGCAAAGTATATTTTTCCTCTCATATATTTATTGAGTCATTTATTGCAGTATAGCTGGTAGGTTTCCATTGTTAGAAGGATCCAAGAAGGCTGGGACGTACCTAGATGACAGAGTCATAGTTACATGGTTGGTATGTGATATCGGATGTGCATGGTTGAGTGCCCTTGGCCATCCTCTTTCCCTGCTATTACAGAAGCATTAAAACAGAGGTAAGATGATCAACTTTTCTGATTTACCATACCATACCATTTTTCACACAGCTTGACAAAAATTGTTGAAGCCGTTCATCCAGTGGGGTATGGTAGGCTTCTGTCCTGGCCCCATTTTAGGTCACTTATCCATTGTTGTTTTTCATTTTCCTCCTAGGTCCAGCATTAAAGTATTATTTATTTAATTTTTGTCCAGTGTACTGAGGATGCACTGTATTGCAAAATATATTTGTCTATGGATTTAGGGTATATCTCATCCTGTGTAAGTATATTTTTGGATTGTGGCAAAAAATTGCCTTGCCTCAGGCAGCCCAAAATGAAACTATTAATCTAGTTAATCTGTATCTATTCTACTGGTTTTATCCACATTCATTAATGAAGATTCAATGTTTATCATTTACAGATATGCTCAAAATATGTATGTAATGTACCGTTACTAGGACTATCATGACCCGAGGCTTTGTTGCTTATGAACAATCATGTAACAGTCCTGATTGCTTGCAGTCATATTATGCCTTTCTAAGTCTGACTGACACCACATCAGTCTAGAGGCAATGTTCACGTACCCAGCTATCCTTCCTCACAAATAAGACCCCATGATACTTCACCAAGGGCAGCTGCTTCCTTTTAAAACAGCACATTTTATTTAAATCACCTTTACTTATAAGTACAATTAAATACAATTGTAGATTATGCACCTCTTTATGATTTAGACACTTGGCTTCTATTTACTTCACACCAGAAAGCATATACAATAAGAGTCAGCACATGCATCAATTATTTCTCATTTCATTAAGACAAATGCATTTCATTAGAATTGAACTTGTGAAAAAAAGATTTTGGTATTTTACACTATGTGAATATTCATTTTCCTGTTATTGCAACTATTAAATATTGACCAAAATAGCATTTCACTTTGCAGAATATCCATGTATTAATCATAAAGATATTTAGAATTCATGCTCAGAAACATGCCCTTTAACCACAAGTGAATTATTATATTGTCAGTTATAACCTTTATTTCAATAGAATTTCTTTCCACATTTTTCTCACCTCTCTTGTGATAAATAAAATATGCCTTTCAAAATTTCTTTCATACATGAGAAAATGCTAGAGGCAATACGATATTCAATGAATTCCACGTATTCCAGAAAATGAAAAAGGCTTTATTATTAACACTGGCAAGAACATTCCTCAAACCCACAAGGAATATTATCTGTTGATTCAACAAAGCAATGAAAAAGGAGTATGCCAATAAAATGGTTAAAACTACTGTACATTCTCTGAACTGAGATGTGTTTTACATATTGTGACTCAGTAGATTTGTTGCTCTCATATCAGTTTCTCTTGACCATTGAAAATGAGTTCATGTTTATGATTTTTGTTTTAAGGTGTCTTTAATAAAGGCAACAATCAATGGAAAACTCACAAGTAATCGGATATACCAAACAATAAGCCAAATACACATAAACTGAAAAACAATACTTCAGATTAAGTATTGGGAGAAAATGTAGTGTTTGGTATGTAAATGAAATTAAACATTTAGTAATATCACTTACAGAAGTAAAGCACAGAATAGTGAGTAGCCCTCAGAGAGAAACATTAGGAAATAGTTTCTGTGTCAGTGTTACAAAGAGGATTCAGTTCCATGTAATAAGAATGTTACATTAGGTCCATCTTCCCGTGTCTGTTTGGGTATATCTGGGTGCATATATTCCTTCCATATAATGAAAACATCCAGGTGCTGTACTGGCAACAGCCTTTTACAGGAGCTCTGTATTCTCTCTGTGCTTCTTTTTGTTTCTGGACTTGTTTCACTTGGTTACTAATTTTCATTAACATTAGATTTGCTTTGGCTTCTGGATTATCACTGATAGTAGGCACTAGAAATTGAATAAATGGATTTTAAATTTGCCAATTACCTGCTGCAGTCATCGCAAACCCTTGTCGGCTCATCTCGACCAACTTTTAGACAAGCTGCGAACTTAGGAGAAGTCACAGGGAGGACTAACGGGACATGAAGGCTACATTACATCTACAACACCTCAACAAATAAGAGATACTGAGAAACTAAAAGTGGGGTGCATTAAATACCTTGGTAATCAGCTACCAGCAATGTGATCTTGAGTGCCTAAGCCGCTCTGTGCAAAGGTGGAGAGGGTTGAACAGCCAGAGTGAGAATAAAGGTAAAGGCAAAAAAATTCTGAACTGGTCTGTCATCCATTGCAATGCATAATATTCGATCACTCTCAAACAAGATGGATGAAGGCACTGGAGAAATCAAAACACACACAGTAATCCCCACTGCACTGCCTGGTTTCTCCAGATAGGAATAAGCCTCATGGGGCAGGTAGATAATTACATCTTCACTCAAATTTTTGTCAAATTGCAGTGGGTTCAAGTGGTCTTTCACAAGAGGATTCAGAGCCTCCAGCACCTTCCTCTTGACCGTCTTAATGACTTAATGACTCGTCTTGTCTGGAACTGGAGCAATGCATGATGTTTTTCTACAGCAGTGACAGTTTTGGCAGCTTTAGTGACAGACTGGACACGTGACAGAAGACACCACAAAGTTGGTTAGCATAGGCCTTAAGAATTTAAGGACTTACTCATTTTGGTCCATCAGCTTTTCCTATGTGTAGCCCCCTCAGTTGTCTCGTCACTTAGTCATTAGTTATGCACAGTTGATTATTACAACAACAACAACATTTATTTATATAGCACATTTTCATACAAATAATGTTGCTCAAAGTGCATTACACAATGAGAAAAGAGAAAAGAGACAAAGTAAGAATTAAAATCAGAGAACACTAATTAACATAGAATTAGAGATGGACTCATCACTGGAAATACCAGTTGAAATTTTAGGACTTAAATATATACTGGGACTAGTTGATGTAGTAGAGATGACATGGATTAATTGGCCTTCAGAAGAAGGTGGCTACAGAAGAGAAAATATATTAAAAAATTGATTCAGAGTGTTAGCTTTTTCCACATTCCCTTTCAGCATAAATTAAATAAACCCTAAATTACCGTGAGTACAGTAATTTTAACCAGTCTTTTACAAACGTCCTCCATGTTATTCCAAAAAAGTTTTTTTTTGACTGTTTAAGTGACCATGTGACTTTGGAAGGAATGATGACAAACTTTTATCAGTTTGTGTCATGTTCCACTTGAGAGAACAACACGCTGAACCTGCTGTTTACAAATGTTAAAGAAGGCCTTTAAGTGTAAATCTGTGGCACCTTTGGGCAGATTTGACTAAAATATGACCCATCTCATTCCCAGCTACAGTCCCTTTATTAAATAGCAACATGTTACTACTAGGAGAGTGAGGAAATGGAGCCCGGAAGATGAAATGACTCTGAATAACCACTTCCAAAGGACGGGCTGGGAAATGATGTGCGAATCACATGTGGATGATATTCACTTGGCCACTGCATCACAGATTGTATTAACATCTGTGTTGATACTACAGTACCCTCAATAACAGTGTGCTGCTTTCCAACAGCAAGCCCTAGATAACTAAAGAGCTGAAAAGCCTCATAAATGAGAAGAAGAGAACCTTATGGCAATATGCCTTTATAATACCTCACTGTGACTGCTCTTTTTTATCTTCAGCCAAGTCAGACGTTTTCTTTTGTTTTACTCATTTTGCTGTGTATTTGAGAGGGGGTTTGTTGTTTGTCATAATAATATTTATAAATGTATTTACCAAGCTTTTGTAAAAAGTCCAATTTCCCCCTATGAACAATAAACTTCTATCAACAGTATCTACAACGTATCTATCTATCTATCTATCTATCTATCTATCTATCTATCTATCTATCTATCTACTTACAGTGGAACCTCAGTTCACGAACATCTTGGTACACGTACAAATCGGTTTAAGACCAAAAAGTTCGCCAAACTTTTGCCTCGGTTCACGACCACACACTCTGTATACGAGCAAGCCAGTTTCCCTTTCGCTTTGTACATGTTCAGTCTCTCCCTGTACATTTCCTGTGCAGTGAACGAACGAGCAAGAGAGAGAGAGAGCGCGACACACACACAGGCGCGTGAGAGAGGCGCACACATACACACACAGGCGCGCGCTAGAGAGAGACACACACAGGCGCTCCAGGCTCGCGAAAGAGAGACACACGAAAGAGAGAGCAAGAGAGGGAGGGCTGGACGCATAAGGTAGAAAAGGCTTGTTTTTGTTTTCAGTTCTGTTTCATAGCGTGCATTGTGGCAATGTTACTTTTCTTGGTGGTTTATTAAATTACGGATTTTTCAAATGTTCATTTTTTTCCCAGTGCTTAAAAATCATTAAAAAAAAGTGTTTTTAGCGAGCGGTTCCTAGCACTATAGCGCAAACTATTGCAGTGTTAGTCTTCTCTGTTGTTCAAGGTTTTCTCAGTTTTATTCAATGTTTTTACATTTAGTTTACTATTACGCTGTGCATTCTATGGTGTTATCAACTATATTTGTGCTTAAAAACTAAAAAAATATATATTTACATACAGTTCGTATGGTCTGGAACGGATTAATTGTATTTACATACAATCCTATGGTGGAAATTGCTTCGGTTCACGACCAAATTGGTTTACGACCAGAGTTTTGGAATGAATTATGGTCGTTAACCGAGGTTCTATTGTATCTATCTATGTTAAAGATGTGCGTACGTGTGTGTTAGTGTAGCTGTCAACTTGAAAATGAGTGGGCATGGCTGTATACACTGCAATGCTATCTGTAGTATTGTTACAATAGTGCCTGTATTTATCAAGCATCTCAGACTAGGAAAGTGGTCTTAACTGGGTCAGAAATCTCAGTGATGCAAACTTGGTTCTACACTTATGAATAGGAATGAAAGCATATTATTAGTTTTTCTAATTTAGGATACTTCTAACTTCACCAGAATTTTGCTCGTGAGCTGTCCTGTCTCACTAGGAGCTGCTAGAAGATGGCATTCTGGCAGATATGGGCACACACATCCTGGGAAATGCAAAATGTTTTGGAAACACTGGACAGTAATGAACTTGTAAAAAGGTATAGATCAGACAGAGACAGAATATTATTTGTAAAAAAATCTTGTATGTTACATAATCGATTCATCTACACTGCAGTCAAACCAAATTAAAGTGTTTGTAAGGTTACACTTTTTGACCACAGGGAAAAGGCAGCTTTCCAATAGTGACGATTTGGGTATATCACAACCAAACATTTTTAATCAAACTTTGAACAGCCTTTCAACACATGACGTAATACATGAATTATAAATTTGCCCTTGACTCAACATGAAGTAACATTAACAGCAAGCTGCGCTCAGTAAGAACATAAAGATCATTGCCCCAAATGTAAATTAATATGCATATGTGGACTGCAAGTGATATCACAGTACCAACAGATAGGTGGGCATGGATGTAATCTTAATTATAGTAGCCAGCATATTACCCTGAAAATAGACAAGACTGGATGGGTGATTGGCAGCGAAATGTCAAATAGGTACGCTGGGCTTTACATTCCATGGAACATTCATTTTACCACTTACAAGCCTGGAAAGGTTTAAGAAGGCAGGTGGAGACTCCCGGGGCACTGGATAAATAAAGCTTTACAAAAGACTGTGCAGAGATAGCCAGGGCTAGTTTCAGTAACAGTTACTTTATGAAGTGTTTCCTGTGAATCATAATAGTGGGAAGGTGATTCTTCTGTAAATGTAATTGTGGATCATTCATTGTTGGACTTAACACTTATTCTGTGTGTGTCTCAGTCTTTCTACCTCTGTGTTTGCTACAATATTTTTCATGTGGTTGCAAATTGGCTACAGTTATGTGCCGCTTAGCACAATATCATACTTTATTATGATTTTCTACTTCTTCGATTATTATTATTATTATGTTTGTGGTGAAACTCAGAGTTATTATCAGAAAACTAAAAAATGTCCTCATGAGTGATAATGTGTGGAAAGGAGTCTCATAAAATTGTGATGTCAATCATTGTCAGACGTGACCTCCTAATCCTTGCTGGGAATAGGAGTAGGATGGTTCTTACTGTATGTGCTACTGTGAGGTAGGACAAATTCTTATCCTAGTCAGACGTTTAGTGCGATTTCTAGGAGTAACTCTGACATGCTTGATAAATACAGGCCCATGTCTGATAATTAGTGAATAAGGCCATCTACTACACTGATTTATGAGTATATGAGGAAAAGACAGTTGTATCAATTTGCTTAATTTCAATGCTTTATACTCTAGGACAAAAATCCTGATCAATAATTGTATTCTAACCTACTATGGCACAGTAAACGTATGTAGCAATGATTTCTGGATTAAAATGGTTACTACAGTGACTCACTTTGAAAAATGTCCTTGTGAACTCTCAGCTTATGCAGCAATTTATTGACTTTGCCTATCTATGTATGATTTCATTCTTCTTCTATTAAGTGGTCTTCAAATACCATCCAAGACTCATGGTGTTACCACTGCAGATTTGTTTTCCAATACTGCATGAGGAAAAAAACCCCTTGGCAATAAAAGTACTGTGGTCTTTCCTCAATGTACAGATTTTTCTTATAAGTAGGTAGTCTGCTTGTTCTTGGATAAACCAGCACTCAAGGACACAAACGTCATAATGTAGCAGGCTTAAAAAACTAACAGCTATATATATTTTTTTCTTTTTGCTCCCTAGACTGCTATTAATTATTAAGCTCACCAATACTCTAATCATAAGCAGAATTCAAAATGTAAAACAGGGATAAAGCCAAAAGCTAAAATACTGGACTAGATATCGATAAAGATGGAGAACCAGACCAAAAGATATAAACATGCAAAGATCAAAGAAAAATGAATAAATGATAGAATTCTTTCTTTTTTCATTTTAGGCTGCAGCCTAAGCGTATATTTTGTTTTTACATGTTAATGTGCCTGTGTAATCTGTATTGTACTATTGACAATGTGAAAATACAACACCGCTAAAAGACTAAAACATACACCATAGACAGGAAAGAGAACAAGCAATATGTCAAAACCGAGACGAGCTGTCACTCAAACATGTTCAGAGCCTGACAAGAGAGTAACTGAATCCACAAAACCTTTAAGCCATTTAAAAACTATATGAAACTGTGTAGAAGTGCTCTTGCTGACCAGATTTGATAAACTGCCTGATAAGCAGTATACATACAGAAATAAGGTTAGATTAGATTAGATAAACGTTAGATACATGTAGCAACAGAAACATAAAAAAAAGTGAGATACAGACTCACTGTTCACGGTGCGTAGGGTAGTGTAGTTGAGCGGCCCCGGGGTGTTGATGAGGAGATTGGCAGGTCATACATGCACGGCTTAGCCAGTTTCCTCATTAGTGCTCTGGGGTTTGTAATTAAATCACATGCACCCTCAGCTATATAAAGAAGCCTGAGCAGAATTCGAGACAGAGGGCAAGAAAGAGAAAATAAAACTTTGGAAATCAAATCGAGAGAAGAGTCGGGATCGTGGCTGATGGGGGGAGGAATTAGGCGGTCAGGAATGTTGCCCCAGATGGAGCATGCAGACAGTACTCACCAGGCAAGGTTGCTCCTGCTCCCGCTGTGAGAAAATTCAATAAATGCTGAAGAATGGCAGTGTGAAAAGGAAGCAGGAAGGAGGGTTTGTGGGGTCTTTGCAGATGCCAAAGGATGGCAACAAGGGCACAAGCCAATTTAAGGATTGACAGCTCCTGTCAGAGGACGTGTCCTGTAGCTGAGGAGGCTGATAAGGGAAAGCAGAGGAGATGTCAGTTTTAGAAGAAAACAGAGGAGGTTGTAAAAGTTTTTACTGGATGGATCCTGACTATGTTTTGACTTATTGATTTTAACCTGTTTTTGAATTTACTGATTGATTTAAACCTCACTAAAAATGTTTTTACTGGATTATTTATTTATTAGCAAAGAAGAATTTTACTTTGTTTAAACACTTTGTTGTTTGAGAATGAATACACAAGCACTTTTTTTAACTTGGGCATCACAGTCTTCCATCAAATAAAGTTCCAAATAAAGTCCAAGATCTATACTAATAAAAGGCAAAGCCCTCACTGACTGACTGACTCACTCACTCACTCACTCACTGACTCATCACTAATTCTCCAACTTCCCGTGTAGGTAGAAGGCTGAAATTTGGCAGGCTCATTCCTTACAGCTTACTTACAAAAGTTAAGCAGGTTTCATTTCGAAATTCTACGCATAACTGTCAACAATGTCTGCCATGTTTAACTTTCTTATTTTTGGCCCCATGTTCACAAAATTTGGTAGGTGGCTTCTCTGTGCTAACCGAAACCGATGTACGTACTTATTTCGGTGGTATGACGCCACTGTCGGCCACCATATTGAACTTTACAATGGTCTTTGTTAGTAATGGGCCCATTTTCAAGAAATTTGGTACGCTGGTTCCCAGCGCTAACTGAATCCTAGTTACATACACATATACATCCATAGCCTGCAGCTCAGTCACCGTGTGAGGCGGCATTGGGTCCCCCATCTTAACGCCTCCCACGTTGTTGGCTGCCTGCCTACATAAGGTTGTCCATCGCTCCGGTCTCTTCATTCCCTTCCTTGCTTCGCCACGGGATTCACGTCTCCCTGCTGATAACTGCAGCCTTTTTATTTAATCCACGGCTTCTCTGCTGTTTTATTGTTCGTTTATTATGATTATAGTTATTGTGTAGGTATTTTAGACTTACTTTACATTGTTCAGGTACCCATTTCCTTTATCGTTCCAACTGTACCCCCATTAACATGTCTATCGAGGTGATCACCATCGATCAAACAACTGTCACTTACCGAGTGGTTTCCGTGCCGGGAGATGGCGCTTGCCTTTTCCATTCTCTTTGTTACATATTGCACGGACATATCAGGCTCACTCTTGACATCCGGAGGAACATTGTGTCTTATGTATTAAATGACTGGGACAGGTTCAAGGTGTGGACTGATGACGGTACAGGAGATAATTATACTACACAGGAGCACTAGAAGAGTGAAATGCTTAAGCCCTTCACCTATGGTTCTGCATGTGAGTTGATGGCTGCCGCTGAATTCTTCGGTTGTCACTTTCAAGTGCACTGAAATGGCCAAATATTTTACACCTTTCGACAACCGCCAATGCCTCTTAAACATCTTAGATTCACAGGTGACGATTTAAGTAGTGGAAACTTTGATGTTTATGAATGTTTAAACTCTCAAAATCTGGATGCGAAGTTATCGATGAAACTGGTTGTATGGTTACAACGCTTGACAGATGCCGAATGTCTCTTTAACACAAGTCCTACAAATACTGTTGTAATTGAAACAAACCTTGAAACGCAAACCGATTATGACAGCAGCAATCCAAGCTGTGAGATTTGAGACAACATTACTGTTCACATGGCCAACTGTACGTTGCATGCTCAAGAGTAAGCTCAGCGCACAGCTTGGTCATATTACAACTGGAGGGCCAAACTGACAACGTGGCATACAAAGAGATCCTTAACAAATAATTATTGGTATATTTTCAATAGGTTTATTTTTCTTCTTAATAAAAATTTTAAGGCAGTACTTCTCCGCTGTGAAGCACGGGTAATTTGCTAGTTATTAATAATTTACACCAGTGGTGGAGCCTCACCCTGTAAGTAGCTAGGCATTCCACGCCAAGGCCAGTTAGTCTTAAGAGAAGAGTTCCTTTTATCATTTAGGTTCATTTACATATAATATCTAGAAAACATTTCATTTACAACAATCAGTACACAGGTAAGTGATATATTCTTATATTAGTAACACCTGTCATTAAGTATCACCCAAAGGTCCCAAAGTAGTTAATCATAAAAATATCTGGTTCATAGAAATAAAACTTCTTATATGTAAATTGTTATCAGAGAACAAAATATAAAGTTGAAATATCATATGTGACTTCACCTTCTAATTTAAAGAGAGACAGATCTGGGGAATATCGGGGTGTATTGAGGGGGGGTGTTTGTGAAGCTACAACCACATTATTTTTAGTCAAAATCTATGACAACGAGGTGTGTGCAGGTGCATTGTCATGATGCAAAATAAAGTTTTGCGTACACCACTTATCTCTATGGTTTTTCCTGTTGCTTTCCCATATACCTTTATCCCATAAAAAGCAGTGGAAAATTGTTCTTCATTCTTGCAAACAGAGAGTGTAGTGGCCAGAGTAGTAGAATAAACTTTCCTCTGTTATCAAAGAAGTAATTCACGAGGCCAGATTAAAATGCAGAACGGTTCTTCATTTGCACAGAGATATCACAAATGTCTCAGTCCATGGAGTGACTAATCATTAATACAATTCATTCCCTTTTATACTTTTCTATTATCATCACCTTATCTAATGCATTGCATCATCTGACTCTTAATATGCAGATTTCTATCATCTTAGCCAATCGACTGTAACCACCAGTAACTTTGTATACATATCAATTCTACCATTATTCAAAACATCACATTGTTAATGGGGGTGTCCATCAGGTTTTCCCATTAATCTTATCACTGCTTCATAACTGGTGTGTTTGGGCTTCCTCACTAGTCTGTTCTCGCTTTTAAGGGGGTGTTCATTACACAACTATTTCATTTTAATCTTAGCAACTACCTTGGGGCCTCCCATTTGATGAGGCAATAGCCTCACAAACCAAGCTTTAGTTAACCCTTTAGTTACCTTCAGTCCTTTTTCTAATGCTTTTAAAAATTCATTGTTACAACTTCTTTTAAGTATAGGCTTATATTAAATTGTAACAACTATCATGTATTGCTAAAAAATATTTGCTTAAAATTTTATACCAACTAACTTTTGAAAACAACAATAGAAACAGACTGGTTGAGGTCAAAACACCAAAGCACTGTGACCACAGGCACACCATGTTTTCACATGTGCACAGGGAAGCTATACAGCCAGCCCAAACAAAATGAGGATAAATATGTACATGATTATTGACATGCTCTTGTAAAAGTGAAACTAAGGTCTACAAAACTCAAAATCCAGAATGAAAAATAAACAGTCAAGAAAATAATGTATTACACCCAGAAATAATTAACAAAGGTACACAGATTCTTAACAAAATTCCATAGCCTGTGGCTCACACCGTCCATGCATCAGCCAAAAAATATAGGTGTCAAGGTCTCTTGAGGAGGCTGTTGCACATTGCCTTGAGACAGTTCTTTACTCTGTAATTTCATCTGATCAGACAGGTTTTATACAAGGAAGGCACTCATTTTATAACCTCCATAGACTTTCATATAATTTATAAAGCTGCTGCCAGTGCAATCTCAGAAGTCTTGGTATTTTCAAAAGAAGAAAAGACTTTTGAGAGGATAGAATTAGATTACCTTTCAAACTCCTTACTTTCTTACCTTAAACCAAAATGACACTTTTTCCAGCACCTCTATCATGCAAATTTTTCATATGACAGTATATGTTTTGTGGACTTCTTATCAAATTTCTTACTTACAATGAGGAATTAATGAAACAGTGAAAAAATTAAAACATGGCATTTACAGTAGAAGAAGCAACTATAGACTAGAAAGCTTAATGTGCATCACAGGTAAATTAATGGAAGAAATTATTAAGGAAAAGACTGAGCAACACATGGCAAGAAATGGAATTTTACTGAACAGGCAGCATGAGTTCAGATGAGGAAGGTCATATTTTACTAAAATGGTGGAAACCTATGAGGAAACAACAAAAGGATACAATTAGAGAGGAGCATATTATATCATTTATCATGATTTTCAGAAGACATTTGATAAGGTACCACATGAAAGGTTGGGCATCAAACTAAACGAAGTGGGAGTGCTGTGTGTAGATGGGAGCAGAATTGGCTCAGACACAGGAAGCAGAGGGTGATGGTGCAAGGAACCTTATGTGAAATTGGGTTTTGTTAAGAGTGGTGTCCATCAGGGGATAGATAGATAGATAGATAGATAGATAGATAGATAGATAGATAGATAGATAGATAGATAGATAGATAGATAGATACATCAGTAGCATATTCACAATTTTATATATTAACATAAAAACCAAAGAATAAAACACAAATACCTGGTACAGCACACACAAATCCTCAATCCCTTTTATGCTTGAAGACTTCCTTCCACATTCCCTGAATCGCTACACTTCCAGGTCCCGCATGATGACCTCAGTTCCGTTCCCAGGTTCTGAAATCATTCTTGGCTTCTACAATCAATGTCATTTCCTCCCCACCAATTGTACTTCCTGCAAAGCCTCCATAAAAGCTTACTGAATTCATTCTATGATTGCTGAATGTTTCTTATGACTTATTTTGACCATAATTCTTACTTTAACACAACCAGCATAAAGGGAGGATCCCCAACTCTTTATCTTGTCTCTGTGTACTCTTATTTTATCACTATATGTGTATATATATATATATATATGTGTATATATATATATATATATGTGTATATATATATATATATATATATATATATATATATATAGAGACGGGCGGCCAGCTGGATGAAAGGACCGTGGGAGATAGCATCCTGTGACAATAGAGGTCAACCCTTCTGGGCAGCTGTGTCACCATGGATTTCCACAGGGCACACTGGGAGTTGGAGTTTGGCACAGCCCTTTTGAGTTTTGTGGGTCATGCCTGGGAGAGCTGTAGAACCCTACTTTGGATTTCCATCACAACTGGGAGTAATTACAGTTAAGCCTGATGAGCCACCTGGAGCACTTCCAGGTGTAACATAAAAGGAGCTGCCTCACTCCATTCGGGGAGCCAGAGTCGGAAGGAATAGGAATGGAGCTTGTTAGTCAAGTAGTGGAGGTGAAAGGAACAAGAACATAAGGAAGAAGGGACTGCATATTTGGTCTTATATTGTACTGTGCTGCTGTGGGGATTGAGGAAAAAGCACTTCCCCACTTGTAAATAAATGTGTGCTGTGCTGGAACTCATGTCTCTGCCTGCCTGTGTCGGGGTTGGGTTGGCTAGAATCCCCCTGGTTCCCACTCAATATATATATATACATATAAAGTAATCCCTCCTCGATCGCGGGGGTTGCGTTCCAGAACCCCCCGCGATAGGTGAAAATCCGCGAAGTAGAGACCATATGTTTGTATGGTTATTTTTATACATTTTAAGATCTTAGAAACTCTCCCACACTGTTTATAAATATTCTCCGCACAGTTATACAGTAAACCCTCATTAATAGCGGTTGATCCGCTCCAGACAAATAAATGGATTTACAAGAAGTAGGATTCTTTATTTATAAATCTAATATTTTCGCAGTTAGAGCATTGAAAACCTGTTTACGACCTTCTAAATAAGTTTTTTAACATTATTAGAGCCCTCTAGACATGAAATAACACCCTTTAGTCAAAAGTTTAAACTGTGCTCCATGACAAGACAGAGATGACAGTTCTTTCTCACAATTAAAAGATTGCAAACATATCTTCCTCTTCAAGGTGTGCCGTCAGGAGCAGAGAATGTCAGAGAGAGACAGTAAAGTAAACAATCAAAAATCAATAGGGCTGATGCGCTTTTAAGTATGCAAGCACCGCGATAAAGCGGCGCAATGAAGGGATCAATATGAAGGTAGCCTTTCAGCATTTTTTTACAGGCGTGTCCGTATCTTCTAAGCAAACAGCCCCTCTGCTCACACCCCCTCCGTCAGGAGCAGAAAATGGGGCCAATCATACGTCTCCCTGATGGTATTGCATGATGGATAAGTATCTGCCTGTATTTCTCAGAGAGAGTGAGAGACAGAGAAAAGCAAACAATGAAAAATCAATACGGCTGTTAGAGCTTTTAAGTGTGCGAAGCAGCGCGCGGGAAGCATATCGTATATCATTGAGGAGTTTTATTTAATATGTAATACGTGCTCTGATTGGGTAGCTTCTCAGCCATCCGCCAATAGCGTCCCTTGTATGAAATCAACTGGGCAAACAAACTGAGGAAGCATGTAACATAAATTAAAAGACCCATTGTCCACAGAAATCCGCAAACCAGCAAAAAATCTGATATATATATTTAGATATGCTTACATTTAAAATCCGCGATGGAGTGAAGCCGCAAAAGTCGAAGCGCAATATAGCGAGGGATTACTGTACATATATAGTATATACATACACATACATACATACATATATATGATTACCAAGTGGCTTCGCACACTGAGTGCAAGGGAAAAAAATAAAATGTAGTATATAAATTATTAAACAGTAAAGATACATTGAGCAGTACTGGAGTGCTTTCAGGTAAAGTACATTTTAAAGGCGCTATAACACAACAGGTAAGTAGCACTAACAGCAGTTTAAATGTATTTGAATCATCTCTCTGTAGCAGATCCCTTGTGAAAGGCGCTACACGACCGTTGTGGTATAGAAATTACATTTTCTATGCGATCCTGAAAATTTCTGCCTGACAACCTTGCACTACGTGCCTGTGGTTTAAGAGAAATGTGGACACTGCCCTTCCGTGCTTAATGGACAGAAGGTCCAAACAATTCCCAAGTCCAAAACTTAACTGGAAGAGATCGGTACATCTTAGATGTAAACCCTCCATTTTCTTAAAAGAATTCATCACAAAAGCAACCTTGAATGTTGCAGGGTTTTATTGACCTGATCTCACCTTAAGGGACAATTTACAAACTTAGAAAGGCACACACCTGTGTATCTGAGGTCCCACAAAATACTAATATAACTAATTCTAAAGCTTTGAGTGTTCCAGCAATCAAGTGTTTACGGTGAAGTGGCTAACACTTGGACTTTGCCAAACAACATTTAAAAGAATATGAGAGTCAGATGAGACAAAAATTGTACTCCAAGTTCTATGTCTGAAGAAGACCAGGCACTGCTTATCACCTGCCTAATACCATCCCTACAGTAAAGATGGAGGCGGAATCATGCTGTGGGGTTGCATCTCAGTGGCAGGGACAAGGAAAACTGCTCAGAATTGAGGGAAGAATTAATGCAGCCCAATACAGAGAGATCCTTGAAGAAAACCTGCTCCAGAGTGCACACAGCCTCAGATTGGGGTGAAGGTTCACCTTTCAGATCCAAAGCATACAGCCAAGACAATGCTAGACTGGCTCCTGTGGTCTGATTACACAAAAACTGGAGTCTTTGGGCAGAACTCCAAGCACTATCTCTGGTGAAGACCAGGCACTGCTCATCACCTGCCTAATATATTCTTCACAGTGAAGCATGATAGTGGAAACATCATGTTATGGCGTTGCTTGCTTCTAAGTTGCAGGGACAAGCAGACTGGTCAGAATTGAGGGAAGGATGAATGCAGCCAAATACAGAGAAGTCATTGAAGAAAACCTGCTCCAGAGTGCGTGTAATATCAGAGTGCATGATGGTTTACCTTTCAGCATGACGATGACCTGAAGTATTCAGCCAAGGAAAATGCTGGAGTGACATTGGGACAAGACTCTGATAGCATTCAGTGGCCCAGTCAAAGCCCAGACTTAAACCCCACTGAAAATCTGCAAAGAGAACTGAAGATGGCAGCTTACAGATGATTCTCATCCAATCTAACAGAGTTTGAGAGGAGCTGCCAGGAAGAATGGGGTAAACTGCCCAAATCTGTGTGTGAACAGCTTGCAGAGACTTACCCAAGTAGATTCAAAGTTGTAATTGCTGCAAAAAGGACATCCAACATGTACTGAATTAAGGGTCTGAATAATTATTGTGACACGTCTTCCAGACAGTGGCAAGCTCAACAGCGAGTTTGCAGCCCTGGAGTGTAGTGCGTCTGTCAGCCATAGAAGACTCACTGCCTCAACGACAAGCTTGCATCCCCACCACACAACACATTTGTCAGCCATAGACTGATTTCTGATCCGTACTTTAATTCAGCCAATCATGTGGCTCACTTTCTCTTTGTCCCCTTTCCTCCAGGATGATCCAATCCCAGTTTTGGATCCACAGCCACGGGACCAACCTGAGAAGGAGAATTATCAGTACCTGAAGTGAAGGAGGGAGCCGAGACAGTATGACTAATGAAGTCACTACTTGTTTGCTGTGTCTGTGTGTCATGAAGTGGTAGCTCTCGCTTCAATAAATATGCTTGCTGTTCCTGTTTTAAGTTGATCAATAAAGTTGATCGTTCTGAAGCCTGAGCCTGAGACTCATCTTTAGGGTACAAGACAGTGACTCACGTGTCCCATTACATTAATGAAATATTTTAGTTTTTTGATTTTTAATACATTTGCAACCCTTTCTAAAACATTTTTACTTTGCCATTATGAGTTATTAAATGTAGAGTAATGGGTAAAAATGGAAAATGTATCTATTTAAAGAATTGTGTGAATCACACAAAAGAGAGTGAAGCAAAAGAGAATAGTTTATTTCCACAAGACACACAGTTGAAAAAGTTGCTACATTCGTTAGCTTTACTGATTTCAGACAGACGAAAGTGTGAAAAAGAGAATAAAGGCAAAATGGCAGGGGCTATTGATGCATTCAGAAAACAGAAGGGAGTCTTTGATGATGTAAATAAACAGCTCAAAAAAAGAAAATAAAATTCAGTGTACAGACATGGATGTGGAGGAAATAAGTAAAACGCAATCTAGAGGTGTTTGAAATGCTGAACTTAAATAAGATGTAGGAACAGGAAAAAGTTTGAGCAGGTGTGAGAATGAAAGGTTTTGAAGACTATTTAAGCAAAATACAGCATAATGGTAAGAATAGTATTTTAGAGTAGATTATAAGGGAACAAATTTAAAATGCAACGCTTTTCATTGTTATAAATTAAATAAAAACAGAAGAAGAGCCATATTCTAATAGACAATATAGAGATATTGTCCCAAGTTGGACAGAATTCTTGATGTTTAGAATACCGTTCTATATTAAACATATAATTTTTTATAAAAAGGAAGCCTACCCAAAATATGGGTTCAAAACCAGAAACCGATGCTCTATGGATACCTGGATGAAAATAGGACATGTCAGCCTGGAAGGAAGCCAATGGGTTCTCCACTTCCAACAGAGATGGACCTGCTACTTGTTACTCTGCACAGTCAGAAGGTGATTAAGTCAAAGACATTAGTGGGACCAGCAGATTTGTTTGATAACAACTGATGTATATGTAAATGTTTTTTAGATTAGTGATGGGCATTTCAATTTATTTTCACGGTTTGATTCTTTCAAACTATTTAATTGAATGTAATGATTGATTTGTTTGATTCATCCATAATAAAAAACAAAACCTTTTGAGGAGGAAGGCCCTTTTTGAATCACAGATTAATAATTTAATTAATTAGATAGATAGATACTTTATTAATCCCAAGGGGAAATTCACATAATCCAACAGCAGTATACTGATACAAAATATATATATATTTATAATATATTATTTATATTTATTGAATGATATATTAAACATACTAGCAATTCATATTGTATAATATTCACCTTTTACAGCACGATAACATAGTAAAAATGCATAATTACAATAAGATATTAATAATAAATTTGAGATTTATAAGTAAAAAAGATTTGTGTGACTTGTTTATGAATCAAATGAACAAAAATCATGTGGCTTATTCTCAGGTAATGAATCAGTTCGAATTTGAATGGATTAGTGAATGACACATACTCATTGCATTCAATGAACTGTAAAAAGTTTGTGCTAAACTACAGGTGAAAGAAAATAATTTTTAGAAATTAGAGTACATTTTTTATAAGTTTCAGCATGGTGTGACTAATTTGTTGAATGTAGAAAAGAACTTAAATAAAATAGTTTTAGATATTCTTTTTAATATAAAATAATGTGTGAAGGGACTCATCGGACACAGAAAACATTTGGGGGCAGCCGCCTGTATACTTGAAATAGGCTGAGAACAAAAAGACAGGCACACATGGTGGCTTTGAAGGCAGGCAGGGGAAGTGATGTCATTGAGGCTGGAACTGGAAGTGACATCTTCAGGGCTGGAACCAGAAGTGATGTTGTCAGGGTCAGAACCGTAAGTAAGGTAAAAGGATCCAGGTGAAATTTCCCGTGGTCGATCTGCTGATAAAAAAGAGTAAGGATTAGTGTACTCTGCCATCCCCTGCTCTGGCATGGAATTACCTTCATTTGAGCATTTTAACTGCCTCCCATGTACACTTGTGTGCCAAATGAATCATGCAAAATTAACAAGAAAAGCATTCTAATATTTGTTGTTATTTGATAGTATTTAATATGATAAATGATAGAATGATTAATGACAGTTTTAATTCACTGACAATAGTAGATTTAAGTATGGGCGACATGGGCAGTTCCCTAGGGCAGATTTTCACCAGGGGTGGCTTGGGCACCCACATCAAAAAATACAGAATGATGATCACAGCCTTATCTGGTCTCTCTGTTTATGAAAGTTAAGGGGCACACACTCTGTAAAGTCCGTGTACACAGGGGGTGCTAATAATGTAACTGCACGGGTAGGCTGTGTAGACATCGAGGGGGAACCCCCTGGTCATCAAAGTCAAGTAGTACTGTTTGCGCACCTGAGGGGTGCCGTATATGAAAGTTAAGGGGCACACGCTCTGTGAATTCCACAGTATGTACAACATGATGGGACCCATGGGTTGTGAAAGTCTAATATTGACTACCCACAATGGATACCAAGGGGCACTAACCCCCTCCCCACCTTGGGCTCCAAGTAGGTTTTGACCAGCTTCTCTGTTTACTTATGATTTAACTCTAACTAGAAAGAATCATAAGTGAAATGAATAGGAGTCATGACATCAGACATGGACATTAATACTTCTTTTGAGCTTTACAGAATCGATTTATTTATGCTCACAAACCGATTCTCATAACTCACTGAACAGAGTCGTTCAAATAGAACAAATTATTCGTGAATCGTCCATCACTACTTTCGATGTAGTGTTTGAGGGGGAATGTAAGTGAACCACCTCATTAGTTAGAGACACACACGGTTTGTTATAGAGGCTATATGGAGTTTTGGGAGGGTTTCATTTTTGGTTAATTCATTTTGTGTTTTGGTTCATAACTTATAAAGGTTTATGTAAATTAAAATAGACATTAAGGTTTGTAAGTGTCTGGTCCCTTACAGCAATCTGATTGGTCTATTTGGCTTTGGTCTGATTGGTCATTTTCACTGTGATTACTTGGCCAAATGTGATCAAGGCAAGGAAACATATATGAGGATTCCTGAAGATTGCTTTCAAAGGTGGGAAGTATACAAAGGATATTTTCACAGTGGGCAATAGGGAGGGGCCCGTCTATTATTGGTAGTATTCAAAAAGTGGACAGAAGGCGAGCATTATGCTTTGAAACAGAAGAATCTGAGAAGCAGACTTTATAGGAGACGTGGTTGAAAAAGGAAGCGCTGGGTAGGAAAGGTTGAGAGACAAGAGGATACTGAGAAACGGTGCAGAAGGAGCGCTGAGAGTACCTGTAAGGCAAATATTTTAAGATGTCAAATATTTAAAAATGTACTGTATTACCTATCTTTCACAAATAATGTAACTACTATTAATTAAACTTATTAAGCTCCTATAATTAAAGTTAATCTATATAATAGAATAGCTGCTAACACATATAGTACAACATGGAATGATGGAAACCAAATTTAGCACATTTAGCAAGTTTTTTTAATGATATAAACATGATGTTATTTTTTATCATTATATATTTTTAAGTTTATTTTTATAAGAAGAAGAGTTAACAGATATTGACTATATAACAGGTAGAAAAGGGCTTATATTATGAGGTTATCCTGTTTCCTTCCTTCAGCCTGCTGATTTTCCCCCCAGAAGATCCTATTTGAATTAAGCAGGTTTCGTTGACTATTATGATAAAATGTTCAATAAACTTTCATTTTATTAAATACTAAAAAAAAAGAAAAATCTTTCCTAAACAATTACTTTTCTATTCAATGTAAGTACAAATTATTTAAATATAAAAAATATATCAATACTTGTATGTCCATATTCAGAATTAATTTGCTCTTGAAACTTACAGTTAAATCAGATATTTCAGCATCCAACCTGTCCATTTTTTACTTTTGTTTACGGCAGCAAACATTCTGTAAAAAAATATTCTTTTGTAATGGGTTGCCTCATTATGCACAACAAAAATGGCTTTTCTTCGAGTTTGTTTTCTGCTCATTTTTTAACATGCCAGCTGACAATCTGTCTGTTCACTCTGTCTTCTGTGAATGCTCTTTAAGTGTAAACAGTACTATGCATACCACCAGTGAAGGTTCTGATTATTTTTTGTGCAAAAACAATCTGTACTGTAGATGGAAAAAAACATGCATGTAAAACAAAAGAGGAAATTATCTGTTTACTAGAGCACCACGTTTACAGCTCTAATACTATCAAAATCACGTTCTAAATGTAAGACAGGTATGGCTTTGGTTTAGAGAAGCACTGGACAGAAATACAAAATGTGAGTTTAAAAGATATACTATTGTAATCCCTGGGAGGAAATTGTCTTTTTGAATGACCTTTAGGAGTCAGAGTGCACGGTCAACTGTTGTACAGCAATTTTCATGTTAAGGGCCTTGTTTAAGAGCCCAACACAGTAGGAACTCTTGTGGCAGTAATGGGATTTGAACCGGCAACCTACCAGATACCAGCACAGATCCTTACCACCAAGCCACCCATTGCCAGTTTTTATTGTAATGTATTATATTGGGAGATGGCTTGACACTTACATGGGCTGTAGAGAATGGAAGTGGTGTTGGGTTGGAGTCTTGGTGGAACACACTTTACAAGGGCTCGGGGCACCTCCCTAGAGAGATGACTGAGTGACAGGGATCAGAATTAATTATGGGTGCATGGAAAAAAAGCTGGGGTGTAGCCGGAAGTAATAGTTGTTGGAGTGAGGGGAAGACAGCATTAGGTTGAGAAGTGAATGAACATTTAAAGGGCAGGCAAGAGGTAGACAGGATGAGGGTGAATTGCTTTAATTATTTTGGGGGGTGTCCCCATGACCCAGACAACAGGCAGCGGTAGGGAACCATTTATATTGTGACATATTAAATAAAAAGCCAGTCGGCATTTCGAGGCTCCTGAGTGAATTTTATTTGATGTAACATCACAATATTTTGATGCAGGTCAAATTATAACAATACAGACAACTTTAAAATTGTTTTTCTTGTCTAATTAATGTTTTCTGAGTATTTCATTTGTTCTTTTGAGGATCATTTTTGAAAATGTGCTTTCATTATCAATTATTGTTAGTATTAAACTTGCCATTAAGTAGACACCACTTTTTGTTGTTGTTTTTGGGATGCCGCCATTTTGATGGTCCCATTGTCAGGATATGGTTGCTACAGGTGGTGGCATCAGAAGTTGCGTTGTGTGATGTCATTGACACGATGCCTTATAAACACTAACGATGGTTCATTTTGTATCAGTATTTGTGTATAGGATGTAGTTTAGTGGTGATTAACACTGGAAGCACCATGACCAACACTAGTTGGCATTGTGTTGTTAAAAGATACAACAAAATCAAAGATTTGGACCCCACATAATTTGAAAGAATGCACATAGAATGCAGCATACAATAATTAGTGGAGACATCATTACATAGATGTGTTCGGAACAATACTGAGAGCAAGATGGCTGGTTCCCAGGTTATATACAGTAGTCACTCGCCACAAAGGGGCGGGTTCAGTTCAGTGTTCCATTCTGCAGAGGGAGGAGAAGAGAAGGCATTTGGCCACAGTGCCAACCCCTGATTGGGCGGGTACATACCATTACCAGAGCCTTTAAACCGTCTCCCATATGCATACACCTGTTTAATTAATTCATCAGTGTGGACGGCATGCTCCTGTTCTTCCTTGACTGCACTTCAAATGTAAGTCTGAAAACTCTCTTCCTAAAATATGAATGATAATACTTTTCTTTGCTTTTCTACTTGGAAAACCCCTTATTATGCCACTAGTAACATCGTTGTTCTATGGTACCCAGGTGTGAATCGCTTTTACCTCTGACTTACACTTGCCTACATTTACGTGTTCTTTTTCCCTTGATAGATCCTCTCCTGCCACTGTTATCAACATTACTGAACTTTATTTCACAGGTGTGTACTGCTGTTTGTCTTCTTCTGACAACCATAAAATAATCAATGAAAAAAATGCCACGCTTACCATCATTTACATTGTTTCACTACATGAGATGTACTGCAGAAAAAAAGCAAAGCTGAGAACTGCAGGTGCTCCAGTTTTTTCAGTTATTAAAACATTCACTTGAAATGGCATTGCCATGTTTTTCACACACAATTGAAAATGAAGTACAAAGTTAACATGCGTTCTATGTGGGGAAAGGAGAACATGCGAAATGGCAAATGGAGCAATTGAGCCCACGAGTCACGGTGAAGGGTTTTTATACATTGCAGACTGACAATGAATGCAAATGCTAGAATAAGTGATAGACTTTATTTGTGAAAATGGAATGTGTTGTGTTGCTTGGATGTAAATGAGGTGGTTTCATGATGATTTGAGTACAGCTATAACGAAAGGCTAGAGCATGTTTTGAGTTACATACACAGACAATCACGCATATTGAATCAAGTACCCTTGTTTGATCCCTTGATGCGTACACAAACCGAAAGTTTGTTCTTGTACATGCATACTTGTACATTGTCAAATCTGTCGTTTCTGTGATGACACTGCAAGTGAGTTGCATTTGCTCTTAGATCACACTGTCCATCTGGCAAGTTCTTCTTTCCCCATGTAAAATAGCATCACTTATCAGCAAAATAGCATCACTTGTTCCTCTTCTGAGCAAAAAAAGGAGCCAAACTGGTGTTCACCAACTGCTGTTGCCTCTCTCAACCATTTTTGCTTTGTGCCCTCCCCCACCATAACTTATCATCTATGGATGAGGAGCAAAAGCTTTAGATTTGTCAAAAATTTCAATCTCCGGTTTTTGACAGATCTCGAAGTTTTAGCGTCCCCTGATACCAAAAACACTGATATCTCTATGATATGTGTGTGTGTTACAGTTTCTTGAGAATGGTCTAGAACTAAAACAGCTGGACGGAGAAATACCAAACTCAAAACCTAAGCCTGTTATGAGATGATGATGTACTGTTTACTTTATGAGCAAAATCGTGCAAGAGAAAAAGGCACTATAGAGGAACCCTCAAATACTGGAATTCTGCAATTAATTATGAATTCTTCTTGTCAATTGCTACAGTAATGACCTATTTTATGATCAGAAAGTTTAGCATCAGAGTGGTAAATAATTACTGAAATGTTATGGAATAGTTCAGGTAACTTGGTTGCTAGGGTGCAAAGCCTTCTGACTAAAACCATCTGAATTATTCTGTTACCAGTAACAGTGGACTGCAAGATAATGTGCAGTGAATACACTTGGCTTGTAGTTTTCATCCTCTTTCTCTGTATGCTTAGCATTCGTTTGCTCAGAGGTTGATGCGCTTGCTGCTTCGTGAGCTGCTCTTGTTTTCTCCACTCTAGTGGCCCACTTCTTCTCTTCGTTCGTCGGCATCTTTCCACGTTAAAACTGATTAAGTCAGTTTTCTGTTGCAATTACTTAGTACATTTTCGTTAATGTTTCACTTAAGGTGACATTTAAGTCTTCAATCAGACTCAAGAATGATTTAAGATATGAAGAAGTAGAGCAAATTATTTATACAATAAAATAAAATAAAAGTAGAGGTCACGTAGTATATGTGTAGAAAATTTCAGGTCCATAGGTCAAACGGATTACGAGCTACAGGTGATTTAAAATCCTGGACAGACAAACAGACAGCCATGGTAGTGTATTATATAAGAAGATGATTGCTTCATAAAATTTAATTCTGTAGGACATTAGTTTTATGCCACAATAGTTTCCACAGTCCCGTTTGTCTCCTTTCTGTCTTTAATGGGGGTGAGCACACTCTCTCTCTCTATGCATCTGGCATCCTTTATTAAATGTATATCTTACTCAGCAACACTAAAAAATGAGAAAGATAAATGTTCAAAAATACCAGTCTGTGACTCACAACTCTCTAAGTAAGCACCATGTGGTAAAACTGATAAATGCACTCACAGAAATAGTTTCAGGCAGTGAGGGGAATCAGAAAGACAAAAAAGACACAGAAGGCAGCTGATTCAGTGTATGTGTGGAGCAGCCATATAAATAAACGACATAACAGCTGATGACTTTATAGCTGGCGATGCTGAAAAGACAAGAATAAAAGTTGTACAAATTAAAATACAAAAATGTGTCCCATGCCTACTGAAAAAGGCACCTGCAACGTCACAGGCCTAGACATTCATGACGACTTTAACCTTTCCCACTTATGTCATATCAACACAGAGACCACACTTGGCATCACACAAATGAGATGACAACACGGAAAATAAACAGAAAACAAATAAAAAAAAAGATGCCAAAAATGTCAGAAATGCACACAATTCTGATATTGGAGTAGATGGATAGATAGATAGATAGATAGATAGATAGATAGATAGATAGATAGATAGATAGATAGATAGATACTTTATTAACCCCAAGGGGAAATTCACATAATACAGCAGCAGTATACTGATACAAAGAAACAATATTAAATTAAATAGTATTAAAAATGAAAAAATGATATAAACAACAAAGCATAAAGGTTCGGGGCACCATAGGTGATCCCCATTTAATTGGCAGGATGTAATCCAAACAAACAGGAGTTGAATTACAGCTACTGTATTTGGAGTGTCTTATTAAGATGCAAGTCTCTGGTTGACTGACTCCGTTTGTCGGAATATCTCAGCCAAGGTTCACTCCATTATGACCACTGTGCTGGACGCCATTAACTGACCAATGAGGCCCTACATTCAGTTTTTACATGGCTTGAGTGTACATACTTAAAATATTACATTTTTTTCCAACCTGAAATGGCAATTTGCAGCGGTTCTTCTAAAGTAATTCTAACACTTTACTACACTTAAACTGCAATAAGGGCACCTAACGTGAATTAAGTTACTTCTGTTAATTGTAAGCAGTTAAATTCCATTAACACACAAGCCATCTTTGATGCCAGAATGCCAAATGTTGTGGCTCAGTGGTCTGGGTCTACCCATGATTCATTTACTTTGAGGCATACTATAGCTTCTGCAGACATGATGGTACCCTACGTGATGGCTGATACATACAGAAGCTACAGTATATTCAGAACTCTGCAGCCAGAGTCCTCACCCACACAAAGTATTTTGCTCACATCTCCCCTGTTCTCTCCCAGCTTCACTGGTTACCAGTTCCATCAAGGATTAAATTCAATAGTCTGGTTCTCAACTTCAAAGCCCTGCATAACCTTGCCCATTTCTATCTCACTCAGCTCCTAGCTATGCACACTCCTTGTCGCTCTCTCTCAGGTCCTTGAGCAGTAATCTCCTTATTGTCCCACACACCTGACTCTCCACCCTGGGAGGGCAGATCCATCAATGTTATGGCCCCTCAACTCTGATACTCTCTCTCTCCGAGATTGCTCCTCTTTTTCAACTGAAAACTTTCCTCATCTATGAACTTTTGTCTTCTGTGTAAATTATTTTTTATATTTTATGTATGTAAAGCGACCTTGGGTTTTTTGAAAGGCGCGCTAAAAATGTAATCTATTATTATTTTACAAGATACAAGAGGTTGATTGTCATACACACAGTAAAAACACATGTTAAAACCATTTAATGAAATTCTTACTTTACATGCTCACCTTCATATACAAAGAAGAAAGACAAAAGAAGTATAAAAACAAATAGCAATTATAAGATAAAAATAAGGTGCACAGTGTCTGATGACATACTGCAGCAGTCAGTAACATTTATGAGGCTACGAGTTGTGGTTTGGATTGTCTAACTTTTAGGAAGCGGTGGTTTTGGAGCCCTTGCCTTCAGCCTGGCGTGTAGCCCCCCTCTCTTTTCTAATCTCCACTTAGGGCGTACTGAGTGTCAGCTATGCCGCTTACGAGAGGACGAACCTACTGTCTCTTCCCAGCTGATGTTAGATAAGTCCAGCCACAAGAAGGAATCCAAATCCAGCAAGCTGGTTTTCGTCAAAATGTGGGCTCTGCAAATGTCCAGAAATTCCTCATGATTGCATCACAATGCTGCACAAGCTAGTTGTAAGTTTAAAAGGCACGATATCACGAACACAAAAACAAAAACACGCTAAAGTCAGGAGAGCAAAGCAAATACATCAGCCACGGTAGGTGCCATACCTGCATTATTTTTTTGTCTGGTTTGGTGAATCTAAAGAAGCTCTCTAAAATAGCCCACCAATAAAAAGGTCATATATAATTATTGCCAGGAAAAGTCCTCATTTACCTCTTTACTTTGGTTTTTGATGTTTAACGTTACCGTAATGGACTGTTCCCCCTAGCAGGGTTGGTACTGCCTTATTGTCTTGTGCACAATCTCAAGAAAACAACTTTGTTTATTTTTAACAAAATACCCACTGTAGATATACAACCATTTAATACCTCAAGATGGTCTTCCATAGCAAAAAAAAAGATTAAGTTTATTAGCAAACATGCTCATCGCAGAATTCAATATAATACACGTGAGCTATAATGACTTTCAATTGAGCACAAAGGCTTGTCATTATATCTGGAGCTAAACAATTGTGAAATGTTATGAATGCAACTGAGAAATAAAGTCGTAAACTAAAGGGAGATTGGATACAAAATGTTAATTTGTCCATATTAAACATGTCTCTAGGCTGACACTCTTCACGATTAAATCCTTCTTCAGAGCCAGACATTAAAACAAGAACCTAATCGTTTATATTAAATAAAACTCTGAACAACTTTACACAATCTGCAAAAAATGACTTGTGTACGCCTAGGATACTTACAATGAAAATGCATTTCCAAGTAACAAATATATCATAAATAAAGGAAGACTTGCTAGTTGATATCTGCCGCTCATATCAGTTCAGTTTTAATACATTTTGGAGTTCTTATCAAGATGGGTTTCCAACAAACACCATCTTATCCAATTGATTTAAAACAGTAAAAGAGACAAATTCTTAAAGCCTTGATAACTTAATAACTATTCAAACATATAATGTGTCATAGAAGACACAGGTTGCCTGGCACTCTGGCTGGGGTGGATTGAAACTGTAATAAGGAAGGATATGAATGGACTGGCATCTCGAACGGATTGGTTAGTGGTACCTTTCCCAGTCAGGAGGCCATTATGAAGGGAGGACAAAGAGAAGGCTACCTCCCAGGGCTATGTGTTTCCCCCCAAGTACACTGGGTGGCAGTATTCCTCTGGTATGGCTCGCAATTGAGCACCTGTAGGGCTGCACAGAAGTTGTAATTTTGCTGGGCAGCCTTGTTGGGGTTCTCAGGTGCCACTAATGGGACCTGTAAAAGGTATTTTGTTTAATAAAAATACCTTTCCTTGAACCTGTGACTGTGTTGTTTGGTTGTGTTTGGGGGCAGGTGAAGCCCCTACAAGTCACAAATGACATAATGTAGGTAACCACCCATCAGAGCATTTTACCTTCAAATAGTGATTCAAATGGTGCCACAGGGATTTAGGTACAATTGGGAAGCAAAGAGTGAATAGTGATAATTCCGGGAAACTGTTACGATCACCCTTTGAGGAAAAGTGATTGTAGATACACTATATGACCAAACGTATATGGTGTGAACTTGAACCCGGACACAGGCAGACAGACATCGTTGGTTCCACCACACACTTGTTTATTTACAATATTTACAAAACTGTGCTCAAACCCCAGTGCCTCTTGCACCGATTCCCCCAACTGTCCAGGCCTCACAAGTCCAATGCCTTTCTCCTGGCCGCCTCCCGTCCTCTCTCTCAGCTCCGTCCTCTTCCACCTGACTCTCGCTTCTGACTGGAGGGAGGCGGCCCTTAAATGGGAACCCGGATGGGCTCCAGCTGCTTCTCGGCAGTCAGTCCTAGCCACACCCCAGTGTGGCGGAAGTGCCGGCTGTGCACCCGGAAGCCGTCCGGGTGTCCCCTGTCGTCTTCCCCCCAGCACTTCCTGGTGTGGCGGAAGTGCTGGGCTCCAGGGTTCCTCAGGCACTTGGGCGGCCCCCAATACAACCAGGGTGATTGCCCTTTCGCGGTCTGGAGGAGGACCACAATGGACACCCCTCCAAATTACTGAATTAAAGTGTTTCAGCCTTGCCAATTGTTAACATATCCACACCACCAAGCACATAGTCATGCCATCTCCACTGACAGACTTGGCAGTAGAATGGTTCATACTGAAGAGCTCAGTGAATTTAAACATGGAACTGTCATAGGATACAAGCTTTGACACAAGTCAGTATGTGAAATTTCTACTCTACTCAATCTGCCCCAGTCAACTGTAAGTGCAATTATTGTGAAGTGGAAATGCTTAAGAGCAACGACAGCTCAGCTACAAAGTGGTAGACCACACAAACTCACAAGGCAAGTGCTAAAGTGCAAAGTGTGTAAAAATTGCCTATCACTTGCAAGAAAGTTCCAAACTGCCTCTGGAAGAACTGTGAGTCGCGAACTTCATGAAATGAGTTTCCATGGCTGTGTAGCTGCACAGAAAACTAAAAGATCACTAAACAGAATGCCAAGCATCAGCTGGGGTGGTATTAAGCACACCACTATTGGATTCTGGAGCAGTGGAGATGTGTTCTATGGAGTGATAAATCACACTTCACTATATGGCAGACTGAATGGCCAATCTGGTTTTGGTGTCATGCCAGGAGAATGCTACTTTCCTGACTTCATAGTGCCTATTATAAGGTTTGGTGGAGGAATGATCATGGCTTGGGGCCGTTTTTCAATATTTGGGCTAGGTCCCTTTGTCCCATTGCTAGATACGGTTAATTCTACTGACATTAATAGAATTGTGTGCTGGCTTCCAACTTTGTTATAACAGTTTGAAAAAGGCCCTTTTCTGTTCCAGTATGATTGTACCCCCCTATAAACGAAGCCAGGTCCATGACGACATAGTTTGATGAGTTTGGTGCAGAGTACCTCAGGTGGCCTGCACAGAGCTCTGTCCTCACCCCTACTGAGGTGAATTAGAATCTCAATTGTGGGCCAGGTCATCTCATCCAATATCATTACCTATCCTCACATACTATACCCACAGACACAGGCCACAATTTTGTGGAAAGCCTTCTGAGGTGACAGAAGGCTGATAAAGCCACAAAGGGTTTTTCAACTCCATATTAACGCCCATAGTTTTATAATTAGATATCCAACAAGCTCATATTGATGTCATGGTCAGCTGTCTAAAGATTAGGTTAGAGTCTGTGACTATACTTAAAGTCTTTTCCACTTTAAGTTTTAATGCTAATGTGTCACGTGTATTCCTAAGACCCTCATTATTTCCAAAGGGAAAAACAAAGTACTTGAAACTGCCTGCCTGTTTAACTAGGGCATCCCGACTTCATATGCATCTTCACATTTAAATTACAATATTATATATTCATTTAAGAATTTTAATATGTTTAACTAATTTTGTACTTTACTCTTTGGCCTAATGGGTGTTAATAGACTGTACCATTAATCTGTGTGCTCATTGGTGTAATTGAAATAGTTTCGATTTTCACACACATGCGATTAGGAGGCAGTCAAAAAGCTTAAAGGTGAGTGAAACATCGCGAGATGAAGGGTTGTCACGTGGTACTTACCAGAATCTCTTCTCTGGTAAATATGTCACAACATTTCCAGGTTCCAAAATGGCCACCACAACATCACTTCCAGTCACATGAACTGACATCACCAAACGCTCCAAAAAGACATCACTTCCAGTTTCATCAAACAACGTTGTTTCCGCTTCCTGTTGCCATGTCACCTTCTGCCAACCGTTTCCTGTTCCCATAATTCATCTCTGTATATAAACGCCATTTTACCTGATAAACATTGTAAATTGTTACCTCTGGTTTCTTTTTGATCATTTATTTGCTACTTTAATACGGGGACGGTCCCCAACACTTTTTTTGTGTGAAACGTTTTTCTTTATTGGGAAATTCTCCACACTATCTAATTATCTAATACCAGTAATGGCACACTGCACGATAACGTGCAGTAAATACACTTGACTTGAGTGTTCCTAGTTTTCATACTCTTACTCTGTACGTTTAGCATTTGTTTGCTCATAGGTTGATGCGCTTGCTGCTTCCTGAGTAGCTCTTCTAGCGGCCCACTTCTTCTCTTCTTTAGCATCTTTTCGCGTTAAAACTGATTAAGTCAGTGTTTGTGTTGCAATTACTTAGCACGTTTTCTTTCATTTTTCATTTAAGCTGGCACTTAAGTCTTCAATCTGCCTCAAGAATGATTTAAGATATGAAGAGGTAGAGGAAGTAATGGCGAAGGTGGTAGGGATGAGAATGTCGCCTGCACGTCCTCCCTAATGGCTCCCGCCGAGAGTTGATTGTACAATAAAATAAAAATAAAAAGAGGAATAACCTTGGAGGTCAAGCATCACCCTGAAAGCGGATAGTAGAAGTCACATAGTATACTGTATGTGTATCAAATTTCAGGTCAATAGGTCAAACGCTTTGTAAGCTACAGGTGATTTAAAATCCTGGACAGACAAAGGAACAGCCACGGTAGAGTATTATATATAAAGATATATCGAATATATAATACTGGAAGCTACCAAGTATCTCATGTTGCATTAAACAAGAGCTGGGACTCAGTTGGTATAAATAAAGACTCCATAATGGAATTTATTTGTAACGATGAATCAAGACTCATTCTTTATTTACTAAGTATTTTCTGCAATGACCAACTAAGATTTAATTTTATCAAGTTTTTAACAATTACTACTTATCCATTCAGAAATACAAGACAGACATACGATAACAGACGTTACTTATATTATTTATAAGTACTAATAAATATGTAAAACCGTATGTCATCTGCATAACTCACACTCATATATGATAATAAGACAGAGCTCATAGGCATACCAGACACAACAGTTGTAAAGGAGGAAAAGTTAGAGTGGGAAGAGCCTGAGGCCTATTTAATGGTGGTTAAAATATCTTACTTTTGCAAATTTTACGAAAGCTTGTGAACACATTGTCTTGGCATGTGAGAGAGGAGAGAGGTTAGGAACATACGCTGATACAGCGCATTGCCGCACACACCATATGACAAATTAACTCCCAGATTAAGACCCAAGTGCAGCCATGCAACAGGTGACACCTCAGCACCACACAAGTTCAGATGAAATACAGTAGAACAGTGTGAGGTTTTTTATGGTGTCTGGAGTGCCAATTCTGCCACCAACCCCCAGGTTGATCGCTGCCAGTTGGAGGGCCTACATGCAGGGCTGAATGCAGATTAACATCATACCCAGGACGGACATGTGAGAGGCCTTTGAAAAATTAAGCCTTAAAGTCAAGCCATCTTTGACTGGGGTAACTAGTTCATCATCTTTATGGGGTCATTTTTATTCTTTTAGCATCCGTTTGCGTTAAAGGTGCAGGAGCTGAACACTGCAGCCAGTTGGCTGGGGGAGGATTCTGATGTACCTGACACGAGTACTGATTATCCAAATAATTTTGAGGATTAGAACAAATCTATCTTTATCTTTTATCTGTAGTTAAAATTAAAAACAAAATTAAATTCAATAAAATAATATCATAAAATACTGTACATTCACACACAAAAAAATATAATTAACAATATAGGACACCATGTGCTTTTTCAATAGTGAATTATCCATACACTTCTGCTTATCCAGTTCAGGGATAGGAAAAGCTGGAGTTTATCCTATTGGCACTGTCTACAATGCAGAATTCTACATTGGGTGGGGCACACGTCCATCAGAGGGCACATTTACTTATAGGGTGTCTGTTTAGAGTTGCCAATGACCTAACGCAGGTCATTGGATGTTGGAGAAAAAACAGAACATGCTAACTGAGGGACAGGGTGCAAACTCCACTGGATTTAAACCCAGGACCTTGGAATGCTAAGGCAGTGGCATTAGAAATTGTGTCTCCCATCTGCATAGTGGTGAATCATAAATGTTAAAAAATCATCTTTTACTTGCTTGATCAAAAACACATTTTACTTTTTCTGGCTTAAATGCTAAGATTTAATATCACAATACTTTTTAAACAGTTATTTATGTGCAAATTAGTCAGATTTAGCACCTCTGAAGAATACCCTTTTCATTTCACCTGGATATGCTCATTTTATTGGACTGCTTTGAATTATTTACAGATAATTAAAGTCAGAAGTCTTAATTAGCTACTGACAAAAAGAAAATTGGATGAAAAGATTGAATAGGTTTCCATGGGTTGAATGCTATTACAAGTACACAAATCATTCTGCTGTGGCCAGAGAATTAAAACACTTTAATTTATCTTTTATTAAATGTTTAAACTTGAGGTGACACATTTGGTATAGTGGCTATTGTAGCTGCTGCAAATCCTTAAGTAGACAATGTCCACTTGTTAGTGTCCAAATGACTCACGTGTGCCAGGACAACAGGCTGTATCAAAAATAGCTCTGGAGCAAATACAGTGCTGCTCCCCTGGACCTGAATGTGATTCAGGGTTTGGGCTGGAAGGTGGGCTTTAGGTGGAAAAAGATGTGGTGATAAAGAAGGTGTTTCTGCATTGTTAACAAAATGGAGATGGATGGTGTGACCACCGAGGCACTGGGACACAGACAGGCAGAGACACGAGTTTGCCACCCAACACACGTTTTATTCACAGCTGGGAAGCGCTTTTCCATGATCCCCACAGCACAATACTGTCCAAAGTGCCAATACCAAAAGTCAGTCCTTTTCTTCCACCTCCACTCCTCTCGTAGCAAGCTTTGTCCACCTCCTCCCGACTCTGGCTCTGCGAATATAATGAGGTGGCTACTTTTATTCATAACATGATAGTGCTGCATCTGGTTCATCAGGATTCCCTGTAATCACTCCCAGGTGTGGTGGGAATCCATTGAATGGTTCTGCAGCTTCCCCTGGCAGTCTCCAAGGAACCCAACAGGGCTTCTCCAAACACCAGTTCCCAGCATGCCCTGTTGGAATCCATTGTGCCCAAGCCATCCAGGAGGTCTGCTGTCTATCATCCCAAGGGAGGTATTTCCTCAGGGATGGTCTCTCCCTTGGTCCTTCTATTCCACTGGCTGAGTAATGGCTGAGGCTGTTTTCACAATGTATACTTTTTATGTTTGCAGATGCATGGAGATATAAAGTGGATTCAGAAGGTATTCAAGCCCTTTCACTTTCTGTACAGTTATTTTGTTGTAGAGTTAAATTTTAAATAGATAAATTTGCCATTTTCCATCCCCCTCCACCCACAAATCTTCACTTAATAATCAGTAATTACAAAGTGAAATCTTTTATTCATGTAAGTATTCAGATCCTTTGCTGTGGCACTCCAAATGGTGGTCAGGTGCATCCTATTTTTTTAATTTTCCTTGATATTGTCCTGTGGCAAATTGGACTAAATTAAACATCATTCAGAAAGACAAACACCTATGTGTATAACGTCACACATGTCACACTGCATGTCACAACGACAACCAAGTCATGAAGGCCATGTAATTCTCTGTAGACCTTCGTGATCAAATTATGATGAGGCATAGATCAGGTGATAAAAACATTTCTAAAGCTCTGAGTGTACCCAGGAGCACAGTGGCATCCCAAATTGTGAAATGGAAGATGTTTGGAACTACCAACACTCATCCAAGAGTTGGCAGTCAGGCCAAACTGAGTAACTGGGCAAGAAGGGTCTTGGTCATGTAGTTGACCAAGAACTCAATGGTCACTCTAACAGAGCTTCAGAAGTCCTCTGCTGATATTACCAGCAATCCGCTTCTTTTTCTTCAGTACATATTCAACACTCAGTCGATGTCTCAGTTGACATCAGCCATCCTCTACAACTGCTGTTGTCTCTTCTTCTTTTGGCAAATGGCACTGAGCCATAGACACTCCCAACAAACTGACTCAGAGGTAGTTTCTAACCATATTTTTTAAGGTTGCTAATCAGGCATTTACAATAATTTAAATATTGTAACATAGTGAACAGTTTGTATAAATATATAATACTTACAAATACTTGTTATATATCTGTATAAATAAAATTATAATACCTGCAATCTGTGTTTTGAATTTTTCAGCCTTGTTCAATATTATTTATCTGTTTTGCACACTAAGGACCTCATTTCAACTCTCAGATTGCATCTTGTCTGTTTCTTTGTTCACCAATCCCACAAAAACAGCTAAACGGATTATCAAGAAATGCTGCATGTAGGTTGTTGTCGTTTCAAGTTAAATAAGGTATAAGGTTAAATATGGCACGTGAAAATTTTCAGTTGTTGCGGGTTTGTAATAGGGGGGAACCCAAAAACTGATTTATTCCAAAATGTTCATCATATTGAAATTTTATATGATCAAAGATGAGAGAAGAGCCACAAAAAAGTTTGGGGCAGCCACCTGCATAATTTTTCCTAGCTGCAAATGTAAGAATTTTTAGTACATATGTGTACAGATTCAAGTCCAAAATAGAACTAACTTGTAAGTTTGAGATGGTGGGTTTTTAAAGAGCAGCAGAGGAAGTAAGATAATTATGACCAGAACCAGAAGTGACATCATTGGGCTTGTGACCAGAAGGGGCATCATGGGGATCCTGACCAGAAGTGACGTTATGAAGGCCAAGTGGAATTTCCTGTAATGGGTCTGCAGTGGAAAAAGAGAAAGAATCAGTGCACCTCATAACTCCCTGGTCTGGGGTGGAATTACCTTCCTTCGAGCCATTTAGCTGCCTCTCATGCGCACGTGTGTGACAATGTATAATAAACTAAAACTAACTTAAAATCAAGGCTACATAGAGAATGGCCATTGTATTTGGGGGTACGCATAAAAGTATTTTTCCAAAATGGCTGACTTGAAGCTCATGACATTTTGTGCACATATTTAAAAGCTTCTCCAAATAACTGGGTTTGTAATTGTGAGTAGGAAGCAAAACCAAAATTGTGTTGTCATGCCAAAAGGGTTTGGCCGATGGTAACGAATTTGGCACATTGTTTAGGTTCGGCCCAACTTCCATTGAAGGCTACATACCACATCAGTGATTAAGCATCAAACAAAAATTAAGCATCAAAGAAAAACGGCTTATCCACAACCATGGATATCTTCCCTTACCAGGAACTATCGACAATGATGGAATAGGAAAATAAGAACGCAGGAAACAAGTCTTGGGGCAAAAGTACATAGTGTGTCTATTAAAAGCAAACAGACAGCATCTAAAGCAGTGGTGTCAAACTCCGGTCCTGGAGGGCCACAGTGGCTGCAGGTTTTCCTTCTAACTTTTCTTAATTGGTGAGTTTTTGCTGCTAATTAACTCCTTTTCCTTTCATTTTAATTGACTTGTTTTTTAAGATTTGTTCCCCTGAATTTCTTCATCGTTCCTCTGAATTTCAGACAGAAATGAAAGGTGAAGTGGGTGAGGGAACAGAAGACCATCTAAGTCAGGGCCTCAAACTCCAACCAATTTCACTCCAACCAATTGCTTACTTGGGCTTTGATTGTTGTTGTTCATTAAACCCATTCTTTAATTCCATGTTTCTGCTCTCATTGTGCAATAGCAAACATTTCAGAAATTGTTTGATTTTCTCTTTTCTAAGAGCACTGTTAAAATGTTTTGTGGACCTGAGCAAATCAACATTCCTGAGATCTCCATCTTTCTTTATTTTCAGATATTGTATGATGGAAACAGTTTGCTGGTCATGTTTGGTTCATTTTATTTCTCATTATTGTTTGGCTGCTAATTAAGGCAAAAAAGAAGGGGTCTGAGTCTTCAAGAGTAAATCAATTAAAATTAATTCAAAAGAAGTTGATTAGCAGCAAAAACAGGTCACTAATTAAGAAAAGGGTTAGAATGAAAACCTGCAGCCACTGTGGCCCTCCAGGACCAGAGTTTGAGATCACTGGTCTGAAGTGTGTTGAAGTTCCAATTCTTCAATAAATAACCCATAAAATAGTGTAGTAAGGGTGAAAACCAATCTATACTAATAAAAGGCAAAGCCCTCACTCACTCACTCACTCACTCACTCACTCATCACTAATTCTCCAACTTCCCGTGTGGGTGGAAGGCTGAAATTTGGCAGGTTCATTCCTTACAGCTTCCTTACAAAAGTTGGGCAGGTTTTATATCGAAATTCTACGCGTAATGGTCATAACTGGAAGCAGTTTTTCTCCATTTACTGTAATGGAGATGAGCTTCAACGCCGTGGGGCGGAGTTTCGTGTGACATCATCACGCCTCCCACGTAATCACGCAGTACATAGAAAACCAGGAAGACCTCAAAAAAGCGCTTAAGAAAACATGCATTATATAATTGAGAAGGCAGCGAAACAATAAGAAGCGAGCGAGTGACATATACAACCATATTCATGAGTTCTGCTACTTAGGAAACAAAGCACGATGTAAACCTACACTTTAAATTAAGTTCATAGACAGGCTGCCGCTGGCGTTTGTAATTTAGTGCCCACCCATATAAGGCCGTCCGTCAGCGGCAATCCAATAGCAAACTGCCACGGGTAAATATTCACGGGTGAAGGACTGTGCTTATGGAGAGGAAGATGAGATGGTCAGGGTGGTGTTTGACACAAACTCAGCGAAACTGCGAGAGAAAGTTTTAAGTGCCAGGACTAAGGTAACATTAAATACAGCCATGGACATAGCACGAGATGGCACCAGCACAGCTGGGAACCTTCGATGCATGTACACAGAGTGGCTCACGTGAACTGGCGAGTGCACAGATAAAAGCAACAGTTCCAAAAGCGCTGAACAAAAACCGAATTACACAATTGAAAAGGCAGCAAAAATATGAAGCGTCTGATAAGCATATTCATAAATCCAGCTACTGCGGAAACAAAGCACACGGTGGAAAAAGTCAATGTCCCGCTAAAGGAAGACAGTGTAAAAAACCCGTGCATGCAGTGTGTCAGGTCTCAGATAAAGAAGAAGACGAGCTGTTTATTGATGCAGTAAGAAACGAATCGATGAATGAAACCTGTCATCTTTACAGCGATTGACAAACACGGAATGTAACTTGAACACAACACATCCTACAAATACGAACCTGATTGAAAGAAATAATGATAATCAAATCCTTGATGACAGCAACACTCAGTAACACTCACAAAACAAATACTGTATATTGACAGTCATGTTACGTTATTTTTTAAAATATTCCCTTTTCTTTTCTACCTTTTTAACACAATACTTCTCCGCTGCGATACGCAGGTATATATATATGTATATATATATACCGATCTACATACTCGAATAATGGATACTTTATTCGCCATCAATGATTGTTTTGGTAAAGCCATACTCAGTGTATTCATTAGATGAACGGTAAAAAAGTAAGAGCGAGGGAGGATGACTCATTGAGGCATGCAGGCTGTAGTGCGCGTCAACTCTATCTGAATTGCGCGATCACATTTGAAAAAATATATCTTTTCAAGTTCTATTTAGTCCATATGTGTCAAACTCAAGGGCCGCGGGCCACATCCGGCCCGGCGTGTAATTATATCCGGCCCGAGATCATTTTATATACTGTATTATTGTTATTAATGGCCCGGGTATATGAAGCGCTGGTAACACAATAAACTACAGATCCCATAATGCAGCGCTTCAGCTGCCTTGCCGAACACTTGCCGCGTTAATCAAGTCTACCTTATGATGCTGCAAGTTATTGCGAAGCTAGAGTTATTGCGCACTGAGTTTGCACGGCGCTTTGGTGACTTTGAAGAACAAAAAAAGTCCGTCTACATGCGGCTCGAACCTTGTGCATGTTTGGTAGCACATATCTGTGTGAGAAGCTCTTCTCAGTGATAAAGACTAACAAAACAGCACACAGGAGTCGCCTCACTGATGAGCACCTGCAATCCATCCTGAGAATCTCCACAACACAGAACCTCACACCAAACAGAAACGAACTTGTGGCCAAAAAGATGCCAGGCGTCCAGCTCTAAAATGACATATGAGCAAAGACAACTGAATGATTTGATTTGTTATTGCACGTAAGAGCGGGAGTCAACCATTTTAACAAACAGCGTATTGCACTGATACTGAAATAGCTGTGTGTGTATATATGTAGATATGTATGTATATGTATATATATGTTTATATATGTGTGTGTGTACTGTATATGTAGATATATATATGTATGTATATATGTGTATATGTATAGATATGTATATATATGTATGTTTATGTGTGTGTGTATAAATATATATATATATATATATATATATATATATATATATGACAACAACACTCATCACTCACAACAGTGACAAAACAATTACATTGACAATCAGGTTACGTTATTTTCAAAATGTTTCCTTTTCTTTTCATTGCTTCTTTAACACACTACTTCTCCGCTGCGAAGCGCGGGTATTTTGCTAGTATATAAATAAATAGTTTGATTAAAGATTTAAAACCAGGAATAAAATCAAAATCAGGATTGTCTGCTGCGATTTCGTCCTCTCCCAGTGCTCTCTGTCTCTCTTGTCTCCCCTGTTCACCCTTTCCAGTGTTGCAGCAGGGCTCAAAAGCCAGCAAACGCAGTCATATATCTGTCACCTCAGTCGGTACTCCTGTAGCCATCCTTTGGCACCATGCAGGTCTTTTCGAGCCCATGACTGCTTCTGCTCCTCAATGTTTCACCATGAATAGGGACTCAATACAGGGAGCAACGCAAAAAATGGTTGTTTTGCCAAGCATACACACCTTATTAATATTGTAGCACTCAACAGTCCATCCAGTTTCTTAGTGCATGACTGAAAATCTATTTATGAAAACACGGTAAACCAGGTAAATACAAAGAATTAGCGCTTATGGTACCAACCCAGAATGGAGTTAGTGAAATTATGGAATCCCATCATACACAAAAGAAAAAAGTCTTGATTTATGACAGCAAATAAATTGATAGAGTGGTAGTGAAGATGACGGATGGGACTCTTAACTTTTCACCTAGCAAAGACAGAAGGGCCAGCATTTAAAAAAACACATAAATATTTGCTTTCTTACCTTAGTCTCATTAGCAAACAAGCCAAAAATTTAGATTTTTTTAACAAAAAAAATTTCATTTGTAACAGAAATATGTAAATACTAAAACATTAACATAAATGCAGTATGAAAGGTAGAGTATGTTGAATGTCCATTGCTGTATTGATGCAGATTTAGTACACGTCCCACATGTGACATGTTTTGCAATACACAACTTGACAATCGTGACAGAAGAATTGTGTTTCTATGCCCACTTTTCTTATTACTTGTTTTCTGTTGCTTGTGCATGATAGAGTGGAATGTCAGTGCCCAATCCTCATGAGCTACACGACCTTTGTGTTATCGTAGGTTACCACAGCACAAGGATTTCCCTGAAATGAAGATTGACATTTGCTGCATTATGAGCACTGCTTAGAGGGTTAATGTCTTTCTTGTCCTTGCATTTGATCGCAATCATTTTGCCTTTTTTGCCATGAAGTTACCTGCACCATGGTGAAGCTTCATGGGACCGAATTCAACAAGCATACCATTGCAGTTCAGTTTCACTATCCAATTCACATCGCCATCAGTATTGCTCGATTCCAGCAATGCTTCAGTTTTAGTTTGTTCTAAAACTGGCTTTACAGCTCCTTGTTTACATGGCAATGTGTTCTGGCTGAATGCCCCATCCCGTTCATGAATATTGTTGTTGAGTTACCTTAGTGTGGCTAAACACATAGAAGTGTTCATGATTGTTTGCAGTATAATGTTATTTCAATCACTACATTGCATTGTCCCAAGAGTTATTTGGGCTTAACACTGTAAAGCACATCATTAACTGTCACCCCAAGTATGTTGTGGGGTTAACTGTAGTGACACAGAATTCCAAGCCTGAGTCACGTTTTGGGTCAATACTAAAGATGTTAACCATACAACGCCAGTTATTTCCGCTAGTAATTGTATATGCATGTTGAAAAATAAGTGTAAATTCTTTTAAATTTATCTATTTATTTTTTGTGTTGTATTTCTGTCGACTGTCTGAGGAGACATACAAAAATTTATTTTACTGTACTAGGTACATTACACTAAAGTCGAATTGGCACAATGTAGATTTTACTGTTAAAGAGCCATCTCAGTACACTCACTCCTTATATTGCATCTGGAGAAATGTAACTTTGCTAAAATATACCATTTTAACTAGCATATTTTTCCTCACTAAAATCCTGCATTGATTATTATCACTTGCTACTACCGCTGTGCATCACTTGACTGGAAAAGGTCATTTGGCTTCATTTCTGTCCACAGGTAATTTTGAATTACATGGCAGCTTGTCATAAACAATTAATAATGAAAGGAGGAATCAAAGAAATCGCCACACTAAATACTCTGGCTGACCTTTTTGTATACTCAATATGTCAGTTCTAAAAGTCGAGCATGTCTGCAAACTGCATGTAGAATGGAAATGTTATCTTGAACTAACTTATAATTAAAGAATATACATTTTGGAGATATGTTAAAATACTGAAGTGTGGTATGGAAAAAAAATGGTATATAAAGGAAGTCAATGACAGAGACAAAGATCTAATGGTGCCAACTGTGAAAAGAATTTATAGTAGATCAATGCATTTACCTCTTGCTTGAGCATTTTAAATATTTTTTGCCTTTACTTCTTGGTGACTCAGAATCTAAATAATAAGTCTTGCAAGTCATGTTACAACCGACAATGAGTCTGCAAATAGGACTGAGGTAACAGAAATGATTAGATGGTCTAGTTTTAATATGTCATTTCTTCAGATAACAAAGTGGATGTTGTTATGTTGCGTGCTATTTAATTTTACAAACACACACCAAGTAACACCGAACAGACTTTTTCCGTAAAGGTGTGGAGTATCCAACCTCTTGCCTCTATATTGCATTCCAAAAACTCTCTAGTGTGCGCCACATATCAATCGCTTGGTACCACCTACTGGCTGCTAAACATGTAGTTTAATATATAGTTTAATACAATACATAACATATTTCCTCCCTGCTAAAATAGATTGTCAATAACACAAGGATGTTTTCCATAACACAACACAACATAACACAAAAAAGGTCCCTTAATATGGTATTGAGATGCACTTCTCTCTCTATCTTTTTTTTTTTCAAATTATAACAAATATATCTCAGAACTCTGAAAAACAATATGTCTCTGAACTCAAACAGTCGTACACTTTTATGTTCTCTATCTCAGTGGGTGTCCGCTCATCACAGTAGCGTAGTGATGGTTTAGTGATCCTCACAGGATAACGTCTGACAGTCTCTGTTAGCAGAGTATGCTCTGTGTGTCATGATTCAGTGGACTGGGGTGTTTTCGGTGGTTTAGTTATCTCTGGAAGTTGATCATTCTTGTCATGGTGAGATGTACTAGGGTGATGTGTGGTACCACTACCACTCTGGGGTAGTAACACCGAGGGGTCTGCAGGAGGGTTCACTGCAGCCTGCTGAAGCTCTGGATCGGGACGTATCAGCATCTGGTCCACATGGCGTTTCCATACCCCTTGTTGTCCCACATTTATCTTGTATGACACTGGTCCACTCTTCTCCACAACAACACCTAGGGTCCACTTCTCCTCCCCCTTCCTATAATCACGCACAAGGACAGGCTCTCTTACATCAAACTGTCTGTCCTTGGAGCGTGGTTGGCGGCACTCTTCTTGTGCATCTTGTGACCTGTGCGCTACACCAGCAACACTGGGTTTCAGGAACAACATAGCTGGCATCTCCTTTGTTGTTGCATGAGGGGTATTGCAGTATGTTAACAGAAATGTATCCAGGCATTCTTGCACAAGTGCTGCACCTCTAGAAGATTTTAAGGAATGTTTGAACGTCTGCACGAAACGCTTGGCCAAGCCATTGGTGGCAGGATGGTACGGTGCTGAGCGGATGTGTTTTATTCCATTGAACTCTTCAGAAGAGAACTCAGGTTACGTTGTCGCTCACAAGGATGTTGGGGATGCCATATCGACTAAAAAGGCTCCTGAGCACTTGTATGGTCTTACCAGCTATGGTGCCAGCTCTTCATCTGCATCCCTTGCAGCTGGAAAATGCCCAGTAGTGACCATTTCCACAACACAAGATAAAATGGGGTCAGACATGGTGTACCGTCTGATCTTGGTGTTACTGACTGGTAGGGTGTCTAACTGAGATGTATAAAATACATCTACTGCGCTTAGATATTCTTTGTGAACATGGGGGAGTGGTAAGCGTGAAAGGCTGTCAGCATTTGCATGTAATGCACCTTTCCAATATTGAATGGTGTAATCATGCGTGGACAGAAGGAGTGCCCAATGCTGCATTCGGGCTGCAGCCATTGATGGCGTACTTCTCAATGGGCTCAAGATAGAGATCAACAGGCGATGCCCAGAGGGGACTGGGCGGTCTCATGGTCTGGAATTCCTACAGATTTTATTTTTTTTTCTCCAGCCGTCTGGAGTTTTTTTTTGTTTTTTCTGTCCCCCCTGGCCATTGGACCTTACTCTTATTCGATGTTAATTAATGTTGATTTTTTTTTTTTCTTATTGTGTCTTTTATTTTTCTATTCTTTTATTATGTAAAGCACTTTGAGCTACTGTTTGTATGAAAATGTTCTATATAAATAAATGTTTGTTGTAGTTGTTGTTGATGGTCAGTGAGCATTGTGAACTTGTTACCATAGAGGTAATGGTGGAACTTTCCGTACTCCAAAGACTATCGCTAGCACCTCCCTCTCGATCTTAGTGTAATTTTGTTCGGCTTTGCTGAGAGTTCGTGATGCATAGACTATTGGTTTTTCTTTGCCATCAGGCGTGCGAGAGCACAGCTCCGACTCCACAAGGTGAAGCATCACACGTGAGTCGAAGGGGCAGTTCTGGATGGTAATGGGTCAATACTTCCTACAATACTAGGAGTGATTTAGCGTCCTGGAAAGCGCACTCACAGGCTGATGTCCACTGCCATTGTTTCTCCTTATTTAGCAGTTCATTCAGTGGTTTCAAGATAGTGGACAGGTCAGGGATGATATGTCCGTAGTAGTTTAACATTTCCAGAAAAGAACGTAGTTGACTAACCTCTCGTGGTGCTGGGCACTTCATTATCACAGGTATATTTAACAAAGGAGGAATATGGATATACTTCAATTTAGAACAGTTTTATGTGGAAATTGAATCTATATTATGATTGTGGAGAAATAGTTTTGACTTGAAAAATACCAAGGTTATCCCTTAACTAATCAATTGTCTGTAGTTATTACTGTTTGGAACATATTTCAGAACAATTTGAATGTTATTTTTCTTTTCCCCATATGCCCAATATTTTAGTGAGATGAATTATGGGTCTTGTGACCGTGATTGTTGCACTTATGATATAATCAGAAGTTCTGGTATAAGTATGACCATCAGACAAGTTGAGATTTTCCTTCAGCTGAATAAAAAAATAACATTTTTTGTGCTAGTTAGTTTCTAAGTAGTCCAAATGATAGGTTTGTTTTGGCTTTTAACTATTCTTTGCCTTTGAGTTTGAGCTTTGGTTTGACCCAGTGCTTTGGTTGCTCAATATATTTTTGGTATGACCTTGCCTGGCACTGAGTATGAATCTATTTCATATTATTATATCCTGATTCTTTCAATACTTGGAATAAACACAGAGAATCCCCTCTTTATATGTCACAGTACAAAGATGGGCCAAATAGTGATATGTTTTGAAGATGGCCCAGCAGGGACGTGCGGTCAGGGGAGGCATCATGAAAGGTTAAAAAATTAATAATAATAATAATAACATAAAATCTATTTGTCCACTGGTCGGTGCTATAAATTTATTTAAATTTTTGAATAAAAGCCCACTTGTTCTGTTATATTTGTACCTTTTGTGAAAGTGTTTCTTTGATATTTGGACTTTAGGCTTCACACATTATAAACTTCATGTCTACATTTTGTCAATTATTACTAATACGTGAAAAACATTTCTCTTTTAACGGTGTGTTTACATAGATCGGGGTGCCAAATGCGTCAATTGCGATCGACCGGTAGATCGGAAAGGGAGTGAAAGTAGATCATGTTGCATTTAAAAAAAAATTTTGTCTATCATATATCCTCCCTATGGCATCTGCCACTTGATTGACGTACAGTGAGACCAGTCTGAGATCTCTATTCTTCTAACACACTGGTCATCCCGCATGCACAATGAAATGCGCGAGATACTGCAAAACTCGGGATATCTAAGTGATCTAGTTAGCCTTCCAATTTATATCAACTAAAGAAAGAAAAAAATTGTTGTTTATGGGCTGGATGTGGAATTGGAAGAGGATTTTTTTCTCTCACAATGTCACAATCGAAGTGCGTTTGTCTGATCTGTCAATCTATCATTGCTATTCCAAAGAAGGAAAATGTGGAAAGGCACTTTTGAAATGTTCATAAAAACTGCGAAACTGACTTCCTTCCGAAAAGTGATCTCAGAAAGAGAAAGGAGAGGGAACTAAAATCGCAGTTTGAGACGCAATCGAAGGCGCGTACACAACTTGACAACATATGTTACAGAGCAGATTGAAAATTGTCTGTCAGACTTTATCTAATGGAAAAAAGTAACGATTTGTGTGTTGCCCAATGTAGTGGAGTAAGAATAGCGTTTCTTCTTCACAAATGTACTCAAGTAAAAGTAAAAAGTATGGTGCAGTAGAAGTACAATTTTTTTAAAAAGTTACTCAAGTAAATGTAACTCATTACTACCCACCTCTGATACTCAGTATATATATATATATATATATTATATAGCATTTTTAATGTAGGTAGATCATTTTGACCTGGTCATTTTAAAAGTAGCTCGCAATCCGAAAAAGTATGGGCGCCCCTGACATAGATCGTTGTAGACACGGAACACACATGAAATGCATGTGTTCCAAATAACGATATAGTATTTATAAAAGCTGTGATTTTGCTTGACTTCTCTCTCTATACAATTCCAAGCAACTGAAGGGTAAACAGACATGAGCTGAGAAAACTTTGCGTCAGTGAAGGGTTGTGTTAGCAGACTTCTTGCTGCTAGCTGCTTATCAACATATTTAAAGGACAAAAGACACTGACGGAGAGGTGAGAAGTGATTTAAGGTGGGATGGATCTACGAGTTTTTTCTTAGACTCTGGTAATTCTAGTGTTAAGCAAGGATCAGTTCCGGCTGCAAAAAGACTGGACTGGCCAAATATTCCATTCCAGCTTTACAAAGAAAACTAGAAGTGTGGGAATTATTATACATAGAACAGTCTCATTTGTAGCATCAAATGTAGTATTTGAACCTGAAGAAAATTTTTGTGATTGTCATGGGCAATTTATTTAACTGTAAAGTGATTTTGATAAATGTTTATGCACCAAATGTGGATGATAGGGAATTCATGCAAAATGTATTTACATCCATTCCCGATGTGAACACTCATAAAATTATAATAGATGGGGACTTTAATTGTGTTTTAAATCCAGACTTAGATAGGTCTCCTGTCACAGGGGAGATGACATCTAACACTGCAAAGACAATTACACACTTTGTAACTGACAACAACTTATCAGACCCCTGGAGATTTCTAAACCTAAACTCAAGAACATATTCCTTCTACTCTATAGTGCATTATTGCTACTCAAGAGTTGATTATTTCTTTATAGCTAACAATTTCTTGCCTATGATTAAGTCTTGCAAGTACGACGCTATTGTTATTTCCGACCATGCCCCTTTAATCTTGGAGCTAAAATAATTATGCCCCACATACTCATCTCACAGATGGCATCTTAACACACTTTTAGTAGCAGACGAGAACTGTACAGAATTTATATCAAAACAAATTAGTTTTTTTTCTAGACAAAAATACATCCTCAGAGGTCTGAGCAGGAATACTCTGGGAAACCCTGAAGGCCTTTTTAAGAGGACAGATTATCTCATATCTTTCCCACAGAAATTAATTAGAAACCAAGAAGGTATCAGAGCTAACCAGCAAAATTACTAGAATAGATCAAGAACATGCCAGGTGTCCAAGTGAGACTCTTCCTAGGAAAAGGCAGGATCTGCATTCAGAGCTCAACCTCTTAACAACTAAAGAAACTGAACAACTTTAAATCAAGAGATCATTACTATGAGCATGGAGAGAAAGCTAATAAGCTATTAGCTCGCTCAACAAATCCACAACCAAGAAGTTCGCAATACAATCCCAGCAATCACCAACACGAACGGAGGTAAAATCATTGATCATAAAAATATAATGCACACATTTAGAGACTACTATAAATCCTTATATTATAGTTTAAAGAAGACAAGACACAATCTAATGTATTTCTGGTTGCGTTACATATACCACAAATAGATACTCTTAATGCAGAGGAATTGAATAAACCTTTGGCACTATCAGAATTACTAGATGCTATAAAGTCACTTAAGAGTGGGAAAGCATCAGGCTCTGATGGCTACCCAGTCGAATTTGATAAGAAATTCTCCATTCAGCTAGCTCCCCTTTTATTAGCAACATTCACAGAAGCTAGAGAAAATAAAATTCCACCTCAAACTTTTCGCCAAGCATTAATCACCGTCTTTCCTAAACAAAATAAGGACTTATTACAATGTGCATCATACAGACTAATTTCAGTTCTGAATAATAATGTTAAGAAATGATAGATAGATAGATAGATAGATAGATAGAACTTTATTTGTCCCACTTGGACCCAAGGCTATGGTCACACATCAGAAAGGTCATGTGTTGGACTTCGTTGTTTCTTTTGGCCTCCCTGTAAATAATGTGGAGATCTTTGTCTGACCACTATACAGTCGTCCTTGAATTTGAATTCTTGTGTCCGTTCAGGAATTTCACACAACCCCAGCGTTACTTACATTCTATAAATGCTAAATCTGTACTGCAATTTTCTGATACATTTTCAAACCTTCATTTACCTGTGTGTTCTGATGCTCATACCCAGGTTATACTCATATAGTCAATTTGGGAGCATACACTGGACCTGACTGCACTCTTAAAGTAAAGGAGAGCCAGGGTTAAGGCCAGAGTTGAGCTCTGGCTAAATTACACCACTCATGCTATCAGGCAGGAATGCAGGCAGGCTGGGTGCAGGTGGAAAAAGGATAAACTCCAGGTCTCATATGATATTCTAAAATCTCATTTGAAGCTGTACCAAGAGATGGCGAGAGCAGCAAAATGAAATTATGTATCGGATATAATTACAAATGCTGCCTTGAGACCTAGAGTGCTTTTTAACACCATGATCACATTCTTAAACCCAACGGTCAGTGGGCTTCCTTGTGAACTCGCCCGAGACCTGTGAGCTATTCCTAAATTTCTTTATAAATTAAATTCAGCTTATTTGGTCTGGTATTATCTATCAAGCTGCGGATCATAGTACATGGATTCCAAATTCCCTTGGGCCTGTGCATGCCCAGTTTACGCTGTTACAACCAGTTTCCCAGCTAGCGGATATAGTCATGCATTTGAAACTTTCCAGTTATCCTCTTGATATTTTACTTGCATGCCTGTTCAAAGATTCTTTTGGATTCATCAGTCCACTTGTTTTGGACATAATTAATAACTGTGGAGAAAATGCCTGACATCTTCAAGCATGCAGTTGTTGTTCAGCCACTTTTGAAGACGCCAACTCTGGATCCCACAATACTTTCAAATTACAGGCCTATCTCTAAACTCCCCTTCCTGTCCAAAATTATGGAAAAGTTGTTTTATGTACAATTACTGTCAGATTCTGAGGAAAACGTGATTTATTTCAATCTACTTTTAATAAACTTCATAGTACAGAATCTGCTTTGTTGAAGATGACTAATGATATTTTATTAACCTTGGACTTCTTGTGCTATTTTAGTGTTGCTGGACCTTAGTGCAGCTTTTGGTACAGTAGACCATGGGGTTCTGTTAAAACGGCTTGAATGTGAAGTCGGCGTTCAAGGATGAACACTGAAATGGTTTGTGTCCTAATTAAAAGGTAGATATTAATGTAGGTGATGATTTCTCTTAGCCAGCTCCACTCATGCAAGGTGTACCACAAGACTCTATTCTGCCCCCCTTATTATTTGCCTTATATCTGTTCCCATTGTTATGCTGATGATATCCAGCTTTATCTTAAAGTTACTTTCATCTGTTAAAAAAGCTGATGGAGTGTACTGATGATATTAATCTTTAGACGGTGCAAAACTTTCTCCAGTTTGAGGTCATTATATTTGGCACTACGTCTTTCACTGAAGAAACTGGCATTCACTTAGGCTCACTGACAGCAAAAATTCATAATGATGTCAGGAACCTGGGTATCATCTGAGAGTTGTAACTATGTTTCAACAAACAAATCTCCATGGTGGTAAAGTCCAGCTTTTACAAGTGCGAGCAAATCTCAATTTTAAAATCATTTCTTTCAAAGAAGGATCTGGAAATAGTATTTCATGATTTGATTATATTACTGCTAGATTATTCCAATTCAATATACTGTATGTAGCATTGCCTTGTTGTGCCTTCAACTGGTTCAAAATACAGCAGTTAGATTTCTAACCAGCACTAGATAAAGAGAGCATATCTCACCTGTACTGGCCTCTCTCCACTGTTTTTAAGCCCCAAAATACATCTGTGATCTCCTTCACCCCCTCTTGGGAATGAGGGCTTTGGGGTCATCTGTTCAACTACTCCTTGCAGTTCCAAAACCACAGCTGTAGTCTAGGGTTGACAGGAATTTTTGTTTGGCGGTCCTAGGCTTTGGAACAATCTGATATTTCATGTCAGATCTTCTCCTTCTATTGAGGTTTTTAAGACTCTGTTAAAACCCACTATTTCTCTTCCATCTTCGACTGTGGGTAAGGTCCTTGAGAGTGGGAGGATGGAAATTAAAGTCATTAACAAACTGTTTTACATAACTGCTTTATGGTAGTCTTATATGTTGTTTTGTGTAGCACTTTGATACAAGTTGTCTTTAAATGTGTTTTTACAGATAAATTTGACTTGACTTGACTGGACTATGGTCCACTACATTCTGTCAGAAGTTCCTTCAGACATCACCCAACTATAACTACCATTGCAGCCTTTCTATCGGGATTGTTTTCTTTCTCTCTGTCTCTGCCCTGATTGACCTAGCTGAGAAAATGAACTTGGTTTTTCATCCTTATTGATACAATAGAGCAAATGTGTGGGCAGGAAATAAAAATAATAAATTGTGCCATACACGAAAGCAAAAAAAAAGCGTGAACACCATACAACCTCATACTGCCAGATGTTTAATCTTTCCAGGCGGCTCATTTCTTGCATTGCTTGAAGTGTTAGCAGTACCTAAGAGCATTCTTCGACTGACTTCCAATCTTTAAGCTTTTTGCCATTATCCAAATTTCATAAAACTACAATACTATCTCCAAAATCAGCTAGTTTATCTCATGCTTCTGACATCATAAATGGGCTTGCTTGTATAACTTAAAAAACGCGTATAAAACTATACTTGCATTATAGTAGCAGTTCTGCTTTGCACATTTGATTTAAAGTTGTTCTTTTCTCCTACCAACAAAAACATACATAGCCAAGCAATACCTCAGTGTTTTAATAGAGAAGAGCTTTTACACTTTCTATTTAAACTAATTATCAAAATATTCAGGTAATTCCTAAGCAAACAAAAAAGCACTAATACACAAGAGACAACTTTTGGTATTCAAGTGAAAAGCTGTTTTAGTAGAACAGTCTGGTTCAGCATACAAAGTGTTGGATACGTGCAAACTGGGAACATCAATGAGACAATTAGGAGGCAAGGAGTCACAAAATGGCATCAGGGGAAACAGCCTTTTCTGTTTCAGCCACAGCCTGGATGACAAAGTGCGCTGAAGTCATTTCTGGTTCGTCCCTGCAGGTCCTACCTCCTCCACCCTGTGGGCTATTTAAACAGCAGACTCGCTGGTATTTATTCACAAAATGGATTCCAAAGAGCACAGAGCTCCAAGAAACTCAAAGAAAAAAGCCTGAGAAGAGAGGTGGCATTGGATGAAAAACATCCACAATTTTTTTTCAGTTGTTTGGACTTTATTTTCACTTAATTTGCCCGCATTAAATACTGGAGCACTGGCCAGCTCCCAAGCCTTTTCAAAATTTCCTCTTGATTTTCAAATGGATTATTTCAAAAGGAAATAAATGTATCTTTGTAAAAGTCCACTTTTTACAAGTTACTAGAAAAGTAATATACTGCTCCTTTCTCCAACAGAAGGCAACATCCTTATGCAGATAACTGTGATGCTACTAACCTGGATAAAGGCGTTCTGTATTAGCCGTGTCTGGAGTTACCGTGAAATGGGGCTGTACTTCAAGTTTGGGGTTCATTCCCAAATGGAGGTTGGACCATTGCAGGTTCTTCAGATAAACTTGAATCTAGCTGCATTCTTCTCACAGTCTGTCCTGTTTTGACTCAGGCTGCATACAATTGTCTTCAAAATATGGTCATAGTTCAAAATCAGCCAGGCTAGATATATGCAATAGAAGTGTGCTTAAACTAAGATGAGGATGTTGTGGCAGTAGGGGGCAGTAGTGCACCCTTGAACCCTCAGGTACGAGTCCTGACACCAGGTAATAGTCCACGAACCTTTTTATTATTTTTCGCAGTGCACCAAGCACCTCCCACACTCCTCACAAATCTGTTTCTCACACTAATAATAAACACAATGACCTCTCCTCCTCGCCCAGACACTTTGCTCCTCTCCCACCCAGCACAGCTCAGTGTCTGGACTGAGGCAGCGTCCTTTTATAGCCCCTGACCCGGAGGTGTTCCTGTCCCAGCAGTCCACAGTTCCTTATTCCTTCCGGGTCAGGGCAATCAGTCCATTACTTCAACCCGGGAGCACGCCATACCTTCCTGTCACGTGACCGTGACGTACTCCCGGGTCATAAGGCACAACAGAGCCCATAAGTCCCCCCACAGCGACTCCTGGTGGTGCCCAAGGTATCCAGCAGGGCTGTGTATAAACACCACAGAGTCCATAAGGCCCTGCTGGACCTCGGAGCACGATCCCGCTGTCTGGAGAGCTCCTCCTGTCGGCCTGGGGTGCGGACCCGGCCTCGGAAGCGGCAGTCTTCCACAGTTCCCCCTTAGTGGCGACTTCTGGGCGGAGCGTCCGGCCCGAAGGGACGTCCTCCTCCAGGAGGACGCGCGTCATCCGGCCTTGAATCGTTGTCCCTGTCCTCGAGCGAACCTTGGAGGGGCGGTGTACTTCCTGTCTCCCGGGGACAATGGCGCTCTCGTGGCCCGGTCGCCCGGCAATTATAGCACCGGCGGAGTCCTCCTGGCTGTTCCCTCTGCGGGACCAAAACATCTCGGGAACTCCGTCAGCGTCGTCTCCGCCCTTCACCTGCCAGGGAAGTCATCATGGCGCCCCCAAATGGAGGTTGGACCATTGCAGGTTCTTCAGATAAACTTGAATCTAGCTGCATTCTTCTCACAGTCTGTCCTGTTTTGACTCAGGCTGCATACAATTGTCTTCAAAATATGGTCATAGTTCAAAATCAGCCAGGCTAGATATATGCAATAGAAGTGTGCTTAAACTAAGATGAGGATGTGAAAGATGCAAATAGGTGTGACAAGAGTGACAGAGTAGAAAATGGACACCAATGGAGTGCCTGGGCACTGTTATGAAACACTTATTGGTACAGGCTAAGAAATACATGCAAGTATGTTTTCAAGCTGGCATATTATACTTCTACACAAAGAAAGGAAAGTAAAATGAAATCTCCTTTGTAGCAGGGTTCACATGCTTCTTTAAGAAATGAGAAGACAGTTTTTAATGCCTGAACTAACTGCAAGAAGGAGTGCCATTTTAAAATATGAAGTGACTCAGTAGATGATTGGCTTCAGGTTCAGTGTTAAATTATGCGTGCACCGTATGTGAGTCACCATGGTGTCAAGCAGATGAAATTAGATGATGATTTATCTATAATTAGCCTACTTTCTCAAGACAGAGTAGTATTTTGGAAAGAAAATTGCAGGAAAAAAAAGCCCAATCGACAGGTACAAAACTGACAGCTGTGAAAATTATATTTAAATGGATCTGTCTCTCACTTCCCACATCAGTACAGTTGTTTGTAAAAGTGAGTGAAAAGCTTTATTAAAATAAATAATTTCAAGATGTTCAAAACAAAAAATGAATTTGCGCTCTACATATATATGTATAGTGAGGGATGACACATGAGGATTGGCCTCCCAGCTGGAGATGACATGCCAATAATATGGAAAGGATGGAGGAGAGCAATATATTGAGGTTATAATCTTCCCCCATACGCTAGATGGCAGAAGCCCTGAGTATCGGTATCCGCTCACGCACCAGCAGGGAATGCCAGGAATTGTAGTTTGGTAGTGCAGCCCTGCTACACTCCCTACAATTTGGGCCTTCTGTTTGACCCAGAAGTGCTTCCAATAGGCGAAGTACTACCCGGGTCCTCCATAAAAGAGACCTCACCGCCTTGTCCAGGTGAATCAGAGCTGGTAGTGGAGACAGGAAACACTCAACTAGAGGAGTAGCAGTGAGGTAGAGAGAGAGAAAGAGAAGGAGAAGAGAAGAAACACCATGTTTAATCATTGTATATAAATTATTTTTGTAATAAAACCCCTTTATTTGAACCCCGGACTGTGTTTGTGTGTTGTGTTTGAGGTTTGAGGCTCAGTGGCACCCATTAGCCATATATATAAATTACCAGTCAAAAGTTTTAGAACACCTCAGTTTTTATAGAAATGCACATAGTTTAATGTCTTAATGTTTCATGAAATCAAGGCATAGAACAAATAGAAAATGGCAAATAAAAAATAAGTCAAGTAAACATTTAGTGCACAAAATTTGATTAATCAAAGTAGCCACCTTTTGTTGATACAACAGCCAGACTGTGGTAACCCTGTAATTCAGAAAGCCAGTCACTCTGTGCAAGTCACCAACTCTGCTTCCAGCAAAACAACTCCTGACCATCACACTTCCTCCTACATGTTTGACAGTTGGTGTCACACACTGAGGAACCATCCTGTCACCAACTCAACTGCATACAAACACCTTGTGTGATGAACCGAAGATTTCAAATGTTGCTTCGTTGGTGTATAAGACTTTCTTCCAGTCTGCAGTGGTCCATAGCCAGTGTTTCAAGGCCTTATTTTATCCTTTAAGGAATGGCTTACTTAATGTCACTCGCCCTGTCAAACTTTCAGCACAAAGTCTCCTCTTCACAGTATAAACTGTGTAAAAGAAGAAGCAATCAGCAAGTTTTGGGGTTTTCCGGCCCCGTATACTGCGGACACTCCACAATGAAAAAACAGGTCAAAGATATAAACAAAAACAGTTCATATGTGCAACGCCGTTCAGAGGCGTCGGCGGCCATTTTATAGGGGAGGAGCCAGAAGTGGAGGAATGCTGGGAAAGAACCGTGAGGGAGGATGGGACTGCTGACGTCAAGGAAGATGGCGGAGGAAGGGCGGAAGTGGACGTACTGCAGGAAGGTTACAATGGTTATGGTTATGAATTGTATAAATAAAGCACAGAGGACACTGTTTTTTGTAACATGTAACACACTTGTTACCTCTTGCGAGATTTAGAAAGAATAACGATTGACCCTTCTCCCTGCCTGTGTTTTATTACTTAAATTGGGGCATTCCGGTGGGAAGGTGTCTGTATTCAAATTCTTTTCTTCTACAGTGGTCACTCCTGCTCTCAAGTTGCTCAACAGGAGTGACCCACAGCCCCCTCCTGAGCGACAACCACACGCTCCTCTTTGGGGCTTCACTCCTGTCGACCTGCTTCTTGTTTTCTCACTCCTGCCTGCTTCTTCTCCTGTCCTTTAACCTCCACTCTCTTTTCTTGTTCTTTTACTTTCTTGTATACAAAGTATAGAGAAAGCATTGTAATCATCCAAAAATTCAACTTCGAGATTTTGATGAATCTCGACGTTTTAGACCTCCCTGAGTCTGAAAATACAATTTTTGGAATTATGTCTGTGAGTGTGTGTGTATGTGTAAACACATTAACTTGAGTATGCTTTCGCTAGTATTAGGTCCAAAATGTAGATTTTTATTAACTTTTGAGCTATTTCCGCTAACCAGAAGTAGTACTTTTTTATTCATGCAGCTGCAGAGTTAAATTTATTCAACTTTACTTATATAATAATTGTTCAATAATTATTATTATTAATTTGATTTCATTTGTTGTTGATGGTTCTTTAATGTACATAATATAAAAATATAATCAGTGTCTTGCGGTTTACTCCTCAAATATCCATTGCCATGTCTGAGTATACGAGAAAGTCTATGAGAGACCACTCCCGATTTTTTTCTTCCTTTTTCTCGCTCATTCTTATAAGGCTCCATCGGCACCGCATCTCAGTCGCACACTGCAGGAAGCTGATGAAGCAATTGAGAAAGACCGTACCTTCACGGGCAGGTGTGTTTGGCCCCAATTACTCCACCAGCTTCCCGCAGCAAGAGATTCCTGCAAGAGAATTAGCCGGTCAATTGATTATTTATTAAAAGGCCATTCTTTTACATCCATGGATCCACTATACCAAAACTTGTCATGATCAATTTTTTAACTTGTCCTGTAATACTTGTTCTCCAACAGTCCCCTTAGACCTGATGCTTACTCAATTATGCTAATCTCCTTTGTAAGTCACTTTGGATAAAAGCATCTGCTCAGCAAATAAATGTAAATGTAATGCAAATGCAGCTAACACCATTTTTCACAGTAGGGATGGAAATAAGCAGGTGATGGGCAGTGTGACCCGACATTTGCGCGATAGACATATGCGTGCCGACAAAATAGCGCCAATTAAAACGCGCCGACAAAATCGCTAAAGTTTCATTAAATATGAATTACTAGTTTAAAGCATATATAATAATGTTCATTTTAGAAGTCAATATTATGAGACGCGGCATGCCATCAGCACGGCACGCAGATAGTCCCTAAGATTACGACCTGCATATGTAGGAAGAATTGCAGCAAGGGCGTCCCACTCTCTTGGCCTCTCTGACAATTTTATCGGTGCACATTTGTCGAAAACCAGATATCGGGTTTGTCCACGCTCATTTGTCTGTCACGGTTTTGTCGGGGCACATATGTCTATCGCGCTTTTGTCAGTGAACCGATGGGCAGTGCCTAGTCTTTGTTAGACATAATGCTTGGAGTTCTTCCCAAAGACTTTGATTTTTGTCTCATCAGACCAGAGAATCTTTTTCCTTACACTCTCAGAGTCCTTTAAATGCCATTTGGTAAACTCTAAGGAAGAGTCAGCCATTAAATACTTGATTAACGGAGTGCTGCTGATATGGTCTTCCATTTTATAGCTTCTCCCATCTCAGCAGAGGACATCTGAAGTTCTGTTTCAGTCACCACTTCCTGACCTCACTGACCAAGACACTTCATGCCTGGTGACTCGGTTTGGCGGGACGGCCAACTCTAGGAAGAATTCTGATGCTTCCAAACTTTATCTATTTCACAATTGCTGATGCCACAGTGCCACTTGGAACACTCAAAAGCTTTACAAATGTATTATACTCTTGCCCTGATCTATGCCTTATCACAATTTTATTGCAAAAGTCTACAAAAAGTTCCTTGGAATTCATGGCTTGGTTTTCATCCTGATGTGTAATGTGAATTTTTGTACTTTATAAACACATCTGTGCATCTTTCTAAATGACGTCCAAATCAATATAGTTTGCCACGAGGGACTCCAGTCAAGTTCTGGAAACATCTCTAGGAGAATTAAAGTAAACAGAATACACCTGACCTCAGTTTGGAGTGTCACAGCAAAGGGGCTGCACACTTAAATGAGAGATTTCAATTTTTAATGTTTAATAAAATTGAAAACCTTTCTGAAATCATACTTTGGCTTTGTCATTATGTGTTGCTGATGGGCAAAAATGAAAAAAACATCCATTTAAAATTAATCCTACAACACAATAAAGTGTACAGAAAATGAAGGGGTCTGAGTACTTTTTGAATCCACCAAATATATGTAAATATACTGCTCAAAAAATGTAAGCAGACCTATTTAATCAGAGTATAGCATCAAGTCAGTGAAACTTCTGGGCTATTGATCTGGTCAGTTAAGTAGCAGAGGGGCTTGTTAATCAGTTTCAGCTGCTAGCCGAGCAACAGTGAGATGACCCCCAAATCAAGGAATGGTTTAAGAGGTGGAGGTCCCTGGCATTTTTCCCTCCATCTGTTTTTTCATTAGTTTGGCATTTGGCTACAGTCAGTGTCACTACTGGCAGCATGAGGCCATACCTGGACCCTACAGAGGTGGCACAGATAGTCCAAGTTCTCCAGGATGGCACATCAATACGTACTATTACCAGAAGGTTTGCTGTGTCTCCCAGCACAGTCTCAGGGGCTTGGAGGCAGTTACTCTAGGAGAGCTGGACAGGGCCCCTCGTAGAAGGTCATTAACCCATCAGCAGGACTGACTGGTATCTGCTCCTTTGGGAGAGAAGGAACAGGATGAGCACTGCCAGAGCCTACAAAATGACCTCCAGCGGGCCACTGGTGTGAATGTCTCTGACCAAACAATCAGAAACAGACTTAATGCTGTCCACTAGTGGGCCCTGTGCTCACTGCCTGGTGCCATGAAGCTCGATTGGCATTTGCCATAGAATACCAGAATTGGCAGGTCCAACATTGACACCCTGTGTTTTTCACAGATGAGAGCAGGTTCACCCTGAGCACATGTGACAGACATGAAAGGGTCTAGAGAAGCTGTGGAGAACATTATGCTTCCTGTAACATTGTTCAGCATGACCGTTTTGGTGGTGGGTCAGTGATGGTCTGGGGAGGCATATCCATGGATGGACACTCAGACCTCTACAGGTTAGACATCGACACCTTGACTGCCATTAGGTATCGGGATGAAATCCTTGGACCCATTGTCAGATCCTATGCTGGTGCAGTGGGTTCCAGGATCCTCTAGGTGCACAACTATGTCTGGCCACATGTGCCGAGAGCATGCAGGCAGTTCCTGGAGGATGAAGGAATTGACACCATTGACTGGCCCCTATGCTCACCTGACCTCAATCCAATGGAACACGATGCCGCCAGGTTCCACCTAAGACTGTTGAATCCAGCAAGGACTTTCCACAATTCTGGAATCCAACCAGGCCCAAAAAAAAAACAAATTTTTGACTCACAGGTGCAGAGATATTGATAGAGAGGCAGTGTGGATGACGGATGGGACAGCTGGCAATAACAACTGGGTCACTATTTTAAAAACACAGAAACCTTGGCTTTCTTTCCTTAACCCATTCTACAATTAGACCTGTGTAACACCAGGTACTTCAGCCAGTTTATTATAAAATCATCTTTTAATGGAAAATGCCAATAAAAATGAACAATTTCATAAGTCTTATTAAACACTCTGTAGAAACATTTTTTATAGAGTAGTTAGTGTGCTGTTTGTGTGATGACATGTGCGTTTTGTTGCTCAATGGTTACACAAGTTTGTCAAAAGCTTTTAAACGCAGATGACTCACATGCGCTAAATCTGCTAGGACCACTGAAGATGTTTAGGATTCTAATCAAATCTATAATTATTTGTAGAGCCTTCATTTGACTTTGACAGCAATGTGACTGAAATTATATGCTATATATAAATACACTTGGAAAAGCTCAACTTTTATGCAATAAAGTGCCGCCTGTCCAAGCTTTAATTGCAAGATATGTTGTTGCTTGTCATGGTCCTCTCATTTAATTCTATGAGGGATGGGAAGCGTTTAGCAGTCTTATCCTGCTGTAAAAAGCAAAATGTTACACGCTGGGTTTAAGTTTCGCATTCTATTGCATTTAATTTTATATACAGTATGCATCCAATTTCTAGAATTTTCACAATGGACAAGACAAGAACTTCTGGAAGGAAAAGCTTTTATATTTTGTATTGTATTTACAGCATCACAGAGGTGTATTAGGTGTCAGTGCTGTCTTAAAGTTTCCCATATCTATATTGTAGATCTTACAGTGCCGTCTTTAAATCTTTAGACCTCTTGATTTTTTTTCATGCCGCAGCTTTATACAGCTTCATTTAAATGATTTTTTCCCTTGTCAAGCAACACCCTATTCTCCCAGAATGACAAAGAAAAAACAAGATTTTTGTAATTTTACAAATTTATTAAAAATGAAAAAATGAAATATCACATACATATGTTAGACATTTATAAATGAAAGACCTGTGTGTGTGTGTGTGTGTGTGTGTGTGTGTTTGGAGCAGTTTGCTCTGCTCACGATCAACCACAGTCATTAGATGGTGCATGCAAACACTTTTAAATTTTTGCAGGGCTTGCATGCACCTCAGTTCTCACTACAAAAGATGTGTGTGTGTGTTTTTGGAACAGTCTGCTCTGATCACACTCAACCAAAGCCATGGGAGTTTGTGTGAGTTCTACGGAAAATGTAGAAGCTTACACAAGTGTTACTTGCACTTGGTGAGATGGCACATGCATGCACTTTTACATTTTTTCAATACTTGCATGCACCTCACTTCTCATTCAACCCAAGTAAAAAACTCAGCTTTGTGTTACATGCACGTTGTACGTTCACACAACAAGCTACCATACGTTTGATTTAGATAGGTTCCAGCCTGTCCTGCTCAATTTGTGCCACAGCTGCACTCGACCACACATCCGTTATGGACAAGATACGACCTATTCAGGCTCACTTAGCTCATGCCTCTGTAAGTTCATAAATATAGTAAAACTGCTAGGGAGTCCTAAGGTTGTTTTTTGTCCCAAAGACCACATGCAGCTAGTGTGTATATATATATATACTAGCAAAATGCCCACGCTTCACAGCGGCGAAGTACTGCCTTGAAATTTTAATTAAAAAGAAAAGTAAACCTTTTTAAATTGAGGGAAAATATACCAATAATTATTTGTTAAGGATCTCTTTGTAAGTTGTCAGTTCGGCCCTATGGTTGTAATATGACCAAGCTGTGCGCTGAGCTTACTCTTGAGCATGCAACGTACAGTTGGCCATGTAAAAAGCAATCTTGCCTCAAATCTCACACCTTAGATTGCTGCTGTCATAATCGGTTTGAGTTTCATGGTTTGTTTCAATTACGACAGTATTTGCAGGACTTGTTGTGTTGTAGTGACATTCGGCATCTGTCAAGCATTGTAAGCCTACAACCGGTTTCATTGATAACTTCACATCCAGCTTTTGAGAGTTTAAACATTCATAAACATCAAAGTGTCCACTACTGAAATTGTCACATGTGAATCTAAGATGTTTAAGAGACATTGACGGTTGTTGAAGGTGTAAAATATTTGGCCATTTCGGTACACTTGAAAGTGACAACCGAACAATTCAGCGGCAGCCATCAACTCACATGCAGAACCTTAGGTGAAGGGCTTAAGCATTTCACTTTTCTAGTGCTCCTGGTTAGTATAGTTATCTCCTGTACCATCATCAGTCCACACATTGAACCTGTCCCAGTCATACAATACATGAGACACAATGTTCCTCCGGATATCAAGAGTGAGCCTGATATGGCTGTGCAATATGTAACACAGAGAATGTAAAAGGCAGGTGCCATTTCCGGACATGGAAACCATTCGGTAAGTGACAGTTCTTTGATCAATAGTAATCACCTCGATAGGCATGTTAATGGGGGTATGGTTGGAACGATAAAGGAAATGGGTACCTGAACAATGTAAAGTAAGTCTAAAATACCTACACAATAACTATAATCGTAATAAACGAACAATAAAACAGCGAACAAGCCTTTGATTAAATAAAAAGGCTGCAGTTATCAACAGGGAGACGTGAATCCCGTGGGTAAGCAAGGAAGGGAATGAAGAGACCGGAGCGACGGACGGCCTAATATAGGCAGGCAGCCAACAACGTGGGATGCGTTGGAATAGGGGACCCAACGGCGCTTCACACGGCGACTGAGCTGCAGGCTATGGACATATATGTGTACATAAGTAGGATTCAGTTAGCGTTGGGAACCCGCGTACCAAATTTCTTGAAGATGGGCCCATAAGTAACAAAGACTGTTGGAAAGTTCAATATGGCGGTCGACAATGGCGTCATACCACCGAAATAAGTACGTACATCGGTTTCGGTAATCGCAGGGAAGCAACCTACCAAATTTCGTGAAGATGGGGCCATAAATAAGAAAGTTCAACATGGCAGATGTTGTCCACCATTATGATCGCTACGCGTAGAATTTCGAAACAAAACCTGCTTAACTTTTTTTAAGTAAGCTGTAAGGAATGAGCCTGCCAAATCTCAGCCTTCTATCTACACGGGAAGTTGGAGAATTAGTGATGAGTGAGTCAGTCAGTGAGGGATTTGCCTTTTATTAGTATACTAATAAAAGGCAAAGCCCTCACTGACTGACTGACTGACTCACTCACTCACTCACTCACTGACTCACTCATCACTAATTCTCCAACTTCCCGTGTAGGTAGAAGGCTGAAATTTGGCAGGCTCATTACTAACAGCTTACTTACAAAAGTTGGGCAGGTTTCATGTCGAAATTCTACGCGTAATGGTCATAACTGGAACCTATTTTCGTCCATATACTGTAATAGACTGCAAGTCGATGGCCGTGGGAGGCGGAGTTGGGTGTCACATCATCACGCCTCCCACGTAATTGAGTGCCTGCCCATATAAGGTAAATATTTGCAGGTCAAGGACTGTGTTTAGCATATTAATAAGTAAAAATATCTGAATCACAAACTGATGTTAATTATATTTTGTCCAAGAATACTTATTAAATAATTCCAAATAATCTGTCCGCTTCCTTTCATAGTTTTTCCAATGGTTGTGCTGCTTCCAGGCATGTATCTTAATATTAAAGCATTTAACACATAACATTTCAGCCATCATTTGTTGCCAGGCAGACAGGCCTGCACAATCTGTTGTGCAGGCACTCTAACACAGAATAAATGTCGATTAACCTGTTGTTTCAACCAATCAGATTTTGAGTTGATGTCAGTAGGGCCCTCTAGGAGGCGTACGGCAACGTCACCGTATTCAGACCCATTGATTGGATAGAAGCCGATATGAGGAACTCTACGAGGCCATGAACGCACCGCAAGCGCTCCGAGCGTCCTCGCGTGCACTACGGCCAACTCCATGGCAGGATTCTGTACAATATTATTTGCCAGCCACAGACCAGATTTCAAGACCACGAAAACCTGATGTTTGTCACGCTCCTCAAGCACCAGAAGTTTCGGGAATACAAGAAAAATTTCACGCATGCAGCCTTCTCCAGTTTAAAACAAGAGCCACGGAGTGGTTTTTGATCTGTCTCGGCTAAAAACAGAACTGACTGTAATGTATTCTATGGATGATTTTGCAGGAAAATCTCCCACTGATCTCCTTGACTTCCTTCTTCAGAAAAATTTGAATGAGAGCATGGGGCGGCTGTTCACATTGATATATTTGGTGGTCACCATTCCCGTGTACAATGCTTCTGTCAAGCAGACATTTTCAGCCCTAAAGCGAATTAAAACTTATGTCAGAAATGCGACAGGGCAGGTTCGACTTTCAGCATTAGCTGCAATGGCGATAGAAAGGGACTTTTTCATGGAACTGAAGAGCACGGATAATCCGTTCGATAGAGTGATTGAACTGTTTCTGAGGAAAAATAGGGGGATGGATTTTGTTTACAAATAATCAGAATTTTTGGTGAGTAAAATGTTGTGATTTTCCTAAATAATATTGCAAGTTTATGAGTTATTATTGATGTTTTTTATGTGTGTCGCGGCTGTGGCTGCAGTAGAAAGGAACTTGCTCACCCCTGGTTTGTCTATAAAATAAAGGCATTTATTGTGGCTACAGGAGTTATATATACTGTATATACCCCGATCTACATACTGGCAAATAAATGAACCAGACGGCGTGGCGCAAAACAAGAGGCTTCGCATCTAACGCTGATGTCCGAGGTTCGATTCCCAAGAGGGGGTGCATTGAGTGTGTACGCCTGATGAGCCCAGAATTAGGGCGAAACACGTGCTGCGTACTCTGCATTATTTCACAGTAAAACTATTTCAATATATATATAGGTATACACACATATATTATATATACACAAACACACACATACGTATATATCAGCGCTTCCCGATTCATTTTACACTCGCACCCCCTGTGACAGACGATCCCGATTTCGAACCACCTTGGTTTGAGAAGAAGTATGAAAAAATATGAGGTTAACACAGAAAAACAGATCACCAATTGAAGCTTTATGAATAATGGATACTTTATTCGCCATCAATAATTGTTTTGGTAAAGCCATACTCAGTGTAATCCTCCTTCCATTTTGTAATTTTTTGCGCGACTAGCCATGATTAAATGAACAGTAAAAAAGTAAGAGCGAAGTGACGGTGACTTACTGAGGCAGACAGGCCAGAGCGCAATAGCACGCCGGCTCGATGTAGTGCACATCAAGTCGATCTAAAATGCGCAATCAGATTCAAAAAAATATATCTTTTCAAGTTCTATTGGGTTATAAGTAGGTTCTATTTAGTCGACAGAAATATCTTTGGTAGGAATGTAAGTTGAATTTAGTCTTTAAATTTCTATGGTAAACAAAAATTTATGCAATGATGACTAAATTTAACTTACATTCCTTCCAAACATATTTCTGTCGACTAAATAAAAATTTCTTATATTTAAAATTTAAATAGAATTTCAACAGATACGATAGTTCATAATACCCACGCAGCACTAAGTGCACGTAACAGCAGAAGTCATCTGTTTTAACAAGCAGCGTATTGCACTCATACGAAATAGCCTGTCCATTTAATTATTTAGGTATGGATAGATAAACACCCCAAAGGGTATATTATATGTACAGTATATTAACAATCATGTTCCGTTATTTTCAAAATGTTTCCTTTTCTTTTTCATTACTTCTTTAACACACTACTTCTCCACTGCGAAGTCGCGGGTATTTTGCTAATATATATATATATATATATATATATATATATATATATATATATATATATATATATATATATATATATATATATATATATAGTGACAGATGGCCGGGGTCTATGCCTGACCAGGACACCACTTTACCACAACTGTCAGGGAGACAAGGGCGGGAAACCCAGTATCTCCCCCTGGATGGCAGCATCCTAGGGTTACAGCGGTGCCTCGGACTCCCCCAGGGCTTCATGGGGGTTGGAGTTCTATGCAGCTCTGTGGGGTTCCGCAGGCGCCTCTGGCCCGTTTTGGCCACTGGTTTTGCCTTACCTGGAAGTGCAGCCGGATGTCAGCAGTCAATTACTTGGAGCACTTCTGGGTGCCTGATAAAAGGGGGCCAGCAACCACTACTCAGCGGCCAGAGTCGTGTGGAAGGAGGACAACTGTGTGAAGGAGTAGTGGTGGAAGAAGAGAGTGTTTTGTGTTGTGGTTTCAGTGCTTGGGACTGTGTTGTGGCTGGAGGAATTACGGGGAAGACGTGCCTTACAGCTGAAGAAAAATAAAATGTCTTTCATTTTATACGTGCCTCGGTGTCCATCTGTGTTGGGTCACGTGCCTATATAGCACCTTTTATTACTATATATATATATATATATATATATATATATATATATACAATATATGGAAATACTAGCTGTCCCCTGCAGATCCACCCGTGTAGTAGTGAAACAGGACATACTTTAAATATCAATACAAACATTTCAAAAAATGTAATAATTTGTATTGAGAAGAATTTATATTGATAGCTTTCATATCCAAGGGCCTCTTCATATACAATATTTTTGGTTTTGCTATCAGGGCGAGAAAGTAGCTGCTATCTCTATGCCAAATATGTAAAAAGTTGGCAAGTTATCTCAGGCCAAGAGGAAGTTAGGTACGCTCCAACATCAAACGCTGCCACTGTATCTGATCGTGTTCAGCTCTAATGGGAGAGTGTCCCCTACATGGGGAGAAAAGCACGTGGCTGTGATATCTCTACCAATGAGCAGGTACCCTCTAAAACACAAGTAGTTGTGATCCCTCTCTCAAAAACATCAAACATTACTTTTTAACAATCTCTAGATGATAATGTCTGCTGAACAAACAGGTATCACTAGCTAAGGGGAGACAAGGTATGCTCCAACATGTGGTGAGAGGCAGAGCGACTCAAGCGAAGGCTGGCGTGTGAGTGAGGAGGGTCCCGCCCAGCTCCCTACTTCTGAAGTCCCGCCTCCCTCTTCCCTCGGCTCACAGCCTGACTCTCGGATTTGCGGGAATAAATCGATGACGCAACCAAACTATAATACTTAGCACGATGAGAAGATGAGAAAATCAACGGAATGTTCAAGCAAATTATACAAAAAAACCCTGATCTAAATCCATTATGTAGTTCTCTTGTGAAATGTGGACAGATATACCGACAGACAGACAAACCTTGAATATTATATTGAGACAGATATATACCTACTCTCTAATTCTAAGCCTAAAAGTGCAATGATTTTATGTGACTTTTTACGTTTTTTGTCACACTTTAAATCGGGCTTATTTTAAAAACTTCATATATATTTTTGTTATCATTGTTTTCAGAGTTTATCGAACTTTAATGTGATGTTGTTAGATTTTCTTTTTAAATTATAAACTAAAATATCCAGAACTCACATCCCACAAGATGAGACTTTGTGCCAACAGATTTAACTATGCCTGGGGCCAGAAATAAAATACAAAGAGTAGGACACCTGCTGTATGGGCTTTTAAATGTTCGAAGAGCAGAACGAGATGCAGATCATTCGGCATGGCAGCAGCAGCAAGCCAGCAGCTGATCAAGCAAAGAGGAGATAAAAAAATAACTGGATTTGTTTCCCATTGTATCACCGTTTAAGAGTGGGTTTCTGAGGAGCAACCGCATCTCCTTGGGGTGTGTTCAGCCCCCATCTACACAACTTAAGTGGCAGAGACGCAAAGTGGCTGGTGTGTAGTTCAGTCCGGGAGGGTGGGGGTAGGGGCTTTGGCAAGTAAAGCAAGCAGGGGCGAACCCCTAGTGTGTGTATATATATATATATATATATATATATATATATATATAGGGCGCACGGTGGCGCAGTGGTAGTGCTGCTGCCTTGCAGTTAGGAGACCTGGGTTTGCTTCCCGGGTCCTCCCTGCGTGGAGTTTGCATGTTCTCCCCGTGTCTGCGTGGGTTTCCTCTGGGCGCTCCGGTTTCCTCCCACAGTCCAAAGACATGCAGTTTAGGTGGATTGGTGATTCTAAATTGGCCCTAGTGTGTGCTTGGTGTGTGGGTGTGTTTGTGTGTGTCCTGCGGTGGATTGGCACCCTGCCCAGGATTGGTTCCTGCCTTGTGCCCTGTGTTGGCTGGGATTGGCTCCAGCAGACCCCGTGACCCTGTGTTTGGATTCAGCGGGTTGGAAAATGGATGGATATATATATATATATATATATATATATATATATTTTTTTTTTTTCACAGACGGCTGGGGTTCTTACCCGGCCGGGACGCCGAGGGGGCAACCGCCCTGGAACAGGAAAGGACCACGGGAAAAAGAGAGAAAAGATTATAACTCATTGGGACCAGAGGGCACCTTAAACCTCGTGGGACCTGGAAATAGTTACTTCCGCCACACTCTGCAAGATAGCGGAGGAACCTTCCAGGGACGCCCGGAGTGCTTCTGGTGCAAAGGGACGTCATCAGCCACCTGGAGCACATCCGGGCAGGAATAAAAGGGGCCGCCTTCCAGCAATCAGGGAGCTAGAGTCGGGAGTGGGAGCAGGACAAAGCTCCCAGGAGGAGATTGGTGGCCAAGGACAGAGATTTAAAGTCAAATTCTGGTGATTATTGCTGTGTGCATTGTGTGGTGTTTTGGACTGTGTTTATTTAATGAATAATAAACGTGTGACTTTTATAAAGATGTGGTCTCCGACTGGTGGTGTCCGGGCAATACTCACAATATATATATACTGTGTATATATATATATATATATATATATATATATATATATATATATATATATATACTATATATATATATATATATATATATATATATACATACAGTGGATCCTCGAGATACGAGTTTAATTCGTTCCAGCACTGAGCTTGTATACACTGCAAAAAATGCATATTTAAAAACTAGACAAAAAAACTTTAAATGAGAGTTGTTTTGCTTTTATTTAGCAAAAAAATCTGCCAATAGGGTAAGCAAAATTTACTTGACAAGATTTCTCAAAATATGCTAAATAATTGTAAATACAAGTTTTTTGACAAGTCAATAATTCTTACAATAAGGAAAAAAAGATTTAACGTCATGATATAAGTACATTTCACTAGATTTCGTTTTTTGCAGTGTAGAGAATTTCTCGTATCTAGAACAAACATCCCCATTGAAAATAATGGTAATCCAGTTAATCTGTTCCGCACCCCCAAAAATATCAACATAAAAATCAATTTTCCTAACAAATAACACTGATAAATAATATATACAAGTGGAACCTCGGTTTGCAAGTAACTTGGTTTACGAGTGTTTTGCAAGACGAGCTAAATTTTTCAATTTATTTTGACTTGATAAAACAAGCGATGTCTTGCAATACAAGTAGTATGGATACACTTTGTCTGCTGAGCGTCATGTGAGCATAACTGAGCTGATGGTCCTTCTCTCTCGTGTGCATCTCTCTCTCCTTATCTCCCTCGCTCGCGCACGTGTCTCTCTCTCTCTCTCCTTATCTCGCTTGCTCGCTCGCGCTCCTCTCTCTCTCTCTCTCTCTCTCCTCTTGAGGGCAATCATCTCCTATTCTCCATCTGCATGTCCGTGATATTTTTGGATACGCTTATACAGCAAACTGCTACAGCGAAACAATGAAATCACAAGCGAACAAATGCGTAGATCCTCACGCTACGGGAGAACAAAGAACACTGAGTGAGCTGACGGGCTGGCAGCATCAGCTTGGGTGAATCCCCGAGTCAAGGCGGATCGGGAAACGCGTCACGCATAACCACAGCCTGGCTCGTGGCTCGTTATGTGAGCCAATGCTCGCTCATACTTTCCTCTTATCTTGAATTTCTCGTATACAGAGGTGATCGTATCTAGAGGTTCCACTGTATATATGTATATACTGTATATATATATACTGTATATATGTATATATATATATATGACGGAATTTGAAATGGTAAAAATATTATGTGCATAGTAATAAATATTTTCCCTGTGTTTCTAGGATGCCCCATCTCCTCATAATGGGAAAGCTGAGACAGTATGTTTACTGTAAACAAGCCACTATACTATAGTGACTGATTGGCTTTTATGTCACTTTCATGTGTTAGTACGCTGGATGACTTCTTTGTTCACACACTGCATTGCTTTTATATGCTGCATATTATAAACAAAAAATAATTGATACCTTGAAACTTACTAGATGTCAGAGCAGTTGTTTTGAATAGAACAAAGCCACTGGTAAGATTTGTTTTTCATGCTAATGGAAACATACACCATGTTGATTTTGCAAGTTTGCTGACAATAAAATAAATTTTGATGGTAGTTTAGTTGCAACTGATATTGGAAAGGCCTGTTTTTCTGAATGACCTGCGTCAAGGATATATACAAAAGCAAGGCAACATGACCTTGTATGCTTGTCTGCTTATTTGAATACTTCTATATTTATAAACTAAATAGAGGTGTAGTCAATCTCTCTCGTCATCTCCAAGTTTATCCAGGATTTCTTCCAGGCAGATACAGTAGGTAATCTATGCAGTATTCACTCTTTGATAATTTCGGTGTCAAGAAGTATTTTTGTACAAGACCAAAAATGCAAAATCATTTAATGAAAGATCTGGGGCTTCATTTGTAAAACTTTGCATGTATTGGACAGTGAAAATATGTGCAAGTGAATAGAAAAAAAAGGAAAATACATGCGCCCAAAGACAAAAAAAAAATCAGATTAATACAACGTATACAGTATATTTCTATGCAATCTACTCTTTATAAATGGTAATTGATTTGCCAATATGAACACACCTTAAACGCTGCCCTAAGACATCCATATATGGAGCATATTAATCGACTTCCTGCTTATGCAATCACAATGAACTTCATTGGCTTTTAGCAGCTGAACTCCTGACATGTCGAGCCCCCATCTGCCTGCATTCAAGAATATCAGTCTGTGCTCCACAGAGTGCAATATCATGTGCCGCATTATAGCGCTTGTCCTCTGCGATCTTAGGGGTCAGGGAAAGGCATAAGGTGCAGGAGTCTGATCAGGTAACAGCTGTTACCTGGCACTTGCAATGTTGTGATTGCTGTTACAATAAATAGTGCAAGCCATATGAAACACTGAGAGCTGAGCCAGGTACTTTACCATTAAGCCAGCCATCACATACCGTTCCATCACATTTGCTGAAGATACATTGCCTCAAAATGAAGGAGGCCACAGAGGTACAACATTTGTCAGCCACATCTTGGTATCATAGATGACGTGTGCATTCGTTAACAAAAGCAGTTTCATTGCCCTTATTGCAATATGAGTGCAGTACATTTCTCCAATTATGTTAAGAGTACCGGACACTGCTGAAAATTTCCTTTTTCTGTTGGCACAAACATGTTTTATGTACTGAACGTGCATCTACGCCATTTGAAAACTGGATGTAATGCCTCGTCAGTCAGTTAAAGACTTCCAGAACACCTGGCATGATGGAGTACAGCTTGATTTGAGATATTCCTGACCTGTCAGGCAGTTCCCTGAGAAGTCACAACATGTGGCCAATATGAACTGATAACCAAAATAGTTCTTCAATGCAAATCCACAATATGGCTCTCTTCAGAGGATACTGAAATACAGTCTGTACATTGTATTCATCACTTTTGAGCTTTAACTTATTTGTCACATCAACGCACATTATAATAACAGAATTATTATGTGTGTAAATCGTCGTTTACCTGGTTTTGTCTGCATTTCTGTACTTTAGCAAGGGTGCTGTCATTTCACAGTTCCTCAAAATGTTATGTACACAAGGGTCAGAGTTTCCATAAATATACGTATCTTCCCCCATTAAGTCTTTTTTGATAAATCCCCGCATTTGCGTGGAAAGTTGTGTACACACATTTTCAGATTGTTATGGATCCCTTGTTTTTGGCAAATTTGTCAGTGAGTGTCGTTCTTCACTCATTCTGAAATATCTCCATTTCACTAAGAATGATGCTTACAATGTAGACAATCATCCAGAACTGAAACTGTACAAACTGTGAGAAGTATATCATGTGGTCATCACAAATTTTCAGAAGGTGTATGTTCCCAATTATGACATAATGTCTCCTGCAGATTATTGTGTCCTGGTTTGAGGCCCAGCTAGGGTGAAAATGCATGTGGTGCATAGACTGAGTGTTCGCTTTCCAGGTCCTTCCTGTGTTGAATGCTCTTTGAGTAGTGAGAAAGGCGTTATATAAATGTAAAGAATTATTATTAAAATGCTGGGAATCAACACAGTATGTTGTAAATGATGAAAATAAACATCACCATAAACTGAGGGTTGTGAACATGCGCTGATAGCACATTGCCGCACCCACCACATGATGAGCCAGCTGGATTGGGACCCAAGTGCAGCAGGTGACTCCTCAGCACCACACTGGAATGGCGTGAGGTTTTTTTACAGTGGCTGGATTGCCAATTCTGCCACCAACCCCCAAGTTTTCCCTGTAAATTGGAGGACCTGTTTGCAGGGATGGATGAAGATTAATGTCATACCCAGGGCTAAGCAATTGCAGGTTAAGGGCCTTGCTCAGAGGTCCAACAAAGTAGATTCACTTCTAGCCTTACAATTGCCAGTGCAGCTTCCTAGCCTCAGAGCTATCACTCCGCCTATAAACTGATGGGTTCACCAAAAATAATGTACACATTACAAAAGAACAGATCATTACAAGTTAACGAGATGCAAGTCCATTTCATGGCATGCCCACACTCACTCTTACTGGGGATAATTTATAATCACCAATAATGCTGACAGTTCCTAAGAACCAGCAACCCTTGGGAAACCCCCTCTAAATAAATCGAGACTGGACAAATTCCACATGGACTGTACCTGGGCTAATATTTGAACACTGGTCCTTGGAATTATCAAGCAGCAGCACTAATTGCGTTTTGACGCTACCCAAAGCCAAATGTGATAAGATGAAAATGAAAGATTCTGGTGACTGCACAGAACAAAGAAAGACAAACCTTAAAAAATCTACACAGACGTGACTTAGAAATGTGCTCAGTGGGAATCTAAAGTTATAGAATCATGGATATTATCCTGAAAATGGAAACACGTTTTTAACTTTGCGGCTTCTTGATTCAATTAAATCTTCTAATATGTCAGCTTTGCAATTGTTTTAGCACTAAACATGCAGAAAAATCAATGGCACCCTGTAGGGTGCTGTTGCAAATGAAAGACGTAACAGGTCTGTGATTTGTTTAGATTTTAGACTAAAGTCATTATATTTCACTGTGGTGTCGAACTTTAAATGTCAGCTGTATCCAGATAGAAAAGGTCTGTTAATGGCTGGGGCAAAGAAAGACCACAACTGAAATACAAAATGAGTTTGACATTTCCTTATTCTTAGTAAGATAAGGCCCGAGATCCCATCTTTAAGAAAGTATTAACAGGTGAGTGGTAGGAAAATTGTAATGACTTAATAAGGGTCATTATTTTCACAGCTGTGTGTATGTTTATCTTTCCCAAGACATTGTAAGAAGCAATTGTTGCCACAGAGCACTAACAAAGGGAAAACAATTATACATAATTTTTGTAATTTTCCATTCAACACAATATTTATAAATAGAGAGTAAAAGTTAAAAGTAAGAAAAAAATAATGATTGCATCAGATGAACTTGCCAACAAGCACAGGTGATTTTCCAGAGATGTGGTTCTAAAGGTTTGACCAAACGTCCCATATTTCCCGAGACAGTCTGTGACGATGCGGGTTCTGCTCCATGCTCCCATCTTGCTTCCGGGAGCCCTTGAACCTGTCACTGTCAGTAATGTTAACGATGAGCTCGGCAGTGAGGCATAACAAATAGAGCAAGGGGATGGTGCAAAAGTGCAAAGTGCTTTTATTTAAAAACAACAGACAAAAACAAGTGTTCAAAAGTGCAGTGCATCAAATCTTTAAATAAATAATCTATTAAAACAGAAGTGAAGTGGAGGTTAAAATCCAATAAAAAAAAAATCTTTTAAAAAACAACGAGGTTAAAATAATGCTGGAACCAGTCCCTTTAAAATCCAAAGCCTGGTGTCTTCCTTTATCTGACAGCTCCCCTGCTTCTCCCATACGGGCTTCTCAACAGGGGAGTCACCCTTCCTGCAGCTAACCATACTACTGTCCAGTTGTCTTCCGTTCCCTGGCTCCGTACGACTACCTTACCGGACTGAGACTTGGGTTCCTCAACGGCCAGGTTGCTCACGCTGAGGCTCACCTTCCCAAGACTCCGTGACTCCCATTGCTTTCCGCGGGGAGTTATCTATACTACTGGTCACTCCAGCTCCTAGAAATGGTTCAGCTGGAGTGATCACTTCCAACTGCCCCTCCTCTAGTGTCAGCCATACACTGCTCATGAGGAGCTCTTTAATCCAGCTACCTGCGAGCGCTCGCTTGCTCGCTCTTTCTCTCTCTCACACACCAGCTTCCTGCTTTCTTCCTCACTCCCACAATCTCTATTTCTTTTTCTCTTTTACTCTCTTTTTCCTCCCCAGACGCCTCACGTTACTCTTTATAGCGGGGACGTGATTCACCTGTGGCAATCAGCGGCTCCTGGGAACAATTATGGATGTGGACCACCTCTCACCTGTGTACTTAGGTGAGAAACGGCCACATCACAAATTCCCTAGGACCCGCTTCAGCCACACAACCATGCCCCCTCACTAAGCCACGAGTGCGGCGATTATTTATTTAAAACTGGCCTTTTAGATGGGAGCTGTGGACCCACTATACCACACAGTCTCATACTTCTTGCCCAATTTAGGTCCTCCAATGTATTCTAAGAAATTCCCCATTTCTCCCCTATTTTAAACACACCTCATTTCTCCATTCAGTCGCATATGTGATATTTCAGTATTCATGCCTTTGCAGAACAAGCACATTGCTAGCCACATCCTGCAATGCATTAAAAATCACCAATCATATCAGTTCTATTCAATACAGTCATAGCCAGACCAATCGGGTATTGTAAATCCTCTGCATTCCAGTGTGGAGACGTTAAACTGAAAGAAATAAATGTCCTGCTTAAATACACGGCACGGCAAATCTTTGAGTCGGTAAATAAGTTTATGCCTTATAGCAGCTCACCAAGTCCGGCTTACGTGCCTCTATTATCAGCCGGTTACTCTGCCACAATTTACACAGCCAAGTGGACGTATAGCATAAAGTAACATCAGGATGTCGGCCTGCTGGCGCTCGAAGGTTAAAGTGAGTGACAGGAATTGTAAATTCGCCTAAGGGTCGTTTTATACTTCATGCTTAAAACGCTTATGCACACACATCATGGCTGCTGCACATTTCCTACCATTCTTTTGATGCATCTTTTGAGCACATCGTCAGAAATTAATCAAACACATGTGCGAGTTGAAGTACCAGAAAAAGCATGGGTGGAGTGTGTGTTCAAGTTTTGGTACGTGATGTCAGCATCATTGTTTATTATCCACATGTGACAGCAAGCCGCATTGCAGCTCCAACAGGATAAATTTGCGTGCTACGATTTTTGATGAATGGTTCGATACGCTGAGGCAAATCATCAAACTTAAATGGTGACGTACAAATGTGTTCATGGTGCTTTTCTTCATCCATTTCTCACATTGGCAATACATGCGTTGCATACTGTATTTCCATCGTAATGACAGGATAAATGTAAAGGTCTCACACATCATCTTCTGTTTTGCTGTTGTTGTCTTTTTTTTTTTTTGCACCTTCAGAACAGCATCAGAATGCAAACAACAACATTTATTTCTATAGCACATTTTCATACAAATAATGTAGCACAGAGTGCTTTACAGTATGAAGAAAAAGAAAAAAGACAAAATATATAAGAAAATAATTAACATAGAATAAAAGTAATGTCCGATAGCCAGGAAGGACAGAAAATAAAAAAAAATCTGTAGGGATTCCAGGCCACGAGACCACCCAGGCCCCTCTAGGCATTCTGCCTAACATAAATGACCTCAATCAGTCCTAATGGCATTCAGGGTTCACATGGAAGAACTTGATGATGATGGTCATGTGCATTTCTGGCCTTTAATCAATCAAGGTAAGGACATCACGGTGCTTTGACTAGGTGGTGGTGGCGCAGATCGCCACCACAGAAAACCTGAAAAAGAACAGAAGAGAGAGCAGGGGTTTAGTACGGATTTTGGAGCCAACATTTGGGCACAACAGTGCACAAAGCACCCTACACTCCACAATACTCATAATTCACAATAATCCAATAATCAATAAATCCTCCACTCTCCCAGACGTGTTGCCACCCTTCCTCCCAGCTCAGCTCAACCCTAGGATCTCCCACAGTCCTTTATATAGTCATGACCCGGAAGTGCTTCTGATCCCTCAGTCCACGTGACTTCCTAGCACTTCTGGGTCAGATCAAAACTCCTTTTCTTCAACCCGGAAGCACGTCATTTCCTCTGTCCATGTGACTAGGACGCACTTCCGGGTTGTAGGCAAAACTCTCGCTGCTCCTCCCTGCAGCACCTTCTAGGGGCCCCTGTGGTATCCAGTAGGGCTGAGGATGAAAACTCCAATGTCTGTCCATAATTCCTTGCTGGCATTCGGGGCACCTCCATGCTGAAGGGAGGGCTCCACATGCGGCCTGGGGGTATTGGCCGGGATGACCATAGTCCACAATGTTTAACTGTTTTTGGGACAACACAGACCATTAGCGTACCAAACAAGCCTTATAGACAAATGACGGACACTCTTACAAGGTGTGCTACCCATCCAAGACAGATTGAAATCTAAGTAATCAGTGTAGAGCGCGCCGTACATCATCTATTGGAATGTATTTTGTAATGCTTGTAGTAATAAAATGCATTACATTTGTCATTGCAACAGATGGTGCATCATAAAGATGTGTAGTAATAAAATGCATTGCATTTATCTTTTCCAACAGGTGGCACTTCACAAACATTTGGAGTAATAAAATGTATTGTATTTGTCATTCCAACAAGTGGCACATTTAAAAATTTTCAGTAATAAAATGAATTGCATTTGTCATTGTAACACATGTTGTATCATAAACAATTGTAGTAATAAAATAAATTGCATTTGTCATTTCAACAGATGCTGCGTCATAAATATTTATAGTAAGGAAGGAAGCCTTGTAACTGTACCAGTACAATGAGACTGCAAAAGCTAATAATAAAATGCACGTACTATATGTATGTAATAAAATGCATTGCATGTGTCATTCCAATAGATGGCATATCACCAACATTTGTAGTAATAAAATGCATTGCATTTGTCATTCCAACTGATGGTGCATCACAAACATTAGCACTAATTTTATGAATTGCACACCAAATGGCATATAACGCAGACACAGCAAATGGATGAATGTTCAGTTACACAGACACTTGTCCTTCTATTAAAGTGAATGTAGAAATTAAGAAAATAAAGGGAAAAAACAGTTTAATTTCCATAGAACCTGACAGGAGTAAGTAACTCTGACCTCCACAATTGATTTGGAGAAACAGGTTCAGTGTACGGATGGATGGCTAGAGGGACAGACTGAGAGTCTGAACTAAATTAAATGGTTTGTATTTTTTTTTTTATTACATAGAACATTTTTGGTTCCAGCAGGGCCGATTTCTTCTAAATGCCATTGCTGCTGGGATAATCTTTGGCTCCCGACATCTCTTAACTGGACTAAGCAAGTGTGGAAAATAACTGAAGTACTGTATCAGTCATTAGTGTCAGTTAATTTGCTTTCATCCATCTTCTTTTTAGAAAGAATATCTTTCATTTCTTTTTAATCTGTTTACATCTTGTTAAGAATGTAGTGCTGGTGCCCCATCCAGGAGTGGCTGCTTCTTCGTGCCAATGCTGCTGGGTTATTCTGCAGCTCCCCTCAGTGAAAGAATTGCCAATTTCAGAAAATTGTTGGGTGGAAAGATGGATAGGCAATCAAACATTATTATTTTTTTTTATCTTTTATATCATCATGTTGTTTTCAGCTACAATCAGTTGAACATCTTTCTTTTATTTTTTTCCCGGTAGCATTTTGGATCAGTCTTTCCAATCAGAACTTATTCAGGTTGAGCTCAGTAATTCAGAAAAGAACAAAACACCTTAAAATCATCCTACTGAGTCATCTTCACTGCCAAAGTAAAAAAAAACAAAACTTTTTCAAGATGCTAATGCTAATGCCATGATACATTTTTGTAAAGGAAAATGTCCAAATAAAAAACTATTTTAATGCTGAACCTGAACAAAACACCAACTACTGAGCCAAAAAAATGGAATTAGCTAACTTAACACGTTACAAGGAGTGATTTTGACTCAAGTTTGGTTCCTATTGGAAGCAATTAAATGTCCAGTTTTGGTGAGGGTGAAGGGTAACATCAAAAAGTGACGACTTCTACATGAATAAAAAGGCACAAATGAAAAACAGTTAGGGCTTGCAGGTGCCATGGTGGATGGACTGGCATCCCAACTAGGAGGCATATCTTTCCTGACTGGGAAGATATAATGGAAGGACAGGGAAGAACTCTGTCTTCAGGTCATGTAGTCCCCCAGAATGCCAGATGCTCCTACCTGCAGATAGTCATCAATTATGAAATCACACCAAAGTTCCCGGATCTCTCCCTATTTTAAAATCATTTTTGTATGTTTCATATGGTTAATCCTAAATTATGTGTTAATGTCTGAATGGCTACAATTACATTCTAAATTAACAAGAATCGAGAAGCCGTTCTCAATTTTCTCGGATGTGTACTATTTCCCTGTAAATTGTGCACATGAGATTGCTATAAACCTTGGTGTACCAAGCTCTGCTTAAAATGCATTAAAACTAAGATGTCAAAATACAGACTGCACACAAAAACTCAAGTACTTTCCTTTTCAATTCAATTGGGAGATTTTCAATTACCGTGCCACCTCACCTTCAAAACATTTTCCTTGCATTTCAGTTCCGTGTGCAGCTAAAGTTAACAACCGCATGCTGTAGAGCACTTGACCCCTAAACATTCAATGGCGCAGAAGGTGAATGGAGACAGAAAATTCAGTAATGAAACAACAGTCAAAAGTTAATATAAAGACAATTTTCATGGCATGCGCAAGAAGCAGAAAACTAAATAGGTGGAGTAAAAATAGTAATCAGAAAACAATAGAGAAGAAGAAAATATATTCCAAAATTTGAAGATAAACGTTGCAGCTTCACTAAGACTGGGAGGAAGTGAGTCTCACATTTTCTATCAGTTATCAGATGCATACATAATAATAATAAGAATAAGAAATTGTATTTATATAGCGCCTTTCCCATGCTCAAGGACATCAAGCAGAAGGACATTACACATCTGGAAGTCACAGAGTCCCAGTGTTTAGCACTGCTTTATCAGAGATTTAGCACCTTAGGTTCAAACTCTGCAAGCTTCCATTATTTGCAAGGAGCTTAGTCATTCTTCCTCTGTCTGGCTCAGGGGTCTCAAACTCATATCTTTGAGGGCAGCATTGCCTGCAAGTTTTTATTCCAACTACTTTCTTAATCTTAATTAGTAATTCATTTCTATTTCTAGCTAAGCCGCGAGTGCTGCGATTATTTATTTTAAAAAGTGGCTTTGTTAACTTGAGCTGTGGACCCGCTACACCACAACCTCCTGGAGGTCGTAGCAGAGGAGAGAATTAAAACAAAACTGAGTGCCATTATGGATAATGCGGTCTGTCTCTGACACAGTAACACAAATTATGCAGCACAAGCAGGGGTTAAGAAAGGCTAGGGGGGGCTGCTTTATACCAACAACAATACACTTGCATAATGCCTTACTGGGACTTGGACTACCAAGTCAGATTTTTTTTTTTTTAATTTTGGTGTGGGTTTAGACAATAGCATATGTGTATATACGTTTATTTATCTGTTTATTTAGAGAGTTTCTGTAAAAATCCAAATTTCTCTAAGGGGACACAAAAATATCTATCTATCTATTATATAGTGCTTTCATATCTATTTATTAATTATATAGTGCCTTTCTTATCTATCTATCTATCTAATAGTGCCTTTCATATCTATCTATCTACAGTATTTAATATTGCCTTTCATATCTATCTATCTATCTATCTATCATATAGTGCCTTTCATATCTACATATCTATCTAATAGTGTGTTTCATATCTATCTATCTATTATATAGTGCTTTCATATCTATCTATTATATAGTGCCTTTCATATCTATCTATCTGCAGTATTTAATAGTGCGTTTCATATCTATCTATCTACAGTATTTAATAGTGCATTTCATATCTATCTATTATATAGTGCCTTTCATATCTATCTATCTATCTATCTATCTATCTATCTATCTATCTATCTATCCATCCAGCAGGCATATAATAATGAGATATACACTTAGCCAACAGAACCACCTAACTCAGGGGTTTTTAACTTCCTGCAAGGCTACCTTTTTCACTAGAAACCAGTTTCTTAATTAGAAGCCAATTGAAACAGATTATTTAATTATACGGTTTGTTAGAGCTCTCATTCTGCCGCATAAGACACTTTCAATACTGTATATGTCCTCTTTTTCTGAAAGCACCCTCTAAATGGTTTGTGGAGCATAACTGATTATTTTTTCTCAGAATTTCATTTTGTCTTGTGAAATATTACAGTGAAGCAGATATCATAGGAAAGGTATCTGTATTTGCTGGGGTTGCACAGTTATTGTTTTCATTTAAATATGAGGTTTTGAATGTTTTTCACATAAGCAAACCCAACTAGTGTATTTTAAAGGAATTAACAAGATATTGTAGGCTATGCAAAAGAGATTTGGATCTGTAATTAATAGATTAATTTCAATAATTTTTAATAGGTTGTCATTGAATGAAGGAACACAATGTCCACTAAAAGAAATATTAGGACTCCAACCGGGTCACCATTTTTTAAATAATTACAGAGTCCTAAAATAACAGGTGGTTGATGGTGAGAATAATCACAAAGAAACAAAAGCAAGTTAGCCAAGGAAGGCTGGGAATGATTCAAGCCGCTGTAGGGTGGTCAGTATTCTGGGAGGAGCTTCGTCCTGCAGTCTGCACTTTCCAGAATGCCGGGAACACCTCAGTTTTATAGCGGCTGGACTGGAAAGGGCGGAGTCAGTTGCCCTTATTTGGTGTTTTCTCAGGGCTGTGGTATTAAAAACAGATGGTACTGTCAGCGACCACACCTGTTTATGTCCTGGAGTCGAAGTGCTTACCTCTGATGAGACCAAAAAGGCGAACCTCAGGCGCACCTGCCTGACAAGGTTTATAAGTTTACCTACTTGTACACATTTTACAAAACAAAAAAAATGAATAAAAAATTAAACTTAACACTCTTAACAATTACACATATTCAATTTTAATAAATAGAGAAGGAAATGGTGTACCACATATCTTTATATATAATACGTTACTGTGCCTGTTTGTTTGTCTGTCCAGGATTTTTAGTCACCTGTAGCTCGCAAACCGTTTGACCTATTGACCTGAAATTTGGTACACATATACTACGTGATGTCTACTGTCCGCTGTCCAAGTGATGATTGACCTCCAAGGTTATTCCTCTTTTTATTTTATTTTATTGTAGAATCAACTCTCAGCAGCGGTCAGAAGGGTGCCCATGCAGTGCATGCGTACGGGCGCAATTCTCATTCCCTACCACCTTCGCAGTCACTTCCCCTACCTCTTCATATCTTAAGTCTTCAATCTGCCTCAAAAATGATTTAAGTGCCAACTTAAGTATAAAAATTCAAGGAAAACATACTTAGTCATTGCAAGGCAAACACTGACTTAATCAATTTTAACATGAAAAGATGCCAACAAAAGAAAAGAAGAAGCTGGCCGCTAGAGTGGAGAAAACAAGAGCTGCTCACGAAGCAGCAAGCACATCAGCCAATGAGCAAATGAATGCTAAATGGACAGAGAAAGAGGATGAAAACTAGGAATGCTCAAGTGAAGTGTATTCAGTTTTTTTTTTTACAGAAGAAGTCTTCATTGTGTTTGGTGTCACATAATGTTTTGGCTAGGTTTTACAATCAAAACTTCTTGTTCTTGTTACAGAGCTGGGTACTGAGGAAGTGATGTCAACGGCCTTCTGCAAAACCTTGAACCCTCAAATACGGTGGCCTTACTGTGTATGACAGATACATCAGTGCAAGTGGTACTCAAATTAGCTGGTCATGTGTTGGTTAACTTTAACTTTGCACCTTATTATTGTTTGGTTTTTGGTTAAGGAAAAAAATAACTCAAAACTTAAGCATCGTGAATCTTAAAAAGCAAGTTGATTAAAGCAAAAGACATAAATTCCATTAGCAGCAATAATTTTTTGCTAATTAAGAAAGTGCCTGAAAAGAAAACATGCAGCCTCTCCAGCCTTCCCAAGTTCTAAGTTTGACACCCTTGCTGTTTATAAATCAATTTTCCAAAGACAGACGTGTTAGGTTAAATGGTGATTCTATACTGGCTGACAGTGAGTGAATATATGTATGCTAGTGCAATGAACTTGCATCCCAGCCACGGTGTGTTCCCCCTTTGATCAAAATTTTGCCGGAATAGGTACCAGCACTTTGCAGCTCTGAAGAGGATGAGCAGAATGCAATAATGGAAAACTTAAACAAAATTGCAAGTGCAGGAGGAATAAAAAAACACTAAAAGGGAGACAGTTTGACGATTTGGTGCAAGGGTTCCCAACCTGGAATAGCATTTCATGGGGTGTGGCAAAGAGGAAGGCTGTATTGTGATACACCAAAATTTCAACTTTATCATAGTTTAATCGGTGTCTTGCAGTGTGCGTCATTTGTAGATCATTTGCTAGTTAGTGAACCTTTTTTATTTATCAAACTAAATAAGGAGAAAACAGAAATTTTAGTGATTGGCAAAAATGGATATAATGAGGTTATTAGAAATAAACTTGATCCATTAGGATTAAAAGTCAAGACGGAGGTAAAGAATTTAGGGGTAAATATTGACTCTGACTTGAATTTTAAATCACATATTAATCAGATTACTAGAAAAGCATTTTTTCACTTAATAAATACAGTGGTGTGAAAAACTATTTGCCCCCTTCCTGATTTCTTATTCTTTTGCATGTTTGTCACACAAAATGTTTCTGATCATCAAACACATTTAACCATTAGTCAATATAACACAAGTAAACACAAAATGCAGTTTTTAAATGATGGTTTTTATTATTTAGGGAGAAAAAATCCAAACCTACATGGCCCTGTGTGAAAAAGTAATTGCCCCCTTGTTAAAAAATAACCTAACTGTGGTGTATCACACCTGAGTTCAATTTCCGTAGCCACCCCCAGGCCTGATTACTGCCACACCTGTTTCAATCAAGAAATCACTTAAATAGGAGCTGCCTGACACAGAGAAGTAGACCAAAAGAACCTCAAAAGCTAGACATCATGCCAAGATCCAAAGAAACTCAGGAACAAATGAGAACAGAAGTAATTGAGATCTATCAGTCTAGCAAAGGTTATAAAGCCATTTCTAAAGCTTTGGGACTCCAGTGAACCACAGTGAGAGCCATTATCCACAAATGGCAAAAACATGGAACAGTGGTGAACCTTCCCAGGAGTGGCCGGCCGACCAAAATTACCCCAAGAGCACAGAGACGACTCATCCGAGAGGTCACAAAGACCCCAGGACAACGTCTAAAGAACTGCAGGCCTCACTTGCCTCAATTAAGGTCAGTGTTCACGGCTCCACCATAAGAAAGAGACTGGCCAAAAACGGCCTGCATGGCAGATTTCCAAGATGCAAACCACTGTTAAGCAAAAAGAACATTAGGGCTCGTCTCAATTTTGCTAAGAAACATCTCAATGATTGCCAAGACTTTTGGGAAAATACCTTGTGGACTGATGAGACAAAAGTTCAACTTTTTGGAAGGCAAATGTCCCGTTACATCTGGCGTAAAAGGAACACAGCATTTCAGAAAAGAACATCATACCAACAGTAACATATGGTGGTGGTAGTGTGATGGTCTGGGGTTTGTTTTGCTGCTTCAGGACCTGGAAGGCTTGCTGTGATAGATGGAACCATGAATTCTACTGTCTACCAAAAAATCCTGAAGGAGAATGTCCGGCCATCTGTTCGTCAACTCAAGCTGAAGCGATCTTGGGTGCTGCAGCAGGACAATGACCCAAAACACACCAGCAAATCCACCTCTGAATGGCTGAAGAAAAACAAAATGAAGACTTTGGAGTGGCCTAGTCAAAGACCTGACCTGAATCCAATTGAGATGCTATGGCATGACCTTACAAAGGCGGTTCATGCTAGAAAACCTTCAAATAAAGCTGAATTACAACAATTCTGCAAAGATGAGTGGGCCAAAATTCCTCCAGAGCGCTGTAAAAGACTCATTGCAAGTTATCACAAACGCTTGATTGCAGTTATTGCTGCTAAGGGTGGCCCAACCAGTTATTAGGTTCAGGGGGCAATTACTTTTTCACACAGGGCCATGTAGGTTTGGATTTTTTTCTCCCTAAATAATAAAACCATCATTTAAAAACTGCATTTTGTGTTTACTTGTGTTATATTTGACTAATGGTTAAATGTGTTTGATGATCAGAAACATTTTGTGTGACAAACATGCAAAAGAATAAGAAATCAGGAAGGGGGCAAATAGTTTTTCACGCCACTGTATATCAAAAGTTAGATCTCTTATAACATTGCAAGATGCTGAGAAATTAGTTCACGCTTCTGTTTTCAGTCGACTAGATTACTGTAACGTACTTGTCTCAGGACCACCCAAAGAAGACATCAATCGATTACAACAAGTGCAGAATGCAGCTGCTAGAATCTTAACTAGGAAAAAGAAAATCTGAGCACATCTCTCCACCTTTTTTGAATTGACTTTAAAATACTGCTTACGGTTTACAAAGCCTTAAATAATCTCACTCCATCCTAGATTTCAGAATGTCTTTCACCTTACACTCCAAATTGTAACCTTAGATCTTCAAATGAGTGGCTGCTTAGAATTCCAAGAGCTAAACTTAAAAGAAGTGGTGAGGAGCCCTTCTGCTGTTATACACCTAAAATCTGGAATATCTTACCAATAGAAATTTGCCAGGCTAATACGGTGGAGAACTTAAAAAAACTGCTAAAAACACATTAGTTTAACATGGCTTTGTTATAACTTAATTTTAGTTTAATCCTGATACTCTGTATGTGCATTTAATTATCATTATTATTCCTGGTGGCTCCATAATCCGTACTAACCCCTACTTTCTCTTCTTTTCTTTTTCAGGTTTTCCCACGCCACCACCACCTGATCAAAGCACCGTGATGTCCCTACATTGATGAATTAAAGGCCAGAAGTCCACATGACTGTCAAGTTCTTCCATGTGAACCCTGAATACAATGTGGACTGATTGAGGTCATTTATGTTAAGTAGAATGCCTAGAGTAGGCCGAGTGGTCTCGTGGCCTCGGAACCCCTGCAAATTTTATTTTTTTCTCCAGCCGTCTGGAATTTTTTTTGTTTTTTTTCTATCCTCCCTGGCCATCGGACCTTACTTTTATTCTGTGTTAATTAGTGTTCACTAATTCTATTTTCTTATTCATTTTGTCTTTTTTTCTCTTTCTTCATCATGTAAAGCACTTTGAGCTACATCATTTGTATGAAAATGTGCTATATACAGTGGTGTGAAAAACTATTTGCCCCCTTCCTGATTTCTTATTCTTTTGCATGTTTGTCACACAAAATGTTTCTGATCATCAAACACATTTAACCATTAGTCAAATATAACACAAGTAAACACAAAATGCAGTTTTTAAATGATGGTTTTTATTATTTAGGGAGAAAAAAAATCCAAACCTACATGGCCCTGTGTGAAAAAGTAATTGCCCTCTGAACCTAATAACTGGTTGGGCCACCCTTAGCAGCAATAACTGCAATCAAGCGTTTGCGATAACTTGCAATGAGTCTTTTACAGTGCTCTGGAGGAATTTTGGCCCACTAATCTTTGCAGAATTTTTGTAATTCAGCTTTATTTGAGGGTTTTCTAGCATGAACCGCCTTTTTAAGGTCATGCCATAGCATCTCAATTGGATTCAGGTCAGGACTTTGACTAGGCCACTCCAAAGTTTTCATTTTGTTTTTCTTCAGCCATTCAGAGGTGGATTTGCTGGTGTGTTTTGGGTCATTGTCCTGTTGCAGCACCCAAGATCGCTTCAGCTTGAGTTGACGAACAGATGGCCGGACATTCTCCTTCAGGATTTTTCAGTAGACAGTAGAATTCATGGTTCCATCTATCACAGCAAGCCTTCCAGGTCCTGAAGCAGCAAAACAACCCCAGACCATCACACTACCACCACCATATTTTACTGTTGGTATGATGTTCTTTTTCTGAAATGCTGTTTTCCTTTTACGTCAGATGTAATGGGACATTTTCCTTCCAAAAAGTTCAACTTTTGTATTATCAGTCCACAAGGTCTTTTTCCCAAAAGTCTTGGCAATCATTGAGATGTTTCTTAGCAAAATTGAGACGAGCCATAATGTTCTTTTGCTTAACAGTGGTTTTGCGTCTTGGAAATCTGCCATGCAGGCCGTTTTGCCCAGTCTCTTTCTTATGGTGGAGTCGTGAACACTGACCTTAATTGAGGCAAGTGAGGCCTGCAGTTCTTTAGACGTTGTCCTGGGGTCTTTGTGACCTCTCGGATGAGTCGTCTCTGCGCTCTTGGGGTAATTTTGGTCGGCCGGCCACTCCTGGGAAGGTTCACCACTGTTCCATGTTTTTGCCATTTGTGGATAATGGCTCTCACTGTGGTTCGCTGGAGTCCCAAAGCTTTAGAAATGGCTTTATAACCTTTACCAGACTGATAGATTTCAATTACTTCTGTTCTCATTTGTTCCTGAATTTCTTTGGATCTTGGCATGATGTCTAGCTTTTGAGGCGCTTTTGGTCTACTTCTCTGTGTCAGGCAGCTCCTATTTAAGTGATTTCTTGATTGAAACAGGTGTGGCAGTAATCAGGACTGGGGGTGGCTACGGAAATTGAACTCAGGTGTGATACACCACAGTTAGGTTATTTTTAACAAGGGGCAATTACTTTTTCACACAGGGCCATGTAGGTTTGGATTTTTTTTTTCCCTAAATAATAAAAACCATCATTTAAAAACTGCATTTTGTGTTTACTTGTGTTATATTTGACTAATGGTTAAATGTGTTTGATGATCAGAAACATTTTGTGTGACAAACATGCAGAAGAATAAGAAATCAGGAAGGGGGCAAATAGTTTTTCACACCACTGTAAATAAATGTTGTTGTATTGTATAAAAAGAATCAAGCACTGTGCGTGCAATTGTCACCTGTAAATGAGCTGCAGAAATGCATGTTTTCATCAGTTCCTTGCCGCGGGCAGAGCATTCGTAAAATTCCAGGTGAATAACTTTTTTCAAGAGAATGGAATTTGGGTCTTGCAATGATCTATCGAAAAGGATGAGGTCTAGCCTGATCGTGAAACGTCACTAATTTCAAGGTTTGAGTGATATTATTTTCCCGGTAAACAAGGGGGACCGAATTGGATGTAACACCTGCAGCTTGCACTCAGTCCTGGCAGTAGCACAGCAATTTTAAATATGTGGCACGTCTGTTTTTGAACTACTGTGCAGGGGGACAAAGCTCGTCGACTGTGTTTCTTTGCTTACTGGCATGCTGGCACACGTTGCTTTATGGGGTTGCCAGTCCCCTAAACCCCTTGATTTTTGATCGCGTGTCATTTCCTTGTGGTGCTTGGTCTCATGAATATCCAACTGCTGGATCATCAGTCAAGCATCTAAGCTTCAGGGACGACACATTTCTCAATTTTGTATTTAAATTTTATGCATTGTTCTATAGTTCAATTTGTTAATCCCTTCACCTACCATTACACTGCTTTGACACCTAAAGACCCTGTGACATTACACCAGCGATTTTGAGTTATAGACTTAATTTATCATGTGTTCCCGTGGGATTCCATTTGGGTGGACTGACATATCCAGTGGCTCAGTCCAAGCAGTGACAAAATCAAAACTCATTTTAAGCTGTAGAGATGGGCTCTGTGTGAGTGAGAGTTGAGAGCCAATGAGCACTCAAGTGAGAAGTGAATTTCTTCAAACTCAATGCAGCTGCGAGGAACAAGGAATTAAGGGGTTTTGCATATCGCAAATAGAAGAGAGGCTGGTTTGTCATATGTATGGTGTTTATGTACCACGACAGAATAGAAATTAAGAAAAAATAAGATTGTGGCTAATGTGCTGTGCTTGTAAAGTCTTCTTCATTAGCATCTGTTCTGACAGGCAGCATGATATTGGTTGTCAGAAAATAGGGAGAGATGATGATACTTTGCAAATGTGTAACTGTTATCTAATTGGTCACCCCCCCGCAATGCTAGTTATGTAATCTGATCTCCTCAGGAAATCAACAACTACAGCCGTCAAGTTTGATATGAGGAGATCGTTCCTCCCCCACACTATGCGACTCTTCAGTTCCACCCGGGGGGGTAAACGTTAACATTAAACAAAGTTATTGTCTGTTATACCTGCATTTTTATCACTCTTTAATATTGTTTTTTTATCAGTATGCTGCTGCTGGAGTATGAATTTCCCCTTGGGATTAATAAAGTATCTATCTATCTATCTATCTATCTATCTATCTTATATAGTGCCTCTCATATCTATCTGTCTATCTATCTATCTATATGCTGGATTTTTTAGTAAAATGGATATTCAGTATATTGTAATTAGAGAACTAGCTCAATTACAGTATATATATTGATTATGAATATGGACACAGAGAACAAATAATGTACTATTTGTTTAGATTTCTCTACCAAAATACCATAGTTTAGAATGAAAGTGTATATGACATCAAGAAACTTTAACAGCCCATAGTGAAGAAACAAGAATATAATTTGATCACCAAAGATATAATTTAAAATTAAATATAAAATAAAACAAAAACAACAGCACAATACATATCTGCTATAAATCAGTAAGCTAGGATAATTACCTTTACTTTTTTACTTCTTTTTAATTTTGGAGATATATTTTTCAATTTGCAAATTGTCTAATTGCCTTCTTTTGTCTAATTAGTCATTCTTTCACTCAATTTTCTTTTTTTTTTTGTTGTTGTTTATTCCAATAACTCGTGCTAGCTCTCATTTGTCTATACAGAACATGAAAAGTTTTTTTTTTAATATACATATGGTGGTTTCAGTACTTTTTTCTGGGGCAACTTTCATATATATATATATTTATATATATACAGTAATCCTTCGACTTTCGCGGCTTCACTCTATTGCAGATTTTAAATGTAAGCACATCTAAATATATATATCACAGATTTTTCGCTGGTTCGCGCCTTTCTGCGGACAATGGGTCTTTTAATTTATGGTACATGCTTCCTCAGTTTGTTTGCCCAGTTGATTTCATACAAGGGACGCTATTGGCGGATGGCCTAGAAGCTACCCAATCAGAGCATGTATTACTTATTAAATAAAACTCCTCAATGATATACGATATGCTTCCCGCGCGGTGCTTGATTGTTTGCTTCTCTCTATCTCTCTCACTCTCTCTGCCTGACGGAGGGGTGTGAGCAGAGGGGCTGTTTGCACAGAGGCTGTTTGCCTAGAAGATACGGACGCTCCTCTACAAAATGCTGCTTTATCGTGGTGCTTCTGCATACTGTCCTTAAAAGCATGTATTGATTTTTTGATTGTTTGCTTTTCTTAGTGAGCGCTCTCTCTGACATTCTCTGCTCCTGATGGCGCTCCTTTGAAGAGAAGATATGTTTGCATTCTTTTAATTGTCAGAATGAACTGCCATCTCTGTCTTGTCATGGAGCTGTGGAAGACGAATGTTCTCTTCGTTCCCTTGTACTAATTCATGTCTGAGAAGTAAGCTTTACAAAAATATGTAATAGCATGCTTTGTTTTTAGCAAATAGAAAAATATTTGTGCAAAGGACTTAAGGTCTGAGCATTCCACACATGAGTCTGCCTTATCATGTTTTTCCTTAGCTTACATCTGAACGCCATAACAAAAGGGGCCAAGAAATCAAGTTGCATAAGGGACATTGAAGGGGCTCAAGGATTGTGTATAATAAAGTGTTGACTGTTACATTTTATAATGATATTAAATCACGCATTCTAGGGGTATAAAACTGGACCTCACCCAACAGACGGGGTTCAGAAGAGCCCTGACGCTGTCATGTATATTTGATTGTCTGCTTTTCTGAAACGCTTCTCACCGTGACTCTGAAAATAAAGCTGCTTTATAACCTAACCTGCTGTCTGGTCTGAAACCTTCGTCCACAGTTTTGGCGCCCAACATGGGGCAGGAGACGGCAGACGGCTCCTCGTGCAGGATTGTCCAGATGACCGTGGTGGAGCCGATTCCGGCCGGGTCGGGTCCCGCTTCGGTAAATGTAGGATTGGCCTGCCTTGGCCGTTTCCTGCGTGGGGAGTCCCTGACCTCCTCCTAGCCGATACGAGGCATGACTGGACGGGCATTTCCTGGCAGGTGGACGGAGTCACGGTGAGTAGATCGGGGGATTCCTGTTAGTTTGACTGGTGTGCTGGAAGTAATATGAATATAGAAGGAAAAGGAATATAAAGCATATGCAAAATAAAGAATAAGAAAGCATACTGTATGGAAAATACATAGGAGGGTTCTAGGGGCTCACGGAAAGTGGCTTTGGGACCCTACGGAAAACGGCACAGAATGAATGTTAGCTAGTCACCCCTGTGGAAAGGATTAGAAAAGGGGCGAGAGGCACGCTCCTGTAATAATTTGAGGAACGAGGGTGAAAGGGCGTATTTAGAGAATGTGTGTCTAAATAAATGGGAGGTCGAGTTTTTCATCCGCTGTCTGGTCATACTCTTGTTTCAACGGGTTGCTAAGGTGATGGAGACAATACCCTGGCAGATTGACGCATACAAACCGTCTGATGAAGGGATCGGGGTAAAAACCTCAATATCCCGGACTCCACGGGGCGTATTGATGTAGGATTCTGCTGATGCGAATAAACGGACACGAAGTCACCTGAAGCTGTAATCTGAGAATAGGAGCGGACGGCGGGTGGAACGGGGTTTATCGAGGGCTGAGTCGCTTTCTGCTGAGATCCTGCCACTCACTATGGGAAAAACAATCAGCAAGCCAGTCAAACAGTCCCCCAAGAGTCCTAAAAAACCTAACGTTAGAAGGATTATTTTCGAGGGGGGTCCCCTAGAAAGCTCATTGAAAAGAAGACTAGATTTAGATTAGATTTAAAAAAAAAAATGTGGAAAGTGGAATAAAGACAGTGGAGGTAGATGGCCAGTGGAAGGAACTGGAGATATGAATGAGATACAGGACATTAGAAAAATACTGTGCAGAAATACACAGGGTTGGTGTAATTGAGGTCCCTAACCCCCGACATGATCCCACACAATCCCCAGAAAATGCTTACCCCACTACTGTAATGATACACCGTAACTGGGATATTCAAGAGCTGAAAGACGTAGTGTCCGAATTGCCTGATCGTAAGGTAATCGGTGGGTTGAAGTTTGTGGAACAGGTGCAGCAGCTAGATAATATGTACAAACCCGGTGCAGCCGAGTGGACCCAAGTGCTACGCAGAAAGTTGGGCACTACTTAGGCTACTGTCAATTAAGGGCAGCATAACGGAGTACAGTGGCAGTGGAATGAGGCATTGCCTCGTGGACAAAATAATGAGGGTCTTTTCCTTGCCCAATAGGAACCCGTGAAAACTGCAATAACTGCAAAATATAAAAAGGGCACCGACTACCTTTTCAGCTGCCAAACAAAAGAAAGATGAAACGGTAGATGAATGGGCACACCGCATTCAGGACTTGATGACAAACCATTCTGGCTTAGACAGCCCAGACGACCGTAACAAGGCAGCGGTTCCTCCTTTTCTGTCACGACTCAGAAGTGATATCCAAAATAAAGTACGCACGTCCTGTATTTGGATGGGAAAGTGCCACTTTTGATGAAGTTAAATAAATAAAAAAAAAAAAGACAAACGGAGCATGCTGAACGACAGACTAAACAAAAAGAGTCAGACACTCAGACCAAGTTAATCGCGGCACAAATGAATTATTATGCAGGTGGAGCTGCCTCAGGCAGGGGTCGAGGACGTGAAGGACGTGGATTTTTCCGAGAACAGGGGCGAAGCTGGGGAGAGGTCATGGATTTTTACTTCCTAATCCGAATTCTTCATCTGCTCAGCCGCCTCTTCCCTCAGATCAAGCACCTACACATCTTGCCTGTTATGATGGGACACTTCTGCCGCAATTGCCCACATCAGCTTCCTCCCCCGCCTTCCTTACCTGAACCTGAGGATATTCCTTTCACAGGGACCCCAGCCACTCTCTTCAGTTGCCTTTGCTCACTTGCCATGCGGACACAGATCCTTTATTGACTTTGCTGGTGAATGGCACTGAAACTGCTTTTCTATAGTCTGCCTCGAACGATAAAGTGACTGTTCTTAGTGCTTCTGGACAACCACATTTTTTACTGGTGTCTAAACCTCTTCGAGTTCAGCTCCATTCCAGTGGTTCCACTTTGATGCACCGGTTTTTCTTATATCAGCTCTGCCCTGTTAATCTGTTTAGGAAGGGATGATGACTAAGCTCTTTCTCTCTATTTCTCTAACCAAACGAGGGTTTCACTGTTCTATTCCTAAATTCCTGTGCCAAACCCCCCACACTAAGCCCTCTTTTGCAGCTCGGACCCTGAACATCTCCTCACACACCATTCTCCTTAAAGCCCTACACTCTTTTCCTTTATATGCTTTTCCCCACTTAAAGTCCCCAACACCCTCCACTGCACTGCCCAGTACTTCCCTTCTGAAGTGGACACACCTTGGTTAGAATCTTTTCTCTTTTCAGGTACTAGCCCAGAGACCCTCCATATCCCTTGCATTTTTTTTCTCATCCAACAAAGCTGCTGCTCCAGTGCACCTCACATATTCACAAAGCGTTTTCTATTTAGGAGATTCAGTTCCCCATGTTTTCTTTAGCCAATTCTAGCACCGTTCACTGAGTTGAAATTGGGGAATGGGTGGGACAATGTCTCAATAGGACGGACTGTCACCATGTTGCTTCGGGTATCTTTGATACCTCAGATCATTTGATAACTAAAGTTTGTGCTTCAAAATGATTTTTTAGTACATCGTGCATTGTGCCGTCCTTCCCTTTCTGCTTTTTCATTGCAAACCATCTCTCCCTCTTGGCTTTCCTCACTTCCCGATGCACTGTGGTCCCAGGGGAAAAATGATTATGGAAGGATAGCACACTGTGAGCCACTGGTGATTTACCTAAAATCCACCTTCCGCCCGCATCGCTCCCAGTATCCTCTGTCTCCAGCAGCAGAGGCTGGCATCTCTGCCGTACATTCCGATCTCGTGAAACGTGGAGCAGTCATTCAAGTTAAATACTCTCCAGTCAACTCCCCTGTTTTACCTGTTTAAAAGGCTGACGGTTCATGGCATTTTGTTCAAGATCTTCGACAAGTTAATTCTGCAGTTGTTCCTAGGGCACCTATTGTTCCTAATCCTTCCACTATTCTTTCTACGATACCCTGTCTGTCCATTATTTTGTTTCCAAACTTTTCGGATTAATTCCTCCTCTTTAGCTTCCAAATTATCAGTTTTTCTGATTTCTCAGAATACTCCACGAGCTGATAGTTGGTGAATGTGCCATAGGTCTAAATTGCTTGACATCCTTCCACCTGACTGGACTGGCCTTCTGCTTTAATACAACTTGTTATGCCTTTCCGACTTTTCCCTTTAACTGCCTTCCATGTGTCGACCATGTTTGGCCGACATCGTCAACCCCATTCTGTGGACCCTTCCCAGTTTTCCCTACATGGCCCTGGGATGTATTTTGATTCCATTCGAGTCCCTCGTGGAGTCCCTGATAAGTTCAAGGCAAGGGATCAAGTTGCTGCCGAATTTGAGTCTATTTTTCCTCAGGTTACTATAAACAAAAATGTAGATTGGATTAATTACCTCTATTATAATCAACAAAGATTCTTAAATTTTACTAAAGAAGCTGTTGAAGGTATCCATGAGCAACTTGATAAAACATCCCTCATGACCTGGCAAAATCGATTGGCTTTAGATATGCTCTAGGCTGAGAAAGGAGGCGTTTGTGCTATGTTTGGTGATGCATACCAAGATACTTATATCCTTAATAATACAGCTCCTGATGGATCAATCACCCGTGCTTTAGCTGATTTGACACGAACTAGCTACTAATTCTGGCATTTCTAATCCTTGGGACAAATGGTTTATGTCCACTTTTGGGTCCTGTGGCCAATGGCTTAAATCAGTTTTCATCTCTCTTACAGTTGCTTTAATTGTTCTCCTGCTTGTAGCTTGCTGTATTGTTCCTTTGATAAGATACATTGTATCCAAGTATTTTACTGCCTCTATGGCAAAGGCTTACTTTTTACACAAAGAAAAATGCTTCAGATCAGCACAGCCACCCCACACTCCTCCGCCCACTCCACTCCATCCCCCTCTCCTACCCTTTCCCACTCAACTCTCCCCTGATCAAATATTTTTTGTTTGCTAAAAAAGGGGGGATGTGGAAGACGAATGTTCTCTTCGTTCCCTTGTACTAATTCATGTCTGAGAAGTAAGCTTTACAAAACCATGTAATAGCATGCTTTGTTTTTAGCAAACAGAAAAATATTTGTGCAAAGGACTCAAGGTCTGACCATTCCACACATGAGTCTGCCTTATCATGTTTTTCCTTAGCTTACATCTGAACGCCATAACAAAAGGGGCCAAGAAATCAAGTTGCATAAGGGACATTGAAGGGGCTCAAGGATTGTGTATAATAAAGTGTTGACTGTTACATTTTATAATGATATTAAATCACGCATTCTAGGGGTATAAAACTGGACCCCACCCAATAGACGGGGTTCAGAAGAGCCTTGACGCTGTCATGTATATTTGATTGTCTGCTTTTCTGAAACGCTTCTCACCGTGACTCTGAAAATAAAGCTGCTTTATAACCTCACCTGCTGTCTGGTCTGAAACCTTTGTCCACAGAGCACAGTTTAAACTTTTGACTAAAGGGTGTTATTTCATGTCTAGAGGGCTCTAATAATGTTAACAGTGTGGGAGAGTTTATAAGGGCTTAAAATATATAAAAATAACCATACAAACATGGTTTCTACTTCACAGATTTTCACCTATTGAGGAGGGATTACTGTATAGATAATGTAGGGGAATTTTGAAAGTTGCCCCATTAAAAAGTACTGAAATCACCAGTGCCTGGGAAAACACGATATCACTAGAGATGGGGTAGAGGATCGTCAGGTTCCTATCACTTATGAATTCTAAGAATCAGAAATGGTATTATGGGAATGGCAGCATCAAATAACATGGACTCTGAATATTTTTCATTTCATTGAATATGTTCTTCTTCTTCTGCTTCATCTTTTTCCACTATGTGGGGCTGATGTGCTTAGTCGTATTTTTTTCCACAGACCTGAGATGTCACGCGTTGTTCTGCTCCTCCACCTCAGTCAAGTGCTTTTTCTTTAGATCTTCTTTTACTTTATCAATCCTCCTCTGCTTTGGCCTCCCTCACTTTCTCTTTTTACTTCCATTTCCTTCACACGTTTGCCCACATAATAATACATAATAATAATAAGTTGCATTTATAGTGCACCTTTGACAAACCCAAGGTCGCTTTACTTATAGAGTAAAAAAAAGAAAAAAAGAATTACACAGAAGAGAAATGTTCGTAGAAGAGGAAAGTTTTCAGTTGAGATTTAAAGATGAAGAAAGAGGTGCAATCTCGGAGAGACTGAGGAAGAAAGTTCCAGAGTTGAACACTGAAGAACCTGCCTCCCAGTGTGGAGAGCCTGGTGTGTGGGACAGTAAGGAGATTACTGCGCAAGGACCTGAGACAGCGGCAAGGAGTGTAAGGAGCTAGGAGCTGAGTGAGGTAGAGGAAGGCAAGGTTATGTGGGGCTTTAAAGGTGAGAAGCAGAATCTTGAATTTAATCCTTGATGGAACTGGTAACCAGTGAAGCTGGGAGAGAACAGGAGAGATGTGAGCAAAACGCTTTGTGTGGGTGAGGACTCTGGTAACGGAGTTCTGAATGTACTATAGCTTCTGTATAGGGAGACAGATGAAGAGGGAATTACAGTAATCAATACGAGACATTATGAAACAATGAACCAGAGTTTGAGCATCATTAAAGGACAGTAATGGATGGAGGCGAGCATTGTTACGGAGATAATAGAATGAAATTTTGGAAAGAGGCCTAATGTGTAGCTCAAAGTTAAGTGATGAATCAAACAAAACACCAAGATTTCTGACAACAGTAGCAGGTTTGACAAGCATATCATCAAGAGAAACAGAGAAACTGGATGCCTTAGAAAGTTGAGATTTTGGACCTACCAGTAACACTTCAGTTTTATTGGCATTAAGTTTGAGAAAGTTATTTTCCATCCATAGCTTAAAATCAGTGATGCAGTCAGTGAGTGTGCTGGGAAGCGAATCTGTAGGGAAGTCTGTACTTAGATATAACTGTATATTCCTGGTCTCTCCTTATCACTTGTCCATAACATTTCAACCTACTTTCCTCTAATTTTTTAGATATCTCTCCTATCGATTGTTTCATTTTATATTCTGTCCTTTTCTGTAACTCTACACATCCATCTCAACATTTCCATTTCCAGTAGCCATTAGAAGATGGATAAATTGTGGCCATGAAGGGATGTAAATAGGTTTGAATTTGTATTAAAAGGCCAAAACTATGCCAAGAATACATTCCTCACACCAAGATAACACCGCCATCAGCCTGCACTGTTAACACAAGGCAGGTTGTGTACATGGATTCATGTTGTTGGCACCAAATTCTGACTCCACCGTCTGTGTGCCTCAGCAGAAATCGAGATTCATCAGACCAGGCTACTTTATTTCCAGTCCTGTTTTAGTGAGCCTGTGCCCACTGCTGCCTCAGCTTTGTGTTCTTGGAGTTGAAACCAACGTGGTCTTCTGCTGTTGTAGCCCATCCACCTCGTCATGTTGCACATTCTGAGATGCTGTTCTGCTCACCACAGCTGTAAAGAGTGGTTATCTGAGTTGACATCATCTTGAAACACTCTGGCCATTCTCCTCTGACCTCTCTCATCAATAAAGCATTTATTTCCGCTGAACTGCCGCTTCCTGGATCTTTTTTGCTTTTTTACAACATTCTGAGCAACTTCTAGAGACTGTTGTGCATGAAAGTCCAAGGGATCAGGAGTTACAGAAACACTCAATCCAGCTTGTTTGGCACCAACAATCATGACATGGTCGAAAACACAGAGATCACATTTTTCCTCCATTCTGGTGTTTGATGTGAACATTAACTGAATCTCCATCATTTGTATCTGCATTCTTTTATGTCTTGCTTTGCTGCCACATGCTTGGCTGATTTGAAACTGTAAACTGTATAAGGACAAGCAGGTATGCAGGTGCTCCTAATTTGCTCAGTGAGTGCAGATTGAGATTAGAAACCTTTTTGCTTTGCGCCCACCCCCACCATAACCTATCGTCTATGAGTGAGGAGCGAAAGCTTTAGATTTGTCAAAAATTTTGATCTCCACTTTTCAACGAATATCGACATTTTAGGGTCCCCTGATACCAAAAACATTGATATCTCGATGATGGATGTGTGTGTGTGTGTGTGTCTGTGTGTCACAGTTTCTTGAGGACAGTCTAGAGCTAAAACAGCTAGATGGAAAAATACCAAACTCGAAACTTAAGCCTGTTATGAGATGACGATGTGCTGATTCGTTTTTGAGCCAAGTCATGCAAGAGAAAGAGGCACTCTAGAGGAACCCTCAAATACTGGAATTCTGCAATTAATTATGAATTCTTCTCGTCAATTGCTATCGTGATTACCTATTATATGATCAGAAAGATCAGCATCAGAGTGATAAATAATTACTGAAATGTTCTAGAAAACCTTGGGTAACTTGATTCCTAGGGTGTAAAGCCTACTGACGCTCACGTTCAAATTTTTTGTGCTTCCTTTTGAGACAATGGAACTGGAAATTCTCTGATCTGGGAGGATAAAAGCTGACATGCAAACGCTGGTGAATCTGCCTTCTTTGTATCTTACTGTCACTTGAATTTTTTTTATTCAGTTTTATTGAGTGTTCCTGCTCATGCTGAATTAGTATGCACCTTATAGTCCACGATGTCAATGCTGACTGACAAAAAGCAGAGACATAGGTATATGATATTTGGAATTATTCATTTTATTTTTAATACGATAATGTTTTCTGATTGGTACTATTCAGGTCATAAAATGATTTCTTCAAAATGTCACATATATTTGTCTCTTTCTTTTCTTCCCCGGTGCTGCGTTGACATCATTAACAAGAAGTCGTAAGCTTATTCAGTGTGAGCAGGAACACGCAGGCGGCTGGTTGCTGTGTGCTAGAACATACTTGACTTGGCGGCTATCAACGCACATATACTGTACAAGGCATGCACGGGTCTACTGAGAAAAGAAGAGTGTTCTTGGCTCACCTTGCAGAGGAACCTCATCGTCACTTTTTACAAGAAAAGGCAATGGAAACAAACTTTAATTGACAATTATAGAGAAAAGCCAAGCAAAATGACACCTTTTATTGGCTAACTAAAAAGATTACAATATGCAAGCTTTCGAGGCAACTCAGGCCCCTTCTTCAGGCAAGATGATTATATATATAGTAAGGTGAAAGAAAGTTATGTATGTATACATTAATGTATCAAATGTATACATCAAGGTATTTCCATAGTGATTACACCGTTATTTTATCTTTATCTTATGAATGGCCCCAACAGTCACAAGCTACTTACCTTGTGTTCTGGATAACACTAGTGATTCAGCTCCTGAATGAGAAATTATTAAAATGTCAAGTTAGCAGTGGTTTTCTGTTGTGGTTTTGTTATGGAATTTTATAAATAAAACTTCAACTTCAAAGAAAACACTCGGAGACCCAGGATGGGCACGCAGAACAGACCTTACTGCAAAGATGTGCAACAGCCATTTCAGTTCAATGAAGTGAGCACTAACTGAATCTTTGATATAATACAGTTCTTACCAGTATCCCTTTTGCACTTGAACATCATCATCTGACTCCAACAACACAAATCCTTCATTCCTAAAATGTATCCATACCACCAATATGTCCTTATGTTTTATCAGAAATAATTACTTTCTGCCCCTTTACTTTGACACCATTATTTTTAAAACCAAAACATAGTTACCACTCGTCCCCTCTATGTCAACTAAATCAATTCTCACATTCTTGACCTAGGGCTGGCAGATAATGGTGACTTATCGATACATTAAGAAAAGTAAAAATACAGACCTGAGCCTTTAATGGTTTAACTCTTTCACAACCCGAGACTAGCTAATACAATATGTTCTATTTTCTTTTGGATGGAGATTGCATTAATACAATTTTTAAATCTTCTATAGGTGATTGTAGATTATACAGCACAGAAGTGGTAGCATTAATAGCAAACCTGCTAATAAGTGAACAAGGCTTGTGATGGCGTTTTTACTCACCACTGGAGCATCACCGAAATTCAGTGTTGACATCAGACTCTGTTACTCTTTGCAATTCTGTTGGTTTGCTTTAGCTCAGGGGTGTCAAACTCCAGGCCTGGAGGGCCGCAGTGGCTGCAGGTTTTCATTCTAACCCTTTTCCTAATCAGCAAGCAGTTTTCTCTTCTAATTAACTCCTTTTCCTTTCATTTTAATAGCCCTGTTTTTAAAGATTTATCCATCCATCCATCCATTTTCTAACCCGCTGAATCCGAATACAGGGTCACGGGGGTCTGCTGGTGCCAATCCCAGCCAACATAGGGCACAAGGCAGGAACCAATCCTGGGCAGGGTGCCAACCCACCGCAGGACACACACAAACACACCCACACACCAAGCACACACTAGGGATAATTTAGAATCGCCAATCCACCTAACCTGCATGTCTTTGGATTGTGGGAGGAAACCGGAGTGCCCGGAGGAAACCCATGCAGACATGGGGAGAACATGCAAACTCCACGCAGGGAGGACCCGGGAAGCGAACCCGGGTCTCCTAACTGCGAGGCAGCAGTGCTACCACTGCGCCACCGTGCCGCTTTTAAAGATTTAGTCCTTTCAATTGATTCTTTTCTTCATTAAATAACAGCCAAACAGAAATGAGATGTGAAATGAGCCAAAAGATGACCAGATAAATTGGGGATTCAAATTCCAACCAATTTCACTCCAACCAGTTTCTTAATAAGAATCCAATTGTTGCTGTTAATTAAAGTCGTTATTGAATATCATGACTTGGTTGCTGCTCTCTTTCTGCCACAGCAGACATTTCCAAAACTGTTGATTTTCTGTTTTGTTCTAAGAACACCATCAAAATGATCAGCCTTACTGAGAGTGTCACCTTTCTTTATTTTCAGATATTGTGCGATGGGCACAGGTGAGCTCTGGCGATATGGCGGGTTGTTTTGTGTCTTATTATTGTTTGGCTGCTAATTAAGAAAAAAGAATCAACTAACTGTCCTGAGTCAAGTTAATTAAAACTGAGGCAAAAGAAGTTAATTAGCAGCAAAAACAGCTCACTAGTTAAGAAGATGGTTAGAATGAAAACCTGCAGCCACTGCAGCCCTCCTTGACTGGAGTTTGACATCCACACTTTAGTTAATAAAACTAAAATGGTTGTTTGTTGAGACTTTGTTCACATTTTCCTTCAAGACCTACCCCAACTTAGAACTTTAGTTGATCGCCTGATGTTAATATCACATGTTTTGACTGGTTATGATTGGTAACGTTTAAAGTCAATCTTATTTTCTGTTTTTTCTTGGTAGAGTTCTATATTACTCTGCTTTCCTCTTTTGTATTCTTTAATGTGTAGCTTTTGTCAGAATGCCACAAATGTCATAGACTTACTGTTTATAAGGTATTGTACTTTATAACTGCTCCCCACCTTCCCTAAAACATTTATAACCTCAGGCATTTACACAAAGTAAAAGACAAGCAGGAGTTAAAGTACAACTTTAAATAATGCATTATTGATAATATTCATAAAATGATAACAATAAGCAAAGTACATAGAAATATTGGCAACCATACAACCTGATAAATGCTGATGTGTAGTTTCAGGCGGCACACAGACTTGTAGTTACTTTAGTTAAGTCATCATTTTCAGTCAGCTTTCTTAAGAACAGGCCACTTGCCTATCCCAGTATGGCTGCTGAGTTGTGCTTCTCAGTGTGGTCTTCTTTTCAGTCCATGGTGTGTGAGATACTCCTTCATCGTGATGATGTGAGAGAGAGTGGGGGGTGTATGCCTTCTCTATTCAAATCCTAGGGCCACTAGGGTGCCATGATACAGAATGGCTTCTGATTCCATGCCAAACGCCAACTTTAGACCAACAGAATTCTAGTGCGACACATCCCCCAGTTACTGGCTTATTTTCACACCTGTCCCCAAAAACCATTTGTTGAGTGAAGCTTTCCTGCTAGTCAGTTTGACTTTCCTGTGTGGTGATTGATAAAGTCCATGCAGAGAGTCAATTGCCAAACTGGTTTTAGGCATTTCCCACCCAACCCATAAAATTCACTTCCTGAGTCAGTCCTAAAGACTCTTGGATTAGACATGAAAGCATATCAATGAAATAAAACAATTATATTATTTCTTTGTCTGACTTACAAATAAATAAAAAAAAAATAAAACTAAGTTAAAAAAGTAGGGTAGGACAATGAGAAAAGTGGGTTGGCGTAGGCACATCTGGGTACTAAACCAGAGACATGCCTGATATACAGTACTATGCAAAAGTGTTAGGATCTTTAGATGTCTCACAAAAATATTTGTCTGAGATGATTATTTTATGTTGTTTGGATTAGTTTGCCAATAGAAAAACAGATTATTTTAGAGTTCCATGCATTTCTTTTCCAGAAAGAGAAGCAATACAGAAAGATATTTATGTCTTTAAAGAGAAAAACTAACATAGTAACAGAACACATTGAAGTTAAACAAATATGAGATCTTTGTAGGCTTTTAGCTCAGTGGTTGACTAAGCAAATCTAACAAACAGGTGTTAATGATTAATACAATAAGTGTAGGTTGCACCAAATAATGAACTGAAACAGAAACAGTTGTGTAAAGGGAGTAAAACAGGGCTGTGACAACCATATTAAAAAGGTGAGTTTGTGTTAGACATGCAATTTTAACCTGCACATCTTACTTACGCCAAATTAAAAGTGAGCATAGTGACAAGTACCAAGGTGGGCCTCATGTATTATCAAAGTCTCTCCCAATCAGACACTTGTTTCTAGATGACCTATCCAAGGTCTTTTCCAGAAGCACAAACAAATAGGCAAAAATGACGACCGGAAACAGCAAAACAGAGCGCAGGAAATGAGAAATACATGAAGTTTGCTTCCCTTCAAAATGTGAGGTTGTCCAACACAACTATCATCACAAAAGTGTCGGAAACAACTGGGACCCTGGTACACTCATCTGTAGTCTGGATAAGTCAAAGTGGTCTTCATGGAAAAGTTATGAACAAAAAAAACATTTCTCCAATTTTGAAAGAAAGCTAAAAGGACTCACTTATGCACGAAAATACAAGGGTTGGGGTGCATAAAAATCGCAGCAGAGGCTCTCAAAGAATGACTGAAAGTTTTGGAACTAACATAAGGTTTGGCTGTCAAAGTTGTCGAGAGCAGTTAAAGGATGAATTTCTGTAGTCACTAGTGGAGTACAAGTTCCCTGTAGGTTTGGATGTGCATTTTAACAAATAGAGTTGGTGATTCAATCAAAACTGACAGACCTCTTACAGTTGAGAAGTACAGGCAGAACTTTATCCATCATGTAATAGCATCAAAGGGGCATTTGAATGGTCCCAACTTCATTCTCCAGCATGACAGCATGGCTCATAAATATCTGACGCGAAAACAGAAACAGGGAATCCTGCAACAGACGAACCCCTCACAAATCCCTGATCTTTACATCACAGACCCAGTCTAGGATTACAAGTAACACACCCTAAATCTGTAGTGGAACTGGGGTGAGTGAAGAACTAACGACACAAGGATCTTCAGAAACTGCATGTGAGCGGACCTAAGCGAACACAAAAGGGTGGAACACTACATTCATTTCATTTATGGTTTACCGTTTGATGTCATTTCTAGGAAGTTTGCATATTAATAAAAGTAATTCATATCCTTTTTTCATAAGCATTTCTGCTTAACCAACTTTACTACAGTACCATATAATTCCAGTAGTATATTTGACAAGTTCCAGTCTTTATCATCAGAATTACATTTCCATATGGCAAATTGTATTCACATTTTTGAGCAGCAATATATGAAAATTATTATACAGGGTGGTCCAGATCTAATTATGCTGATCCAGATCGTCTGGATGACTTTGATTTATGCGAAAATGATTCCAGTTCGGTGCAAAGACGATTCTTCATGTCGTCAGTTCGCACACTTCTCGATGGTCCGGGATTTTTCAGGTGATTTTCTACGTAATAAACTTAATAAGTTATCGTGTAATGAAAATTGCATAATTTGATCTGGACCACCATATATAATGACTAACGTGTAAGCACGGGGTCTTAGAAAGTATTGAAATCATCAGAAAAAAAATTGAAATGTAGAAACATAAGTTAATTGAATGGAACTACTCTGGGCATCTCTCTCCTAGGAGGTTTCATGTTGCCAACGTGCTCACATCCTGTGCATTAGCGACTAAGCGATTGTCTTTCTTCGGAATTTTTCTTTTGCCAGCGTGCTTGCCTCACTTGTGTATTACCTGCAGGATGAAAAGTAGAAGGGATACCGTTTGCCAATGTGCTCGTCTCACTTCTGTATTAGCCACTAAGCGAATGACTCTTTCTTCGGAGGTTTCACTTTGCCGACATGCTCACATTACTTGTGTATCCTCGGAGGTGGAGCCCTCACCCCGACTCTACCTCTCACTTCCGGGCAGGACAGACAGACACACACTTCCATGCGTAGACATTTATAAATAAGATAATCTATTGAAACCTTTACTTAAGGTGACATAAATCAGAATACTTTATTTTTTTCACTTTGATGCTGTTTTAAAAGCTGAGGCTCAAATACATAACTTAACTGCTCAGGGTCACAGAGTGAGTTAGAGGTTGTAGTTCAACCAGAATCCTTGCATTTGTAAAGTCAATGACCCAGGTCTATTGATCCATGCTGACTTTTATAGGAGTCAGATTGAAAAACGAAAACAGCTAAATACTGTATAATACATCCTGCTGCACAAGTTTGAAAACATAAGTCAGATCTTCCCAGCAGAAAAGCCCATTGGTTAGCCTTAACTGAGTCCTCCACTGACATGCAAATAAGGATCTCTGTGCTTCTTACATTTTCCATATATAAGTAAAACATCATTAGAAACTGTGAATATAATATACACACATTATTATAAAGTGTCACCCATGACAGTCTGTGAAGTATTACACCTGCCACTTCCCAAGCCGGGACTTTTTAAAACTTTAAGTTGATACAATCAAATGATAGCTTCAGGGTTCACACACATCAGTCAAAGCAGGCTAATCTGGAATTAAAATAGGTAACTCTCCATAAGGGTTTCTTTTTAATGAAAGTTTTTTTATATATATATATATAAAAAATGTCTATTTTGATTAAACACAGTTGTAAGGCATATGATCATGTTTGCCAGGCAGTTTCCCTAAAGACCATCATGGCAATATTTGAATAAAGCTTGCAAAATGTGCTCTAATTAAGTATTGCTTCATCCCAGAAGAGTTATATATTGTGTTAAGTATTCAAATATAAGACAGAGTAGATGAGTGATTTTAAAATGGTAAATTATTGTTCTTAAATACATTTTTACTAATGTCCCATCCTCTTAAAATTGATTTGTTTTATTTGAAACATGGATTTTTCCTAAGCAAATAATAGCTAATATTAGGCTGAATTAATAATAACAATAATAATAATTCTTTTCATTAATAATTCTTTACATGTATATAGTGCTTTTTCACTTCTCAGAGTGCTTTACATAAAGAATGGGGCGCCACTTACAACTACCACCAAAGTGCAACATCCACCTACATGATGCAATGGCAGCCATTTTTGTGCCAGTATGCTCATCACACAGTGGAGCTGTGGTATTGTATGAGGAAGTCGGGAGTTGCAGAGAAATACATAAGAGTTGTACAGGATATGTACGAGGGAAGTGTGACTGTGGTGAGGTGTGCGGTAAGAGTGAAGGATGCATTCAAGGTGGAGGTGGGATTACATCAGGGATCGGCTCTGAGCCCTTTCTTATTTGCAATGGTGATGGACTGGTTGACAGACGAGATTAGACAGGAGTCCTCGTGGACTATGATGTTTGCTGATGACATTGTGATCTGTAGTGATAGTAGGGAGCAGGTTGAGGAGACCCTGGAGAGGTGGAGATATGCTCTAGAGAGGAGAGGAATGAAGGTCAGTAGGAACAAGACAGAATACATGTGTGTAAATGAGAGGGAGGTCAGTGGAATGGTGAGGATGCAAGGAGTAGAGTTGGCGAAGGAGGATGAGTGTAAATACTTGGGATCAACAGTACAGAGTAATGGGGATTGTGGAAGAGAGGTGAAAAAGAGAATGCAGGCAGGGTGGAATGGATGGAGAAGAGTGTCAGGAGTGATTTGTGACAGACGGGTATCAGCAAGAGTGAGGGGGAAGTTTTACAGGATAGTGAGACCAGTTATATAGGTAGGAGACGGTGGCTCTGACCAGAAAGCAGGAGACAGAGCTGGAGGTGGCAGAGTTAAAGATTTTCATTGGGTGTGACGAGGGTGGATAGTATTAGAAATGAGTACATTAGAGGGTCAACTCAAGTTGGACGGTTGGGAGACAAAGTCAGAGAGGCAAGATTGCGTTGGTTTGGACATGTGCAGAGGAGAGATGCTGAGTATATTGGGAGATGGATGGTAAGGATAGAGGTGCCTGGGAAGAGGAAAAAAGGAAGGCCTAGGAGAAGGTTTATGGATGTGGTGAGAGAGGACATGCAGGTGATGGGTGTAACAGAACAAGATGCAGAGGACAGAAAGATATGGAAGAAGATGATCCGCTGTGACCCCTAACAGGAGCAGCCGAAAGAAGAAGAAGATGCTCATCACACAGTAGCTGGTGGTGAAAAGGTGACAGAGATAGCCAATTAAGGACAGTGGATAATTAGAGGGCTAGAATGACTAAACTATGGTGGGCAATTTATCCTGGACTTTGGAATCCTTTAGGATCTTTTATGAGCCAAGTGTCAAAACCTCAGTTTATCCAAAGCACGGCTTATCCAAAGGATGGTACCTAGGCTTCGGTACCAATTTGGACACCTGCAGAGAATGCTGGGAACTGTAGTCCAGTGGGTCTGTCCAGCTGGTATCTGTGGGTACCACCAGGGGTTACTGTAGGGAAGTACACTCTCTACTTTATGGGACTTCTATATGACCTGACGGGATTCAAACAGGCAATGCCCTGCCACCGGAAATACTCTCGGATCTTCAATAAAAGGAAGCTCAGTGCTTTGACTAGGCAAGTCAGGGTCAGACAACACTCAACTGGGAGAAGTGGAGGAAATGAAAGAGAAAAAGAGAGAGGAGAAAAGAGTATTTGTGGCTGCACAACATATAGAAAACCTGTTGTTATTAAATCTTTTATTTATACTGGGATCTTTTGTCATGGTGGTTGTGTTTGGGGTGCTGCAAACACCCCTACTGTATTTGTCACCAATAATTTTTTCCTCAATGGCATTGGATTTTATGGAGTTATTTATTTGGAACATTTATTTGACTGCACTACACTTTTTTAGACACTGCTTTTACTGTATGGAAAAAAATGTACTGAGCACATTGCAACAACCTTGTTGCTTGTTTGTGTGTCTTCATTGCCCTTGCAATCCCAGGAGATGCTCTCTTACAGAAAACAACATCTGAAAAGGATTTAGGGGTTTATACTGACACAATATTGTGATGGTCTAGGCCAGGGGTGAAGAATGTTGGCCCTGGAGGGTTGCAGTGGCTGCAGGTTTTTGCTCCAGCCCAGATGCTTAATTAGAAAACAATCATGACTTGTTTGTGTTTTCACTCTGCAATATCATGTTTTTTCTAAAATAAAAGATTATTTCCCTTTCTAAGAACATAATCCAAATGATTTGAAGCCTAAAATGAGTAATTTTCAGTCTTTCACTTTTTTCTCTTCAGTTTCCTTCTTCAATAGAGAACTACTTCTTCGTTTATCATTTGCATCTTATCCTTCTATATAAAAGTGGTCGGGATTGTCCTTCCGTCCCGTAAGTGCTACGCAGGCGCGGAGTTTCACACACGCCCCATACATTTTGCAATGCACGATGGGATTTGTAGTTTCGTTTTTCCAGGTAAAAGATGATTTTCTACTCCAGACTGTGCAATATCTTCTTCTTCTTTCTTACTATATAAAAGCGGTCGGGATTGTCCTTCCGTCCAGTGAGTGGAAAGCGTAGCGGTATTCCGCTTATCATAGACTTACTACTTGCAGCTTGCAGTACGAAGCGACATGATGTGAGCAGAGTTCTGGTGCTCCCATTGTTCCCTTGCTTTTGTGTGCGATGCCCTGGAAATATAGACAAAATTATGTCTCTGGAAATAATTAATGTTGATGGAGTACAAATGCCTCACCGCCTAGTAAATATCAGGGGGGTTCAAAAGGGTGACCTCAATATAGACAAAAAGTTTAAATTCATCCATCTATCCTCTTCCGCTTATCCGAGGTCGGGTCGCGGGGGCAGCAGCTTAAGCAGAGAGGCCCAGACTTCCCTCTCCCCGGCCACTTCTTCCAGCTGTTCCGGGAGAATCCCAAGGCGTTCCCAGGCCAGCCGGGAGACATAGTCCCTCCAGTGTGCCCTGGGTCTTCCCCGGGGCCTCCTCCCGGTTGGACGTGCCCGGAATATTTTCTTCTGATTGAACGCTCCATCATAGATAAGGGATGTTCTTACGATAAAGGTGTATGAGGGTGTGAGATACAAAAAACAAAAATCAGTGCAAATATTGCTTCAAAATAGTTTGGGTATTACAGTGTGGTCACCTAGGCACAATTGAGAGAGAGAGCGGTTAGGAGCACACGCTGATACAGTGCATTGCCGCAACCACATAGAAATAAAAGGCAGTGTGCTCCATGGTTACTCTCTCAGGTGGGCGTTAGCATATCATAATCTCTTGGACCAATAGCGTGAGTTTTCCACATTCAACTTATATGACTGACATTATAAAATACCAGAAATTATACAGTAAAATCACTTATCTGCGGGAGAACTTATCTGCGAGTATATACGGTAATCGATTCCTCTTTTAACAATCAGGTTGGAACAAAAACCTGCATCCACTGTGGCCCTCAAAGGTCGGCATTGCTCAACACTGGTCTAGACAATGTGCAGGGGTAACTAAAAGGCAAAAAGAAAAAAAGCATATTCTGAGTCAGTGAAGCACAATTGGGTTGTTAGTATATTGGCGATGAACTATACTTATTGGGGTACAAAGCAAGGAATATAAAGAAGTACTGCAGGATTTTAATTCTATTGTGGACCAAGCCTGTGTATCATCATCTATTTGCGTCCATGCCCAGGTTGTTATAGCTTGTACATTTGCTGCCCAGTAATAAAATTGAAAGTTAGGTACAGCCATGCCACCTTCTGCCTTAGGTCTTTGATGTTTTGAATTCCAAATAAACTAGGTTATGTTTGAATCTAATTTCTTAAAAAATGATTTATTGATGTATATTAGAATTTTTTGAAATAAAAAAAGGAGATTAAGAAGGAATAGGCAGTTTAATATAGAAAAATGTTACATCTGGGCAAAGGGAATATCAATTACAAATACAACATGGGAGACATAGCCCTACAGGAAGCAACCTCTGAAAAAGATTTAGTGGTCTACATTGACACAACAGTTTCATCACTAAGCAGTGTACAGAAGCTATCAACATTGTAAATAACATATTTGGTTATGTAGTAAAAACTTTAATATAAATCAAGGGATGTTATGCTCAGACTATATAATGCATTAGTGGGACCACATGTGCAGTTATATAGGATATAGGATATATAGGATATGTGCAGTTCTGGTCACCACACTACAAGAACAACATAGCAACACTTGAAGCAGTTTAGAGGAGGGCAGCCAAGTGCATCTCAGGACTTAAGTAGCATGCAGTGTGTTGTAGTGGTTAAGGTTTTGGACTTCGAACCCTTAGGTTGGGGTTTCAAATTCCACTATTGACACTGTGTGACAATGAGCAAGTCACTTTACCTGACAAAGTCAGAGAAGTAAACCTGTTAAGTCTCAAGCAGAGAAGATTCCGTGAAGACCTAGTCCAGGTCTTCAAAATTCTCAAAGCCATTGATAAAATGGATTCAGTCGATTTCTTTGTAACTGAATACTCAATCAAATATTCAAGGAAACCAAGGGAAATTAAGGGAAGTGCATGTAGGACCGTATGCACAGAGCTGTGGGAGTGTACGGAGTCATGTTATTGAAGCAGAAATCTTGACAACCTTTAAAAAGTGCCTGGATGAGATACTGGAACACCTTAGTTATTAGCTAAGCAAACAGTGTTTGTCAAATTTCTTATGGTTCTTATGTTCACTGTGCGTAGTTCTGGTCATCATTTTACTAAAAAGAGATAGTAGCATTTGAAGCTATGCATCTCAGGACTTAAGGACATGTCATAGTCTGACAGACTCAGAGAATTAACCTGTTTACCCTTGAACAGATACAATTCCGTGGTGACCTGATCTAAGCCTTCAAAATTACCCAAGGTATGGATAAAATGGATTCACCTGAATTATTTAAACTAAAAAGTTTTAACTAAATAAGACATCAGTGGAAATAAGCTTAAACTGCTAGTAGGACCAAAAGTAGGAACCATTTCTTTATGCAAAGAGTTGCAGGAGACTACAGAGTCACGTTGTTGAAGCAGAAACCTTGACAACCTTTAAAAAGAACCTGGATGAAATATTGGGAGATCTTAGTTAACAGCTAAGCAAATGGTCTTCTCTCGTTGGTCAAATTTCTTATGTTGTTATGTTTGCTGTGTGCAGTTCTGGGGGCTGTTCCACGAAGCGAGCTTATAAAATCAAGGATTATTTGTAATAGCCTCGCTTGAGTTAGCCTAACAGTTCACTTCAGGCTCATTGAGTTCCACGAACAAAATTCAGGTGTATTTAATCTCCGTTAATTCAAGCCAAGCTTGATAAGCGAGGCTCGTGCTTGCGTCCACGCGATATAAAAGGCAGCCTTGTTAATCGATGCTGGATAAGTAAGAATGGAAACTAAGGAAAGAGCTGCGTTTTTTTCGCAGGAGGAGCAAGAATTATTATTACAAGCCTATGAGGACTACAAAGCTATAATAACTAGAAAGGGGAACACGAGCTGTATTATCAAAGCTCGTGAGGCTGCATGGCAGAAAATAGCTGACAAGTTAAATGCGTAAGAACATGATTTTAGTAACTTTTGTGTTAAGGATGTCAAACTATTTAACAACTAAATGAGAACAGTTTCAAGCCTTCAAAATGTATAGTCATTAAAATTTCCTTTTACATATGCATTTTGTTACCAGTTGTAAGGTACTTTAAGGTTATTTTAACACATTGATAAACAGGACAGCATGTTAATTATATGGGTTCATCTTGGATAAAAAGTGATATATAATTGTAATTATTAATATAATTATTAATAATGCTTGGTTTCAGGAGCAACATGAGTGGAACGAAAAGGTCCTGGCAGCAAGTGAAGAATGCGTCATTATTGGCATACGCTCCTGCTGCAGTATTGCCACATTATGCAAAACTGCACAGGCTACTACAATGTCACATGCTCTGTCTGGTGTAACTCTGAGATGCCGCAGGCAGTTAAACCTGGATTTTAACTGTCCAAATGTCATTTCAATGCGTGCCCTTGTCTTACAATGGGCATGGTTGAAATGTCTTTCTGCTTGTGTTGCAGGATCTGTATATGGTGTGAGAAGAAACGGTAGACATGGGTATCCTCTGTCACCAAGCAGCACACCAGGAAAAATTCCTATAATGGAAAGTAGACACATTAGACTGTAGTATAATAAACTATAGTATATTTGTGAATTTTAGTTGACTTGCCTTGTCTGAGGCTTTGAGCCAGTGAAGACTCGTGAAAAATTCTGGCATCATGTACTGATCCTGGCCATTTTGCCACAATGTTTGAAATTAGATGTTCAGCAGTGCATACCATCTGAAACATTTTAGGAAATGGTAATGACATACATTGCTAATGTTGGACGACTACACTTTCACCTCTTGTATATAAATGTGAGATATTATCAGTACTTACCTGTACATTAATACTGTGATATGATTTGCGGTTTATGTAATCAGGCTCTGTTGGACCTGCTGGAGCCTTTATCCACACGTGTGTACAGTCAATGGCTCCAATGACGTTAGGAAAGCCTGACAAATTAAATTCAGTTACTTATCAGGTAATGATTTATGTGCTGTAAATGAGTAGATGTTTAAAGATTAAGCACCATTAATTCCAAAGAAAGTTTCCTTAATGGCAAGAATTCCTCGGTGGCCAGGAAAGGTAATGAATATATTTAAAAAGGACTTTAATGCAACGCAAAGCTTTGCTTAAATGTTCAGCATCCCCCACACTGTACAGAAATAAACCACTGGCAAAATAACGCAAAGCGATACACAAAGACTGTGCAACCGTAAGGGCTTTAGAGCGGCGTGTGTTTTTAGAAATGTAAGGTTCCAATAACTGACACAAATATGCAATACTGTGTCTACTAAATCTATAGCGCTCGTATAAATAATCATCCGCACAATGCAACGGATCTATCCTTGGCCGAAGTAATTGTGGAACCTGTTGCCTTAAAGCTCTACGAATGAGCCTCGCTCCCTCATCAACTGGATTATGAATAAATGGGCACGCCATGGTTATTCATGTAAAAGCCTTCAATGCACTCCTTGTCATTTTATACTTTCTAAGTAATTAGAATCGCCTGCATGTAATCTGTAATAATTTTATATTGGAAGGTCGATGTGTGCGAAAGAGGGAGAGAACAGCATCAGAATAATCCCAGCCCCGCAGAATGTCGTGCTGTGACATCACATGGCTTGTCCAATCATATTCATCAAGCTAAGTTAAGCTTCACAACTAACCTGCCACGGAGCAGGCTTGTCCAAGAGCATATGTTGGCATAGTAATTAAGCGGAGCTTCAGGTTAGCCTCATTCGTGGAACAGAATTTGGAGAAATTAAACCGGGATTTATCGAAATAAGACTGGATTTTGAGGTTAGCTCGCTTCGTGGAACAGCCCTATGGTATCCATGTACACTTGAAGTTATGCATCCCCAGATCTTAAGGAATAGTCCAACCTTGACAAACTCAAGGAATTTAACCCCAAACAGAAAGATTGCATGGGAACCTAATTCAGGTCTTTGAAATTGATTCAAAAGAAATAATGAATCCATTTACTCAAGTATACCAGTGGAAATTAAAAAGAGGAAGTACACAGTATTTAAGATGTCCTTCTTCATGAAGATGGTTGTAGGAATTTCAAACAAACTACTGAGTCATTAAGTTAAATAAGAAACCTTCACAAGCTTTAAAAAGTGTTGGTGTCGGGAGAAAGTATTGGGACAACTTTGCTATTAGCAAACCAATCCTGATTGACTGACTGAATTTTCTGCTCTCGTTTGTCAAATTTCTTATGTTTTACATGTAAAGTGTGCATAGCATTATTAGTTTTTACATCGCATAAGCAATATTCAAGGAGATTTTGAAAAAAAAAAAAAAATTAAAATGAGAAGTGTACTTGAACTGTTTCCGTGGGTGCTTTACCCAGAAGAAATACCATATTTACTTAAATTTAAATAAACATAGGCACTTTGCAATTGCACATCTACAAATTAACATTTGAAATATTCTTAGTAATAATGGGACATCTCAAATCTATGAATTAAATAGAAAACTTTTTCTTTTTCTTGGTTATTAAATCTGCTAGCTTGTGCAATTTACTTGTTATATAGAATCTTTTAATGCAGTAATAAAAAAGAATTATTCACATATGCACTTCTGGATACTAATCTATATATGACTGTATTACTTATATAGGAAAAAGAATGAGAAAATAAATGATTGTAATTATTTTTAGAATATACATGGACAAAGTTGAAAACATGAGATGAAATTATTTTAAGTACTTCATTTGTTTGGTAATAAATTTAAACTAACTGTACAAGAGATCATGTTAATAAATAGAGATGGCACTGCTAAACGTAAGAGACCTTCTTCTTTAATATTATGCTCATCAAAACTTTAATTCCGTTTTAATTAACTGTAGATTATATATGGTTGTGTGTGGAGAATTTATTTTACTGAGTTCTATAAATGAATATTTTCTAACATGTTTTGTTTTCCTGTTAGGAAAGTCTCACTCTCATGGAATTAATACTGTTTTCTTAATGAAGGACAGTGTGCACAGTGCAATTTGTAATTTAACAATTTTTTGCAAGTATCTAGTGTCACCATAAAGTTCAAGCACACCTTCTTTTTAGTCTTTAGTTCATGAGTAGAACCAAGTGCTCTCCAAGATCATGGTGATGGCTTTAATCCTTTGTGTGGTGCTCCTACAGATATGAATATTTGCAGTAGGTGAACTTATAAATATGCGTGTATACGTCTCTCGCTTCATATGCTATTACTGCAGTCTCAATTGTGTAATGTGTTTTTTGTTCAGCGCTCTTTGGAGCTCTTGCTTGTTGTCTGCGTACTGTGTTCACAGTAAGTTCACGTGAGCCGCTCGGAGTACATGCATCGGAGGATCTCAGCTTTACTTGTGCTGTCTTGTGCAATCTTGCGATATCCACGGCTTCATTTAATGTTAGCTCAGACCAGGCACTTAAAAGTTTCTCTCGCACTTTTGCTGAGTTTGTGCCAAACACTATTCTATCCCTGACCATCTCATCTTCATTTGCATAAGCACAGTCCTTCATCAGCAATTTTAACTCCGTTACAAAGTGATCGAAAGTCTCGTTTATACCCTCTCATTAAACTTGTATCTCGCGAATATCGTATTCAACAACAACATTTATTTATATAGCACATTTTCATACAAAAAGTAGCTCAAATTGCTTTACATAATGAAGAATAGAAAAATAGACACAGTAAAAAAAAAGTCAACATTAATTAACATAGAATAAGAGTAAGGTCCAATGGCCAGGGTGGACAGAAAAAACAAAAAAAAACTCCAGACGGCTGGAGAAAAAAATAAAATCTGTAGGGATTCCAGACCATTAGACTGCTCAGTCCCCTCTGGGCATTCTACCTAACATAATTGAAACAGTCCTCTTTGGATTTAGGGTTCTCATGGAAGGACTTGATGATGATGGTCACGTAGACTTCTGCCTTGTAATCCATCTATCATTGTTGGAGCATCATGAGGCTTTGAGTAGGTGGTGGTGGTGCAGGACCATAAAAAAAACGGAAAAAGAAACAGAAGAGAGAGTAGGGGTCTTATTCATCTTAGGCATGACAAACTCCAGCGGCAGCGTGTCCACGAACTTAATTCAAACTTAAGCTTTACACCTTGCTTTCCTATTCGTATTACATAAGCACAGTCCTTCACCAGCAATTTTAACTCCGTTACAGCAATTTTAACTCCATTACAAAACGATCAAAAGTCTCGTTTATATCGTGTGTCTTCTCATTAAACTTGTATCTCGCGAATATTGTATTCGTCATAGGCATGACAAACACCAGCGGCAGCGTATCTATGAACTTAATTTAAACTTAAGCTTAATACCGTGCTTTCATATTGATATGTCTTCAAAGGCTTGTTCAGCTTCAGAGAGTTGTTCCTTTCTTACTGCATCAATAAACAGCTCGTCTTCTTTATCTGAGACATCACACACTGCATGCATGGGTTTACATTTCCCAGTCCTGCAAACTTTAGCAAAGTGGTTCAATTTACCACATTTTTTACACTGTCTTCCTTTAGCTTGGACATTGACTTTTTCCACCGTGTGCTTTGTTTCCGTAGTAGCTTATGAACTTATGAACTTATGAGTATGCTTGTATGCGTCACTCGCTTTATATTCTTTTGCTGCCACTTTAATTGTGTAATGCGTTTTTTGTTCAGCGCTCTTTGGAGCTCTTGCTTGTTCTCTGTCAGTAATTGTCAGAATATATAAAGTCAGTATATAAAGTCAATATATAAACTAAAGTATATATATTCTGATGCTGACTTTATATAATCAGGCTTTGACGTTATATATAATCAGGAATTACTTTACATATTCTGACACTGAGTTTATATATTATTCTGGAATAACTTTATATATTCCAATACTGACTTTATATAATCAGGCTTTGACTTTATATATTCTGACGCAGAATTTATATATTCAGAAAATCATTGTATCTGCCTATTTGGCACCTCATAATATATTGTAGCAGATAGAGGCGTGGTCCAACTCTAACACCCTCAGGTACCACTCTGAACACCAGGTGAAAGTATAATAACTCTTCTTTTTATTATTATACCGCGCACAAAGCACCCTCCACTCTACACTCATAAATTACAAATAACAACACTATTCTCTTTCCTCCTCGCCCAGACACTTCACCCTCCTACCTCCCAGCTCAGCTCAGTGTCTGGACTGAGGCATCGTCCTTTTATAGCCCCTGACCCGGAGGTGTTCCTGTCCCAACAGTCCACAGTTCCTTTTTCCTTCCGGGTCAGGGCAAACAGTCCTTTTTTTCAACCCGGGAGCACGTCATTCCTTCCTGTCACTCGACCGTGACGTACTCCCGGGTCATACGGCACAAAAGAGCCCATAAGCCCCCCCACAGCAACTCCTGGTGGCCTCCAAGGTATCCAGCAGGGCTGTGTATAAATACTACAAAGTCCATGAGGCCCTGCTGGACCTCGGGGCACTATCCTGCTGTCGGGAGAGCTCCACAATATATATATTATATACATATATATACTGCATATATATATTGCAGTATTTAGCAAATAATTTTGATCTTATCTTGCTACTGAAGTGACGACTGTGAAAAACCACCAAGGGAACATCCTGACCTGAATTTGACCCATTCCCCCCCCCTCCAATCTGTAAACAGTGTGCAGTGTCATATCATCAGTGCCAGGGAGCAAGCAGACAGTGACTGGTCTTGACCTTTGTTGAAATGTAAGTGAAATAACAAAATTGAATTAAAAACCTTCCAAACAGTGTAGGCAGGGGCCACAATACTATCCTAACATCCATCTAAAAGAAAGGAATATGACACCACCAGGATTTAGATTATTATTTTCACATCTGTTTTACAGGTCACCCCCTTTTGTCTATCCAGTAACGTACTGTGGGAATTTTTTGTAAAAAACTGTACTGAAAAAAATAACTTGCAGTTTGACCACTGATATTACAGACAATTTCACAAGAAGAAAGGAATACGTTTTCGGAGGCAGCCGATATGCTGATCGCACGTGTCTACTTGTGTTTCAGCAGACTACATTTTTCTCTCATGGGAGATTCTGTATTGAGAATTTCTTTACATACACTGACACTAAATCACCAGGGATGTAAAATAATTTATGTTTATAGAGGAATGCTTGGTAAGATTATTATAATACAGTCTATTACTGTGAAGTATTTGTTATGCTGGTGGGTTAAAGAGAAAGTTACTCAGAAATAAACTGCATTTTTATGCAAAAGAATTTCCAATTTTTTTTACTTTTGTGTCCCAGTTCTTTTTTTTTTTGGTCACAATATTTTAGAGAAATGTGAAAAAGAAAGCAAAGCCATCTTTTACAGGTCACATTTTCTGAAATGTCATGCCTCAAGTGTGTATTTTTACGAGGGAGTCTTGGAACATGTCCCAGCAGTCATTGGGCATAAAACTGCAACAGTACATTGACAAGGAGCCAGCCCATTGCAGGCTGATCACACCCACATACAAAACTGTAATGTCAATGCACAATCAATGCACAAGAACAGAATGTTCTCCTCATGTTCATGTGAGTTTCATCCGAGAGCTCAGCTGTCCTCCCACAGTCCAAGGACATTCAGGTTAGGTGAACTGTTGATTTGAAATTGGTTTGTGTGTGTTCACTCAGTGATGAACTGGTACCCTATTCATAGATTGTTCCTGCCTGCACACTGTAAAAGACGAAGCAAGAGACAACATAAAGGTTTGGGTTTCCGGCCCCGTATACTGAAGAATTATCCACAGCAAAAACAAAATAATACAGGTCAGGTACATGAAATTAAATTTTCCCAATGCACGACCCCAAAGATGGCGTCGGTGGACATTTTATGGAGGAGGAGCCGGAAGTGGAGGAATGCTGGGAAGGAACCGTGGTGGAAAATGGGATTGATGACGTCAGTAGTAGTGGACTGAGGAAGGGCGGAAGTAACGTGCTGCGGGAAGAAGGAGCGTCTTTTTTTCTGTAAGAAATAAAAGGAGAAAGGTTAGTACCCGCCACTCCCTGCCGGCGAATGTCTTCCCAAGCGTATTAAGGTCCGTCCGCGGTCCCCTACTCGCGCGTGCGTGACAACACGTTGCATGCTGGGATGAGCTCCAGCTGACTCACAACCCTGGCCTGCTGAGCGGGTTTGGGCCAAGCTCCTTTCAGAATAGGTTGTTCCACATAGTTTGCAGCACAATTATGTCGTCATGTCACATTTGAGCCAAGTCTCAGTTTTAAACACAGCAGTTCAGTTAACATACTGCATCTGCGCCGAATCCAGAATGGACATTGCCTGACTAGCCACTCAGTAAAATACAATTGGGCTGCACTTGGGCAGATTTCTTCATGTCATATACTAATAACTCGGCATGGCTGAGGCTGTAACACTTGTCCCAATACATCTGTGCTGAACTCAATTAAGTGAAAACGATACTAGAGTGGGCCTACATTGTTTGTTCAGACAGAGTGTAGATGTGATAGTGTGCTTATGGGTTTACTTTTGGTACAGATAAAGATGTCAGTGTAGGTAAAACACGGGCTGTAGCAGTAAAGTTTGGCAAAAACACACACACCCACTTGGCTAATCTTGGCCCTTTTTAGGCTTAGGTTTGATTTATTTATATAGCACATATAAAACAACTAAAAGTTTAACCAAAGTGCTTTACATAAAATAAAAGCTAACAGTAAGAAATAAAAGGCAGATACACAATTATAAAATACAAGCTGAGTGTGGTCTTCAGGACAAAAAACAAGCCGAAGATGCCCTAGAGGTTTCACTGTATTGATGAACTCAGAGAGCCATCTGCTAAGAATTAGTAGCTAGTACAGAAGATGTGGACCCACCTGTGCTTGCTGCCCCACTTTCTTTCATAAGAAGACTCTGGCGATGCCATATCTTAGCTATATCTCTGGCATATGAGTCCTATTAATCTTTGACTTGAGAAAAAACCTCCAGATAGACAACACCCCACAAGTCCCCAAAGTCCTGGTCACACAATGCATTTCTTAAGGCTGCCTTCTTCTCTTCTCTCCAGCTCAGTCCACTCCACTCCCGACTCTCACCATCATATTTTATACACACCCAGATGTGCTCCAGGTGCTTCCCGTCAATCTCCCACCGACACGCCCATGTGTGGCGGAAGTGCCGGCCGCGTACCCGGAAGCACTCCGGGTGTCTCCAGTCTACTTCCCCCTGGCCGTTTCGGGTGTGGCGGAAGTGCCGAGGTCCAGGGCTCCAAAGGCACGGGGGCGGTGACCACGGGCCCCTACAGGGTTGAGCCCCCAAAGAAACCAAGGCGGTCGCCCCCACATGGTCTGGGGAAGGTGTAAGCCCTCCTCCGGTCTTCCTAGGCGTCCCAGCCGGGTCACCACCCCAGCCATCTCCGACAAGTTAAAGGAAACCAACAATAAGTGATTTTTTGAGCTATGTAGAAACAAAATCAACCCCCCCCCAATACCACCACCACCTGAGATGGCTAATTAACCCTTTAAACCCGCTATCATTTTTGTCCATTTTCTGCTACTTTTATTTAACTTTATCATGCTTTACTCAATATTCATGGTCTACCGCTCAAAATAAAGATCAGACATTTCTCTTTCTGAAGTTTTACACCTGGAGAATTAGTTATGTTGTACACATATGTTGTAGCAGTATAAGTTGCAAAATTCAGTAATGTTATTACAAACTAAAAGCACTTTGAATGTTATTCTTATTTCTATTTTTGTTGGAATAAGCTTATAATCTCTATAAACATGTTAGTGAATATATCAGGAACACCCAGAAAAAATTGTTATGAAAAATCTATAAGTAATATGTCTAGGTTTACTGTTTTGAAGCAGTACAAAAATCAGGATTCTTTTTTTGTCACCTTTACTGTTTTCAAATAATTTTCCATAGCATAATTATCCATTATTGAAGACCCAGGGCCTATGTTATCATTCTGAAGGGCAGATATTACCCTGTCAGAATATATACATACTAGGAGGGCAAGGCCCCTTTGGCACCCAAACCCCTTGGCGCCCAAACCCCAGTTGCGACCAGTCTGCCACTCATGTTGTGAAGAGGGGGGCTGAAAGCATCCCAAGGAAATTAAGTCGCTCCTCCAAAATCCCCTCTTAAATGGTGATACAATGGGAATCAAATACTTTTTTTTTGTACACCCTCTTTGCTCGATCAGCTGCTTTGAACATTTAAAAGCCTGTACAGCAGCTGTCCTACTCTTTGTCTTTTATTTCCGGCCCCAGGCGTGGTTAAATCTCTTGGCACAAAGTCTTGTCTCACGGGATATGAGTTCTTGATATTTTTTAGTTTATAATTTAAAAATGGAATAAGAATCTGAAAATCTAACACCATCACAGTAAAGTTCGATAAATTCTGAAAAGAATGATACAAAACATATATATGTAGGTTTTAAAATAAGCCCGATTTAAAGTGTGACAAAAAAGTGACATAAAAACGACACATAAAATCGTTGCACTTTTAGGGTTAGGATTTTATATACAGAGAGTAGATGTAGTTGATAAAGAAATTTTATTGTGTATCCAAATCAAAGCACAAAAAGTTGCAAAATTCAAATACATCTTTACAAAAAAAATCTGAAATATAAAAAGTGGAAAATGGTGTCACTTAAAAGCTGTAACAACCCTCTCATTTAGCAGATAATAGTCTGTCCATCAAATTGTACACAAATAAATGAGGATGTTCAAGAAAACCTTGGGGCAGAACCTGGAGGATGGAGTCAGGCGTCTTTGAGAAAAGAAAGCAAAACATTGCAACGTCATATGCAATATTGCATTGTAACAACAAAACACTGTACTTCAATTATAGCAATGGGGAAACGAATGCTTTTATGTAGTTTAAACAAAAAAAAAGCCTTATTGTTTGGTCCCACCAGCGGGTCCTAAACAACGGGGCTGAGTTTAAAACGTTAAACAGAAGCAAAATTGGAGTCAAAACTGGCACACTCACATTACACAGGAGCGCAAAGTAAAGAAAAAATAAAAATCAAAAAAATGAGGAAAGGTGGAAAGGAGGAACTCCCGGTACAATCCCCTTTACTAACTGAGCAGTATGAAGCTAGTTGTTGGAAGGGGAGCCAGAAGAGTTGTTGAGAAAGGGAAGATGATGAAAAAGAAGAAAGGTGTAAGAGGACAGGACAACACAAAGGAATAGGGAAAGAAAGAATCATACAGAGCAATTCAGGCACATTGTGCAAGAGAGCCACAGCTAGAGGACATTCCCAGAGCATGTGGAGGAAAGTATCAGGGACTTTAAGAGGACAACAATGACATAGGGGAGCTAATTCTAGTCCCATCAGATAATGTCTCTGGGGAGTAGGGTATGGTCTATGAAAAAAAGTTATATCATATCTGCTGGTGATTAGTATTTTTAGAACAAATATTGATATTAAGAAAGATGGGGAAAGGTCTGTTAGCCAATTAGACATTATTGTCAGAGTTTTGAGGGAATCTTTTTCTTTGAATGAACGAATATGTGCCGGTAATTTGGTGTTTAAATAAAAAGTGCAAAAAATCACCAGACTCATTTAGTGTCATAAACAGATACTTAGTTAAATTGTAAGAAGAGTATTGTGGTTGATCTGGTAGTACAGCTTTGCCAATTTTGACGACAATCTTGGTGATTGCAATCCTAAAGATGTATCTCAGACAGAAACAATATTCAAAGCTCCACAGGTCTTACAGTGCGGACAAATTCTGCAAACAGCTGGAAGGTAACAGCAAAGGGTTAGGTAGGTGGATGGGTAGGGAGGTTGCTCCATGTAATGAGTTTCCTGCAATGTGTAACATTTTGGTTAGACACACTGTGGTCTTTTTCATGATATGATCAAGAACCATAAATCAGAATTGATTTTACACAGTGAAGAAATAAAGCATAAATAAGGAAAGGGGGAAAATAACTGTATGAGAATGATACTACTTTACTACCCTCTGGTTTTACTAGGCTCAGAGATGATGTACACAGCAGAATGCGACCCTTGCAAAAGCTAACTGTACCCTGGTCCCATACACTTCTTCACTTACTTTGGTTGGCTACGCCAATCTTTTTTGCCTCAAATGCAATTCCAGCACACACACACCCACACACAGCTGGAAGGTGGCATTATTTGCTTTTCTTATGGAGCCACCCCAGTGTCTTGATGCTGATTAATTTGCATTTCTCTTCACGCCCACTTGATTTCTGCATTACAAGTCCTAAAGCTGCTGGACTTCAGATCTGTCTACTAGAAACACAAGCTTAAACACTGCCAGATGTTATAGAAGAAGAATTCATAACATCCTTTTATGTAAACATAAAAACTTAAATCAGCATACCTGAAGCACTCCGTACTGCTGTTCTGTAGTTGTAGCAGAGCAAACATAACCTAACCAATTTTATTTGACAGGTGGCAGTATGAAATGTAATTAAAATGATAGCTTATGCAGTTTTTAATTGCATAATTAGTAAAATTATTTGTATTGTTTAAAAACATGAATCATTACATAACAACTGGGGGCATATGGAAGTTAGCATTTATTCCTCATATATCTACTTTCTTGGGTTTGAATCCCATGTTTGGTTGTTGTCTTTGTAGGGATTGATCTGTGTCATGCATGCCTGTTGGAAGACCACCTTTTGGGCACAGCTGAGGTACATACCACTTTGGGGAAAGAGAGGGGGCAATATTGCTAATAATCACATCCTACAAACATTTACACTCCAAATTTAACTTTCCAGCAACACATTTCTTTCACTACCTTCAAATCAGAAACTTTGTTAGACAGAACCTGCCCAATTTTCCTTACCTCCCACCAATCTCTATGCTGGAAGAAATATTGATCAGTATTGAGGACTGAGACAGCATTTCTCTAATATGTAAAACTATTTTACAGTCTCTCACTTTGAAAGATCCAAGAGTACAGTAGGAAAAGGATCTTTCACTCAATATCTCAGAAAAGGAATGGAAAGTAGCAACGCAGAGAATTCACTCGAGCTCCAAATGTGCAAAGCATACAATTATTCAACGTTAAATTATATATCAAGTGCATCGAGTGTGTTTTGTGTTTTAATTTTAAATTTTAATTTTAATTCTATCGTTAATTTATTTTTAATTTATTATTTGCACTTCATGTTGTTACACTGTGAACTCTGAGCTTTGCAATTTTGTCTATGTGTATAATTGTATATGTTTGAGATGACAATAAAGTTCGCTTTGACTTGATTGCTCTTGTTTAAAATTGTCCAAAATGTTTTCAGGGCTAGATCCAACCAGCGAACGTTACAATCGAGTTCCAGCTTCACTGGGTCACATCATTTTGGACCAAAATCTTTAAATGCCTCTCAGACAGCCTTGGTGTCCCAATCCCTCCTAACCCATTAACTGTTGTGTTTGGTGGACTTCCAGATGGGCTTAAAACGGAGAAGGACAAACAAACTGTGATTGCATTTTCTTCACTATTAGCATGTAGACTTATCTTGCTCAACTGGAAGAATCCTAACTCTTCTATTCTAAGTCAGTGGGTAACTGATGTTATATACTATTGGAAAAAATGCAATTCACACTTAGAGGATCTGTGCAGAACTTTTTCAAAACCTGGCAGGATCTAATCAATAACATTCTAGAATAAGCTTTTAAAGCACTGAGGAAGCAGATTCTTTCAACATTTTCTTTTTTTTTCTCCATTTATCTATATTAATTTATCTATTTACTTATTTTTACTAGCTTTAAGTTTTATTCTGCTGCCCATGCTCTTTTTCTCAGGGATGGGGGTTGATTTGTTTTCAGTCCTATTCTTGTAAAATTGATCTATTTGTATAGAATGTTGTGTGATTTCAGGATCTAATCAACAATATTTTAGAATAAGCATTTAAATTGAGGAAACAGGTTCTCTCCCCTGTTTAACTCTATTTATCTTTATTCATTTATTAATTTATTTATTTACTTATTTTTACTAGCTGAATTCTGCTGGCCTAAAAACTTGAGTTATTTGCATGGAATGTTATTTGATTTTAATAAAATCAATAAAATGAAATAAATATATATATATATATATATATATATATATATACAGTGGTGTGAAAACTATTTGCCCCTTCCTGATTTCTTATTCTTTTGCATGTTTGTCACACAAAATGTTTCTGATCATCAAACACATTTAACCATTAGTCAAATATAACACAAGTAAACACAAAATGCAGTTTTAAATGATGGTTTTATTATTTAGGGAGAAAAAATCCAAACCTACATGGCCCTGTGTGAAAAAGTAATTACCCCCTGAACCTAATAACTGGTTGGGCCACCCTTAAGCAGCAATAACTGCAATCTAGCGCTCGATAACTTGCAATGAGTCTTTTACAGCTCTGGAGGAATTTTGCCCACTCATCTTTGCAGAATTGTTGTAATTCAGCTTTATTTGAGGGTTTTCTAGCATGAACTGCCTTTTAAGGTCATGCCATAGCATCTCAATTGGATTCAGGTCAGGACTTTGACTAGGCCACTCCAAAGTCTTCATTTTGTTTTTCTTCAGCCATTCAGAGGTGGATTTGCTGGTGTGTTTTGGGTCATTGTCCTGTTGCAGCACCCAAGATCGCTTCAGCTTGAGTTGACGAACAGATGGCCGGACATTCTCCTTCAGGATTTTTTGGTAGACAGTAGAATTCATGGTTCCATCTATCACAGCAAGCCTTCCAGGTCCTGAAGCAGTAAACAACCCCAGACCATCACACTACCACCACCATATTTTACTGTTGGTATGATGTTCTTTTCTGAAATGCTGTGTTCCTTTTACGCCAGATGTAACGGGATATTTGCCTCCCAAAAAGTTCAACTTTTGTCTCATCAGTCCACAAGGTATTTTCCCAAAAGTCTTGGCAATCATTGAGATGTTTCTTAGCAAAATTGAGACGAGCCCTAATGTTCTTTTGCTTAACAGTGGTTTGTGTCTTGGAAATCTGCCATGCAGGCCGTTTTGCCCAGTCTCTTTCTTATGGTGGAGTCGTGAACACTGACCTTAATTGAGGCAAGTGAGGCCTGCAGTTCTTTAGACGTTGTCCTGGGGTCTTTTGTGACCTCTAGGATGAGTCGGCTCTGCGCTCTTGGGGTAATTTTGATCGGCCGGCCACTCCTGGGAAGGTTCACCACTGTTCCATGTTTTTGCCATTTGTGGATAATGGCTCTCACTGTGGATCGCTGGAGTCCCAAAGCTTTAGAAATGGCTTTATAACCTTTACCAGACTGATAGATCTCAATTACTTCTGTTCTCATTTGTTCCTGAATTTCTTTGGATCTTGGCATGATGTCTAGCTTTTGAGGTGCTTTTGGTCTACTTCTGTGTGTCAGGCAGCTCCTATTTAAGTGATTTCTTGATTGACACAGGTGTGGCAGTAATCAGGCCTGGGGGTGGCTACGGAAATTGAACTCAGGTGTGATACACCACAGTTAGGTCATTTTTAACAAGGGGCAATTACTTTTTCACACAGGGCCATGTAGGTTTGGATTTTTTCTCCCTAAATAATAAAACCATCATTTAAAAACTGCATTTTGTGTTTACTTGTGTTGTATTTGACTAATGGTTAAATGTGTTTGATGATCAGAAACATTTTGTGTGACAAACATGCAAAAGAATAAGAAATCAGAAAGGGGCAAATAGTTTTTCACACCACTGTATATATATATATATATATATATATATATTAAACGGTGAAAGTCAGGTGTGCACCCCATCTTTTATTTTGCATGCTTCTTCCACTCGCCTGACCACACCAGGCATTCTCACATTCAGATACTGTAGCTGAACTAGTTATTGCTACATTTTTGTGCTTCATTTCTACTTACTCACTTGTTAAAATTCCCAGCTGTTAATGGCGTCTTTTAGGTTTAAAGAGATGTACTCATTTTTTTTAATTATTTAGTGTTTGAGGTTAAGTATGGAGTTTCAAATCTTTCTTATGCTTCTAATTTGCCTTTACCATACAACACCTTGATGGGAAGCCGATGGAGGATTGTAAAGCCAGTTGTTTTCTTTATTCATCATGGCCTTGCTTATTTTTTCCTGGTCAAGGTTTTTAATTGGTTCACGTAGCTTTCTTTCAGCTACAAAAAAAAAAATATCCATTATCTGAGCTCATAATTTAACGTAAATAATTCAAAGTTTGGCATTGATACAAGAATCAGTGCTGAAGCTGTGTGTAGTCATAACGTATACATCTCTTACTGTGAAATGACTAAACTTCTCCCTACTTTAGCTTTAAAAGGTCCAAAATAATCAATTCCAACATTAGTAAAGGGCGGTTAGTCAGGTAATAAATGGTCTTCTGGCAGATCTGCCAATTTTTGTTCACCTGTTTTAACATCGTATCGTCTGCAAATTATCCACTTTGAAATAGTTTTTCCGATAATTAAGCTAACTTGAGGTATCCAGTGCTTCTGATGAAACTGTGCAAGCATATAATTGTGTTCACAGCGTCAATTTTTCTTGTGGATGCACTGCAATATAGGAAAAGAAATATATGAACATCTGTGGAGAATTCTGAGTTGTTTGGCTTCTTGTGGCATGGCAGTTTTTTTGGGCCTGCCCAAACATACACTTCTTCACTTACTTTGGTTGGCTACGCCAATCTTTTTTGCCTCAAATGCAATTCCAGCACACACACAGCTAGAAGGTGGCATTATTTGCTTTTCTTATGGAGCCACCCCATGGTCTTGATTCTCAGTATTCAGAACTGCATCCAATTTCAAAGTTTGACGGTTCTTTTTTGCACAAGCATTTTTCGTTAATGCATTGAAGTCAATAGGGAAGGACTAACTGAACTAGATTTCACTGGATTATAATGGTGTAATCATCTTTAAAATGTCCCTGAGGGTTAGGGAAACATGTGCCAACTATATTGGACCCATTATTGTGGCCAAAAAGGTGATGTGAGCTGTGCGATAACAATGTCAACCACTGCAGCACTGTGTCTCCGGTAGATCAAGGAAGAAAGAATGTGCAATCATATATTTTGTCAAAACATTTATCTCCATGTGGCTAATTATGCATGTACAAGGAACGCGCCTCCTTCTCTTATACCGACATGGAACTCGAAGGTCAATCTGCACATTTGGCGACAAGCAGAGATTATTTATTATTTATGCTGTATATGTTTCATAAAATAACATATTGAGAACTTGCATTATAAACTTCTGTTAAGCTTCTTAAATTGAGTTTGCCTACTATACACAGTATTAATGTGCCCTTATGGCTTTACATTTTATAGCATATGTTTTATAGAAATTGCAAAAAACTTGTATGCATACTGATACTATAGTAGTTCACCAGCTGCCTTAGCACCTTTAGTTTCCATGATGTCTGCATGTTCTGTTTATATCTGCATGAGTTTTCACTGCTAACCCCGAGTTTCTCGACGTGTTAAAGTCTGCAGTGTTTCAGCGAGTAGATTAGCACGATTGTGTGCTCTTCATAGTGCCAACCACTGCACGGCTGTGCCTCTGTGAGATCAAATAAGAAAGAACGTATTGAGAGATGTGCAGCTTCGTAACCAGAAAGCAATCCTATGTGTCATCAAAACAAAGAGAAAATGCCAAATTGGAGTCTAAAGTGAGAAATAATGAGATCTTTAGAACAAGGAAATTCAAAGAAACAATTGCCAAAAAAAATACTTTTTTCAATCCAGTCTCGTTGGGTGTTTTAAGTGTCCCAATGGACTAGGGAAGCTACTCCCAATTGTGCTGGACCGATTATTTTGACCAAAATCGGTGACCTAAGCTATGAGGCAGCAGTGCCACAATGCCTCCCTGAGATAAAATTAATTGAATTCAATATCAGAACAGTAAAATTTCTTGTAGACAGGATTGGGTAGGATGAGATACATAATCATGAGGTACATAAGATTTACAAAAAATCAGGAGATCTATATGGAGAAATGTACAAGGAACCCATCTAGTCCCTGAAATCACCAGTATCTGGGGGGCGGGAATCGCTGCTGATCCAGGACTCATTCATTTTGATAAAGGTCAGTTTGTTCACAGAATCTATGGACAACCAGAGCCTCTAGTCTGTGACCACCCCACCTGCGGCACTAAAATCCACTCGGACAGTAAGCTGGGCAACACAGCAATTCGAGCGCATACTGAGCTAGCTCCTGGCTTAAATCAGATCTCATCACCCAGAACTTCATGGGGTCATCAGTGTGCATAGAATCATTTGCACCAATGCACCCCAGGTAGTCACTCAACATGCGGACCAGCTGCTAGCAGTGACTGCTGCTATAGACACCCTGTGTCAGACTGGTTTGTTGAAGCACTAAAAAGTCTCTCCACACATCAGATTGTCACCACCACATCTGTTGTTGCTGCTACTGACAGCTCTCTGATGGAAACATGTGGAGAGGTAGCAGGGAGGTAAGAGTGGGACCACCAGTTATCGTCCCTCTATTTTATAGCTTTAAGGCATTACAACATATGAGCAGCAGTGTTGTACAGGTGCCCCCTGTCCACCACTTCTTGACTATCTTCTTCCTCTCCCTACTCCTGTGGCTAAGTGTCGTGCCACCTCCTTACAATAAGCACTGCCCTCTGTGCTTGCTCATCCTCCTGCTGTGAGCCCCATGCCTTCTCCTCCTCCTCGTCTTCCTTCTGGAGAATCCCGGCCCTGCCAGAGCGCCTACTGGGCATATCATCCTCCTCCTCCTCAGCACCCTCTTCCACCTGGAGTAGACCACCCAGTGTCCTGTCCTAGTGGGAGCACATCCAGCCAGCATATTACTGGCTGACAAATGTAGTGGTCTATTCAAAAGTAGCCAGCACCTTGCAGTCTCAATTGTTAAAAAATATTTTAAAAGGAGCATCCAACATGAAAACGCAACAATCTAATTGAGTGACAGTGCATATTAATTTATACATTTTATATCCGTTTGATTAGGTTAAAAAGGAAAAAAAAAATAACACTTTATCCCCAACGGGGTCTCTAAAGGCACGGCAGGCTTGCTGCGCTCTGATTGGCTGAGCAGTCTGTGTCAACTATCTGCGATTGGCCCCCTGCGGGGAAGGGGGAGTTGGGATCATGAACGCGGCTGAGAGAATAAAACTGAAAAATAAAAAAACAAAGCTAACCTTTCCGAGTATCATAAATTACACCGGCTGTTACAGATTGGAAACAAATGTATGTTGTTATTCTAAAATAATAAGAATACCAGCAGTTCACTTCTCAAAATGAATTCCTCTGGGATCGAACCCGTGAAGCTTTGATTACCAGTCAACAGTTGATACCATTGCACCACCGAAGCTATCGTAGCAACTGCGTGTCAATGTCACACCCTAACGTGGGTTGTTTTTCTGCAATTATATTTTTGAATGGAAGCGCATTTGTTCTGTTATATTTGTACCTTTTGTGGAAGTGTTTCTTTGATATTTGGAATTCAGACTTCACACATTATACACTTCATGTCTACATTTTGTCAATTATTACTAAAACATGAAAACGTTTCTGTTTTAACGATGTCTTTACTGTGCATAGATTGTTGTAGATACAGAACACACATGAAATGCAAGTGTTCCCAATAACGATATAGTATTTATAAAAGGTGTCATTTTTCTTGACTTCTCAATCTATACAACTCTAAGCAACTGACACGCAGGTAAACAGACTTGAGCTGAGAAAACTGTGCGTTGGTGGGGGATAGCAGGCTGCTTGCTGTTTGCTGCTTATCAACACATTTAAAGGACAAATTACGCTGATGGATGTGTGAAGCGTTTTAAGGTGGGACGGATCTACAAGTTTTTTCGTAGGCTCTGGTAATTCTAATGTTAAAGGCCTAAACTAGCAATAAGCAAAAAAAGCACTGAACACCTAAGAACAATGAAATCCCAATAGCAATAAAACCTTTAATTTCTTCTTTTCTGTTATCTGTACCACTAGCTAAATCCCATAATATACCCGAGGGGTGTTTCCATTTAATGTTGGCTGTTCCATTTCCGAGGGATTTCATGCTGGACTCACAAAGCATTATGGGGTGCTGTAAAAAAATGTTCTCTTAAACAAGCTGAATTATCTGTAAATATTTTGACAAACAAGGGTGAACACAGCAAATAACATTTTGGCGAAATTTTATGATGAACACTATTCTCGATATTCTTGAATAACCAGGATAATACTAAGGAACATTTTAAAAAACTACTGAAACCCCATTTTTTTCATCTGCCATTTTCGTAGGTATGTTTTACTCGTACACTTAATAGATGATATAGGCATAGAATTCTCTTACTGTTCAGGGATTTGCAATCTTTACTAAAGTTTTCCTCTTTCTGCTTTCTTTTCTGGTACTTCTGTTCTAGTATTTGGCACCACCACCATCTGATCGAGGCACCACGCAGCCACCTGTGATGCTGGAACGAAGCTGAGTGCCCCAGCTCTCCGACTTCATTGAATCCTCTGGGATGGAGCCTGGAACAAATGAGGAACGACGTAAGCACATTTATGTTAGATAGAATCTCTTGTGGTGGTCGGATGGTCTTTTGGCATTGTAACCCCTGCAGATTTTGTTTTTTCTAAAGCTTTGCAGAAGTTTGTTTTTTCTGATCCTCCCAGCCATTTGACCTTATGTTTAGATTCATTTTTAGAAATTTGCATTATGATATTGTATATAATGATGCTGTTATTCTAATAATCATATATCAACTGTATGTTTGATAAGATCGTATGGATTTTTTTCTCTTTGTTACTTATTCATTAATATTCTAACCTAATCTTACTTGATTTTATCTTTTCTTGAAATTTTCTTTTTGACATCTTGTAAAGCACACAAAGAGCTACATTCATTGTATGAAAATATGATAAAGAAGTAAATGTTGTTGTTGTAATTAATGGAGATGGATAAGCTCTCATTCTGTTTTAGCCAAATCTTGTATTGAAAGAGTGTTTGACTTTATTTACAATTTTTATCTTCTCAATTTTTTTCTGATAAGCATGCTTTGTTTTTCTAGGTCACTTTTGGAATTTTCATACTTTGAGAAGATTGTGTTCTTTCTCTTTTTTCCAGCTGATTCTCATACCAATTTTTCAGGGGTGGTGCTTCTTCCAGCATTTAACATAGTGATTTAGGTTCTGACCATCTGGTTTATCATTCATAGCTTTCTCATCTTGAGTTGATTTTCTGTTTTAGCATTTTGGCTCCATTAAAATAAAAATACCCACCAAGCATCGCCTTGCAATTTGTGTCCAACTACAATAACAATTTAGTCCTCTAGTTTTCATTGCAAATATTAGTCTCTTAAGCAACTTGGTTTATAAAAGAAAACTTAAAACAAAAACTTTAAGTATATTTATAGTGTACCTGAAATTTCAGAGAAACTGGGAAATGGCAACATCCTTGATCAAGCAGGAAAATGAAATCAAACCATCTAAATGACGACTCATAAACATAATAATTCATATCATTGAGTCATTATTATAATTTGTGTTGATGTGACAAATATATTACATCAGAAGTGATTAATGTGAAGTACAGGCTCTATTTTGGTTCCCTTTTAAAAGGGTCAATGCTACATATTTGCACTGAAGAACATTTTTGTTTTATGTCACTTTATATCAGCTACTTGTTGTCACTTCTTACAGACTTGGAAGACAGGTAAGGAATATCACAGCTAAGCTTTACTCCATCATGCCCACTGTGCTGAAAGCTATTAACCAACTGGCAAGGCACTACATCCAGTTTTCTTATGCTGTAGGTGTAATACATAAAAAAGAAATTTGCCAACATAAAGGACAATTTGCAGCCAGTCCTGTCCCCCTAATGCAATCGGAGCACTTTAATACGCTCATATTACTATAAGGGCACCTATTGAGAACAAAGCTGCTTTTGTTACCATGAACTTTTAAATCCATTAAAGTCATGCCCTCCCCATGGGCTCACCACCTATGGGAGGGGCCATGGAGGTTGGGTGCAATGTGAGTTGGGTGGTGGCCGAAGGCAGGGACCTTGGCGGTCTGATCCTCGGCTACAGAAACTGGCTCTTGGGACGTGGAATGTCACCTCTCTGAAGGGGAAGAAGCCTGAGCTAGTGCGCGAGGTCGAGAGGTTCCGGCTAGATATACTCGGACTCACCTCGACGCACAGCTTGGACTCTGGAACCAATCTCCTTGAGAGGGGCTGGACTCTCTACCACTCTGGAGTTGCCCCGTGAGAGCGCCGAGCAGGTGGGGGCATACTTATTGCCCCCCGACTCGGAGCCTGTGCATTGGGGTTTACCCCGGTGGACGAGAGGGTCGCCTCCCTCCGCCTTCGGGTGGGGGGAAGGGTCCTGACTGTTGTTTGTGCGTATGCCAACAGCAGTTTGGAGTATCCACCCTTTTGGAGTCTCTGAGGGGTTGCTAGAGGGCATACCTTCTGGGGATTCCCTCGCTTTGCTGGGAGACTTCAATGCTCACGTGGGCAATGACAGTGAGACCTGGAAGGGCGTGATTGGGAGGAATGGCCCCCCCGATCTGAACCCGAGCGGTGTTTTGTTATTGGACTTCTGTGCTCGTCACGGATTGTCCATAACGAACACCATGTTCAAGCATAAGGGTGTTCATATGTGCACTTGGCACCAGGACACCCTAGGCCTCAGGTCGATGATCGACTTTGTGGTCGTGTCGCCGGACTTGCGCCATATGTCTTGGACACTCGGGTGAAGAGAGGGGCGGAGCTGTCAACTGATCACCACCTGGTGGTGAGTTGGCTTCGATGGTGGGGGAAGATGCCGGTCAGACCTGGTAGGCCCAAACGTGTTGTGAGGGTCTGCTGGGAACGGCTGGCAGAGTCCCCTGTCAGAAGTAGCTTCAACTCCCACCTCCGCAGAACTTCAACCACGCCCCGAGGGAGGTGGGGACATTGAGTCCGAATGGGCCATGTTCCGTGCCTCTATTGTTGAGGCGGCTGACCGGAGCTGTGGCCGCAAGGTGGTCGGTGCCTGTCGTGGCGGCAATCCCCAACCCGCTGGTGGACACCGCGTGAGGGATGCCGTCAAGCTGAAGAAGGAGTCCTATAGGACTTTTTGTCCTGTGGGTCTCTGGAGGCAGCTGATAGGTACCGCAGGCCAAGCGAACGCGGCTTCGTTGTTGCTGAGGCAAAACTCGGGCATGGGAGGAGTTTGGAGAGGCCATGGAGAACGACTTCGGACGGCTTCGAGGAGATTCTGGTCCACCGTCCGCGCCTCAGGAGGGGAAGCAGTGCAGTGTCAACACCGTATATAGTGGGGATGGTGCGCTGCTGACCTCACTTGGGACGCTGTGGGTCGGTGGGAGGAGTACTTCAAGACCTCCTCAATCCCACTAACATGCCTTCCACGAGGAAGCAGAGCCTGGGGACTCTGAGGTGGGCTCTCCCATCTCTGGGACTGAAGTCACCGAGGTGGTCAAAAACTCCTTGGTGGCAGGGCCCCGGGGTGGATGAGATACCGAGTTCCTTAAGGCTCTGGATGTTGTAGGACTGTCTTGGTTGACACGCCTCTGCAACATCGCATGGACATCGGGACAGTGCCTCTGGATTGGCAGACCGGGGTGGTGGTCCCCTCTTTAAAAGGGGACCGGAGGGTGTGTTCCAACTATAGAGGGATCACACTCCTCAGCCTCCCTGGAAAAGTCTATTTCGGGGTTCTGGAGAGGAGGGTCCGTCAGATAGTCGAACCTCGGATTCAGGAGGAACAGTGTGGTTTTCGGCCCTGGTCGCGGAACAGTGGACCAGCTCTTCACCCTTAGCAGAGTCCTGAGGGTGCATGGGAGTTTGCCCGACCGGTCTACATGTGTTTTGTGGACTTGGAAAAGGCATTCGACCGTGTCCCTCGGGAATCCTGTGGGGTGCTCGGGAGTATGGGGTACCGGACCCCTGATAAGAGCTGTTCGGTCTCTGTACAACCGTGTCAGAGCTTGGTCCGCATTGCCGCAGTAAGTCGAGCCCGCTTCCAGTGAGAGTTGGACTCGCCAGGGCTGCCCTTTGTCACCGATTCTGTTCATAACTTTTATGGACAGAATTTCTAGCGCAGCCAGGGTGTTGAAGGGGTCCGTTTGGTGGACTCAGGATTGGGTCACTGCTTTTGCAGATGATGTTGTCCTGTTTGCTTCATCAGGCCGTGATCTTCAGCTCTCTGGATCGGTTCGCAGCTGAGTGTGAAGCGGCTGGGATGAGAATCAGCACCTCCAAATCCGAGAGCATGGTCCTCAGCCGGAAAAGGGTGGAGTGCCCTCTCAGGGTTGGGGGAGAGATCCTGCCCCAAGTGGAGGAGTTCAAGTATCTCGGGGTCTTGTTCACGAGTGAGGGAAGAATGGAGCGTGAGATCGACAGGCGGATCGGTGCGGCATCCGCAGGGATGCGGCTCTGCATCGGTCTGTCGTGGTGAAAAGGAGCTGAGCCGTAAGGCAAAGCTCTCAATTTACCAGTCGATCTACCTTCCTACCCTCACCTATGGTCATGAGCTATGGGTAGTGACCGAAAGAACGAGATCGCGAATACAAGCGGCTGAAATGAGTTTCCTCCGCAGGGTGTCTGGGCTTTCCCTTAAAGATAGGGTGAGAAGCTCAGTCATCCGGGAGGGGCTCAGAGTAGAGCCGCTGCTCCTCCGCATCGAGAGGAGTCAGATGAGGTGGCTCGGGCATCTGATCAGGATGCCTCCTGGACGCCTCCCTGGTGAGGTGTTCCGGGCACGCCCAACCGGGAGGAGGCCCCGGGGAAGACCCAGGACACGCTGGAGGGACTATGTCTCCCGGCTGGCCTGGGAACGCCTTTGGGATTCTCCCGAAGAGCTGGAAGAAGTGGCCGGGAGAGGGAAGTCTGGGCCTCTGCTTAAGCTGCTGCCCCCGCGACCCGACCTCGGATAAGCGGAAGAGAATGGATGGATGGATGGATAAAGTCATGCCACTATCATGTTACAAGGAAGAGTTGGAATTGTTGGAGTGGTGCACAAATGTTATATTTTGATTGCTTATTTTTAACACTAGAATTACCAGAGCCTACGAAAAAACTCGTAATTCCGTCCCACCTTAAACTGCTTCTTAAATCCCTTCACACCTCTCCAGCGCCCTTTGTCTCTAAATGTGCTGATAAAGAGAAGCTCGGAGCAGCCGGCTATTCCATCTCCCCACCAATTTAGAACGTGCACGAACTTCTCTCAGCTCATGCCTTGATTGAGTATCTGGGAGTGAAGTGGAGTTTTAGAGTGGAAATAATAGATCGTTGTTTGGAACACACGCATTTCATGTCTGTTCCGTTTCTACAGTAATCTGTGTCAACACATTGTTAAAACAGAAACGTTTTTTTATATTCTAGTAGTAGATGACAAAATGTAGGCATAAACTATATAATGTATTAAGTCTGAAGTCCAAATAGCAAAGAAACATTTTCACAAGAATAACACAATTGCACTTTTATTCAAAAATATAACTGCAGAAACAAAAAGCCGCCTAAACATGTGACATTGACACCACTTTATTGTAACTGCCTCCGTGGCTCAATAGACTCACCCCCCGCTTGGGAATCAAAAGGTCACGAAGTTCGATCCTGTGCTCCTCCGTTTTGAGAAGTAAACTGCTCTTAGTCTTACTGTTTTAAAATAAAAGCATACATTTGATTTCAGTATGTAACAGCCGGTGCAATTTATGATCCTTGTAAAGGCTAGCTTTTTTTTAATTCACTTTTCATTCTCTCAGTCGCGTTCAGAATCAATCCATACAACCCCATCTGACACAGCTGTTTTCACTAAAGACGCGCTATAGCTCTGCAGTGTACCACGATGCATACTAACGCCAAACACCCTCAACCCAGGAACATATATTGGTGTAAAGTATACAAAAGTGCACTTTTATTCAAGTGCACTTTTTCCATCGCCTTTCCTGTAAGAAGCAATGTACACACTTCTCTATATGCTGTGGTTTCTATTACACACCTGAAAGAAAGAGACAATACATGTGAAAATATCCAGCATACAGCAACATGCGGGACTGGCAGGAACACTCAATAAAACTGAATAAAAGAAAATCAAGTGACGGTGAGATACGAAGAAGGCAGCTTCGCCAGCGTCTGTGTGTCAGAACCGGGTGGGGGGGCGTTAGTATGCATCGTGGTACAACGCAGAGCTATAGCGCGTCTGTATTCTGTTTCTTTTGTACTCCAGGGCACGCAGAGGAGAGAATAGTAAAGAGCAGTAACGGCGCTATATGCAATCATCAGACACTCCCCATCTGCCCGTTGTTTTGTTATACTTTTCAATACTTTTTATACTGCTCAAACGGGAATGCTCAAAAATACACGTGTAATGCCACGAAAATGCACGCAGACACTTCATTTCGCAAACAAAACAAGTGCACTTTTATTCAAAACTACCTGTATAACCGAAGAAAAAGAAAGCAAGTTACAGTAGGCGATTGATACGACAGCTTGCATGGTGCAATGCTAAGAAGTGCAGATTTTCATTCCGTGCTATATAAAATCATCACATTCAAATATTAACAGTTCCCACACACCCAAGGACCGTCCTTCCTACATTTACGACACGTGTACTTGTTGCCGTGTACACACCTCTCTGTGTTATGGTTTCTATTACACTGAATGAGCACCTGACACTGCACTTTCTTCCCTGGGGGAAGGTCCTGCATCAGAGAATTTCCAGTTCCTGCATAAATTCACACCCGATCTGACGCTGTTCGCTTTCAAATAATATTGCATTAGTGCGATTATATTTTCACATGTATTGTCTCTTTCTTTCAGGTGTGTAATAGAAACCACAGCATAGAGAGAAGTGTGTACATTGCTTCTTACAGGAAAAGGCGATGGAAAAAGTGCACTTGAATAAAAGTGCACTTTTGTTATACTTTTACACCAATATATGTTCCTGGGTTGAGGGTGTTTGGCGTTAGTATGCATCGTGGTACACTGCAGAGCTATAGCGTCTTTAGTGAAAACAGCTGTGTCAGATGGGGTTGTATGGATTGATTCTGAACGCGACTGAGAGAATGAAAAGTGAATTAAAAAAAAGCTAGCCTTTACAAGGATCATAAATTGCACCGGCTGTTACATACTGAAATCAAATGTATGCTTTTATTTTAAAACAGTAAGACTAAGAGCAGTTTACTTCTCAAAACGGAGGAGCACAGGATCGAACTCGTGACCTTTTGATTCCCAAGCAGGGGGTGAGTCTATTGAGCCACGGAGGCAGTTACAATAAAGTGGTGTCAATGTCACATGTTTAGGCGGCTTTTTGTTTCTGCAGTTATATTTTTGAATAAAAGTGCAATTGTGTTATTCTTGTGAAAATGTTTCTTTGCTATTTGGACTTCAGGCTTCATACATTATATAGTTTATGCCTACATTTTGTCATCTACTACTAGAATATAAAAAACGTTTCTGTTTTAACAATGTGTTGACACAGATTACTGTAGAAACGGAACAGACATGAAATGCGTGTGTTCCAAACAACGATCTATTATTTCCACTCTAAAACTCCACTTCACTCCCAGATACTCAATCAAGGCATGAGCTGAGAGAAGTTCGTGCACGTTCTAAATTGGTGGGGGGATGGAATAGCCGGCTGCTCCAAGCTTCTCTTTATCAGCACATTTAGAAGACAAAGGGCGCTGGCGGAGAGGTGTGAAGGGATTTAAGAAGCAGTTTAAGGTGGGACGGAATTACGAGTTTTTTCGTAGGCTCTGGTAATTCTAGTGTTAATGGTATGATGCTGATGTGATGTCTTTTGCAACACCATTGTTTAGTTGGGTGGCTAAGACATGTGAGTGCTCAGGTTACACACTGTGTGGCGTCATGGTGGCCATATTCAAAAAATCAAAGAAAGTGTTTACAGTTTGTTTGATTTTGGATGAAAAATACCTAATGTCTTTGCTGTACATAGAAGGCTAGTTTCTCCAATGACTTGTTTCCAGTTTTAGGTTTTGACCTTGACCAGAGATAAAACGACAAATCATTCGCATTCATGCTATGGTCCAGCAAAAACCCTTTGGGTTTTCATGAGTGGCATAAGAAATATAAAAAAATTAATAAATAAAACATGCTGTAAAAGAGATGGTTATGTCACCTTCTTGATATAAATGATTAAATATTTTACACGGCCCAGTCCTAGTCCTAGTTCTAGTTCTTTTCCTTTTATTTTCTTTTCTTCTGCCACCTCCACTTCTCTCTCACAAGTTCTATCCATTACCACCCGACTCCGGCTCTCTGAATGGAGTGAGGCGGCCCCTTTTATAAGCCGCGGATATTCTCCAGGTGCTCCATGATGATCTTCCAACAGCACTTCCTGGTGTACCGAAAGTGCTGCCCTTGCACTCGGAAGCACTCCGGGCATACACCATCCCTTGTTCGGCAGCACTTCCTGGTGTGGCGGAAGTGCTGCAGTCCATGGCTCTGGAACCATCCAGGCGACCCCTGGTGGTGGCTACTAGCCCCCACAGGGTTGAATTTCCCAACTCCATATCCGTGGCCCTGATGCAGTCCAGGGGGGTTGCCCTATTGCTCCCCGGGGAAGATAATGCCCCTATCGTGGTGGTGAAAGGTTCCTGGTCGTCTGCCACACAGGTTATTGTAGACAGCTGTCTACAGGATGTAGATATTTGCCTGTCTCATGTATACTAGGGTGTTGTACCGTGTTAGCCACTATGGATGGAGTGAGAAGTTAAGCAAAATGCCACCTTTTATTAGCTAACTAGAAAGATTACAATATGCAAGCTTTTGAGGCCCCTTCTTCAGGCAAGATGCTTCACTTTTTACTGCCTGTCTCACAAAAGAGTCACTGGCTTTGAAGATCAAACTGCTTTGTTTAGTATCTCATCAACATTCAGTACTGTGATAACAGAACTGCTTGTTTTGTTGGAAAATGTTTGTAGTTACTGGGTTTGAAAATGAATGTGTTCTAGGATCATTGGTCTCTAATCAGCAGTTCTTGATAGTTGGCAACAATAGTATTGTTTAACTAATGAAAATAGGTTTACACTATTGTTAAGCAAAGTAAATAGGTATTCATTATTATTTAACCCATCAAGATGTTGATCTTGGCAGAGACTGAAGAAGTTATATACCTCTGGGCAAACCAGAATAAAGACAATTTTGATCAGAGATGCCTAACTGCTGCCTGCTTCTTAAATGCTTTTGGCCATACAGCATTTACATTTACATTTATTTATTTGACCAATGTTTTTATCGAAAGTGACTTACAACATTTGAGATACAATTGCTTACATTTCTTTTGTTATTTCCAATTAGAGAACAGGCAGATGAGGTGACTTTGTCATGGTTAATGGTGTCAGTAGTGGGATTCAAACCCACAACCTCAGGTTTTGAAGTGATTTGCTCAGGCTCATACAGTGTCATTGGTGAGATTTGAACCCACAACCTCATGGTTTGAAGTACAAAGCCTTAACTACTGCCTGCCCTGAAGCAACATTGGCTTGTACCTGGCCCAGGTCCCCCTAGATGTGAGGCCTGTAATACAAATTCACCAAAACTGGTGGCATACCAGTTTAACAATAAAACAAATGAACAAATGTGAAATTCCGAGAAGAAGGTACCTATTTTCTGCTTTTTCCTTTCTTTTGGAAAAAAAAGAATGGTATTTTTTGATTCTTTGAAGGTCAAACCCCCTAATTAGATGGATACTAAATCCACCCAGGAAAAGTTGCATAAAAGTAATGAATACTGCTAATCATAACAGGATTGGCAAATTGAGATTTCTTGGCTGAGGTGGGATGCCTTCAGTAATCGGTAGCACAGGAAGAAGTAACACAATATTGCTAAATGGGAATAAATGAGGTGCATAGTGTCTTGGGGACACCCAGGGACACCCATCTCGTCTGGTCTGGTCAGTGCAAGTCAAACCTAGCAAGTTCTTGTCTGAATGGCTGAGGAGTAATCACTCATAATCAGTGCTTAAGTGTGTGTGCACGTGGGTCTTCTTTGTGTGTGTGTCTGTGTGTTAAGCTTATGGAGCACAAGAGTAGGCCATCCCATAATAAATCACCCCACAATAATAATAATACACAGTTTGTGTGTGTGTATGTGTGTGTTGGCAGACATGCAGTTTGTGATCTACTATATAGACGCCTTTTTCTTGCCGTCTGCTGTGTATGTCTATTTACTAATTTTAATGCCATGATCAAATGAATTTCTCTTTGTGGGATAATGGAGTTCACTTTGATGTTCTCAAAAGAATTGGCATCTTATTACAATGCAAATCAGAAGAACTGGTAGCGCCCATTTTGTATTAAAGCATTGAGTCTTAAATCTGATTATACGTGGACTTAATTAATTCCATGCATACATGACAGCAGTTTTGAATCACTGGTGAGATGAAACCCTAATTTATACACTGATGTCTTTTACAAGTCCAGATTTAAATACTTTTAACTTTTTAAAGAAAATGAAGATGTTGAGACCCTTTGAGACGCCGTTATACCCGCTTAGCCATTGCTGTAACCCTTAAAATAACCAGTGTTACCTGACATTTTTAGTCCCTGTATTTACATCCCAACAGAGCTTCTTCTATGATACACAGATTAGGTGGAAGTGAACTGTGAAATTTCTAATTTCCTCGGTGAGCAGTTTAGCTAAAGTTCACATTGTGATCCAATGATGACCCCTACAGGCCAGTAACAGGAGCAAACTGAGAAAGCACACAGTGAAAGCTGAGGGCAGAGACCTTTTATCTGCAGTGTGATGCACTGTTTAATTGTAGGAGAAAAGAAAAATACACACACACACACTTTGTACTTTTGAAACTTGATAGATACTGTGGAGTTCAAAATTACTGCTTCATCGGCTTTGGTATATTTCTGAAGGCTTTATATAAAATGAAGGATAAAAGCACATTTCATGAGGTGTTTGTAGGGTTTAAATTTAAACGGCAGCTTTTCACTGAGTGCCCGTTTACTTAGATGAACTAAGCCGAGGCAATTAACTTCAGAAGATGAGAAAGAAAGATGCAAATAAAAAATTGTGTTGAGATAAAAGTTTATAGTAGAAGAATGTCTAGTATTATTTTTACAGAAGACATGCAAAATTAATCCAGTTAAAATCTTTAAATAGTGACAAGGAATATATTAAAAGTATAGTTACAATTTTTTTGTTTTGACAGCTGTGATTCTATTTAATTTGTTGGTTTTACTTAATTGTTTAATGGCTTTTCATTGTCAAGAGTGAGAATGTTGTCCAAATATACATCACTGTGCAGCATTTCCATAGTTCACAGAGCTGCATTTTTGTTGTATAACATTCACAGCCTGCGTTGTTGTGTTTATTTCTGTTTGGTTTACATGTATTCATTGATCCTTTTCCCACTGGGTAATGAGGCGGAGTGAGGAAAGATGACTGTCGTTCCCCTGACTCATCCTGGAACAGGATATTCATAGGTGTCACTATCTCCTTTTCTTCTCCCTATGGCAGCTTCTGAGGAACAGTTATGTAAGGATTGTAGGTTCCACACTACCCATTGGGCAATCATAAAAAGCTTGGCAACCATAAAACAATAAGTTTTATGTGAAACGATGGGTGTAGTGCGGTGCTTTGGCGCAGTGGGTAGCGCTGCTGCCTCACAGTTAGAAGACCTGGGTTTGCTTCCCGGATCCTCCCTGCGTGGAGTTTGCATGTTTTCCCTGTGTCTGTATGGGTTTCTTTCCACAGTCCAAAGACATGCAGGTTAGAACATTAGAACACTCTAGACGAGAACGGGCCATTCAGCCCAACAAAGCTCTCCAGTCCTATCCACTTATTTCTTGCAAGAAAACATCAAGTCGAGTTTTGAAAGTCTCTAACATCTATCTGTCTACCACACTACTTGGTAGCTTATTCCAAGAGTCTATCGTTTTTTGTGTAAAGAAAAACTTCCTAATGTTTGTGCGAAATTTACCCTTAACAAGTTTCCAAATTTGTCCCCATGTTCTTGATGAACTCATTTTAAAATAATAGTCTTGATCCACTGTACTAATTCCCTTCGTAATTTTAAACACTTCAGTCATGTCACCTCTTAATCTTCTTTTGCTTAAACTGTAAAGGCTCAGCTCTTTTAATCTTTCCTCATAATTCAACCCCGTATCCCTGGAATCAGCCTAGTCGCTCTTCTCTGGACCTTTTCTAGTGCTGCTATGTCCTTTTTGTAGCCTGGAGACCAAAACTGCACACAGTACTCAAGATGAGGCCTCACCAGTGCATTATAAAGGTTTAGAATAACCTCATGTGACTTGTACTCCACATTCTGTTAGCCTTCATAATGGCTTCTGAACACTGTCGGGAAGTCGATAGCTTAGGTTAGGTTAGGTGCATTGGCGATCCTAAATTGTCCCTAGTGTGTGCTTGGTGTGTGTGTGTGTGTGCATGTGTGTGTGTGTGTGTGTGTGTGTGTGTGCGTGCGTCCTGTGGTGGGCTGGCGCACTGCCTGGGGTTTGTTTCCTGCCTTGCACCCTGTGTTGGCTGGTTTGGCTCCAGCAGACCCCTGTGACCCTATAGTTAGGATATAGCGGGTTGGATAATGGATGGATGGATGGACGATGGGTGTATCAGTGAGGTGTGTGCACTTGTAAAGAGGTGTGGTGTTTCAGTGGGGTCCATATATTGCTAAACATCCAAATTAAATTCTCTCTGTATGCTCGCTGTATTCCACATATTTACCACAGTTCTACAACTTGGAGAAACAGATTAACAGGGATAGCTTTCTACAATAAAATAAACTGTCCTGGTTTGCTTTAGGATTATTTGTTTACCCTCAGATAATAAGCCCCTTGTAGGAGTTTTTACTTGGTCATGAGTTTGGACAGGTATTAAGGCCCCCAGTTTTACTACAGCCTCAAGTGTCCTAATCAATGATAGAAGACTGGACTATTAATGGACTATTAATCTGACTCTAATTTATTACTTTTATTTGCTAATGAATAATACAACCAGAGGAAGAAACAGGCTAACACTTCAAATATCATAAAACCTAAAGCTTTACCCCAAGAAAGTATACCTGGGATCTGCTTTATTAATATACATATTTATGGACAGATTTTTCAGAAATACTATGACAGAAACATACCTTTCTAAAAAACAATCCAGAAAGATTCACCATAGCATTAGCATTAATTTAATGAAGATACGACACACGCCATAGAAATTCTTAAATCAATTCCAATAGTCTATTAAAATATGAAACTGTCCTTTGGGCAGGGTGGTGGAAGATTTTCAACAACTGTGCTCTTCATCTTTTCTGGAATGAAGCAGTTCTAGTGAGAAAAAAAATAACTCTTTCCTTCTGAGAGACAAACAGAAGTTTATTGATGATGCAGATGTAATTTTGTTGTGACACATGCTCCAATTTCCTACACTGTACTGGGATCTGAACAATGTCAATAATTTGTAAATACAACCCTCTATCTTTCCCTTTACAGTCTTGCACATTTCTAGCTCATTTTATTCCTTACTAGCCATGCCCTGCAGCTTCGCCCGCGTATTAGTGAAACAGGACAATGAGGAGGGCCCAGCCCAGCTTAATACTCCTGATGTCACTCTTCCCCTGCCACTCGGCCTTTAGCCTCAGTCTTGGATTAGCGTGAATATAACACTCCCACAAGTGAAATATGATTATTAGCGCAATGAGAGAAGTCGCAAAATCAACTGGCTTGTTCAAGCAAATTATAGATAAAAAAAGATCTAAATCCATTAAGTAGTTCTCTCGTTCACTAACTAAGCGGAGATTAGGGTACGTGTGAGGAAGGAGGGCCCCACTCCCCTCCCCACAGTCCGATGACTCTCTCTAATAAATCGGTACTGCAAGCGAACTATGATACTTAGCGCGATGAGAAAGTCGCAAAATCAACGGAATGTTCAAACAAATTATAGATGTCTTAAACTTCCCTTTCATTTCAGGGTTTGATTCCCATAACCAGGCTACCTACTACTACTTGAGATGGTAATGTCAATAGACACTGGTCTAAGGGTACTGAATTCATACCAAACTCTTTGCTGTTCCAATAATGAGTCACCAAAACTCCAAATAACCAGTCCTAATATGTGAATGTATTTAACTCTTTTACGGCAGATGTCAACTTTTTTCGACACAGGGGATTAAGGGTGGATGTGAACTAAAGTTGACATTCAAGGGCAGAGGGCAGAAAAAGCTGTAAACATAATAAAAAAAATAAAAATAAAACTCACCGTTACATTATAGTCAGACACTATTTGCTAGGAAGACTGTTAGACTTGTTGACTTGATGTCGAATCCCTGAGTGTTTGTGAGTAGCATAGAGTAGACAACGTTTAGAATGGCATCGACATCGGGCAAGTGTGCAAAGTGAATGCACAAAGCAAAATACTCTCTGTGTATTATTTATTTAATTATTTTTTGTGCTTCACACTCTCCCCTGAAGTTTATGCAAAACATACACTTAAGGTTACGACATCTGCAACATAATTAATGTGCAATTTGTAGCGTGGCCATTGAGTTTAATAATGTGTGGAGTCACAAAATGCAAAACAAAAGCAAAGACAGAGATAAAGGCAAAAAAGTAAAACGATCAAATGAACAAAACAAAAAAAAAAAAATTAAATTGAAGTGAAACATGCTGTTGTTTCTCAAGTGTTTTAAAATTCCAGATGTTTCACCAAGAAAGGACACACTGGGCTATTCATTAACTGATATTTATTTTTCCTGTTAAAATGCCTGAGTTTCTCAGTTGCCTAAAGCAAATGTACCTGCAAAAATAAATACATTCATTAACTTTTTGAATTCAGTTTCTTCAGCACAAGGTCAACAGCAACTATTGACAAAATAATAACAGGATAAAATATTCCTGTGCATCATTGTGCTGCACTGGTTAGAGTTACTGCCTTATAGATTCAGTGCTCTGGGTTCAAATCAAGGTTTGTGTGGGTTCATCTCTTGGCACATTCCTAAAGTTGTGCATTTTAGAATAACTGGCAGACCCTACATTGGCACAGTGTGGGTCTGTGAAAGAGTAGGTGGTATTAAAAGATCCACATTTGTTATGGACACATGCTGTCATATAAACAAGTGCGTTACTGTATGATGAATCTGATTTTATGTTGTAAAGTATAATTTGTGAATGACAATTAAAATGCGGATGTAGAGTTAAGTAATGAACTGAAACTAAATGGGTCATGGAATACTTTTAATAATAAGGATTAATTTGCTATGAAAACACAAGAACATAAGAAATTTGACAAATGAGAGGAAATCATTCAGTCCCCTGAAGGGCCGCAGTGGCTGCAGGTTTTTGTTCCAACCCAGTTGAATAATTAGAAAACTATCTTTGCCAATAATGTAATTTCGTGGCTTGTTGGTGCTTTAACTCTGCCATGTCATGTCATTCTTATATCCTACATTTTTTTTCCTTTCTAAGGATATCATCGAAATGATCTGAAGTTCAAAACAAATGAGTAATTCTCAGTCCTTCACTTTTTTCTCTTCACTTTCCTTCCAAATATTTAATTAAACTGAATAGTGCACAATAAATACACACAGGTGTAAATGGAAACAAGCTAAATGGAGAACTGCTGGTTTCTTCTATCATTTGCATCTTATTGCTAATAAGGAGCAGTTAAAACTAAGAATACAGCTGTTTAACACTAGAATTACCAGAGCCTACGAAAAAACTCGTAATTCCGTCCCACCTTAAACTGCTTCTTAAATCCCTTCACACCTCTCCGCCAGCGCCCTTTGTCTTCTAAATGTGCTGATAAAGAGAACCTAGGAGCAGCCGGCTATTCCATCCCCCCACCAATTTAGAACGTGCACAAACTTCTCCCAGCTCATGCTTTGATTGAGTATCTGGGAGTGAAGTGGAGTTTTAGAGTGGAAATAATAGATCGTTGTTTGGAACACACGCATTTCATGTCTGTTCCGTTTCTACAGTAATCTGTGTCAACACATTGTTAAAACAGAAACGTTTTTTATATTCTAGTAGTAGATGACAAAATGTAGGCATAAACTATATAATGTATGAGCCTGAAGTCCAAATAGCAAAGAAACATTTTCACAAGAATAACACAATTGCGCTTTTATTCAAAAATATAACTGCAGAAACAAAAAGCCGCCTTAACATGCGACATTGACAACAGTTTACTGTAACTGACTCCGTGGTTCAATAGACTCAGCCCCCTGCTTGGGAATCAAGGGGTCACGAGTTCGATCCTGCGCCCCTCCGTTTTGAGAAGTAAACTGCTCTTATTCTTACTGTTTTAGAATAAAAGCATACATTTGATTTCAGTCTGTAACAGCCGGTGCAATATATGATCCTTGTAAAGGTTAGCTTTTTTTTTTTTTTTAATTCACTTTTCATTCTCTCAGTCGCGTTCAGAATCAATCCATACAACCCCATCTGACACGGCTGTTTTCACTAAAGACGCGCTATAGCTCTGCAGTGTACCACGATGCATACTAACGCCAAACAAGACACCCCCGGGTTATGACACACAAACGCTGGCGAAGCTGCCTTCTTCGTATCTCACCGTCACTTGCTTTTCTTTTTATTGAGTGTTCCTGCCAGTCCCCGCATGTTGCTGTATTCTGTTTCTTTTGTACTCCAGGACATGCAGAGGAAAGAATGGTAAAGACCAGTAAGTTCGGCGCTATATGCAATCATCAGACACTCTCCATCTGCCCGTTGTTTTGTTATACTTTTCAATACTTTTTATACTGCTCAAACGGGCATGCTCAAAAAATACACGTGTAATGCCACGAAAAGTGCACGCAGACTTTATTTCGCAAACAAAACAAGTGCACTTTATTTTCAAAACTACCTGTATAACCGAAGAAAAAAGAAAGCAAGTTACAGTAGGCGATTGATACGACAGCTTGCATGGTGCAATGCTAAGAAGTGCTGATTTTCATTCCGTGCTATATGAAATCATCACATTCAAATATTAACAGTTCCCACATACCCAAGGACTGTCCTTCCTACATTTACGACACGTGTACTTGTTGCCGTGTACACACCTCTCTGTGCTATGGTTTCTATTACACTGAATGAGCACCTGACACTGTACTTTCTTCCCTGGGGGAAGGTCCCGCATCAGAGAATTTCCAGTTCCTGCATAATAGCTAAGCTGTCCCAATATCCCATCCAGATTCTTCTTAGGGGTCGTCAAAGGTTCTCTTCAAGTACATGTCTAGGTAGTTTGTTCCAGAATCTCAGAATTCTTTTAGTAAAGAAATGCTTCCTGGAACTAAATGCTTTTCTTCTTCATTTCTCCCATGTCTTTGACTATGTGATTCACCCTTAACTCTTTTAGGGCTCATTATGTTTTTTTCCCTTTTGTCCCAGGGCTGTGTTTTATTTTCAGTGAGTCCCTAAAGTATGTAAATTCACATAATTATTACATAACTGTTTGTCTTATCACTCATAAGCAGAAAGGCACTTTCTGGTAAAAAACAGCTTGAATTAGGCTGGTAATCCGTTGTTTTCACTAGCACGCCATGCCGTTTGCTGAAGTCCAGTTGCCAGTTATCCTCCCATGGATATATAGGTCTGTGTGGTCCTGCATGGGCAAACATTGCCATAGGTGTGTCAGCTGCAAGGGTGTATTCAGCACTATGTTCAGCTGGGGGCCGAAAAACTGATGCAGGTACCTGTCTTTCGTTTTCATCAAAATTGGAGTTCCATAAGTGTCTGTGAAGTCCTCATGTCTAACAGTCCTCCTAGCAAAGGAGGTCTACCTATAACGTAGCAGTGAGTTTTATCAACCGTTACTGTTTTTTATCACCCTCTGCCCCTGAATGTTAGCCGACATTCACCCTCAGGGCTATGTGTCGAAAAACTTTGACATCTACCCTAAAATAGTTAAGCTTAAAGAATTCCGCTGGATCAACTTTATCAATGCCTTTGAGGATTTTTAGTGCATAGTGTGATGTATGGCTAGAGCCTTGCCCGGCCAGGATGCCTTTACGCTGGAAGGACCCGGGGAGAGAGGGTATCCAGAGCATTAGCTCCCCCGGAGTGCTAGGTGGCAGCCCCCCTGGGTTGCAGCGGTTCCTCAGACTCTCACAAGGCTCCATGTGATAAAATTTCTCAAAAAAGAAGGGAAAAAGCCAAAGGAGAGCCATGAACGCATGACAGCAGTTTATGGTGAGTCTGGCCCATCACACTACAAAGAAAAATTTTGGAGCAAGCAGTCTAAGTGGGGTAGAGAATCCATTGAAGATGACCATACTACTGGTGGCCTGTGGAAACGTGCAAAAATGTCGAGGATTTAATTTTTTCAGACAGACAAATTAAGGTTTCCTGAATCGCAGAAGAAATGAGCATCTCAGCAGATACAGTTTGGAAAATAATTCATGAAAAGTTGGGCATGTCAAAGGTCAGTGCAAGATGGATTTTAAAAATGCCGACGCCATTTCAGAAGGCCATGAAGGCTCCAGTGCTGTCAGGAGAACTTGGAGATGCTCTGTGAAGACAAAGTGATTTTTTTTCATTGTTTGGTGACTGGAGATGAGACTTGGGTCTATCACAGAGATCCTGAGTCCAAAGTGGAGTCAATGCAATGGAGGCACAAGTCATTCCCCACCCCAAAAAAATTAAAAACAGAAAAATCTGCGGGCAAAGTCATGGCAACTGTTTCTGGAATACTCAAGGACTTTTGCTTCTGGAGTTCATGCCACACAAGACTACCATAACCAGGAAGAGTTACACCAACACAATGATCGCTTTGCAGGAGTCAATCAAGGAGAAAAGACGAGGAGAACTCACAACAGGCATGCTGTTTCTTTATGACAATGCGCCTGTTCACATGTCATGTCATGTCGAAATTGTGGGTTCCAGCAGCTGAACCATCCACTCTGCAGTCCTGACCTCCCTCAGATTATTTTCTGTTCCGAGTTTTGAAGAAATTTCTCAATGGACAGCAGTTTTCAAGTGATGAAGACATCAATGCAGCTGTGACGTCCTGGTTTGATGGTCAAACTGAGGATTTTTTTTTCAAAGGGGTTAAAGTCATTGCCAAAGTGTAACGGGCTATCTGGGGACTATATTGAAAAATAAAACAAAAATTTATTGAAAACTCTTTTATTTTCTACGGAGATAGATAGATAAATTATTGAATGCCCCTCGTATGTGTGTGTGTATATATATATATATATATATATATATATATATATATATATACAGTGGAATCTCGAGATACGAGGTTAATTCGTTCCAGCACTGAGCTTGTATAGCGAAATTCTCGTATCTAGAACAAACTTCCCAAAAAAAATAATGGAAATCCAGTTAATCCATTCCACAACCCCAAAAATATCAACATAAAAATCAATTTTCCTAACAAATAACACTGATAAATAATATATACAAGTGGAACTTTGGTTTGCAAGTAACTTGGTTTACAAGTGTTTTGCAAGACAAGCTAAATTTTTAAATTAATTTTGACTTGATAAAACGAGCGATGTCTTGCAATACAAGTAGTATGGTACACTTTGTCTGCTGAGCATCATGTGAGCATAACTGAGCTGATGGTTCTTCTCTCTCATGCGCATCTCTCTCTTCTTATCTCTCTCGCTCGTGCACACGTCTCTCTCTCTCCCTCTCTCCTCTCTCTCTCCTTATCTCTCTCGCTTGCTTGTGCCTCTCTCTCTCCTTATCTCGCTCTCTCTCTCTCTCTCCTCTTGAGGGCAATCGTCTCCTATTCTCCGACTGCATGTCCGCCATATTTTTGGATACGCATATACAGCGAACTGCTACAGCAAAACAATGAAATCACAAGCGCACAAACGCGTAGATCCTCACGCTACTGGAGAACAAGGAACACTGAGTGAGCTGACGGGCTGGCAGCGTCAGCTTGGGTGAATCTCCGAGTCGAGGCAGATCGGGAAACACGTCACGCATAACCACAGCCTGGCTCGTGGCTCGTTACGAGCCAATGCTCGTATTTAGATCCGAATTTTTCACTCATACTTTCCTCTTATCTTGAATTTCTCGTATACAGAGGTGATCGTATCTAGAGGTTCCACTGTATGTATACATATATATATATATATATATATATATATATATACAGGTATATATACAGGTATATATACAGGTATATCTTGTATATATACGTTTACATGTGGAAGTGTGTCTGTCTGTCCAGCCCGGAAGTGAGAGATGGAGTAAGGGCTTCACCACCGATGAAACAGAAACTCGCTTAGCTGCTAATAACACAAGCGATGCCAGCACATCTGCAAAGCGAAACCACAGAAGAAAGACAATGTCATTTAGCCACTAATGCAAAAGCGATGCAAGCACATCGGCAAAACAAATCCTCCTAGGAGAAAGATGCCCAGAGCAGTTCCTTTCAATTACCTGACATCTCTAAATTTCAGATTTTTTTTGACAATTTTAATAGTTTCTATGATCCCGGGCCTTACACAGCTAGTATATATATATATATATATATACACACTGTATATAAAACTATATATATATATATTTATATATTTATTTATATATATATATATATATATATATATATATATTGCTACACACTTGCGATTAGGAGACAGCTAAAGGGCTTGAGTAAGTGTAATACTACATCAGACCAGGGGGTGGCAGAGTGTGCTAACTGTCTCTCTCAGTTCCTTACAGACCATTCCCGGGAAATCCCGCCAGGTCCTGGCACCTCTGATGATGTCACTTCCGACACCTCTGATGACGTCACTTATGGCTCTGGCACCTAAGATGACATCACTTCCAGCTCCGGCACTTCTGATGGCATCACTTCCAACTCCGGCATAGATGACATCATTTCCTCCACCAACCCTTAAAACTGCCGTCTTACCTCCACGTATTCAGTTCTATTTTGGACTCTGGTAACAACACAATCAATTTTCACCCTTTTGCAGTCAGGATTATAATATATGGGTGGCTGCCCCACACCTTTCTGACTGTCTAGAGTCTTTTTGTGTTAATATATATACAGTTGATTCCGCTTAATTGTGCCATCAGTTAATTGGTGCAGCCATTTATTTGTGCCAAATCTCAAGGAACAAATGTCACACGTCTATTTAATAGTCTGTTGTTATCATTACTGTACCATACTCAGTTACCCCTACACTGCCTCACGTGTATAACATATGAGTAAACTCGTTTTTTGTCGATTTTATTTAAAAAAAAATAATAGTCAGGTTACATAAAGTAAAATAATACACAACAATGTGAAAGGGTTGAGGCACCATCCTGGTGACATGGTATAATTGAAGGTTTGTACAAAAACCAAAGCACACAAGAATTGAAAATAGAAGTAACTCAAAGAACTATTGGCTTCCACGCAGGAAGGGGATGGTCCTCGGGGGCGGATAATGGAAGTGACGCCCAAGGAAGAATTACTCTCAGTCTTCAATTCTGCGTGGGGGACAGAAGCCATTTACAAAGAGCGCCAACTCCTGGTTCAGCATACAGTTATCATCAGCAGAGCCCTTAAGCTGTCTCCAAAGCACACATATGGATTGTCACAGATACATGTTGAAGGAGCACCTTTCAAACTCTTCAGAGCTATGTCATATCTTTCTGGGATGAGAAGGATCGCTGTTGCTGAAACTGTCATCCCCCTTTCCCTGCACAGTTCCAATAAGATGACCCATGAGGGCCACTTACTCTTCCCCTGCCAGTCGGTCGAAGCATTATAAAATCCAGGCTCCGCAGAAAGAGGGCATCTATGATGGACAGAGCTGGCTGAAGGACAGAGCTCTCTCCCGAACAAAACACCCTCCAAAGAGGACTAAATCTTGCCTTCCAAGGGTGTTTTTTCATGCCCAATACATGCTGTTTTGATCGCATCATTAAAGTCTAGTTTTTGTTTTTGTTTTCTTGGAATTAAATGGGATGACTTAGCTGGCATCCCAAATTTTTACATGCCTGTGCTGTGTGTTTTGCAAACTCGATGACAAGATTTAAACTAGTTCAAATAGTAATTGTATCTTAATATTGGTTATAGTAATGATTATGTTTCAGTTTAGTGATTTATATTTCTGATTTTGCTTTACTCATAATGCAGAATTCAGGCATTCAAAAGGCCACATGATGATGCAATTGCTATTGTAAAATGTATTAAGCTAATAAAAAGCAGTATGATAGTAAACCTTGTATTCTAGCACTGGAGTGCTCAGCTAAGTAATAAATCTTGATTATAGATCTTTAATCTTCCTTAGCAACAAATGAGGCAACCAGTAAAGATGTAATGCCTGTTGCTAGAATAAGCACGCCTGGCATTAAAAACACACAGCTTTCTCATCCTTCAACTTACAGTACAATAATAAAATGCATGCAGTACCTTGTGAAAGCCTGGAAGATGACTTCTTTATGTAGAAGATGCCTTCTTAGTCAGGATTTTAAAGTACCCAAGTATACAGGAAAGCTCTTATTTCACTAAAGATATGGGTCACATGGAGTTCCATATACAAGGGCTGTCCAAAATGACAGAAAATGCCTGCAGATTATTCTCTGTTTAATCTGAAGTGTCCTGCTTCTTAGCACACAGGCAGCTGGCCCTCAAAATGGCATTTTGCAATGATGTTTTGTATTACATTTCTACAAGAAGACCACAGTAATGAATAGTTACAGAAAGTTAAAAAATTGTATAGTGACAACACTGTTTTACATGTTGTGGGTTCTGAAAAACCCAAAGAAGAAAAAGTGCCCGTGAGTGTAGGATTCAGATGAGTAATGTAGGTAATGCCTGATCTTGTGTCTTTCTGGCATAAACCTGTTGTTGGTTGAGATTATTGAAAAAATGAGAAGTGTAGCAAATACATCTAGTTGAGGATATTTAAACCAATGTATAACAAGTTCCCAGCAATAATAAAAAAATGGGCCAGCCTCATATGTACTTTTGTATCCAGAAGCATTAACTGTTGAAATCTGAAAAGCATTGGCATTAGAATGGGTCCTGCTAAAAGCTCAGTGGCTTTAAACATAGCAGTGTCATGGGATGTCCCCTTTGCCACAAGTCCATATATGAAGTTTGCTCTGCTAGATTTGCCCTGGTTAATTGTAAGTGATATTACTGTGAAGTTGGAGTGTTGAGGAGCAACAACAGGTTAGTCACAAAGTGGTAGACCACACAAAGTCACAGAGAGGGGCCACCGAGGGCTGAATCACACAGTGTGTAAAAATTGCCTCTCCTCTGTGGCGTCACCCACAAAAAATGGAGCTCCAAACAAGTTCTCTGGAAGCAACATCAGCATTAGAATTGTTCATCAGGAGATCTATGAAATGGATTTCCTAGCCGAGCAGCTGCACAGAAGCCTAAGAACACTGTGGGCAATGCCAAGAGATGGCTGGAGTGGTGTAAAGCGGGGGTTCTCAAGTTGGTGACCCCATGTAGCAGCAGGTTTTTGTCCCAACCCATTTCTTTTCTTAATTAAGTAAGTAGTTATTTCCCAGTTTCTGTGTTTTTTGCATCCATCCAGAAAATACAAACTGGTTCTGCTATATTTTTACTGAATTAAGCAGGAATTTATATGTGTTAGATGGGTAAGCATGAATTCTTTCTCTTTTATAGTTTTTTTTATGTTTTAATGTTTTGGATGCTATTTTGTAGTAAGCATACAAGAGGGTGACACTGAAGTAGTTGCTCCTTTCAGAACCATTTGTGCTGGCGTCTGCTCTGCTTGTCATTAATTGTGTGTATTCAGATACAATTAAGAGAGTAAACTTCCCAGGAATAAAATTAATTAAAAAAAGTACCCATTTAAAAATACAGAAAAAAAGCAGACCTCCGTGACCCTGTAGTTAGGATATAGCGGGTCGGATAATGGATGGATGGATGAAAAAAATACAGATATGTCTTAACTTCCTGTAAGTGTAAATCTGACACTACTGCATTTTACTATATGCAAAAAAAAAAAAAAAAATAGAATGGGACAACTAATTAAACAAGCAGATACATTAAAGGTAAAAATGACTGATGGATTGAGAAACTGGTTGGAACAAAAACCTGCAGCCACAGCGGGCATCAAGGACTGAAATTGGGAAGAATTTTAGTGCCATGGAGGATAGACCATCATCCCAGCCTGGATGAAAGAATGACATCCTACCATGAAGAAAGGTCCCAGGGGATGGACAAGCAGAAGCTTGAAGTCAGAAGCAATTCCATTCCCCGTACTTTAGGAGAAAGTGGTCTGCTGGAGGCGTCCCAACTTGGACACCTGCAGGGGTTCATGGGAACTGGAGTCCAGAAGTGCAGCTCTGTTGGGGTCCATGGATGCTGTCGAAAGAAGACCACCCTGATTCCTAAACAATCCTGATGTGCTCCCCACAAGTAATGCTGGGTCACTGGAAGCTGTCCTACTATCTACCACACTTCGTAGTCACTCATTTTATGTGTCTATGGTTCTCTACATAAAAACAAAACAACTTCCTAATGTTTGATAAACATTTACCCTTAACAAGTTTCCAACTTTTTGTGTTTTTCATGAACTCATTTTAAAGTCTCAATCCACTGGACTAATTCCCTTCAAAATTTTAAATACTTCAGTTGTATCTCCCATTAATCTTCTTTTGCTTAGACTGAAAAGGCTCAGCTCCTTTAATCATTCCTCATTACTCATCCCCTGTAGCCCTGGAATCACCATGGTCCTTCTTCTTTGGTCTTTTTCTAGTGCTGCTATGTCCTTTTTTGTAGCCTGGTGACCAAAACTGCACACAGTACTCCAGATGAGGCCTTATCAGTGTGTTATAAAGACTTGAGCAGAACCTCCACACATCAAGGCGCTATATAACCTGACATTCCATTAGCCTTCTTAATAGCTTTTGAACACAGTCTTGCAGTTAATATTGTGCCCACTATGATTCTTAAATCCTTATAATAAGGAGTACATTCAATTTTCAGACCTCCCACTACTTATTCAAACCTGTGCTTCAGAAGTGGTCATCCACCTGAATCTAAGCATGTTCAGGCCCAGCTAGTTTTTGGATGAAAAACCATCTAGGAAAAGATGGGGTTGCTGCTGGAAGAGGCATTGGTGAGGGCAGCAAAGGGTGCTTAACCTGTAGTTTGCATGCCCCAGGGCAGTGTTGGGGACACTGTGCTGTAAAAAGATGTAAAACCGAGGTTCTGACTGAATCTGGTCATTAAAGACCCCTGGGCATCTTTCGAAAAGAGTAGGGTTTATGCCAAAGTCCTGGCTAAATTGCCCATCACAGCCTTGTCTATTCTGAGCCTATAATCACCCCCTGCCTATCTCTTTCACCCCTCCATCACCTAATAGTTAAAGCGTGGTGAGCATACTGGCGCAATAATGGCTGCCGTTGCCTCATCCAGGTAGGTGCTACATGTTGGTGGTGGTTGAAATGGTTGCCCTCTATCTATGTAAACTACTTTGAGTAATGAGAAAAGTGCTACATAGATGGAAATTAACACTAGGATTACCAGAGCCAACGTAAAAACTCATAAATCCAGCCCACCTTAAATCCCTTCACACCTCTCCGTCAGCATATTTTGTCTTCTAAATGTGTTGATATGCCCAAGCAGCAAGCAGCCTGCTACTGTACACCATCCCTCCACAACCTCAGAACACTGCAACAGGTACACATGTTGTAAACGTAGAAAGGATGGTCCTTGGGTGTGTGTGAACTGTTAACATTTTAATCTGATGATTGCATATAGTGCAAACTGACTTTCTGTACTATTCTTTCCTCTGCATGTCCAGGAGTACAAAAGAAACAGCACCCTGCCTCAAAAGTGGACACTGGCAAGATCGAAAAAAAAAAATGCAGTCACTGATTACAAGCACAAGAAGGAGTGCGAATGGATATGAATAATATGAATAATGTTATATTCGTGCCACAATGTTTTTCCGAAATGTACTATACAGGTCATAAAATGAGTTATTCCAAATATCATATATATCTATGTCTCTGTTTTTGCTTTTTTTTTTGACATCATAGACCATAAGGTGCATACTAATTCAGCATGAACAGAAACACTCAATAAAACTGATTAAAAAAAATCAAGTGACGGGAGAGATACGAAGAAGGCAGATTCACCAGCGTTTGTGTGTCCCTCCAGATCAGAGAATGTCCAGTTTCATTGTCTCAAAACACCACTCACATCTACAGTTACTCCCAGTTTCAAATAAAAACTAACAGCGTCAGATCTGGTGCGGGCTTTGGGGTGTTGTATCGTGATTGTGACTGAGAGAATAAAAGTGAAAAAAAAAAACGCTCACTTTTACAAGTGCTATAAATTTACACAGGCTGTTACAGACACAAATAAAATGTATGTTTTTATTGTATAATATTAACAATAAGAGTAGCTCACTACTCAAAATGGTACATTTGCGGGGGAGATGGTTTCAAACTCACAACCTCTGGATTGTAAGTCAGCAGATCTTACTGGTACACCACGGCAGCTGTCGTATTGAGCTTGCACTTTTTGTGAAAGTGTTTATTTGATATTTGGCCATCAGCCTTCACACATTATATTGTTCATGTCTACATTTTGTTATTTATTACTAAAATATGAAAAGGTTTCTGTTTTAATGATGTGTTTACATAGATTGTTATAGACACAAAACACACATCAAATTATTTTGTAGCTCACTCCCAGATAATCAATCAAGGCAGGAACTGGGAGAACTTCTTGCCCGTTCTGAGGCGGTGGGGGGATGGTATAACTTGCTGCTTGGGCTTATCGACACATTTAGAAGACAAAAAACACTGTTGGAGAGGTGCAAAGGGATTTAAGGTGGGCCGGATTTACAAGTGTTTTCGTTGGCTCTTGTAATTCTAGTGTTAATTCCATCTATGTAGCACTTTTCTCATTACTCAAAGTAGGTTACAAAGATAGAGGGGAACCATTTCAACCACCACCAATGTGTAGCACCTACCTGGATGAGGCGACGGCAGCCATTATTGCGCCAGTACGCTAACCACATTTTAACTATTAGTTTTTTTTATAGGTCTTGTAATTATAGTGTTAATTATTATAATGAATACTTTACATTTACTCACCATATACACTCACGTATAAGTTGGGTCTTGAAGACCAAAAAATCGATCATAAAATCAGACCCCGACTTATAGACCCATACAAAAACACGACACTTAAATTTTTTTTTCTACATCTTCTTCCTCCAATTTTGCACCAGTTTCTCAGACACATCGAGTTTGTTGCAGCAGTGCAGTTACCAATTTATTTGGCCACTTCAACAACTTTTAATTCAAAACCAGCTTCACATTTTCTTCTGATCAAACGCTCCATCATAGATAAGGGATGCTCTTACGATAAAGGTGTATGAGGGTGTGAGATACAAAAAACACAAAACACTGCAAACATCGCTTCGGAATAGTTTGGGTATTACTGTGTGGTCACATAGGCAAAATACATTGAAAAAAAGGCAGTGTGTTCCTTGGTTATCTCTCAGGTGGGCGTTAGCATATCATAATCACTTGGACCAATTTTGTGAGTTTTCCGCATTTGACATATACGACTGACATTATAAAATATGGGAAATTATATGGTAAAATCAAGCCCAAACTTATCCGTGTGAGAACTTAAACGAGAGTATATACGGTACATTAAATTTCATGTGCTGCAAATCTGCCCAAGCCTGTATGCTGCCCAAGTCCCTCTGTGATGGTTCAACGAATTCAGGATTATCCACCTGGCTTGGTATCATCTGTTTAAAGATAAGAATAGATAGTAACAATTTAAAATAGAGCAGGTCTGAGGACAGGAGGCAGCAGAGAGTTCATAGTCTGGAGAGCCAAGGGGATAGAAGCTGTTCCTGAACCTGGTCCAGATGCTACAGTTTCATTTGTCCCTTGCATCTACCCATCAGCCCATTAAATACACATTTTACCATATCTTTATTACGGTGTCTGTTTGGACAGATTTACTTGCTCTATTGTCTTAATATGCTAAGTTTTTTCTGAAAAAATAATATGCTTAGAGATTAAAGAAGCACATATTATTTATTATTAAACTTTACATCTTTCAATTCATCAGCACGACCCCCACTACTGAATCCTCTGAAAAGCAGTCACATGCTAGAAAAGAACTTTAAAAGAGGCAAACCTTTTCTATTGCTTTAATAATGCAAATAGTGTAATCCAGTGAATTTGATAGTGATATAGAGTAGAATCCTTTGCACACAGCATGCTTTTAAGGTTTGTTGTGCGTCTCGTTTTTGCAGGTCAAGCCACTTTAGAGTCCTGACAAACAGGCATTTTCAAATATTTACAACACACCACTTACCAGTGCTGGATTTCTACTAAATTCTGTCTATGCAAGCATTTTATTTTCTAAGACTTCAGTGTATATAACAGAAACATGATGAAACTATAGCTAATACAACCTTTTGCTTCATAGACGGGAAAATATATCAAGACCAGTCCATCTATAGCAAGAAACACATAATGGAATTCATTGATCCAAGTGTCAGATTTGATATTTCTGGATTTGATGCTTAGTGCTGTGTAATAGACAAAGCCATGCTGAGGAGACTTAAAGCTTTCCAGTTATTCTTGTTTGTATTGTAGATTTGCTGATATATTACTTCAAATGTTCACTGCTTGTATTTTAGACAGAACATTTTTTAATACTAGCTATAGTGTTGTTCAGAATAATGTTCGTTTTATGCAGGTGGTATATTTCAATCCATGATGTCTCGTTTCATTAACGTGTCAACACACACATCACGCAGGACATCCATCATCATTATAAATTGAAACAGTATGAATTCTTAACTTACAATATGGCACCTAACGGGGACTGTCCTGTAATGTACCATAATGAATTGTGTTATAAACTTTGTGTGAAGTTTGAAAGAAGCTAGTAAATAAGAGCTGAACTGCTTCTCCTAATTTAGATTGCCATGACCTTTTTTTTTTGTTTTATGATATCTGTAAATTTGGCAGTCATGTTAAAGTTAAGGTACACACTGATGTTATTCTAAACAATAACAGGGTATTTCCATCAATATGAGATACATATGAAATGAAACACAGCATTAATTTATTTAATGGCATTACAAAATATTCCACAAAGTTGGCGAAGTTAGTTCTGAAGAAATCCAAGTAGAAGACAGCCTACTTTTGTTAGTCCTAATATATGTCTGACTCTTAAACAACGAAAAAATGATCAGTAAAGTAAATTATCTCTCTATTATAAAAAAAAAAATCCTGGGAGGGAGACTTGGGAGACAAGATGTGATCTTTTCGGAAGACAATTTGACGTCCCGTGAGACACTTTAACGTCACGCGAAGATAATTTGACGTCCTGTGAGAGACACTTTAACGTCATGTGAGACAAGGCAGTGAGACAACATTTAAAACAAGTTCACAGACATCTAACCTAGCAATTGTTGGAATGCTTTTGGCAGAAAGACATCATGTGCCCCCAGCTCTTAAAACAACGACAAGTGACAAACAGAACACGCAGCTTGCCAGCAGCAGCAGGAAGCCAGCAGATGATCCGACCTCTTCTCCTTTGCGTGCGTTCAGCCCCCCACAACGCAAGTGGCAGAGACACGAAATGGCAAAGGGACAGCTGCTGTACAGGCTTTTAAATGATCGACATGCAGTGCACGAGCAGCAGCAACAAGCCAGCAGATGATCCAACCTCTTCTCCTTAGTGTGCGTTCAGTCCCCCGTTCACAACGCGAGCGGCAGAGACACGAAGTGGAAAAGGACAGCTGCTGTACAGGCTTTGAAATGATCGACGCAAAGCGCGACAAGCAGAAAATGCAGCTCGCCAGCAGCAACAAGTCAGCAAATGATCCTACTGCAACTCCTTAGCGTGCGTTCAGCCCCACCTTCACAACATGAGCGGCAGAGACACAAAGTAGCAAAAGGACAGCTGCTGTACAGGCTTTTAAATGATCGACGTACAGTGCGACAAAAAGAACACGCAGCTCGCCATTAGCAGCAGCAGAAAGACAGCAGATGATCCAACAGCATCTCCTTAGCATCCGTTCAGCCGCCCCCCTTCACAACACAAGCAACTTTATATGTTCTGCGAGAAAGATTTAACCACGGCCGGGGCTGGGAATAAAGGACAAGTATTGTTTTTACAAAAGTTTTAAAGTAAAAGTGAAAATAATGCATATGTAACAATTCCCATGAAAATAACAATCTCTTTAAATTGTATATCCGGTAAACCAAACCCAGGGGTGGGCAAGCAAAGTGAGCAAGGTGCAGAGCCCCCTAGTTGAAGTAAAGAAAGCACCAAATCAAAGCAACATTTGGGATTCCATTGGGGAAAAAACAAGCAGTGGCCATTGAGAATGACTAAACAGAGAATGAGGAAACAGGTAGTTGAATTGAATAATTAACTTGGATGGCAGGAGGCTGGACATTAAGATACTGTAAATGAAGTAGAGTGGTCGCTCTGTGGCTAAGGATCTGTGCTGGTATCTGGAATGGTTGACGATTCAAACCCATTTACTTTCATTAAATCAGTATACAACTAATATGTGATACTCAAATGCACCTAACATTGTTGCCCAACTCAACCCACAATCCCTTGATTTTATCTAGAAGTGTGGGAGGCAGACTTCAGTTTCATGCTGTGTGTGATGGTTGGCTTCTTGGTAAGTACGCCTAATTGATAGGATAACAATCAAGTTTAGTACATTAGAAAAAAATTGCATAATCTCTCTCAGGTCTTTCTTTGCAGAAGTGGAAATATAATGAAAGGCACTTGGTGAAAGAATGGATCATTGGTTCCTTAATGTGTAGATGTTGGTGTTTGGATTTGTCAGGTGGCACACTGCTGTTCACCCTCATAAAGGTTTGCCATTTTGTGATGGGTTGTGCAGTCCTGCACACCATAGCGCAGAAACATGAATGGCCTCAGGACATTAGTGCAGTGGCAATTGAAAGAGATTTGAATGATATAAGTTAAATATAAAGAGACTAGCATTGCAACATTTACTTTGCAAAATTATTTTATTTTTTTACAAATTCAAATTCCGGTCTGGGCAGTGCATGTTGGCAAATTTCTATTGCTCTCTCCACTCAGCTGCTCCCACTCCTGTTTTTTTCATTTTCGTCTATTTGTGACTCCTGTAAAGAGACCAGAAAAAAGAATGTTGTTGTGATTCACCACTTCAGTCAGTAATACCTCAAGTACACATTCACATAAGTTTTGCTTTTTGTCTTTTAGTTCATCTGTTCTTTCATGGTTGTAGCAAAATGGCCACTCAGGAACACGGGCAAATTTTAATTTATATTTATATTAGATCACGTCCATTTTTCTAACCTACTTAATCCAGAACAAGGTTGTGTGGAGGTGCTGGATCCTACCCCAGCAAACAAGGGGCGCAAGGAAGGAACAAACCCTGAACAGGGCAATAGTCTGTCCCATGGTGAACACACACACCCACCTCAACACACCAAGCACACATTCGGGGGCCAATTTGTCACCACCAGTCCATCTAACCTTTATGTCTATGGACAGTGGGAGAAGACCGGAGCACTCAGAGGAAGCCAACACAGACCATGGGGTGAACATGCAAACGCCAGCGCATCTGGTCTCTTTACTGCAAAGAAACAATGGTGCCACCCTGATTAAATCATGAATATTAGGAAAGGTGTTTTTCTGCCATATATGGTTACTGACAGGGAGTGGCTAAAAGCACATGCTTATTTTTTGACATTAATAAGGGAACATGGCTCATCACATGGGGGCAGCATGGTGGCACAGTGATAGAGCTGCCGCCTCACAGTAAGGAGACCAGGGTTTGCTTCCTGGGTCCTCACTGCATGGAGTTTACAGGTTCTCCCCGTGTCTGTGTCGGTTTCTTCCCACAGTTTCCTCCCACAATCCAACATGCCGGTTAGCTTAACTGGTAATTCTAGATTGGCATTGGTGTGTGTGTGTTTTTGCCCCACCATATCCAGGGTTTGTTCTTGCCTTGCACCCTTTGTTAGCTCGGATAGGCTCCAGCAGTCCACCCCTACCCTGTTCAGGACTCAGCGGGTTAGAAAATGACTGACTGACATGGCCTATGGTTGTATAAATCCTTTGTGTGTGTGTGTGTGTGCATACACCATTTTATGCAAAATGTTTAGCAAAGTTTTAGCATGGAGTCGTTTCATTCATGAGGCCCCAGGTCTATAAATGCTGGCTTGGACGTGTGCCGTTGTCACTCTGCAAATTGATTGTATTGCCTGTACTTGCTAAAGAAGGGGCAAAGAATGTAATAGGACAATAGCAGAGAACAAAGACGTCTTCCATGTCTGAATCAGGAAGGTCAAATAACTGAATTCCTTCTCACATCTAAATATGCTGTTAAAGATTTAATACATTAGGACTGCAGCCCTAGCTTGAACTCTACTTTCGAGCTGTTTATGGAACTGAGACACTGATAGTGGCCACATTGACCCAAGAAAACTGCTATTTCAGAAAAAGCAATCATGTCTTTTGCTCTCCTTCTCAAATCATTATTGTTTTATCATTTTTGTTGTCTTTTATGTGAACTGGACTTCTGCTGTGATTCATGCACATCAGAGATCATCCTCGCAGGCTCAGTCATGGTATGTAATAATCCACCGAGATGAGAGGGGGTGCTGCCACTAACATTGTCACCTCCTTCTTTCTCCATTGTGCCAAGAAGCTGCCCGGTGAAAAGCATCTTTTCTGTTCTTTTGTTTTGCTTTGTCCTTGGTTTATAAAAGGGACAGCATGGTTAGTGCCCCAGAATTTCTTCCTGCTTTAGAACTGTCATTCCCACACTCGGCCACAATACTTTTAGATATTTTTAAAGATGGTCTAGATTATTATTTATAGAGTTTTAAAATGTCAATGTCTAAATCAAATGACATTGTTTGTATTGCTCTAAAGCTTTAAATAATTAAATACATTCATATAGATGCAAATCCCAATCTACGAAGATGACCAATAGTGTAGTCTGCTCTATTTAAATTAGAAATTGTTTAGAGCGGGGAAATTGCTCTATTTGCATGGAAAACAGATCTTCTTGAAATCATATAATGGTTATTATTACCCAAGAGAGTAACTTGTACTTGTCAATCAAGATGACACCAAATATCAATAAGTTAAGCCATCAGGGGATGTGAAAAAGCTAAACAAGACAATTTGTAGGCGGTTAATTTGATTGAAATTGAATATCTTGCAAAGAAAAGCCCAAAGTAAACTTTGACCATTTAGAAAGTAAATCTGATTAAGTCATTTAGAAATAAAATTAATTACACAGGTAAAATGAGATGGCAGAAGAAAAATAAATTATTAACTGCCTACATGGACTCAGAGTTTAATGAAGAATGATTGAGAGAGTCCTCTGTTAATAGATGTGAAAAGTCAGTGCTATGGTGACATTCCCATGTCTTATTAAACATTAAAAAATCTTTGATCCTTTCCATTTATTTTTATTGATAAATATAATTTACGGGGATATTTTTAATACGTTAACCCTGGTGTAAGTTTAGTTTTCTGTACAAATACTTCAAGCTTAACCTCAAAATCACATAAAATCTTCTTCTTTTGGCTGCTCCCATTTAAGGGTTGCCATTGAGGATCATCCATCTCCATCTATCCCTGTCTTTTACATCGCTTTCTGCCAAACCAACTGCTCTCATGTGCTCCCTCACCACATCCATAAACCTCGTCTTTGGCCTGGTGGTTCCATCCTCCACATTCTTTTCCCGATGTACCCCTCATCTCTCTTCTGCACATCTCAATCTCCCTTCTCTCGCTTGGTCACCAAACTGTCCTACCTGTGTTGTCCCTCTAATGTACTCATTTCTAATCCTGTCTACCCTCGTTACTCCAAGCGAAAATCATAGCATCTTCAACTCTGCCACTTTCAGCTCTGCCTCCTGACTTTTTGTCAGCACGATCGTCTCCAAACCAAACAACATAGCTGATCTCACTTTTGTTTTATTGAAAAAACACACAGAATGATCTCAGGAATTTTAATCTAGTTTAGGATCATTTGGAACTGGAATCCACTTCTGCAGCATGGCAGGAACCAATCAGATGGGGCACCATAACATGCAGCGGCTTTATTTTTTTGTTAATTTATTGTGAATGTATTTTGGTTTTACGATATTTTGCTGCCATGTATCTGTTCCATTGAGTGTCTATGTTATATTAACATGCTGTTATACATGTATACTTGTGCATTTTCTATATTTTTTCATATTATTTCTGTGGTTTATCTTTTAGTCAGTCAGTCAGTCATCATTCAACCCACTATATCCTAACACAGGGTCACGGGGGTCTCTTGGAGCCAATCCCAGCCAGCACAGGGCACACAGTAGGGACAATTTTGGATCGCCAATGCACCTAACCTGCATGTCTTTGGGAGGAAAACAGAGCACCCAGAGGAAACCCACACAGACACAGGGAGAACATGCAAACTCCAAGCAAGGAGGACCTGGGAAGCGAACCCAAGAGACCCACGTGACCCTCTATTAGGATGGATGGATGGAAAAGAAAAGAAAGAGGAAAAAGATCAAATTTATTTATGATTCAGCTGGGTTTAAAAACAGGAAACAGTATAGTACTAAGGGGAAATATAGAAAAATGATTATGCCATAAAAATGCAATATTTTCTCTTAAGGGGCTATACAAAAATACAAAAGAAATACATTTATCATAGTGAAAAATAAAATAACAGCATCAGCTTTCAAAGCATAAGCTCCAAAGGGTATGAGGCTCAGACACATGCTAGGTGCACATTGGACCAGGGTTCAACTTTAACTCTCACAGGGCATACAGGCTTGGGCAGATTTGTGGGAGATGAAGGTAAATGTAAAGTATTACATGGAGGAAGACAAATGTTAGATTTTAATGCACAATGGCAGGTTTAAACCTTGAAATAAGACTTTATAAAAAAAAGGATCTAAGAGTCATAGTGGATTCAACACTATCTAGATGTACAGAAGCAATCATTCATCCATCCATCCATTATCCAACCCGCTATATCCTAACTACAGGGTCATGGGGGTCTGCTGGAGCCAATCCCAGCCAACACAGGGCGCAAGGCAGGAAACAAACCCAGTCCACCACAGGGCACACACACACCAAGCACACATTAGGGACAATTTAGGGTCGCCAATGCACCTAACCTGCATGTCTTTGGTCTGTGGGAGGACATCCACGCAGACACAGGAAGAACATGCAAACTCCACGCAGGGAGGACCCAGGAAGCAAACCCGGATCTCCACCACAGCAGAAGCAATCAAGGAGGCTAATATTTGATTATCTCACATATCGTGATGTCGAAAGTACAAGTCAACAGAGGTTATACTTAAGTTATCAAATACACTACTAAGGCCTCACCTGGGGTGCTTTGTACAGTTTTGGCCTCCATATTACAAGAAGGATACAGCAATGCTAAAGAAAGCTGAAAGAAGAGCAAGTAGGCTGATTCAGGGACTAAGAGGTATGAGTTATGAGGAAAGATTTAAGTTGAATCTCTTTCAGTTTAAGCAAATGGAAATTAGGGGGTGACATGATTGTTTAAAATAATGAAAGTAATCAGTATAATGGATTCTAGTTGTTTAAAATAAATTCTACAACAAGAGAATGGGGACACAGAGTTAAATGGAGATTTTGCACAACTGTTAGAAAAGTTTTCTTTATACAAAGAACAATAAACACATAGAACAAATGACCAAATTGCATGGTGGAGAGTAGGACTTTAGGGACCTTCAGCTCTCGAGAGCAGATGAACAAGCTGGTAGGGCTGAATTGGGCACCAATCTTCTAATGTTCTTATGAATCTTTGAACAAAATAACTGAAAAACAAGTGAAGTAGTTTGCATAAAACAACTGCTTACATTGGTAAATGCTATTAGATTAAATTACATTTGATTCAGTTTACAGAGATAATGATATGAAGTCTTTTTTATTCTACAAATGCTGCCAAATTGTAGAGAACATTGTGATGAGTAATGTTGGGGAGTTTGCTTTATTTCAGATTTTGTATAACTATTAACAGTCCTTTAAAAAAATAGTTATAAGGGGCTTTGACCTTGAGAGTTAAAGGTGGTGCTAATGAATGGTATAGATGTGCAAGTGTCCAAGGCCTTATGGGAGTTTGGGGTGAGTGTTTGGCGTCTTCAAAGTCTTGCAAGCCTTCCAAGTGTGTGAAGGAGTGAATAAAAGTTAGTGAAGCCATTTCAATGTAAGTAAAGGGCCCAAACGAGAGTGAAGAATTAGTTACCAGAGGGTAGTCAAGGTCAGTGGCTGTTCCTGTGAGTATGAGTCACAAATTTGAAGGTTTCCTTCTGGGTTACGCCTTATAGAGCAACCTTTGTAAAGGTGGGCTAGGTAATTGGAAGGGGCTGGGTGAGGCGTCCATTGAGACTGGAGGAAGAGATGCCGAGGATGGATAAAAATGGAAAAATGTCAGAATGCACTACAGTACTCCTGTGCAGCCTGAACAAAGATAGAAGGGGGTGTAGGTTAATAATAAGTAATAATGATAAGAATTCTTTACATTTATATAACACTTTTCTCACTACTCAATTAGCTTTTCATGGTGAGTGGGAATTCACTTTAACTCTTTCGGGGCTGATGTCAACTCTTGTCAAAAGGAGGAGTTGACGATGGTAATTATCTGAAAACTGTGACAAAGCAAACAGTTATGTTTTAGTTGGACTCTCGTTGTTAGAAGGAAAGTTAGCTCAATTGGTTTTGACCGAGACTTCCTGTGCTCGCGTAAGGCGCAAACAATGGCAAAAATGTTGCTGACATAATGGCGAATGCGTAAGTAAAATACTCTGTGGACGACGTTTTGCCTATTATCTCTGAATTGGACTATGACTCGTCTGGACTCCGATTTTGATACAAGTGATCGAAAATAATTTATATGTGAGGTTCCAGCTTCAGCTGACTGGTCCCCAATCGTGGTGCTGAACAGGTTCATGTAGCTGACACGCCTACAGCAATGTTCACCAGGTAGCACTGCCACTTAACAATGATAAGAGGTAGAAACCAGACTGCAATGCACTGCACTGTGACTGATGCTGCCCCAGCCACGCCCACGCGAAGACAGCCTGGCAGCAAACTTGCTGCACATTCTTGGCAAACTGGCAGCCGCAGCTTGCAGCAACAGATGTTTTATTTTGAGTTCTGTGTGAAGCCATTACTTTTCAGAAAACTATTTTTTGGAAAAAATATTCAGCCCTCAAAGAGTTAACCACCACCAATGTGTAGCATCAACCTTGATGATTCGATGGGAGCCGTTATTGCGCCAGTGCACTTATTACACATTATCTATTAGGTGATGCAGGGGTGAGAGAGAGACAGCCAATTAGGGACAGAGGATGATTAGGGAGCCAGAATGACTAGGCCACAGAGGACAATTTAGCCTGGACATCTGGAAACACCCTACTCTTTACAGGGGATGCCCAGGGATCTTTTATGAACACAGAGAGTCAAGACCTGTCTCATCTGAAGTATGGCACCATCTCTACAGCACAGTTTTCCCGTCACTGCACTGGGGCATTAGGATGCCCACACAGACCACAGGGTAAGTGCCCCACTGCTGGCCTCACCCACACCTTTTCCAGCAGCAACCCAAGCTTTTCCTGGATGGTCTCCATCCAAGTACTGGCCGGGCCTGAACATGCTTAGCTTCAGATGGATGACCTCTTCTGAAATGCAAGTGGTATGGCTGCTGGTTACTCTTGGATAATCACCTAGAGCACTGAGAAATGGAGATAATGTGGTGAGCAGAGGCATTGGTTTAATTCGATTAGTTTTTCTTTTCAGAAGCCCTTAATTCCCCTTGAACAACCTGAAAAATGGGAGAAGGAAAAGGGACTGGGAGTATTGTTATTGTGTATTTGATTTGGAGGGTCCTTGGTGGCCTTAGAGAAGTCCGAAGAAGGGAGAAGCAAAAAGGACTGGAGTCATTGTATTTTTTGTCTGTTTTTGGATTTTTTTTTTTCATCGTTTCACACACTGCAACTGTGAATTAACTGACTTATTTGTGTGATGTGTTTTTCATTTAATTTCAACATTTGATACAATTGACATTTTATTTTGATATTGCCTTGGTTTTAATGAAGAACTGTCTATTTTGGGACCTTCTTGTTTGTGTTTCTGTCACACATCCTGGTTTATCTTCGGTACGATTACGAGATGCCCTCTAGTTAAACCGTTACGAGGTATGTGGTGGGTATGGGGCATCACAAATACTGTATATATTGTTTATTCAGATATGATTCTTCTATTTCGTTCCACATAATAAAATATAATATTTTGCTGCTAAAATCACATAATAGTTGTATGCAAGAGATTTTTAAATGTATGACTTCATGCATTACATGATAGCTGCTTTGGGAAGCACCACATGAGTTTTTTTCTCTGTGAACACACCAAAAACAGAAAATATTTATTGTGTGTTTACAACATGAGTTACCAACATACAGCATTTTTAAATTGCAATTATAAACAATAACTGTAGCTGCATATTAAATGAGAGTAGCAGATAACATTTTAGTCCCTAATCTTATTGCATACTAGTCCCATATTTTAGTATAACTTAATTCTGTCCCAGTGCCTGCTCCCAGCCTAATTGAGTTTTGATTAAATGCAAGTAGAAAGGCACATTCCAATCTGATCTCTTCTTAGCCTAAACCAGTAAAGGTCATTACAATTTCCAAACCCATTTTAAATTATAATCTATTTCTAATTACTGTCATTTATGAAGGTGTGTGAACGGTTCCGATTTCTCTCACTGCAAATCTCCAGGTAAAGCTGTAAACACTGTAGAGAAATGTAAATCATTCCATTCACGTAAAGTCTGTCGTCCCTGAGAAAGTGACAATAACACTGAGCAATTATTTACCTAGAAGGTGATAAAAATAATCTATAGTAATTTTCACAAAGGAACGTCAATACGTCTTAGGTTGTTTATAAACATTGGCCTGCTTGTGTAAATGAATTTACTTCAAAGTGACCTTGCATTGTAAGTGTGAGGATTTCATTAGACAGGAGTACTGAAGTTCAGTATAGCATTATAGGCATATGTCTTATACAAGTACAATTAAATGGTACAAGTTCACCACACAGAGTCTTACGTGTAGAGGGTTTTGAAACTTGAAGTGGTTTGACCTTTGGTACTTTCAGGTTGGCATCGGCCAAATGTTTACAAATGTCATACAATTATTAAATTAAACTTGTTGCTTTGTTGAAAAGGGTGTTTATTCATTCTATTATATTAAGTTTGAGATTGTATCCATAACATCATGTACAGGGAGTAGACTCCTTATAGAGGAACTATGTTTTAGATTGCTGCATTTATTCTGTAAGACTAGCATGACAGCACAATGGTTAGTGTTATGGATACAGTGCGTTAGGGTCGAATTCCACAGTCAACCGCTCTCAAGCAGCGTATTTACAGGCATTTCCATAATCTGGTTATTCAGAGAAAATTGATTTCTAATATGCAGTGTAAGCCTTTATTCCTCTAAAGAAATTAAGATATTGGCCTGGAAAAACTTGTTTAAAAGAGGTAGATTTCCCCACAAATGACCCAATTATGTGGCCATGCAGACACCTAACCAGGTTACTGTTAAGGATTCTGTATTCTACGCATGTCCATTCCTTTGTCACGTTACACTGGAAGTCAGAAATGTCTGAAAATTATTGTTCTTTCATGGCAGTTTTCATTTTTGGGAAGAGACAGAAATCACAAGGGGCTAAGTCAGCTGAATAAGACGGATGATCCAATTAGGTAACTGATTTCTTAGCCAGGAAGTTGTGAACACTGAGCGCATTAAAACTTACTGTATTGTCATGATGGATGTTAATAATATGTTAAAAGTCCATCTTTTCAAGCAGTAATAACCATTAAAAACACCAGTAATGCCTTGGCTATATTTTGTTTATTTTTTTATTTATACCTTTATTTAACCAGAAAGTCCCATTCAGATTTAAATTTTTTTTTACAAGAGAGACCTGGCCAAGGTAGCGGCTGTACAAACTTAAAACATGTTACAATGCAACATATACTGTACAATATAATATGCAATGTAATATGCAACTGTCACAGGAACGAAAATAAGACATCATAAAGGTTTGGGGCAGCCACCCATATAATGTGTCTTGGCTGCAAAAGGTATTTTTACAGATAGCGGATTGTTCACAAGACCGAGTCCAAAACAGAACTGTAATATGTAGTCAAGATGGCAGCTTTAAAGGCCAGTGTAGGAAGTGATGTCATCAGGGCTGGAAGTGGAAGTGACATCATTAGAGGCAGGACCGGAAGTGAAGTCATCAGAGGCTGGATTAGAAGTAACATCATCAGAGGTACCAAAACAGGAAGTGACGTCATCAAAGGCATCAGAACCCATTAAGAACACCCAGCCCGCACTAGGCATTCTACCTCACATAAATGATATGTCAGTCTTCATGATTTTCAGGCTTCACGTAGAAGAATTGGATGAAGATGGTCATGTGGACCTCTGGCTTTTAATCCATCAATGTAGGGACATCACGGTGCTTTGATCAGGTGGCGGTGGTGCAGATCGCCATCACAGAAAACTGGAAAAAGAACATCAGAGAAAGTAGGGGCTAGTATGGATTGTGGAGCCATGATAGAAATTATAAATCAATACATAGACAGAATATCAGGGTTACACTAAAGTGAAACTATGAGACGGCCATGTTAAACTAATGAGTTTTTAGCAGTTTTTTAAAATGCTCCACCGTATTAGCCTGACAAATTTCTATCAGGCTGCTATTCCAAATTTTAGGTGCATAACTGCAAAAGGCCACCTCACCACTTCATTTATATTTAGCTCCATAAATTATAAGCAGACATTCATTTGAAGATCTAAGGTTACGATTTGGAGTGTAAGGTGAGAGGCATTCTGAAATATAAGATGGAGCGAGATTATTTAAGTCTTTGTAAACCATAAGCAGTATTTTAAAATCAAATCCCGATGTAGCTGTGTTTACCCAAAATTACCAAAGTTCTGAAGCTTCAGTATTCTTCATGGGATTCTTGCAAAAGCTTGACGCATTGAAATGAGTCCACAGAAAAAATATCCATCCGTCCATCCATTATCCAACCCGCTATATCCTAACTACAGGGTCACGAGGGTCTGGAGCCAATCCCAGCCAACACAGGACACAAGGCAGGAAACAAACCCTGAGCAGGGCACCAGCCCACCGCAGACATACAAAATATCTTCGTTTAAAAAAAAAAAGAGAAAAAATTTATATAGTTAAAAAGAAAGATTCTTGTTTAAGAAAGTTTCTGTTTAAAGCTTATAAATCTTGTTTGTTTCTTTAAGTTCTTTCATACAATTAAACCCTTTCTAAACGGTCAGAAAACTGTGTGCCTATCACATGTTCGTGCTATAAATGAGTCTTTTAGTTCCTGCTAGCAATGAGGCCTATTCTAACAGCAACTGATTCAATTAACACTCTGTATTGCTGATTATAGCAGGAAAGTTCAATCTCATATTAACTTACAGGGGAGTATAGCTATGCTTCTATAGGAGTCAAGAAAGCACTATATAAATGTAACTTTAGGTATTAACTTCTAAAATGGGCTCTTACACCCGGGGTACATTAAAATGCAACCACTTGGGGAGCGTAACTGGTAACTACCAGAACTAAGACAGAGTAACTTACTAAGATAAGCTAAAAGTTTAAAAACTGTTTTATAGATAAAAAATATTCCAATGTCTGCGAGTGGTCAATGATGTCCAACCCACCTGATCATAAAGAATTCAATGAAGAGTAAGAGACTTTTGTAATAAAACGCAGAGATATCACTATATCAAGGCTCTGTGAGATAGTGGAGGATGCCTAGAAATACAATATGTCACCATAATCAATCACAGGCAAAAAAGTAAATCAATTTAAAAATTTTAAATTTTAAATCCATTTAATGGTATCTTGATAAAAAAGGTATCAATATCTATCAAAATTATGACAATTTCTAAAAAACCCCAATTGGAATTATTTTTTTGTATGCATTTGATTTCTTTCCACTGTCTGGAGTTTCACATGTGTCATTACGTATGGCTGCTTCCATCCAGGATATACAGTACATGTGAGTCATTGGCCTGATGTGGTTACATGAGTGACTAAGTGAGCGATTGTGCCCCATGACAGATCACCATGTTAGAACATTAGAACACTCCAGACGAGAACAGGCCATTCAGCCCAACAAAGCTTGCCAGTCCTATCCACTTGTTTCCTCCAAGAAAACATCAAGTCGAGTTTTGAAAGTCCCTAACGTCTTTCTGTCTACCACACTACTTGGTAGCTTATTCCAAGTGTCTATCGTTCTTTGTATAAAGAAAAACCTCCTAATGTTTGTGCGAAATTTACCCTAAACAAGTTTCCAACTGTGTCCCCGTGTTCTTGATGAACTTATTTGAAAATATAAGTCTCGATCCACTGTACTAATTCCCTTCATAATTTTAAACACTTTAATCATGTCACCTCTTAATCTTCTTTTGCTGAAACTGTAAAGGCTCAGCTCTTTTAATCTTTTCTCATAATTCAACCCCTGTAGTCCTGGAATCAGCCTAGTTGCTCTTCTCTGGACCTTTTCTAGTGCTGCTATGTCCTTTTTGTAGCCTGGAGACCAAAACTGCACACAGTACTCAAGATGAGGCCTCACCAGTGCATTATAAAGGTTGAGCAGAACCTCTTTGGACTTGTACTCCACAGATCGTACTATATAACCTAACATTCTGTTAGCCTTCTTAATGGCTTCTGAACACTTTTGGGAAGTTGATAGCTTAGAGTCCACTATGACTCCTAAATCCTTCTCATAAGGTGTACTCTCGATTTTCCAACCGTCCATTGTGTATTCAAACCTAATATTTTTACTTCCTATGTGTAATACTTTACATTTACTGACATTAAATTTCATCTGCCACAAATCTGCCCAAGCCTGTATGCTATCCAATTCCTTCTGTAATGATATAACGGATTCCAGATTATCTGCTAATCCACCTATCTTGGTATCATCTGCAAATTTAACCAGCTTGTTACTTATATTTTATCTAAATCATTTATATATATTAAAAATAGCAGCGGCCCTAGCACTGACCCCTGTGGAACACCACTCTTAACATCGGCCAGTTCTGATGAGGTTCCTCGCACCATCACCCTCTGCTTCCTGTGTCTCGGCCAATTCTGCACCCATCTAAAAACATCACCCTGAACTCCCACTTCTTTTAACTTGATGCCCAACCTCTCACGTGGCACCTCATCAAATGCTTTCTGAAAGTCCAGATAAATAATATCATAAGCTCCACTTTGATCGTATCCTTTTGTTGCAACCTCATAGAATTCCATGTTGTCCTGCCTTGTCCCCGATATCCTTAGTAAAGCGCCTTCATTCCATGTAACAGAAAAAAAACTGGTGGGTTACATCATTTAGTATTAAACTGTGTCTTCAGAATATTTTGCACTTTAAAAACCCAGTATTTTATCTTGATTTTTTGATGTGTATTTTTTTTTTAAATTGTAGCAGCCATGAAAAAAGCAAACATTTTAGGGTATCATTTTTTTTTAATCTTTTCCTCAGTCTCTTTCAGACATCTCTGATAACAGGTCTGCGGCAGATTTGAAAGTATAATACATGAGTCCTAAAGATTCAGCCCGTGTAATTCTGGAGTAATGTAGGGAATTTGTCCTCACTGCATTTGGGGTCTGCCTCTTCAAAGCTTTAGAGAGTGTCTGTTACAGCCACAAATGTCTCTTCTGCTGACATTTTTTATATGTCTCACTATATAGTTAAAGTGACATTTTAATCAGGACTGAATCAAATTGAAGCCAGGAATGCTCTAGCAAATTCAGTCAGAAGTGCCCGATTGCTCATTTCAACGGCCGAGGCGGTTCTGAGGTTGATTGTATAGTTTCCGTTCTTTCACCTAGTCATTAAACAAGGGTTCGGCCCACATTGCCTGCTTTCCTTTATTTAGTAAGCTGTCAGTTATTTATATACGTATAGTGGCCCAAGTCTTCTGTGTCTTCTTTCAATTTTCATGCTGAATTTGAGGATTATTTTAATATAATTCTTACCACGACTGCAGAATAACTTTGTGAGAATTTTACGGCCAGCATAAATGCGTAGGATGTCAGTAATAATTCAACGCTAAACAAGCTTTAGTATCGCAAGCATTGTTCTTTGAGCATTATAATAAATACTCCTTAATGCATTTCTGTAAGATGCTAATAACTGATCTCCTAATGCCTTACAGCTGGGGTTCTTAAACTTTTTAATCTGAGGACCAAATAAGAAAATCATTCCCATAGTGGGACCCAGGAAGAGGTTTAGTACCATAATGACAGCGGAGCCAAATGTAGACAGTTAACAATAGCCATAGAATCAAAAACAGTAAAAGGTTTCCCTAGAAGTTCCACACTCCATTGATGTTGTTCATTCAATGTATATTTTCTCTTTCAAGCAACTTAAGATTAGTTATTTAGTGTTGGTAGCTTGAAATATTTGGTTTCAGATCTCAATCATAGTAAAAAAAATACTTTGTACCAAAGTAAGTTATGGTGGAAGGAATAAACATAAAAATCCTTTTTCAGTTAACCTAATATTTTAGGTTGTTTGTGTGCTGTGTTTGTGGGCCCTTTGTATATTCTTCCCGTCAAACTTTCCAGCATGCTAGATTTCCAACTGCCAAAAAAGAAGAACAATTTCCCGAGTGGAGTGGATGTGGCTATACAGGTGTGGTCATTTTCAGCAGCAGACTTTTATAACGAAGAATTTCTGGTAAGTAACCCATTTCATCCATCGATCCATCCATTATCCAACCCGCTATATCCTAACTACAGGGTCACGGGGGTCTGCTGAAGCCAATCCCAGCCAGCATAGGGCGCAAGGCAGGAAACAAACCCTGGGTAGGGTGCCAGTCCACCGCAGGGCACACACACACACCAAGCACACATTAGGGACAATTTAGGGTCGCCAATGCACCTAACCTGCATGTCTTTGGTCTGTGGGAGGAAACCCACGCAGACACAGAGAGAACATGCAAACTCCACACAGGGAGGACCCAGGAAGCAAACCCGGATCTCCTAACTACGAGGCAGCAGCACTACCACTGCGCCACCATGCCACCCAATCCTGTTTCTCAACTGTTCATTTTAAGTATAAGAACTCGTAATAAAACATTCTTTCAAGAAAGCTGTAGAAACGTTTAATTATTTTTTGTTGCATATTTAAGATTTACACTGTATAATGCTTGTGTATATGCACTACATTTTTAAATAAATGTAAAAAGTACAGCAGTGGAATGTTTTATGTTCAAAATGTTTCTAATAGCATAAAAGCAAGATACGACCAATAAACCATTTAAAATTGTACCAACTTAAAAAATAGATTTACTTCAGTATGAAACAAGTGAATTGCACCCAATCACTCTAAATGATTTGCCTCAACTTAAAAAATTGTGGGTTCAATAAGATAAAAAGAATTACATTGGTTCAGATTGAAAACATTATGTGTGAATCATTACATTATTTTAAGTTGAATGAGGTTATACTTTTTTAGTGTAGAGAGCAGTGTTGCCCAAGCATTTTTCTGGGGTGGCACACCTTTTGTAACCAAAAACAAAGGAACACCAACATTCTACTAACCACAAACACATTATATCTCATACACATACTCAACTATCCGGTTAAAAAAAGCAACTCCGATATCAGCATTTGCAGACACGGCACTTAGCGAGCTGCTTTGTTATTTTGCCCACTCCTCTCTAACTCAGTGGCAACTCGTATGCCCACCATCCATGGACCCTATGAGACTCGCTGGTGACCACACACCAGATGGCATGGAGATGCGTCTGAAGTGCTCGAAGTCTGTAACATAGAGATCACGGAGCTGCTTTACTGCCAGCTTCTCCAGGTAGTCTTGTCATCCTCAGACAGGTCTTGACTGCAAGTAGAGCTTGTCACTCTCAGGTTCACTTTTATATAACTGGGCTGCAAATGAACCAAACCCACCCAAACTAACTTGACATAAACACATAACATCTCTAATACAAAAGAAATCGACTGCCTTGCTTAATTAACATAAAAAGTAAACTTTAAAGAAATACCCATAATGCACCAGGCTGTTAACGCTGACTGCCGGGTCATTACAATATGAAGGATTCCAAGCTCTAATACTAAATATGTAATATCAAGAGAAACGTGTCTCAGTTAAGCCACATCAGACCACTCCAAAGTGACATTTTGTTAGCAGGTGACTTTGCAGAGATGAATAAACACTTTAGTGCTGCTTTGTAAGCGCTATGACTACCCAAAGAAGTGTTTGGTGATGTCTTGTTACATAATAGTAAAAGAGTAATAGAACATTTTTTGCAGTACCTAAACTAAAGTGCAACCAATAAATCTGGTTGAATAATTGTGTGAGCTGTCCAGTTTGAAATGTTCATTTTTTTATTTTATATTTTTTTAACATTGTATTAGCTTTATTAAACTCAAATAACATTCCATACAAGCAAGTCAAGTTTAACAAAACTAGGCTTGACAAAAATTGACCCCCACCCATGTGAAAGAGAGCTAGGCCAACAGAGTAAAAATATATAGATAAGATAAGTAAATCTGCTTCCTCAAGGCTTTAAAGGCTTATTCTAAAATGTTATTAATTAGATCCTGCCAGGTTTTCAGAAAGTTTTGTTCAGATCCTCTAAATGGAAATTTGTTTTTTTTCAATTTTAGAAAATATATAACATCAGTTGCCCACTGACTAAAAATAGGTGAGTTATGATTCTTCCAGTTGAGCAAAATAAGCCTACATGCCAATAGTAAAGTAAAGGTGATTACAGTTTGTTCGTCGTTCTCCACTTTAGGCTCATCTGGAAGTCCACCTGTATTATCACAGTATTTCCCTCTACTTACCCTTTACCTGTTTTCTTCAAGGGTAAATATACTCGTCAAGTTCGTTACCGGGTTGGTCTACTGTTGCACATTAAGATTAACACACGCATACATAGCTATACGCATATGCACAGAACCTAATCACAATGGTGTGTGACGATGTGGGTTCGGCTCCATGCTCCAATTGCTGTTCGGGAGCCCTTGAACCCTACACCATCGGTAATGTCAACGATGTGCTAGACAGTTGAGGCAATAACAATTGAGCAAGGGGATGAAAAAAGTGCAAAAGTGCTTTATTTAAAAACCAAATCAACAAAAACAAAGTGTTCAAAAAGTGCAGTGCTTTCCAAAATGAGTCATTAAATAAATAATTCCATAAAAGAAATGTGGAGGTTAAAAACATACAAAAAAACAATCCTTTTAAAAACGAGATTAAAATTTTCTTTAGGAAGCAGTCTTTAAACAGCAACGACAAGCCTGGTGCTTCTTTTCTGTTAGCGTCTCACCTGCTTCTCCCAACTAGGCTTTGCAGCAGGCGAGACGCTCTCTGCAGCTGCCCTTTTCTTATTCACACATACACAGGTCTGGAGACCTCCCAATCCTGGCTTCGGTCTGGCACTCATCCCAGACCAGAGACTTGGACTCCTTGGTCTCCAGGACGCCAAGGACTTCACCTCCAAGCCTCGCAACTCCCACTGCCATTCCGGCCTTCAACGGCCAGTCGCCTTTCCCTGGTCACTCCCGCTACCTGCTCGCTGAGCGGGAGTGACTTCCAACTCCAACCCCTGGATGTAGGCCCAAAACCCAGGCTTCCTCGCAGCTGCCCGTGAGCACTCGTTCGCTCGCCCACATGCTCCACGTGTCTCTGCCTTGCTTCCTCGCTCCCTATAACCTCCGTCCTCTTTTCCTTTCTCTCGTTCTTTTTTCTTCTTTCCTCCCAACCGACTCGCGCTTCTTTTATACAGCGAGGGGCCATAGCAGCTGCAGCACATTAGCCACGGGAGCAATCACGGATGTGGGCAGTCCCTCACCTGTGCACTAAGTGAGAAACGCCCACACTGCAGATCACCCCGTGGCTTGCTACGGCCACTACGCCACCTCATGAAGCTGCCTCGAGTGCGGTGATTATTTTAAAAATGGTCTTTACTCAGCGAGCTGTGGACCCATAACACCACACGGTGCCCCATGAATGACAAACACACAGCTGCTTATCCTCTGGCACTTTAAACCACACTAGTGACGTAGGAATAACACAGCCTGTTACTCTCTCAGCACTTCAAGAGACTTACTTATTATCGACACAAGCAACATACAATGTTTTAATGATATCTCAGGCCTAAATATTAGTTTTGGTCTACAAGAATACATTTAAACATACAAAGGCTCAGCACTCTTGACAATAGGCCATTTATTATTTAAGAACGCCTTACTTTATGTACTGTTCCCTACTATTGCAGCCAAACCATGCAACCTTGAACATCTGGCTGCACCAGGTGCTCAAAGAAATCTACCTTATTACTTCAACCACTTTAGACATTAAGACAAAGCATAGAAAATTAAAAGCAGCATGATATTTATTACAAGAATAATAACACCAGTGGAACAAAGAATAATAGAAAAAAGGACTGATAGTAAATTTTGAATATACTGTATATAGTATTTAGAAAAAGCTTACGAAAAGTTACAGATGACGAGGATGAATGTCACAGGTGGCTTGTGATCTAGCACTGGTAATCGTTCATGATGCTTTTTCTGATGACCAGATGAAAATGGCTGCACGTTACCATTGCTCTGTTCTCTTCTGACGTCTTCGTTCCTTCTTCTTCCTCCCTCCTTGCTCCTCAAGTGAGGCATATTTATTCTAAAATTCTACCAGGGGGTTTTGCAAGATGTGATTGTTAGATATTCTGATTGGCTGGCTGTCAATATGATGAATGAATTCACTGTCCATTTTCCCAAACAATGAAACTTTTTTGATGTTCTCTGAGGTATCGACAGGTCTTCCTTTCCCAGACTGTAAAATCTCAGTTTATAAAGTAATTGATAGCCTGAGCCACCAGCATGTCTTCCTTTCTTTGTTGGAACAGCTGTTTTAAAAGTGAGATATAATTGGGAAGAAGACATGCTTTGATTTGTTCTGAATGTAGTTCATCTGTTGTCTTGTCTTGAACAAAATTTCATGGAAATATAAATCAAAATTTACAGATTTTGTACCCAACAACACCACCAAACACAGCTGTTAGTGGGTTAGGAGGGAATGTTCAATGATACCAACTGACAACCTCCTTAATGTCTACAGCTTGTCTGAATCTTTGGATATATTTGGGTATTCTTACAGTTCTTGATACTCCAACAAACATGTCCTTCATACTACCAATAGATTGAAGTCTTCTGAACCACTTCCAACCGGTGCTATGAGAAGGAATCCTTCTTCACATAGGCACATTAAATGGTGGCATTTTAGTTTAGGCACTGCAACAATGTGTCTATTACTCACTTACTCTTATGTAACAGGACCTTAACAAACATTGTAAAACACCAGTAGATATTTTCTGTCAGTGTGACATATTGACATGATGGTAAAAGTGCTTATTAATATCAAGGTTTCACAGGTCTTATACTAAATATGTAACATCAAGAGAAATATGTCTCAGTTAAGGCACCTCAGACCACTCCAAAGCGTTTTGTTAGTAGTTCATATTTTAGTGATGAATAAACACTTTACTGATGGTTTATGCGTGTTATGAAGACCCAAAGAAGCCTTTGTTAAGGTCTTGTAGTGATAGATGCTAAAGTGCTACCCATTAAATTTAACACAATTTCTTTTTTGCACCTCTGCTACAGATTTAGACTCATTGTATGTCTTAACAGTGAACATCCAATGAAACACCAGCCAGTTGTCCATGACCACAGAAACTGCTTTTAGTATAACACATTTATAACCAAACCCTTCACTCATACTTCATAACATCCAGTCAATCGTTTTCCTTCTGCCCCACCAGTTAATTTAATTTTGATATTTCAAACTAGTGCCGTGGTCCCTTCTCCTCACAAGCTTATCTGTCATTCTCTCCTCTCTGCCCCTTTCTTACACCTGTCTTTGCTTGTTAGTCATCTCAGTTTGACTGCTTCACTGGTTTTAAGAGGTACATCTGGTTCTGTGGAGAATGTTTTTTTACATTTTGTGTCATAGAAAAACAAAAGCTCCCAGTGATGCATCAGTGGCACTGTTTCACACACTACTGTAATCCATTGTATGCTAAATGGTTGGCTAAATGTGTTCACATAAACAACAAACTGGACTGGTCTGACAACACAGTGGTGCTGTACAAGAAGGGTCAAAACAGACTGTACATCTAAGGAGTCTTATCTGGAATGCCTGCTCCATCACACCCTGGAATTTGTTATGGTAAAGAGGTTGGTGGTAAAACTGGATGCTGTCATGAAAAACCCCTTCCAATCCCTTCAAGTGTTGCGCTCTTGGAGCACTTTAACCACAGGCTCATTCCACAACAGTGGGCTAAGAAGCAATTCTGAGGCTGTTTTCTGCCTGCTTCTATCAGGCAATTCAATGCTTCCTCCTGTCGTACACTTTAAGATCATTTTGAAATTTCTGCACAGTAAACATTTATTTATTTAGTGATTGATTGATTGATTAATTAATTGATTGATAGTTTGATTGGCTGTATTATCTGTCCTGTGAGTCTGCGTCCCTTTTTTATGTTTCTACTGTTGTAAACATCTAAATTTCCCTTTGGGATTATTACAGGATTATTAATTACAAGGATTAGTAATCTAATCTATAGGGTGGTGCATCACTAGCCATTGAATCTGCACTTGGACAACCTCATCTACTTTTAGTTATGTGGCGGTCCATCATAAACATGTCTGCAAACTAATCTGAGTTGTTACCCACTGTTTAAGAATATATAGCTGTATAATGTATAAAAATATAAATTAAAAATCTTCCTGTATACAAGGTGTGTATAAAAAATAACCACACTGCTCTTGTTGCTATTGTTTTGACAGACGTGGTTGGGTTGAAGGAGTTGGGGGGGGTGGCAATATGGGTCAATGCGCTCTTATCTTAGATCTTAACCAATGCCTCTTATCAGTTTCAGCTTAACATCTCAAACAGTCTGACTCCAGCAGTCATTTATGTTAGCCTTCTTATACTGCTATCATCGGAATAATGTCATCACCCAGCCCATAATGCGATCTCTGTGTGCCAGTTTTTGGCCGAAAAAAATATCCAAGTAATGGATCGCCTACCACACTCACAGCGGAAAGGATTACAAGGAATGCTGAAGGCACATGTAAGGCAAGAGATATTAAATATTAATTAACTAGTTTATAATAGGTGAACAAAAGTTTGTGATTTGCTCCCTTTTCTTGTCTTACTAATTTCTCTATCTTGCCACATTGGGGTAACAGGACAAGAGAAGATGTCCTCTAATAGGAGAAGTGAATCAAAATTGCAGTGAATCTTGGGTGAAGATAAAACCACATCCTCTGCCGCAAGAGCATCTCGACTCTGTTTTTCTAAACGAGGTGAGTGTAAGAATAAGAGAACACGAGTTGGAGTGGAGGACATACAGTATGGTTCTACAGAACAAAGAATCTTTCTGTGGTAATAAAAGTATAATGTAGGTGAGTGTCACCTTAAAACCATTCCATGATAAAACAGTCCTTCACTGAACATATTAGAGAATTAAAGCCTACTACATTACTGAGTGAGATTCGGATGTGCTGTGAAGGCTTCTTACCAGGAGTTGGATGGGTTTTGGTAACAGACAACCTAGTAAAAATCTCGTCATGTCTTGCATGAGCCAGATGAAAATGATACCTCGTCCCCTTGCTATGAAAAGTTAGCGACCCATAACTCTACCGTTTTTTTTCTGTCAGTACTCTTCCAACTCTTTTTTGTAATTCAACACATGAGATCAAGGGGATTATCCTCTGAGTGAACAAAACAAATGGATGGAATGGATCGGCAAAGATGAGCACACTCAACTGTCATACATTTTGATTTTTTTTCCAACGATATACTATTGAAATTCAAATTGCTTTCTTGTTCCCACATCAAGGGGCTGCAGCTATATTTCTGTCCGCCTCATTATAAATGTTTTCTGCATTCTTATGGAAGCCACACCACGTCTTGCAAATGTGAAGTATGGATTCACTTTACTGGTCCAGACTGAAATGTAAAGCTTTTAAAATTTAATTCAACCCGTCACACACCACGAGTTCTCTATTCACTCTCCTTCTTTCTGGTAAACACCTGCCAGATTTCATTTTAGTCTTAACCACAAGCTGTGAGATGCATGAACTTAACTTCTTAAGCTTTAGAGTCTACTACAACAATGTGATATGCTGAAATGTTTGTGTGTGTGTTTGTTAAATTGGCAGTCTGGGTGCTGTTGGGTGAAGATGATTATTTTGTTGCTGTCCTAATGTATTACATTCACATTGATATTTTATTTATATGAGCTTCAGTAAATCATATTTCATGCAACTACAATTGTTATGGCAATAATGTAAAGAATTAGCATGTGAAGTACTTCAGAGTCAAATGGCCTCCCGCTGATATTTCTTGTGTTCTAAGTATAGAAACATAAGCAATAATATTAAATAGAAGAGCTCTATGTGTATTAACGGATGACAAAGAAATTGAATAATTCTATTTGTGGAGAAGAAGTTCATTAATATATATGAGATGTAAAATGTTATGACCCCAGCTTTATAAGATTCACTATGGCTGATTTTCATAAGCTCTCCTTATGGTGCTGTATTTTCATTTCTCTAAGTTCTGTGCATCAAGCTCCTCTGATTGCTAAATAGAGCAAATGTAGCCATGCCAGTTCACCTAACCTGTATGACTGTGGTGGGAAAATAAGAGCACCCTGTGGAAACCCATGTGGACAATGGGAGAAGATGCAAATTCCTTCAACATATACATACATATATGCATACAATCTATATATATAATTCACTAAGGCAAGACAACCATGAAAAGCACGCCGGAAGGGGCGTGGATTCACTAAGCCGCCAAGTGAGGCACCTATGGCGCACACAGGAAGGAGCCACGGCCACCAACTCCAAGACCATTGGATACGACGACAACTTGCAGGGCCATGCCCACCAACTCGGACGCAATGACACAGAAAAAATGGCGTCATTTATGTTCGTCTGTCGTAGAGGCCACATGCAGTGCAGGTCAGGTTAATGTCACGTACCTCCGAGCTACGTTGACTGTTCATAGAGGCATGTTTCTCGCGGAGGTGAATCGCCATATGCAGCGTGTGAAACGGTTTGCGAGGGTATCCCATGGGATCCTTAAAACAATCCTTTAAAACTGAGGTTAAAGCACAATGAAGGAATCAGTCTTTAAAAATCAATAAGCCCTGTGCCTCTGTTTCATTACCGTCTCACCTGCTTCTCCAATGCAGGCCCTGCAACAGTCGAGACACTCTGTCAGCAGCTGACCTTCTCTGTGCCTGACCGGTTCACACAGAGGCAGCACAAGAGAAAGCCGCGCCAGAGACAGACAGAGGCACACACACAGGCAGCTGGTGGGCGGCTCTCCGTGAGTTTCTCTTGCGAGCGGACACATGAGCAGGTGGTGTGTATTCTTCGAGAACGAGGCTGGATGCGGCTTGTGACCGGGCACATGAGCAGGCAGTGTGTATGCTTCGAGTGCGAGGGTGGACGCGACAGGACCATCTAGGAAAAATCATGTTGTGGATGTGATTCGCTGTATGCAGTGTGTAAAACAGTTTGTTTGTCGCAGATGTGAATCGCTGTATGCGGCGTGTAGAACAGTTTGCGAGGGGTGTCCCTGTGTCTTTCCAGAAGTGTTCAACCATCAATAAATAACTATGCGGCATTTGTTATGCCACGGGTTCCTATTGTGTTGTATTTTGCTCTCTCCAGAGTTCCATCTTTTCATTCACTTACTGTTGTATTCTCACACTAACCTGTTTTAAACAACGTGTCTTTCCAGAAGTGTTTACCATTCAATAAATAATTATGCATGAGATTGAGCGTGTGTCTAGGCGTGGGTAAGCCGTTGAACCCCATTCGGGCTGCAAACCGTGGAATTGCAACTAAGTGCGACTCATACGCTCCCACTGTTTTCGTCCCTACCCTTTGTACACACCCCCCTCCCACACGTTGACTGTTAATAGAGGCATATTTCTCGTGGAGGTGAATCGCCATATGCAGCGTGTAAAACTGTTTGCGAGGGGTATCCCATGGGATCATTAAAACATTCGTTTACAACTGAGGTTAAAACACAATGAAGTGAGCAGTCTTTAAAAAATGAGTTTTCGGTTACGACGCACGACCGCGTGCAGCATATTAAAGTGTTGTACATGCTACATACAGCAATTCGCATCCGCGACAAACATGCGTCTTCTTAGATGCTCCTGCACTTTGTACATACCCCCCTCCCACCTCGCTACGCCGCACGGACGATTGTGTGTTGGTTCGTTCCGTGCATTGTTACAATGTTGCTTTTCTTGCTGATTTATTACATTACCGATTTTGCAAATGTTAAATTTTCTCCCAGTGCTTGAAAATTATTAAAAAACCGGCCTGATTATGCGGCGTATGGTACGCCGCGGGTCAGCAAGATCTTCTTTGCCATGCCATGACAGGATGCAATTCACGATCGTATTTCAAAAAAGTGTCGCAATCAGCTTTCTTAACTCTTTTTCTGCTTCCTCCATAGTGGTAAAGATGTAATGCTTTCTTGAATATCCACTTTCAGTTTGGCAGGGTACCAGAGGCTGTATCTGATCTTGGCTTTCCATAAGCGCTGTTTAATGTTGTAAAAAGCTGCACGCTTAGCAGCTGTTGAGGGTGAGAAATCCGGGAAAATGTGAATGTGGTTATTTTCAAATATAATCTCTTGTTTCTGTCTGAGAAGTGACATTAAACATTATTTAAATTGTAATTTCTTGAAGCGCACAATAAGACTCCTAGGTTTAGAGGTATTTGATCCCTGTATGCGGTAAAGCTGCTGCTATTTCTGTGTCTGATTTACACTCCTCTCCAATTATTTTTGAGAATAGCTCAGCTATGAATTTCACTGGGTTCGGACTTTCACGATTCTTTGGGAGACCTTCGATTCTAATATTACTCCTTCTGTATCCGTCTTCCAGTGCAGCAAATCTGTCTTTTTTGCATTCGGATTTGCAGCCATTGCTTTCCCATCTGCAGTAGATGCTAGATGTTCGGCTGTTTCAGTTTGAGTCGTGAATGTTTGCTTAACTGCAGTGGGCTGGCATCCTGCCCAGGGTTTGTTTCCTGCCTAGCGCACTGTGTTGGCTGGGATTGGCTCCAGCAGACCCCCGTGACCCTGTAGTTAGGATATAGCGGGTTGGATAATGGATGGATGGATGTTTGCTTAACATCTTCCAACTGATCGCCAAGTGCTCTCAGTTTTTCCTCAAACTTATATGCATTTTCCTGAATGTGTTCCTTAATTTTTAACAGCGTTTCTTTAAAGGCTGCCAAACCATGCAAATTCCATGCAGGGAAGTTTTACCCATGAATTCAGGTAAGATCATTCAGTACACAAAACACAACAAGAAACAGATCTGGGGCATTACAGGGTTTCTTGTTCAATGACAATGCATTGAGATTCTAGTGACACCACTGTGTCCTGTGCTGTGGCTGTTTTATACCATGGCACCTTTTACTTTTTCAGAAAAGTTTGTATATTTATGAAAAAATCAAAAACAGACACCTTTCATTCATATTAGTTTTCACATTATAAGAAGGGAGAACAAAACAGAAAAAGATTTGGGGATCCACCCCATCTTATATATACTGTAAACTGGGTTTAGACTTTCACGATTCTCTGGAAGACCTTTGATTCTAATATTATTCCTTTTGCATCCATCTTCCAGTGCAGCAAGTCTGTCTCTGAGTTTTTTGCATTTGGAATTTGCAGCCGTTGCTTTGCCATCTGTAGTAGATGCTAGATGTTCTGCTGTTTCCTTTTGAGTCATAAATGTTTGCTTAACGTCTTCCAACTGATCGCCAAGTGCTCCCAGTTTTTTCAAAAGCTTAGATGCATTTCCTGAATGTGTTCCTTAATTTTTAACAGCGTACCTTTAAAGGCTGCCAGAATATTCAAATTCCATGCAGGGGCGTTTTACTGATGAACCCAGGTAAGATCATTTAGTACACAAAACACAACAAGAAACAGATCTGGGGCACCACAGGGTACCTTGTTCAATGACGAAGCATTGAGATTCTTTACTTTGTAGGGTTAGGGTTAGTGACACCACTGTGTCCTTTGCTGCGGCTGTCTTATACCATGGCGCCTTCTACTTTTTCAGAAAAGTTTGTAAATATATGAAAAATCAAAAACAGACATCTTTCATTTATTAGTTTTCACACTGTAAGAAGGGAGAACAAAACAGAAAAAGATTTAGGGATCCACCCCATCTTATATATACTGTAAACGTCTATGTGTGGAAGTGTGTGTCTGTGTGTCCGGCCTGGAAGTGCGAGGCATCCCGGAAGTGTGGGGCAGCCCGGAAGTGTGAGGTGCAAAGAAAGCGATTCTGTCGCCAAAGTGAAACCGCCGCCATTAATACACAAGCTAGGCGAGCACATCGGCAAAACGAAACCGATGAGGATCCACTAATACACAACCGATGTGATTGATTGATTGAAGTGCCAGAATCCATGGTTTCTAGGAGCCTGGGGTTTTTACAGCACAGGCTTACACAGCTAGCATATTATAACAGGCAATTGATTTCAACACCACCAGAGTAATCATAAAAGACTGAGTCTAAATAGGACTGAATGGGAAGGTGAGGTGGATGGGTCTTTATAGGCAGTGGGCAGGAAGTCCTTGGAGGAAGTGAGGTCAGTAAGAGGATGTGGTCTGACAGAGGAAACGGGTTAAGCTTTAGCTGGGTTTCCCTTCTGATGGTCTGTGAAAGAGGGAGAAAAGACATTAGTGCACTTCATCAACCCCTGACTCCAGATCTTACCCTCAGTTAAGCCCTTAGACTGCTTCCCATGCGCGTGTGTGTGACAATACCTTTAATTCAGCATTTTTGCAGCAGTTCCACCTTTGTGTCTTCTTTTGTAAGTCTCTTTGGCACATCTTGATTTGAGCAGTTTATCCAATTCATCCTTCAGGCTCTTTGATGCTGGATGGGAAGCACCTGAAAAATGCCATCTTCAGGACTCTCCACACATGTTCTATTTGATTTAGGGCTGGGTCTTTGGTTGGGCCACTCTGGAACAGTCAGACATTTCTCCCAAAGCCACTTCTGCATTGTCTTGGCTGTATGTTTCAAGTTATTGTTGTGCTCCAAAGGTGAATCATCACCCCAGTATGAGGTTACATGCATTTTCTAGCAGGTTTTCTTTAAGGATCTTTCTGTATTTCTCTCCATGCATCCTTCCCTCATTCCTAAACAGTTTTCATGTCACTGCCATTATGTGGTAAAGTGAGGTCCGCGGCTGATTGAGGCCTTTTAAATAATTGCCAGACTTGCATCTTCAGGTGGGGGTGTAATAGCGGGGCAAGAGAGGTTCCCATGCACGATGTGGGTGCGAACGGCCCTGCACTTAGGGTTGTGGGCGATCCTGTACCTGTGCACTAATTGACACCAGGAGCTGATGATTAACGGAGCTATGCCACCTCCCTGTTATAAATAGGGAAGTTTGGGTGCGAGAGAGGGAGAAAGGAAAAAACAAGAAGATTACAGAATGGAGGTAAAAGCAGGCCTGGGAGAATGAGTGCAGGCAGCTGGGAAGAGAACCCCTGGAAAGGAGTGTGTGACCAGTCCAGCTGAACATGTCTGAAGAAAGTGAATGGATCGCGGCAGTAGACAGTGCTGTTAGGATTATCATTTTTGATTTCTCTAGTGCCTTCGATACCATCCAGCCATCCCTGTTAAGAGGTAAACTCAGAGTTATGCAAGTGGATGAGCCTGTGGTGTCCTGGATAATGGACTATCTGTCAGGCAGGCTGCAGTTTGTGAGAATCAAGGGCTGAAGGGCTGAGTGAGCAACACTGGAGCACCATGAGAAACAGGCCTGTCTCCTCTTCTCTTCACTCTTTACATCTTAGATGATTCTGTACTTATGGAATTGTATTAATAAGTGGTTGAGACAGAGTATTGGAGTTACGTAAAGAACTTTATTTCTTGATGCAAGGAGAATTAGCTTCATCTTAACATCAGCTTTAATTTTTTGCCCCACCAAAAACCTACTATGTTTGGTCAATATTCAAAAATGACAGGTTGGACTGGTCTCATAACGCAGAGGTACTGTAGGAGACTATGTTCCTTTAATGTGGGTAGTAACATCCTTCACATCGTTGTAGCGATGTAACCTCTCTTACTCCCCTCGTCCACCAGCACCTGTCAGTCCCGTTACTCCTTGGGCGGGATTCTTTAACCACCATGAGGATGACCATCCATCTCAGTCCCAGGGGGTATACGGTGCCGGGGGAAGGGGTATGCGAATTCATTCATAAATCCAAAGAAGATCTGGGCTTAGAATTCATTGGCTTCTACGCGGCAGTGAGGAGTGACGCAAGCACCTCGGCGGCAGCCCCTGTGGAGGAACAGCCCGAAGAGGTGAGGCCGGTATGGACTGAGAAATTGGGAGTCGCCCATGGAGTTACCCACGTGATCCACACCTCGGACGAAGTTCCAATAAGGCATCGAGCCTACCGCGTTTCTCCACTAAAGAAGGGCATAATTAAAGAACATCTTGATCGAATGCTCGCCAAGGGAATAATCGAACCATCTTCCTCCTCCTGGGCGTCCCCTGTGGTCCTCGTAAAGAAGATGGATGACACCTATCATTTCTGCGTGGACTAAAGGGGAGTTAACGGGAAGACGGGCCTGGACGCATATCCCATGCCCCTGGTTCATGAGATTCTGGAGTCACTGCATGGAGCTGCAGTTTTCAGCACACTAGACCTCCGCAGTGACTATTGGCAGGTGCCGATGGACGAGGGGAGTAAGAGGAAGACAGCAGTCATCACCCCTGAAGGCTTGTTCCAGTTCAAAGTCATGCCTTTTGGGCTTAAAAATGCTGGGGCCACCTTCCAGCGGCTCATGGAACAAGTCCTGAGGGGGTTGATAGGCAAAATCTACTTTGTTTACATCGACAACGTCATTGTTTACTCCCCTTCTATTAAACAACATCTCCAGGACTTGGACACCATCTTCCAACGATTACATCAAGCGCACCTTACGCTGAACACAAAGAAATGTACCTTCATTCAACCCCACATACGCTTCCTCGGGCACATTCTTTCATCTGAGGGGGTCGCTGTAGACCACGAGAAGACCTTAGCCATCCAAGAGTACCCCATGCCCAAGGATTTGAAATCTTTACAATGTTTCCTTGGGTTAGTGGGGTGGTATCATAAGTTCATTCCCAGGATGGCTGATATAGCGGCTCCCTTGAACAACCTAAGAAAAAAAGATGTCCCGTGGGAGTGGACAACAGAGTTCCAGGACGCAGTCGAGCAACTAAAGAGCCACCTTCAAGAGCCGCCCGTTCTGGCCCAGCCAGATCCGCAGCTCACTTTCCAGGTACAAACAAATGACAGGAACCTGGGGCTTGGTGCCATGCTCCCTCAGAGAATCCACCAGGCTGAACATGTCATTGCTTACGCCTCTCAAGCCTTGCACGGCGCTGAGCTGAATTATTCGACAGCTGAAAAAGAGTGTTTGGCTGTCGTGTGGGCTGTGGAAAAATGGAGACACTATCTGGAGGGGGTTGAATTTGAAGTGTACACCGACCATCACGCTCTGACCTGGGTATTTAATCACCCGAAGACCTCCTCCCGTCTAACCAGGTGGGTACTCTGCCTCCAGAACTTTACTTTCAAGGTGACCTATCGGAAGGGCTGTTGCAATATCGTGCCTGATGCTCTGTCCAGGGTGTCAGAGCCACCGGGGATGGTGTGTTTGGCAGAGGCAAAGAAGATGATCCTCCCTCTGCCAAGAAGCCTTGAAGACCTGGCTCAAACAGAAGCCACCAGTCCATTCTGCCAGAGCATCAGGGAGAGACTGGAGCAGCAGCGTACTGACCGGGTACACTTCGTGGACCTCCAGGGGGTTCTGTACAGGACCATTCCATCCTTCCTTGAGGGTCTGCAACACCAACTAGTGGTCGCGGAAGAGCTCATCCCCGACTTTCTAAATTACTATCATGACAGTCCTTTAGGTGGTCACCTTGGAAGGACAAAAACTTTATTAAAGACCCTGGGGGTTGCATGGTGGCCATCTGTCCGGAAAGACGTTTGCCACCACGTGAAGAAGTGCGTAACCTGCCAGCAGCTCAAAAACCCACCTGGGAAGCCGGCAGGATTTTTACAATCGACAATCGCGGATGAACCGGGGGAGACTTTGGGAGTCGACTTGATGGGGCCATTTCCTGTTACCAGCTCGAGGAAGACCATCCTGATGGTGGTGATTGATTATTTTTCAAAGTGGGTGGAGCTGTTTGCATTAACGGATGCTAAAACTAATAAGATATGCTCCACCCTGAAGAACAAAATCTTCACCCGCTGGGGGGTGCCGAAGAACATCGTCTCAGACCGGGGTCCGCAGTTCACGAGCTCTGTATTAGATGAACTTTATACAGCCTGGGGAGTGAAGAAAAACCTGACAACAGCTTACCATCCCCAGGCCAACATGACAGAGCGAGTGAACCGGACCCTGAAGAAAATGATCACCTCCTATGTGGGTGCACGCCATCAGGATTGGGATAAATGGCTCCCTGAGCTCCGGTTTGCTCTGAACACCACTGTGCATGAAGCCACAGGTGAGACGCCTGCTTTGGTTGTGCTGGGCAGACAGCTAAAGGGCCCGCTTGATCGACTCCTTCCCAGAGCCCCTAGTCCAGAAACCACCAGCTACAATAATTTAATTAAACTGGAGGAATTACGGTGGAGAATCCAACAGAGGTTGGTGAGTTCGACATCCAGACATGCCAAGTTATATAATGTCCGGTGTAAGGAAGCGCACTTTCAGCCGGGTGATTTGGTCTGGATTAGAGCTCACCATCTCTCGGATGCCAGCAAAAGGTTCTCTGCCAAGCTAGCGCCTAAATGGTTAGGTCCAGCCAATATCATCTCGCAAACAGGTCCAGTTAATTTCCAGTTTCAAAGGGGTATCGGCACTGACTCCAAGCTAGACACAATCCATGTGGCCAATCTCAAGCCGTACTTCGGCCCTCCCTTGTCCAAGGTTGGGGGGGGCCACATAGTTAGTGTTAAATGTCAGTTCTGAGTGCGTCTCATTTCATTGTCCCATTTGCTGTTTGTATGTGTAGCAGTTAATGCTGTCCCCGTAAAGGAGGACGGATGATGGAAGGAGACCACAGCCGCAAACCTGGAAAACACCTGTTCTTAATTAATCAATCACAGCCGTCACAGACTATTTAAGTAATCAGGAGAGAGAGAAGAGAGGACGAAGGAGAAGGAAGGAGAAAGAAGACCATTTTGTTTCAACCACTTTTCAACTTGCTTGCTGTTTTTTCACATCGCGCCTTTTTACTAGTTTGCTTTCATTTTGCCGGACTGTCTTTCAACCTCCATCTACTGAGACCCCGGGGTCGATTCACCATCCACCATACGCCGAGGAATCATGGTGAGGTTGCTCCAAATGCTGGGAAAATCAAACACAGCTTTTACCGCTAGTTCAGTCATCCGTTTTCAGGACATTTTTATAATCGGACTCAAGTTCACAATCATTCAGTTTATCAGTCATTTTGATATTCGTGTTGTGTGTTATATGTTACAGGGGCAAGGGAGGGTTTTTGTTGTATTTATATTTGGTGGTGTCTTGTTGCTGGGGTGGAGGGATACTTATATTTATATGTTTTCTGTTTTTTGCATGTCTTGTTTCATTTAATACATTTAATCCATTCAATTTTACATCCTGTTTTTGTGTACTTACATTTACACCGTCGATTGTGGGGAAAAGTTTAATTGGTTAGAAGTACGGCTTGATAGGTAGATTATTTCTCAGTAAATTATCCGGGCCACAGGTCTTGGAGGTGTAGCTTCCGGCTGGGTAAAAGGGTCGGCTGTTACATCGTCTATGATGGCCAGTATGTGTTTCAGTGCTGTGGTGTGCTGGGTTGGTAACATCACTTCAAGAGAGGTCCACCAAATCAACAAGCTAATTAAAAGGGCAGGCTCAGTTATAGGGCACCTTCTGGACCCCATGGAGGTCATTGCAAAGAAGGGAGTGAAAACAAAACAGAGTGCCATTATGAACAATGCTGAACATCCTTGTTCTGACACACTAACATGGAGGACCTTCTGTCAATGAATTATACAATGCAAGTGTGTCAAGAAATGTGACTTGGGAGTTCCTTTATACCAACAGCAATGTGCCTGCATAATGCCTCACTGGGACTGAGACTGCTAAGTCAAAACTTTTCTTTCTTTTTAAATTAATCTTGGTGTGTGTTCAGACCATAGTGTGTGTGTGTGTGTGTATTGTGAAGGCCAGGGCACGTACAGCCACCCTAACCCAAAAACAGACAGGCAGACAGATTATATACAATAATCCAGCACACATAGTAAAGCACCAACACACTCCCTTCTTTGCTGCCAGTCCTTCCGTCTCCTCCTCAGGCTTCATCCTCTTCCTCCTGACTCTGGCCCCTTTTCATAGGGCACCTAGAAGGCCTCCAGGTGCCCAAGAAGCTTATTCCAGCAGCACTTCCAGGTGTGGTGGAAGTACTGCCAAATAGGGCCCTGAAAACGTCCATGCACCCCCTGGTGGTGGCCACAGTCCCCAGCAGGGTTGAGCTCCCATGCACAGCTGGAGACCAAGGGAGCTGCCCTCTGTCGGTCCGGGGAAGAAATAGACTTGAAAGTACTCTCTCCCCAGGTCCTTCCATAATCAGGACGTCCTGGCTGGGTAAGGGCCCCGGCTGTCCGCCACAATATATATTGATTTATCTATCTATTTATGTATTTTAAAAAGCTTCTCTAAAAAGCCAAACTTTCCCCCCAGACACAGTTCTATGCATGCTGGGGCAAATAAGTTTTGTTCAGCAGTCCATACGAAAGGCACTATAGAATACATGAAGATTAAGACTGATGGATTATTAAAATAAAGCAGAGAAGAGGATGGCAAAAAGCAGTTCAGATGGTAAGACACATTTATCAGATATATTTTTTGCATAGCTGTGGATTAATGAAAAGTAATCAGCTTTATGAATGTATGAGATTCAGATTACTTTACTGTTTCATTATTCCCTCCCACTTTTATCTTTAGTGCATTTTAGCAACATAATGATACAAGAGAGATTTAAAGATGTATTATTAGAGGGAGTTTAGCAATACGATGGAGAAGAGAGATTACTTACTTACTGCTGTCTTAAATGCTGCAGCCATTGTGCATATTTTGCTTCTTACTATAGGACAGGTTCAGCAGGATGGCAGCCACGAACAGCAGCGGCACCAGGGTGGGCTTACATTTGTCATAAATGAGCCTAATGTTAATTCTTTTATTATATGTTGATTTTAAAATAAATATCATTTTAGGCATCCAGTCATGCCAACATAAATGGGGTTATTTATTCTGCATGTCTATTTGGAATGATTTTTATTAAAACTAATTTAAATCAACTAACAAATGGTGAAAATAAACTGACTGCCTACCTTCTGAAATTCAATCACAAAGCACAGATACTCAAATAATATCTGTTAGAATTCTGACCAGTGACAAAACACCAAAGAGATGGATTACGGTTTTTAGCATTTCTTGTAATTTGTGGATTTACAAAGTGCTGCACCATGAGTTTTATGTGACTTGTGCTCTGAACTTGCCTGACGCATATGTTTTCTGTCTTTTAATCTTTGATTGATTCTGTCCTTAATGAGGTTATTACTATGTGCCAGTAGGGGGTGTTGTAGCACTCCAAAACCCAGACATAACCTCACTGACACAAATCCCAGTTTGAATAAAAGGTTTATTAGCACAAATATGTTACAGAAAAGGCATAAGTGACATAAACACAAGCACAATTCTCTCTTTCTCTCTTTTTCTTCCTCCTTCCACTCCTATCAGGAGAGCTTTGTCCTCTTCCACCTAACTCCAACTCGCCTGGACAAGGTCGATCTGCTTGATTTATGTAGTAGATGGGAGTAATTCTGGTGCTAGTGCATAGCACTGCAGGGAAAAATGGAAGCCCCACAAAGTAAAGCAACCACTGAACCCAACAGGGCTGCCCCACATGACTACGGGATCCAGCATGCGCTGTGGGTGTCAATGTGGGTATCCTAGCCTGAGTCTCCTAACTGCAAGGCAGCAGCACTACCACTGCACCACCGTGCCACCCTAGATTCTTCACTTCTCCTAAAATTTCAGCAAGAGGGGCAGACTACTTGCCACAAGGTCTAAAGACAGTCAAAAGATGACCACATCTGGTTGCTTACCATTTTACACTCAGGGTCAGATTTGTCTAGCCAGTCCTAGCTAACGTCCACTGGTATAAGCCAATCATCAAAGATGATGAGATGTTCACCACACGTCTTACTCTCCCCTGTGCTTTTTCTGATCCATGTTCATCGTATGACACAAAATGATACCAAACACCACGCTGCCTAATTTTCTCCATTTAAATCGGCTGAATGACTGATTGCACGATAGGACACATTTGTGAGACAAATTCAACCATAACCCTAACCTAGTTTGAAAAAATCCCTCTAATTTGATCATTTTTGATCTTTTCTGAAGGTAGCAACAGATGTGTCCAGGCCATTTTAGAAGGTCTTTGTAGAATAAGCAATACTTGATCTGTTTTCCATGCTTGCTTTACTCGATAACATATCAAAGGCACACAGGTATACACAGGACAACTGCTTTTTATTTCATCACTTTTCAAGCAAAATCAAGATGTGCATATTCTGGAATTCACATGATGGCCAATCTTTTCTGTCCAAAAAATGGGGCTTCAACATAACCTGAGGACAGGGAAAAACAATCTAATGGTGTAGTCTATATTTACATTATGTTTATAAGAACTAGAATAATAATGGTCTTGCTCTGTTAGGATATTAAGTACGAAACAATAGAAAATGGAGCATACAGTAGATTCTGTTTTCTGTGACAGACCCTTGGACATAAGCAGCTTGCTCAGAGCTGTTTTGTTTGTGAGGAGAGATATAGATTTTGTCATACAGATAAGACTGCACAGAGTGAGAAATGGTAATGTAATCAGAGACTTGCAATTTTCATTTACAGACTAATTGATAAATCTTTTAAAGACATATGCATAAAGGCAATATTTTAGCATAAATTATTCAAGGAGTTAAAGAATATAATTGGATATTGCTTTTGAAGTATAATTAGAAAGAGCATAATGTTTTTCACTCACAAGCTGCTTTATTGTAAATTATTAAAATAATTGTTTATTTAAAACTGCCACAAAATAAACTTTTACAGTTTTCAAAATAGAACATATGCACATTACTAAAAAAAGTTATTGAAAAGATGTCACGTTCCTAAATTTAAGCATTTTAAATAAATACCTAAACACACAAAGCATTGCACAAGACTCCTCCACTCAGGCCTGCCTATCGGAAGTGACCTCCACCTGCACTTTTATTGAAAGCTTCTGGGATTAAATTTACCTAAAAGCCAAATAAACCCATCTACCAAGTTATAAAACGCTTTATTGTGAGGGCAGCTCACAGGGGTAATTCAGGAAATGGACACTAAGCTCCGTTCACATTTTCTAGGCACATTCCAATGTCAAAGGAAACAATGCACTACAAGATGTAATAGGTAATGTAGTTTTAGAGAAAGTTTTCAACACTGATGTACATGCTGTATATAAAGTATGTTTACATTTACATATTTATATATTATGCTGTGAAAAACTAGTCTGCCACTCACTTAAATATACTATATAGATATTTATTAATAAAATAAGAGCACAGAGACAGCATATTAAGGGTTGGGGAGCCTCCCTATATACAGGATGAAGGTTCCAGTCTTTCAAACCAAGGTCAAAGTAAATCGAAACAAACATTTGACTGTTACAGAATGGTTTCTCAAAACTTTTATAGAGGATTTGCAGGAAATACAATTGACAGAGCCAAACAGATGTGACGTTGATTGTAGAAGTCATCATGGTGAGACTGGAAAAGAGCTAATTCAGTGGAGATGGAAGAGAAATCGTTTGTAGAGAGCGCCATGAAGATGGAGACGTGAACGTTATGTCAGGTAGGAGCTTTTTAAACTTCCATCTTTCTGTTGATGAAAAGGAAAGAAAGGCATTAGCACTCTATTTCAATCCCCTATCTTCCGTTTGTTCGCACCCTATCAAGCCCTTTGGCTGTCCCCTATTCACACGTGTGTGACAATATATATATATATATGTATATATACAGTATATATATATATATATTTCATATATATATATATATATATATATATATATATATATAGTGGCGGAAGGCTGGGGGTGGTACCCAGCCGGGACACCCAGGAGGACCATGGGAGGACATGCGCCTCCTCCAGACCAGACCACGAGGGGGCGACCACCCTGGTTGCACTGGGAACCACGGATGCAGAGCTTGGAAGCTCAACCCTGTTGGGGCCCGTGGTCACTGCCAGGGGGCGCCCCAAGAGCACTGGACCTCAGCACTTCTGCCACACCAGGAAGTGCTGGGGAGAAGAAGACTGGGGACACCCCAGTTCCGGGTTCGCAGCTAGCACTTCCACCACAGAGGGGAGTGTCCACGGAGGAGTGTCGGGAAGCAGCTGGAGCCCATCCGGGCTTGTAAAAAAAGGGGCCACCTACCTTCACTCGACAGCTGGAGTCGGGTGGAAGTAGACGGGAGTATGGAGAGAGAGGAGTGGAGGCGTCCAGAAGACAGGCACTGGACTGTGAAACCTGGACTTTGGGGGATTGGTGCTGAAGGCACTGGGTTGTGCACTTGACTAAACTGTAAATAATTGTACATAATAAATGTGTGTGTTGGGTGACAAAACGATGTCCGTCTGTCTGTGACCGGGCCACGTTCCACTATATATATATATATATATATATATATATATATATATATATATATATATATATATATATACAGACATACACGAGGGATGTTGCAATGCAATTTCGCCAGCATCGTAGCAACTTTTTAATGCCATCAGCAAGAAATGTTTTTGGTTGAGCATGTAGCCACTGATGCACTGCTGCGTTCACATTTCATCACATGAAAATCTTCTTCTTCTTAAACCTTATTTCAGCATTCAGAGTGCTCTGCATCTGTCACACTAGTACCACCAGAACTAGTCACATGACACTCTCAGACACAACCAATTACTACTCCTCCCGCCTTCACCATTTCCAACAAAAATATAAAAGTGCAGAAACTTTTTGAACATCCCTTGTATATATATATATATATATATATATATATATATATATATATATATATATATATATATATATACAGATGCCAAATGTCACTTCAACACAAGTCCTGCAAATACTGTCGTAATTGAAACAAACCATGAAACTCAAACCAATTATGACAGCAGCAATCCAAGCTGTGAGATTTGAAACAAGATTACTGTTCACATGGCCAACTGTACGTTGCATGCTCAAGAGTAAGCTCAGCGCACAGCTTGGTCATATTACAACCGGAGGGCCGAACTGACAATGTGGTATACAAAGAGATCATTAACAAATAATTATTGGTATATTTTCCCTCAGTTTAAAAAAGTTATATATATATAAGTTATTAATATATATACTGTATACTAGCCATGTGCGCCCATCTACGTTGCACGTGTTAAAGTTGTCTGTGAAGGTCTCCCTGTTTAATTGCGGCTGCCAGTCGTGAACTGCGCCCTTCGTCACACAGCATTATGATTTTTTTTATAAGGGAAACAAAATAACAAAAGAAAACCCTTGATATTGATTCGATAGGAACGGTCTACTCGGAATCACTGTCCAAATCGTAATTATGTGGTGGTGTAGGAGCATTTCTGCTTCTGTCCACAGTCCATCTCGTTTTCACGATGCTGTCATTTCCTCTCACGATGTCTTCTCAACCTTTCTCCAATCTTGCAGGTTGCTTTGTGGCAATCCAAAGAGTAAGGCAATATACACGGAGCAATGGTTATTAAAGAGGGACACATAGGTATCCAGGCTCTTTAAAGCATGAATAGAGATCACTTCACTGACATGTGAGCAAGCCACGGTACAACTGTGAGACGCGCAGCACTCGCCGGCTACAACGTAACAATAATAATTTCTGGAACGTGCTGTTACGTTGTCATTCATTTTACCCACTGTCTTTCTTTCATTCATATGTTACGTAGGCACGTACCTTTTATCTTCAGCAATCTCATTCTCTAACCAGGCCTCAGGAGCTAATCAGCGTAACACTGTCCACCACCCCTTTCATTATTCCAGCACATTGTTGACATCTGTGAGTAACAACAACGTACTAAACTGGAAGGTAGTCTACGCATGCGTGGAATCCGCTGACAAATAAAGATCAGGATCTAAATGAAGATGTCTTTAGTTAATTTAAAGCACAACAATTTGTTTAGTTTGAATGTCTGTGTTTTGAGGTGTGACTGGCATACTACAGTCTTCAGTAGTATAAGCCTGGAGGAGATTCTTAATGCAATGCCTATGTTTTAGCTGTCTCTCTACTGCCATCTAGTGCTTCTTCATCTAATTCATTCGCGGAAAATCAAAGATCAAGATCCAAATGAAGATTATATATAGAGATATATATCAAATAAATTCACAAGGTATTCAGACCTCTCACATTCTGCACTGTTTAACGTGTTGTTGATGTAATCATGGCAGTGGATAAATATGCTAAGTTTGATGTTTATTCTACACTCAGTATCTCATAATGGCGAAGTAAACACATGTTTTTACAAGGCTTGCAAATTTAATAAAAATCAAAACCTGAAATCTCTTATTCATTTAAGTGTACAGTAGCAAGTATAAGCATATGTCTAGAATTTGATTGGGGTCCACCTGTGGCAAACTGAATTGACTGGACATCATTTAGAAAGACACACACCTGTGTATAAAGAAGGTCCACAATTCACACTGCATGTCAAGACAAAAAAAAACACGATGTCCAAGGATCTCTGTGTAGATTCCTGCATTAAAATTGTGGTGAGGCAAAGGTGAGGGCAAGGGGATAAAAAACATTTCTAAAGCTTTGAGTGCCCCCAGGGGCACAGTGGCCTTGATAATTGTGAAATGGAAGGGGTTTGGAACCATCGGGACTCTTCCCAGAGTTGTTTGTCTGGCCATACTGAGTAACTACACGGGAGGTACCTTGGTCAGGGAGGTGACAAACAACTCAATGGTCACGGAGCTTAAGAATTCCTGTGCTGAGATGGGAGAACCTGTCAGAAGGACAACCATCGTAGCAGCACTCCATCAAACAAATGTTAATGATAGCGTGGCTAACACTTGCTTTGGCATTAAAAGGACTTTAAGCGCACTTGGGAAAAGATTCTCTGGTCTGATGAGACAAAAACTGAATCTTTTGGGGAGAAGCCCAAGAACTATGTCTAACAAGAACCACGAATTGTTCATCACCTGCTTAATATCATCCCAATGGTGAAGCATGGTGGCAGCATTATCATGCTATTGGGGTGCATCACAGCAGCATGTACAGGTAGTTGAGGGCAGGATGAATCTACAGAGAGATACAGAGAAGTCCTTAAACAAAACTTGTCCATGGTGCACATGGCCTCATATGAGGACAACAGTTCACTTTTCAGTATGATAATGAACTGACGCATACAGTCAATTCAACACTGGAGTGGCTTGGGGACAAGTCTCTGACTGTCTTTGAGTGGCCTAGCCAATGCCGAAACTAAACATCATAGGACATCTGCTAAGAGACCCAAAGACGGCAGTTTACAGTTGCTTCCTATCCAGTCGAATGATCCTTCAGAGGATATGCCAGAAAGAATGGGATAAACTGTCCAAATCCAGGTATGCAAGCTTGTAGAGACTTACCCAAGAAGACTTGCAGCTGTAATTGGTGCAAAAGGGGCTTCTATAATGTACTAAATGAATACTTATACGAATGAGACATTTCCGTTTTTGAAAGATTTGCAAACCTGTCTGAAAATACACTTGTCATAATGTGTGACTGAAGGGCAAAAATGGCACATTTATCCATTTAAAATTGAATCTATAATAAAATAAATTGTGCAGAAAGTAAAGCTGTCTGAATACTTTCTGAATCCACTGCATATATATGACATTGGCCTCCATTGTTGTTTAAGTAGTTCTCAGGGTGGAAGGCCTGGGTCCTCCAGAAGTGCACCAGAAGTGACGCTGCAGCCCATCCTGGGACTCGTCCTCTGTTTGTGGACAGGAGAGAAGAAGTTGTTAGCGAATGCTTTAGTTCCTGCTGTTGTGACAATACAGGTCGGCTCCTTGCTCCCTCTTCTATAATGGGAGCCTCTTGAACCCGACACAGTCGATAATGTAACCAGATGAGCGTGGCAGAAGGGGACAAAGCACTGCAGGCAACGAGATGGTGCAAAGTGTCCAAGTGCTTTTATTAAACAATAATAAAATAAATCAAAACAGTCAGTATACATTAAAGTGCAGTGCTTCCAATAAATAATTAAATAATCCTTAAAGCAGGGAAAAACCTGGTGATTAAAATCAAGGCTAAGGCTAAGCACAAGAAAAAAATAGTCATTCAGTTCATTCAAAACAGTCATTTTGTCAAACGAGCTGAACACAACTCCTTCCAAGTCTCTTCAGTTCACCCATTGCTCACTCAGCTGGTGGAGACTTCAGCCGCTGAGGTCCTTTCCATCCTGACCCCAGTCTTGGCTGCCTCCATTGGCGTCTGCCAGACCACTTGGGGTTGGTTGTCCTCTCATCATCCTTCTCGTTCACACAGTCATCCCTCGGATCCTTCAAGAGGACACCACCTTGATCGCTCCCAAACTACTGCAAAATCACTGGAGATGATCCGTCCCTAGAGCACAGGTCCTGACTATGCTGCCTTTTCTGTCTCTCTCTCTCCACCCCAATGCTGCATTCTCGCTCTTCTTCCATTTCTCTCTTGTGTGTCTCCTCCATCTTCTTGTCCCGGGCCGTTACTTATACGGTTCCATGGGCGCAGCGTCTCAATCACTCACCGCAGGAAGCCGATGAAGCAATTGAGAAAGATCGCACCCTCATGTGAAGGTGTGTCTCGTTCCATTACTTCATCGACTCCCAGCAGCTGCACAATTGCGCCCATGGAGACTGACACCCCCAACGGATTATTTAGCTCTTTCAGGGCAATTTTTTTTTTCTTTTGTCCCAGGGCTGAATAATTTTCCAAAACACTTAGTTTTCTAAAAAGCACTCAAAGCAATGGTTTCACACATAAATCAACATAGAACAGTTATTCATGACAAATGTCACAGTTTTATGTTCCATGAGCCTCTACAGTATGTAAATTCACATACTTACTACATACCTGTTAGTCTCATCATGCATAAGCTGAAAGGCATTTTCTGGAAAACAACAACTTGAAGTGTCTCATAATCCATAGTGTTCACTAGCACACTGTGTTGTTTGATGAAGTCTAGTAGCCAGCTTTCCTCATATGGATGTACAGTATGTCTGTGTAGTCCTCATAGGGTGTTCAGCACTACAATCAGCTAGGAATCGATCAGCTGGGGACTGATCAGCTGATGCACGTACCTGACTTTCATTTTCAGCCTCCAGATCACTTCCATTAAAATCAGAGTTCGAAAAGTCAGAGCCTGATTCAGCAATAATACCCAAAAATAAATAAATAAATGACACGAATTGAGTATTTTGCTTTGTGTATTTGCTTCTCTTACCTGATGTTGCTGCCATGCTATTTACTGGACGTAGGGATTCAGTGTCAAGTCTAACAGTCCTCCTAGCAACATTTACAGCTTTTATCACCCTTTGCCCCTGGATGTCGACTTTAGTTGACATTCACCCTCAACCCCTTGTGTCGACAAAAGTTGACATCCACCATAAAAGAGTTAATAAAACATCCATTCATTCTGAGCCACAGACCTGCTATACCACAGCTCTACAGTCAGTATTCTTGTCTTGGTCAGGCCGTTTAGATGCTACTCAAGTGTTCAAATGTGACATTATATATATAATGAACTCCTGAACCATCCCTGAACCCAAATTTAGACAAACGAGGGATGCCAATATGCACAAAACCATAGGTTTATCACACAAAAGACATAACAAACAACAGGAGATCAAAATGTATAAATACATATGAATTACAAATACACCTGAATCAAGAGCCAAAGCAGTGGGTGACTTCAGGAGCACGTGTCAAATGATCAGTTTAAATTCCCCTAATGTATTAAATTTTATTTGGTTTTCATTAAAAAATTGTACAGTAGTTTTCTGCTCGTTTGTGGTTGCTTACACAACATCTGTTAACTATAAAGTGACCTTGTAAAATAATAAAAGACCAATAAGAATTAAATTTTTAAAGGTGCCGTGGCAGTGACCTTAGATCTTAGACCACATGATTGGATAAATGTAAGAATATATTCTTGTTCTTTCCTTTAGTCATTTAAAATTGACTACAATATTAACAGCAGGAATACGCATACTGTATGTACCCAGAACTCCACTGTAACATTGCAGTTGCTACTGAACCTGTTCTCTACACTTTCTCATCTCCTTTCATCACTATTGTCATTCAGAGTATTTGTTAACACTTATAACTTTAATCAAATTTTATAAAGATCTACAATTGACAGAGGATAGGAGTCAGGTGGAGAACTTTGCTTCTTGGTGCAGGAAGAATTGTCTGCAACTAAACATCAGCAAAACCAAGGAACTGTTTATTGACTTTCACCACACCGAGAAGCCTCTATGTCCGGTCATTATTCAAGGAGTGGAAGGAGAGGTGGTCCATTTCTAAAAGTACTTGGGGGTCCACATCAATGACAGGATGGACTGGTCTCGGAACACAAAAGAACTCTATAAGTAAGGGCAGAGCAGGTTCATTCTTTTCTTAGAAGACTACATTCCTTCAATGTGGGAAGTGACATCACATCTTCTGCATCTATATGATTGCTAGTGTGATTTTCTATGCTGTGGGGGGCTGGAGTGGTAACATCACTTCAGGAGATGCCCACCAAATGAATAAGATAATTAAAAGGGCAAGCTCTGTTATGGGACATACTCTGGATCCCCTGGAGGCCACAGGAAAGGAGTGAATTAAAACAAAACTGAGTGAATTATAAACTGTGCTGCACATCCTATCACTGTCACACTAACACCGAAAACTTCCAACAAACAATTCAAGATAAGTGTGTCAAGAAATGCTTTCTACAAACTGCAATACACCTGTATAATGCCTCACTGGTACTGTTAAGTCATACATTTGTCTTTCTCTTTAATTTTTATTCCTTTTTAGTCATTCTGGTGTGTGTTCAGACCATAGCGTCTATTTATCTATCTATCTACCTATCTGTCTGAATAAAGACTGATTGAACTATTCCTATCTTCCTAAGGGGTTACTTCCACAGGTTTCATTTGATTGGAATACGAATGCACCTGCATGTGGAAAGGCCAACTTATGCTGAGTCAGTGACATGGTGTGACTTACACAATGAAAACATAGAAGCACTCCAAGCATCTCTGCGAAAACAGTATTGCAAACCCCAGCAAGGAGGTGGAGACAAGAAAACATCTAAGTTACTGAATATCCTTTTGAGTTTAGCACAGCTGCACATCTCTACAGCAGGAATTAAGCAATCACCCAAAGATGTTGCAAGCTACAGTGAACTAAATTGAAGTGACTAGGTGCTTCACCAATCACAGGTTTTTGGGAGAGTACAAAACAAAAAGAACACTAACACATGACAACTCAGTTAGAGGATGCAACAAGAAACATGAGAGACTCTGTAGTCAGCTTGAAGAAGGCTCTGATGAGACCCAAATTGAGTGTTTTGGCGTCGGACTAAATGCACAAAAACACAGCATCCTCACCACGAAGCACGGTGGTGGTAGCATCAAGCTGAGGAGATGCTTCTCTGCAGCAGGTCCTAGAAAGCTTGTAAGGGCAAAATGCATGCAGCAAAATATGGGGAAATCCTGAATGAATGCAGTATGCAAGAAACCTGAACTTTGGGAGAAGATTTCTTTTCCAGCAAGATAATGACCCCAAGCAGAAAGCCAAAGCTACGCAGGAATGGCTCCAACACAACAATGTGAATGACCTGGAGCCCAGATCCCACTCCTATTTAGAATTTGTGGTTGGACTTGAAAAAGGCTGTTCACTCGTGATCAACATGACACCTGAAATAGCTTGAGCAGCTTAGTAAAGAAGAATGGAGAAAATGAAAAATCTGTGCACACAGACTCAACGGCTGTCATTGCTGCCAAACAAGCATCTACTAAAATACAGTATAGACATGAAGGGGATGAATATGTACGTGATCAGTTATTTGTCTTTTAAATTTGTAATTATGTTTAAAATGTTTAAACCTTGAAGGGGGTGAATACTTTTCATGTCACTAGCCATTTCTTTAAAATCAAACCCAGCACATAGACATTTGAAATAGACACACACAATGGAATAAAAGATTATGTAGGAGTCTTTCTTCTGACTGACAAACCCTAACTATAGTTGAAAGGAAATTATGGTATTATCAGTGAAAAGTAATTTTTATAGCACTTTATGGCTCAGAAAAGCCATCAATTACAGCCCAAGTATGATAAAAATGTAGTTTACAAACAAGAGGCAGCCATTCATTCAATCTTATTTACTGGATTAGACATTAGCTACTGTAATTTATCCAACAGTGTCATTATGTTATCTGGTTATTTCTTGAATAATGGCTCCAACATCTGTGTAGTTTGCCCTTGGCTTCCTACCTTCTTTTGTGTAAAGGAGTCAAAGCTTTTATTACACCTTCTGTTTTCTTCTACCAGTGTCCAAGGATATCAACATGTTTCAGTTGCCACATTGCTGAACCCAAGCGTATCCTTCTATCCATGCAGATAGTTGCCAGTGCTCTTGCGTACTTGAGTCCCCACACAAAGATGAGCAGCTTTTTAATAAACGAAGCAAGATGAGCAGCTTTTTAATAAACGAAGCAACATGAGCGGCTGATACAATGTTAGTAAGGCTTTAAAGGTCTACATTCTAATGCAGCCATAATGGTTTCATGGCCGGGCCACAGTCAAAAGGACAGTAATAAAACCAATGGGTTTATTTAATAAAGCGTGGAACCTTCCTTTTCTGCAAGTATTTTTTTCTTATTTTCTTTTCTTATTTCTTTTAAACATTATAATTGTAATTAGAAAAACTTTGTACAATTTTTCTTCTTATTTCTATTTTGGCTGCTCACGTTAGGGGTTGCCACAGTGGATCTTCTTCTTCCATATCTTCCTGTCCTCTACATCTTGCTCTGTCACACCCGTCACCTGCATGTCCTCACTCGCCACATCCATAAACCTCCTCTTACGCCTTCCTCTCTCCTCTAGAGCATATCTCCACCTCTCCAGGGTCTCCTCAACCTGCTCCCTACTATTGCTACAGATCACAAAGTCATCAGCAAACATCATAGTCCACAGAGTCTCTAATCTCACCTGTCAACCTGTCCATCAGCATTGAAAATAAGAAACGGTATGTTCATTATTATTTTTGTTGGTTCTGTTCATCAGAGATCATTTGGGTATAATTGTTTTATTCCTATTAAGCTTTTGAAATTTTTTAAATATTTTATTATTATGTTTTAATTCACCATGATGCCATTTTGTTAGTCCTGTGGGCACAACCATTTTGTGAAACCGCTGGCACTTCATGTGGTTGCTAAGGGGCCATTTTCCAGAAGTTGTGTGATTGTGATATCATTTGAGAGTGCGGATTATAAAAGGTAAATGTTGTGTTTAGAAACACATTTCCTATTGCTTGTGAGAAATGCAAAGAGTGCAGTGGCGTAGATAGGGGTGGGCAGAGGGGGCGGTCCGCCCCAGGCAGCACATTTTTGGGTGTGGCATTATTGTCCAAAAGGCTCAGTACAATTCATGTGTAAGCAGCCGGGTTTGGAAAAATACCACTCATGAATTAAAAAAAGTTAAACTCTCTGGTTTTTATCCATAAATGCTTCAAAAATAATTTTCAGACTGTCCTTCTGTGACAGCATCAGACATAGCAGTTGAAATTTATGAGGCAATATCAAAAATAAACAGAAACATTACACCGATCATAATTTCTTTGAAAATAAACAACTAATTTATTATTTTGTTTTGTTATCAATCCGAATGCGTTCTTGCTCTGCGCAGAAAACATCCCCACCTATCACTTGTACACTACACTGGTTCTGGTTTTCGCAGTGTAATTATATTAAACTAATAATTAGAACACAGCTTATCAGTGCGTCTATACTATAGTCTTGTCTAGTTGAAGCTTATGAATAATTATATGTGAAAAATGGTTGCTGTTTCTCTATATATGAATAAATCTATGCAAAAAGTATCTTAATTTTTCTCTATACATTATTTTAATTTTCTATTTAAATAGGTTAACATATTCAGATAGGTTTGGAGGGAGGCAAATTGAAGCACCACCCCACCCCACCACACCCCGAGCGGCTTGAACGCTAGCTATGCCACTGGAAGAGTGGAGAAGCAGACCCACATGTCGCACAGTTTTACTCTGAGGAAACGTACTAGGAATCTACTTCATTAAACAGCAAAATTATAGAATTATATTCCAGTGATATTATAATAAGAATATACCTTTATGAAAATATCCCCAAAAGATACACCATAACATTAGCATTCATTTAAGACCAAACATGCCTGTGAAGATATACCACATATAAATTCTTAAATGAATTCCAATGAACTATGAAGACATAAAATTGGTTGAAAGTCCATTTGATTGACTGCTGGAAGAATTTCAACAGTTTAAGTCCATCTTAGTCTGAAGTAAGACAGTTCTTGCAAGATAAATGGAAGTCTATCTTTCCTGGAGACAAACATCAGTTTATTGCTGATGCAGATGTAGTTTCCTTATGACACATGGCCCATTTTCCTACATCTGTAATTTATTAACTTTATCATGTTGATTAATAGTAAATATGTCAAAAACATGAATTTGAACTTTAGTTTGATACCACAAATGAAATTATTTTTATAAATTAATAAAACTAAGGGGGCTCTGCCCCCTGTTTGCATCTTTCGCCAACCCCTGGAGGCAGGTGTCCTCGCAGCTCAGTGTTCAAAGGGCATCCAGGCGCCCTTATGTTAGAGAAGGCAATTGTATTTAAAAACTTGGTATATAGGAGAATATCCGGGGCGTGCGAGGAAGACAGTTTGGTCCTTAGTTATTATAAATAAAAATCAGTTACTTCAGTATTTCACTACAACTGTTTATTTTAAATACCAATGAAACGAAGTAAAAAGTAAAAGTAGAAGTAAAAAAGTAAAACGTAATAAAAAGTCAATAAAAAATGTAATTATATTACCACCTTGTCAAAAACAATATTATAAATGACTTTATCCTCTAACTTACATTTTATAAATGTTGCTTTTTCGCATTTCTGTTTGCATAATGTTTCAGATATTTTCCTCTTTCTCATTTATTGGATAGTTCTCTTTGTTCTTGATTTTAACAAAGGACCTTCATATTGTTTCCACACTTTTATATTTTCGTTGGAAACGGTGAATGCAGGAGGTGTAATAATTGGTCATTAAAAAGTTGGTACGACGCTGGGAAAATTGCATGGCAAAGTAAGGTGACAATGTAGTAAAGTGATGTAATTTGATTGTGAAATTCTTAATAGAGTTAAAAAAAAAAGTGCGGAAACTTTTTGAACGTCCCTCGACATTGATTATCAGTTTTTGCCGCTGTTTTTCTATCGCAATCCAATATTCATCATTCTTGAATAGATAATTTGCTTTTCTGCCTGGCCATTATAACCGACTACGTTGAAGGGTGAGTTAGCAGCACTGAGAGGGATGGGACAGAGAGAAGATGTGCACAGTTGGAGTAATGATTGGGCGAACTGTGTGGAGGGTAGTGGTCAAAGCTAAATAACATAGACACGACGGAAAACTTTTGTAATATAATAGAAAAAAACAAAGACAGAACCTAACAACACTCTTAGTAAAATCTCTTTGATAAATAATTCTCCCAAGCAAGGGTTGTATGTAACCCATAGGAATGAAATATACAAGAGATCGCCTTAATATCTGGTTTCTCCTAGACAACATTGAGATCAGAATAAAAATAAGAATAAAATAGAGATGTTTCCTTTAGTTTCCTGCTTCTCACATTTTTCTCCTCAGTTTTCTCACAAGTGTCTCCTCTTGTGTTTCAGCAGAGATCTCAGCACAGTCACAAAATGGGTTCAGATTTTCCAAGAAGTATACTCGTGGATAAGTCGGGACTTCATATAATTTCTGGGATTTTATAATGTTGGTCGTATAAGTCGAATGTGGAAAACTCGTGCTATTGTTCCAAGAGATTATGATATGCTAACGCCCACCTGGGAGAGTAACCAAAGACCACACGATAATACCTGAACTATTCTGAAGTGATGTTTATACTGATTTGTGTTTTTTGTATTTCACACACACATACAACTTTATTGTAAGATCATCCCTTATCTGCGATGGAGCATTTGATCGGAAGAAAATATGAAGCTGGTTTTAAATTAAATGTTGATGAAGTAGTGAAAAAAATTGTTAACTGTGCTGCCGTAATAAAATTCGATGCGTCCGAGAAACTGATGCAAGATGGAAGGAGGCAAGAAGATGTAAAAAAAAATGCATTTTTGAATGGGCATATAAGTCAGGGGCTGATTTTATGATTGATTTTTCATGTTTCAAGACCTGACTTATACATGAGTATATGCGTTACTTGACATCTTTGTTTTTTAACTATTGTGTGTTCAGTAATATACAATGAAATTTATGGACAGTTGTTGGTGGTAATAAAACACTTTACAATGTCTAGAAAACTGTAATTCTTGCTTCTGAATAATACTATTTGTTGCTGTAATTTATATTGTTGTGCTCCAATTCGATTATTGTCATCATGGAAGAAAACGCAGGCAGTGTGGTGTATTTCTTAAGACTTTAGACTTCAAACACTGAGGTTGAGAGTTCAAATCCCACTACTGACACCATGTGATCTTCAGAAAGTCACTTCATCTGCTTGTGCTCTAATTGGAAACAATAGAAGAAATGCAACTGATCGTATTTTAATTGTTATTAGTCAACGTGGATAAAGGCATCAGTCCAATATTAAGTAAAAAACATGAAGCTTTGAAAGAGAATAAAACAAGACTAGAAAGAGATCTTACAACATATAAAATGCTTTTCTTTCCTTTACTCCTCTCCTCCCTGTTGTATCTCATGTTTCTTTTCTCCTAAAGTATTTTAGGAAAACATCTGTGACAAACCTAATATTTAAATGAAACATACACTAAATGAGAATCTATTTTAAGTCTCACAAGCTATCAAATATCGATGTTTGAGCAGTAAAATTTTCCTTTGGGAATGTTTAAAAATACACACGCGAGTATTGTGCACTATGCCCAAACATTTATATATGTCATGTGACTATGATGAAAACAGTGTGGACACCACTTAGTCCCAAATGAACATTCTGTGACCACAATAAAATAAATATACTATTTATTCTGGAAGCGTATAGTCCTTATTCATATCCCTCATTTGCAATGCATACAGAAGGAGTTCAGTGGAAAATAATCTAACAGATCTGTACTTATTATTCATTTAGTCTGCAATATGTGTAGAACCTATGGATCCATTACAATATCTTTCTGCCCCCGTTAAGAACAATCTTTCAGTTATGCAGTGCTGGGGGCATTTTTAAATGAAACCAATTTTTAACAGTGGAAACCATCAGTGTTCAATTGGATTGTCATCAGCCTAGAGGCTAGGTCAAAGATTAAACACTTTAATCTTTTTCCTCAAGCTAAATAAGCTTAGCTGGGCCATTCCATATGTTTTGGATCATTATAGTGAAAACGTCAAATCCATCTGATAAATATGGCTTTCACATACTAACTTTATGCAATATATTCTATTCTGCTGGATATTTTTTTTGCTTATATGACTTAAAAGAAACATTATTTTAATATAATTGAATCACTGAACAATTACTCATTGCAATGATTTTTTAGGTTGATTACACTAAAATGCAGTCATTGGTCACAAAAGAAACATAATTTGTTCTGATAAATGTTTTTTAGGCACATGTGTTTAACTAATCACTTACTAGTAATGTAACTTGTCTTCACCACCTACAGTAATAAAATGTATCGATACAGTAAGTATGAAAGAAAAACAAGATAATCTGCTACTCAGTGAAAAACTTTATTGGGTACAGAGCTGGCTCTTGCTTATTTGTTGCCCTAGGCAAAAGTAAAAATGTTGTGTCCAAACCTCGGTGTCTTGAAGGCAAATGCTATACATATGATTGTAGAATCTACTGGGTATTTTCCCTTGGAGATTCATGTAAGTTGTACATGGATGTCAGACTGAAAAGTGGGTGGCGGGGGTCCTGTTTGGGGATTCACACAAGATGCCGACCACAAAAACTTGAACTAAACAGTAGGGCAGGGCATCAACCTTGCAGACTCATGCAACTCACACATGGGTGTCATATCGAGGATCTCTTTTCCCCGTTGGAGATTCACACGAGTCATGCATGGATATCATATTGAGGAGCTCTTTTCCCCCTTGTAGATTCAACTGAGTTACACATGGATGTCAAATCAAGGAGCAGTGAGGGGACACTACATGTCAGGATGAAAAGCAAGCCATGAAGTCCAAGGAACTCTCTGTAGATTTCCATGATAAAATTGTGAAGGGCTAGACATGAGGACCGGAAGACGCCTTGTATTTAAGACCTAATTTTTAATGATCAGTTTCACTAAGAATAAAACAGTAAAATGCACCTGAAAGCACGCAAATGCAACTCTGAAAATTACCCAACATCATCTTCATAGAGCAATCGGTGTGTCTCTGATGTCACTTCAAAGTCAGGAAAAAATGCGCACTTTGACGTTGAGTAGATTGAGTATTTTTGTCTCAAATTAAACAAGTAGCTTCATATAAGGACTTTCTGAAAAGAAAAATATTGTAGGAGTTTTATATTTATATTTTATTTTATATTTATATTTAGTTTATATTTTAGATAATCAAACAAGCCCTGAATTGACTTCCTAGACCAGGGATGTCGAACTCCGGTCCTGGAGGGCCACAGTGGCTGTAGGTTTTCATTCTAACCATCTTCTTAATTAGTAACCAGTTTTTGATGCAAATTAACTTCTTTAGCCTTACTTTTAATTAGCTTGACTCAGCCCCCTTAGCTGTTTTTTTTTTCCTTAATTAGCAGCCGGACAGTAATGAGACACAAAACAAGCCGGACTTGACCAGCTCACCTTTCGACTCTTTCGATACACTAACACAATGTCTTACTGGTATTTCTGAATGGATGAATAGTAATTTTCTCAAACTAAATAAAGAGAAAACTGAAATTTTAGTAATTGGCAATAATGGATTCAATGAGGTTATCAGAAAAAAATTGATGCACTAGGATTAAAAGTTAAGACGGAAGTAAAAAATTTAGGGGTGACCGTTGACTGTAATCTGAATTTTAAATCGCATATTCATCAGACCACTAGGACAGCATTTTTTCACTTAAGAAACATAGCTAAAGTTAGACCTCCTATATCATTGAAAGATGCGGAGAAATTAATTCACGCTTTTGTTTTCAGTCGACTAGATTACTGCAACGCACTCCTCTCAGGACTACCCAAGAAAGACATAAATCACTTGCAACGAGTGCAGAATGCAGCTGCTAGAATCCTAACTGGGAAAAAAAAATCCGAACACATTTCTCCAGTTTTGATGTCACTACACTGGTTGCCTGTGTCTTTCAGGATTGACTTTAAAATACTGCTTATGGTTTATAAAGCCTTCAATAATCTCGCTCCATCTTATATATCGGAATGCCTGACGCGTTATATTCCAAATCGTAACCTTAGATCTTCAAATGATTGTCTCCTTATAATTCCAAAAGCTAAACTTAAAAGAAGTGGTGAGGCGGCCTTCTGCTGCTATGCACCTAAAATCTGGAATAGCCTGCCAATAGGAATTCACCAGGCTAATACAGTAGAGCACTTTAAAACACTGCTGAAAACACATTACTTTAACATGGCCTTTTTATAACTTCACTTTAACTTAACACTGATACTCTGTATGTTCAATTCATCACAATAACTATTCACAGTGGCTCCAAAATCCGTACTGACCCCTACTCTCTCTTCTGTTTCTTTTTCCGGTTTCTTTGTGGTGGCGGCCTGCGCCACCACCACCTACTCAAAGCATCATGATGCACCAACTTTAATGGACTGAAAGCCAGAAGTCTACGTGACCATCATCATCAGGTCCTTCCATGAAAACCCTAAATACAAAGAGGACTGTTTGACTTATGTTAGGTAGATTGCCCAGAGGGGACTGGGCGGTCTCTTGGTCTGGAACCCCTGCAGATTTTATTTTTTCTCCAGCCTTTGGAGTTTTTTTTTGTTTTTTCTGTCGACCCTGGCCATCGGACCTTACTCTTATTCTATGTTAATTAATGTTGACTTATGTTTATTTTTTATTGTGTCTTCTATTTTTCTATTCATTTTGTAAAGCACTTTGAGCTACATTTTTTTTGTATGAATATGTGCTATATAAATAAATGTTGATTGATTGATTGACCTGTACCCATCAAACAAAATGTGAAAGTAAAGAAAGGTGAAGGTCTCAGTAAAGCTGATCTCTCAGGTCACCAAGAAAATAATAGAATATCAACAGTTTTGGAAATGTCTGCTGTGACAGAACGAGAGCAGCAACAAGCCATGGAATTGAATAAGGGGTTTAATTAGCAGCAAGAATCAGCTTCTCATTAAGAAACCGGTTGGAGTGAAATTAGTTGGAGTTTGAAGCCCCAATTTAGCTGGTCATCTGTTGGCTCGTTTCACATCTCATTTCTGTTTATCTGTCATTTAATGAAGAAAAGAATCAATTCAGAAGACTTAATCCTTGAAAACAGGGCTATTAAAACAGAGGGAAAAGAAGTTAATTAGCAGGGAAAACTGGACACTGATTAGGAAAAGGATTAGAAAGAAAACCTGCAGCCACTGCGGCCCTCCAGGCCTGGAGTTCGACACACGTGTCCTAAACCAATCAGGAGTAAGTTATACAATTGTTAGTTAGAGGCATTCTCACTCGCAGAGTCATCAGATAGAATCAGTACGTGTATAGCTCAGTCTTGTCCTTTGTTTTTTTGCCATCTTTTCAAGATCAGGAAAAGGGTTTGGATTACAACAGAGTAAAAGGATTGTCAGGAAAAGGACGGGGATTACTACAAAGTAAACGGATAGTCACTCAATTACACAGGGAAATTGATAAGATGTGGAGAGACTGATAAGGTGCTTTGCATTATTGAAAAGCAGCGGCCTAAAGCATTTACCACCAATGAAGTCCAAGGAACTCTCTGCAGAACTATAATAAAATTGTGATTAGTCATAGATCAGGGCATTTCTAAAGATGTGAGTGTTCTCATGTGCAAAATGGCCGTGAAAATTGCAAAAATGGAGTTTTAAACCACCACCTGGACTCTTCCTAGAGTTGGCCATCCAGAGAGGTGATAAAGAACGCAATGGTCACTCTAAGAGCATATCAGACATCTTCTCCCATCTCAGCAGTACTCCATGAATCAAATGCTTGCAGTAGAGCCACTGTTGAGCAAAAACCATGTAATAATTTAAAGGATTCTGGGAATAGGAGGAGAACGATCCTCTGGTCTGATCAGGTAAAAATTAAACTGTTTGGACAGAACTCCAAGCACATGTCAGGGGAAGACCAAGCACTGCTCATCATCAGCCTAATGCCATCCCTTCTGTGAAGCATGGTGGTGGCAGCATCGTGCTATCTCAGCAGCAGGCACAGGGTGACTGGTCAAAATTGAGGGAAGGGTGAATTCAGCTATTGATGTCCTTGAAATTAACCTGCTCCAGATTACACCTTTAAGCACAACAATAGCCCAAAGCATATAGCCAAGAGTAGCCACTGATTGACCTCGAGTGACCAAGCCAAAACCCAGACTTAAACCCTATAGATCTCTGTGAAGAGACCTGAAGTTGGCAGTTTCCAGACCCTTCCCATCAAATCTAACAGAATTTGAGAGGATCTGCTGAGAGGAATTGGGGGGAACAAAACCTGCCAAACGCAGGTATTCAAAGCTTGCAGAGACACACACCAAAAGTGCTTGAAGCTGCAATTTCTTCCAAAGGGGTTTCTACAAAGTAGTGAATTAAGGGTCTGAATACTTCTCTACATGAGAGATTTCAGTTTTTAATTTTAAATAAATTTGCAAATCTTTCTGAAACATGTCTTCACTTGGTCATTACAGTATGGGTTATTGAGTGTAAACCATCTGGGCAAAATGGCAAATTTATCCATTTCAAATGAAATTTACAGCACAATAAAGTGTGCAGAAAGTGAAGGGGTCTAAATACTTTCTCAATCCCCATCATAAACAAGATTTCCAGATCATGGTGCAAATCTATCTTAGTTTTGTGCTGTGTCTGTGTCATTCTGTATTCTCGGTACTTGCAGTGAGAGGCAAGCTTATGGATTTAATGCAACAGGTAAATGTCATTCTGCATAACTTAGATGAGGATGCTTGATTCACCTCCTAAGTGAAAGCAATTGGGCAAGAGCGAGTCTTCTCATTTTGGATGCATCACTTGAATGAGATGGGCAGCAATTTAATCCACATTAATATTAATCTTTTGCTCATAGAAACAACCTGAACTGATTTCAGATCTCTTTCAGCTCAGCCTTGGTGGCAGATGGAAATGAGGCATGTGACAAGGAGAGTGAAGCATGCACACATTTTACTGCTGCATTTTTTTGCACATATGAATGAACAGAACATCTCTGGTGCCTTTCTAGCTCCTGCTTCAGAAGGCATTGAGCGGGGAGAAAAATGAAAAGAAACAAACAAAGCAGAACAGATAAATTAACAGTCTTGAGAGAAAAAATATGTGGTGTTCAGTTAGTTCTGCTTGTAATGTATAATCACTTATACTTGTTACTTTAGAAAAATGCACTTAATAATACTCCATTTGTTAATTTCTAAATAATAGTATGAATCTTTATGTGAATGCTTTGTTTTTAGTAGAGTGTAATTAATATAATTTCTTAATATACCTGGATATTTAATTTAATTTGTTTATCCAAAAAATAACATAATGCCTTATTCACTTGTCCAAGTTTTGTTTCCCTTCATAGCTAAATTTAGGTGGAGAGATGGAGTACCAGATATAGAACACACACTTCAGCAGAGGTCAGGGTCTGTGAGGCGATTAGTTATGGATTTCTTGATCTTTTGTTTTAGAGAATGAGACACCATATTCATCCAGCATCTCATTGTAGGAAATCGGTCCGAAGTAGCTTAAACACCCCAGAGTGACACAGATTTGGTTCAAATCTTAGGAGGAAAACATTAAACCTCTAGTCTAAGAGGAACCAAACCAAGCTCCCTTATACTTTAAGATTTGTTAAAGATGATTCAAAAGTATAGCAAAAAAAAATTCAAAGCAAAAAAGAAGCATACTTTTGATTTTACAAACAAATCCAATACATCGTCCAAAGATAGTACCATAATCCAAGAATCTGTGGTCAAAACCGAACATCCAAATGAGCAACAAGAAAATTCATAAACAAATAGGAAATTTATTTAACTCTTAGAAGTTGGCAGGCCTGGCAAAGGATAAGACTAACGAGAACCAGGAGACACTCTGTATTTAAGGCCTAACTTTTTAATGATCAGTTTCACTAAGAATAAAACAGTAAAATGCACCTGAAAGCACAGCTCTGAAAATAAGCCAACATTATCTTCATAGAGCAATCGGTGTGTCTCTGATGTCACTTCAAATTAGAACATTAGAACACTCTAGACAAGAACAGACCATTCAGCCCAACAAAGCTCGCCAATCCAATCCATGTATTTCTTCCAAAAAGACATGAGTCAACTCAAGTTGAGTTTTGAAAGTCCCTAACATCTTACTGTCTACCACACTACTTGGTAGCTTATTCCAAGTGTCTATGGCTGTCTGTGTAAAGAAAAACTTCCTAATGTTTGTGCAAAATTTACCCTTAACAAGTTTCCAACTGTGTCCCTTTGTTCTTGTTGAACTCATTTTAAAGTCACAGTCTTGATCCACTGTACTAATTCCCTTAATAATTTTAAACACTTCAGTCAGGTTTCCTCTTAATCTCCTTTTTCTTAAACTGTAAAGGCTCATCTCTTTTAATCTTCCCTCATAATTCAACCCCTGTAGCCCTGGAATCAGCGTAGTCGCTCTTCTCTGGACCTTTTCTAGTGCTGCTATGTCCTTTTTGTAGCCTGGAGACCGAAACTGCACACAGAACTCCAGATGAGTCCTCACTAGTGTGTTATAAATACTTGTGCAGAACCTTCTGTGACTTGTACTCCACACATCAGGGCGCTATATCACCTGACACTCTGTTAGCCTTCTTAATGGCTTCTGAACACTGTCGGGAAGTCGATAGCTTAGAACCCACTGTGACTCCTAAATCCTTCTCATAAGGTATACTCTCGATTTTCCGACTGCCCATTGTCTATTTAAACCTAACATTTTTACTTCCGATGTGTAATACTTTAGATTTACTGACATTATATTTCATCTACCACAAATCTGCCCAAGCCTATATGCTATCTAAGTCCTTCTGTAATGATATAACAGATTCGAAATTATCTGCTAATTCACCTATCTTGGTATCATCTGCAAACATAACCAGCTTGTTACTTATATTCCTATCTAAATCATTTATATATATTAAAAATAACAGCAGCCCTAGCACTGACCCCTGTGGAACACCACTCTTAACATCGGCCAGTTCTGATGAGGTTCCTTGCACCATCACCTTCTGCTTCCTGTGTCAAAGCCAATTCTTTACCCATCTAAAAACATCACCCTGAACTCCCACTTCTTTTAGTTTGATGCCCATCCTCTCATGTGGCACCTTCTCAAATACTTTCTGAAAGTCAATATAAATCATTTCATCTGCTCCACTTTGATCCTTTTGTTGACTCCTCATAGAATTCCAGCATGTTAGTAAAACATGACCTTCCTATTCTGAACCCATGCTGACTGTTCCTAATAACTCCTGTCCTTGCCAGGTGTTGCTCAATCTTAATACTTCCTTCCATTAAGTGTCCTTTTTCAGGAAAAAAAAGTGCATTTTGATGCACATTCCTCTCAGAGTAAGTCAAGTAGGTTGGGTATTTTTGGTCTGTGATTACACAAGCAGTTTCATATATGGACCTTCTGAAAAAAACTATTGTAGGAGTGATATTTTAGAGAACCAATCAAGCCCAGAATTGACTTCCTAGACCAATCAGGTGTAAGTTATATGATCATAAGTTAGAGGCCCTCTCAATTGCAGATTTGTCAAGTAGAATCAGTATGTCTATAGCTTAGTTTTGACCTTTGATTTGTCAGCATGGTTTAGATTACTACAGAGTAAACAGATCGTCTTTCAGTTACATGGGGAGATTGATAAAGTATGGAGAGACTGATAAGGTGATTGGCATTATTGAAATGTAGAGGCCAAAAGCATTTACCTCCAAAGAAGAAGTGGCATTTTGATAGTGTAGATTTTGTTCACAATTTGCCTCATCTAGATAGTTTGGCATTAAGTGAATAATTGCATTTTGTGTAATGTCTGGATCTGTGTGGATAAGTAAATGCCTAAAATACTTTGTTTCCATTTACCCAAACATGTACTCTGTGTCTACATTTTTATAAGTACTCTACACAAGTACCATCCGGGGGGTACTGTGAAAAGGGGAGTGATGGGTGATGACGGACAATGAGCTATAAAAGACATTTTATTCCTCAAATTAGTAATTCAATACAAAATACACATGAGAGGGGATGATCATTTTGATAAATATTTTTACTATTACACCAGCCACCATATAAATCTACAGTAATAGACTACTGTACATTATTTGTACATTTTGTTGACATTTCTAACACAAATTGTTATATTCTTCACAATAAGATCTGCAAAGCAAAGGAGAAGGAACCAATAAAACACAAAAACTGTATGGAGGACTCAGCAGCTCAGTTATGTGGTGTGTCTCTGCAGATTGCTCCCACTCAGCTCATGCATTTGTTGGAGTTTCTACCATCACTGGTCCCAGTACAAAAGCCATGTCTGGTAGAGCGAAATACAGTATGTGAACTACTGGCAATGCAAGAAATATAATGTGCCATTCTGTCTCATTCTGGTCAGGAACTGCTTTGAACAGTGGGACATGTAAATAATTTCCTGATATAAGAAATAAGTCTATAGAATTGATTTAATTTTGAGTCAAAATGAATGTTTTTGGAAAATATGCTAAGGGCATGTCTTTGCAATTTTATTTTCACAAAACCACCGTTGGATCTGTTATTGTTTTGTAATTTTTTTCCAATAGAGAACTGAACATTTTAATACTGTTTGATTGGTTTTTGGCCATTTATACCATATTTTTAGCTTAACCATAATATATACATGGCTCTACTCATCATTTTATAAAAGTACAATTTCTGCTGAAAACAATTATACTTAACACTTATTATATATTTTAAAATTTTCAGTCTCATACAATAAACTGGAAGACTTCAAAACCACTGCAAAAAACTAAAGAATAGCTTAGAGATTTAACTATTTGCGGGCTGACTATTTTTTTCCAAAAAACTGTTTTCTGAAAAGTACGCAAAGCGATCGTTTCATACATAAATCAACATAAAACATCTGTTGCTGGGTGCTGTGGCTGCTGTTGGTGCCTGTATGGCGTCTAAGGGCTCATTTATACTTCACGCTCAGAACGCATACGCGTCTGCATCATGGCTGCCACGCGTTCCCAGCATTCATTTCACGCGTCCTCTGAGTAGGTCCTCAGAAATTAACGCGAAGCGTGCGCGAGTTGCAGTACCAGCAAAAAGTCGGGGGGCGCAGTGTGCTAAAAGTCGGAACGTGACGTCAGTGTCTCTGTTTACTATCTACATGTGACAGCAAGCCTCTATGGAGATCCTTCGGGGATCAATGTGCGCACTTTGCAGTTTGATGAATGTCTCAAATACAGCGCTATACATTATGTAGCCGATGTGAAGTTGCAAAAAAGAAAAAAAATAGACGGCACAAAAGATGGTATGTGAGACTTTTAAAATGTATCGTGTCGTTTATATATGTCTTTTTTATGTTTTAATTTTTGCAACTTAACAACAGCAACATAATGTATAGCATTATATTTGAGCCACTGAGAAAAAAATAAAGGACACGGTGAAAACGTGTATTTTGTGATTAAAGTGGAAATTTCGGCTTTAATCTCGAAATGTCCACTTTAACCTCGTAGTTTACTTTATCATTAAAGCAGACAGTCGTAAACGTCATCCCAGTTTTTAATCGCTACGAGCTTCTTGGACCTGACAGCAGGTAAAGTAAAACAATAAAAAATAGATGGCACAAAAGATGGTATGTGAGACTTTTCAAATGTATCGTGTCATTACGATCGGGAATATGTGACGCTTGAATATAAAAGCACCACAAATGCATCTGTATGTCGGCATTTTGCTTCAGCAGCGGAAAGCAGCAATAGATCGCCAAACAGAACAAATTAAATGTATGATATTCCAACTCTCTGCACATTTAGAATCTTTAGATTTATACTTGATATCACTTTCATGATGAAATGCATTAAAATATGTATGTTACATTTTACATATAATTTCGTTTAAATAATGAATACTGTTAATAAATACACACATGGGGGTGTCACGGTGGCGGAGCGATAGCACTGCTGTCTCGCAGGGAGTTATGTTGCTGGTATTTCCTGCTTGTATTCCACACTGTGCTCCGGTTTCCTTCCAAAGATATGCAGATTTGGGGATTTGGTGCCGCTAAAATGACGCTAGTGTATGTGTGTGCTTGTATTCACCTTGCGATGAGCTGAGGCCTCGTCAAGGGACTATTTCTCACTCATGCCCAATGCTTCCTGGAATGGATACATACATCCCTGGATTTATGGATTTAATCAATAAACATCCTTTTCAGAGATATTGCAGTAAGGTGTTATCGGAATTTAATTGGTGTTTTAGGCAATTCACAACACAGAGAAGCCGAACATGTTCTCATCGCGATAATATCTCGCACTGCCACCTGGTGGATTCCTCCAGATTTACGTAAAGTACGCACGCAAGTATAAACACTACAACGCTTGCATAGCAGGAGCGTCCGCTGCAGCATGCGTCGCGTCGCGTGAAGTATAACTCCGGCCTTAGGCAGCAGCAGTGTTGTGGTGGTGGCAGTCACAGTGCGATGCAATCTGGTTTGTACCTCTTGTCATTGTAAGTGGTGGTCCTCCCAAGCAAACTTTACTGTAGGTGCATCGGCTACACGAACGTGTCCAGCACCACGATCAGCTAGGGACCGATCAGCTGATGCTGAGTACCTCACTTTTGTTTTCGTTCTCCATCTCCAATTCACTTGCATCAAAATCAGAGTCCGATAGTCAGTGATAATATGCAAAATGTCATCCACTGGGTATTTTGCTTTGTGTATTCTCTTTGGTCGAACGTCAGATGTCGATGCCATTTTAGAGGTTGTTTGCTCTTTGCTGCTCATACATACACAAGGAATCGAGGTCACATCAACGAACCAAACTCTCCTTCTAGCAAAGAGAGTCGGACTAAAATGTAACTACGAGTTTGGTGCAAGTTTACAGCTGATTACCATCCTCTGCACCTGAATTTCGAGAAAAGTTGACATCTGCCATGAAAGAGTTAAACACCACAATTCATCAAAACAACTAAAATATTTGGTGGGAGGTAAAACAAAAATGTGTTTTTGTAGACCTATGTTCTTAATTCTTACAAATCTGTTTGGATTTTCTGAACCGGCCAAAAACTCATCAAACCACAAATTAAATAATAAAAGGAAGCAGACCACTTCATAGGATACAAATCACTAATCACAAACGGTAAAATTTCCTATCCAAATCATTGAACAATATTACCTACATTATGCCTGATTGCTGCTCTATAATTTACAAAAAGAGAATGTAAAAATGTTCTTTCATAGCAGGAGATGTTGCAACTGTTTGACGATTGTATATTTTCTATAAAGTGATTTTTTTTATGGTGCATTCACGCCCAAAGTAAACTATCAGGTTATTCCATACATTGACATTTGATGAGCGTCACAGACACAGCATTCCTATGTGGTTTTATTTTTGTTTATTTTAAATGGAACTGATGTGACTGGTGCAACAATGTAACAATCTAACAGCAAGACACCACGTATGCAAAGAGTGCACAGTACAATATGTGCATAATTGAAATGGATCAAATTAAGAATTTTTAAGTATAAGGTAGGACACCAAATATTGGGGCTCATATATAAAATGGTTTGGACATGTGCAGAGGAGAGATGCTGGGTATATTGAGAAAAGGATGCTAAGGATGAAACTGACAGGCAAGAGGAAAAGAGGAAGGCCTAAGAGAAGGTGTTTGGATGTGGTGAGAGAGGACATGCAGGTGGCAGAGGTGACAAAGCAAGATAACAAGGACAAGGAAATGGAAGAAGATGATCCACTGTGGCAACCCCTAAAGGGAGCAGCTGAAAGAAGAAGATATAAAACTGGGAAATACTCAATTTCTGCTCACCTTAGATCTATATGGAGTACGCCCTGATCCACAGGATGCATAGAGTAATCAAGTCAGGTTCTTGTGGAGTATACAGTATATAATTTGAAGCTGTGATTTACAAGGTGAGGACGACTTACTCATATGAACCTCTTTAATGCAAAAATATCTTGTTTGGTGACAAATTAACATTATTGCTGTGCACTCTATATGTAGGAGGTAACAAATCTAATTATCTTATCCTCCCTGTCATCATTTGGAAAAAAACACAGATCTAGCTATGGAATCAGATGTATTCCTTCCATTATGAAGTTCTTATTCTGGGATGAGTACAGATGGTAATGCTTAGCGTACCCCTTGACACAGGAATACTGTTTTCCTTTAGCAAGATTAAGAAATGGGAAAGCTTACTGTTTATATGAAAAAGGATGCAACATTTTAATAATGCAAAACTGATGGTGGCTCCCACTCCTGAACTTCCCATCTCAAGGAATGGTGGATGGAAACTTAAGTCCTCTCCCACTAACTACATAAGCTTTAAATTACAACAATCTGTTTAATCGATATGTGTTATTTTGATGATTTACGTTTCACTTTGAAATAGAAAAGATATTTGAAAACCTCACTCTTATACTTTAAACCTTGCTGTACTGCGTTCCTTGTGATGACTATACTATTAATGCTAATGAGAAGTAACCATTTTGAAACTCTTTCAGCATAAATGACAATGCTCTCTGGAAAGTACTTGGGGATTTTAGAGTTCAAAGAGCTTTCTAACATACTCAAAGTGTTATTTTGTTTCCTTTTTTTAAAAAATTTTGAAGTTTTTTCTTTCTTTTTTGTTTTCTGACTACACTTTCATCTTGGTCAGTGGACAGTAATCTAATTTTGTAAAATACTATTGCAGACCACTATCTCCTAAGTAATATTGGTGATACCAACATTCAAGTAAATTGTTCAAGGACAACAGTCTCTCACACACTTTATAGATGAAGATCTTCTTTTACCTGAAATCCCAGATGAGTATATCACATTCTCTGTCATACTAATTGACCTTCTGAAGTGTCATCACAATATTAGACAGCGATAAACTCACAGTTTACAATTGTTTGCAGTCCCAAAGGTGCATTGTGGGAGTTATGTGCCTGCTGTGTGGTTATGCTAAGCTCATCATTGGATGTTGTGCGCAACTTCAGGTGATGCAGTGATATATCCAAGGTACCTACTGTAATGTATTGGCCTCCCTTGGTTCCAGCTCTCTATTCATTATTGAGGCTGAACATTGCAATTTTGAAATGGTTTAGCTACAAATTTGAAGGCAGGGACACCTGGGAAAATCAGTGATTAGAGAAAATACATTGCACACACAAACAGATACACGTGTTCATTTTTAGAAATACACAGCCTGTCAAGAGATCACAGCAGGAATGTATAAAAACTCCAAAAACATAGAATAGCTAGGAAAATTTTGCTTACTATGTAAATGGATAATTCAAATGTTTGATGTACAGTGTATACCCATGACAATGAATAATCCTTGACATTGTATTTGCAGGAACAACTCAACTCGTGTGTTGACTCATGGGACAGAAGACCAGTCCCCCTGGTGCAGCCTTCTTGCTGAGGACATTGTGTTGTTTAGCACCAGAAAAGAGGAAGTTGGGAGAATGGAGAAAGGCTTTGGAAGACAGAGGAGTGAAGATAAATAGGAAGAAGACAAAATATTTGAGGTTTAATGATGAGCAGAAGTTAGCGTGGGGAGGGGGGGGGCTACTGAAAGGAGTGAATAAATTTAAATATCTAGGATCAGTGGTAGCACAAAATGGAGAACTAGATGCAGAGATAACCCATACAGCACAGTGTGGATGGAACAATTGAGTATTGTGTGATCAAAGATTTAAGGAGAAGGTTAAAGGTCAGATTCTTAAAACAGTGGTAAGACCAGCACTGATGTGTGGTGCTGAGACATGGGCAGTAAATGGAGCACAGGAGAAGACGTTAGATGTGGCAGGATTGAGATCTATGTTTGTAGTTACAAAAAAGGACAGAATAAGAAATGAGACAATCAGCAGTACAACAAAAGTGGGAGAGGTATCTGGGAAAGTATAGGAAAGTAGGATGAAGTGGTTTGACATGTGATGAGGAGAGACCAGGAATATGTGGGCAAAAGAGTGATGGGAGTGGAAGTAAAGAGGTGAAGAGAAATTGAGGGAGGCCAAAGCAGAGCTGGATGGTTAAAATTAAAGATGATCTGAAGGAAAAGGGTCTGACTGGGGAGGAGGTGCAGGACCGAGCTGTTTGTAGAAGGCTGATCAATAATTAATAATTAATTATATTTATATAGCGTTTTTCTTGCAACTCAAAGCACTTTACATAGACAGACCACAGGATAAGTGCCCACTTGTTGGCCTCACCAACACATCTCCCAGCAGCAACACTAGCTTTTCCTAGATGGTCTCCTATCCAAGTACTGGCCAGCCCCAAATTTGGTTAGCTTCAGGTGAATGACCTGTTTTGAAGTGCAGATGCATATCAACCCCACACAGAAGCGGAAAAAGATGAAGGGGAAGAAGAAGATTCTTCACCTTCAAAAATATCATCCTGCTTGAATCTTTACTTTAGCCTCCAACACCACATATAATCCCATTGAGGGAGGCTTTTGCCTAAATGATCTACTTTATGAATATTCCTTTGGAGATTCTTTACAGTCATAGTTATTTCATTTGTGGCAGTCATTTCCTTGACAGGTTAACCTTTATGTAAGCATTCTTCAGTGACATTGAAATGCATTTGCATTTTCAAAATTGTATGCATCACAGAGAAAAGCTTTCTCGACTTTAAACCTGTCTCTGCTACAGACTCAACAGTGGGCCTTTTTTAAAAGGAATCTATTGTCTTGGTCCAGCCAGCACAAATTTGTATCCATTAGCATTATTAGCATTGCAAGGCAGTAATCACAGCCCTTATTAAAAATTCTGGCTTGTAACTGGGCTGGTTGGACTCAAGCAACTGTGCTAGTGATGTCCCCCTTCACCAATACAAAAAAAGAAGTTGTACTCCTTTATCTGCCTCTTTGATAATCACAGGTCAGGTCTGGGAGCATGCACTGGTACAGTGTGTTGCCACACCCGCCACATGATGAAACAGCTCAGGATCCTTGTTGGCAATCCCCCAGGTAGACACATGGTCCAGGACCATCTTCCGGAAATGACCATCTATCTGCCACAGCCAGGTGTTACGTTGGCCTGGTCCAGCCACTCGGGTCCTCAACAATGAGGATCCTGAAGCCAGATTACCCTCGGAGAATCACAACACTTGGCCATAGTGCTGTAACTGGCACACCCTCACAATGCAGGTAATGTGCCTAATCTGGGACTCCATGAGCAACCGCTCATTCGACACAAACTCTGATACCCAAGGATTTTTAGAAGAGACACAGTACCAAAGGAGTCCAGTGTTCATCTCGGGTCACAGGATAGCATCCATGTCTTGCAACCATATAGCAAAACAGGGAGCACCAGGACCTTTTGAATAGATATAAAAAGTGCCACACACCCCTTTCCAGTGACTTCATGACCCCTCCATGCTGTCCTAATCTGTCTATTAACTTCATAGGCAGAGTCACCAGAGATATGAATTTCACTGCCGAGGTCAGTAAACCTCTCAACAATATATTGATAATCACAATGTACTGATTTAAGATCATTTGTCCGGCTGCATATTAGCTCTCTATGTTAAGTAGGTCTGCATTGTCATACTATAAAAGCTTCAGGTAAATGCAGCCTGCTGATGACTGATGGTATTTTAAGATCAGATTTTTATTGTGTAGGTAACATCATCACTCCACCATTTTACTATGCCAGCTTTTTGTTTTCGGTTGCTAGGATATTGCCATCATGTAGCCTGCATTATTATGGTACATTGCATCAGCATGTTGCCACATCGTGCAGCATCATTTAGGAGTGAGTATCATACCGACGATATGATCCTGATTGAATCCCGGTCTAGGACATTTTGAACGAAATTCAAAACTCTTGCTAATGGCAGCATAACATTTGTTTAGGGGATCTCTTGCTCAAAACTTGGGCCTGGTTTCCGATGTTCAATTCTTGTCTTGCCCTCTTGTCAGTTTGCCTTCTCTTTGCCACTTGGTTTATCAACTTCAACTTAGCATCTACCCGACTGCTAAAGGTGCTGATGTTCTCTTCATTTCCTGATTCACAGCAAATGGCTATTGCTCAGGCTGCTTATCAGCACGATCATGATCATGATAGATAGATAGATAGATAGATAGATAGATAGATAGATAGATAGATAGATAGATAGATAGATAGATAGATAGATAGTGTGGTACCCAGATGGGGGTGGTACCCAGCCGGGAAGCCAGAGAAGACCGGAAGAGGGCTTGTGCCACCTCCCGACCTCGAGGGGGCGACCGCCCTGGGGGCCGTGGGTAAAGAGCTGGGAGGCTCGACCCTGTAGGGACCCGTGGTTACCGCCAAGGGGACCCCAAAACCTGGAAGAACCTGGACCTCAGCACTTCCGGCACACCAGTAAGTGCTGGGGGAAGGGGAACAGGGACACCCAAAGTGCTTCTGGGGAGAGAGCCGGCACTTCTGACACACTGGGGCCTGTCGGTGGGAGATTGCCGGGAACACACCTGGAGCACATCCGGGTACTTATTTAAAGGGTCTGTCTCCCATGAGAGTGGGACAAGAGTCGGGTGGAAGTTGGACGACGTCGTGAGGAAGACAAGGAGGTGGGCTGAAGAGTGGAAAGGCATTGTGTTGTGTGGCCAGGACTTTGGGGACTGTGGAGTTGTGAGCACTGACTTTTGTAAATAAGAATGAAAAATAAACGTGTGTTGGGCGACATGAGTGTGTCTGCCTGTCTGTGTCCGGGTCAACGTCTTCAATAGATAGATAGATAGATAGATAGATAGATAGATAGATAGATAGATAGAATTGTTGAGGATTGAACCCTCTCCACAGTGTGTGTTATAACTGAATAGAGTGAGGGATGGAAAGACATGAGGTATGGGCTGTTAGAGGTACAAAACATATTTTAAGGTCAACTACAATTTATGACATCTTCAGAATTTCTGACATGAATTCTCCCTGGTAGACAGCATTCACAATGGAGATTAGAAAGAGTATAGAAACATATGGAAGAATGTATCCTGTGGTGCAGGGACAACCACTTGTAACTGAACTTTATCAAAAATGGATCAGAACAGGTTGTTCATTTTTGAACAAATAACAGCAGTGTCAGAAAACAAGGCAAAGACAAAATTATGCTGCTCACCATGTCCATGATACGTTGTCCAGGAACACCTTTAGCTACCAGCCATTGTGGTAAGAAGTGACTATTAATGCCCCTATTATCTTCACCCTAGCAAGCTAGAACAGTCACATCACACTAGTCTGTGAAGCTAAACACATTAAAATAGTTTTCATTCTGAATGGTTATTTTTATTTGCATTCATGAACACAGTAAAAAAAGTTTCCAGCATAAATGTTTAAAGTACAAAATTAAAAAGAAATGTAATTAAAATTTAATACTTTACAAAATGTATACATGTATACACTATTATTCTAAATTAATTTAACATGAAAATATTTACTCAATCATGGTATTAAATCTGACAAAATTGATGTGCAAGTACAGTAGCTTGTGTAAGCATCGCATTTTGCTCTGGAGGACAGCAAACAAATCGTCCACTGTACATGATTAGGTCGAAGAGGTGAAAAAAAAAAATAGACGGCTAGCTTTTGTCATTTTCACAGCTATAGCTGGAACCGTAGCACCAAAAGATGTGCAGGCAAGAGACAGTAGCCAGCAATGGTTGGACCATCACTGTTGCTACAGCTGTACCTTTCCTCCATTGTTCTTTTGCCACACAACTCATGCAAAAAAAAAAAAAAACACATGAATTCCAATCTGACCATTCTCATTCGTGTCCCTTGGCCACAAATCAGATATGTAGCCAGTCTAGGACCACATATGAAAGTGACCCGAATTTGATTTGAAAAGATTGGATTTTTGTGTCCACACAGCCCTGAAAACATCAGATGTGTGTCACATTAGATATTTGAGTGGTTTGGGCATGGTAATGTAGTCTTAGTCTGAAGAAAAGCAACCTGGGGTGCAAGAAACTTTACATATCCTAATATAAATACCTTTTTACCCTATGCATAGTGTCACAAGAATAGACAGGAGACATCAAAAAGGTTTGGGGCAGCCACCCATATGTTATGCCCTGGCTGCAAAATGAATTTGCTTTAGATGAGTACTGACCTTCATTCCTCTAATCTCTAGAGCAGATCTCCACCTCTCCAGGGTCTCCTCAACCTGCTCCCTACTCTCGTTACAGATCACAGTGTCATCAATGTATATACATTGTCTAATTTGGTGTCTTTTGCACCTTCCTCTTCCTTCTGTATCAGCCACTGTGTTGAGGAACAGAAATTAATCAGATAATAAACATTTATCATCATTTTAACAAGAAATAAGTTTCCTTAAGGCTGAAGCAAATAAAAGCCATACAATGATTTATCTATATGTAAAATAAATATATTTGATCTAAACAGTTTATAGATTTTATGTATATATTATTCATTTCTCACAGTGGATAATAATCTTCTAATAACTGAATGGGTTAATTTGATAGCTACAAGTTTAGGGACTTTCCTAAAAGTAAAAGTCAACTCAAAGTAAAATACGTACTTTTAAAGATGACCTCAGCTTTTCTGAATGTTCTTTATTGTTTTTCTTCCCACCACAGCTAGGAGGTTACGGTGCAGTGATCCATATGAATATAACATATTAATTAGTCTGAGGTTTAATAGTCAGGCACCAAAGATCAGAGGGAAGATTTGTGTCCATGAAGGAGGAAAATGTATTATTAAAACAAATAAATTTTTCTTGGACAGGATTTTAAACCAGACAAACTCAGTTATGGTGTTAAGTACAAAGAAGCTAATAGGAATCCTTAAAAATGGCTTTAATGAGTGTTAACTCTATGTGCCACCTAACCCTCAAAAAAAGGCTGGAGTAGAGAAGTTTTTATTGAAAATGGTGGTTTAATTAACTAAAGATACAAAAGGAAGAGAAGATCATAAAGAGAAAAAAATAACTTCCCTGGCAGTTTAGCCCTTGTGTCAGTTTACCACCTGTTGTAAACAGGAGTCACAAACATGACGAAATGGGTGTGGGGCCTCCATAAAGGACCATGAAGGCAGGCCAGGTATCTCACTAGCCTATCTGAGGAGACTCATCCCAAATCCAGCTACTCTTTTCTGGTAACTGTTGGCCTCAGCCCCGCATGCCCCAAAAAAGTTGAGCTGGCAAAATGACTAGAAAAGTCCCAAATAAAGTGAAATGCCCCATAAGAAGGAGGGGGACTGTAAACCCCTGGCTTGTGCACAAACGACAAACAAAGAATCTTTATAAATAAAGGATTTACTCACAGAGATGGAAAAAAATACAAGGAAAACCCCAACAGAGCTAAAAGAAACAAAAGACGTTGTTTAAGAGGCAATCCAAGTGCAAACAAGTCCAAATCCAGAACCTCTAAGCAAAATCAAATGACAGAAACAAAATAAAGTCCAGAAAAACAAATAAAGGAAAAACAAATGTTCCCCTACTCTAATGATTTCCAGCTCTGGCTTAAATAGCCAAAAGAAAGGCTCAGGCGTGGTGATGTCAGGGTGGACCCGCCTCCTGGGGTTCTAGCCACAAAGCACAAGCAATATAATATTTTAGGAGATAATACATAATCACAAACATACCAGAACTGACATAAAAATGTAAAGAATAATGCAAAAATAACAAAAAAATACTTATTCTGCATTTTATATAAAATACGCGCGCTTAGCAGCGGAGAAGAAGTGTGTTAAAAAAGTTATGAAAAAGAACGTAATATTTGCATATGCATATGCATTTTCGTTTGCATAAGCACAGTCCTTCACCAGCAATTTTAACTTAATTACAAAGTGATCAAAAGTCTCATTTATACCCCGCGTCTTCTCAAAACTTGTATCTCGCAAATATTGTATTCATCTTATGCATGACAAACGCCAGCAGCAGCGTGTCTATGAACTTAATTTAAAGTTATGGTTTACACCATGCTTTGTTTCCGCAGTAGCTGCACTTATGAATATGCTTGTATACGTCACTCGCTTCATATTCTTTTGCTGCCTTCTTATTTGTGTAATGTGTTTTTTGTTCAGCACTCTTTGGAGCTCTTTCTTGTTCTCTACGTACTGTGTTCACAGTCAGTTCACGTGAGCCGCTCTCTTGTGTGATCTTGCAATGTCCACGGCTTTATTTAATGTTAGCTAAGACCCGGCACTTAAAAGTTTCTCTCACACTTTCGCCGAGTTTGTGCCAAACACTAGACCATCTCATCTTCGTTTGCATAAGCACAGTCCTTCACCTGCGAATATTTACCTTATATGGGCAGGCACTCAATTACGTGGGAGGCGTGATGATGTAGGATGCAACTCCGCCTCACACGGCGACCGAGTTGCAGGCTATGGCCGTATATATGGCCGAAAGTAGGTTCCAGTTATGACCGTTATGCATAGAATTTCGAAATGAAACCTGCCTAACTTTTGTAAGTAAGCTGTAAGGAATGAACCTGCCAAATTTCAGCCTTCCACCTACACGGGAAGTTGGAGAATTAGTGATGAGTGAGTGGGTGAGTGAGTGAGTGAGTCAGTCAGTCAGTCAGTCAGGGGTTTGCCTTTTTTTAGTATAGATATAAAGCTCAAGGAACCCAGAGAAAAGACTTTAAATCCCAGCATGTGGATACTTCTGGAACAATCCTTGAAACTACTCCAAGCTCAGGTATGCCCACTGAGCTCCTTGTGGTGAACCCGGGTGCCACTGCATGGTTAATTTTCTGGTTAAAGTGGCTGGTATTCTTTATGTCTCCCTTGTTGACTGCCTTCTGTAAAGAATAACAGTGTCATCTCTCCTCAACATTTGAACCCTTGGTTGACACTATACAATCTGTGCAGATCTCTTCTGCCGACTGTCAATCCCTTAGGAGATCCTTTCCACGTCTGCACCCACAGATGTAATTACTTGCCTTTCTAACATCAGCCGTACTGTGACACTTAAGATCTCCAATTACACCTCTTTTCAAATATGCCTGTCATGTACAGTGGAATCAGAAAGTTTTCAGACCCTTTTACTTTCTGCACAATTTATTGTGATGTAGATTTTAATTTTAATGGATAAATTTGCTATTTTTGCCCATCAAAGTACACTTAATAACCCATAACGTCAATGTGAAAACATGTTTTCAGAAATATTTGCAAATGAATTCAAAATCAAAATATGGACTCTGTCATTCATATAAATATTCAGAACCTTTTTCCAGTAGTTTGTGGACACCCCTTTGGCAGCAAAAACAATTTCAAGTGTTCTTGGGTAGGTCTCTACAGGCTTTGTACATATGGATTTGGGCAGATCCTCTCAAGCTCCATTCAACCAGATGGGAAGTGTCTGTAAACTGCCATCTTCAGGTCTCTCCACGTATGTTCTATGGTGTTTAAGTCTGGGCTTTGGCTGGGCCAGTCATGGCCAGTCAGAGACTTGTCCTGAAGCCAGTCCAGTGTTGTCTTGTTTGTATACTTTGGGTCATTGTCATGCTGAAAGGTAAACTGTCACCACAATCTGAGGCTTTCTGTACTCTAGCAGGTTTTCTTCAAGAACCCCTCTGTATTTGGCTGTATTCATCTTAACCCCATTCCAGCCACTGAGAAGCACACCTATAGCATGATGCTGCCACCACGAGTTCTACCACAGGGATGGTATTAGGCATGTGCATGGAAATCTGTGAAAAAAGATTAATTTTTGATGAATCAGACCAGAAAATCATTTTCATCATGCTCTCAGAGTACTTGAAATGACTTCTAGCCAAGCTAACATAAACAGCTGATTTATGGGTTGATGTTCAGATGGCCATCCTTCCAACAGGTTCTCCCATCTCAGCAAAGGACCAATTCTAGGAAGAGTCCTGGTGGTCCTAGAGTTCTATAATAATTTCACAATTATTGAGGGCACTGTGCTCCCAGGAACACACAAAGCTGTAGAAATGGTTTTATTTCCTTGCCCTCATCTATGCCTCACTACAGTTTGATCACTTAGGTCTACAAAGAGTTCCTTGGACTCAATGGCTTGTTTTTTGTCTTAACAAGCATTAACAATTCCAGCACCTTATATGCACAGGTGTATAACTTTTGAAAGCACAGCATATCCAATCAATTCAGTTTGTCCCAGGTGGACAAGTTCTGGACACCTCTCAAGGATAATTAAAGCCTTCAGGATGCATGTGACAACAATTTGGAGTGCCACAGCAAAGAATCTGAGTAGTTTGATCATGGAGGTCTACAGGGCTGACCTGTGGGACCTTCCATACACAGGTGTGTGCCTTTCAAGGGATGTCCAGTCAGTTCAGTTTGCCGCAAGTGGATTCCAATCAAGTTCTAGACACATCTCAAAGCAAACAGGGTACACCTGAGAACAATTTGGAGTTGCACAGTTCGGAATACTTACATAAATGAGGGATTTCGGTTTCTGATTTTTAACAAATTTGCTAACTTATCTGAAAAAATGTTTTCACTTTCTCATAATGGATTATTGAGTATAGCTTGAAGGACATAAATGGCAAATTTATCCATTTAACATCAAACAACTAGGCAATAAAGTGTGCAGAAAGTGAAAGGGCCTGAATACTGTCTTAATCCACTGAATCTGCCCTTTGGCCTTTCAGTTCTTGGCAGCTCCTTTCCAGCTGGATAACCTGTTACGATGACAAAAGGAAAATTCAGGAATGAGGGCTCCATAGTAATCTTCTCATCCCTTTCCTTAATCCACCTGTCCATCATCTGTACCAATTAATGGTTTCAGGATGTCCAAAGTAATAATACAGCCTTTCAGAACAGGTGTAAAATGAAGCCAATTCTGGCTAAAATCTCCAGTCAGACTAGTGATCCTTTTTACAGTAAGAAATGGAAAGTTAACATAATTCCCCATTGTATTCAAGACACATTTTCAGCACTGACATTTTAATTGCATTCGCAGAAAATACAAGTCCTTCCCTAGCAACACTTGGATTTATTTTATGTCCCCCAAAGCTATAAAAAGTATTTTAAGACCAGAAAAAATATTAAAAAACTGCAAAGCGCGAGTAGTCTCTACACACCAGATGCCACAAGTTTTTAAAACACATAACTTACTTTAATTAGAGATGCACTCGACGGTGCCATATTCACAGAAGATGTGTGACAAAAGCATTGGAGGCAAAATTCACGGTGAAGCAAAGACCAGCAAATAATTTCTCTTCAGATTATTAGCACCGTAAGAAAAATAAACATTTCAGAATACAGGGTCTGGAAAATGTGCTTTCAAGACGTAATTTCATTGTTAAGGGTGTAAGAGCAAGCAGAGGTTGGATGGGCCTACTGAATAGGATGGATGGATGCTTACTTGCCTGGAAGACCCAGGAAATGGAAGGACAGGAGGAGACCGTCTATCAGGGCTATGCATTTAGGTGGCATCCCTTTGTTGGATCCCCCATATGCATAACCTGCAGGGCATCCTGGGAATTGCAGTCCCTTGCTCAATGCCATGGGTGCCACCCAAGGCAGCTGCTGAGAGTAGGGACCCCTACTTTGACTCTAAAGTGCTTCATCCATGCAATGTTTGTTTTTACAGGTCCCAGCATGACACCCTACAAACAGACTGAATATGCTTGTAATAAACTGAAATGAAAAGGTTAAACAAACAACAGGACGACAGTTGTGGCAACTGTCTCTTACCTCTCTTTAGCAACAGTTTTTATTTACTTACATATTCACAGTCCTTATTTATAAATAGTCTTAACACATAAAAGGTTTCATAAATAAGACAACATATGCATATATACACATATAAAATAAACATAAACTGTATATTACTGCTGGGCAGCAATTAAAAATTTTAATCACGATTAATTGCATGATTAATTGCAGACAATCACAACACTCACATTATTTGCAAAATTCAATAATGAACTCAAAAGTAGTGTATTTGGTTTGTAAACAGTTTAAAAAATGAGGTGCTTTTTAACAGCAGTATTTCCTTTACATAGTAGCAGTTAAAATAATTCTTGTAAATCTCAACTTAAACATTAATGTAATCAAATCAAATATAAAACCAAAGCTATTTGCCACTGCCAGGGCAGTAACGTTTTATCTAGTTTGTTACAGAAAAACAAGTTACCTTCAGAGTCCAGAGCCACGATCACAACATTATAACAGGCACCTTCCGAGCAACAGCAAGTTAACATTTCTAAATCTGTTTTCTTTTTTATCTGAATAGATACCAGCAGAAACATTTTCTTTTATCAGGGGGCAGCATAAACAGTCGATGTTCAGTTGCAACTCTTTGGGGGCTAATAGTTTTTTTTCCAAAAAACTCAGTTTTTTGAAAAGCGAACAAAGCAATGTTTTCACACATAAATCAACATATAAAGTCTGTTGCTGCCTGTTGTTGGCAGTTTTTGGCAGCAGTGGATGCGCAGGGGGCAGCTCAATGGCCAGCGGGAATGCACGGTGGGCTGGCTGCCTGGCTGTCTTTGTGAGACAGGTGCACGGGGGTGCCAGTTGCAGTGAGACGCAATATGATTTGTACCTCCTGTCATCGTAAGTGTCGGTCCTCCCAGGCGAACGTTGCCATAGGTGCATCAGCTACATGAATGTGTTCAGCACCACAATCAGCTGGTGACTGATCAGCTGATGCCGGTACCTCACTTTCGCTTTAAATCTCCATCTCCAGATCCCTTGCCTCAAAATTGGAGTCTGATTCAGTGATAATACACAAAATGTTATCCACTGGGTATTTTGCTTTGCGTATTCACTTTGGTCTCTCGTCAGAAGTCAATATCATTTTAGCGGTTGTTTGCTCTTTGTTGCTCATACGCATGCAAGGAATCAAGGTCACATCAACGAAGCTAACTCTACTTCTTGCAAAGAGAGTCAGACTAAAATGTAACCTAACGCTTGGTGCAAGTTTAAGGCTGATTACCGTCCTCTACACCTGAATTTCGGCAAAAGTTGTCCTCTGCCCTGAAAGAGTTAAACACCACAATTCATCAAAACATCTAAAATATTTGGTGGGAGTTCGATATAGTGACAATACGAAAAAAGTCATCCATGGATTATTTTGCTTTGAACATTCACTTTGCTATCTCTCCACATGCCATTTTACAAACTGTTTGCTCTTCGTTACTCATGCACTTGTAGGGAATCGAGGTCAAATTAACAAAGCTAACTTTCCTTCTCAAAAAGTGTATCGAAAAGCACTGTAACTAAAAAATCACTGATCAAAATAATAATAACAAAAACTGTGTTAATTTGAGATAAAATAATTGTCGGTATTAATTAATTAATGCATTAATGTGACAGCAACGTGTTAACTTGCCCATCCCTAATATATATATAAGAAGGCTAAAAGAATGCTGGATTATATAGCGCTTTGATATGTGGAGTACAAGTCCAAGGAGGTTCTGCTCAAGCTTTATAACGCACTGGTGAGACCTCATCTGGAGTTCTGTGTGCAGTTTTGTTCTCCAGTTTACAAAAAGGACATAGCAGCACTAGAAAAAGTCCAGAGAAGAGCAACTAGGCTGATTCCAGGGATGAGTTAGGAGGAAAGATTAAAAGACCTGAGCCCTTTCAGTTTAAGCAAACAAAGATTAAGAGGAGATGTGTTTAAAATTATGAAGGGAATTAGTCCAGTAGCTTGACTTTAAAATAATCTTCATCAAGAACACAGGGACACAGTTGGAAACTTGCTAAAGAAAATTTTCGCCCAAACATTAGGAAGTTTTTCTTTACACAGAGAACCAGAGACAGACACTTGGAATAAGTGGTAGTATGGTAGACAGTAGGACTTTAGGGACCTTCAAAACTAGACTTGATGTTACTTTGGAAGAATTAAAAGACAGGACTGGCAAGCTTTCTTGCGCTGAATGACCTGTTCTATTCTAGATTGTTCTAAAGTTTAGTATACAGTATTTCCTTGTTTTCTTAGAGAGTCAAGGCTGGTGGGCTGTCAAAAGGCAGGGCCTGTTAAAGCTCATTGCAACACTCCTTGTGTGATTTTGGGCTATGCAAAAATAAATTGTATTATAATATATTGTATACAGTATATTGGCGAATGTTACTTATTCACAAATATCACATTACATAAATGTATAAAATCTATTTATACAATAAGAGGCTCCACCATCTTATACATATATATATACATACATATATATATACATACATACATACATATACATATATATATATATATATATATATATATACAGTATATATATATATTTATATCCTGCTGGATACCTTGGGGGCCGCTAGGAGTCGCTGTAGGGGGGCTCGTGGTCTCATATGTGCCCTATAACCCAGGAGTATGTCACGGTCATGTGACAGGAAGGAACGACGTGCTCCCGGGTTGAAGAAATGGAATGTTTACCCTGACCCGGAAGGAATAAGGGACTGTGGTCTGATTGGGCAGGAACACCTCTGGGTCAGGGTGTATAAAAGGACTATGGGCCAGTCCAGACACTGAGCTGAGCTGGGAGGTAGAGAGGCGAAGTGTCTGGGCGAGGAGGAGAGAATAGTGTTGTTGTTCTTGGTTTAATTTATGAATAGTGTGGTGGGTGCTTTGCGCACATTATTCTTAAATAATAAAAAGTCTTGGACTTGTATCCGGTGTCTGGAGTCGTACCTGAGGATTGGAGAGGTGGAGAAGAGCCTGACTGTCACAATATATATATATACTAGCAGAATACCCGCGCTTTGCAGCGGAGAAGTAGTGTGTTAAAGAAGTTATGAAAAAGAAAAGGAAAATTTTTAAAATAACGTAACATGATTGTTAATGTAATTGGTTTGTCATTGATATGAGTGCTGTTCTCATATCTATATATATATATATATATATATATATATATATATATATCTATATATATATCTATAGCAAAATACCCGCGCTTGGAGAAGTAAAAGAAAAGGAAACATTTTAATAATAACGTAACATGATTGACAATGTAATTGTTTTGTCATTGTCATGAGTGTAGCTGGCATTATATATATATATATATATATATATATATATACATATACATACATGTGTACATATATACACACACACATATACTATGGGGTGCTAAACAGGCAAATACATTGATTTTGTGAATATATAAAGTCGGCGTCAGAATATATAAAGTCAAAACTTGAATATATAAAGTCATTCCCGAATATATAAAGTCAAAACTTGAATATATAAAGTCATCGCTAGAATATATAAAGTGAAAACTTGAATATATAAAGTCAGCGTCAGAATATATAAAGTGCTGACTTTATATATTCCGACGCTGACTTTGTATATTTAAGTTTTCACTTTATATATTCCAGCACTTACTTTATATATTCCGAAATACTCCAACGCCGTCTTTATATACTCAGGTTTTGACTTTATATATTTAGGAATGACTTTATATATTCAAGTTTTGACGTTATATATTCGGGAATGACTTTATATATAAAACTTTTGACTTTATATAGTTAAATTTAGTCATCATTGCATAACTTTTTCTTTACCATAGAAATTTAAAGACTAAATTCAACTTCCATTCCTAACAAAGATATTTCTGGCGACTAAATAGAACCTACTTATATCCAAATTCGAGCTATTGAGCCGTCGCCTGCCTGCCTGAATAAGTCACCTCGCCGCTCTTACTTTTTTACCGTTCATTTAATCATGGCTAGTGGCGGAAAAATTATAAAATGGAAGGAGGATTACACTGAGTATGGCTTTACCAAAGCAATTATTGATGGCGAATCGATTATTCATAAAGCTTCAATTGATGATCTGTTTTTCTGTGTTAACCTCATATTTTTTCATACTACTTCTCAAACCAAGGGTGTGCGAGGGTAAAATGAATCGGAAGCGCTGATCAATGTAATCGGTGTACCATGAAATCATGCATTGACAGAAGTTCCCCTTTGCTTGTATTGCAAAGTGTGATTAAATGCGTGATTTTTTAACGCGCTATGGAGCATATGCATTGAAGCTTCTCAGCTGTGCTTGTGCTAAGAAAAGGAAACATTTTAAAAATAACGTAACACGATTGTCAATGTAACCTTTTGTAAGTAGTACCTGGAGGATTCAGTGTGGAGAAACTGTAGAGACAGGGTGTGGATTTTTCTGTGAGTATTTGGTGGCAGCATCACAAAGTCGTTTCCGTAACACTGCGTGCGTTAGCTGCAGAGCTCAGCTCAGAGCGAAATGAGGTGAATGGGAGGGGAGATGATGACGTGACTCCCCCACCCGCCTTAACTGTCAATCCCCCACAAACACAGTCTCTCGAAATTTGCATAAGCACAGCCCTTCACGTGCAATTTTAACTTAGTTACAAAGTGATCAAAACTCTTGTTTATATCCTGCGTCCTCTCATTAAACTTGTATCCCGCATTACCCGTGGGCATGACAAACGCCAGCGGCAGCGTGTCTATGAACTTAATTTAAACTTTAGGTTTACACCTTGCTTTGTTTCTGAAGTAGCAGCACTCATGAATATGGTTGTATATGTCACTCGCTCGCTTCTGTTTCGCTGCCTTCTCAATTATATAATGCATGTTTTTTTCAGCGCTTTTTGGAACTCTTCCTGGTTTTCTACGCACTGCATTGACAGTCGGTTTACGTGATTACGTGGGAGGCATGATGATGTCACACGAAACTCCGTCCCCCACGGCTTTCGAGCTCAACTCCATTACAGTAAATGGAGAAAAATAGCTTCCAGTTATGACCATTACGCATAGAATTTCGAAATGAAACCTGCCCAACTTTTGTAAGGAAGCTGTAAGGAATGAGCCTGCCAAATTTCAGCCTTCTACCTACACGGGAACTTGGAGAGTTAGTGATGAGTCAGTGAGTCAGTCAGTTAGTGAGGGCTTTGCCTTTTATTAGTATATATATATAGCAAAATACCCGCGCTTTGCAGCGGAGAAGTAGTGTGTTAAAGAAGCAATGAAAAAGAAAAGGAAACATTTTGAAAATAACGTAACATGATTGTGAATGTAATTGTTTTGTCACTGTTGTGAGTGATGAGTGTTGTTGTCATATACATATATATATATATACACACATACATACATACACACACATATATACACACAAATACATATATATATATATACATACACACACACATATATAAACATATATATACATATACATACATATCTACATATATACACACACAGCTATTTCGTATCAGTGCAATACGCTGCTTGTTAAAACTCCCGCTCTTACGTGCAAGTCTGCGTGGATATTATGAACTATCGTATTTGTTCAAGTTCTATTTAAATTTTAAATAGAAGGAATTTTTATTTAGTCGACAGAAATATCTTTGGTAGGAATGGTAAAACAGACAGGAATATTATTCTGAATAAATCAACTCAAACCTTAAACAACTTATAATATTTTGCTCTCCATAAAAATATATCCTGTCTAAATTATACAAGTTAGAAATAAAGTAAACGTTAAAAGAACAAACATTCAAATTTCTTTACTCTTATGTAATTTTATATAAAAATAAACTTAGATTTTAAATATCCCAAAAGATTTTGCTCTCCATAAAAATATATCCTGTCAAAATTATACAAATTCAAATATGAACATGCTGCATAACAAAACCTGGAAATATAAATAAAATGTGTTCCTTTCAGCAATAACAAATCAAATCATTCAGTTGTCTTTGCTCATATGTCATTTTAGAGCTGGACGCCTGACATCTTTTTGGCCACAGGTTCGTTTCTGTTTGGTGTGAGGTTCTGTGTTGTGGAGATTCTCAGGATGGATTGCAGGTGCTCATCAGTGAGGCGACTCCTGTGTGCTGTTTTGTTAGTCTTTATCACTGAGAAGAGCTTCTCACACAGATATGTGCTACCAAACATGCACAAGGTTCGAGCCGCATGTAGACGGACTTTTTGTTCTTCAAAGTCACCAAAGCGCCGTGCAAACTCAGTGCGCAGCGCTCAGTTTATCAGCAAAGTGCGATTTGGGAACACCGTAGTGACGACTTGGTTTAACATTACTTGGCAACAGGGAAAGTGGGGCAAGGTGAACTGGTGCATTTGTGTCTCCCATAAAAGCAGCTTCACTTGAAATCACTTTGTGATTGTGCACGGTAAAACGTCCGCTGAAGTGTCAGATTCTTATTTAATTATTCTGCTTTCTGTATCTTCTGCATTGCATTCAGGTTACCCTGATGTTTTGTCTCATAGTGCCGTCTTAGATTAAATTCTGTAATTACAGCCACATTAGCTCCACAAATGAGACACACGGGTTCAGTAAACATATACTCAGCCTCCCATCGGTTTTAAAGGCTCTATTTTCAGAATCAACTTTTCTCTTCAGCATCGTGTGAGCTAGCCGCAATAACTTGCAGCATCATAAGCTAGACTTGATTAACGCGTAAGTGTTGGCAAGGCAGCTGAAGCGCTGCATTATGGGATCTGTAGTTTATTGTGTTACCAGCGCTTCATATACCGGGCCATTAATAACAATAATACAGTATATAAAATGATCTCACGGGCGGATATAATTACGCCGGGCGGATGTGGCCCGTGGCCCTTGAGTTTGACACATATGGACTAAATAGAACTTGAAAAGATATATTTTTCAAATGTGATCGCGCAATTCAGATAGAGTTGGCGCACTACAGCCTGCATGCCTCAATAAGTCATCCTCCCTGCTCTTACTTTTTACCGTTCATCTAATGAATACACTGAGTATGGCTTTACCAAAACAATCATTGATGGCGAATAAAGTATCCATTATTCGAGTATGTAGATCGGGATATATATATATACATATATATATATACCCGCGTATGGCAGCGGAGAAGTAGTGTGTTAAAAAAGCTAGAAAAGAAAAGGGAACATTTTAAAAATAACGTAACATGACTGTCAATATACAGTATTTGTTTTGTGAGTGTTACTGAGTGTTGCTGTCATCAAGGATTTGATTATCATTATTTCTTTCAATCAGGTTCGTATTTGTAGGATGTGTTGTGTTCAAGTTACATTCCGTGTTTGTCAATCGTTGTAAAGATGACAGGTTTCATTCATCGATTCGTTTCTTACTGCATCAATAAACAGCTCGTCTTCTTCTTTATCTGAGACCTGACACACTGCATGCACGGGTTTTTTTTACACTGTCTTCCTTTAGCGGGACATTGACTTTTTCCAACGTGTGCTTTGTTTCCGCAGTAGCTGGATTTATGAATATGCTTGTATGTATCAGGCGCTTCATAATTTTTGCTGCCTTTTCAATTGTGTAATTGGTTTTGTTCAGCTCTTTGGAACTGTTGCTTTTATCTGTGCACTGCGTCAGTTCCGTGAGCCGCTCGGTGTACATGCATCGAAGGTTCCCAGCTGTGCTGGTGCCATCTCGTGCTATGTCCATGGCTGTATTTAATGTTACCTTAGTCCTGGCACTTAAAACTTTCTCTCGCAGTTTCGCTGAGTTTGTGTCAAACACCACCCTGACCATCTCATCTTCCTCTCCATAAGCACAGTCCTTCACCCGTGAATATTTAGTGGCAGTTTGCTATTGGATTGCCGCTGACGGACGGCCTTATATGGGCAGGCACTAAATTACAAACGCCAGCGGCAGCCTGGCTATGAACTTAATTTAAAGTGTAGGTTTACATCGTGCTTTGTTTCAGTAGCAGAACTCATGAATATGGTTGTATATGTCACTCGCTCGCTTCTTATTGTTTCGCTGCCTTCTCAATTATATAATGCATGTTTTCTTCAGCGCTTTTTGGAGGTCTTCCTGGTTTTCTATGTACTGCGTGATTACGTGGGAGGCGTGATGATGTCACACGAAACTCGCCCCACGGCGTTCAAGCTCATCTCCATTACAGTAAATGGAGAAAAACAGCTTCCAGTTATGACCATTACGCGTAGAATTTCGATATAAAACCTGCCCAACTTTTGTAAGGAAGCTGTAAGGAATGAACCTGCCAAATTTCAGCCTTCCACCCACACGGGAAGTTGGAGAATTAGTGATGAGTCAGTGAGTGAGTGAGTCAGTGAGTGAGTGAGTGAGTGAGTGAGGGCTTTGCCTTTTATCAGTATAGATATACACTGTATATGTTCTTTTGAACAATATACATTATTCAGAACACTAACATCCAAAACACATTATAAATAAAACAAAAATTACTATAATTGTACATTTGGCCAGCCTTGCAATAACAGCATTTCTCTTGAATGCTGGTGTGCTGCAACCACTCATGACTTTCATAATATTAAGATACATTTTTTTTTTTTAACCAGTCGGAAAAACAGTGAACACAAGTCGAGATACTTTTTAACAGGAGAACAGTAGGTCTTAAACAAAGTCACCCTGTCATAATTTTCCCACCCCACATGCCATTATATCCAACTTTGACACTGTCACTTAGCACACTGTTACAAGACGATGATGACAAGCAACTTTTTTTCAGTTAAAACGGAATTACTGTAACCTGCTACCCACATTACAGTGTCTGCCATGTCATTAAATAGAAGTATGCATCAGTTTTTATTTTTACTAACCTGAAAAGAATGGAAAAATAAACAAGAGAGAGCCAGTTGTGGCATTCATCCTTGAACGCTCTTCAGCAACAGTTTGCAGTAAGAGAGAGCTGGCATAACAGTGTAGTACATCCTGTGAGGACGAAGTTGCCCTCTAGTGGTGAAAAACTTTGTGGCTTTTTTTTTTAAATACATAAATGTAATTTGGGAAGTAAGAACACTAATCCTAGCAAACTAAATATATTTTATTTTTCTCTCTGAACATACTTTAAATGGGTGTCACACTCGCAACTACTGGGTCTGGAATGAAGAGAGCTGCCTAATCATAAAAGAAGTGTAGGGTGCATCCCAATACCCTTGTTAAATTGCCCACCTCAGCCTAGTCATTCTGGCCCCCTAATCATCTCCTGTCTCTAATTGGCTAACCATCTCTCACCCCTTCACCACTTAGTAGCTAATGCGTGGTGAGTGTATTGGCACAAAAATGGCTGTTGTTCACCCAAGTAGGTGCTATGCATCGGTGGTGGATATAGTGGCTCCCCACTTGCTATGCAAAGTGCTTTAAGTAGTGAGAAAAGCGCATTGCAACAGGTACACATGTCATAAATGTAGGAAGGACGGTCCTCGCGTGTGTGTGAACTGTTAACATTTGAATTTGATAATTGCATATAGCGCTGAACTGACCTCTCTGTACTATTTTGTACTATTTTGTACTAAAAAAACATGCGGTCACCGATTACAAGTGCAAGATATTATGCGAATGAATGTGAATAATATGAATAATGTTGCATCCGTGCCACAATGTTTTCTGAAATGTACTATACAGGTCATAAAATGAATAATTCCAAATATCAAATATACCAATGTCTCCGTTTTTTTTTTGTTTGTTTGTTTGTTTGTTTGTTTGTTTTGACATCATAGACAATAAGGCGCATACTAATTCAGCGTGAGCAGGAACACTCAATAAAACTGAATAAAAAAAAAATCTAGTGACTGCGAGATATGCAGAAGGCAGATTCACCAGCGTTTGTGTGTCAGCTTTTATCCCTCCAGATCAGAAAATGTTCAGTTCCATTGCCTCAAAACACTTCTCACATCTACAGTTACTCCCAGTTTCAAATAAAAACTAACAGCGTCAGATCCCTTGGGCAGTAGTATGTATCGTGATCATGACTGAGAGAATAAAAGTGAAAAAAAATTATAACTTTTACAAGTCCTATAAATGTACACTCTCTGTTACAGACGCAAACCAAATATATGTGTGTACTGTATAGTATTAACAATAAGAGCAGCTCACTACTGAAAATGGCAAAAATAGGAGGCAGCCAGGATCGAACAAGGGACTATTGATTACAAGTCAGCAAACCTTACCACTACGCCACGGAAGCTGTTGTATTGTCCTTGAACCTTTTGTGAAAGTGTTTATTTGATCTTTGGAATTCAGGCTTCACACATTATATAGTTTATGCCAACATTTTCTCATTTACTACTAAAATTTGAAAAAAGTTTCTGTTTTAACAATGTGTTTACACAGATTATTGTGGAAACGAAACACACATGAAATGTGTATGTTCCAAATAACAATCTATTATTTCCACTCTAAAATTCTAGCATTTCACTCCTAGATAATCAATCAAGGAATGAGCTGGGAGACAACTGTGCACGTTCTGCGGCGGTGGGGGGATGGGATACCAGGCTGCTTTCTGCTTGTCTTTATCAGCACATTTACATGACAAAAGACGCTGATGGAGAGGTGCAAACAGATTTATGGTGGGTCGGATCTACGAGTTTTTTCATAGGCTCTGGTAATTCTAGTGTTAAATGTTCATGTGCAGATCACGTGGCACGGCAACAGCACCAAGCCAGCAGATGATCGAGCAAAGAGGAGGTAAAAAAATAACTGTATTTGATTCCCATTGTATCATCTTTTAAGAGGGGGTTTTGGAGGAGCGACTGCATTTCCTTGGGGTGTGTTCAGCCCCTCTCTTCTCAATGCGAGTGGCAGAGATGTGAAGTGGTTGGTGCATAGTGCAAGCCGGGATGGGGGTTTGGTGAGCGAGCAATAAATATTAATTTTTCTTTTGTACATTTACAGATTCTACTAATATTCTGGCCGCAACTGGGGTTTGGGCTTCGAAGGCGCCCCTAGTATAAATATAAAAATTTATTCTTAGTATTATTATTATCTCACTAGGAGAGTTAGAATCAGAAGAGGAAGGAGGACACAAAGTTTACTTTGGAGGAGTGGAGGAGAAAGAAGAAAACAATTGTGTTTGTGCTGATTTTGAATGAGAAGCCTGTATGAAATTCTTTTTTGTTTAATAAAAATATTTCTTGTACTCGCCACTTGTGTGGTTGAAGTAGTGTCTGAGGTTTGTCAGAGAAACTTATGCACTGGAACTTTTCACCAGAGTCATCATGCCGGTTAATGAAGAAGCCAACCACCAGGGAACAAGACACCTTAAAATATATATTCAATAAGCCTCATAAGAAAGGGATAGGAGTCCAGAATGCAGATATGTCACATGTACCCTAGGATGCTAGATGGCAGATGACAGCAAAAGACTGGGATGAGTGTCAGCATCCTAAAAAACAAAAATGAATGACACCTGATAGGATATGGCAAATGTAGAATGACGTCCTACAAACAGGCAGCTGTAGTTGTGCTGCGTGAGCAACCTGGTGGTTGGTGATGTGGCACCTCACGTTAAGGATTATTGCTGCAATGATTTTAGAGGACACCATGAAGGAGTTGAATACTTCAGAGATCATTTATTTTGTGATTTATATTTGTAATAAATTTGGAGAGATTTGGTTTCACCTAAATATCCACATATATATATATATATAGTTTTTATATATATATATATATATATATATGTATAGAAAATCCAACGTCTGTCTGTCTGTCTTTCTGTGTGTCTGTGTGTATGTCTGTCCTGTTTTCACGAAAGAACTACTTAATGGATTTAGACTGGGTTTTTTTCTATAATTTGCTTGAACATTCTGGTTGATTGTGTGACCTCTCTCATTGCGCTAAGTATCATGGTTCACTTTCGGTACCGATTTATTTGCGCCAACCCAAGAGAGACGCAGGGCAGGGCCCTCCTCACTCACACGCCAGCCTCAGGTTGTGTCTTACCTTCCTTTTAGCTAGCGAACGAGAGAACTACTTAACGGATTTAGATCAGGTTTTTTTCTATAATTTGCTTGAATATTCCGGTTGATTTTGCTACTTCTCTTATTGCGCTAAGAATCATAGTTTGCTTGCAGGAGCGATATATTCATGTTAATCCAAGACAGAGGCTGCGGGCCAAGGGGAGGGGGAAAGCATGACATCAGGAGTGGGGAGTCAGTCTACCTCTGTGTTTTGGAGCATAACTTGCCTCAGCTTAGCTAGCAATACCTTTTAGTTTATTGATTTGTAAAGTTTGTCCTGTTTCACTACTATGCGGGGGGAATGGCTAGTATATAAATAAATATTATATATATATCTAAATAAATATAAACAAATAATATATACTGTATATACACACATATATACACACACACACAGACACTTGTGAGGTCCTATGCTCCTCCTCAATTACTTAGCTCTGCTGATAAATAGCATCTGGAGATGCCACCTCTGCTTGGCATCAAATCTCAGCTCAGACTCAATTTAATGTTTAGCTCTTAGCTGATGGAGCAAACATCCAACCTTCATTTGAAATTCTGACTTCCTCAGTGTTGTTTAAGAAGTGTTTGGAGATTCTTTTGTTTGAAGAATTTCTGTCTAAGTGTTAGGTTTTGTAAACAAGGAAGTTGTAACTCTCTTGCATTTTGTTCTGAGCTCTTGACTTGTGATGATGACTTTTGCACTTGCGCTTTTTGCACTTTGTCATATGACACGTGTTCTTAATCAGTTCCCAAGACTGTTGTTTACTCAATTATGTTGACCTCTCTTGTAGGTTGTTTTGGATAAAAGCAACTACTAAGAAAATAAATGTAAATGTAAAGAGTATTTTTCTGTTGATCAGTGTCAAAAAATGCTAATTAAATCCACTGGGAGTCAATGTTGCATAATAATAAAATGTGAAACTTTCAAGAGGTGAAAACCTTTTATAGGCATAGTATAGACAGGATGATTAAGTCTTAATGTTTTCAATTTATTTTGCACTGCCTTTGTTGTCCTTCCCTTGTGTCTGTTTTTGTCTAAGTAAGATGATATTTTGGCATTGCAGACATTTGATTGTATCCAAATCCAAATCATATTTTGTGAAATCATGTATTTTTGAATTCTGCTCTGTACTTGTAATATTTCTGTTGCACTATTATATTGAGGATGACTTGTGTTCTGTAATGTGTATTGTATTGACCACATTCTTTTTGACACCCACTGCACGCCCAACCTACCTGGAAAGGGGTCTCTCTTTGAACTGCCTTTCCCGAGGTTTTTCCATTTTTTTACCTGCAAGGGTTTTTTTGGGAGTTTTTTCCTGTCTTCTTAGAGAGTCGAGGCTGGGGGGTTATCAAGAGGCAGGGCCTGTTAAAGCCCATTGCGGCACTTCTTGTGTGACTTTGGGCTATACAAAAAATGAATTGTATTGTATTGTACTGTATTTATCAGAGTATATGGCCACTACAAGGTCATCCCCTTGTGTTCTCAAAGTACAGTCAATTCTAATTTTCCGCAAGGGTTTGTGTCCTGAAAAACCCTGTGAAACATAAAGCATTCATCCTATGAGAAAAATGGGTTGAGGCTCTGGAAGGATGCTGGCTTGGGGAGAGGGCTGGCGGAGGTAGATGGTAGACGCGGTTGGGCCCTCCACTCTCGCCTCTCGATACTTGGTAATGATCTTTCCATGGTTTCACCAACAGAAAGCTTGTAAACAACATTTTACATCCGCAATAGTCAGGTTTGATTATCTTCTAGGTGCTCAGCTTGCAGCATGACGGATCTGATGACCTTGCTAAACCATCCTGTCAGTAGTAGCTACGGAGAGTGTGCACCAAGGGCTGGGTTTTAATTAGGAAGAGCTCATGACCCACACTTAATGGGAATTCCTCGTTAGTGACAAACAATTGCAAGCTCGGTCCCCATCACGAATAGCTTATCCATGCCTCTCTGCACAAGGCAGACACATCAATCCATTCTGTATATCATGCTTGCAGTCCCTGACATCTTAAAGGGCATTACAGACCTGCTCTTGGTCAATATTATGTTTCACTGCTGTGCAATAGGCCAGAGGCAATTTTTTTACTGATCTGCATGCAAATATGCATAAAATGGGTTAAACTTTTAAAGCAGAAAAGAACATTAGCGGGAATGCAATTTGCGGATAGTTAGAATTTACTGTTCTTATTTCAAAATGCACCTAATTCAGCATTTTTTAAAAATTTGTTTATTTGCCATAAGTAACCTCACCTGTCCAGACAGCATCAGGTGCACATCAGGACCCACTATCGTACTGTCACAGTTATAGCTGGCCAGTATATAATTGTCAATTAGTCTAATACACATGTTTTTGGAGATGTGACGGTAAAACTGAAGTACCCAGAGATAAACCAATGCAGACACAGGACAATTGCTAAATCTGCTTAATCCATTGCTAGGGCTGGAGCCTAATTTGTCAGGAAACAACTATGGATGGATTGCCAGTCAATTGCAAGGCACATGTCCACATTCAGTCATATTTGACTAATTTAATTTCACTAACCAACTTAACAGGCCTGTCTGTGAGAAGAAGACCAGAGTAATTGTGGAAAAACCCTTACAGATGTGGTGAAACTATGAAAACTCTGCACAAGCACCAACTGACCTGCGGATCTCAACCATTGCATTCAATCTGTGAGGAAGCGAAGCTAAACTCTCCACCACCATGCTGCCTGCAAACAATTTTTATGTTGTGAAGTGGACTGGACTGGCACTTGTGAGCTGACCTTGAATTTAAAATCTCCAACAAAGGAGTGCAAAGTAACAATATAAAGTTTTGCTTTTATATTAAAAAGAAGGTAATAATAAACACAAGGAAATAACAGAGTACAAACACAGGGTAAAATAACAGATTCCTCTGCCCTCAGGGCCTACCTAAACAGTAGCAGTCCCTGACTAATCCGTCACAAATGCTCTATAAGAAATATCACGTACTTAGCAACTTCATTTTATTGCAGGTTTTTTTTTTTGTCTTTGAATATATGACCAGCTTAAAATGAAACTGGCTACTATATGCTTTATATGAAAACATTATTTTAATTGAAATTCCTTATCTAACAAATCATTTATATGAAATTATATTATGATTTAATTAACACTTTACTTGTCTATTTAAACATGTCTGCTTCAGGTGGTTTTCTTCTCTAAATGAAATACCTAAAAGCTGTCTGTTGTGTACTTTTGCTAGTTGTTTTTTTTTTACTTGTTTTTTACCTTTTGCATCGGATCTTCCTTTGCTTTTGCATTGGATTAAAAACGGATAAAATGCATTTTCGTCCCTTGCCTCTTTTGGCCTTAACATGAGTCTTCGTAGAACTGTTCTTTGCTGGCTGCAACCTGTGTGGGTAAGTAGAAACTTTCTCACTGATTCTCTGCTCGAATAACTAGCTTTGATGAATAGGTGGTTGAAACGGGTCCTCCCTGCATGGAGTTTGCATGTCTGCATGGGTTTCCTCCATATACTCAGTGTGTCCTGTGTGTGTGTGTGTGTGTGTGTGTGCCCTGCAGTGGGCTGGCGCCCTGCCCGGGGTTTGTTTCCTGCCTTGCGCCCTGTTTTGGCTGGGATTGGCTCCAGCAGACCCCCAGGACCCTGTAGTTAGGATATAGTGGGTTGGATAATGGATGGATGGATGTTTAATTTCATTGTAAGGTGACCTTGTGTGTTAAGAAAGGTACCTATTAAATAAAATGTATTATTATTAAGCACATTTTGACAAGGGTTTTCTGTTAACCTCCTTTCCATTAACCCCAAGTATGACTCAGGTTCAGAATTCATTGAAATTATGGTTATGCCCAAGTCAGACTCAAGGTGCTGTTCCTGAATAACCCTGAGTAGAGTATTCTGCTGCCACCAAATGGATAAGGTAACACTATACTGAAAACAAGTATGAATAATTCTATGCATTTTGTCGCACTAAAATAACTTATTAATATTCACAAGTGGGGTGGTGCCTTCAAGCAAAACACAATAGCATGTAAATGAGAAGCTGTAAATCCACTTTTAGAACAAACTATAAAATCACCATTAGTGATTAAGTGATAGTGACAGCAATGTGAAATGGTCATCGGCCATTAACAGAGGTAGTGAAATTGATGCATATGGCACTGCATGACCAAACCACAATGATATATCTGGTAAATTCAGTTGCCTGAAGGTAGGTATGTAAAAAAATCAAAATGATTGCCATCAAGTGGAAAGATAAGAAAGACATTAGCCCCCTAAGCTCTGTTCACAATGCAGCAACTGTCAATGTTTGTGTTAGTAGAAATGTGGAAATGTAGAAAAAATATCCTGAGAAAAATGTCAAGAAACACACGTCAACTGCCCTGATTGTGACATCATGCTGTGCGTTGGTGACTGTTTGAAAACATATCACACGAAGGACGTGAACTAAATCTGCATCAGTACAGCAGTGGGCACTAGACAGACCTTTCCTACTGTATTTCTGCTGACGTTTTGATATTTATGTGTTTCTGTTACACATATAAACATTTTTTCTTGCTTAAAAAATTATGTTTTTGATTCATTTTTCCAGGCAGTAAAGAGATCACTAAGGACATCAAATGTCTACTGAAGAAGAAAACCGAATCATTTTATTTGTCTCTTTTATGATAGACCGGTGCCCTGTCCATCCTTGGTTCATGCCTATGAATTTGAACTAGATTATGCAGCCTAGAAAATAATCGAACACTATTAAAGTATCAGGTGAATTATGGTGTTTTAGGATTATTTTTTTATCGTTGTTTAGTCAATGTCATCTCTCCACCATTTTACTATGTATTCATTATTTTTAGTGTTGTTGTGATATGCCATCATGTGTTGTCACATCAGCACATTGGCATAGTTGCATCATGCAACGTCACTTAGGAGAGACTATTATACTGCTAGGATAGCCATTTTGGTAGTCTAGTCGGGATATCTTAAACAAAAAAAATTTCTAATAGTGGTAATAGTCGTGGCGGATAAGAGAAAAGCCGGATAACAGAACAGCTAGTAGATTAGTTTAATTACTAGTACACTAGTAGATTAGTTTTAGCAAAGTCAAATTTATTTATAAAACAAAACTACTGTATATTAACGAAATATACTATAGCATTAACAAAATTAATGAATTCATATAATATTGTAATGACCAGCATAATAAGCAAATACAACTGAAAGGCACTGGAGTTTTCTACATTTTACTTTGAATTTTTGTTTCGTAACAAACGGTGCCCTATGTTATACACCATTACCAGGGTTATGGAGCACACCTCCAAAATAATAAAAGAAAGCTTACACTACCAATCGGTTTATCTCCTGCCACTCACATTCTGTCTTTCTCTATACCGCAGACACTCCTGCTTATTGTCTCCTGACTCCCTCCCTAAAACTTCCTTCCGCCACACCTTCCTTTTACTCCTAACTTCTGTCACTCATCTCCTAAGAGGCGTGTCCTCCCCTCACAGACCAGAAGCCCTTCACCCAGTCCCATCACTTACAGCACTCATTTCACCCTTTCCGCTCCTGCACAGTGCATCACAAGCTGTCTTCACGTCACAATATATTAACAAAACATAATATAGCAGAATTTTAAAAGAAAATTACAATATAGAAGAACATTAACATTATTAGAGAATAATATTACCGTCAGTAGTTTCCATTTTTGACATGTTTTTTAACTTTGTTGGCACCACGCTTTACATCATTCACTGTTGTTCTTTCTAAATTAATTGAAGCAATACTTGAATCACTTTTGATCATTATAAATAAATAATAATAATAAATGTTTAATATTTTCAATTTTTTCTGACAATTCCAACACCACATGCTTATGTTAATCGGCCATAACGATATATAGTAGATTAATTATAATAAAAGAGACAAGCTATGAAATGCTATTAAAACTGAAGGTACGTCACTGACAGTGTGATTTCAACATACAGCATGACACATGGTGCTAAGGAAGAACACTATGTGCTAGCACAAGGTAAAGTTGTTCCAATGTGCACTGCTTGCAGCATACCACATGGCAGTAGCAGCAGTATAGTAATAGGTAGGCCCTGGCATGCGTCATTTTTTTTTTTTGGCCCTGACGGTTAATGGAGACTGGTGGTAAATCGAGTGACGGATATTAAAGGTTTGACTGTATATCTGATAGTGAGGGGAATCTCTTGTTAGTTTGGTCTTTGAAAATTTGTATAGTTTCTGATGTTCAGTTCTTGCCTTGCCCTTTCATTAACTTGCTTTCTCTTTCTCTAAAACCTCTGCTTGTTTATCAAGTTTGACTTAGCATCTGCCCTATAAAGAAAGGCGCTGATATTTTTTATTCCTTGTTCCAGTGATGGATGTCCCTCTGGGTATTTCTGCCATCTCTACAGAGGTCTTCTGGAACTCAGTTAGAGTGGCTGTCAGGTTTTTGGTCACTTCTCTTAGTATGGCCCTTCTCCGTCGATTGAACGGTTTGACTGTCAGTTCTACAGCAATCCCACATTTATTCCATTGAAGAATTATGAGAACATAGGGAACTCTTGGGAATCTTCAGAACTGCAGACATTTTTGTAGGCTTGTTGGCTTCCACAGATCTGTGCCTCGACACAATCTGGTCTCTAAGCTCTGCAAATGATTTCTTCATTCTCATGGCTTGGTTTTTGCACAACTATGGGACCTCCTATATGCAGATAGTTGCTTTTCCTAATCATGTGCAATCAGCTGAATCAACCACAAGTAGTCTCCAAAAAGGTATAACAACAACAACAACATTTATTTATATAGCACATTTTCATAAAAAAAATGTAGCACAAAGTGCTTTACATAATGAAGAATAGAAAAAAAGTCACAGTAAGAAAATAAAATAAGTCAACATTAAGTAACATAGAATAAGAGTAAGGTCAGATGGCCAGGGAGGACAGAAAAAACAAAAAAAAACTCCAGACGGCTGGAAAAAAATCTGCAGGGATTCCAGGCCATGAGACCACCCAGTCCCCTCTGGGCATTCTACCTCACATAAATGAAACAATCCTCTTTGGATTTAGGGTTCTCATGGAAGGACTAGATGATGATGGTCATGTAGACTTCTGGCTTTTAGTCCATCAATGTTGGAGCATCATGATGCTTTGAGTAGATGGTCGTGGCGCAGACCGCCACCACAAAGAAACCGGAAAAACAAAAAGAGAGAGTAGGAGTCAGTACGGATTTTAGAGCCACCATGAATAGTTATTATGATGAATTTAACATACAGAGTATCAGGATTAAATTAAATTGAAGTTATGAGAAGGCCATGTTAAAGTAATGTGTTTTCAGCAGTTTTTTAAAGTGTATGGACACATCTCTACAATAATCATTAAAATGGAATATACCTGAGCCAAATTTCAAGTGTCATAGCAAGGGGTCTAAATAAGTACAATATCAGAACATTAGAAAAATCGGGATGAGAACAGGCCATTCAGCCCAACAAAGCTTGTCCGTCCTACTGTACTTAATTCTTTCAAAATAACATCAAGTTTTGAAAGTCCCTAAAGTCCGACTCCGACTACTGCACTACTTGGTCACTCATTCCATGTCTCTATGGTTCTCTGTGTGAAGAAAAACGTCTTAATGTTTGTGCAAAATTTACCCTTAACAAGTTTGCAACTGTGTCCCCATGTTCTTGATGAACTCATTTTAAAATAACAGTCTTGATCCGCTGGAATAATTCCTGTCATAATTTTAAACACTTCAATCAGGTCTCCTCTTAATCTTCTTTTGCTTAAAATGTAAAGGCCCAGCTCTTTTAATTTTTCTTTATCATTCATCCCCTGTAGCCCTGGAATCAGCCTAGTTGCTCTTCTCTGGAACATTTTCAAGAGCTTCTATGTCTAATTGTGTCAATGTGATATTTCAGTTTTTTATTTTTAATGAATTTGCAGAACATCCTAAAATCTTGTTTTTTGCTTTGTCATTCTGGGGTATTGAGTGTTGTTGGATAAATAAAAAATGAATTTAAGTAATGACTGAAACACAGCAAAATGTGAGAAAAGTGAAAGGATCTGAATACCTTCTGAAGGCACTGTAAAATAGCTAATGCAAAATATACAGTACATATATATGTTTATATGCCAACAATGGGAGAGTCACTGTATATACTCGCGGATAAGTTCTCCCGCGGATAAGTCAGGACTTGATTTTGCTGTATATTTTATAAAGTCAGTTGTATAAGTCGAATGTGGATAACTCATGCTATAAATCCAAGAGATTATTATATGCTAACGCCCACCTGAGAGAGTAACCACAGAGCACACGGCCTTTTTTTTCTATGTGGGCGTGTGCTCCTAACCTCTCTCTCTCTCTCTATTGTGCCTATGTGACCACACAGTAATACCTGAACTATTCCAAAGTAACGTTTGCACTGTTTTGTGTTTTTTGTATCTTACACCCACAAGAGTATCCCTTATCTACAATGGGACATTCAATCAGAAGAGAATATGAAGCTGGTTTTAAATTATACATTGCTGAAGTAGCGAAAGAAATTGGTAACTGCGGTGCTGTAACAAAATTCGATGCGTCTGAGAAACCGATGCGAGATTGGAGGAGGCAAGAAGATATATTAAAAACATTAAGTGTTGCATTTTTGAATGGGCGTGTAAGTCGGGGTCTGATTTTATGATCCATTTTTCGGGTTTCAAGATACAGCCTATATACAGGTATTCCATTTCCAATCAGGAAAAGAGGAATCACCTCAGAAAGATGAGCCATTTTATTGCAGGAATCCCCCCGTCCACACTTACTTAAACCAGTTTAAATTAATTTTCAACTAAATCATTTATCTTTGGACTGTGGGAAGAGATGGGAGTCCCAAGAAGAAACTGACAAGAATACCAGCAGAACAAGTCGAGTCCACACAAAGCCGAAATAGAGTCATGTTCATCAGCGTATTTGCGATTTTCTTCTAATCGTCATTTTGTTATCGTATCATATTTAATGCTTCTTTGTACAGCACTTTGGCGCAAACTCTGTTGTTTTAAATGTGCTTTTATAAATAAGTAATCTAATCTAATCTAATCTAATCTAATAAACCATCACAAACTCAAAGCCAGGTCTGTCTGAGTTATAAACAATACATTTCATCCATTCTTTTTGTAGAAATGTGCCAATCTACAGTATGTCACTCCAGTATATTTGCCTTAAAGGGGTCAGAACATTGCTGAGAAAATGTGCAAACATTAAAAGAATCTAAATTATTTATTGACACCATGTAACCCCACCTTTGAATTGCATATAACAGTAAAAAAAGTCTGGTTGCCTGTTTTACATTTCAGCATAATAAATATCATATCTTGTTCATTAATCATTATCAAAACAGCAAAACTGAATATAAGATTAATTGTGTTTGAAAAGGCATATCTACCCAGGGAAATGAATCACAGCCTTTGCTTGTCATTGGTTTATCTTTAACAGAACACAATTTCATTTTTGATGCATTGCCCTTTGATGATAATGTGGCTTTAGGAGATTCCTGGAGCTGTGTACACTTGACAGTGCATTAAAACAGCAAACGTCTACTGTTTTCCAGAACAGTGATCTAGTATATGATAAAACACTAAGTTCTGTGTGTCCAGTCTTTCAGAGTAATCTGATTAGTTAATTTGTCTTTGGTGTTATTGGTCAGTTTGGCTTTGGTAACGCAACAAAAGAGGAAGTGCGAGTGTGAGACGCACATGGAGGAGTAAAGGAATACAATACAATACAATTTATTTTTATATAGCCCAAAATCACACAAGAAGTGCTGCAAAGGGCTTTAATACGCCCTGCCTCTTAATATCCCCCCAGCCTTGACTCTCTAAGAAGACAAGGAAAAACTCCCAAAAAAACCCTTGTAGGGAAAAAATGGAACAAACTTTGGGAAGCACACTGAGAGAGTCGCCTTCAACAATGGCAAGAAGAACAAAATTGGACAGGAGGCACCTGGAAAATGATAACAGGGTCTGAGAAACAGGTTTCATTAGAACATGCTCAAGAGAGGGGGCGCTGGTGAGAAAAAAATTTAAAAACACGGGGATACCAAAGTACATGTAGGGTTGTGACTACCTGTGTAGTGGCAAAGTTGGTACCAGACTACACAGTGGGCATCTTGTAGTTTGGGACCGACCGGGATCAGACTTAAGACAATTCAGACATGGACACAGAGACCCAAAAGTTGGGCTTTATTTACAGGTGCACAAAAACACAAAAATAATGTCTCAATCAAAACTAGTGAATTATATTTACAGTGAATTTTGACAGCCCCAAAATAAAAAATATATACACACAAAACTGTAGTCTTCATAAGAAGGAAAACAATTGGGAAGAAACTACGCACACCAAAATCCAAAGAATCCACAAAAATATTTACAAAAAAAAAGTGTATATAAAAGAAAAACAAAAAGTGCAAGGCAAATCCAAAACACCAAAACAATGCTACGACTCGGACATATCTACTTGTAATGGCCGGCCCCTTACCCAACCGGCAGCCACACTACCAGGACCTGTGGCCTGGATAAATTACTGAGGAGAACCTGCTTATACCAAGCCGTACCTCTGGCAAATAATATTTCCTCCCCCCCAATTGACGGTTAAACACAAGCAAACAAAATCTGATAAGTAAAACAAGTGTAGTAATATATTAAATAAAACACAATGACAAATACAATAATACAAATTCCCGATATAAAATATATTTATATATATTCCACCACCATACCAGCAAAGTGAAAACACCACATATACAATGATGAAACCTCCCTTGCCCCTGCACATTAAAACTACTAATAACTACTCTCTCTTCTGTTTCTTTTTCCGGTTTCTTTGTGGTGGCGGCCTGCGCCACCACCACCTACTCAAAGCACCATGATGCACCAACATTGATGGACTGAAAGCAAGAAGTCTACGTGACCATCATCATCAGGTCCTTCCATGAAAACCCTAAATACAAAGAGGACTGTTTGACTTATGTTAGGTAGATTGCCCAGAAGGGACTGGGCGGTCTCTTGGTCTGGAACCCCTACAGATTTTATTTTTTTCTCCAGCCTTTGGAGTTTTTTTTGTTTTTTCTGTCCACCCTGGCCATCAGACCTTACTCTTATTCTATGTTAATTAATGTTGACTTATGTTTGTTTTTTATTGTCTTCTATTTTTCTATTCATTTTGTAAAGCACTTTGAGCTACATTTTTTTTGTATGAATATGTGCTATATAAATAAATGTTGATTGATTGTTTGATTGATAACAAACACACAATACAAATAATACCAATGGATGATTACTGAAATGTTAATGAACTTGAAATGAGTTTGGGTAAATAACTGTCCAAAATACTAATGGCGAATAAAAACAGACAGTGGAAAATAATGTCCAACCCCGGGGTTTCTGACGATGAATGTGTTGTAGTGATTTCGGCTGAATGAGAAGCAAACTGAGAAAAAGGCGCGATGTAAATAAAGGCAGAAAAATGATGATCGGTTGTTGTTAAGTGAAATCTCCGCCTCTCTCCTCTCTCCTCGTTTGTCCCTCCTTACCATTTAAATAATAACAAGCCGGATGTAACTGGCAAAACTCTGGTTCTGATGTTTCCAGGAGTCACTGCCTCCCTGCAACATCCTTCCCTGTTTCTCATTACAAACAAACACATATTAGTTTAAATGGGATGCTGTGACGAGACACGACTGGGTGCAAACACTATAAACAACAATACCTATGTGGCCCCGCTACATACTTATATACAAATGTAGGCACAAGCCGGTGTATAGTATAATAAATGAATTCACTATAACCACACTATCCACACCACCGAGTCTAAAGATGAACCCCTAAGGGCAGGAAGTGCCTCATATACTCGGGGGACAAATCTTCAGCCAATCCTATGACATGCTGCATCCTTAATCCAACTGTGAGTTTTGCACCGGTGCTCCCCTCAATCCTTGCAAGGCATGTATTAAATAGAGCTAGCAGCCTTGTGTGCACACTTGAACGCATTCCAACGCACTTCCCTTGGATGAGCCAATACGTATTACAAAACTAACTTACTTTTCCTGGAAATTCTGGGATCCCCTTCTTAAACTAATGCATGCACTAACCTAACTAAATGGCAGGTGGCAAAAAAGATGCTTGCCTTAATGACAGAGAGTACGCACAGCGTCCTCCAGCAGGCCTGATCTGGAGGTGTGTAAGACCTGCTGCCAGCATCCCGCTGCATGAACCTACTGGAGCCAAAGTTAAAAAGGATCCTGAAAGCGCACCCTGCACTTCAGCGATTTAAACAGGTGGGTCATTCTACCCTATTCTTAGGACTTTTTTCCCTCTAAAGTGGTAATGCCTGGTAGGCGGATTACCATAAGGGCAAGAGATAGTCTCACGCATGCACACCTGTTGATCACCTTACAGGTCATGAGGGGTTGCTCACATTAACCTCTTCTCTTCCATCCACAGTGCCAAGAAGACAGTGAGGTCAATTAGCTCCGCCCCTTTCTAGTCTCCTACCTTTAAAGCCTGCCACTGCTGGAAGGTGGCGGTCAGTTTTGAACAGACTGCACTGTAGATCAGAGCTCCCTATCACTTGATAGCAGTGGCGTAGCTCGAGTTCATGCCACTCGGGGCAGGGCGGTGCTTCAATTTGCTGCCCTCCAACATATCTGAATATGTTAAACTATTTAAATAGAAAATGAAAATGATGTATAGAGAAAAATTAAGATACATTTTGCATAGATTTATTCATATATAAAAAAACAGCAATAATTTTATATATACATTTATAAGCATAAACTAGACAAGAATATAGTATAGACGCACTGATAAGCCGTGTTCTCATTATTAGTTTAATATAATTATGCTAAGAAAACCAGAACCAAAATAGGGTACAAGTGATAGGTGGGGATGTTTTCTGCGCAGAGCAAGAACGCATTCGGATTAATAATGAAACGAAATTATAAATTGTAAATTAGTTGTTTATCTTTCTAGAAATTATTATCGGTGTAATGTTTATGTTTATTTTTGTTATTGCCTGTGTGGAGGACTGCCGGCTTCCCATGCCGGTCCGCACCCCCAGGCCGCCAGGAGGTGCTCTCCCGACAGCAGGATCGTGCCCCGAGGTCCAGCAGGGCCTTATGGACTTTGTAGTGTTTATACACAGCCCTGCTGGATACCTTGGGGACCACCAGGAGTCGCTGTGGGGGGGCTTATGGGCCCTGTGGGGCCGTATGACCCGGGAGTACGTCACGGTCACGTGACGGGAAGAAATGTCGTGCTTCTGGGTTGAATAAAAGGACTGATTGCCCTGACCCGGAAGGAATTAGGAACTATGGATTGATGGGACGAAAACACCTCCAGGTCAGGGGCTATAAAAGGACGGTGCCTCAGTCCAGACACTGAGCTGTGCTGGGTGGGAGAGGAGCAAAGTGTCTGGGCGAGGAGGAGTGGTTATTGTGTTAATTTATTATATGAGTAGTGTGGAAGGTGCTTGGTGCACTGTGAGTCAAAATAAAAAGTATTGGACTTTTACCTGCTGTTTGGAGTCATCCCTGAGGGTTCAAGGGAGCACTAGCGCCCCCTACTGCCACACCTGATAAATTTCAACTGCTGTGTCTGATGAAGAAGGAGAGTCTGAACATTATTTTTCAAGCATTTTCATGAGTGATATTTTTCTGAACCCTGCTGCTTACACACAAATTGTACTGAGCCTTTTGGCCAATAATGCTGCCCCCAAAAATATAGCTTAGGGCCCCCGCCTTCTTGGGGGCCCCCAAAACAAATTGTCCGAGTGAGCAATTGTCATATAAAGGGCCCCATGTCTCAAATAGCTTAGGGCCTTATCAAGTATATAAGTCTAAATCCGGCGCTGCCCGGGGCGGACCACCCCCTCCGCCGGCCCATAGCTACACCACTGCTTGACAGATGGCGTTATTACAACCAGACAGCTTTTCTTTTTTGCTTTGTTTGTTGTGGCACACATAGAGACCTTTTTTTGTTATTTTTGTGACTGAATTGGAAACAAGGACGATCGGGTTGGTGCCCCAACATTTACATGTGGATACCTGCATCACCTTATTCAACCAAAATAGCAAATAGTTTTTATTTATTCCATTACCTGTTTTTGACAGGTACCATGGCTGGTTTAATTATAAACCAAATGCACAGATTAAAGGCAATTATGCTGACATACAGGATATTTAAGAAAATGAAAGCACTACCATGCAGTAATGTCCAATTGAGAACGCGTGGCCTCCTATCTTTTTGTGCTTTACAAGCTGTTCATAGCATTGTGTGCCTATAACAGTTATGCCAATATCTGGCACACACCCAGGGGACTGTACTTTCTCCTGTCCTGTTCAGCCTAAATACATCGGACTTCCAATACAACTCGGAGTCCTGTCACATGGCAAAAGTTCACTGACGACACTGCTATCGTGGGCTGCATCAGGAGTGGGCAGGAGGAGGAGTATAAGAAACTAATCAAGGACTTTGTTAAATAGTGCGACTCAAACCACTTACACCTGAACACCAGCAAAACCAAGGAGCTGGTGGTTGATTTTAGGAGACCCAAGCCCCTCATGGACCCCGTGATCATCAGAGGCGACTGTGCAGAGGGTGCAGACCTATAAATACCTGGGAGTGCAGCTGGATGATAAATTGGACTGGTCTGACAATACTGATACTCTGTGCAAAAAGGACAGAGCTGACTAAACTTCCCTAGAAGACTGGCGTCCTTCAACATCCGCAATAAGATGCTGCAGATGTTCTATCAGACGGTTGTGGTGAGTGCCCTCTTCTACGCGGTGGTGTGCTAGGCAGGCAGCATAAAAAAGAAGGATGCCTCACGCCTGGACAAACTGGTGAGGAAGTCAGGCTCTATTATAGGCAAGGAGCTGGACAGTTTGGCATCTGTGGTAGAGCGACGGGCACTGAGCAGGCTCCTGTCAATCATGGAGAATCCACTGCATCCACTGAACAGTGTCATCTCCAGGCAGAGGAGCAGCTTCAGTGACAGACTGCTGTCACCGTCCTGCTCCACTGACAGACTGAGGAGACCCCACACTATGTGATTTTTCAATTCCACCCGGGGGGGTAAACGTTAACATTATAAAAAGTTATTGTCTGTTTTTACCTGCATTTTATCTATCTATCTATCTATCTATCTACAGTATTATTCATGACTACCTGTACTAAAAAGAATGTGATAAATATAGCATAGAATTTACTGTAATAAGTGACTATTGCCCATAGGTGGTCCTCAATGTTTTTGACTCGATCTAAAATACTTTGAGAACATCTGATCTAGATCACATGCAGAAGTAATTAAAACAGTTAAAATTTAGGTATGCTTGAAGACTGTACGGGCACTGTAGCCCTCAATGGATTGAGTTCAGTAGTCAGGTTCTAGAACCTTCTCAATCCATTTCACAGGTGAGGGAGCCAAAGGCTATCTCACCAGGATGGGGCAAAGGACTGAAAACAGGCCTGGACAGGTTAGCCTATCACAGAGAGCACCGTCACACTCTTGAACTGTGTTTGTTGTTTACTGTAGGAGGACAAAGATCCTTTGTTTGCTTGTTTCTTTTTCTTTTCAGTTTGATTTGGAACTACTGTATATATTTATCTATATACTGTATATATATATATATATTTACTGTACTTGCCCACCTGCGGTATAGCATATGCCACATAATTATCAACGTGAACAGTCAATGTGGCTCACAGCTGCATGTGGACTGTAGCACAGACCAAAGCGAGTGAGGATGTGTTTCGTGAAATGTTGGGGGCAGGCACATAAGCAAGCAGTGTGCGTGCCTCGAGAGCGAGGGAGATGTTGCTGTATTGGGTGAGTTGTTGCATGCGGGCACATGAGCAGGCAGTGCACATGCCTCGAGATCAACGGTGGATGCGGGAGGAGGGTGAGAGTTGGCGGGCAGGGCTCTGTCGTGCGTACCCCATGGTCGGGCGACTTGGTCGATTATATATACAGTGGAACCTCGGTTCACGACCATAATTCATTCCAAAACTCTGGTCGTAAACCAATTTGGTCATGAACCGAAGTAATTTCTCCTATAGGACTGTATGTAAATACAATTAATCCGTTCCAGACCGTACGAACTGTATGTAAATATATATTTTTTTAAGTTTTTAAGCACAAATATAGTTAATCATACCATAGAATGCACAGCGTAATAGTAAACTGAATGTAAAAACATTGAATAACACTGAGAAAACCTTGAACAACAGAGAAAACTAACACTGCAAGAGTTTGCGCTATATTGCTACGAACTGCTCGCTAAAAACACTTTTTTTTATGAGTTTTAAGCACAGAGAAAAAAAATGAACATTTGAAAAATCCGTAATTTTATAAACAACCAAGAAAAGTAACATTGCAACAATGCACGCGTGCACCTGTGTGTTGTGTGTGTGTCTCTCTCACGCGCCTATGTGTGTGTGTGTGTGTGTCTCTCACGCACCTGTGTGTGTGTGTGTGTGTCTCTCTCACGTGTGTGTGTGTCTCTCTCACGCGCCTGTGTGTGTGTGTGTCTCTCAAGCACCTGTGTGTGTGTGTGTGTGTCTCTCAAGCACCTGTGTGTGTGTGTCTCTCTCTCTCTCGTGTGTGTGTGTGTGTGTGTGTGTGTGTCTCTTGCGCGCGCGTGCCTGTGTGTGTGTGTGTGTGTCTCTTTCGCGCGCGTGTGTGTGTCTCTCTCTCTCACGTGCCTGTGTGTGTGTGTCTCTTTCATGTGGACTTTAGCACAGACGAAAGCGACTGAGGCTGTATTTGATGAGTTGTTGCATCAACGATCAACGGTGGACGCAGGAGGAGGGTTACAGTTGGTGGGCAGGGCTCTGTCATGCAAATATCATGACGCGGGAGGAGGGTTAGAGTTGGTGGGCGTGGCTCTGTGAGTTGCTGGGTGTGGCTCTCTGTCTTGCTTGCGCTCAGTGTCTCAGTATATATATATATAAAATCCAATGTCTGTCTGTCTGTATCTCTGTCCGATTTTCACTAGAGAACTACTTAACGGATTTTTTTCAATATTTTTCTTGAACATTCCAGTTGATTTTGCGACTTCTGTCATCGCACTAAGTATCATAGTTCACTTGCGGCAGTGATTTATTCATGCAAATCCGACAGAGAGGCTGTGGGCCAAAGGGCCCTCCTTACTCACGTGCCAGCCTCCGTTTGACTCAGTCTACCTCTCTCCATGTGTTGGAGTGCACCTTGCCTCCACTTAGCTAGTGATACCTCTTTGCTCAGAAGACATTATCATCTACAGATTGTTAAGGAATAACGTTTGACTTTTTGAGAGAGAGATCAGAGCTACATGTGTTTTAGAGGGTAGCTGCTGATTGCCAGAGATATCTTGGCCATGTGCTTTTCTCCGCACGTGGGGACAATCTACCGTCAGAGATGAACACGATCGGATACAGTGCCAACGTCTGATGTTTGAGCGTACCTGCCTTCCGCTTGGCCAGAATTAGATTCATCCATCCATTACCCAACCTGCTATATCCTAACTACAGGGTAATGAGGGTCTGCTGGAGCCAATCCCAGCCAACACAGGGCATAAGGCAGGAAACCAACCCCGAGCAGGGCCCCAACCCACCGCATGGTATGCACAAACACAAACACACACACACACCAAGCACACACTAGGGACAATTTAGAATCGCCAATATACCTAACCTGCACGTTTTTGGACTATGGGAGGAAACCAGAGTACCCAGAGGAAACCCACACTGACCTGGGGAGATGATGCAAACTCCATACAGGGAGCACCCGGGAAGCGAACCCGGGTCTCCTAACTGCGAGGCAGCAGCACTACCCACTGCAGCCAGAATTACATTTTAAATTTTCTTGTATTGATTTTTAAAGTTTGTCCTGATTCATTTTTACATGGGCGGAATGGCAGGGGAAAGCTACTACTATATATATATATATATATATATATATATATATATATATATATATATATATATATATATATATATATAGTATCGTACTTGCCACCCATTTTTTGCTTATTTTAATTTTTTATTGTGTTTTCACAATGAATTGTGCTAATAATTGCTAGACACTATTTTGTAAATATGTGGCACTTATCCAAACAACATTTTGGTATGTGTCTAAATTTTTCGCCAACTGGTTCATTCGGCAATGGCTCCAGAGGGCCATCACATGGGACATCTCAGTTTCATTTATGTTAATGGGTTTCATACTACTTTGTTTTCCTGTCTGTTTACACAAATCTGTTTTTACGTGTACTTATTAGTAATTGGTCATTTTTTTTTATTTGCATTTTACCTGACAATGCTTTGTGCCTGAACTTATTGAAGAGTGCTACACAAACATAAACTGAATTAATTACATTACATTAATTACATTCACTGAATCTCATCTGTCACATCATTTATTCATTGCCATCACCCAATGAAGGCTATAAAAGTGAAACGTTGTGTCTTTAACCTTTATGTCTTTTTTCAGTGTGGGAATAACATTTACTTTTTCCATGTTGCTGACATGCTGTTGCCACCCGTGCCCAATGTCTACCAGTCTGACTTCCACACAGGCGTTTACCATGCGAGGAGCTGAACCCAGGTCTTTTGTAATCACTGTGTCATCAGGCTATATTTTGTAATTATCACTAAACATATTGTCACACATATTGACAACCTCAGGGCTCATTTAATAACTCTTAAACTCAGAACCAAAGGGGGGCGCTGTTGTCTAATGCCCTTTTCTCTTTCCCCCTCTGCAGTAAGGATGACTGACTGCCCTTACTTCTCTAATATCAATTCTGTTTTCTACCCTCCTGAATGCCCCCTCTGGATGGCAGACATCATAACCTTCTCTGATGCCATCTCAGGGGCAGGGTTAAATGCCTTCATTGGGCTGCTCCTTGGTAATATTGGGAAAGAAGGAGATGACAACATTAGTGGCAGCGCTCCTCTCGTCCTGGCAGGACATACCTCAACTGAGGCAGAGAGGAAGACATACATGTGTGACATAGTGCTAAAATGAATTCACTGTGAATCTCACTTTGCAAAAAAAAATTTGCATTTCGCTTCCAGCAAAATTTGTTTGACTCACACAAGAAGAAAGACATTTAGTTCCTATCTGGTAGCGTTTGCACTCACTAATTCTCAATGCTTCTGCTTGTCATTTAGTATTTAAATAAAGAACTCTAGTGGAAAAAAAAATCATCGGAAGTGTGCATATCCTCGGCATCAGTAAGGCAGATGATAGATAATGTAATGGAAAATATTGAATTTCCAAGTAACGGGTTTTCCTGTGGAGAAATTGAAGCATTTTGCACAATGCTATGTTTTCGTGTGGAAAATATACAGCATAACATTTTTTTTTAAATTGTACCCCACTCCTCCAGACTGATGGGAATGAGAGGCATAAGTAGAATTGATTTGTACGGATTACATGCGAGATATGCAGTTGCAGAAAAGGAGGAGCAGAACCCAGGTCTCTTGTAACCACTGTATCATCAGCCTATATTTTTTAATTATCACTAAACATATTGCCACAAATGTTGATACCTCAGGTCTCATTTAATAACTGTTACACTCTGAACCAGAGGGTGGCACTGTTGTCTAATGCCCTTTTCTCTTTGCCACTCTGCAGTAGGCAGCTCTTCCATCTCTGATGTCAATCCAGGTTTCTACCTTCCTGAATGCCCCTTCTGGATGGCAGACATCATAACATGCTCTAATGCCACCTTGGGGCACTCTGAAGAAGGCTGGAGTCTGAATAAGACAACCTCAATCTTTTTTCTGATTTTGTTTTGGCCATTAAAATATTCGAGAATAACTATTGTGGCCCAAACTCTTTTTGACTTTTCTTATGTCTTATTACAATATCTTTTTTTATTAATAGTTTACTCCAATTACATTCATTTTTAAATAATTTATTGCTCTCCATATAATAGATAGACCTCTGTAACTGCCCGGCCTTCATTATTACAGCATTGTGCCACAGCTGATAAACAATTCTACTCAACGTTCAGTGCTATCTTCTTTACACCCCTAGATTTCATTGAATGTATCCGAGGAATTGCTGCTGCTGACTCAAGTCCATGCTCTCTTGCCGTTTACATTATAATGAACTCCTTTAAGGATTCCCATTGGAAGCCAATGAGATTTGAAAGTCGTTATTCTTTTATAAAGGGAACAATATTTGTTTGATCGAATGGTCACCTGTTATTTGGGTAGTTTGAGCCAAGAGAGAAAAAATATTGATAGAATGTCATCTGAGGAGTGTAAACCTTGAGTAAGGCATAATAAAAAAGATATAAAATTGATTTTAACATGACTCATCAGTATAAAATAACATAATAAACAGTGAGCAAAACAGTTCCATACAGTTTCATGAAACTGAAAATAAAATCCATTTTGCAGACATTTTTGAAGTTGTGATATGCAAAACTCACTAAAGAGTTTTTTTAGTGTTTTAAAAGATTTTTCTGGGATTTAAATAAAGAATATTGCTTCCTTCGTTCACACTCCTGTGTTTGCCTTTGTTCTTTAATGCAGCTGCGTATTGCATGCAATCCGTTCCACTCCTTTTAAATTCATTCTATCTACGCCTCTCGTTCCCATCACTCTGCAGGAGTGCAAGAAGAGTCCTTCACTTGAACCCGGAGCAATGACACACAACTTTAAAAGACTTGGTATCGTAAAACTGCTTATCCGTGTCGAGATCAATTAGAACTCTAAATAGACCGTAAGCAGCCAGCCTGATCTATGTTAGATGTTTGTCTGTTTCGTGTCCTGTCTTTTGTCGATATTATGTATTTATTATATTTCTATAATCCTTGTATTTATCAGTAAATTGTACTATTTTGTTTCTTAAAATTGGTGTGTTCAGTTATATTGATACAAGTCTAACTGTAAACCACTTCCTACAAAGAGAGCTAAGGAAAATAAAGTCGGGACTTTACCACATTATTAAAAATTTTCACATTATGCAAAAAAGTAGGCATGTTCCATGGTATATTACTTTTTGGGGTCCTGGCGTAACATGTTATCCTTAACCATGATCATCTATTATTCATTTGTAGCTTAAGTTATAGTTTTCTGCACTGTAAATATTCCATGCCAGTGCAATTCTGCAAAGGAATACGGAGGTGAACCGGTTCTCAATTGGTGTTTGCCTTTCTATGCCATTTTCCACATCACAGATCTTAAGCAGACTTTATGATAAAGGCTGTAATCTTTCCTTTCGAGGAGTATTTTTTGGTAGAGTGGATAAGAAGAATCCTGCTGCCTTGTGTCCAATTCCCCAGGGCAGCACCAGCACTTTCCTATCTTAAAATATACAAGCTATGAAATTCAAATCCCATCTCATAATACAGAACAGGCTTTTACTTGGTGCTTGTTGACTAATTTTACATTTCAAGCTGATTTCTTCCCCTCCTCCAATACCAAGTAATGTGTTAGAGCTGCAGTAGCAATTCATTATAGATTCCCTACCTGACAACTAATGCTTGATATGGCAGAGATTTAAGCATGTGAGCTTTAATGTACAAGAGATTCTGAAACCTGACACGATTTCATAGACTTTATGAGTCATTAATGTTCCCTTATGTGCTCTCATTCTAATATTAGTGCTTTGTGAGCAAGACGCAACTTGATTTTTAATGCAGTGATTATAATGTAGGGTGACTTGGTGGAACAGTGGTTATCATCTAGCCTCTCAGCTTAGGGGCCAGCGTTCAGTAACCAACTGTGTGTGGACTTCTATATATGATATCCATGTTCATGTAAGTATTATTATTATTATTATTATTAGCAGGTTTCTTTATCAAAGGTAACTTACGAATCAAGTTATATAACAGCAGACGTTGCAAGCATCAAAAGCAACAGAGAAGAACATAAAAACCAAGCAAGAGTCCCTGCAACTACGGAGCCCTCCATACCGTTTGGGAAAAATACACATTTTTCTTTGATTTATCCCTGTGCTCCACCATTTAAATTGCAAATCAAACAATTCTTTCCATATTGCAGACTTTGATTTAAGGATATTTGCATACATTTCGGGCACAACACTTTTCCTCCATGGTCCCCTCATTTCAGGACACCAATATTGTTTGGAACACAACAATGGCAGGTCCATTAAAGCTGTCATATTAATACTTTGTCACATATTCCTTACACGCAAAGACTGCTTGAAGTCTGTGATTCATAGACGTGACCAGGTCCTGAGGCTCTTCTCTGGTGATGGTTTGCCAAACCTCTAATGTGGCTGTCTTCAGCTCCTGCTTGTTTCAGAGGAGTCCTCTTATGTTTTTTCTTGAGCACACGGAAAGCCTGCTCATTTGAATTTAAATCAGGTGACTGGCTTGGCCATTGAAGGGTTTTCCATTTTTTAGCTTTGTAAAACTCCTATGTGGCCTTAGCAGTATGTTTGAATCATTATTTTTTTGTAGGATGAAGCTCTGTTCAATGCGTTTGGAACCATTTACTGGAACTTGAGCAGATCAAATGTTTCTCTACACCTCAGAATTCCTTATGTGACTGCTGTCACCAGTTTCATTACCAATAAAAAGAAGTGTGCCAGGACCTGTGGAAGCCATACATGCCCAGGCCATGACACTCCCACCACCATGTTTAACAGATGAGGTGGTCTCTTTGGATCTTGGGCAGTTCCTTCTCGTCTCTACACTTTGCTCTTGCCATCACCCTGATGCAGGTGCACCTTTGTCACATCTGTCCTCAAGATCCTTTTCCAGAATTCTCCAGGATCTTTTAAGTACCTCTTTGCATATGGTAATCTGGCCATCCTGTTTTTGTGGCTAACTAGTGGTTTACATCTTGCAGTGTGGCCTCTGTATTTCTTTTCATGAAGTCTTCTGCTGATAGTCATCCCTAACGCACACACATCTGCCTTTCGGAAGACTCTTTCTGATCTGTCAGACAGACATTTGGGACTTCTTCTTACCACAGTGATGATTATTCTGTCATCAGCAGTGGAGGTCTTCCTTGGCCTACCTGTCCCTTTGTGATTACTGTGCTCACCAGTGTGTTCTTTCTTCTTGATGATATTCCAGACAGTGTATTTAGATAACCCTAAGGTTTTCCTGATGTCTCTGATGGTTTTATTGTTGTTTTTCAGCCTCATAATGGCTTCTTTGACTTTCATTGGCGCAGCTCTTGGCTTCATGTTAAACAATGGTAACTACAGACTCCAAAAGGAAGAAGCAAGCTGAGGTATCTTATGAAGCAATGAAGCAAACCTGTGGAATCACAAACAACCATGACGCCAATTGTCCCAATCATTATAGTGTCCTGAAATTTGGGGACCATGTAGAAAAAGTGTTGTCATTACTGTACGGTGTGGCCGAAATGTATAAAAATGCCCTTAAATGAAAGTCTTCAATGTTCACTTTAATCATAATGTTTGATTTGTATTAAAACTGAAGCAGATTGTGGAGTAAATAAAAAAAGGTGTCTTTGTCCCAAACATTATGTTCAAAAGACATTTAGGCAAGTGTAAATTTTGTGCAGTTCAAACTGACAAAGGGAACTATTCCACAGCTCTGAAGCAAGTTTTGAGAAGCATTGTCCAGTCCTGGCATATCTGGCATGGAGAGGGGTGGTCATCAGACAGAACGGAAACTTCTTGAAAGTACATATGGAGATTCCAAAGCTGGAGATACCAATTAGTAGAACCATTCAGAGAATCGTAAGTCCAGTCAAGAGTTTTGAACTTGATCCTTACATAAGAGAAAGCCAGTGAAGATACCAAAGCAAAGAAGAAGCAGGAGTGAAACACAGAACATCAGTCAAGTAGATACATTCTGGGGGAAAATGTAGAGGTTGGATTGCAGTTGAAGGAAGTCCTAACAAGAAAGAGCTGCAACAATCCCGCCAAAAGAGAACCAGTGCCTGAGCAGGGAGTTGCATGGCATATTTAGTAAAGATGGGTTGGATCCTCTGGATATTACAAAGAAAGAATCAACATGATTGGGTCATTGAAGAAATGTGTTTGATGAATTAAAGGTGGAAGTCCAGATTCATTGCAAGATTCTGGAACTGTACCATATATTCATGGCATTTGATTAACCATACACATTAGTTTGGCCTGAGGATATCACGGAGGTTACCGCTCTCTGTTAGTCCTTGGTTCAAATCTATCACCTATCTGGGTGCAGTCTGAATGTTTTCCTCATATCAAAATGGATTCTCTCCCAATACAATAGTTACACTTTCATATCCTAAAGATGAGCATGCATGAAGGTAATTGAGGAATGATCTGCCTGCTTGTATAAAATATACCCCTTAGGTTTCAGCTTTTAAATCAAGACTCACTATTTTACTCCAGCATACCCTGACTAGAGCTGCTGACTTGCTGTGCATATTTTATCTCTGTTTGTTATGATACAATAAATATGAAGTATCATTCAACTGCCAAGTTGTTTTCTTGCCTATGAAAAAGTCAACAGACATACTTAGAGCTTTGGAATCAATAGAATGCCCAGGAAGGTGTGACCTGCCAGCCAACAAATGTCTCCGGTAACCTGACTATGTTAGTCAGGGTACTTTATCTGTTACAATTGACCGGGGACCTATCAGAGGTTCATTTTCTTCAGACAGGCTTCTGACTGGAGTTTTTGTTTTCCTCTCCACTTTTGTCAGCTGGCCATAGTTCAACAATGATTTAATGGACATACTGTATTTGCTATAGTCCATTTATATTGATCGGTTTAAACTACTTTGTTTCCTATGTGTTTAAACAAATCTGTGTCTCATTAAATAATTAGTAAAGATTGTATTTGTATCTACCTGTGAGCTTGTCACAGGGCTTTGGCGCCTACACTCAGCAAAGAGTGCTATACAAAAGTAAAACAAATTGAAAAGATTGAATTGGTGCTTTGCCATACAGTTGATTGGCATGCCATCCAGGATTATTTCCTGATTTGTGCCTGTTTTTTCAGTGATACTGTCCTCCCTCACATGCTTATAACTGTAATGGATTAAATTGGGCAGTTAAATGGACACATTTACTTTAGATACTAACACTTTGAATGAGTTTGTATGTATTCTAAATGTGAATTGATGATTATCTTTCCCGTATCGTTATTCAAATATTCATTCACCTTGCAAATTATTAGAAGCACTATACTAATACTGGGTAGGACCTCCTTTTCCTCTCCAAACAGCCTCAGATCTTTGTGGCATGGATTCCACAAGATGCTGGAAACATTCCTTTGAGATTTTGGTTCATGTTGACATGATTGCATTTTACAATTTCTGCAGATTTACAAGTTGTTCTACCTCATCCCAAATGTGTTCTACTGGCTTCAGTTCCGTCTAAAGAGTACTACATTTATTATCATATTCATGAAATGAGTCTGAGATGACTTTTGCTTTGTGACATGGTGGATTATCATGCTGGAAGTAGCCATTAAAAGATGGGTAAATTGTTGCCATGAATTGTTCCACATGGTCAGCAACAATATTGAACTAGACTGAGACATTCAAGCGATGAATAATTGGTATTAATAGACACAAAGTGTCCCAAAACACATTCTACCCACCATTACACCACCAAAAATACAATCCTGGACTGCTGACACAAGGCAGGCTGGATGTTGGATTTATGCTGTTAGTGCCAAATTCTGACCCTGCCATCTGTTTTCCTTAGTAGAAAATAAACATTCAGCAGATCAGGCTACGTCTTAAACGTCTTCAACTGTCCAGTTTTGGTGAACCTGTGCCAACTGTAGCTTCGACTTTTTATTCTTGGCTGACAGGAGTGCAACCTGATGTGGTCTGCTGCTGTTGTAGCCCATCCACATCAAGGATTAACATGATGCTTTTCTACTCACTACAGTTGTACAGATTGATTATTGGAGTCACTGTAGCCTTTCTGTCAGCTTGAACCAGTCTGGGCATTCTCCTATGACCTCTGTCACCAGCAAGGCTTTTCAGTTTGCAGAACTGCCGCTCACTGGATGTTTTTCATACCATTCTGAGTAAACTCTAAATTCTGCTGTGTGTGGAAAATCCAAGGAGATCAGCAGATACCAACAGTCCAACAGTAATGCCATAGTTGAAAACAGTGAGATGACATTTTTTACCCATACTGGTGTTTGATGTAAGCATCCTGACCTGAGTCTGCTTGATTTTGTGTATTTCACTGCGGCTGCATGACTGAATGATTAGATAATTACATGGATAAGCAGGTGTACAGCTGTCGCTATTTTTCGTATTGAGCATATATGCTTACAAAAATTCAATAAATAATGATCTTAATTAATTACTAGATTACTCATCATTGTTATACATTCATTATTGTAGCCTTTAGATAAAATGTTTCCAAATGGCTACGAAAAGCCAGCTCAAAACCTTTATTGTACTAGGTTTATTTTTCCTGTAACAACACTTCATGTCTTGCTCTCTTTTATATTTATTACATAAGTGATAGCTTTGGCGCCCTGAGACATGTCCAGAAGCCGAGAGTAATCTCTCATCTGACTATGTCTCCACATTGTGAATGTCCCACACATTTCTCTGTTTTGCATAATAGTTTTGCATGGCAGCAATCTTTAGATGCTAGCACCACCTGGTGGCATTTACACATGTTCTAAAAGCAACTTTTTACATTTAAAATTTCAAAAGGCACCAAACTTAATCTCAGTTGTGTTCTGCAAAGCTCAATAATATGCTGTCATATTTTTTTTTTATTTTGACTCGATGAAGATTCTGGCCGAGTCAGTAGGCATTTTAATATATTTGTACCAGGTGTATATCATGATTGAAGAGAGCCTGCACATGTCGAGTGTAAAATATTACCTGGTTTCATATGGATAAGCAATCAGGTTATAATCTCTGATTAAACAATTCTAAAGAGAAATAAATCTCAGCCATGACCTTCAAGTATTGGATCATGTCTGAACACGGAGGACGCTCTATCAGACTAAATAAATCCTATTGTTAATGTGCAAAGCCTGCTTTGAAGAGTTATATTACATTACTATTTTGCCTTATCTGCCTAGCTGTGGTCATTTCCTATTAAGTAGAAGCAAGATCAACCCAGAGCTAATACAGTTTCTCCAGTAATGCAGGCTCTAAATGCAAGACTACATCCCATTACATTTCAAGAGTAATTTATACTCCCCCTCATTTTATACCGGGAGGGGACACTCTCAAGCAGCAGCACATAATATCAGAAGAACAAAGAAAAAAGGGCTCAGATCAAATTGCTTTAGAGCTATGAATGACTTCTACAATTTAGCAGTTGTTTTCCCTTGTTCTTTTAAAAAAAGGAGACCAATGTGTTAGAATATATTATACAAGAAGAGTATCTGCTGCTTATATTTATTTCAGTATCTATAGTTGAACTCATAGAACACAATACATGTTATGAGCAGTATGGGGTGAAGGGGGTTAAGAAATAGTCCTGTTATTTCCTCATAAACATAATAAACAAGCATAACTGAAAGATATCCTTGATCATTAGAAAACAGGTGTGTTTATGATTGTGATGGACTGGCTGCCCTTCTACACTGTGCTGAGTGGCGCCTGGATAACACCTAGGGCCCACACAACTCTAAACTGGAATAACAACAGAAGTGAAATTGTGATAACAATAGGTGATTCCGCCACAAATCAGGGAAACAGCAGACTACTTACATAAGAGTTTTAAAGTTGTACTGACCTAAAAACATACAGTAAAAAATGTCTTAATACAATCTGAGCAAGTTTTTGAAGTCGAGGTCACCTACTTCTAGTCATGAGGCATGTCAGACTTGTCAACTGTAGTTGCTAATCTCCTCAAGAGGACTATGGCCAAAAATCACTGGCCAGGTTACATTTACTGACTGCACACTAACCTCCCAGAACCCTCCTGCTTGCCTCTAAATTATGACAGCCAGTAGTATGTTGACTGACATTGCCGGTGCTGCAGCTGCTGCCAATTCTGCCACAAACTCTGCCCCCTTTTTTAAAATTTCTGTCTTGGTAAATAAAACAAGACATCAGACGTACAAGTTTCACTCCTGTTTGTGAGGTCCAAAATACCCACAATCTGTTAACAACTATAGAGTTCCCAAGCATAAAAGTCACGAAAATCCCCAAAATCCCCAAAATCCCCAATTTCCATGTGGGCTGGGGTTAATACCATCAAAGATGGCAAAGAATCTTATATATAAACATCTATGCGTGGAAGTGGTTGTATCTCTTTGGCTGACCCGGAAGTGAAAGGTGGAGTCGGGGTAAGGGCTCCACCTCTGAGGAAAAAGAAACACGTTTAGCTGCTAATAACACAAGCAAGGTGAGCACATCAGCAAAACGAAACCTCTGAAGAAAGACAAAGTCGTTCAGCTGCTAACATTGGCAAAACGGTATCCCTTTTACTTTTCCTCACGCCAATAATACATAAGCAAGGTGGGCACATCTGCAAAACCAAACCTCCAAAGAAAGATTTGCTTAGCTGCTAATGCACAAACAAAGCGAGCATGCCGGAAGAACAAAACGACCCAGGAGAGAAACACCAAGAGTAATTTTCAATTATCTGACATCTCCACGTTTCAGATTTTTTTCTGATGATATTAATAGTTTCTAGGACCCCGGGCTTTTTACAGCACAGGCTTACACAGCTAATAATCTTTATAAATAAGTAAATAAATGTACTTTCTCTTTAACAAGAGGCTCAAGAAAGCACAAAGGCACATGGCCTTAAATATAAGCAATCCCAATACTAAATCCAATAGGCAAAGTCAAAGAGACTTAGTGAAAGGTCACAAAAATCTAGAAAATCACTATATAAATTCAGCAACTCCATGAATGCATTCACAATGAACTACAAGGCAACTGTGAGTTTCCCTCAGCCTTGTAAGACATGAATTCAGTCCCCTGCAGTGACAGAGAAGTGGACCCGCCTCTTGGGGAACCACCCTCAAAACAGAAGGAACATAGCAAAATACACATTGACACTTGACATCTACAAAAATCCACACTGATAACATAAAACGTGAGCAAAATAGACAGAAAGTACTCATTTAAATCCCTGCCGGGGAGCAACTTTGGAATATTTATTGCTTTTCGATGCATTATATGTATTGTACTTCCAGGTGAGTGCTCGTTTGTTGTCAGCTCTCATGCACACAGAGTCCGCTCCATCCATCCATCCATTTTCTAACCCGCTGAATCCGAATAGGGTCACGGGGGTCTGCTGGAGCCAATCCCAGCCAACACAGGGCACAAGGCAGGAACCAATCCTGGGCAGGGTGCCAACCCACCGCAGGACACACACAAACACACCCACACACCAAGCACACACTAGGGCCAATTTAGAATCGCCAATCCACCTAACCTGCATGTCTTTGGATCGTGGGAGGAAACCGGAGTGCCCGGAGAAAACCCACGCGGACACGGGGAGAACATGCAAACTCCACGCAGGGATGACCCGGGAAGTGAACCCAGGTCTCCTAACTGCAAAGGCAGCAGCGCTACCACTGCGCCACCGTGCCGCCCCAGAGTCCGCTCCAAATGACTAAAGAAATAATACAACCTGTTTGATTTTGTTAGGGTGAGTCAACGACTAGCTAGATTGAGTCACTGGGCATGTCACATTATGCCACTGACTTTAAGGGCCTGGGTCTCCAGCTGCCTCCAAATCACTAAGATTATGTAAATCAAGGCAATGACTGGAAATCGTTAGAAATGTTACATAATGTGACTTGGTCTTAAGAGTTTCTTCATGTCAGACAAATTATTAACAATACATATCCAAATTTACCATAACATTATGGTGTCTTCCATACTGAAATCAAGTAGAGTTCAGGTGACAACGTTATGCCCTTTAGGTAGAAGCATTTTGGGAAAACCACTTCTTTAGAACCTGACATTCTAAAATGCTATAAAATGGCTACATCTTACACCATTCAATTTAACGTGTACTGCTAAGTAGAGATGAGGTAACACAGACAAATTTCAATTTGTATTTTGTTTCGTGAAACTGACAATAAAATTCATGTTGTATGCATTTTTGCAATTGTGAAATGCACAACTCACTTTTTTTAGGGTTTTAAAGATTTTCTAAGGTGTGAAATAAGGAATATCGCTTCCTAAAGCCTTGTCATACTTTTGCACTTTTTCATACTTTCGTGTTCTTTGCTGCACCTTCATAAAGCATGGTGGTCCAGATATAATCATGTAATTTTCATTACTCTATAACTTATTAAGTTTATTACATAGAAAATCGCCCGAAAAATCCTGGACCATCGAGAAGTGTGAGAACTGACGACATGAAGAATCGTCTTTGCGCCGAACTGGAATCGTCCCCGCATAAATCAAAGTCATCCAGACAATCTGGATCTGCATAATTAGATCTGGACTACCCTGTATTCCATACCCCACTCGTCAAATCAATCCTGTTAACCGTGGAAGAGAGCAGTATTTTTTTTAAAATGTGACATATTACATTATATGAATGCTAGTTGGGTTTCTAGCTAGTTATGTATCGATTACATGAATGTTTCACAATGTTGCAAATATGAGGTTTGTTTCTGTGTTTCTTGTACCTTAATAAAGATTAAATATTTTTTTACATTTTACTTTTACTTTTTCTTTCGGTTGTCGCCATTTTGTGGATCTTGTTGCTATGAAGACTCCTCCAGTTGCTGGGTTGGCGTGATCATAGAGGTTGTGACCCATACCTCATTAGGTGAATGGTTTAAAGGTCAGCTCAAGTAGTTATGTTTTGATGGCTATCCACTGAATAATTTTTTTCTTCTTGATCATCTTCATCTTTTTGACCCTGACTGTTTGACAGAGGTTTGGTTTCAATGAAAGATCTCTTTTGATTACCGGCTTTAACCCTGGCCTGCTTTTTGACATTTTCTTCTGCAGGTCATTTTATCATTTTCCTCTACTGTTTTTTGCGAGTCAGTACAGTATTTTCTTCCCAGGAAAATATCACTACATGCAGAGCTGCACCCCATTACCTAGCAACTCTCTTTCACTTGAGATCTTTATTTAAATACTAAATGAGACACAGAAATGTGCAGCGTTAATGAGAAAACACTTCCAGACAGAAACTAAATACTTTTCTCGTGTGAATGATATGAGTTTTGCTAGTAGTGAAATGCAATTTGTTGTGCAAAATGTTTTTGCTAAGCTAAACACTAAGTGTCACTCTGAATTAGGTTTCATCCAAACTGTTTAGCTTATCACTGATGCTAACAGTTAATCCTCCCCATTAGCATCATTTTCTACTTACACTAAACTCTTGACATCACATCTCTGAGATTTGAAAAAGAAATAGGTTCCATCTGATAAAACACCACACATGTCTTAATGGAACGCTTAATCAATGAGGATTTTTATCAAGTGAAATCACTTGATGTTTTTCAATCTTTGCCACTTTTAAATGTTTAACAACAATAAATTGTTTACCCTCATCTATTTCAAGTTTTATGTAAGTAGGATTCTATGATTATAATTTGTAGTTGAGTTCAGCTCACTCTAGCATGTCAGGTTATTTTCACCTAACTTTATCAAAAAACACTGACGGTAAGATTTACGTATTCTTAAAAAAACTACGCTTTTCTAAATTGTTTGGGGGCTTATTCAGTTAATTACAAGAAAAACAGAAGAAAAGTGATACAGGAATAGACTGTCAAATGGAAAGTGTGATGAATGGAGATAAACAAGAGAACAAACTTTGAAAAATTATCCAAAAGAATTGTTACCAAGAATTCATCCCAGCTATGGTCCAAATCGATTCAAAAGCCAAAAAATTAAAGTTGAAGGAAAAAAATAATAATAAAAGTAATAAAGAGAACGGCACAGTAATTAAAAAACTGAGATTTAAGATAGCCACTGTCACACACGTGCGATTTTCAGGCAGCTAAAGGGTCATTGATGATGTCACTTCTGCTTCTGCACCCATTGACTACATCACTTCCGGTTCTGGCACCATTGATGACATCAGTTCCTGTCTCTGTCTTTAAAGCGGCCATCTTTACAGCCTTAAAATCAGTTCTGTTTTGGACTTGAACCTGAACACAACTCATCAACTAAACTCATTTTGCAGCCAGAGCACAATATACTGGTGGCTGCCCCAAACCTTTCTGATGTCTTCTCGTTATTTATGTGACACCACATACTTGGATAACCTTTAAACATCAGACGACTACCAAAATGGCAGTGTGTATGAAAACCAAGATGGCATAAAAAAAATTATAAAATTTTGAAAAAAAAACAATTTTCATATGAGGAACAGCAAAACAGGTTCAGAAGAATTAATAAAAGATTAATAAAAAGTCCAATCATGACAGAAATGTTCTGTATAATAAAGAATGTGCAGTTGCTAATGTAATGTTGCTTTGCTGTGCTTTGCAGGAGTTTTCACTTCCTTAGGTTCACCATTAGGGTCACCTAATGACTGCAGCAAAGATTCTTCTCACAAGTCCCTATGATGGGGTGGTTGTCACGAAAGTAGGGGCAAGAACTGTACCTATCATGAAGTGAAACAGGATGGGAAAACGTCAGATGTATGTGGAGTCTTATGTCAGACCTTTACCGTGCTAAACATGCTTTAATATTGGATACGTACATTTTTATATCTTACTGGCTATTTATCTATAATTTGTATGTATTGTATACAGAACTTTTACTTGACGTTTTGATCTGTGTAAAAGCAGATTGTTTAACAACAGAAAGAAGAAGTGTTAGTAGAGGCAGCAAACCAAGGGTTATACTAGTTAAAATGAAAGTTATTACTGGAAAAGTGCTGTCAAGCAAGGTGAAAGTCAGAACTTTAAATGGTAAACTGCTTGTTTTTTCCAGACTTTCCACATGTGTAAAACTGAAGCCAAGAAGGAGGAAGAGAATCAGGAAGAACACAGTCAAAAGAAGACCCATGCTAGAGACACAAAAATGTACCTTTAAGATGCTGAATGCCTTGGCCAGCATTGTCTGTGATAGTCCCTGAAATATCCAGGTGGCATCATTGATTATGATATTTGCTTTCACTTTTTGCACATTAAGAATATTTAAGATAATTGAATAAAAGTTTGTTTTTAATTTTCATTGCCTTGTTGCTGCACTATTATGCCATCTGGGATGGAAAGAACAGGAGGAGACGTCTCCTTATCGGTGGAGTGAAGCACAGTTGTGGTGCGTCTTGGGTACAGTTGTATCTGTAGGCGCAGGTGTAAGTGCACTGCAGTGGTGTGTGGCGTCTCGTTACTGGCCAGGTAAGGGCAAGTATAAGAAAACAAGAGTTAGGGTGGATGACATACCTGGGGGTCTAAGTAAGAAAGAATCAGGGCGTGGTAATAAAAGTTTCTATGTTTTAGAATAATGTCTTCCTAAAACAGCGGTTCTAAACCTAAGGTCCATGGACCCCCAAGGGTTTTAGGGGGTCCATGAGGGTCACATAAAAACTGATATTTATATTGACTATACAGTCCAGTACTGTATATTTTTCTCGCATGAACCTTCTCACATGATTTTTCTCGCGTGTTATGTCTCTCGCCATTATTTTTTTCATAAGTATTTATCTCACCTAAGCCTAATGCGTGAGTTACGTACTCATGAGAAAAATAACATTTTCAGATTCCTATTCCATTTTTACATTATAACCTAAAAAATATCAAAAACTCACGCCCCACAAGATGAGAGTCTGTGCCAAAAGATTTAATCACACTCAGGGCTGGAAATAAAAGACAAAGAGTAGGACAGCTGCTGTACAGGCTTTTAAATGTTCGAAGCGGTGAGCAAGATCACGCGACACAGCAGTAGCAGCTGACTGAGCAAAGAGTAGGTAAAAAGAAAAATTAATTTGTTTCCCATTGTATCACCATTTAACAGGGGGTTTCGGAGGAGCGACCGCGTCTCCTTGGGGTGTGTTCAGCCCCCCTCTTCACAACATGAGTGGCAGAGACGCAAAGTGGCTGGCATGTAGCACAGGCAAGGGGGATGGTTGTCGAACGAAGTGAGCAGGAAGAAACCTCCTAGTTATAATTATAATGTTAACATATATATATTAGCAAACTTATATTGCTAAGATTTGTTTATGCTAAATAGACAAATATGTGTTCATATGTTTTAATGATAAATAGAATATGTGAGATTGGCTTCTGTTATTCCACTACAGCTTTAAACTTGCGCAAGCATTTAGTGAAGAGTTACCATGACTGCTGTTTTTGCTCAGTAAAGTGAATTGAGCTTTAAAGTTGCAGCACGTTTTTATTAGAATTCCAGGAGAAATGAAATAGGGATGTCAGCAGCTATGGCACTGCTTCACGAAAAAGGGGACACTAAGAATGAAAGGAAGCACAAGCTCTAGCTTATCTGGGAGAAATGAAATCATAATGAAGTTTACTTTTTCATCAAAGGATAGATTCGACTGAATTGCAGAGGGTGAAAGATCCTACAGAAAAATTTAAATGATTAGAAATGTTTGGTTTGTTAATAAAGAATCATTTTAGCGACAATAATTTTGGACAAAGTTAAAGTGATGGTCAAGATACAGGCCAAGCTTGATCTCCAGCCTGTGTTTAGAACTAAACCATTTGATTTTCTTTGTTATCTTTAAAGCTGTTTCATCCTTCATCCTTTTGTGAAGTGTCCAACCACGTCAGTCACATGCCTAGCAACAAATCCAGAAATACTGATGTCATTTGATGTGATATCTAAAACAAAATATAAGTAACACTGAAAAAAGCACACACACAGAGTCTGAAAGATGACAGACACCAAAGGACATTATATAACTGCAGACGTTCATGGGAGTTTGTTACTGTGTCTGTGTTGGTTTGCTCTTAGAGGAAAAGACAGATTTTTGTCAGTATCCTTCAAGTCAAATCGGGTCAGGCCTACTGACAGAGTATTGAAAAGATTTCATTCTGCATACACCTGCCCATAGAAGAGTGCCCAAGAAATGCTGGGTATATTCTCAAAGTCTGATGCTATTTAAGAGCTTCTAATTTGTTTCAACGTTATGCCATGTAGTGATGCGATAGTCAAAATGACAATACATTTTTAAATGAATCAAGAAGCTTTACGTATTCAGCTCTCGAATTGATAACAGCAAATTTATCTTTCTATTTTCTCTCAGTGTCAACCCTTAACTACTTGTGGTAGTGTTTTTTGTACACCAATCTCAGTTTATTTTTGTCCAACATCCTTTTTTTTAAAATCTACTGGCAGCATACACCATCTCTCCTCAGCTTGATTCATTACAAGTATCGTGTAACAATGGTTTACCTCCAGTATACCCTCAGCCAGTTTTATGAGTGGATGCACAGTTGCAAGCTCCATATGGTGCGTTTGGCACACCACGCTGGTAATTACGTATGTATGACAACAATGAGATGTTCTTCTTGCAGTGACTTTGACTGCAAAGAACATTCAACAACTGAAGTGAAATGTGAGACCTGTGCAAATCCTGCAGTGGATGAAAGTGTGAGTGGTGACGATTGAGCACTGGACAAGTGGATCAGGTCTATTTTCAGATAGTCCTAGACTGTGTTATACTATTCAGTAATGTGGCATTAAATTACATTAAAAACATGTACAATTTAAAATTATAAAAATATTTTATGTTACAGCCTCACAGCATGCATATAAATAGCCATTTTAATACTAGTGCATAAAGTACACCGCACCAGTATTTATGAGATGAGAAATAGCGTGAGTAGTTAAGGATTAAATCTCTTGTTCAGTTTGTTTTTCTCTCTCCCTGGGTTTCCATACTTATTTTACATAGTATTCTAATACATAAGGAGAGATGGGACATTGCAACCCTGAACGTTTTAAAGTGTATGGACTGGAGGAGATTGGAGATGAGTGTTTAGGAAGAAACTCTTTGGGCTGAGCCTTTTCAGCACTGGATTTCACCGCTGTTGTTGTAGGCAGATGTGTGTTCTCATCTGAGAGTCATACCTGGCCCAGCAAGACTATTGTATTACAGATAGATAGATAGATGTGAAAGGCACTATGTACAGTATGTGTATAGATTTGAAAGGCACAATATAAGATAGATAGATAATACTTTATTTGCTCCAATGGGAGATTTAGCTTTTACAGAAGCTCAAGAAATACACAGACATTGTAACAAACAATAACAACCTCCCCTCAAGTCCTTGAACCTCACAAACTGCAGTCAAATAGTCCATTACCCAGGATACCATTGGCTCATTCACCAGCATATTGTTGAGTTTACCCCTTAACAGGGATGGCTAGATGGTGTTGAAATCACTGAAAAAAATCAAAAAGCATAATCCTCACAGTGCTGCCAGCTTTATCGAGGTAGAAGTAAGCTTTGTGGGGCAGACAGATGATTGCAACTTCAACTCCAGTCAAACTACACTGGGTCCAAATGTTCTTTTATTGAAGTACTCATATAGTCCAGGACCAGCCACTCAAAGGTCTTCATGATGTAGGACGCAGCTGCCATTGGTCTGCAGTCATTAGGTAGAGGCGCTTGATTTCTTTGCAGCTATAAAAGTACAGGATGCTTGTTGTGATGTGAGATTTTACATATAACTTGATAAATGTTTTGTATGTCTTTATTTATAATTTAGGCAAACCAAGTGGTGAGAGGTATTCGTGTTTGCCTTCCCCCATCCCCCTTTTTACGACTGTCTCTTTGTAATTTTATGACAGGATTTGGGGGGATGTGTCTTAAACCAGTTTGATCTCCCACACAAAGCCAGGTTAGCTTAACATATTGTCTTGGGGGTTGAGGTGTTAAATGTACTATTTCTCTCATTGGTCTGAGATATGGCTGTTTGGAATTGGCTTGTCTCAGAGGCCTTTAAGTACCATGATGTCCTATTGGTTCTAGGAATTGGAGAGAACATCTATAAATGTACTTGCTCAACCACATTCTCTCTCTGACTGACATATGATGAAGAAGCATCTCTCTCTCTCTCTCCAACATATGATGAAAGAAGCATCTCTCTTGCTAACCTGTGAGGATGAAGACAACACAATGAAGAGCACAGCTCAGCAGCCATATTGAACAGACATGTGGCTGAAAGCTGAGCACCAACGATGCCTTAACTAGAGACATTTTAAGTAACTGCAAGTCTGTGTGCCACCTGAATTACACATCACCATTTTATCAGGTTGTATGGTTGCCAATATTCAAATGTACTTTGCATTTTGTTATTATTTATGAATATTATCAGTAATACATTATTTTATGTGTAACTTAACTCCTGCTTGTCTTTTTACTACATCTAATTGCCTGAGGTTATAGATATAGAAGGGAAGGTGGGGTTAAGTTATATACAGTGGTAAGTCTGTGAGATTAGGCATTCTAAGGCTACATATTAATAACACAATAGGGGAAAGTAGAGCAATATATATTACTCTACCAAGATAAAACAATGCTTCTCACAAGAGTGGTAATAATTTTAAATACATATACCTATCCCGAGTCGATACCCAATGAAGAATACTCTACTAGAATAACAAAGCACTTAATGTAGCAGACTGAAACCTGCCTAATCCAGCTGAGGGTCATAGAGAGTTGGCGATCCTCCCATCAGCACTGTGGTGCAGCCACAACTGTTGTTTAAGGACAATAGCCATACGTAATTATTCTCTGAACTTTGCAAAAGGAAAAGTTTAGTATTATTAGTTTGTTGCTGAAATTAAGTAACACAGAAAACATTTCAAATGTGAAATTTGGTCATTTCATTCTGGCGTTTAATTTAGCTTTTCTGTATGCAACTCTGTTTTTTCTGCCTTGCATTTTGGTTATCTCTGTCTCATCAGATTTCTCAGTTCTTTCATGGACAGATGGATCAATTAACTACAATTGGGCTTTGGGTGCATCAGAGCATGAATTTTCACTGCAAACCTGAGTTCAAGTGAAGCTTTCCCGTTTTTCAGAAAGAACCGGGCCGATACCAGAGATCAGAAAAAAATGACTTCAGATACACAAGGTGTGAAAGCAAACGTCTTGAAAACATTCCTAATTAGCTGTCTTGTGTTCAGATATGGCATTGAAAAAAGTTTGTCAAACTCAGTGGTGTTTAGAAACTCTTTCATTCCTTTAATTATCTGGCTTAGTTAATTAGGCGTCTTGTTTCCTTATTCCATATGTGGGTGAGCCAGTTTAACAGTTCTATTACATTTAAAATACTGCAGCTATATCTGGTGAGCTAGATTTGTAGTTCTATTACATTTAATATAGTTATATCTGCACATCATAGCTCCTCTAACCTGGGGGCTATATTTAGAACTTCTTCATTTAAGATATTATCCCAAAATATATTGAAATTTGAGCACCCAATGGTGACATCCACCTTAATAAAAGTATAAGTGTCTGTCTGTCTGTACGGTTGCCATGTCTCTGTCATTTCTAAAGATGGCACATCTCAAATATTTTTAGTAATGAAATGCATTGCATTTTTCATTTCAACAGATGGTGAATTACAAACATTGACCCTGCTTTTGTGAATCGCATAGCAAATGGTATTTATTTCTTAGATTTCATCCTGCCTGAGACAGGTAGCTAGTATATCATAATTTGTAATGATTTATGTGAAATGTGTTTTAAACAGAAATTCAATTGTATGTTTTAAAATAAATAAAATAACTCCTTAATAAGGTTATGAGCTAAAATGAAACTTGTAAAAACATCTTAGTTAAGCAAAATACAAAATGCTATTTTTAATGCAATCGTTAGAGCTGATGAGTTGAGAAACAAAATAAAATCATTTCAAAGTGTACTAAAGACATAGTTGGAACCAAAAAAAGGCAGTAATGGCCTGTTCTTGTCACATGAATGGCCTATTCTTGTTCTAAAACTGTAATATTCTAATAGGATGGACAAGCTTGTGGGGCTGATGGCCAGAGCAGTGGTTCACAACCTTTTTGGCTTTGGGACCCAGTTGTGTCTATTTTTCATCAGTCATCACCTTTTATTAGCAGAAATTTCAATGTAAACTAGCCAAAAATCTTCCCCTGAATTTTGCACATTAACAAATATCAGTAAGTACATATTAAGCATTTAAATACAGCGTATGTAATAAATGAAATACTGATGGTACTCATCCAAAAATAACTCAACAGAAGTGAATCAAATTTATTTGTCTTTTTAGTGGTAACATTAAAACACTCTAGACAAGAACAAGTCTTATCCACTTAGTTCTTCTAAAATAATATCAAGTTGACTTGGAAGTCCTTAAAGTCCTACTGTCTACCACACTGCTTGGTAACTAATGCCATATGTTTACCCTTAACAAGTTTCCAACTGTGCCCCTGTGTTCTTGATGAACTCATTTTAAAGTCACTGTCTCAATCCACTGGACTAATTCCCTTCATAATTTTAAACACTTCAGTCATGCCTCCTCATAATCTTCTGCTTAAACTGAAAAGACTCAGCTCTTTTCATGTCCCGCAGTCCATGAATCAGGCTAGTCACTCTATCCTGGACATTTTCCAGTGCTGCTATGTCATTTGAACACTACAACAATCCAGACGAGAACAGGCCATTCATGCCTACAAAGCTCGTCAATCCTATCCACTTAGTTCTTCTGAAAATAAAAACAAAACATCAAGTCGAGTTTTGAAAGTCCCTACATTCCTACTGTCTAACACACTACATGGCCACTTATTCCAGGTGTCTATGATTCTCTGGGTAAAGAAAAACTTCCTAATGTTTGTGTGAAATTTACCCTTAACAAGTTTCCAACTGTGCCCCTGTGTTCTTGATGAACTCATTTTAAAGTCACCGTCTTGATCCATTGGACTAATTCCCTTCATAATTTTAAACACTTCAATCAGGTCTCCTCTTAATCTTCTTTTGCTTAAACTGAAATGGCTCAGCTCTTTTAATTTTTCCTTATAACTCAGCCTAGTTGCTCTTCTCTGAACTTTTTCTAGCACTGCTATGTCCTTTTTGTACCCAGGAGACGAAAACTTCATTGAATACCTTCTGGCAGTTGATAGTGCCAAGTCCACTATGTCTTCTAAATCCTTCTCACAAGGTGTACTTTTCATTTTCAGACCTCCCATTGTGTATTGAAACCTAACACTTTTACATTTACATAAAATAAATTAAATTTTATCTGCCACAAATTTGTCCAAGGCTGTATACTGCCCAACACTTTCTGTAATGATTCAACACATTCATATTATCTGCCAATTCATCTAGCTTGCTATCTTCTGCAGAATTAATCAGCTCATTATTTATATTCCAATCCAGATCATTTATATATATTAAAAATGGCAGCAGCCCTATCACTGACACCACTCCTATTGTCACCCAGGGCCCCTCTAGCCATCATCCTCTGCTTCCTGTGTTGGAGCCAATTTTACACACCCTGATCTCCCACTTTGTTTAGTTTGATGCCCAATCTGTCATGTGGCACCGAACCTGAGCTTGTCTGATTTTAATATGGTTATTAAAATCAGGGTTAAATGAAGAAAGTGGCAAGTGGAATATGTTTTAATTTGCAAGTGGTTGACTCGTCTAGACCTTTGCTGAACACACGTACTGCACAACGCAAGCCGAGCTGTTCTGTAATAAGACAAGCTTTCTTATACTTGGCAGTTCAATGTGCAACAAGGCAATGCCCCAAGTGTCTGCTGGCTTGTCATTTAAACACATTAGAAAGTTTTTCATTTTAAAAAGTTCTGTAAGTAACATGCTTTGTTTCTAAATCTCTTTTTTGAAATGTGTCATGATTTCATTTGGCAGTAAGATAATGCAGAATGGCTTTTCTTCAGCACAAGTAAAGGTAAAAGTAAACCTATTTCTCTGAAAGTCTGAGCTGTATTTCTATTTGGTTCAGGTTTTGATGATGAGTCTTGTGAGGCTGATACTAAATTAAAAGAGTTTGGAGCAGGTGATGCCTTTCTAAGGCATTTGGTCTGAGGAACTTGTCCATGTTTGTTGGCTTTCTTCATGAAGCATGTTCCAGTATAACAAATCCTCATCTGCTCATAATTGGACTTAATGTTTTTCAGTCTGCAGGAGCAACATGTCCCTTTGACTGCGTGCAGAACTGAAATCTGCAATCAAAATGTCTCCTAAAACATTAAAACAATAACTAATTTAATTTTTTTTTATTATTTTTATTTAAACTTAAGCTGAGGTTGCATGTCGTGCATGCAGCGATGCTGAGAAACACTAAGAGAGAGCTCATCAACTAAGAAAGAACATTTGGTGCAGATTCAGTAATGGACTTAAATAAAAGTGAAGGCTATTTTTCTAATGGTCTTTTTAAACTGTAATGTGGAATTCAGTAAGATGTATTTAGAAAAAAATGGTGAAACGCTTCCTGTCGGAAAACTCATGAGTGTCAATATCAAAACGTATTTTCAGAGACAGGTTATAAAGTGAAGGCTGCAGCTGATGTTACACTTGGAGGGAGATGATAAAATGATTTCCCATCCAGTCAGTGATTCAGGAGCTGGAGCCCTTCAGAGAAGTAGATAACGGCCTGTGCCGATCCACAGCTGCTGACCACGTGGGAGCTTCAAGGATGTGACCAGGTGGTTAATGAAGAACAACTACTACTGACTGCAAAAGGTCAGAAAGAGGAAAAAAAAAAGTGTCAGACACTAAACAACAGATACTAGGAAGGTATAAACTAAAAATAAAGATTCTGAGGGAAAACGGTGGCCTAGTGACTAAGGCTTTGGATATCATGAGTGTCACTAATAATAAAAATCATCAAACCACAACAAGACTATAACCCCACTTAACATAAAATCGTTTAATTATTAACGTGTGTTAGCAAAAAATATTGCTTCACAATCACAAATAATATGGTAACTGAGCAAATGTTTAGGAACAACCATGCTCCTACACTCCATATAATTATTTAATTAGGCAATAATAATAATAACAATTAAAAATTCTTTACATTTGTATGGCGATTTAATCACTTCTCAAAGGATCCGAAGCCATGATGTCCTTAGTGTGAGACAGCAGTGCTGCTACTGCGCCACCAGAAGAGGAAGGTCAGGAGCTTCGGTTAAAATCAAACACCAGAACGTGGAAAAAATGCGATCTCAGTGATTTTCACTAATTGTTGGGAACGGACAGGCAGGTCTGAGTATTAAGGTAATGGCTGACGTCCTGGGAGTTTAATGTACAACAGTCTTTAGCGTTTATTCAGAATGGTGCAAAAACAAAAAACATGGAGTGAGCAGAAGGAAAGACCTTGTTGACGAGAGAGGCCAAAGGAAAATGGCCTGACTGTTTCAAGCTGAAAGAAGGGCTATGGTAACTCCGACAACCACTCTGTACAACTATGGTGAGCAGAAAAGCATCTCAGAATGCACAACACATCAAAACCTGAGGCAGTTGAGCTACAACAATACCAGACCGTGTCAGGTTCCACTCATATCAGCCAAGGACAGAAGGCTAAGGTTGCAGTGAGCACAAGTTCACCAAAAGTACACAGTGGATGAATGTAAAAACGTGCTGAGATGCACAGATGGTAGACCATCATCAATCCATGCACTGAACCTGCCTTGTGTTAACAGTCCAGGGTGGTGGTGGTCTAATGGTGTGGGAATGTTCTCTTTACATACTTTGGGTCCATTAATACCAAGCAATCCTCGTTCGAATGCTCCGGCCTATCTGAGTATTGCTGCTGACAATTTGAATCCTTCATGACCGCAATTTACCCATCTTCTAATGGCTACTTACAGCATGATAATGCACCATGTTACAAGGCAAAATTCACCTCTGACTGGTTTCATGAACAGGACAAGAAGTCCAGTGTTCTTCAATGCCCTTCCCCAGTCACTGGATCTGAATCCAATAGAAACTTTTGGGATCTGGTAGAGCAGAAGATTCATAACATGAATGTACAGCTGCCAAATCTGCAAAAACTTCATGATGCAATCATGTCTTATGCTTCTCAGTTGCCTTTTCACAGATTTGCATTGCGCAGGTTAGCCCACCATTTTGACTCAAAACAAGCTGGTCTTTCTGCATGCAGGTGCATTTACACTACAATTAATGAAAACCCCAAAAGGGTGACCCCTTATTGAACTAATTATGGGACTTCTAAAGCCAGGTGGCTGCACCAGTGATGTTTATGGGTGTTGTACTAAAGGAGGTGAATTCTTATGTGATCAATTATTTTCTGTTTTATATTTATAATTAATTTGTTTCAATTTGACATTAAAGAGTCTTTTTTATTGATCAACAATGGAAGAGTCAAATTAAAACCATTGTGATTCAATGTTGTATAACAGTAAAAACATCCAAGGGGTGAATACATTTTATATGCACTGCAAATTATATGCCAAGTGTTGTATAGTTTATATTTATTTTTTGTGTATTGTATTTTAGTAAACTGTGCTGAGAAGCCATGCAAGTATGAACTTCACTGTAGATGTTGTGGAAGACTGCCGGCTTCCCATGCCGGTTCACACCCCCAGGCCGCCAGGAGGAGCTCTCCCGACAGCAGGACCATGCCCCGAGGTCCAGCAGGGCCTTATGGACTTTGTAGTGTTTTAACACAACCCTGCTGGATACCTTGGGGGCCACCAGGAGTCGCTGTAGGGGCTTATGGGTTCTTTATGCCCTATGACCCGGGAGTACGTCAGGGTCACATGACAGGAAGGAATGACGTGCTCCCGGGTTAAAGAAAAGGACTGATTGCCCTGACCCGGAAGGAGTAAGGAACTATGGACTGTCGGGACAGGAATACCTCCGGGTCAGGGGCTATAAAAGGACGGTGCCTCAGTCCAGACAGCGAGCTGAGCTGGGAGGAAGGGTGGCTAAGTGTCTGGGCGAGGAGGAGTGTTTATTGATAGAGTATTGTATGAGTAGTGTGGAGAGTGCTTGGTGCACGGAAGAAGAAAATAAAAAGGTTCTGGACTTTCACCTGGTGTCTGGAGTTGTACCTGAGGGTTCAAGGGTGCACTACTGCCCCCTACTGCCACACTGGCGTAGCCGGCAGGATACTCTGGCCGTCTGTTGGCAGAGGACCTGCATTACAAACAAATTTTGTGTGGGCAGACAACCCTCGGGGAATTCCCCATCTTTTCACGGAGGTGCAAACACCACCCGCTACCGAGAAAGCTGCAACTGTGCGCGCCATCCCGTTCTGCAGGAAAATGGGCAAGAAGACCGGGAAAAAGAAGGTCAGTCCCAGCTGGCTGCAGGGCCTGACGGACGCCGAGAGGTCCTGGACCTACCTGACCGGGAGCGAGGAGGACCGAGAGCTAATTCGGGCTGAGTTAGCCCGGGTAGCGCGTCAATCGGGACACGGACCGCTGTCGAGCGCATCGGATTCCCTAGATAGTCCGGGGGTTCCGCCATCCCCTATGGAGGGAGCTGCAGGTGAACCGCCCGATGTTTCGGGTTTATTCTTGTCATGTTTTGTAGACGCCCGCCGAGAAAATCACAGCAGCGTCTCAGATGACTGCCTCATGCTCCAACAAAAGGGCCGCGGCTCCCAGAAGGCAGACCAGGACGCGAGACGGCTAGCGACGGCTCCCCACGAGGAAGATCGGGCACAGGCTAAAGCCGAGCAAATCCGAGCGGGGCGAGAGCCAGAACGTTGCAGGATCGCGACTCCCGAAGATTACTACCGGGAGTTGGAGCGGGATCGGCTACGTTCCGAGGTAAGTGCTGGGAGAGCACTCGAACCGCTGGAGCCTTTAATTTCTTGTTTTGCAGAGGCCTGTCTGCACAAAGCGGACAAAGAGCACGCCCGCCTCACACCTAGGCAAGATGGCCGCGACAAGAAGAAGCCCGGCCAGTCTAGGAGTCCGAATAGGGGAAGCCCATATGGCGAAAGCCACCACGTGACCTCGCGCGATGGAAGCAGGGAAGACGGTCAGAAAGGATCCTTCGGTGAGGTCAGTAATTCCCCGACGGATCCGAGCTTCCTAAAAGGGAAGGAGGCGGCGAGCGAAGCAGCGCCACAATTTAAAAAGAATCAAGAGGAGCGGGAAGTGACTGATCGGTCTGCCGACAAATTAAAAGCGCAGATCGCAGTCCGCGCCTGGCTACCGTTCCTCTTTGGACTCCATGTCCCAGAAGCCTCCGCGAAGCCCAGCAGAGCACGTGCCAGGAGCGGACATGCTCATTGGCTCCCGGCCGGTAGGTGAAACGAATGCGGAAGCGGACTTAACCCCGGCCGAAATAACTAACTTTGTGGACTTACGACAGCTCGGAAAATACCTCGAGCCCGTGTATGCTTTCTTCCAGGGAGTGAAGGAACTGAAGGCTCGTGTAGACGAGCTGGGAGCTACAGCTGAGGCGCCGCTGAGAGGACTAGCGGAATACCTGCGGCGATTAGGCCGAGAAGCCCCGGTCTCGAGTGATTTAGCGGTGCAGGTAAGTGAAATCTGTACCGTATATCATAAGGGGACACAGTGCGATCCGGCCCCGCTATTAATAAACAGCGAGTGTCAAAGCACTGTGAACCCGACAGTGGAGCGTGGAGTGATGACTGACCGGGAGGGGGAGGAAGCGATCGATCCGAGGCATGCGTGTGACGTGGCCTTCCAGAGCGAGTCGCCACTCCAGACCCCGACCGATGTAATAAGGGCGTTGACGTTAGTTACCGGAGGGGCGGAGGAAGTGCCAATCTCCCAGGTACAGCTAAACAGTGCTGTTACCCGGAGCGATGCGGTACTAATGACGCGCCCAAACAAAACAGAACAATGGGCGTGCAAACAGCAAAGAGGCTCTCTCTTTTCCATAGGGAGCCTCAGGCTGAGCCCAAGCCCCAGATCAAACGGGAAATCCCCAAAAGAAAAGGTGGATCTCCCAATATAATGGAGAGAGAGGCTGCAAGCAGTAAAGCGGCCGTAAAACCCTCCTTGGCAGAGACAGGGGCGGAGATATCTCTAACGGAGTTTCCGAGGTGTTTCTGGTCTCGCAGAGGGGGACAACCAGGAGGACTTCGCCGATGCTACAACTGCCGGCGGCCGGGCCACGAGTGGCGCCATTGTTCCCGGGGGGACAGAAGGTACGTCGTTCCCCCAAGGTTCGCTAGAGGACAAGGACAACGCAGCCAAGGTCCGGCAGACGCGTCTTCCTGGAGGAGGACGTCCCTCGCGGGGCTGGATGCTCCGCCCCAGAAGTCGTCGCTAAGGGGGAGGGACTGTGGAAGACTGCCGGCTTCCCATGCCGGTTCACACCCCAGGCCGCCAGGAGGAGCTCTCCCGACAGCAGGACCATGCCCCGAGGTCCAGCAGGGCCTTATGGACTTTGTAGTGTTTTAACACAACCCTGCTGGATACCTTGGGGGCCACCAGGAGTCGCTGTAGGGGGGCTTATGGGTTCTTTTATGCCCTATGACCCGGGAGTACGTCAGGGTCACATGACAGGAAGGAATGACGTGCTCCCGGGTTAAAGAAAAGGACTGATTGCCCTGACCCGGAAGGAGTAAGGAACTATGGACTGTCGGGACAGGAATACCTCCGGGTCAGGGGCTATAAAAGGACGGTGCCTCAGTCCAGACAGCGAGCTGAGCTGGGAGGAAGGGTGGCTAAGTGTCTGGGCGAGGAGGAGTGTTTATTGATAGAGTATTGTATGAGTAGTGTGGAGAGTGCTTGGTGCACGGAAGAAGAAAATAAAAAGGTTCTGGACTTTCACCTGGTGTCTGGAGTTGTACCTGAGGGTTCAAGGGTGCACTACTGCCCCCTACTGCCACAATGTGGACAAATTTTTTCAAAATCTCCCATTAAAAAAGATGAATCCTCAATTATCTCTGAAATAACTTAAAACCAAAAAATGTAATTGGCACCCATGATTATTTATTCCGAATTTAACAAAATCAGACTTTGCTTTTGAGTTTTGATTCAACAGAATAATTTAAATAAAGTACACAAATGAAAATTGCATGGGCAAGAATAATGTGACCCTTTAACGTAATATTTTGTTGCACAACCTGTAAATAGAGACAAACACAAGATTTTGGGGATTCACCCCATATATTGTGAAAGTGGGTTGTTGTGCCAAGTAGTCTGTCCAGACTGAGTCACAATCAGGGACTGACTGCAGAGCAAAGGTGGTAGACTTTTATAGCTGAGGGAAAGGAAGAGGCGGGTCATCTGGAGGAGAAACGGAAGGGAGGTCATCAAGGGGTGTGGTCTGAAGCTGGAAGATGAAGAGGATTATGTCTTACTGCTCCTGTAAGAATGGGAGAAGAGACATTAGCACACCTGATTACCCCCTGTACCTGTGCTATAGCATTAGCTAGACCCCCTGCAGCCCCCCATTTGCACATGTGTGACAAAACTTTTCAGGCAATCACTGCAAACAAGTGATTCCTAGAGATCTCAGTGAGACTTCTGCACCTATCCACTGGTCATTTGGCCCACTCGTCCTGTGCAAATCGATCCAGCTGTGTCAGGTGTGAAGGGGGTCTTCACTAAACTGTGTGTTTCAGTTCTTCCCATAGGTATTAGATAGAATTCAAATCAGAGCTCAGAGAAGGCCACTTCAGAACAGTCTAATGTTTTGTTCTCAACCATTCTTGGGTGCTTTTGGCTGTGTGCTTTGGCTCATTATCCTGTTGGAGGATCCATGACTTGTGAATGAAACAGAGCTCTTTGACACTGGGCAGTATGTTTTGCTTCAAAATGTCTTGATAGTCTTGAAATTTCATTTTTCTCTGCTCAGACTCAGGGTCCCCCCTGCCAGATGCAGCAAAGCAGCCTCAAAACATAACCAAGCCTCCTCCATGTTTCACAGTAGGGCTGCTGTTCTTTTCTTTGAACGCTTCATTTTTGTGTCTGTTGACATAGATCTGATGTGACTTGTCAAAAAAGTCCAGTTTTGTCCCAACTGTCCAATGGACAGTTTCCCAGAAGCATTGTGACTTGTCAATATTCATTTTAGCACTTTCCAGTCTGGCTTTTTTATGTTTTTCTTATAACAGCAGAGTCCTCCTGGGTTTCTTCGAATGAGCCCACTGTCATTCAAAAAGCGATGGTTGGTATGATCAGACACTGATGGGCTTTGACCATGGAGCTTAGCTTCCATTTTTTTAAAAGTTGTATTTGGCTTTTTGTCTACCATTCTTACTACCCTTCTGCCCATTCTGGGGTCTGTTTTTCTCTTGCGGCCACGTCCAGTTGTAATTACATTTCTTAATAATATTTGCAACAGTTGTCACAGGAACATCAAGCTGCTTGGAAATGGTCTTCTAGCCTTTGCCTTTATCATGCTTGTCTATCATTTTCTGTCTGATCTCCTCTGGTCCATGTTCAGTGTGGGACACACAATGATACCAAAGAGCAGAGTGGTGACTTTTCTCCATTTAATTTGGCTAAATGACTAAGCGATTGGAGACTTGTGTGATATGAATTAAAGAAACAGCTAATTTGAATAAAATCACTCAAATTCAAATCTTTATGACTTTTTCTAGGGGAAACAACAAATGTGTCCAGGCCATTTTAGAATCTCTTTGTAGAATAAGCAATACTCGATCTCTTTTCGCACTTGCTTTGCTTTACCGGATTACGTATCAAAGGCATGCAGGTATTCGTGAGACCATTGCTTTATATTGAATCACTTTTCATGAAGCAGACGACGCTTTTTCAATGAGCTGTAAGAGGACCAGCACATCTGTCCATGTACACATGACTTGACTTGGTGGCAAACAAATTTAAAAATTTACAGCTGACTTTAGGGAAGAACTGGGAGTGGAATTTAGCACTTTGAACTGATTTTTTAAGCTCAATGCAGAATGTTTCCTGTGCCGTAACATTATCTTTAAAGCCAGCACGGGCTTTGACAGAGTGTAGAGAGCATACTTATTATTTCATAGGCCGCAGAAAGAAAGTTGGAGTGAGTCCACTCTTTTGTAATTTAATTGGCTTAACATATTCTATTCTTTACCTTGAGCTGATGTTACATTAAATCTTTCCTTGCTTCTTTTTCATGGCTCATCAGTTATCACTATAATGTATAACTGATAACATTAAGAATTCTGTGTGAACAATAGGCATTAAAATGAGTTGTGTGCATCTTGTCTACAGGTGACATGGTAAGCTTGCACAGTCTGCTTTAGGCACAGAAAACTAATGTGACAAAAAAAAACTTCAAAAAGTAAAATAAAAAAGCAGTGTTTTTGATATGATTATTAAGTGAGAATGAAGAACTGTGTGCAATTATAATAAATGCCTTTCTTAGTACTGAAAAATTATATGTGGTTAAGGGATAAAGTGCATTTAGCATTAAAGAATTACCATATTGATGCTGCTAAGTTAACTCTCCAATTGATGCTGATTTTTCTCTTCACTCTCAAATCTCGAGGCTGAGAGTCAATGGGAAAGATACTATATAAATAAAATGTATTATTATTATTACTAATAATAATGGGGGTCTAGTCATCTTTGTTTGAGGTCCTTTGACAAGATATGCTTACAACCCTGGAAACAACAGAACTCAAGAAAAGCCTTCAAGCTATCCTTATCATCCTATAATTCAGTTTATGAGAGAGTCCAGTCCAACCATTACACATATTTTATACACATTCTAGGAAATATTTTGAGATATCATTTATAATTCCATTTTCTGAAACCACTTTTTTCTGTAATGAGGTTATAAGGCGCTAGAACCTGTTCTCTAAAGTATTACTCTTCATCACACTACTTGGTAATTCATTCCATGTGTCTGTGTTTCTTTGCGTGAAGAAAAACTTCTTAAAATTTGTGCGAAATCTACCTTTAAAAAGTTTCCAGAATTTTTTTTTTTAAGTAACAACTAGGATATATTCTACTAACTCCTGTAATAATAGCAACATATCCCATTCTTAAATTCAGTTTGCTTAAACTGAAAGGTTGAACTCCTTCAATCTGTCCTCCTAGCTCATACCCCTTAGTGTCAGAATCAGCCCAGCCACTCTTTTCTGGACTTTCTCTAGCACTGCTGTGTCTTTTGGATTATATGGAGACCCAAACTGACACCTCACTAGTGTTTTACATAATTTAAGCATAATAACCCCTTTGTGATACTGTATATAACTTAACATCCTATTAATTTTCTTGTTTGCTTCTGTATACTGTCTGGATGTCAATACTCATGGATCCACTATGACTCCTATGTTCTTCTCAAAGGGTGTACTTTGAAATTTCAGACCTCCAATTGTGTATTGAAATGTATCATTTTTACTACCTACATTTAATACTTTACATTTACTTACATTAAATTTCATTCTGCCACAGATCTGACCGGGCCAGTTTGTTGTCCAAGTACCCCTATAACAGTTTAGCTGATTCTCCATCATCTGTCCTTCTACCTGCTTTCATCTGCAAACTTGTCCAGCTTATTGATTATATTATTGTTCAGATCATTTATGTATATTAAACAGAGCAGCAGTCCCAGCACTGATTGCTGAGTAACAGCACTTTTAACATCATCTCATTCTGAAAAAGTTTCCCTCCACTGTAACCTTTTGTTCCCTGTGTATGAACCAATTTTGTACCCACCTACAGGCCGAGTCCTGAATTTTCACTTTTTGTAGTTTGATCACAAACCTTTCATGTGGTACCCTTCTGAAAATAAAGACAATTATATACACCTCTCTGATCATATTTGTTTGTTACTTCCTTAAAGAATGCCAGCATATTAGTGAAACACAACCTTCCTGTCTGACCCCATGCTGACTTTTCCCTAAAATTCCTGTTCTTTCTATGTGTTTCTCAGGCTTTTCCTTGAAAGTTCCATCCATTAATTTACCTATGATGCCCATTAAGCTTACTAGCCTAAAGTTACTTGAATTAGCCTGATCATCCATTTTAGTTAATAGGATCATGTTTGGAATAATCCGCTATTTAGGGATTTTGATCGCGTAGAAGGATTTCTGAAAAATATGCACCAAGGGTTTTTATATTTACTCAATAACTGCCTTGAGTATTCAAGGATAAATGTTATTTGGTCCTGGTGTTTTATTACATTTCAACTTATTTAACCCAAGCAGTACTTCTTCCTTTTCAATTTACAATTCACTACCTATAAACTTCACTAAATAGTATTTTCAAAGCATTTTTTATATTACAAAACCTCTGCATAAATCAATATTCTATTCTTTTGCTTTTTTAATACACAATTGTTTTTGTGGACTTATTACAAAACTGTTGCTACTCATTTCAAATGTGGGCTTGACATTTGGAGGATCTGACAAAGATTTGATAGGCTTATAGGTTCCAACAAGAATGAATTCCTGCTTTGCACTCATCTTTGAACTGAATGTTTCTTTGAGCGTAGTATATAGATATAGTTTAACTTACATCAGAAGCATTTGATTCAAGACTTGATTGGTTCATCTGACTTTCATGCATCAACATTTCAATAACTGCTTATCAACAAGTATGTCTGCCTTTGCTTATAATGCAGTTCTGCACAAAGTTTTAGGGGAAAGGAGAACACACGACTTGGCACATTGTGGACATAGTAAACTGAGATTGAATGCAGCTCACTTGCAATGTTTTCACAGAAACACCAACCCTGATGTTATACGCAAATACTGGAATAAACTGTCAGTTTTCTTTGCATGTGTCTGCATCTGTCATTAAATACATGGTTGTGATTCAATACTTGCGATTGTATGGATTTTTGTTCATTGCCACCACCAGTTGATCAAAATTCAATACAGCGGCCTGTGACATCTGAATGAGAGAAGATACCCCAACTTGTCATAAGACCCATTGTGTTGAGTCCTCAAAAATGAAGCCTAAAGAGAACCAATAAAGAACTACACTTATGTATTTATGTAAAGAAGTACACTTATGTTAGGCAGAATGCCTGGTGTGGGTCTGGTCTGGAACTCCTGCAGATTTTCATTATTTATTTATTTGTTCACACTGGCCATCTGACCTTATCATCGGACTGGTATTTAAACTCAGAAGAATAAAATCTATATTTTAAGTATATCAGAAAGTGTGCATTTATTTATCTTTTGTATACTATTTATTTATTATTATTCTATCTAAGTTGAATTTGTTTTTCTTTTCATGTAACTATGTCTTTGACATGTTGTAAAGCTCTTTGAGCTACTACCTTTGTATTAAAATGTGCTATAGAAATAAAAGCTATTGTGTGTAATTCAATAAAAGGACCATCATTTCAATATATCTGTATTCAAATCATTCTAAAAGGCACCTCATTTACGGTCAAGTAACACTACATCAGTCCTTCAATTTTCACAAACAAAACCCACCATTTACTCTGGCATTTGCATTCATTGTTGGTCTGCAGTGTCTAAAGATTTTGATAGTGAGCCTCCATCCATTATACAAACCTATAATGATGTCGCTGGTGGCTGTAATAAGGGGTCTATCATGTTAAAACTCAAGAGAAAAAAATCATTGATCACAGTTTCAGAAAAGAGTTTCAGATTTGCAGCAACATTTGAAGTGCAGCAATTTAGGAAAATTCAAGAATAGGACAAAACTGTGATATTCACACTGAAGACTTAAAAACACAACAAATGTTGGTGCCAGCCATCGCACTTCTAGTGTTGAAAAAACATTTCTCTCTTTTTTTTTTATATTTTTATTGATTTTAATTAGAAATAGACAACATGCCATACAGTCAAGTCAAATGTAACAATAAAACATAAGTGGTCCCATAAGTGGTCCTCTCAAGTGTTTCGCTCCATTTCTTGCCTCTGTGATATTTAGAACCTCCTCACCTATCAGGCTGGGTCTCCTTCAAGTCAATATATACTGTATTTTGGCCATGAATTCAACATTTATGACTTTAATAAGGAGCATCTGTTAATAAATCACAATAGTCATTTTTGAATAGATTCATAGTACCTTGTGGAGAAAATCTAATAAAGAATATTTAAGCCAATTAATATAAAATTAAACCAAAACAGCACTGTCTGAGTTTTTACTCTGCTAAATTGCTTCTTGAATGGTACCAGTTATCAAAGCTTTTAAATAATAATGACTACATTATATCAAAATCACTGTGAATAAATATTAAATGCATGGAGTATTGGGAATTCTGTGAAATTAAAAAACATTACCAGACTAAGAAAAATAAATGAATGATTGAACAATTAAAGCAGATGATTAATACTGTTAAAGTATAATGAAATTTTAATGACTGATCATGTAAATTTAAAACATGTTTTAAAATATATCCTAATATTCATAGCTGCGAGCATATTTAGAATTAAATCTAATTTTGCCTTTTACTGTGTGCTCTACTTGGGTGGTGGTTTAGCGCAATGGCTGCCTCCCTGCTCCAGGAACCAGGATTGGACCCTGTGTGGGATGTGTAGGCTCTCTTTTTGTCCCTGTGGGTTTCGTTTGTCAGCAGTGTCTTGTCACATCTATTAGGATGTGCTGTTTGGTTAACTGGTGGCCTGTGTCCTGGCTCGGTATGGGTATGAGAGGGAGTAATTGGATTATGCAATAGCAGAGCATCTCATATAGGCTTGGATCCAGCCTTTCACTATTTGTTGCTGCAATGGACTCAAAACAAACCCTCCACAATTGTGTAGCGGAAAATTCAGAATGTGAATGAATAAAAACTCAGAATGTGAATGAATAAAAATTCAGAATGTGAATGAATATTCTTCATGTTGGGTTTTATAGAGTCAGAAAGTGGAAGGGAAGTCTCTTAACCTGCAATTGCTGAGCGCTTTGAGTAGTGAGAAAAGCGCTATATACATGCAAAGAATTATTAAACTGAGAAGGTAATACTGGATGGTCACCATAAAAGTATGGTGTGCATTTCTTTGTTTTTTGTGTGTCCTCTCCTCTTGCCATTTAGCATTAGTTGACTCTGAAACTAAATTGTAAAATAACATAGACACTCCTTTTGCATTACTACCGCAATACATTCAAATATATTGCAGAAATGATTAGAATAAATTATAAACTTTGACAAACATTAAACTGAGGCAGCACTGAATTGAAATGAGTAAATTCTCTTCATTACAGCATGGAAACGCATAATTACCTGCCTTATGCATGATGAAAATAGTGTGTAATTTGACTTAAGGCAATCAGCCATGAAAACCATGAAGAAAAATAAAGTTGTCAGCACTCTTGTTGTACCTACAGTGTGTATTTATTCTTGGATGACACATTTCAAGTAAACCTGCCAAGACCTGGAAAATTGTCAAGCTAGACAGGAGAGAAGTGTATTCTGGGAAAGCTGAATGTCAAAGCTGGACCTTAGAAGGTTTTGTATAGTCAGTCTCTTTGCAGCTTAGTGCAGTTTTTGATTTCTATGGTAATCAACCTTGAGCTTGTGCAGTAACTTTCCAATAGTTTGAGAAACTGTAAAAGTGTTAACAACTTTCCTTGCGGTCGGTAAGTCAGGTGTGAGCAGTTAATTTGGGCGAGCAGGAGGCAGCCTTTTATTAGAGTCTCAGCTCTGTTTTCAGTTCAGGGTTTAGTTCTCTTGTTGCCTATGTAAGAAATACCGCTTCAGTTTAGCTTTAAATATTGAAATAAAAAAACCCACAACAAAAACAACATTTATTATTATAGAATGTAGCTCAAAGTGCTTTACAAGGTGTCAAAGAAATACAAAATGTAACAAATTAAGACAGATAAATATAAAAATGAGTAAATAACAAATAATAAATAAATCAATACAGGCTTACGGAAAATAAATGTTTAATCAGTAGAAGAGTACAGTCCTTATGTATAATATTGTAATGTAAGTCTGTAGGCCACGAGGACAGAAAAACTAAAACAACTCGAGAAAAGCTGGAGAGATAAAAACGCAAAATCTGCAGGGGTTCCAAGGCCAAAAGACCACCCAAGTCCCACTGGGCATTCTACCTAACATAAATCTTCTTAAATCGTTCCTTATTATCTTTTAAGCTTTGTCTTAGAGGATTCATCTCAATAGGCCTCTTGAACAGCTGGGTCATTCGTCTTCATTCGATCATCACAGTCGGTTATCTCAATTAGGAAAAATACGAAAATACGGAAAAGAAAGCAGAAAAATGTAGAGCTTGGTAAAAATTGCAAATCCGTGAACATTATGATAATTTAATGTATTAATAGTCTATTAGATGTACAACTGAAACATCTCCATGAGAAAAAAAATCACATTCAAAAGTTTTTTTTTAAATGATCCATGTTATTATTCTGCCGTCTGTTGTGGATTGATGGAAGGTCACTCAGGAATGTCAAAGAAGTGTTGTAGTGCCAGCAGGGCTGTCCTGTTTAATTCTAGCTCAGGAATATTAGTAAATAAAACAGGTACTCCGTAGTAGCAATAGAAGTCTTTGTGACTCGATCCTAATGTTAGTAGCTCAGTAGATCAGGTCTTTTTTGGGAGCTGGACTCTGTTTGCAGCTTGAGTCCGGATTCACATGTGTTTCTCTGGGGCATCCAGTCTTTTATATGACTCCAGCCAGAAGGGGTGGAGCCATTTGCCCTCACTAGACAGCTTCTCATCACTATGTGTGAAAAAAGAGACAACAGTCTTAGTGACAGTGTCCCCTCTCGCCCCGGGGTGGTATTACTTACCTTAGGTAAACGTGAACAGTGATTCTCTGATGCGAATGCATGACACTGTCTGTCGGTAAAGTAATCCAAATTTTTGGTGTATAAGAGCAGGAGTCCATCTCACCATTTCTTTTAGGTTAAGCTACTACTACTATTCTACTGCAATTCAATTTATTTGTTATTTGTACAAAGATATAATTATTACAATAAATATGAACTGTTATTGACCCTCCTCTGTTCTTCTTTTCTCTGTATCCTGCTGTGGCACTTGCTGCCACTGCTTTACTTCCAAACTTTTGTTCTGCCCATGGGTAAAACCCCCAGAGGGGCTTGGAGCCATGATATTTAAAGAGGAGTCCAAGGAACAAAAGATTTTGTGTTCTTAGTACAGTATACTAACTGGCTCATGACACTTTAGCAGGGAGCAACATCAACAACATTTATTTCTATAGCACATTTCCATACAAATGATGTAGCACAAAGTGCGTTACAGTATGAAGAAAGAGAAAAAAGAAAAAATATAAAAAATAAAATTAGATGCAGTTGGCTTGCATCTTCACAGCTGTGACTGTGTGTGAGTTTTTGCATTATTGACTTCCAATTTTATCTCTCCAAAGAAAAACAATAGCAAAATAATTTGCTTGTGACATTAAAAAAAACTTGCACTTTTCTTTATATATATATATATATATATATTGTGACAGATAGGGGGCCGCTCCCTTGAACCCCTATCCAAGACTCCAGACACCAGGAAAAAGTCCACAAGTTGACTTTATTTTTGCACCACAATGCACAAAGCACCCTCTCCTCCACAATACTCATTAAATAAACCAATCACAATCAATAATACTCTCCACCACTCCCAGACGCGTTGCCCTCCTACCACCCAGCTCAGCTCACCGTCTGGGAGCTCCCAGAGTCCTTTTATAGTCCCTGACCCAGAAGTGTTTCAATCCCCATTCCATGTGATCCTTTATCACTTCCGGGTCAGATAAAAAGTCCTTTTCTTCACCCTGGAAGCACATCATTCCCCTTGTCCATGTGACTCGGACATACTTCCGGGGCGTAGGGTAAATAAGCGTTGTTTCTCCCTGCAGCGGCACCTAGTGGCCCCCATGGCATCCAGCATACTGCAGGGAGGGCTCCACCTGGTGGCTTGGGGGTATTGGCCGGGATAACAGCCGGCCATACACCACTATATATATATATATATATATATATATATATATATATATATATATATATATATATATATATAGTGAGCACTGCGGTGGGTTGGCACCCTGCCCAGGATTGGTTCCTGCCTTGTGCCCTGTGTTGGCTGGGATTGGCTCCAGCAGACCCCCGTGACCCTGTATTTGGATTCGGCGGGTTAGAAAATGGATGGATGGATATTGTGAGCATGGGTCCAAACACCATCAGACAGACACCACCACTTTACAAAACACACGCTTATTACAAGAATAAAGTCCTCACAACACACAGTGCTCCCAGCACTAATCACCCTCAATACGGGCCTTTCTCCCAATGTCCGTTGGCCGTCTTTCTTCCTCCTGTCCCTGGAGCTTAGTCCTGCTCCAACTCCCGACTCTAGCTCCTCGACTGTAGGAAGGCAGCCCCTTTTATATTCACCCAGATGTGTTCCAGGTGGTTGAGATGACGTTCTTCTGGTGACACTTCCGCCACACCAGGAAGTGTCGTCATACTCATGATGAAGCAACTGCAGGCTAAGGGCCTTGCTCAAAGGCCCAACAGAGTAGAGTCATTTCTGGTGTTTACAGGATGCTTTAAAAACTGCAGAGAATATGCTGGCTCTTACTGGGCCATCGTACAACCTCTCTTGTAAGTGGTAGCAATGTAGAATGTTGCAAAAATGGAAGATATTGCTAATCAACCAATAAGAATGTGTATATTTTACACCACACACAGTATGCTAATGTACATATGTATAAAAATTTCTGTAATTCAGTATATATATATATATATATATATACACAGAAGCAAAAGTCTTGGAATTATTTAAACCATTTTTGAAAGTTGTTAAATTGTCATAATTTTCATAAGTGACATGAAGTATAATAAAGGTAATTGTCTCTTAATCAGAAGTTAAAAGCTTCCAGCTGTCTTAGCAAAGACCATTTGCTACCTTATGAATTTACAAGTGGTAATTTGAAAGATTACATGTCTGAATGCTCAGGGGAATATAAATGGGGTGCATCTATGTTACGTCTGAAAAACATAATATCAGGTGACACGTTTGCAATACCAAAAAATATATTAAAAAAGTGTACCTGAAAAATGTTCAATCTTTCAAACCCTTATATGTAACAATACATGTAACGATTTCAAAGACATGTTACATTAAATATATAAACAGATGCTAAGGTCTATGTGTGTGTCTGGTCCCACAGACCAATCTGATTGGTCAATTCAATTTTTTTTGATGTGAAGAGTCAGTATGACTTTGGAGATACAATCAAAAGAGGAAGTGCAGGGGTGAGACACACAAGGAGGGGTAAAGGGCGTAAGAGGCACGTTGAGAGTGTTGTGGAAGAAACTTTCCTCTTTTTTCAAAGAAGTCATTCACGGAGACCGATAGGCACAACTGTCTCGGTACATGGAGTGAGCAAGTGAGCAATTGATTAAATAGTTCACTTGTTTTTATACATTTCTACTACCTTACCACATCTAATACATCGTGTCATCTGACTCTTAATGTACAGAATTCTATCACCATAACCAATCAACTACAGCCACCAGCAATTTCATTTACATGTTGTGATGGACGGCCTCGGCCATTGACTGGCTGGGACGCCACCTGGATGGTAATGTCTCCCCTGCTATGCTAGAGGGCAGCTCTCCAGGGCGGCTGTGGCACCATGGATTCCTGCAGAGCACACCAGGACTTGGAGTTTGGTACAACCCTGTTAGGGTCCATGGGGGCTGCCAGGGGAAGCTGCAGAGCCATATGTTGGATTTCCACCACACCTGAACGTGATTCCAAGTAATCCTGATGAACCACCTGGAGCACTCCCAGGTGCTGAATAAAAGGAGCCGCCTCACTCCAGTCTGGGAGCCAGAGTTGGGAGGAGTGGATGAAGTTGCGGGGAGAGGCGGAGAGAAAGAGAGAAGGAAAAGACTGTGCTTTGTCTTGTGGACATTGTGCTCTTGTGAGGAGAGAAGAAAGCGATTCCCCACCTATGAATAAATGTGTGCTATGTGACAATCTGTGTCCTGCCTGTCTGAGTCAGGGTAAAGGCAGCTGTACGCACCCTGGTGGTCCACAATGTCAATTCAACCATTATTCTAAACATTGCTTTGTTAATAGGAGTGTCCTACAGGTTTTCTCATTGATTCATAATAGGAGTGTTTTTGGCTTTCCCATTAGTTTGTACTCATTTTATAAGTGGGTGTTCATTACTCCTTTACTTAATTTTAATCTTAGTAATTATGTTGGTGTTTCCTCTAAGATGAGGCTAAAGCCTCACATGCCTAAGTTTAAAACACTTAGTTATCCCTTTAGTTACCTTCAGTCCTTCGTCTTATGCTTTAATATTGTTACAACATCCTTCAAGTATATACAGTACTTGTAATAGATTGTAGAAGATTGTATGTTAACTAAAGATTCCATAAGTGTCACCTTCAAATATGGGAAATATAAAAGCAGACTGGAGGCGAGCAAGGTGCCTTGAAATGACAGACGTCAAGAGTGCATCTGGACTACTGTCTGCAGTGTTGGGGTCTCTTTAATAAAAAGTTGCATTGGTTTGAGCATGAAAATATGCCAAAGACCAGGACAATGTGTAGGCAAAAAAAACCTTTAGAAATCACAATCACAAATGTGAATACGTGGACGAGCTCTGAACCCCACTCTATAACAAGCACATATGGAGCACACTAATCGATCTCATACATAGGCAGACATGATGCTATAGAACTTCATTGACTGGTAGAGCAGCCTTCCTACTGACGCATCGAGTCTTACAAAGAGCTCTGCAGCTCTACGCCAAGAGCATGTGCAACGTTAAAATGCCTCTCCTCTCTGTTTTGGGGGTCAAGGAAAGGCATAAGGTGCCATTGTCTGAATTGGTAGCCGCTATTACCTCATACATGTAATTATATGATTGCTGTTGCACTGAATAGTTCAGGCCATATGAAAAACTGAGGGTTCTGCCTATTACCTTATTAATATGACAGCCACCACATAGAGCACCATCACGCCTGTCAAAGCCACTCTGTCTCAAAATAAACGACTCACGAGTTAACGCAGGCTACCGAGCCACAGTGTTTATCAGTCTGATCTTGGCATCGCAGATGAAATGTAACTGCTTACGATTAACAAAAGCAGCCTCGTTCTCGCTAGGTGCCCTTATTACAGTAGAGTACTCCAGTTACTTTAGAAAAACTGGACATTACTCTAAATTGCCTTCTTATGCTGACATTAAAACAAGTTTTACATATGTGCACCCACACTATGCAAAAACTGGGAGTAGCGCCTCATCGGTTAATGACTTCCAGCACAGCGGGTATTATTGAGTGAAGATTTGCTGAGATATTCCTGACCTGTGGTCCAGTTCCCCGAAAAGTGACAACAGGAAGCTGATATAAAATGATGAATAAGAAAAAATGTTCTTCAGTGCAAATATGCAGCATTAGCCCTCCTAAAAGGGAACTAAAATAATGACTATACATCATATTAATCACTTAAAGGTTTAATATGTTGTCACTTAACCCTTAATAAGCCATTATTTGGGGGGTTAATGCACCACCGAACACCAAAAACTTTTTTGCTGCACTTTTTAAAGAAATGTCACAATTCACCAAGAAAAACAGAAATTTTAATGGAACACATTTTTTTCATGCAAAGAGCATCACAATTGCTGCAACATTGATAATTTAATACACTGCCAATGAACTGCAAAAACTATAAAAAAAACTACTGCAACAATCTATTATTATACAGTATGTACAAGGTGCACCTGACCCCATTGATGAAATTCAGTAAATCACCGAGCCAACTGTGCTTGAACTGGCTGCACGCAAACACACAGAGGCCAACGCTGATGCTTGCAGGCTCATCTAGTACAGCGAATGAATCCCAGGGACAGTGAGGCTAAACTGCTGCAGGGGGTGGCAATGGTCACGAGCTGGCTGCTCAACAAATGTACGTCACAGAATATACGTGGCTCTGGCGTGCTGGCAAATTGCATTGGGAACCAACTATAGACGACTGCAGCTGTTTAAGGGTTAAACTCACATTATAATAATGGCTCAATAATATTAATTATTATGTATGTGAGTCATCATTTAGCTGGTTTGGCTGTTTTTCCCTACTTGGTGTTGTCATTTCCCAGTTTCACCGAAATGTTACATACAAATGGGTCAGGGTTGCAGTAAATATATGCATGGCATTACGTCAAGTTTTCTTTTATAAATCCCGACTACTGCATGGAGAGTTGCATACGTACATTTCAGGCCTTATTTTGTTAATTCGTAAGTTTTATAAACATCACCACTGCTCATCACATTACAAGTAACACAGAGCAGTACTTGAAGCTGTGGAGAAATGAACCTGGTTAGTCTCAAGCAGAGGAGACTGTGTGGGGATGTAATCCAGGTCTTCAAAATTCTCAAAGATATTGATAAAATTGATCCAGCAGATCATGTACTTGCGGACACAGTGTAAATTAAAGGGACGTACATTTATGAATTCAGGAAGCAGTTCTTGAAGCAAAGAATTTTGGGAATCTACTTATCTAAACATGTACTTGAAGTTGAAACCTTGACAACCTTTAAGAAGTACCTCGATGAGATATTGGTACAGCTTGGCTATTAGCTAAACAAACAAAATGAGATGGACTGAATGGTCTCCTCTTATTTGTCAAATTGCCTATGTTCTTATAATAAACAGTGTAAGCGGCAAATGAGGCAAAGGAGATCCTCAGAAAAGTTGGGGGTTCACTCTGTTTATTTGTATAATGCAAAAAAACTGAACAAAAATGATTGTGCGGTGGAGCAACAGAAATCAGATGTAACAAGTGCCTTTGTAGCCTTCTCTAATAATTCTTTTCTGTCATGCAGATCCGAATTGGGGAACTCTGTCATGTAGACCTGCGTTCCTCTGACTGAGACACCATCTTTTGGGAGCTCTCAGATTTATATCATCCCGACCAAAAGAGGCAGGGTTTTACTGATAGTGGGCGTGGCTTAGGTACACTCAGTGGGCGGCTTCTTGGAAGTACAGAGGAATAAAAAGTGGGCATTGTTAGCAGTGGCACCCCCTCTTGCCCTGGTAAGGTATTGCATATCTGAGCCTGGAAAGTGATCCTCAGATGCCCATGAGTGACAATGGAAATAAATTATAAAACTATTACTGATAGTAGTGTGCATTCTGTAGTAACTAAAACACTGTTAACAGATTTGTAATCTTTATCTCAATTTTACAAGACACTAAAATAAGCACTTTTTTTTTGGTTCAGCAATTACAGTAGTCATGGGCAAGAGAAAATATAACATCGCAACACAACAAACAATCTGTATCTTTGAAAAATTTACTCCAAAGCAACATTTCTTCAGGCAAGGGAGGCTTCTGTAGGGACTTGTTTGTCTCATTTTTGTGGTTTGGCTCTTTAGCTGGACTGCTCTGTAATCAGATCCTAAAAGACACAGAAAAAAGAATTCTGCAGAGAAAAAAAAATATTTCCAGGATAAACATTCAGTGTAAAGACAAAATGAAACATTGTAGAGAGAAGTCCTTTAAGGACATTTCTAGTTGTTTTTCTATTACTGTGAGTCTTCCGCAGTTCTTTCCAGCTTCCATTTTGCTTGAGCCTGCATTAGGTGAGTTTATTGGGAATTGAGTTGAGAAGGCGGTGACAAGTTTCATGCTGTGGTGCTGATGAGATGTGAATGGAAAAATATTGTGTAGCACTCTTCCTACTTTATTGTGACAGGGCTCCATCCTGGCAAGGTAATACTTGCGTTACAAGGGAAAGGAAGCGGGACACTATACAGTCCAATATTTCGTTTTTAGGACACACAATTGTGCAGGTGAATTAATAATAATAATAATAATAATAACAATAATAAATTTGAAAGCTCCAAGGAGTTTACACCTTTCTATAGGTCAGAAAACATGTAGCAATCAGCAGGTACCATCTAAAACACACGTAGCTGTGATCTCTCTCTCAAAAATGTCAAACGTTACTCATCAGCAATCTGTAGATGATAATGTCTGCTGATCAAACAGGTGTCGTTAGTTAAGCAAAGTTAATGCTCCAACACGTGGCAAGAAGTAGACTGACTCAAACGGAGGCTGGCACATGAGTGAGGAGGGCACTGACTGGCTTCCTACTCCCGAGGACCCGTCTCACCCTCCCCTTGGCCTGCAGCCTCTCTCTCGGATTTGCGAGAATAAATCAGTGCCACAACCGAATTATAATACTTAGCATGATGAGAAAAGTTGTAAAATCAACCAGAATGCTCAAGCAAATTATAGAAAAAAATCCAATCTAAATCCGTTAAGTAGTTCTCTCGTGAAAAACAGACAGACAGACAGACATTGGATTTGATCTAAATAGAGATATTTTTTCATTTACATGTAAAAAGAAATCATCACTGCCATTTGGTCACGAGCGTGATGTTTTTCTCCTTTCTAATGAGGCATCTTGGAACATTCACTTTAGTACAACTCTCCCATTCTTGGGTCCAGTCAGACTAAAGCCTCCTGGTGGTGTTTTCGAGCAAGTTGGTCTGTGTGAGTCTCTACTGAGCTGGCCAGTGATAGTTCTTTTGTGGAAGCCTCCCACACACTCTTGCCATGTTCAGGTGTCCTTCACATGGGCTTGCCAGATACACGAGAAGCCAAAGTAGGACACCGAAGATAGGAAAGAAGGACAATGGAGAATGTGTTTTAAGATTCATTTAGGGGGATTTTTGAGAGGAATTCACTATGCACGTGCACTATGGTGTTTGCAGATGGCATTGTGATCTGTAGTGATAGTAGGAAGCAGGTCAATGGGACTCTGGAGAAATGAAGTTATGTTCTGGAGAGGAGAGGAATAAAGGTCAGTAGGAACAAGATAGAATAAATGTATGTAAATGAGAGGGAGGTCAGTGGAAGGGTGAGGATGCAGGGAGTAGAGTTGGTGAAGGTGGATGAGTTTAAATACTTGGGATCAACAGTACAGAGTAATGGGGAATGTGGAAGAGAGGTGATGAGGAGAGTGCAGGCAGGGTGGAGTGGGCAGAGAAGAGTGTCAGGAGTGATTTCTGACAGACGGATATCAGCAAGAGTGAAAGGGAAGGTCTACAGGGTGGTAGTGAGACCAGTTATGTTATATGGGATGGAGACGGTGGCAGAGACCAGAAAGCAGGAGACAGAGCTGGAGGTAGCAGAGTTAAAGATGCTAAGATTTGCATTGGGTGTGATGAGGATGGACAGGATTAGAAATGAGGACATTAGAGGGTCAGCTCAGGTAGGTTGATTGGGAGACAAAGTCAGAGAGGTGAGAATGCATTAGTTTGGACATGTGCAGAGGAGAGATGCTGAATATACAGTGAACCCTCGTTTATCACGGTTAATGCGTTCCAGACTCTACCATGATAAATTAATTTTCACGAAGTAGGATTCTTTATTTATAAATCGAATATTTTCGCAGTTAGAGTATAGAAAACCTGTTTACAACCTTCTAAATACGTTTTTTAACATTATTAGAGCCCTATAGACATGAAATAACACCCTTTAGTCACCATTACACTTGTATTAACCAATATATTAGACAAAATAAGAGAAAATAAGACATATTAGACATTACAAATATCATATTATTACTAGGCTCACCCGCCTCTTAAGGCGACCGACTTTTATCCTCAATTTGTGTGCGCTCCATGTGTACATCAGGCATGTAAGTGTAGGGAATGAGAACATCAAAGTGCCCATTCATAACATCTCCCGAAAACCTACGTTTTTTTTTATCCACTCAAGTGCCTGTCCAAATTCGTACAATGTCAGCCCGAATCTGTACCGCTAAAGATGGAGTTTCATGCACTAAATAAGCTATAGATGAGAATAAGCAAGCACCATCTCCCCTGATATTTACTACGCGGTGAGGCATTTGTATTCCATCAACATTAATTATTTCCAGAGACATAATTTTGTCTATTTTTCCAGCGCATCGCGCACAAAAGCAAGGAAACGATGGGAGCACCAGAACTCTGCTCACATCGCGTCGCTTCATACTGCATGTCACAAGTAGTAAGTCTGTGATAAGCGGAATACTGCTACACTTTGCACTCACGGGACGGAAGGACAATCCCAACCGCTTTTATATAGTAGATTATTGTACTGTGCATTTAATTACACACACACACAGTTCTTACACACAACCACTAACCTAATGAAGGCACAACCTCCGTAGGAGAGTCTTCAGGTGGTACAGTATCTTCAGCAGGTGCGTCATTGTCTTCTTACACTGAAGGAGTACTAGGAGTAGGCAGTGGGTGTCTGGGTGCGCGGCTGAAGAACATCTTGATAGGTAGTTGCTGGCGCTGTCTTTTCATATGCGTGAGGAGGCTTTTGTAGGGTATTGCCATCTTTGATCATATCCGAGAGTTTCACCTTCTCCTGGATAATAAGCATCTTCCTCCGGCGCTTTTATTGTCAGAAGGCTTAGAAAAAGCAGCACGTTTAGGAGCCATCGTGGGGCTTACATAAAAGTTCTCAGAAAGCGCATGCGTAGTGACGTAAGCGTGTATGAGAAAAAATCGCGATAGAGTGAAGCTGCGAAAGTCAAAGCGTGATATAGCGTGGGATCACTGTATTGGGAAGAGGATGCTAAGGACAGAGGTGCCTGGGAAGAGGAAAAGAGGAAGGCCTAAGAGAAAGTTTATGGATGTGGTCAGAGAGGATATGCAGATGATGAGTGTAACAATCCAAGATGCAGAGGACATGAAGTGATGGAAAAAGATGATCCGCTGTGGTAACCTGTAACGGGAAGTGCAGAAAGAAAAAGAAGAAGACTTTCTATTTTTGTTGGCTTCTACTTCCTCCTGGATTTTTAGCGCATAGTTATACATAAACTGTATATGAGCAGAGAGATCCTCCACTTGGATTTTTAGTCATGCTGGTACAACTACATTGTTTCAAAGAGCAGTAGAAGGAGGTTCAGACTTTATTTACCTTTTCAGTATGCTACTATTTACCCCAAGTATTTAAGCCCCTTTAATATGATGGTGCTGGTATGCTGTGCAAAACCAGGACATTTTCCATGTTTGTAGCTTTGCTTGCCAAGCAGTAGAAGAACATGTCCACTTCTTGCCAGATTTCTGTCAATAGTACCTTCACATAACACCTCTGCCTTCTCTCCTTTCTCTGTGCTACCTGAACTTCAAGCTCAACAGCCTTAAGGCTGGAAAGAAGCAGGCATGATTGGGTGCCAAACATCACTTGTACACTCATACAAGGCCAATTTAAAGTCAATTATCAACTTAATGTTAATTTTCTTCAGATGTGGAAGGAAACTACAGTAAAGTATCCAGGCAATACCTATACAAATATGTGCAAATGCAATTGAGATAATGAATAGTCTAGGAGCTGAACTCTGACCTCTAGTAGCATTAACCACATTGCACCCATACTCCCTACTGAGTTTTGCAATTCAAGCAAATACTTTATCTCAAAAAATGTTTTTGTGGCTCATTTCCCTCTCAAAACATTTAAAATGGCTTCAATCCTTACTAAAATATTTCCAGACTTACTCATCTCTGATTACTTAAAATCGATCATCTTACTAGGTTTGCAGGACAAATCAAGGACATGTACTGTAATTCTCTTATCTTTCTGTTAATTGTGTGCCATGATAAAGCAGATCATTTCTTCATTCTAGCTAAAAACGGGAAGCACAAAGCCATTAAGATCTCCAAGAATAGTAATATATCATCTAAATATTGCAGCTCTTTATGTATTTTAATTCCAGATGTTGTCTCTCTGATGTATGATCTTGACCTAATGTGTGTGCTAATAGCACTGTTGCCAAGGTAAATAATAGCCATGATAGCTGAGCAGCATTGCCTGGTTCCTTTAGGAAGAAGAGACACAGAAGTTTTGTGTAAATTATCTCAAAAAGGTCAGACTAAATTAATGAAATTAATCTTACGGAATGGATTTTGTGTACCCTATAGTATATGGTATAGTGTAATTATAGCAATTTAGATAAATATTTTGACAGCCTGAATTTCAATGTGCATACAGAATGCTGCGAAGCCTGACAGTTTCACAAGGACAGTGATATTTTAAAACTGTCACCAGCAGTACAGTGCCAGAGGAAGTTTAAGATGAAGAATCTTTTCTCTTTTCATCTAGAGTCATAGACTAGATATTCCATCATCGCAGAAAGGCAGAAATCTGAAGAGGTCAATAGAAAAATAAAGTTGACTCATTCTCTGCGGTTTTAGCCACAGTACCAACAGTGCATTAGCAGTTAAGAGTGCAATGCTTTATTCTTCTGCTCCCTCACTAATCTGCTGCTTATTTTATAATCATCACAATTTCTTACTGAAGGGTGTTGTTTGCATATTGTTTTATTGTCTGCCTACACAAGTATGATTGCATTGCAGCAAAATTAGGTATTTGTTTTGCTTCTTAAGCAGACTGATTAAAATTTTCATTTATCAGCTGACAACTTTATCGAAGGCGACTTACAATATTTAAGATGCAATGGGTTAAATTTTTTTTTGTTGTTGTTTTTTCAGTTGGAGCACCAGCAGTTGAAGTGACTTGTTCATGGTCACACAGTGTCAATAGTAGGATTTTAGCCCACAAACTCAGGGATTGGACTCCAAAGCCGTTACCCAGTATTTCTTAAATTATGAGTTGATCCAATTTGGATCACACCGAGTCATGAATTACAATTGAAGTGAAGGAGAAAGGGTTGTGAACGGTTTGTGGTCAGCCCTGTGACATTTCGCCGATTGCGTGGCTGAAACAAACCCTCCTGGACGAGGGTCGGCAGCGGTTCTCCAAGGGGGATTTCAAACAACGATGAAGACTGCTTTTTTAAGAACAACAGGCAAACATACCATGCCAATACAGCTTGTCCTTAAGGATTCAACAGAGTGAGAAGTAAAGTGATGTGCAGATTGAGGCCTAGAGGCAAAATCAAAACACAGGGCGGAGCATGCAATCACTCACTGAATGCTAGTGGGGACAAAGGGAAATGTTCAAAGACATAGTTCTGAGGGACAAAGGCTATCCAAAAGCTAAGCAAAACTAACCCTGACCTACAATTCTCTAAAGCTAAATTAACCTAACTTTAACCTCTACACCACAATGCGTACCATTTACTGGTATAATATACTAAGACCTCCTCCTTGAACCGTCACCTTATCGTGGTGGAGGGGTTTGCGTGTCCCAATGATCCTAGGAGCTATGTTGTCCGGGGCTTTATGCCCCTGGTAGGGTCACCCAAGACAAACTGGTCCTAGGTGAGGGATGAGACAAAGAGCGGTTCAACAAACCTCCAATGATGAGCGAAACCTTTGGACGATGTTTTCCCTTGCCCGGACGTGGGTCACCGGGGCCCCCCTCTGGAGCCAGGCCTGGAGGTGGGGCTCGATGGCGAGCGCCTGGTGGCCGGGCCTGCACCCATGGGGCTCGGCGGGCACAGCCCGAAGAGGTAACGTGGGTCCTCCTCCCCATGGGCTCACCACCTATGGGAGGGGCCAAGGAGGTTGGGTGCAGTGTGAGTTGGGTGGTGGCCGAGGCGGGACCTTGGCGGTCTGATCCTCGGCTACAGAAACTGGCTCTTGGGACGTGGAATGTCACCTCTCTGAAGGGGAAGGAGCCTGAGCTAGTGCGCGAGGTCGATAGGCTCTTCCTAGATATAGTCGGACTCACCTCGACGCACAGCTTGGACTCTGGAACCAATCTTCTTGAGAGGGGCTGGACTCTCTACCACTCTGGAGTTGCCCCCGGTGAGAGGTGCCGAGCAGGTGTGGGCATACTCGGTGCCTGTGCATTGGGGTATACCCCGGTGGACGAGAGGGTGGCCTCCCTCCGCGTTCGGGTGGGGAAGGGTCCTGACTGTTGTTTGTGCGTATGCGCCGAACAGCAGTTTGGAGTATCCACCCTTTTTGGAGTCTCTGGAGGGGTTGCTAGAGGGCATACCTTCTGGGATTCCCTCGTTTTGCTGGGAGACTTCAATGCTCACGTGGGCAATGACAGTGAGACCTGGAAGAGCGTGATTGGGAGGAATGGCCCCCCCGATCTGAACCCGAGTGGTGTTTTGTTATTGGACTTCTGTGCTCAACATGGATTGTCCATAACAAACACCATGTTCAAGCATAAGGGTGTTCATATGTGCACTTGGCACCAGGACACCCTAGGCCTCAGGTCGATGATCGACTTTGTGGTCGTGGTCGTGGACTTGCGGCCATATGTCTTGGACACTCGGGTGAAGAGAGGGGCGGAGCTGTCAACTGATCACCACCTGGTGGTAAGTTGGCTTCGATGGTGGGGAAGATGCGGTCAGACCTGGTAGGCCCAAACGTGTTGTGAGGGTCTGCTGGGAACGGCTGGCAGAGTCCCCTGTCAGAAGTAGCTTCAACTCCCACCTCCGGCAGAACTTCAACCACGCCCCGAGGGAGGTGGGGGACATTGAGTCAGAATGGGCATGTTCCGTGCCTCTATTGTTGAGGCGGCTGACCGGAGCTGTGGCCGCAAGGTGGTCGGTGCCTGTCGTGGCGGCAATCCCGAACCCGTTGGTGGACACCGCGGTGAGGATGCCGTCAAGCTGAAGAAGGAGTCCTATAGGACTTTTTTGTCCTGTGGGTCTCTGGAGGCAGCTGATAGGTACCGGCAGGCCAAGCGGAACGCAGCTCTGGTTGTTGCTGAGGCAAAAATCGGGCATGGGAGGAGTTTGGAGAGGCCATGGAGAGCGACTCGGACGGCTTAGAGGAGATTCTGGTCCACCGTCCGGCGTCTCAGGAGGGGGAAGCAGTGCAGATACACCCGGAGTTCCTTAAGGCTCTGGATGTTGTAGGACTGTCTTGGTTGACACGTCTCTGCAACATCGCATGGACATCAGGGACAGTGCCTCTGGATTGGCAGACGGGGTGGTGGTCCCCCTCTTTAAAAAGGGGGACCGGAGGGTGTGTTCCAACTATAGAGGGATCACACTCCTCAGCCTCCCTGGAAAAGTCTATTCGGGGTTCTGGAGAGGAGGGTCCGTCGGATAGTCGAACCTCGGATTCAGGAGGAACAGTGTGGTTTTCGTCCTGGTCGCGGAACAGTGGACCAGCTCTTCACCCTTAGCAGAGTCCTGGAGGGTGCATGGGAGTTTGCCCGACCGGTCTACATGTGTTTTGTGGACTTGGAAAAGGCATTCGACCGTGTCCCTCGGGAATCCTGTGGGGGTGCTCGGGAGTATGGGGTACGGACCCCTGATAAGAGCTGTTCGGTCTCTGTACAACCGGTGTCAGAGCTTGGTCCGCATTGCCGGCAGTAAGTTGAGCCCATTTCCAGTGAGAGTTGGACTCCGCCAGGGCTGCCCTTTGTCACCGATTCTGTTCATAACTTTTATGGACAGAATTTCTAGGCGCAGCCAGGGTGTTGAAGGGGTCCGGTTTGGTGGACTCAGGATTGGGGCACTGCTTTTTGCAGATGATGTTGTCCTGTTTGCTTCATCAGGCCGTGATCTTCAGCTCTCTCTGGATCGGTTCGCAGCTGAGTGTGAAGCAGCTGGGATGAGAATCAGCACCTCCAAATCCAGAGCATGGTCCTCAGCCGAAAAGGGTGGAGTGCCCTCTCAGGGTTGGGGGAGAGATCCTGCCCCAAGTGGAGGAGTTCAAGTATCTCGGGGTCTTGTTCACGAGTGAGAGAAGAATGGAGCGTGAGATCGACAGGCGGATCGGTGCGGCATCCGCAGTGATGCGGGCTCTGCATCGGTCTGTCGCGGTGAAAAAGGAGCTGAGCCATAAGGCAAAGCTCTCAATTTGCCTGTCGATCTACTCTCCTACCCTCACCTATGGTCATGAGCTATGGGTAGTGACCGAAAGAACGAGATCGCGAATACAAGCGGCTGAAATGAGTTTCCTCCGCAGGGTGTCTGGGCTTTCCCTTAAAGATAGGGTGAGAAGCTCAGTCATCCGGGAGGGGCTCAGAGTAGAGCCGCTGCTCCTCTGCATCGAGAGGAGTCAGATGAGGTGGCTCGGGCATCTGATCAGGATGCCTCCTGGACGCCTCCCTGGTGAGGTGTTCCGGGCACGTCCAACCGGGAGGAGGCCCCGGGGAAGACCCAGGACACGCTGGAGGGACTATGTCTCCCGGCTGGCCTGGGAACGCTTTGGGATTCTCCCGGAAGAGCTGGAAGAAGTGGCCGGGGAGAGGGAAGTCTGGGCCTCTCTGCTTAAGCTGCTACATCCGCGACCTGACCTCGGATAAGCGGAAGAGGATGGATGGATGGATATACTAAGACCAGAATAGTTCTCAGTAGTGTAATGCACAATGACCCTTAAGAAGGACATAATAACACTTGGGGAGCATTTGGAAGGCAATGTTGAGATAAGACAACCATCTGCAGTGTCAGGGTGAAAACAATTGTTAAAGACAATTGGATGAGTGTCAGGATAGGCCGTGATGTCACTTCCAGTATAACACCAGGCATCCCACCCAGAAGCTATTTAATGAGCAAAGGTACTTTGCTAAGTGAATGAGACTCCATGGTGGATGTAACCTTCCGCCACACTGCTCTTTTCTTTCCTTCACGTCAGGTAACAGAACAGACAAAAAAAAAATAAAATCAGGTGTCCTGGGAGAATGAAAAGAAATGCAATGTAACAGAGGCTCCTGCATGTGATCTGGGGTGGGTGCTCCTATTTCTAACATTTCTGACGCAAGTAAAATTCCTGCGTACTAAAGACAGGAGGAGTCCACATAATTGTACCCTCTCTCCCAATAATGGGTCCTGCCTATGTTAAATATAGGCCGCTGTGTGTCTCTAGGATTCACACAAATAAATCGGTACAACAAGCAAACTGTGATACTTAGAGAAAAGTCGCAAAATCAACTGGAATGTTCCAGCAAATTATTGAAAAAAAGTTGATCTAAATCTGTTAAGTAGTTTTCTCATGAAAAGCGGATAGACATACAGACTGACAGACAGACAGATGTTGGATTTTATATATATATATATATATATATATATATATATATATATATATATGCATCGAATTAACCCTGTTACATGGAGAAGACGTTTTTTCCAATTGAAAGCACACTGGACACAAGTGTTATATTTCAGCCAGGGTTCCTCACCTTGCTTATGTTGAAATTTCTTTTTGTATGCCTTTGTTAGCCATTTTGAATTAATGATAATCGTGTTATGGTTTTAATTATTTGTATTATTTTGTGTTTCATTCAAGGTTCACCACTATCTTACTAACCACAAACACCTTCAGTATATGTCTCATGCATGTGCTCTACTGCCCAAAGGGGGTCTACCGGAGAAGCCAGTAAAAAAAGTGTTTGTAGACAAAGCACTGAATGAGCAATTTGGTGGCATCTCCAAGGTGTTTTGCCCTTTTTTCCTGCCCATCACTGCCTCAGAAGAAACTCATATGCTCACTAACCACCAAGTGCTTTGAACCTCACTGGCGACCACACACCCAGGGCAGATGGACTCTAGCAGCCTAGAAATGCATTGTGGTGTTGTGGGTCCACAGTTCGCTGTGCAAAGGCCCATTTTTTTTTAAATAAATAATCACCACACTCGAGGCGGCTTCGTGAGGGGGCGTAGTGGTTGTAGCAAGCCGCAGGGCGATCTGTGGTGTGGGCGTTTCTCACCGAGTGCACAGTGATTATTCCCGTGGCTAATGTGCTGCAGCTGCTATGGCCCCTCGCTATATAAAAAGAAGCGCGAGTCGGATGGAAGAAAGGAAAAATCAGAGAAAGAGAAGGAAACGGAGGTTGGCAGCAGGAAGCAGTAAAGAGAGAGAGAGAGAGAGCGAGCAAATTGATGCAGCAGGAAGTGAGCGAGCGAGTGAACCGTTAGGGGATTCCCAAGTCACTGTCAGGGGGAGCCGACCAGAGCCAAGGATCAGAAAAGCGACTGACAGTAGCAGCAGGAGTAGGCAGAAGGTGAGCTGCATTGAGAGCGTCTCACCTGTTGCAGGGCCCGTATAGGAGAAGCAGGTGAGACGCTAACGCTAACAGGAAAGAAGCACCGGGTTTGTCATTTGTTTTTAACGACTGCTACCTGATGAACGTTTTAACCTCGTTTTTAAAGGATTGTTTTTTTATTTTTAACCTCCACATTTCTTTTATGGATTATTTATTTATTGAACTTTGAGAAGCACTGCACTTTATTTATTGAACACTGTATTTGTTGGATTTTAAATAAAAGCATTTTTCACTTTTTACCATCCCCTTGCTCAGTTGTTATTATGTCACTGTCTAGCTCATCGGTGACATTACCGACAGTGTTAGGTTGAAGGGCTCCCAAAAAGCGATGGGAGCGTGGAGCCAAACCCGCATCATCACATGCATTAAAAGTGCTCTAAGTGCTGGGTGTGCAACATAGCAATCATGGAGCTGCTTGTATTCCAGCTTCTCCAGGTCCTTCTCAGACAGATCTCGACCACCTGTGGAACTTCTCCCTCTCAGTTGCAGACCCAGGTACGCTACACTATTATTTCCATGACACACCTGAGTAGCTCTCATGGCGCACCACTGAAAAACCCTGATCTAGATGACTGCAGCTACTTTCATGCGGCTTGAAAGTTTAAGGTCTCGTATCCCCATTGTTGTCCATAACGTTTTGACACTTTGAAACAGCAAACAGGGAAAGCAAAAAAAGCCATTACATACATCACATACAGTTAGACAACTCTGTTTTTTTATAACAAGAGTGGAAGAAGTCTATGTGTAACCTCATCCTCGATCACTTTCCTGTTGCTGAATTCTTAAGTCAGGTCGGTCCGGTCCAAGCTCCTTTATCTTTTTTTTTTTTTATAACTTGAAATATTTCACATTACCTAATTAATTTACATTTTTTTTAATATTTGGGGGTTGGGTGTTACCCCAGCACCCCACTTTACAAACCACTACTGATTATTCTTATTTATTATTATTATTATTATTATATTATTATTATTCCACTGGATCTCCAGTATTTTGTGACTCTTGGAGGGCCCTCTAAGGTTTGTTTTAATTGAAACTGCTCCACATGACTAATTATTATACACCCGTAACAGTGCACTGCACGATAACGTGCAGTGAATACACTTGATTTTCTTTCTCTGTACGTTTAGCATTCATTTGCTCAGAGGTTGATGTGCTTGTTGCTTCCTGAGCAGCTCTTCTTTTCTCCCCCGTAGCGATCTGCTTCTTCTCGTCTTTCGTCTGCATCTTTTCGCCTTAAAACTGATTAAGTCAGTGCTTGTGTTGCAATTACTTAGTACGTTTTCCTTAATTTTTCACTTAAGCTGGCACTTAAGTCTTCAATCTGCCTCAAGAATGATGTAAGATATGAAGAAGTAGGGGAAGTGGCGAAGGTGGTAGGGATGAGAATGGTGCCTGTACGCATGTGTCGCCCTGCTACCCGCTGCCGAGAGTTGATTCTACAATAAAATAAAATAAAAAGAGTAATAATTCCAAAACTCTTCGTTTTTAATATAAAGCTGTAGTGCAGAGTTTCAGCTTAGTATATGTGTACCAAAATTCAGGCTACAGGTTATTTGATTTTTGACGTTGACCTTCCTGGGATGACCTTTGACCTTGGAGGTCAATTGTTACCCCCAAAAGCAGACAGTAGATATCATGTAGTATATGTGTACCAAATTTCAGGTCAATAGGTCAAATGGTTTGCGAGCTACAGATGATTTAAAATCCTGGACAGACAAACGGACAGACACGGTAGCATATTATATCAGAAGATTTGTCTCACATTGCCTTCTCTTACACTTTTGGTTCTCCATAATGGTCACACAACCCAGTTTTGCCATTTAAAATTCATTAATGACCCACCAGCAGAAATTACAAACCATTCCCTTGATGATACAAGCTCTCGTAGAAATCTGGAAACATATTGCACAACACCGTTGATCTCTTAGGCAAATCACAAACACCCACTCGTGAGTCAACAACAGCAATCCACTTATGAACCAGCAATGGCAAACTGCAATGCATTGACAACTCACCCTGCCCCACTCACAAACCAACGACTGCCAGGGATGTTGTTCAATGAGGCACTGGTATGATTTGCAGTCAGTATAGAGGGTGCAAGGCCTTCAAATCTCTCATAAGGTAGGCCTGGCCTTTTTTACCTGCCTAGAATAGGCCTCACCCTAAACAGCTTAACCCCAACTCTGAAGGCCTGTTTTGGGTTACACAAACCTAAAAGAGTTTTGTTCTTAAAAAATATATTTAAAATGTTCCAAAAATGTCTCTCATGGAAAGGAAACCGTAAAATCTTTTGACTTGCACAAACCAACACACTACATAATATTTATGAATGAAGAATATTTATTTATCAAACTGAATATAGCAAAAAATCATCCATCCATCCATCCATCTATTTTCCAACCCGCTTAATCCGAACACAGGGTCATGGGGGTCTGCTGGAGCCAATCCCAGCCAACACAGGGCACAAGGCAGAAACCAAACCCGGGCAGGGTGGCAAAAAATCACAAAAGAGCTGCCTAAAAGGCAATCCTCAGCAAACAGGTCCTAATACACTGTAGGCATTTCTCCCTCCTCATGAGTTTAGACAGATGTTAAGTTTCAACTCACACAGCTTCACTACTAGTTACTGTAATATATGAGCAAGCTTGACTTACTATCATTTGCAAAGATTTATGTTGTATACACCCAGAAAATAATACAACTAATGCTAATAGTTGCTTTTCATATGTAACACTTGAGCTTAAGTCGTGTTTACCTAGTATGTGATTTAAAACAAAACCACAGGTGCTAGGTAGCTTCGTTAGCATCTGTCACATAAATAATACTTTATATGCAACCTCAGAGGCTAAATAACATTTTTCTTAGTGTGTGTTTCAGAATAAACCCTCAGAAGCTAAGGACCTTAACCTAATGTGCATTACAATTAATTCAAAGCCTGACTATTAAAGAATATTCACTAAATATAACTATTTAGAGGCCGAGTCCCAGCGTGTGTCTACCGTTAAAGGGACTATACCTTTTCAGCTTGAATTATAATGACAGAAGATAAATAATTGACAGTTTATAAATAACAAAATCAAAATTATATACAGTAACAGAATAGAATAAAGTTATAAAAACGACAAAATAAAGAATACTACAAATGCATGGGCATGTGTTCCAGAGAAGAGAATTTCTTATCTTCCCTTTGTAATCAAAACTTATCCTTTTACTACATTGGGGATCTAAATTTTGCCATCCAAATGGGACAACCTATGGATATAAAAATCTTCAAAAGAATTGAAGCCAGTTGCATTTGCTCCCGTGAAATACAAAGAGAGGGAAAACAGGCTGATAATTGAAATGCCAAAAAACCCGCAGCTTTACCCCATTATACCCCCAAGAATATCCTTCTTTAGTATTTATATTTATACACAGATTTTTCAGAGATACTATGACAGAAACAGACCTTTCTGAAGATAGCCCCAAAAGATCCACCACAATTTAACATTAAATTAGGACAAAATATGTCAATGAAATATATGACACTTCCCATAGAAATTTGTAAATTAATTCCAGTGACCTATGAAGACAGAAGTCTAGTGGGTTGTTGGAATACTTTCAAACAGTTATGCTCTTGGGAAAAATAGCCCATCTTCTTCTGGAGTAAAACAGTTCTCATTAGATAGAAGAACATTTATTTACAAAGAAAATTCTCATACTAACAATGTAACTCAAACTGCTACAAGAATGTCAAAGCAAAGGTTATAAGAAAAGAAAAAGCAAACAAGATTAGGTAAGAAACCCTGCAGTGGGCTAGCTCCCTGCCTGGGGTTTGTTTCCTGCCTTGCACCCTGTGTTGGCTGGGATTGGCTCCAGCAGACCCTCGTGACCCTGTAGTTAGGATATAGCACGTTGGATAATTGATGGATGGATGGATTAGGTAAGAATTTTAAGGAATAAGGTAACAAACAAAAACTAAATAAATCTGTACTATATTATACACCACAGATATACAATTAGTAGAATGGTAGCGTCCAAATATACAATATTATAAGTATGTCTTTAAAGTTGAGTCTGGTGATAAGATCAGATGGCTGGGAGGACAGGAAAAAAAAAACTCCAGTTAAACTGTAGTAAAAAAAAACCAAAATCTCCAGGGGTTTGAAGACTAAAAGACCTCTCAGCCCCCATTGGGAATTCTACCAAACATAAATGTTCTTTAAATCATTCCTCATGGTTTTCAGGCTTCATCTGTGAGGATTTGATGTAGTGGGTTTTTTGTGGACAGTGGGGGCAACTGCCTTCATTCCAGCTTCGCAGGTGGCTGCACAGGACTTCGATCAGGTGGTGGTTGGCACAAATGCCACCACAGAAGAATCGGAAAAGAAAGCAAAGAAAAGTAGAGATTAATAAAGGTTAAATTCCTGAGGAATATTTACATTTTTTTTATAAGAATGATGCCTTTATTCATTTACAACATTTATCATACAATTGGTTACATTTTTGTAGGTTTTCCAATCGGAGCACAAGCAGGTGAAGTGACTTGCTGGTAAGCAACATATATATATATATATATATATAAATATATAAATATATATATACGTACATGCATACACACGTATATATACTGTATATAGTGAAGCCCAAGGGTGCGTACAGCTGCCCTAACTCAACACAGACAGGCAGAGAGAGGAGTTTACCACACAATGTCCGGTTTATTTCCACAGTTCAGCACAATGCACAAATCACCAACACATTCCCTTTTTTTGCTTCCAGTCCTTCCCCCTCCTCTCCTCCTCAGGCTTTGTCCTCTTCTTTGCAATTCTGGCCACCGAGTGGTGCTAACTGGCTCCCTTTATAGGGCACCTGGAGTAATGAGCTTCTTCCGGCAGCATTTCCAGGTGTGAAGGAGGTGCTTCCAAATAGGACCCTGTAAAAGTCCAGGCACCCACTGGCGGTGGCCACGGGCACCAGCAGGGTTGAGCTTCCATTCTCACAACCCATGGCCCCGCTGCAAGCCAAGGGGGCTGCCCTCTACCGTTCTGGGGAAGAAACAGTCTCTTGTGTCTTGAAAACACTCTCTCCCCTGCTCCTTCCATACTCAGGGCAATCCGGCTGGGTAAGGGCCCTGGCTGTCCACCACAATATAACATATATATATATATCTGTATATAAAACACAGTGGCAGAAGTAGGTTTTGAACCCACAACTTCAGGGCCTGACGTCCAAAGCCTTTACCTCTGCACCACACTGACTATGATAATTCTATCTACTGTATTAAGAGTACAACTAAAATGTAACTATGGAAATGCCAGATTCAAGAAGTGGGTTTTCAGCAGTTTTTAAAAATGTTCCACAGTACCAGCCTGGCATATCTCTATTGGTAGAGTATTCCAGATTTTAGGTGCATAAAAGGAAAAGGCCACCTCACCACTTCATTTGAGCTTGACTCTTGGGGTTAGAAGGAACTCTTTCTTTTCTGGAGATAAAATGCAGTTCATTGTTGATGCAGATGTGATTTCCTCATGCCACATGCTCCTGTTTCCTATAACAAAATTCAAAAGAATACGCCAAGGGCAAGGCAAAACAAACAATAAAAAACAAAGAAAAAAACAAACAATAAATCCAGTAAGAAAACAAAACTTACATAGAGGATCTTCACAACTTCAATGCGCCACTCCTGAGCTTCCTTGGCTTTGACCTAAATATCCAAAGGGGAGGCTCTGGAATGGTGATGTCAGACTGGCTTCATCTCTTGGGGTACCTCCGTCAAAATTCAAGGAACCTGAGAGGATCCATATTATGAACATACTTAATAACACAAAAAGACAAATAACATAAAAAAACATTAAATAAAGAGAGAGGAAAACTGATCCAGGTCTCCACTCCTGGCTAAATAATACCAGACAAGACCTTTGAGGTCATTAGCCTAAAACATTAAAAGCAAATTAAAATAAGACAAGAATAATAATAAATAACACAAGAAAATAACAGACATTTACATAAGATAGATATATAACTAAAAGAGAAGCAGGTCTGTAAGTCCTACAATAAGGTCAGGTGGTAAGAGGACAGAAAAAACAAACAAACAAAAAAAAACTGCGGTTAAGCTAGAGAACAAAACAAAATCTGCAGGGGCTCCAGGGCCAAAAGACCACTCAGCCTAAACTAATATAAATTATTTTAAGTAGTCCCTTGTTATTGTTTTTTTTTTTAAGACGTTAAGGATTTGATAGAATGAGTCTTACAGGAATTTGGGGTAACTGCTTTCATTCAAACATCACAGGACAAAACACCACCATGGATGAACTAGAAAGAAAACAGAGAAAAGTAGACATTAATAAAAATTGTAAGTTCATTGAAGAATACAAAAATTCTGGTCCTATCGATTTTATTAAGAGTAGAACTAAAAAGCAGTTTCGAAAAAGAAAAATTTAAAAGTGGATATTTTAGTTGTTTTTCTTAAAATGCTCCACAGGGTTAACTTGCCGTATGTCAGTTGGCATGTATTCCAGATATTTGGTGCATAACAGCAAAAGGCCGTCTCACCATTTCTTTTATGTCTGGCTTTTAAAATAATAAGCAGGTTACTAGAAGACCTAAGGTGATGACTTGGAATGTATGGTGACAAGCAATCCAAAAAGTATAAAGCAACAAGATTATTTAAGACTTTCCATGTCATTATTAGTATTTTAAAGTCAACTCTAAAGGACACAGGTAATTAATGTAACATTGCAAAAGCTGTGAGATGTGATTCCGGTTAAGATTCTTATTGCTGCAATCTGAACTAACTGCAACTGAACAATGACTTCTTAGTCTGCATTATCTACTATTTTTATCTTGTGGTTCGTTATTATGTATTCTTCCTTGTTTGTTTAAAGCATTATGGTTGTGACCGCTAAGGAAAAACACTATATAAAACAGAACTGGATTGATATTGATATTCCCCAGCACCTACTTAACTTATGACTTCCCAGAATCCTGAACTGAAGGAGTGAGTTATGAAAACAAATGTAGCCGAGCACTGACATGTGGTAAATTGCAAGCTAGCCAGAGGTGGACGTACTATGATAACCCATCTATTTATGGGCAGGTAAATCGATAAACTGGAGCACAATTGGAGGATGAAGGATGCAAGCAGCTGCTCTTTATTACAGGGTTGAGAACTGAAGTGTCTTCTATTGAAACAGATTCATGTTTAAAAAAAAAAAAACGTTGATTCCAACTTGTGTTTAAAGTAGTGTATATTACTGTACCTCTTAAGGAACATTTTCACTGTCTCTAAGAACTGCTAGATTTACCTGTTCACTAAAAATGAATGTATAAAATGACCACAGTGCTATTATTATTATTATTTAAATATTATTATTGTCATTATTTCTAATGTTGTTAATATTGTTGATTTTTGAACATACGACTACAAAGCACCGTAGAACAAAAACATGTTATAATGGAACCAAAGTAAACAAATCAAACCTGTCAGACATGTGAAAGGACAACATCATCATGATTCTGAATGTTGCTATTTTGTTTTGATCATGACTCACAAATCCATGGGAGCAAACCCAACATTCTGTATGGTGGACAGCACTGTTGACATCTGAACTGGTGATTGAAGGTTGTCCAAAACGATGGGCGTGAGATCTGACTTTAGGATTCTAAAACCCCTTTCTGTGTCTTGTCTTTGCTATTTAATCATATTTGACTTTATGCTCCCATTTCTAAGTTCCTTATTACTGTTTCTTCTTCTTGCTTTTAATCTTTTCCCACTTCTATGTGGAGTCGATGTGCTTGATCAACCTTCTCCGGACAGCTCAGTACTTCACCTCCTCACCAGTCAGGCATTTTTCCTTCAGATCTTCTTTTACTCTATCCATTCACCTCTGCTTTGGCCTCTATCACTTTCTCTTCCCCTGTACTTCCATTCCCATCAGTGTTTTGTCCATTTATTCACTGTCTCTCCTGATTTCATATCCATACCACTTCTACCTACTTTCCGTACTTTGTCAGATATCTCTCCCACTTTCTTTCATCTCATTCTAATTGTGTCCTTTTTTGTAACTCCACATATCCATCTTAAAATTCTCATTTCTGCCACACCTAACATCTCCTCCGCTACTTTTACTGTCCATGTCTCAGCTCCATAACATCATTTCTAGTCTTATCACTGCCTTAAAAAACTCACTTTTAATCTTTACCTTAATTCTTTGATCACAGAATACTCATAATGCCTTCTTCCAATTGTTTACCCACACTGCACTCTATGGGTTATCTCTGCACCTAATTTTCCATCTTGGGCCACCACTGATCCTAGATATTTAAAATTATCCACTCAGCATCTCCCACTGCCAGCTAATATCTGAATCCTGATCATCATTAAACCTCAGATATTCTGTCTTCTTCCTATTTATCAACCAAAGTCCTTCTCCATTCTTCCAACTTCCACTCCACTTCTTCTGTTCTGGTGCTTCACTACACAATATCATCAGCAAAGCACATGCATTAGGAGGATTAGTTTTTTACCCCATGACTCAACACATCCATAATGAGATCAAAGAGGTAAGGCGTTAAAAAAGATCCCTGGTGCAGACCTACTCTAACTGAGGTCTTGTCTGTAACCCCAATACTGTTTCTAACCCAAGTCCTCACTCCCTCATACTTTCCTCACATACTTCTCTATCACTCCTTTCTCTCTCATTCATCTCCTGAATTCTTCACATGGCACTATATCAAAAGCCATAAAACCAGACTGCTCCTCTCCTATGGTGGTCTCTTCATTAAGCCTTCTCTCTATAATCCTTTCCCAAATTTTAGTTCTTTGTGACATCAGTTTTATACTTCAATAATTTCCACAATGCTGAATATCATCCTTCTCCTTATAAATGGGTACAATCACACTATTCCTCCTTGAATATTCTCCCCTGTTCATAGATGTTCTGCATTAGATCCCACAACACATCTACTCTCTCTTCTCCTAAACTCATCCAGTCCTGTTGCCTTTCCATTTTTCATTCATTTATGTGCCTCATTTAGTTCCCATCTTCTTCTTCTTGGTATTAATTCTTCATTTGGGACTCCATCTCCAAATACTACACTTGGATGTTCTTCATTCAACAGCTTTTCAAAGTAACTCTTCCTATCTTTTTGGATCCTTTCATGCTCACTGAAGACCACACCTTGCTCATCTTTTATTTGCTTTATCTGACTAAAGCCTTGCCACCTTACTCCTAATCTTCACTATTCTAAAAATCATTTTCTCTTCCTCATTTTTCATGCACCTTCTTCAAAGCTTCTCATTCCTGTTTCAAGCGCTGTATTTTGATGATTTGTTTAGCTCTGTCTCCCAGTTTCTGATTATTCATTCTGCTTAGTCACCATCCTTCTGTCTCCATGCTGACAGTTAGGGACTCCAAATCACAACACAGACAATCATTAAAAAGCAGAGGATGTATGATATGTATTGAATACTTCCAGTTACAAAGTGTTCTGTAAAAGTTGGATTAACTGTGTGAAAAAAAGAAAAGGGGTTCACGGATATTTAATGAAAACATGTGAACAAGTAGTTTCATTAGTTCTAACATGTATATTTTATACATTACATTTTTACACCCGATAATAATTTAAGCACTTCAAGTTGTTTATTAATATTTTACTGTAGTCTAACACTGGTACTGTGAGTGCTGTGCAGAGCGGAGGCAGAACCTCTGTGTTTTTCCCAGTTGATTCTGGGGTTTGTCATTTGCTCCTATTCTGTTTAGTGCTTACATGGACTGGGTGTTGGGCAGGGTGGTGGAGTCTAGCAGCTGTGGGGCATCTGCTGGCTAAGAAAGATTCACTGTTCTTGAGTTTGCCGACAATGATGTGATCTTCGCGGATTAAATGGAGGCGCTGATCGGTGCTCTCGAGAGAATGAGCGAGGAGTCTGAGTGTCTGGGCTTGCGAGTGTCCTGATAAAAACCAAGATCCTGGCATTTAATGACCCCTTAGGCAGAGTCATCAGCAGTGTGTCTTTCTGCAGAGAGAGTGTCGACCATGTCAAGAGGTTTAATTACCTTGGTAGTGACATTCATGTCTCTGGTGACTCTTCCTATGAAGTCAGTAGATGGATTGGGAGAGCATGGAGGTGTCATAAGGTCGCTGGAAAGGGGTGTGTGGCGCTTCCAATATCTCTGCAAAAGGATGAAGGTCGAAGTCCTTAGAGTCCTGGTGCTTCCTGTCTTGCTATATGGATGTGAGACATGGACGCTATCCATTGACCTGTGACGAAAACTGGACTCTTTTGGTACAGTGTATCATCAGGGAATTCTTGGGTACTTCTGGTTTGAGTTTGTGTTGCTCATGGAGTCCCGAATGAGGCACAATACCTGCATTGTGAGGGAGCGTCAGTTATGGCACTACGGCCATATGCCGTGATTCCTTTAGGGTGACCCGGCTTGCTGGATCCTCATTGTTGAGGATTTGAGTGGCTGGACCAGGCCAAGGGGACACCTACGTAGCACCTGCCTGCGGCAGATAGACAGTCACTTCTGGAGGGTTGGGACTGGACAGTGTGTCTGCCTGGGGGGTTGCCAGCCAGGATCCTGAGCTGTTTTGTCGTGTCGTGGGTGCGGTAATGTGCTATACCATTGACTACTTCACAAGCAGACCTGAAGTATATGCATTGCGTGCTCAGTAATATTTGGTGAAATGTGTTGCCAGTTGTTTGTGGAAATAAAACTCTTTACTATAGTTACCAGTGCATGCTCCCCAACCTGGTCTGAATGACCTAACCTGTCTGAAAAGAAAACAGTAAAAGTACACAAGACAATGGAACTAATACTTAAATTAAGAATTCTAATAACTTCACATAATAAGCCTAACCATTTTTTTAGCAATTCATAAAAACATCATTGGTTCTGGAAACAAAATCCTTGATGATTCTCAAAATCATTTTTATTCCTCCATATAATTTGAAAAGCCAAGCAAATTGTACTGCTGGTAGCAGTTCTCATGAATAAAGCAGAACAATAGCCTTCAATATTTCCATTGTGTCTTATTTTTCTTTAGTAGTGCCATCCATGCATTTTATGTAACCAGTTACTTTTATAGATGCTTGTGAGGCTTTAGGAGCTATTGTGAAGATCATTAGGTTTAAGGCTGAAGTCAGCCGTGGGTGGACCACCTGCCTTGTTGAACATAGTTATTCATCTAAGGACAATTTAGAGTTACGAATCAACCTAAACATACAGGGCTTTTAGATACTGGAGGAAAGTGAAGTACACAAAGTAAATCAATGTGGTTAAGGGCCAAACATGCAAACTCTACATGAACTCAGAATGATTCCAAAGTCAGGTAGCTGAGGCTTTGAGGTGGTAACCACTGTTCATTACTGTTGACAAATCTAAATCCAAATCCAACACATTAACATTTGATTCTATAGAAACAATCCGTAACCATATAATGGTACACAGAATGGTCAAACTATTCCAAATATTATAGCTGCTTTAACGTTGTCACTGTCAGTGCACCACTCAGAGTATTTAACCCACTGTATCTGTGTGTGGAATCACAGCTCTACAGCAGCTGATCAGAAAGTTCTACTGCAGATTGTGTCAAGAGTGGTGAGATATATTGGGATAGAGCCTCAGCCATGTGCACTGTCTGTTTGAAATTCTTCCATTCGGCAAACGCTTCAGAGCATTTCCTGTACAGACCTCATGGTTCAGAAACAGTTTTATCCCAAGAGCTATAAACGCACTCAATCAGTCAATCAAATGCTCCCAGTAGAACTGTTTGAACTTATAAGTAAAATTACCTCACTGTAAACTTGCATTACAGTTGTAATATTGCACAACCACTTATGCTTTCATATTGTATATTTTTCATTGCGTTTTTTATCATATTATTATTATTATTATTGTTGTTATTTTACCATTTTATAGGTAAATAAGTTTATGGAGGATTTGCATATTAAATTTCATTGTACCATACAATAACAATAAAGGAATTAAATTCAATTGAGAGCGCGTATTTACAGATGATGACGAGTGGCTTCTAAGTCGATTAAGCCCCACCCCTTCTAATCCAGCCACCATAAGATTCTGGAAAGAGCTGTCATTATAGACCAAAGCAAGTCGCTAGACGGCCTGCGCTCTGCTAGAATGACTGCATTTATTGACTTTCTTTTACATTCCCACTAAAGGGACAGAAGCGAACAAGCATTATTTTGTTTATCTTTGAATTTGCCATCTCTGGACAATGAAAGGGACGCCCTGGTTGGTGGCCCAAAATTTACTTGCTGCATTCAGAACTCTCATTCCTGCACTCTGCCTTATTTTTTCTTTTATGTTTGTAATCTAATTTAGACCACTTTGTGGTGACTTTTCTGTTGAACTGTGTCAAAAAAGCAAAATGAATTTAATGTTGTGCAAAAATAAAGTAAAAAAAAAACTTTTATGGGGAATGACTTCTTTTTTTAGACACAGTAATATAAAGGTAATTATTAACTGTTTTAAAAGAGAAGTCCTTTGTTTCACAATAAGAATGGTTATTAATATTAATATGCACATACTGTAATGAAGCCAGTCGGATTCCCCTTTAAATGACCCAGTTTGCTAGCCCACTTTGCCTTTTGCATATTTTGATTGATTGTATTTGCGGAGAACAATAAAAAGCTTCTACAGTTTCCCATAGGAATGAAGTGTTAGTTTTTCTGCTAGTATTCACATAAATACATGATGTATTTCTAAGAGGGTCAAATCATTCTTATGTTGTGAATATTTTAGCACTGAAAAGGAGCTTCGTCAAAAGACATGCATTAACACAGATTGGGCAATGCTAGTGTCTCTTACTCCTGTATTGGTCATAACATTTTGCTGTAAAGGAGATATTAATAGGTCAGGTGGTACAGAAGGGGTGGGAGCAAAACCGAAGCATGGGTGACATCAGCAGTGCTCTGATTGGTCTGCATGTTCTTGTCTAAAGGGAGGACATGAAGAACAGTTAAGCGTGGTGTTAAGTCTCAAACCTGGAGACCTTTGTCAATTTGTCAATCATAGCATGGCCGTGCTCATTTTTGTCATTGGTAGTAGACATGAACAGGCATCCCACAAGTGCTTAACACTTGGTTGACCATTTTTGATCTTCTCAATCTATTTGTAAACACTCTGCCATGGTTAAACACTCTCTCCATATTGCATAGAAAACTTTCTTTGGATTTTGGACCCTGGTTACCCCCTTCATCCCATTAAATGCACCTTAACTGCTCGATGGTCTTCTTTGGTGCAAACAGTAGGCGGAGATGCTATGTTTACTCACATAAAAGAAGAAGAGAATCTGAATGGTCAGGAGTGAAACTTTACCACAGTTTTGGAAATTATATTGTAGTTTTCATGTAGGGTCTTAATTTGCAAGCATGTTGTGCATATTCACTCTGTCCCTATCTGTATACATCATATACTGCATTGAAAAAGTATTCAGACCCCTTCTCTTTTTTCACATTTGTTTTGTTTCAGCCTTAAGCTAAAGTAATTTAAATTCATTTTTTTCCACACATCAAGCAGCACTCAATGCCTCAGAATGACAAAGTGAAAACAGAATTTTAGATTTTTTTCCAAATGTATTAAAAATAAAAAAACACTAAAATATCACATTGACACAAGTATTCAGTCCTTTTGCTATGTCTCACGTGCATGCCATTCTGTAGTTTATTATTGAGATGTTTCTAGTCCATGTTTGGAGGCCATCTGTGGTCAATTCAATTGATTGGATATGCTTAGTAAAAGCACCCACCTGTCTAAAGGAGATCCCACAACTGACAACGTGTATCAGAGCAAAAACCAAGCCATGAGGTCAAAGGAATTGCCTGTGGATGTTAAAAACAGGATTGTGTTCAGATACAGATTTGGGAAAAGCTGCAAAAAAATCCAGCATCATTGAAGGTCCCCAAGGTTGCAGTGACCTTTATAATTCTTAAGTAGCAGTGTGGAACAATCATGTCTTCCTGGAGCTAGACATCTGACCCAACTGAGCAATTGTGGGAAAAGGGGCATGGTAAACATGTGACCAGTTATTCGATGGTTACTCTGGGTGAGCTCCAGAGAAGCTATATGAAAATGGGGAGACACTTCCAGAAGGACAACCACCACTGCAACAATCCAGTGATCTGGACTTTATGACAGAGTGCCTACACAGAAGCCACTCCTTACTAAAAGACTCATAGCTGAAATGCCACATTGACACAAGTACAAAGTATTCAAACTTTTTACTCCATACTTAGTGACACCCTTTTGCCAGCAATTCCAACCTAGAGTCTTCTTGGGTATGACGTGATAAGCTTCACACACCTGAATTTGAGGATTTTCTGACATTCTTCACTGCAGATCCTCTCAATCCTTGTCAAGCTGGATAAGGAGAACTTGTGGACAGTTATTTTTTCAAGTCACTCCAGAGATGTTCAATTGGGATCAGGCCTGGGATTTCAACTCAAGCACATTCTTAGAGTTTTACCCTAGGCCATTTCTGTGTTGTCTGCTTTGTGCTTAGTGTCATTACCCTGATGTAAGGAGAACCTTCAGCCCTGTCTGAGGTCCAGATCTGCTCTGAAGCAGGTTTTCAGTAAGGATATCTCTGTACTTTGCTCTGTTCAGCTTTTCCTCAACCATGACTTGTCTCCCAGCCCCTGCCTGCAGAAAAACTGTTCCATCTTGGTTTCAACAGACCTGAGGATGTTGTTTCTCATAATCTGAGAGCCCTTTAGGCTTTTTGGAAACTCCAAGCAGGCTTTCATGCGTCATCTGATGATTTTGACATAAAGCCCAGATCAGTGGAGTTTTGCAGTAGTGTTTGTCCTTTCATAGGTTTCTCTGATCTCCAGACAGGTTCTCTGGAATGCAGGCAGAGTGAGCATCATGTTCTTAGTCACCTCCATTACCAAGGTCCTTCTCCACAAATTGCTTTAGTCTGGTTGCCAGCTCTAGCAAGAGATCCAGAGTATTCTAGAGCAGGTTTTCATTTGGAGTATTTCTGTTTATCTTTCTCTCATCCTGTGTAGTCTCCCATTCCCTGCCACTGAAAACCAATCCTACAGGATGATGCTGCCACCGCAGTGCTTCACTGTCAGAATGGTATTACACAGGTAATGAGCGGTGCCTTGTTTCTTCCAGGCATGGCACTATTGTTGCTTTCATCAGACCAGAGTATCTTGTTTCTTTCAGTTTGAGACTCCTTAAGGTATCTTTTTAGAAACATAAAGCTTTCATGTGTCCTTTACTAAGGAAAAATGTCTATTTTGCCACCCTGTTATAAATCCAGATCAATGGAGCATTGCAGTAATTTGTGTTCTTTAGGAAGTTTCTCCCATCTCCACCTAGGTTTTCAGGAGCTCAGCCAGAGTGAACATTGAGTGCTCTTTCACCTCTTTCTGGGAAGAAAAACTCCCAAAAAAACCCTTTTAGGGAAAAAAAATGGAAGAAGAGGCAATTCGAAAAGAGACCCCTTTCCAGGTAGGTTGGGCATGCAGTGGGTGTCAAAAAAAAGGGATAAATACGATAAATAGAACAGAACACTAGCAATCCTCAATACAATATGATAGTACAATAATAATATTACAAGTACAGAGCAAAATGCAAGAGTAGATGAAATCACATAATACAATTCTTTTCCCAAGATTCCTCCATTTGGCTGGATAGCCATCTCTAGGGAAGAATCGTTGTTCTAAATATATTCCATTTAAGAACTATCAAGACCACAGTGCTATTGAGAGCCTTCAATGCTACAGGATTTTTATAACCTTTTCCAGATGAGTGTCTCGACACAATCTTTTGCCCTAATGACTTTGCTCAACTCTGGGACCTTTTATACACAAGCCTGTGCCTTATCATGTCCAATAAATTGAATTGACCAGAGTTGGACTCCAAACAAGGTGTAGAAACATCTCAATGATGATCAACAGAACGGGTGGCACCTGAGCCAAATTTCAACTGTAGTTGGTCTCATCCATGTGTTTGGTCTCGTCTGTTTCAGGAGATGAACATCTGAGATGGAACTCTGTTAGCAGCAGTGTTATTTTTCCATTTTCTGTTTTCACCCCTAAGTATCCTGTATTTACTCAACGCGAGGGGCTTCAAAACAGTATATGCAAGCATATATATGCATGAGTGGCAGAAAAAAGGCTCGGAAAGAAATGGAAAAGACAGCTATAGCCTCATCAAAGCCTAAACAGGTCTGAAGTTCATGCTGAAGGTTCGGCCTTCCAGAGACTGACCTGGAACCGATAGGCAAAACACAGATCTCCTGTGACCTGACGCTGCTGCATTATCTCCAGCCAAGACCAAAAGTGGGAGTGAATGTGGCAAAACAAAGGGGTAAGTACAATACAATACACAGAACAGAACACAAGTAATCCTCAATGCAATACAACAGTACAATAGTGATATTACAAGTACAAAGCAAAGTGAAAGAGAAGATAAAATCACAAAATACAATTCTTTTCCCAAGATTCTTCTGTTTGGCTGGATAGCCATCTCTAGGAAGAGTCGTTGTTGTTCCAAACATATTCCATTTAAGAATTATCAAGGTCACTGTGCTATCAGGAGCCTTCAATGCTACAGGATTTTTGTAACCTTGTGTCTCAACACAATTCTGTCTCTAAATTCTGTATGCAATTCCTTTGCCCCAATGGCTTGGTTTTTGCTCAACTCTTGGACTTTTTATACAAAGGCTTATGCCTTTTCTTATCATGTCCAATCAACTGAATTGACCAGAAATGAACACCAAACAAGGTATAGAAATATATCAATGATGAGAAATAGAATGGGTTGCACCTGAGCCAAATTTCAAGTGTGGTTGGTCTTGTCTGTTTCGGGAGATGAACATCTGAGATGGAACTCTGTTAGTAGTGGTGTTGTTTTTTCTTTTTGTATCATCCCGAGGAACCCTGTATTTACCCAACACGAGTGGCTTCAGTTACAGTATATGCAAGCATATATAAGAATGAGTGGAAGAAAAGAAACGGAAAAGATGGCTAAGGCCAGGTGTAAACTTCACGCGACGCAACGCATGCTCCAGCAGACGCTACTGCTATGCAAGCGTTGTATTGTTCATACTTGTGCACATACTTTATGTAAATCTGGAAGATTCCACCAGGTGGCAGTGCGAGATATCATGGTGAGAACAGGTTTGGCTTCTTTGTGTTATGAATTGCCTGCAATACCCATTAAATTCCAATGAAATCTTGCCCCAATATCTCTGAAAAGGTTGTTTAATGATTAAATCCATCAATCCAGGGATGTGCCCATTCTAGCAAGCATTGGACATGAGGCAGAAACAATCCCTGGATGGGACATCGGCTAATCGCAGGGTGAATACAAGCACTCACATACACACTCTAGCGTCATTTTAGTGTCACCAAATCCCCAAATCTGCATGTATTTGGAAGGAAACCGGAGCACACTGTGGAAACCCAGCAGGAAAACATTCAAACTCCAGGCCGGGAACACCAGAATTGTGACTCAGTGCGAGACAGCAGCGCTACCGCTCCTCCACTGTGTCACCCCCACATGGCCCCAACATTCTAACGTTGGCCCCTAGGCCAGGATCTCTGGCGGTCCCTTCACCTAGGGTTAGGGAAAATGTGATGCCCAATAGGATTTAAAATAAAATAAGCAAGGTTAATGATGCGAAAACATAAGAAGTATTATGCACATTTATTGAATATATTTATAAAGATCCTAATGAAAAACTTAAAATAGCATCAAAAATTATTGCAAAATCTGTTTTCTAGCTTTTTTTGACACAAAACTTTCAATGACCTCACTAAAATCAACATGTTTAGATAAATCATATTTTTGATACACAGAATTGCTAGATGATTAAGTCGTTTTTGACTAGTTGTACTTCTTTGCCATGTTTTTAATGAATTTGCCAATCTGCTAAACGACCTTTCTGCTGAAGAAACAGTAACTGGGACTGTACAAAACAATTTAATAGCGAGACAGATATTGGCAAATATACCTTGAAGTTTTTTGTCGTAAATTGCGTTCAAAATTCTAATTGGGCTTTTTTCAACACCAAAAACTGTCTTATAAATACTTTTGAAGTGAAAGATTTCATCCAGTAAGTCATCTGAAAGATCTTCTGCATATGCATGTACAGGTTTTGCAGCTCTTGCGGTGAGTTGACCATTGTCCAAGTTCTGAAAATTCTGAATGGGTGAGAATAATTCACATTTGGCATCTGCTGCTTCAAATCTTGTTTTTAAATCACTGATGATAAAATCCAATACTGGGAAAACTAACCAAAATTTTGAAATCATATTCTGGTTCTGTAGAAGGTTTTCGGTTATTTGGAAATTGAGTTCACACTGCTGCTACCTCAGCAACTGCTTTTGCCTCCTGAATAATACTTTCCCACGAGTTTTTCATGTACTCCTGCATTTTTAATATACTTTTCTAATATAGGGTTTCCTATAGGAAAATTTTCCAACTAAAATAATGGCGGTTGTCGCAGGCCTCAATTTTCATGCAAAAAGCCGGAAATTACGTCTTTTTGAAAATGGTGGCAATTTTGAAAAAAATTTAAATTTTAACTTTAACTTATAATATCTGCAGAAATAAGTGATGTAAATATTAAAATTTTTTGTGTAGTATTTCTTATTTAATTGTGTTTAAAACCATGTATAATTTCTTTAAGTTTATTGTTTATAATATTTATAAATAAAGAACATATAAAACTATATCACACCAAATCAGCCATTAATATCAAAATTTTCCACCGGTGGAGAGGTCTATGTTTTATTTGGATTCGTAAAATGCCAAAGCGAGAAAGTTGTAGAAAAATGTATGTAGAAATTTTTTTATCTGAAACTTTTTTTAATATTGTTTTTAGTTTTCAAAATATTTTATGCTAAAGTTGACACTCAACGCTGTGGGATCAATTCTTGCTTTCTGTTCATACGTTTTGTTTGTGCATAATATCTATTCATCCCGCAACGAGCTCCTGTGATCCCAGACTCCCTGGCTGGAGCCCTGTCAACCCCCTTTTGGGGGCCATGCACCCCCATGTGTGTAATTATTAACATTATTCATTAAACAAAGTTAACAATTTATCTGTAAAATGTAATACAGTAATTCCTCGATACTTCGCGGTTCACTTTTCGCGGATTCACGACTTCACGGGTTTTTAAATATAGTAGTAGTATTTCCTAGTCTAAGAACAACAAAACAACTTCGGTCACTAAGTGCGTTATAACACGGGTTGTGATTGGTACATGGGAGGGAGACGACAAATTACAGCTTCCCGCTTTCTAATCGGGCCCGTGATTGGTGCTTTAACTGATGCCCAGATCCCACAGCACCTCCCCTTGTCTATCTGTCGTGGCCATTTCGCTTCAAGCTTTCTCGCCGAGCAGTTTACTTTACACTGTACTGTGTGTGATTTTTTTTTGGTTTCTTTGTGTTGAACTTCGCTTCAATTTTCACCACCTGCAATGGCATCCAAACGTGCTCCTTCTTCCAAGGCTGGTGCTGAGCCTAAACACCAACGAAGAATGATGACGATCGCTGAGAAGTTGAAACTTCTGGATATGTTGAAGGAAGGGAGAACGTTCGTGGCTGTGGCTGCAGACTGGCTAAGGATCTGCAAGAGTGGTCACAGGAATGGGACAACGATATGGTTTGATCGTTCCAATTTTGCAACAAGGGCGACGATGTCATGACCGCCTACAAGCTGCTCTTCGACCGGAAAAAGAAGCAGCGGCAGCAACTGCCGATCACAATGTTTTTGCAGCCTCGCTAAAAAGAGCCAGTTCCTACTACTACTACAGATACACCTTCAGAAACCATGGAAGAGGTGCCCCAGGAAATGGAACCGCCGTCTGAAGAGACTTAAAATACAGTCATCGGCTGCGCAGTAAAAGTCATCATCACCTTCATCGTCGTCATTTTTACTGCACAGCATATTCATCACCATCATCACGTCATATATAGGTACGTGTACTTCGCTATACAGTAACTGTAAACTTATCTACCAATTTCATATTTATTAATAACAGGGACAACTGTTAAGAGAGTGAAGGGTGGGTTGTAAACAGTACAGGGAGGGTTTAAAAACGTCCAAATACACGTTAAATGATTAAATAAATATGGTGTCCCTACTTTGTGGAAATTCAGTTATTGCGGCCGGCCTTGGAATCTCCCACGATAAACGAGGGATTACTGTATATATATTCTTTTAATGCATTTCTTCATGAAAGTGATATCAGGTATAAATCTAAGGATTCTAAATGTGCAGAGAGTTGGAATATTGTAAATTTATTGTGATCTGTGTGGTGATATGTTGCTGCTTGCCACTGCTGTCATTGGAGGAGGAAGCCCCAGAAACTCATAGTGATTAACAACTGGGTTTATGATGGTTTACTTTAATGATAAAGTAAACTACAAGGTTAAAATAGACATTTCGAGATTAAAGCCAAAATTTCCACTTTAATCACTAAATACCTTTTCAACATGTCCTTATTTTTTTTTTTTCTGTGGCTCAAATACAGCTCTGTACATTATGTTGCTGTTGTGAAGTTGCCAAAAAAAAAGACAGCTCAAAAGATGGTATGTGAAACTTTTAAAATGTATCATGTCATTACAATGGGGAATATGCGACGCTTGAATACAAAAGCATCACAAATGCATTTGTATGCTCATATTTTGCTTCATCATATCGAACCATTCATCAAACATCGAAGCAGGCACATCGATCCCATAGGATCCTCAAAGCGGCTTTCTGCCACATGTAGATAGTAAACAGAGACTCTGACGTTACGTTCCAACTTTTATCATACTGCGCTCTCTGACTTTTTGCTGGTACTGCAACTCGCGCACACGTCACGTTAATTTCTGAGGACGAGCTCAGAGGACGCCTCAAAAGAATGCTGGGAATGCGTGGCAGCCATGATGTGTGTGCATACACATTCTGAGCATGAAATATAAACGAGCCCTAAAGCTTCATTCAAGCCTAAACAGGTCTCAAATTCAAGCTCAAGGTACGGCCTGCCAGAGACTGACCTGGAACAGACAGGCGAAAGCACAGATCTCCCGGGACCTGACGCTGCTGCATCGTCTCCAGCAGAGAGCAAAAGTGGGAACAAATGTGCAAGTGAGTTGGGCCAGGAGTGCTCGCTGATTCCAGAAGGTCCATTGAAAATGAAAATGGCCTTACCTTCCGCACTGCCAACTACCCCTCACAAGCCAACAATACTGACTCCAACTGGGCATGCCACTTCACCCGCGGAGCATGGAGAAGACCACAATGATCTGTCTGAGCTGAAAGTAACAATCACCGCAATGGCCACCACTCCCGGGGGGTACATAAAGGAGCTCAAGAATAATATAAATGATATAAAAAATGTATAAAGGACATACACAAGACAAACGAGAAGCTGCTTCAGGATATTAAAGACCAGGAGAAACATTTAAGTAATCGCTTTGAGGCAATCTTTAAAGCTATGCTAGAAAAAATACAAAAAAAAAAATACAGGAAACTATGTCTAAGTTTGAGAATAAATTTAGAACACTAGGTGCTCAGTTTGAAGATACGATCACAACTCGTATTGAAGTTGAACAACTGGCATATTTAGTAAATTTGCAAACATTTCTAAAATCCTGTTTTTGCTTTGTCATTCTGGAGTACTAAGTGTTGGTTGTTGAGAGAAAAAATGAATTTAAACATTTTTAGCACAAGCGAAATGTAAAAAAAAGTGAAGGGATAGAAATATTTTCCAAATCCAGTGTATGTGAATTTGCACTTTGCAGACACACGTGTGTTTTTTCTCTTTTCTTAGAAACCATTTGTGAATCGTTCAAGACCCCAGAGAAATGTGTTTACAAACAGGAGTTATTATTTGTGAATCGTGTTTTTATGTTATTTCAGGCATGGTGTGTATGTGTGAATATATTGTTTTGCATTGATGATTGTAATGAGTGGTATCTGTGTAAAGTGTTACAGAATTATGTTAAAAAATGTTAATTTCTAGAATATTATGGTATCAAAGAGTTATGTTTACAAAGTATTTTCTGTTAAAGGCTGCTACCACATACAGTACAATTAAGTTTAAAAGCACGCCATGTTTTTGCCTAGGGAAGTGCGTTTGCAAGCAGGAACTTTGTGTTCTTAATTGCATTTTGACAATCCAGAGAAATCGTCGATGACCTTGTTCATTACATACATAGTAAAAAAAAAAAAAAAAAGAAAAGAACAAAAGAAAAACCTGGACAGCTAGAAGTGCTATACACTCTTCGTTTAATTTTATTCTCTGATAAACCTTCAATTGTGTATCGATTAACCTTCATTTCTCATAATGCAGTATTTCAGTGCATTCATCTCCTCACAATACGGTACTGTATTTCTATGACTTCTAAAAGCTTTACTGTCACATTGTTGTAGAAGTTCTATGCATCATTTAATGCAAAATGTTCTTTTAAAGTGCATGTTGGCAGTTCTTAATAACCAACCTTACATTTTTCTGTTTGGCTGATCAACCACAGAACTTGTATGGCATGCAGCGCTGTGATGTCCCCTGCCATTTCAAAATCAGTATATCTTTCTATTCTGGCGAGTGCCAGGAAATCTGCAATTTTTAAAGCACACAATTCAAAATTCAAAAATCAACGTCAAGTGAATATTTACAAAATGTACAGTGACTCCAATAAAATATGTGAATTATAGAAAAAGAAAAAAACAAAAGAATTTATTAGACGTTAATTAGTCTTCTGTTTCTTTTCCCGGTTTTCTGTGGTGGCGATCTGCGCCATCACCACCTAATCAAAGCACCGTGATGTCCTACATTGATGGATTAAAAACTAGAAATCTACATGACCATCATCATCAAGTCCTTCCAAGAGAACCCTAAATACAAAGAGGACTATTTCATTTATGTTAGGTAGAATGCCCAGAGAGGGCTGGGTGGTCTCGTGGCCTGGAACCCCTGCAGATTTTATTTTTTTTCTCTCCAGCCGTCTGGAGTTTTTTTTTTGTTTGTTTTTTCTGTCCTCCCTGGCCATCGGACCTTACTCTTATTCTATGTTAATTAGTGTTGTCTTATTCTAATTCTTACTTTGTCTTTTATTTCTCTTTTCTTCATCATATAAAGCACTTTGAGCTACATTATTTGTATGAAAATGTGCTTATAAATACATGTTGTTGTTGGTGGTGTTGTTGTTAAATAAACACAATTCTAGAAGAATTCTCCACCCTGTAAAAGTAAAAGAACAGAGCAAATGAGTAACAATCAAAGGTGATGACAAACACAGACCACTAAAATGCACACACCTCCATGGACTCCAATAACTCCAATAAGTTATATTATATACTGTATATACACTGTAATGGATGGCATGCAGGGACTGGCACCTAGGCCAGGATTGAATAAGAATTCTTACCTAGCTGGGAGGCCAGTATAATTGAAACTAATGCTTATTGTTTCCCCTAAAATGCTATGCATCCCTGGGTTACGGTACCTCTATAGGGTGGGTTAGATCTAATTATGCAATTTTCATTACGCTATAACTTATTAAGTTTATTACATAGAAAATCACCTGAAAAATCCTGGACCATTTAGAAGTGTGCGAACTAATGACATGAAGAATTGTCTTTGCGCCAAACTGGAATTGTCTCCACATAAATCAAAGTCATCCAGATGATCTGGATCAGATCTCGACCACCCTGTATGGACACCCACAGGGCACATTGAGAAATGCAGTGCCATGGAACAGTTCTGTGGGTGCCACTAGGGGGCACTGAAGGGATTAATGGTCCCTACTTTATGGGAAGTCCATGTTACCTGGTAGTGCTTCTACCAAACAGTCTCATGGTAACCCTGGGTCCTGCAGAAAGAAAGCAGCTCAGCTTCAGTACAGGCAAGTCAGAGTCGAGACAGGAGCCGGACAACACTCGCCTGGAGGAAGGGAGAAAGAGAGAAAAGGAAGAATTGTGTCTGGGTTTGCAATTTTGAAGAACCTGCAAAGGTATTTGCTACAGTAAATCAATTGTTTGGACCCGGGACTTGTGTTTGTGAGACTGTGTTTGGGGTTTTGGCTGCTGCAATGCCCCCTGCTGTTCACAACATTCAAAAGGCACAACATCTTCACTTCCTTAACATATCTGATCACCGGACGGTTGAAAGACAACCTCTTGTGGCTGCTCCCCCATTGTATATGAGGAGAGGTTTTACCTGGCCAATCCCAGCCTGCATCTAATGACATCAGCCAATTGGTAAAGACCCCACTGAGACCCTCACCTTGCAACATTCTCTAAACAGCTTAAATGTCTTTTCATTTAAACTTGTGCATACTTATATACCAAAGTGCATTAAAGCAGCTCATTCTCTTTCGCAGTTAAGTACTTCTATGATTGACCAGCTCATAGAATTCACACACGTCCCGAGGAGAACACACACCAAAGCACGTCCTCGCACTGTTACAGTGCAGTCCCTTCGTTGAAGCGCTGCTTCGTTTAACTGTACTTCTGGGTAGTAATTAAAAGGATGAGACTATGAGTTTAAGTCATAGAAATGAGGCTCTTGAAAAGGTTTGCTGGGCTCTCTCTCTGAATCTCAGCAATGTTGGAACACTGCATGCCTTGATGGAGGAGAGAGCATCGAATTTATTTGGAGATGTCGTTAGGATGGCACCAGCTCCTCTTACGGGTTGTACCATGGTACAGCTCGTTGAAGATGTCCTAGTGACAGACCCAGAACATGCTGTTGGGATTATATCTCAAGGCTGAGAATGCTGGGAAAAGATGGTGTGGATAGGAAGAAGTTTTGCCATTGTGAATCTCAACAGGAAAAGCGGAGTGAAAATGCTTTTGTAAAAAATTATGAGAAAAACAATTGGCACATTTTTCAGCAAAATCTTTGGACAATGTCAGAAATAAGACTGTGAATTATTAGTAAAATAAAACAGCATCTCTCCTTATATGCTTTTTATTTAAAGTCTGTGTTCTCATGTGAGTGTAATAGAATTTATTTAATACTTAATTTCACTAAAGCCGCTTTCCTTAGTGCATCATCATTTTTGTTACATATGCCCATTGTGCAATCCCACCTTGGCAATTATCACTTCATCGTAAGGGCATCTAACCTATAAAGCTTTAAATGGTTTAAATGCACCGGACTACATCAATAACCTGCAGCACTACAGTCCTGTCTGCCCACTCCGGTGCACGGATGCTGGCAAACTTGCCGTGCCCCAAACTAACCTGTGCTCCACGGCTGAGAGCGCCTTCAGCTCTGATGCACTCAGACTTTGGAACAGAAAGTAGTTGGATCTGCTGACTCAATGCATTTATTTTTTTTTAAGTCAACCTAAAACACATCTGATCAGAAAGCCATTTAACTTAAAGCTGATTTTCTTACCCTTTGGTCCCAGGTCACTCCCTCTAGTCTGGCAATTAAAATGTTACTCAGTATCACAAATTGGGCCATTTATTTATTGTCTTCTTGTATTTTGAATATATGCCTGTTTAAGTGTTTTTTTGTTCAAACAGTGTGTTTCATGTACTGTATTTATCCGTTAGGTGTTTAATGCTGTGATATTAGTTTATTTACTGAAATTTTCCTTTGGTGTTATTCCTAAGCTAAATAAAGAGAAAACTGAAATGTTAGTGATTGGCAATAATGGATACAATGAGGTTATCAGAAATAAACTTGATGCATTAGGATTAAAAGTCAAGACGGAAGTAAAAAACTTAGGGGTAACTGTTGACTGTAACCTGAATTTTAAATCGCATATTAATCAGACCACTAGGACAGCATTTTTTCACTTAAGAAACATAGCAAAAGTTAGACCTCTTATATCATTAAAAGATGCTGAGAAATTAATTCACGCGTTTGTTTTCAGTCGACTAGATTACTGTAACGCACTCCTCTCAGGACTACCCAAAAAAGACATAAATCATTTGCAACGAGTGCAGAGTGAAGCTGCTAGAATCCTAACTAGCAAAAGAAAATCCAAGCACATCTCTCCAGTTTTGATGTCACTACACTGGTTGCCTGTGTCATTCAGGATTGACTTTAAAATTCTGCTTATGGTTTATAAAGCCTTAAATAATCTCGCCCCATCTTATATATCGGAATGTCTGACACGTTATATTCCAAATCGTAACCTTAGATCTTCAAATGAGTGTCTCCTTATAATTCCAAAAGCTAAACTTAAAAGAAGTGGTAAGGCGGCCTTCTGCTGTTATGCACCGAAAATCTGGAATAGCCTACCAATAGGAATTCGCCAGGCAAATACAGTAGAGCACTTTAAAACACTGCTGAAAACACATTACTTTAACATGGCCTTCTCATAACTTCACTTTAATTTAATCCTGATATTCTGTATGTTCAATTCTTCATAATAACTATTCACAGTGGCTCTAAAATCCGTACTGACCCCTACTCTCTCTTCTGTTTCTTTTTCCGGTTTCTTTGTGGTGGCGGCCTGCGCCACCTCCACCTACTCAAAGCATCATGATGCTCCAACATTGATGGACTAAAAGCCAGAAGTCTACGTGACCATCATCATCAAGAACCCTAAATACAAAGAGGACTGTTTCATTTATGTGAGGTAGATTGCCCAGAGGGGACTGGACGGTCTCATGGTCTGGAATCCCTGCAGATTTTATTTTTTTCTCCAGCTGTCTGGAGTTTTTTTTTTTTTTTTTTTGTTTTTTCTGTCCTCCCTGGCCATCGGACCTTACTTTTATTCTATGTTAATTAATGTTGACTTATTTTAATTTCTCACTACGTCTTTTATTTTACTATTCTTCATTATGTAAAGCACTTTGAGCTACATTTTTTGTATGAAAATGTGCTATATAATAAATGTTGTTGTTGTTGTTGTTGTTATGTGTCCATCTAAATATTTGTGGAGTGCTTTTATCATGGGAATGAAACTATAAAAATAAAATCTATAAAGGAATTATTAAGAATTATATAATATTATATAATATTAATTATTATTATCAAGTTAAATAAAGAGAAAACTGAAATTTTAGTGATCAGCAATAATGGATACAATGAGGCTATTAGAAATAAACTGGATACACTAGGATTAAAAGTCAAGACGGAGGTAAAAAGCTTAGGGGTGATTGTTGACTGTAATCTGAATTTTAAATCACATATTAATCAGATCATTAGGACAGCATTTTTCACTTAAGAAACATAAGTAAAGTTAGACCGCTTATATCACTGAAAGATGCTGAGAAATTAGTTCACGCGTTTGTTTTCAGTCGACTAGATTACTGTAACGCACTCCTCTCAGGACTACCCAAAAAAGACATAAATCATTTGCAACGAGTGCAGAATGCAGCTGCTAGAATCCTAACTAGGAAAAGAAAATCCGAGCACACCTCTCCAGTTTTAATGTCACTACACTGGTTACCTGTGTCATTCAGGATTGACTTTAAAATTCTGCTTATGGTTTATAAAGCCTTAAATAATCTCGCCCCATCTTATATATCGGAATGTCTGACACCTTATATTCCAAATCGTAACCTCAGATCCTCAAATGAGTGTCTCCTTAGAATTCCAAGAACAAAACTTAAAAGAATGGACCTAAAATCTGGAATAGCCTGCCAATAGGAATTCGCCAGGCTGATACAGTGGAGCACTTTAAAACACTGCTGAAAACACATTACTTTAACATGGCCTTCTCATAACTTCATTTTAATCGTAATTTAACTTAATCCTGATACTCTATATGTTCAATCTCCTCAAAATAACTATTCATGGTGGCTCTAAAATCGGTACTGACCCCTACTCTCTTTTCTGTTTCTTTTTCCGGTTTCTTTGTGGTGGTGGCCTGCGCCACCTCCACCTACTCAAAGCTTCATGATGCTCCAACAATGATGGATGGATTAAAAGCCAGAAGTCTTCGTGACCATCTTCATCAAGTTCTTCTGTGAGAACCCTAAATACAAAGAGAACTGTTTCATTTATGTTAGGTAGAATGCCCAGAGGGGACTGGGCGGTCTCATGGTCTGGAATCCCTACAAATTTTATTTTTTTCTCCAGCTGTCTGGAGTTTTTTTTGTTTTTTCTGTCCCCCCTGGCCATTGAACCTTACTCTTATTGATGTTAATGTTGATTTATTTTGCATTATAATTGTGTTTTTCATTTTTCTATTCTTTAATATGTAAAGCACTTTGAGCTACTGTTTGTATGAAAATGTGCTATATAAATAAATGTTGTTGTTGTTGTTGTTGTTGTTGTTGTTGTTGTTGTTGTTGTTGTTATTATTATTATTATTGTTAAATTTATAACAATTACCAATTGCCATTTCAATGCAAAAATGCTCGATTACCCAAGATATTTCAGCAAATTAAAGATAGTCTGTTTGCTTCCTCTAACGAATCTGAGGTTGCTTCAACATCACAGCTGTTATGATTCAGTATCTTGATTTTTGTACGCTTGTTTAAGCCTTATTTCTTTTAATGACTACTTCCCATTATGGGTTTTTGAGGTTTTAAATCAGATTTTTTGCATTTATTTTTAACATTTGAAATTGTTATTCCCATAGGAAAACTTTATTGCTCAAAGGTTCATCTTAAAAGAGATTCTCATTTATTTTTCACTTAAGAATCAACTTTGCCACAGGTATTTCATCTAAAATTCCTTAGGAGACAAAATTGAAAATTTGGCTTCAAAAGCATGCTATATTTTGTGAGAACTAATAATAATAATAATAATAAATGTTATTTAAAAGCACCTTTCAAGGTACCCAAGGCCACTGTACCGCAATACACATACAATCAAACAGTCCAGTATACAAACAAAATTAATGAGAACAGCAAAAGGCAATATTAAAAAGATTTAAGTCTAGATTTAGGGTGGCGCAGTGGGTAGCGCTGCTTCCTCACAGTTAGAAGACCCGGGTTCGCTTCCCGGGTCCTCCCTGCGTGGAGTTTGCATGTTCTCCCTGTGTCTGTTTGGGTTTCCTCCCACAGTCCAAAGACATGCAGGTTAGGTGCATTGGCGATCCTAAATTGCCCCTAGTGTGTGTGCCCTATGGTGGGCTGGCGCCCTTCCCGGGTTTTGTTTCCTGCCTTGCGCCCTGTGTTGGCTGGGATTGGCTCCAGAAGACCCCCGTGACCCTGTAGTTAGGATATAGCGGGTTGGATAATGGATGGATGGAAGCCTAGATTTAAAAACAGAAAATGAGGTACATGCACAGAGCTCCAAAGGCTCCAAAAAGATATTAAGGATATCTGTTTTTGATTTTTCCTATGGTTTGTTATGTATTAATATGAATTTTACTGTTTTAACTGTCTTTGAATTATTACTTTTCATATTTGTATGTTATTTCTGTTAAACAGTTAAGCCAATTTTTTCCACGCTGGGCCTAGCCTTTCTGAAGCCTGCAGGTAGATTTCTGGGGCAAGCTGGCCTATAGTGAGTCTCTTCTGAACATCCTGGCCTGATTTATGGTTATTTTTGGAAGCCTCACACCATTTTTGTTATGTCTGTGACTGGTATCAGTTATCAGAAATTATTTAGCATCATTTTTTTTATCACCTTCTTGTTTTTCCCAGATGACCCCATTTTGCATCTTAGCCATCATGAAGATACACGGCCTCAGAGGTTACATAGGTGATGTCATTAATGTGCCACTAGAAAAACCACTGTGTCGGATGCCTGAGTTTCCGGATATCAAAGAAAACCCATCTTCTTGCTTGTGTTGCGCTATTAAGATCCCTTAATTTTAGTTTGATTTTTCCTACTATGATTATTGGGTTTAGATATGGGTATTGATGTTTGATAGGACTGATCTCACATAAGCAGGATTGATGCTTAGTCAGTAATGAATGAGATTTTTTCTTTGTGTAATGTTACATATTGTACAGCTAAATTTTAAGTGTGTAGGATGAAAGAAAAGATTAATGCAGTAGTTACCACTGCTATCGCACAGACGCTGGATAGGTGCATTACCACCAAATAAATCCCGGGAGAGGTAAAAAAAAAAAATACAAATCATGTATGCTATATTTGTGTCTATGATCAAGCAGTTGAAACTGTCATAAAATATATTTCAGAGGGGGTTCAAACCCCAAACCACCCCTAAGCTATGCCTACAGCATGTTTCAGGACACCGGCCTGTCATTGTGCATTCTACACGTTCTGCATGTGAGCACTCCAGTTGTCATCTCACACCCCAAAGACAGGCATGTTAGGTTAACGGATGACTCAAACTGGCTCTGACAGGTATACGTTGAAATAATTGTTTTAATTATTTCGTTTAATCTGCAGATATTTTTGGGCGCATACCTCTTTTTCACAAAACACATTTTTTACTGTCAGTTTTGTTATTGTTTTTGAACTATATTTAATTAACGTTGAATATTCTGTTTTAATGATAACATATTTGAATATAATATTTTATCATTTTAAAAACTATATTTAAAGTAAAACAGTTCTTTTATTAAATAATAAGGTCAGAATACAGATGGAATGTAACTCAGTTATGAGTCCTAGCAGCAGATAGCTGCATGTGAAGTCAGTAGATATGTGTCTGGCCCTCTTCTTCTCTCACCACTGGTGCCAAAAACACCTACAGGCATGGCTTGGTGGATCCAGAAAAAGTGCTGCTACCACCACACATTAAGCTTGGTTTCATGAAGCAGTTTGTCATAGCTCTATGAAGAGATGGAGGCTGTTTTGTGGATTTGTGCCGAGTTTGTCAGGGGCTACATTGAAAAAAGGTCATTTTTAGATGTTAGAGAACTGATTTCTGATGCAGAATATGACGGTGTGATGAACAACCTGGAACAAGAGGTTTGGGTTTCACTCATAGAAGTAAGTTTGAAATTTTGAGGTAACAAGAAAGATACCATTTATAAACTTTATTAGTTAACTTTAAGGAATTGGATTGCAACATAAATCTCAAAGCTCACTTTCTGGTTTGCATTTGGAATTTTCCCCTTAAAATCTTGCAGCAATGAGTGAAGAGCAAGGTGAATGATTCCATCAGGATATCAAGGACATGGAGAGAAGGTACTAGGGACATTGGGATGTCAGTATGATGGTGGAATGCTGCTGGATGATCCCTAGGGACAACCCAGAAAATGTGGACAAATGATGGACCACCAAACGAAAAACTACAAAGTGACAAAAACTAGAGCAGTAAAATGGAAAAAAATGAATATATGTTGTCATTTTTACATATATGTTTAAAAATATTGCATGGACTAATATTGTGATTTTAGAACAATGTTATATGAATGAAGAAATTGTGTAATTTGTTAAATTGTATTTAAATTTATATTTAATTTTGTACTTTAATTTGACTTGATGGAAACATTCTAAGTATATGTTTATTGAGTTTAAAATGCAAATAAAAATAGCTATTCAAAATTAAACCATTTCTTATGAGATTAATTTTGCAGACCTGTGTGGTTAACCCTGCTATGGCTGTGAGTGATTGAGCAAGAACGTGAGTGTAATATCACAGCTTTGCTTCTTTGTACTCAAAGCTGCTGCTACAGGATAAGCATTATGAAGCCCTAAAATGAGAAATGGGCTTAAGAATGAGTTAATGCTATTTTATATATATATATATATATATATATATATATATATATATATATATATATATATATATATAGTAATAAAAGGCACTGTATTGCGCCCGACCCGGCACAGACTCACATGGAGGCACGTACAGTATAAAAACAAAGAAACTTTTTATTTTCTTCACCTGTGGGGCACGTCTTCCCCGTGAAACCCACAGGCACAAGACAGTCCAAAACAACACAAGCACAAAAACACATTCCCGTCTGGCACCACCACTCCTCCCGTCAAGCTTCGACCTCCTCCTCCCGACTCTGGCCACTAAGTGGTTATTGCTGGCTCCTTTTATAGCCCACCCGAAAGTGCTCCAGGTGCTTGATCACCTGTTTCAGATTGCACTTCCGGGTGGGGCTGAAGACTGATCTAGCTGGGCTCAGGGACCCATGCAGCGCCCCCTGGCGGCCACCCCAGATCCTAGCAGGGTTGTTGGGAACCCCATCTCCCATGGAGCCCTACAAGAAGCTGAGGCACCACCGTCAGCCAGGGAGGCTGCCACCAAGCATCCCGGGGGAGGTTTGAGCCTGTAAAGGTTGATGCATCCCTCCATGGATATGCATCCCCAGACCATCACTGACCCACCACCAAACCAGTCATACTGAACAATGTTCCAGGCAGCATAATGTTCTCCATGTCTTCTCCAGACCTTTTCACATCTGTCAAATGTGCTCAAGGTGAACCTGATCTTATCTTTGAAGAGCACGGGGTGCCAGTGGTGGACCTGCCAATTCTGCTAATCTATGGCAAATGCCAATCGAGCTCCACGGTGGTGGGCAGTGAGTGCAGGGTCCACTAGAGGATGTCGGGTCCTCAGGCCACCCTCATGATACCGGTCAGTCCTACTGATGGGTTAAGGACTTTCTACAGCCCTGTCCAGCTCTCCTAGAGTAACTGCCTGTCTCCTGGAATCTCCTCCATGCCCATGAGACTGTGCTGGAAGACACTGCAAACCTTCTGAAAATGGCACGTATTGATATGCCATCCTGCAGAAGTTGGACTACCTGTGCCGCCTCTGTAGGGTCCAGGTATAGCCTCATGCTGCCTGTAGTGACACTGACCGTAGCCAAATGCAAAACGAGTGACAAAAGAGATGAGGAGAGAAAAATATCAGTGGCCTCCCTCCACCTGTTAACCCATTCCTGTTTTGGGGGTCGTCTCATTGTTGCCCTTCTAGTGCACCTCTTGTTTATTTCATTAACACCAAATCAGCTGAAACTGATTAACAACCTGCTCTGCTACTTAACTGACCAGATCAATAGCCCAAATGTTTTATTGTCTTGATGCTACACTTGGATTAAAAAGTGTTCCTTTAATTTTTGAGCAGTATATATACGTTGTATATATTGTCACATATGTTAACATAGGGACGGTTTAAGGGTAATTTTCCATCGCTCCGGGGTTGGTGCACAGTAATAACAGCTTTTCTTTTCCTCTCTCTGCAGAATAGAAGATTGACAGGTTTTTCAGCCCCGCTGATGTCACTTCCGGTGTCAGGCTGCCTGGACCTGCCTCTTCCTGCTGGAAACAGTCATAACCAGAAGAACTGCCATCTTAGGCAGTCAAGGTCAGACTCCTGTCTGAAAAGACATATCTGTAATGCTTGTTAATTGCTTTTCATTCCTTTATCAATTTCAGTTATGTAAGAATTGCCTCTGGTTGCATACAACCCTTCATTCTTATAATTGTTCCTAAAATAAATAAAAAAAAAAACTATTAAGAAATTCTGAATGCAGCTTGTGTAATTCTACTTCAGTATGTAACCTCTATCAAAATTTATAAATCTATGGAAATGCTGTATCACCATCATTTGCAGGATATGTTATAGTCTAGGTAAGCCTTATACAGTATATCAGCAGCAGTTTAGTATGCGAGGAAAGAGACTTTGGGCCTCGCCTATGCAATCTAAAAACACTTAATATTCCAGGAAATAAAGTATAGTAAGAAAATACATTGAGCATAATATTTTTGTACTCATTGGTGACATCTGGTTTGCCATGATAAGGCAGCAGGCAGCACAAAACAGTTGTGCAGATTTGCTATACAACGCGCATTATCATGTGAGAAAGATGGAATTTCCACCGTTATGTCTGTATATGATAAGGGGAGGCGAAGCCTTTCCACTATCTTATGTCTGTAGTTTATTCATAGGCTTCTAAAAAATTGCTTCTTCTCTTATGATAAAAATGCCTTTTTATTGGTGGAATAACTCTGTTACTCCTGGGAGAGAATGCGTTCTCAGTCCCCCCCAGCTCTCTGGTGAAGAAATGCACCTTCTGATTTACTTGAGTGTTCTTCACTAAAACACTACCATTCTGTGGTGTGGTGGGAAACCTGTCCTGACATCCCTGTGTAGTAGTGGGTCCTGACTGTGGGCAGTTTATTTTATTGAAAGAATAAAGATCACCTTTCTTTTGTAATATATGTAAGGATTCCATTTGTAACTGGGAATTGGCTAGCTCCACAGTTAAATATTTTATGTGCAAGGACTCATGATGCAGGCATTCCCTGGATAATGTGTGGTGATGTGGTGGGTTCATGCAGCCATGGTTTCTGCTTGTACGGTGTGGGACTAGACCCTGTGTGGGTCTATTTCACATTTTGAAGTTTTCATCTTTGTTAAATAAAATAAAAAATGAATCACAGAAATATATTTATATTTATATATACAGTAAAGAGCTGATAGATAGATAGATAGATAGATAGATAGATAGATAGATAGAGGGGCGGCACGGTGGCGCAGTGGTAGCGCTGCTGCCTCGCAGTTAGGAGACCCGGGTTTGCTTCCCGGGGCCTCCCTGCGTGGAGTTTGCATGTTCTCCCCGTGTCTGCGTGGGTTTCCTCCGGGCACTCCGGTTTCCTCCCACAATCCAAAGACATGCAGGTTAGGTGGATTGGCGTTTCTAAATTGGCCCTAGTGTGTGCTTGGTGTGTGGGTGTGTTTGTGTGTGTCCTGCGGTGGGTTGGCACCCTGCCCGGGATTGGTTCCTGCCTTGTGCCCTGTGTTGGCTGGGATTGGCTCCAGCAGACCCCCATGACCCTGTATTCGGTTTCAGCGGGTTAGAAAATGGATGGATGGATGGATGGATAGATAGATAGATAGATAGATTTATTTATTTATTTACTTTATTTGTCCCCAGGGAGAAATTTGTTTTTACAGAAGCTCTTTAAATAAATACATACTGTGGAACGTGGCCCGGACACAGACAGACGGACAACGGTTTATCACGAAACACACATATGTTTATTCTGTACAATATTTACAACAGTTTATAAGTCTGTGCAGAAACCCAGTGCCTCCAGCACTAATCCCCCAAAGTCCAGATCTCTCTTCCCAGTGCCTTCCTTCCATCCGCCTCCACTCCTCTCTCTCTTGTCTCTCGTCCACTTCCACCGATTCTTGGCTCCGAATGAAGGGAGGCAGCCCCTTTTATAGCAGCCCGGATGGGTTCCAGCTGCTCCCCGACACTCCTCTGTGGACACTCCCCTGTGTGGTGGAAGTGCCGGCTGCGCACCCCAGTCTTCTTTCCCCCCAGCACTTCCTGGTGTGGCGGAAGTGCTAAGCTCCAGGGCTCTTCAGGTACTGGGGCATCCCCTGGAGGTTGCCACAGGCCCCTACAGGGTTGAGCTTCCAAGATCTGCACCCGTGGCCCCCAGTGCAACCAGGGTGGTCGCTCCCTTGTGGTCTGGAGGAGGCACAAGCCCTCCTCCGGTCCTCCTGGGTGTCCTGGCTGGGTACCACCCCCAGCCGCGTGCCACAATACATAAATAGATAGATAGATAGATTCTGTAAATATCGTATATACACACACTATGTTCTGAGCACACACCAGAATGACTAAAAAGGAAGAAAATTTTAAAAGAAAGAAAACTTCTGACCTGGCAGTCACCATGAGACATTGTGCATGTGTATAACAGTTTGCATAAAGGAGCCCCATTCACATTTTTGGACACACTTCTGCTGAAAAATCCATCTTTGGGATAAGGGTGGTAGAGGAAACACACAAGTGCACACAGGGAGAAAATACAAGCTGCTCACACTCAGCACCCATTCGTAGATTTCAACCAAGGGCTATCAAACTGTGAGATAATACCACTAACTAGTTCAGCACCATGTCATCCTTAGATAAATGATACATATTTCAATCAACTTTATGGCAGTATTCTTATTTAAGTTGTACTTAATGCTCGAAATTTGATTTTGTGTGCACTTGCTACCATTAAAGAACATTGTCAAGGAGCAGAAAAATAGACATCGCCGCAGTTTTTTATGGGGAAAATGACAGCAAGAAGACAAATATCTTGGAGAGATAAAGATGTGGAGAGAGTGAAACTGCAAGGTCTGCAGCTTCGTGTGAGTCTCTGTACACTTAAACACCATACTTTCTGTAGAGTAGAAGATGCTTTTATGATAGATGTTATGAACGATATAAGTATAAGTTGAAATTCAATAATAAGCTTGTGCTTTAGTTGGTGCCCTCACACTGTTCTTTTTTAAAAGCTAGCATCTGTGGGTTACATAAAACATATTTTATTCCATGCAAAAATAAGTTATTGACTTGCTGCAAAAGTTTATTTAAATACTATGATGGTGTAAGAGTTTTTATGTGTGTAAATTTCCATCTGTCTGCTGTTACGCTATCTAAAAGAAAGGAAATCTATACTCTCAGTGGCCACTAAATAAGGTACAGTGGATTCAGAGTACTTAGACCTGAAGATTTTGCCATGTTGTACCCTTGTACTAAACCATTTAAATTTATCTTTCCCAAGTCAAGCAATACTCCATACCCTACAAAGACAAGCTGAAAACAGGACTTTAGAAAATTTTGCAAATATATCTCTCTATATGTATAAAAAAATCCAACATCTGTCTGTCTGTAAGTCTATCCCCTTTTCACTCTTTGAGGCTGAATATTTTTTTCAAAAAACAGTTTCTGAAAAGCAATGGTTGCACAAAAAAATCAACATAAAACGTCTGTTGCTCCATGCTGTGGCTGCCAGTTTGCCGCATGGCTGGGGCAGCAGCAACAGTGGTCACGGTTTCAGTGCATTGCAATGTGGTTTCTACCTCTTATCATTGTTCAGTGGCAGTCCTCCCTGGCAAGCATCATCAGTACCACAATTAGCTGGGGGCCAATCAGCTGAAGCTGGAACATCACGATCATTTTTGATCACTTGTATCAAAATCAGTGTCCGACAAGTCATAGTCCAGTTCAGAGATAATAGGCAAAATGTCGTCTGCAGAGTATTTTGCTTTATGCATTCACTTTGATCTCTTGCCAGGTGTCAGTCCCATTTTTGCCATTGTTTGTGCCTTGCTACTCACATGAGCACAGGAGATCTCAGTCAAACCAATGAATCTAACTTTCCTTCTAGCAACAAGAGTCCAACTAAAACATAACAGTTGGCTTTTTCACAGTTTATAGTTGATTACCATCGTCATCTCCTCCTTTTGACAAAAGTCAACAAACAGTCCTGAAAGAGTTAATGGATTTAGATCAGGTTTTTTTCTATAATTTACTGGAACATTCAAGTTGATTTTGCAACTTCTCTCATTGCTATAAGTATCATAGTTCACTTGCGGTACCAATGTATTTGCACAAATCCGAGAAAGATGCAGCGGGCCGAGGAGAGGGGGGCGGGGCCCTCCTCACTCACATGCCAGCCCAGGGGCGTATCTTACCACCACTTAGCTAGCAAACGAGAGAACTACTTAGCGTATTTAGATCGGGTTTTTTCTACAATTTGCTTAAACATTCCGTTTGATTTTGCGACTTCTCTCATCATGCTAAGAATCATAGTTCATATATTCGTACTAATCCGAGATAGAGGCTGTGAGCCTAGGGTAGGAGGAAGAGTGACGTCAGGAGTGGGGAGCCAGGCAGGGCCCTCCTCACTCATGTGCCAGCCTCTTTTTGAGTCACTCTACCTCTGGAGTGTACCTTGCCTATACTTAGCTAGCGATACCTGTTTGTTTATTGATCTTTAAAGTTTGTCCTCTTTTGCCACTATGTGGGCGGAGCCACTGGGAACAGCTAGTTAAAAATAAAAAAAACCTGAAATATCACATTGACACAAATATTCAGACCATTTGCTATGACAATTTAAATTTGGCTCAGGTGTATCCCATTCTTTTGTTCTTTATTGAGATGTTTCTATGTCATGTTTGGAGTCTTTCTGTAGTCAATTCAATTGATTAGACATGATTAAGAAAGGAACAGGCTTGTCTTTAGAAGGTCCCACAGTATATAAGAGCAAAAACCAAGCCATGAGGTCAAAAGAACTGCCTGCAGAGGCTAAAGTCGGGATTGTGTCGAGGTACAGATGTGGGGAAAGCTACAAAAAAATTTCAGTAACACTGAAGGTTCCCAAGGGTGCAGTGACATTTCTAATTATTAAATGGAAGAAGTGTGGAACATTCATGACTTTTTCTGGAGCTGGACATCCAACCGAACTGAACAATTGTGGATAAAGGGGTATGGTAAGCATGTAACCAGTTATTTGATGGTTACTCTGGCTGAGCTCAAGAGAAACTTTATGAAAATGGGGAGAAACTTCCAGAAGGACAACCACTATTGCAACACTCCAGTGATCTGGACTTTATGACAGAGTGCCTACACAGAAGCCGCTCCTCACTAAAAGACTCATCAATGATTTTAGCATAAATCGCAGCATTACAAAATTTGAAAAAAGTGATGTGGTCTGAATAATTTCTGATTCTACTATATACCTACTGTCACACATGTGCGTCTGTGGATCATCCCCCAGACTCCTCTGAGGTATGCACTTCAACCCCAGGTCAAGAAGGGGCACTGGCACAAACCTTATTCACTGTTTCTCCCTCCACAGTACCGAGAAGATGCCTAGTGAGGGCATCTGACTCCGCCCCTTCTGGTTTCCCCATTGCATAACCCACATTTCCTAGAAGGAGGCGTCACTCATTATGGAAATACACTTCAGGATGGACGTCATTCCCTCTGCGACTTTATGAGGCCTGAAAGCAGAGAGGAACGTTCCTCAAGATTATCCTGCTTTTGTTTATTTATTAAGTAACGTAGAGCGCATGTTTTGTTGGACTCACATTTATTAAATGGAGACGATAGGGTTAGAGCCCCAATACTTTTTCTTATGTCATCCTGAAGTTCTTACAATGACCACGCTACCTATTACCAGAGAAGACCACTTTGAACTGGATGACTTGGAGGCATGAATTCAGAAAAGTTCCTGGAAAAACTTCTTAAGGACTTTGGTCCGTGCTGAGGTGCATTATGGTATTCAGATAATACTTAATTTGTCAGTTAGAGACATACTTTATGAGCCAAGAAAACATTCCTCACACCATCACACTATTACCACCATGCATGTACTTCTGACACAAGTAAGGATGGATTCGATTTCCTCAAAATTCTGGTCGTGGCATCTCCACGTCATAGAAAAAACTGAGATAGTTTAGACCAACTAACACTTTCCCAGTCTTCAACCATCTAGTTTTGGTGAATATGTGCTACTGTAACCTCATCTTCCTGTTCTTAGCTGCAATGAGTGGTACCCAGTTTGAGTCTTCTGTGTAACCTCTTCAAGGTCTGAGGAGTTCTCGTCACTTGCCATCCTGGTCTTCATGGGGTAAGCTTGCTCTTTAGTTCATCTGCTGGGTTGTTTTGCCAAGTAATTAACCAAACACACACATTCTTTTACTTTGTACAGACCTTCCCAGTGAGCAAGGTACTTAGATGGTGAGATGGGAATGAGCTTCATCATTCAGTCTCACAGGTGATACTTGAGCAATATGATTAAGTTTAAAGCTGAGCGTATGTCCATTGGGGCTTCTTCTTGTACATTTGCACTTTGCAGGTGCAATCTTTTGAGTTGATTGCATGGTTATGCAGTGTATATCACACTGCACTTTCCGTTTATTCTTGACAAATTTAAGGATGTTGCTGCTGGTTGGCACAGCCAGTCCCTCTGTGTATGCAAACGGACAGTTGTTTGTTGATCTTAGTATCTCCTGTCTGCCGGTACTTGTTATATCAAACTATCTGTTTTAGGTTTCGGTTAAAACTGTCTACCAACCCATCAGTCTGTGAATGATAAACAGATGTATTACTATATTTACCAAGTAGGAGTGCAGACGTCTGTCTAAATGCTTCAGATATAAAGGGCTATTCTTGATTTGTAATCACCTCTTTAGGAGTGTCTAAATGTAAATATACTACAAAATGGCTTCTAAAAAAAAACAATCTACCTTTGGAAGCAGCCCAGTCTTAGCCTAGAGATGCTGCAGAATGATCTCAAGAGAGACGTTCACACCAGACATCTGAAAAAAATATAGCTGAGCTCAACCAGTTCTGTGAATGGAATTATGATCCAAAATTCCTCCATAATGCTGTGCACATTTGATTTGCAGCTATCGGAAACACTTGTTAGAGGTTATTGCTGCCAAAAGATGCTCAACCCGTTATTAAATCCAAGGGTCCGATTAGTTTTCCCACAGTACGCTGTGAATGTTTGAGTGTGTTCAATAAAGGCATGAAAGGCTATAACTTCTTGTGTGTTATTAGCTTAAGCAAATTGTGTTTGTCTACACTTGTGATTTAGATGATCAATTAATTCCTCCTGCCTTGCACCCTTTGTTGGCTGGGATTGGCTCCAGAAGACCCCTGTGACCCTGTGTTAGGATATAGCGGGTTGGAGAATGACTGACTAATTCAGAAATTGAGGAAGTTCCAAAGGGTTCACATACTTTTTTTAAAAAACATTAGAACAATCGAGACGAGAACAGGCCATATAGCCCAACAAAGCTTGCCAGTCCTATCAACTTAATTCTTCAAAAATAACATCAAGTCAACTTGTGAAAGTCCCTAAAGTCCTACAGTCTATCACACTTCTTGGTCACTTATTTCATGTACCTGTGGTTCTCTGTGTAAAGGAAAACTTAATGTTTGTGTGAAATTTGCCATTAACAAGTTTCCAGCTATGTCCCCGTATTCTTGATTAACTCATTTTAAGTAACAGTCTCTATCCAGTGTACTAATGCCCTTCATAATTCTAAACACTTCAATCAGGTCTCCTCTTAATCTCCTTTTGATTAAACTGAAAAGGCTCAGCTCTTTTAATCTTTCCTCATAATTCACCCCTGTAGCCCCAGAATCAGCCTAGCTGCTCTGGACATTTTCTAGTGCTGCCATGTCCTTTTTGTAGCCTGGAGACCAACACTGCACCTAGGACTCCAGATGAGGCCTCACCAGTGTGTTATAAAGACTTGGGCAGAACCTCCTGTGACTTGTACTCCACACATCAAGGCGCTATATAACCTGACATTCTGTTAGCCTTCTTAATGGCTTCTGAACACTGTCTGGCAGTTGATAGTGATGAATCCACTATGACTCCTCAATCCTTCACAAAAGGTGGACTTTCCATTTTCAGAGCTCCCATTGTGTAATCATCCATCCATCCATCCATTTCCCAACCCGCTATATTGAGCAAGGCCCTTAACCTTTAATTGATGAGCGCTTTGAGTAGTGAGAAAGCGCTATATAAATGCAAAGAATTATTATTATTATTATCCTAACTACAGGGTCATGGGGGTCTGCTGGACCCAATCCCAGCCAACACAGGGCGCAAAGCAGGAAACAAACCCCAGGCAGGGCGCCAGTCCACCACAGGACACATGCACGTGCACGCACACACACACACACCAAGCACACACTAGGGACAATTTAGAAGCACCAATGCACTTAACCTGCATGTCTCTGGACTGTGGGAGGAAAGCAGAGAACCCGGAGGAAAACCACGCTGACATGGAGAGAGCATGCAAACTCCACGTATGTGGCGGCCACCATGCCGCCCATTGTGTAATCAGTCCTCACATTTTTACTTCCAAATTGTAATATTTTACATTTACTGACATTAAATTTCTGCCACAAATCTGTCCAAGCCTGTATGCTGCCCAAGTCCCTCTGTAGTGATTCTCTCAACTATAGACAACACTGCAGAGCCTATTTGTCCAGCCCATTAATTGAAAACATGCTGGCTGCACCCGTCAGACAACTTTACATGCTACAAGTAGTAATATTTTTTCTAGATAAGTAATTACATTGATCATAATAGTAAATTGGAAAAAAGTTGCTTAAGAAATAATAATAATATTAATAATAATAAGTTAAATTATGGAGTGAAGCATACTACTTATTCTGCACAGCCCCACTGCTCATTAATGTAGAAATGACACTGATTATAACAAATGTGGATGTTACAATTGGTTGTTTTATTAATTGGATTCTGCATGATTGTTTGCATTGTGTTTATTTTAATGCTTTTTTGTACAGCATTTTGGTGCAACCTCTGTTGTTTTAAATGTGCTATTATAAATAAATAATCTAAATCTAAAAATCTATAAAAAATCACCACAAAAATAAATAAAAATGTTTTTTATAATTATCAGAAGAACTAAAGAGCAACAGTCATAGAATTGGCCGAAATGATCAAATACTTATAAAATTTGCTCCATGGTGCTTCCTATTTCTAATGGATCAGGAGGGGTGGCTTCCTCACTTGGCACAATGAAAAGCATCACATTTACAGCAGTGCATCCACCTTTTCACATGTGCAAATCTCTACATCCCTTTGTACTGAACTGACATGCTGACTCCACAGAGATTCTGGACAGGAATGCCACCTGAAGCCCACCAGGGGTTAATTTTGATGATCACCTGTGGACTTACCCTGTGCACAAAAGCGGAAATGTGCTTACGCACAAAAAAATCCACATGCATAAATCTGTGCGAACGCCAACTTCCACGATCTTCCGCTACATAAATCCAGGTCAGCGTGAAAAGTAACGCACGTGCATGTGCCTGCTGTCCTGCCCCGTCTCCTCCCAGAATTACACCTCTTTGAATATGCAAATTAATATAAATAGCCCTTAAGCTCAGCATTCTATGAAAAAGCAATGGCAAAAGCACAGGGGGAAATAGAAGAAGTTCTGCGAATACCAAGTGGAGACAGGGAAAAACATACTATTTGTTGGTTTAAACAGTGGTATAAACAACCAAAAGGAAGTTGATCGAGTGACATAGAGTGTCGGAGAAACTCGAAAGCCCAAGTTCACAAAGTCGCACAGTACCCGAAATGAAAAAGAAGTTGTCACATATCAAAGTTGCCGTGAAAAGGCGAGTCGTAGCTCACCGTCTGAGTTTCATAGGAAAGCTTATTAGGGTCCAGAGAAAAAAAACATAGGCGCACAGTGGGAAAAATGCACAAAATGTCAACTTTAATCTCAAAATTTCCACTTCAATCACGTAGTTTATTTTGTCATTAAAAGTAGAACATCATAAACTTCATCTTAAAATTGTTTAATTTATTAGTTTCTCAAATCCCATCGTAATTAAAGTAGCACGTTAAATGCTTTGTTTTGTATTTGATCGTCTATGTGCTCTATGTGTGTGAATCACTACGTGCTTCCGGGCTTTGTCTTCCACCGACAGGACACAGAATCCATTACATTCGTGATATTACAACTCTCTGAATAATTAAAATATTGAGATGTATACTTGTTATCATTTTCATGATGATAGGAGTTAAAGCATGTTATTAAACATGGGAACACAGTGGCGCAGCGATTATGTGCGACCTTAAATGAAATACTTTATTGCAGCAATACTGTCTCTTTCAAATGTACTAACCCCCAATTCCCTGTCCCTACTTTTCTTTCTCCAAATACCCAATCACCACACAATCAGCTCTGTAATAGACGTTAAGCCATCTGTAAGCTTAGAATGCTGATTCTTCAAAACTTTTAAGGAGCACTGAAATATCTTTGTAGTACCTGTTTAATTATTCTGTCCTCCCAGTGTCACGTCAGTCCCAGCAAGCATACAGCACAAGGCAGGAACAATCCGTGAACGGAGCTCGAGATCCTTGCTAGCACAGCGACACCGTGCCCTCACTTGTTTAATTTTTAACAAGATATTTTATTTAAATATAGTCATGTCTACATTTTGGCAATTATTACTAAAACATGAAAAACGTTTCTGTTTTAACGATATTTTTACTGTGCATAGATTGTTGTAGACACGGAACACATATGATATGCAAATGTTCCAAATAACAATATAATATTTATAAAAGGTGTCATTTTACTTGACTTCTCACTCTATACAACTCCAAGCAACTGACACGCAGGTAAACAGACTTGAGCTGAAAAAACTGTGCGGGGTGGGGGGGATGTGATAGCAGACTGCTTGCTGTTTGGTGCTTATCCACACATTTACATGACAAAGAACGCTGACAGAGAGGTGAGAAGCGATTTAAGGTGGGACGGATCTACGAGTTTTTTCATAGGCTCTGGTAATTCTAGTGTTAATGCTTTATATGTTAAAAGGAGGATTTTGAAATCTTCCCTAAACTTAACCGGGAGCTAGTGTAAGGATTTAAGAACTGGAGTTATGTGTTTGTATGTTCTTGTTCTTGTAATAATTATTGCAGCAAAATTTTGGGTTAATTAGAGGCTGTATAAAGAACAGTTTGAACATCCAATGAACACCGCATTGCAGTAGTCAATCCTACTAGAAATAAATGCATGAATTAATTTCTCAGAATCCTGTTTATTTAGAAAGCTCCTTAATTTCCCAACATTTTTAAGATGGAAGAAACATGATTTGGATAACTTTGTAATATGCGCTTTAAATAACATGCTAGAGTCAAAGATAACTCCTAGATTGCTGGCTGATTCAGTAAAATTAATGGGGATTCCAACTGAGTTAAATGATGACAGAATATTGTTGTGATCAGTGTCATTCCTTCCAAAAACTAACATCTCTCTGTTTTATCTGTGTTTAAAGACAAGTAGTTCTCATCCATCCACTCCTTTAATTCACTAACACAACTAATTAAAGACAACATCGGAGAAACTTCATTTGATCCAAATGAAAGGTATAACTGAGTGTCATCTGCATACGAGTGAAAATTAACATTATGTTTCCTAATGAGAGATCCCAGTGGAAGCATGTAAAGTGAAAACAGTAAAGGTCCCAGTACTGAGCGCTGCGGGACACCATATTTCAGTTCTGTGTATAATGATGGAGTCCTGTCAGCACATTTCTGTACATATTGGAATTGATTTGATAAATAAGAACTAAACCAAGCAAACACAGTGCCTGTAAACCCAACATCATTTTCTAGGCTGTGCAGTAAAATAGAATGGTCAATGGTGTCAAATGCTGCACTTGAGTCTAACAACATAATTACAGTGGAGTTTCCTTCAACAGTGGAGTTTCCTTCACTTATAAGTACAAACAGTTCTACAAGGAGCACTTGATGGACTGATTGAGTGCATTTATAGTTCTTGGGATAAAACTGTCTCTTTCTGATCAGCTGCTCTAAGTGGTGCTGTGAGAGTAATAGGGAAAAAAATGATCTGTTGTGGCACCCCCTAACGGGAGCAGCTGAAAGACGAAAAAGAAGATGCAGTGAAAGTAACAACACTAAACAGCTATGGTATTTGGAATAGTTTGACCATTCCGTGGACCATTATATTGTTACAGGATTAATTACAATCAGATACATTAAACTAATAAGCAATATGCGGTTAATTTCAGTGTATTTATAAAGCCGTGCCAGGGATGTGGATCTAAAAAAGAAAGGGAAAATACACTGGAATGAATAGCACTGCTTTGACGCTGTGTGCCGCCAGTCTGCAAAACTGAGTGGAGAACTTGCGTATGTCAGGGTATAAGCTACCATAGAAATGTGTGTGGCTTTACGCCAAGTTTAGGTTTTATACATTGTGATTTGAACGTGGAAACTGGCTTACACAACTTTTTTGTCCGTATGCATCGTTACATATATTTCCTTAGAATATTTCCTTATGGTTATATGGACCTACAAATATTAATCTATTCTACCATGATGCATTTTTCCCTATATGTTGTCTCTGTTGGGTGTCCCCTGCCCTTTTTTATACATAAAGAAATATAAAAGAGGAGAAAAACAAGAAGAGGTGAGCCTTCACTGAACAATAAAAAGATATAAACAAGACATTTTCTCTGAGTTTTTATTTCACCAGTCTTATTTTTTATCCCCCAGCTCCCCAAAGTGTTTCAGTCAGCTGGCTGGCACGTTACAATCTACTCAATGGCTCCTTTCATTTCTTCAACATTTCCAAATGGAACCAGTCCAATCCTTACACACTATTTGCATGCAGCACATTACACAATTGTGTTTTGTTAACTAAAACCTGCCACTCAAGGGGCTTCTTTCCAAACCCTGAATGCTACTTGAACCCTTGATTAGTTCGCACACATCCTTGGAGACATTTTTCATTTAAATAAATCAAACTTCTTGTCTCAGTATGGAGCTTTCCAGCCCATTCTAATCCAGTGGAAAGAAAGAAATCCCAGCAGGTTTTAAGCACACAGCAGAAAACCGAGATCTTATTAACTGTACAAAATTTGAATTCACAGTGTATGTGGTTTTGCAAATATCTACCTATATATTGTGTGAAATACAATAAGCTAGAAGTACATTAAAGCCCTGTGCCGCACAGAAAATCGCACACAGCAAACAAAGCTGGTTATTCTTTGGAAACTTATTTATTTTTAAATTCTGTATTTGAAAACTGTCAGAAATGACATTTAGTTTTGTAGTTCCTTTATGCAGAGATACTACCCCCTATAGTATACACGTTTGAATGTAGTCATAGTGGAGCAGGGGGAATAAATCAGCAAGCTTCTGGTTTAATGTCTAATACCTTAGCCTCCAGGCCACACTGCCTGCACCAAACCAATAAGCAAAATTTGGCTTTTATTCTTAAACTGCATCCTAGGTGAACATTTTCTGTATGTGTCAAAATGGAAGCTTTAAAGATCTGTTGTGACTGTGCATAGCTAATTGCTTCTAAATTCTGTACTGCAAGTGCCATGGTTGAAGGACAAGCATCATCATCAGGATGGTGGGAGTGGAGACTTAACCGGACCAGAATGCCTGACAATCTTCAGCCCAGCAGGGACAGAAGAATAATGGATGGGCTGGGTGAACATGGATGCCGGGAGCTGTTCATTCCCCCACACATCAAGTGTCAGCGTTTCTCTCCGTTGAACCCGGTTAGGACACCCACAGGATGGCATTGGAATTGGAGTCCAGAAATTACAGTCCTTTTGTGATGCCAGAAGGCACTGCCAGGGGAAGACTGCTCTGGTATCCACACAATTCATAAGTGCTTTAGAAGACCAATGCTGTGACACTGTACACAGTCTTGGTTCCAGTTTAAAAGAAGCTCACAGCCTCACCTCAGAATCAGAGTCGGAAGGCAGTAGATGACACTCACTTAGAAGGAGGAAGGAGAGAAGAAACTGATTAATTGTCGTATTCCTGTTTTCATTTTGGGTGGTGCTTGGTTGGAATGTGTTGTAACAAATAAAAATTTGTTATGTGATCTGGAGTTGTGTTGGATGACATTGTGTCTATGGTTTGGACTTCAGTGGCACCACCTTGTGGTTACATTGTTTATACTGGCTCCATTGTATTTAAACCTTCCTAAGGTTCCTCTCATTTTTTCCTATTCACATATATGATTTTATTTTCTTGTGTTTTTCTTACTCTGTTCTCTTAACCACATTTTCATTTTGCCCTATGTTTTAGTGCCTTAATTCCTCAGCAAGTTATTGACTTTTACTTTTCCGCTGTATACCGACCATCTCACTTTGCAAAAGTGAACCCTATAAGAATTAGTAACTATTAATAGTGCAATATTATTCTTATAGACCAGTGAAAGGCAACCTTTTTTGAGTTGCAGCGCACTAAGTCCAAAAACCTTCTTTCGCGGCACACCTGAGGGACTGCCCATAAATAAAGTCGTGACAACACAATCTATAGACAATCGCCAATAAAAACAGTTAATTTTACAAGTTTGAAAGACATTTTATTAATAAAGGAATCAAAGTATAAATCTTAAATTTAATTAATGTGAACATTGAGATTGTTTTTCAGCACATATGACGCTGATGCGAGGATCAATTTTCGAAGGACAGACGCACATTTCCTTGTCGATCATTTGAAGTCTTTCACGTTTCTTAGACTTCATTTCTGTAAGTGTTCCGTTATCTGTTTTTCCAACATAAAATATACTTTTTAAACATTATCTTTTTAATCAACCAAAAGTTAAAAAACACTAGCAATTTTAAATATTTTACAAAAGGTTTTCACGGCACCCCTAGAAAGTTGCCCGACAATGTTATAGACTATTGGGTATTTTGAATTATTTTTGTGTTTTATGGTTGTTTTTGTTATTTAGAAATTACTGTGTGCCTTCTTCTTATGTTATTCCTGTTAGTTTATTAAGTTTGTACTTCCTGTTTAAATGTCCTGATATTCCTTGGGTTTTTGTGGGTGGAGTCCTAAGAGGCGGTGCCACACTGACATCACTCCCGCCGAGCCTTCACTTTGGCTATTTATAGCGAGTGCTGAGGACGCTCAAGCAGGAGAACTTTTTAATGTGAAGGAGTTTTGTAAGTATTGATGTTTCTTCGTTTTTGACGGTTTTGCAATCTTTACCCTCATTATTGGATTCTGTGTCTGGATTGCATATTGGGGCTTTATTTAGCATTGACTTTTAGGCAACTCCTTTTTGGACTCTTTTGCTCTGTGGAGATTTTTCTTATACTTTTCTAACATTTGCTAATGAATACTTTCTTTTTATATACAGTATACTGTAAAGTTCATTTTGATGCCCTTGTGATTCACAAGTCAAGGTCTCCTTCTTCTGGGGCTCTTGTCATATTTTTAGAACTTTAAGTTCCCTAAATCCCTTTTGGGTCACTGGAGCTGAGATTTAGTCCCACTGGGGACAGGTTTCTGCAGGCAGATATAGGAGGCCTGGCCTGGCCAGTAAAGCCAGTTAGTGAAACCTTTTGGAGGCCTAGCACCCTTGACTTGCCATGTTTGGGACTCCTAATCATGACATAATCTACTGTTGATGTATTATGTGCATTATTAGAAGCTACATGTGACAAAACATACAGAGCTAGGCTACCAACGGGGCTAGTAATGATATCTGGAAAGTCACAAGTGTAATTACAAGGTAACGTAATGACATAATACCTCAGCTTGGTCTGATTTTCCCTCTGTCTCTCTCACATGAAGGATTTGTCTTAAAGGATTACTCTACCTAAAAAATAATATAATTATATTTATACTCTATAATATATATTTTTTTTATATGTTACCTACCCCATGTAGTTTCTGGTGATTAGAACATTAGAACAATCTGGATGAGACCAGGCCATTCAGCCCAACTAAGCTAGCCAGTCCTATCCACATAATGCTTCTAAAATTAGGACATTAGAACAATCTGGACAAAATGGCTGAGCGATGGCCAAGAAAAATGTTTAGTCTCACATTTTCATGGAGAGTGGAGATAGGAAGCTTTCTGATTGAATGAACATCTATGGAGACTGTTTTATCATGTTATTAGACAACCTGTGACGTGTAACATGAAAGATACTGATACAACCATATAGATTTTTTTCTTGATCATGGTTGTGAGACTCTGTACTACAGGACTATAGCACAGATGGTATTCAGGTCTCTTGTAGTTCATGGAATGGAGGCTGAACCAGGGTGGCAGAGAAGAACACAGCAGACATAGGCATCATACTCTACCCTGCCCTAAAGCCAGGTAAGTTAAAAGAAACTGTATAATCAGTGCATGTAAATCTATAAACAGCTTCATAAAAAACTAAAATGAGCCTGTGACATGGCCTTGTTGCAGGGATAGGAGGAAATGGACTTTCAACTTTACAGACTTCTAATGATAGGTTTCCCACTGACTATATTTTATTTTCATTCACTTCAACCCAGTTTACCACCAATATAGGTCTTCACAAGTCATCCTCCATGTCCTTAGAGGATCGCAGCTAGACAAGAAATGATCAATCAACAATCAGAATTTCTAGTCTACAATATCATAAAATGGTACTCTGTGTGTGTGTGTTTGTGTCAGGTCTCTCCAAACAATCTGATTGATCAGCTTGCCTTTGATGGATCAATGATCGGTGATAAGGATGATGATATAATACTTTAGGGATGTGAATATCAATTCCTGATTGTGACCATTTTTTACAAAAAAACAGTTAAAATGGAGAATTTCAGCAATAACAAAGTGAATAGCCATGGGTCGCTACATATTAATGAGGCACAGCCTGAGTCACCTTCAGAGATGGGAAGTATTCACATGAACAGGAATGATGTTTTCACAGCAGATATTGAGTACCCATCTACCATTGTTGGTAGTCAAAAAGCAGACAGGAGGCTAGCAAGACAACTAAAAATGACAGAGTCTGAGAAGGAGGCTTTGCAAGAACATGATCCAAAGAGGAAGTTCCTGACAAGAGATGTTGAGATGCCTGAGAATACTGAGGAAAATTGTACGAGGGATGCTGACAGTTACATTAAAAGATGGAAAGTATTTAAAAGCATATGAAAAATGTTTTCATAGCTGGCAGTGGTGGCCAGTCTAACATTGGTGGAAGTCAAAAAACGGACAGCAGGCAAACAAGGCACCTTGAAATGACTCTGAGAATCAGGACTCATGGGAACATGATTGAGAGAGAAAGCACCAAGCAAGAGAGACTGAGACACATGAGGATTCCAAGGAAAGGCATAGGTGGAACACTGAAGGTACATATAGCACACAATATTTCAAATATCATGTCATCAACAGGCAACATGGCTAGTAATCAATAATCGGGCACAGACTTTAAGTTTAAGATTTTACCTAAAATTATATTATTTGCATAATAACTAATGGCAGCAAATATAAGCAATACAATGAATTATACAACCTGGGTGGGTTCATGTAGTGTCCATTGAGTCCCAGGTGACAGATCCCAGATTGCCCAGTTCCTTAGGTAATAATTATATATCTTTAATCAAAAAGTGAAAAGAAAGATTCCCTGCAAGAGATAGAGCTCCTTGGAAAGTGGGCTCCAGCTAAGCAGATAGCAAGCTCCACTTAAATGACTGCCTTCTCTCAAAATGTCAGAAAGGTGGCAAATGAACCAAACGCTCCATTCTTGCAACAAAGCACCAACTCAACTAAAACTAAATTTGAAACTGAACTGGACTCTTCTTTTTTTAATTAATAAAAGGCAGCCATTCTCTACCCCCTTCTGGCCCAAAGTGATTTTCTTCTGCTAGAAGAATAGCTAACACTTTTACAGTTTCTCAAAACACAAATTACTAATGAAAAGCCTCACTAAGCTGCAAATAGACAAACAAATTCTAAAGCCCTGCTTATGTTCAGGGTAATATGTTGGCTACTACCTAGAGTTTGAATCCATGACCACCTGTGGGTTAATACCGTGATTCATGTATGCACACTCTTCCACACTTGAAGCAGTGATCTTTATGTGCATTCTGATTTGCATGAATTCAGCTTGCCTTATAATACGTCCCATTATAGCAGTTTTGTAAATCTGTGTATTACCTCATGCGTTGCAAGGGCATTCAAAGTCTGGTGCAAAATTTGAGAAATGGTTGGTTATGAAATACCCAAATCACATGTAACGTTACACTTTCGTTTTGGCTCAATGTGTGGTGTGACACACACGCTTGGGAGGCAGTCAATGGGCTTTAACTGGGTGTAAACCAGTGAGCCAAGGGTTGACGCTGTGCACTAACACCTTTTCTCCTTCCTCTGCAGATCACCAGAAGGCAAGACGAGCTAAGCCCTAACCAGCTCCCTCATTCCTCACCACACCACGCTCTCCTACTGACCTCACTTCCGCTGCTTCCCCCTTGGACCCACCTCTTTCTTCCCACCGCCTATAAAAACCCATCCTCTACCCTTTTGTCTCAAACCATTTTGGACACAGTCTCTTGTGACTTCACTGCACTATTCAGGGTGAATCCCTAAACCTTTTTCGTCTTTATTTTCTTGTATTTACGGTGGATGGTGCAATCACGTAATGTACAAGATTTGTTACCAATATTATTCCATCCCTGTCAAATTAATATCCTTTTTATGAGTTTCTTGTTGTGTTATGAGTTTTTCCTGAACTTCATCTTCTGGCAGATTCTAGCGAGATAGGACTGCTCACAAGCTGGTGACGTTAGGAGTAGTTTCCTAAATTAGGAAAATTGATCAAACGCTTTTACTCCTACTCCTAAGACTAGGACCAAATTTGCATCATTCTCAAATTTTTGATCCAGTAAGGACAACTTTCCTATTCTGAGATGACACTTGATAAATATGGGCACTGTTTTTTTTTTTGTTTTTTTTATTGATTCATTGATTTACCTTTATCGAATAATATAATGCACCATAAAGCCCTGCATAATTTTTTCTACATTTGTTTGAGCCAAAGACACTCCATAAGGAGAACAGAGATTTGATGAATGCCTTTCCTTTTAAAATCTCTTTATCTCATCTCTGAATGTGTCTGTGAATGAACCTCTGTTTCATCGTGATATAGGGGAAAGTTTTAAATGCTTTTTTTGGACATAATTTCAAAAGCAGAAATTGTCACTGACTTTGATTTCCAACCTGCCGTATTTAATTGAATTGCTGCTTTTTGTCTGTATTAGAAAAGAACAGGAATACCTCTCATTCTGCGATACTGGCTGCACTGAGATTACTTCAGTTGCTTGTTCATATGGCAGGATGCCTGCATACAAAACAGTTTGTTTCTTTGAATAACATTTAGAATGTCTGCGAAGCAAGCCCTATAGCATGATACACCAGCTAGCAGGGAGTTTGAATGCCCGGGCCAAGATAAGCTGAAATTAATATAGTGTGATATGCGGCTGGGAGACTCAAATGCAAGCAAGGTGGCAGATCACCCTGCAAGATATATTAAATGGTATTGTGCATACAGAAGGAAAAGAGTCAGTTGGATTATACCTTAATGTAAAGGGATTTCACCTCCTTATTGATACTATCAAGATTCAAGTGCTGTGGCCATGGTTGTCAAGGAAAGGGGTCACCTTATATCCCATGAAGGGTCTGCTTAGATCACAAACATACAAATTAGCTTTGCAAATTGTGAGAAAAGGAGACTCCTCAATCCTGTTGGATTAGGAAAAGGTCAATGGGCTGGAATCACAAAAAGGACAAAGCTCCACATGGGCATGATCTTCAGTCAATCAAACACACTACAGTACCTTCAAAATGTATTCAGACCTCATCACATGTTTCACATTTTGTTATGTTGCAGCCTTGTACTAAAATCCTTTACATTTAAATATTTTTCTCATCTAACAACACTCAACAACCTAGAATGACAAAATGAACATTGTATTTTAGGAATATTGGCAAATATTAAAAATAATACAGTGAAATATAACAATGATACAAGGTGGAGGCATGATAAGATCCTCATGGAAATTGCTAAGTGGTTGGTGGACCAACAGAAGGTCAAAGTAAAGACACCAAGAATCACTGCCTGAACTTGTGAGGTTCTTAATAGAAGGAGATAAGGCTCATGGTGCAATGCTCCTTTCATTTTACCTCCTCCTTCAGACGCGAGTAGATTTGAAAAAGAATTTTGGCTTTCCAGAAGAGGTGCCAATAACTGGACTCCGGCCAGATTTCATTCTGCTATCCAGGAACACAAAAACGATCCTAGTAGTTGAACTTATGGTTACCTGGGAAGACGGGCTGGCTTTATCTCATCAGAGTTAAAAAAAAATAATAATTATGTGATATTGTGATTTGTGCGCTTGGTCTTTATTGCTTATGTTTAGCACACATGTAGTGTTTTTTAACTGAAGAAAGCAGAAAGAATGTTTTCAGGCAAGTATAACAAACATACCTAAACTTGTAAATGAAGGTTAGCGATGGGAATAGCTGCACTGTTCCAATCTGACAGAAAAAGGCACAGTTACAGTTTGTGAAAAAGTACGTAGAAGAACCTGCTGAATTCTGGAAAAGGGTCTTGTGGACAGATGAGACAAAGATGAATCTCCATCAGTGTGATGGCAAGAGCAAAGTGTGGAGATGAATCAAACTGATTCATGAAACTGCCCAAGATCCAAAGAGACCACCTCATGTGTTAACCATGGTGTTGAGGGTGTCATAGCATGTGCATGTATGGCTGCCACAGGTCCTGGCACATTTCTTTTTATTGATGATGGAACTGCTGACAGCAGTGGCACAATGAATTCTGAGGTGTAAAGAAACATCTGATCTGCTCCAGTAAATGCCTCCACACTCATTAGACAGCACTTCATCCTATAACAAGATAATAATACAAACATTCTGCTAAGGCAACCCAGGAGTTTTTCAATGCTATAAAAATTAAAAAAGCTTGAATGGCCAAGACAGCCACTTGATTTAAATTCAATTCAGCATGTCTTCCATATGCTTTGGAGAAAACCTAAGGGTACAAGCTCCTGAAAGAAGCAAGAGCTGAAGATGGCTGCATTAGAGGCTTGGCAGAGCATCACCAGAGAACAGCCTCAGCACCTGGTGATGATGTCTATGAGTCGCAGAATTCAAGCAGTCATTGCATACAAGGGATATGCGACAAAGTACTAAATGTGATGGCTTTAATAGACCTGCTATTGCTGTGTCCCAAACATCATGGTGCCCTAAAATGAGGGACCATGTAGAAAAAGTGTTATTTCTACATGGTGTGACTGAAATGTATACAAATAACCTTAAATACAAATCTGCAATGTGCACTTTAATCAGGCATGAATGGTTTGATTTGTAATTTTAAACTGTGGAGCATCAAGGGGAAATGTGTCTTTGTCCCAAACATTATGCAGGGCACTGTCAGTTCAAAGTATGAGCTACATTTCTAAAAGAACACACACCCAGGGAGCAGGCACAGCCTGCTGGACACACTGATAAAGAACGCCAAGTATCAGGACTTGATTGATGACGCTCTTGTCTAAAGATGGCACGCAGCATTTCTCCCCATTGAAGTTGGTTGGCAACATCAGTGCATTGCTCTATACAGAAGATTGAGCAGGAACACAAATAGGTGAAGAAAGCCACTGAGGAGACCAGCTCAAGATGACTAGAACCCATAGTAGTAACCCTTCTGCTGGTGAACGTGAAGGTAGTTTTCACTGTCTCGGTCAGCCGAGGCACTCGGATTAAGGGACAAAAATGCTTATGACCCAGAGATACCTCCTGAAAGTGCAGAAGGGTTCCCAACCCAAGCAGCACTATCCAAAATAGTAGTAACTGGGATTCCTGCTTGAAGCATAGCAACTTTATTGTTTAATTTACAACTATTCAGAACCTTTCTTATGATGCTTTTAATTTGGCTGAGGTGTGTCCCATTTTATTGATCAACATCAACAAAAATGTATTTCTTATAGAGCCCAAAGTCACACAAGGAATGCCTCAGTGGGCTTTATCGGGCCCTGTTTTTTTTTTGACAGGCCCCAAAAAGGAAACTGAAAAAAAATTTGGGAAAAGTAATTCTGAGAGAGGCAGACTTCCAAGTAGGCTGGGTTTGCAATGGGTGTCAAAAAATGGGGTCAATACAACACACAAAACAGAACTCAAGTAGTCCTCTCCAAAGACCTGGATGGCCAATTTATCATGGCCACTTCAGAATACAATACTATAATACTTTGTTCTTGAACAGAGGTCCTCATCAAGTGCAGGAACAGAGCACGGTGACAACTCTCAAGGCAAAATGTAGGAATAGATTATACAACTCACTGAATACAGAATGATCAAATATGAAGATACAGACGTGTTCAAATAAATCAAAAACAAAATAGAAACTAATTATTACAAATAAAAAGCAACCATATTTGTCCATTAGCTAACTGTCGAATCATGGCCAGATTATAGAAAAACGAATCAGACAAGTCAGACACAGTCAGAGTCCTGGAGACCTCGGCCAAAAAGCCGCTTCCCCACTACTGGCCATTCTACGGCTGGCCAGTCATGTGAATGGACCCTTCTACTTGCCCAATGATTCCAGTGCTCCTTTATCTGAGATGCATTATCCATTGTAGGTAAACAACTTGGCAGTAGAGCAGTGGAACCAAGTGCCACATGAGGATACTGAGAAGAGAAACAGAATAGGGGAGTGTCTGTATTATTATTATTAGTAGTAGTAACAGTTTAGAAATATTGTATTGCTTATATTTTAGTACTGATGACCAACAACAGAATGCAGTATGCACAGCTAATCAGCAGCTCTAGCCATGGTGTGTTAAACCGAAGTAGTGAGTCTTCAGCTGGGATTTAAAAGCTGAGCCTGAAGGGGCATCTCTTATAGTAGCAGGCACGCCATTCCACAGCTTTTGGGTCCTGTAACTAAAAGCTCGACCTTCCACAGTTATTTTAGTAATCCTTGAAATTAAAAATAGGCTGGAATCTTGATACAGTATCTTAATGAGCGCTCTGGTTTGTAAGTAATGATAAGTTTAGAGAAGAAAGCAAGGCCTTGGCCATTTAAGGCTTTACATGTTGAAAGGATTATTTTTAAACCTTCCCTAAACTAAACTGGTAGCCAGCGTAAGGGTGTAAGAACTGGAGTTATGTATTTTCATGTTCTTATAATAATTCTTTCAGCAGCATTTTAAGTTAAATGAAAGCTATATGGAAAACAATTTGAGCAGCCTGTGAACACTGCATTGCAGCAGGCAATCCTGTTAATTTCCTCATTATCCTACATGTTTAGAAAACATGTTAATTTTCCAACATTAAGTTGGGAAAAAATCTATTTTGGATAGTTTAGTGATGTGCACTATAAACAACATACTGCTAATGTTAAAGATAACACTTAGACTGCACGCTGATTCAGTAAAACTATTGGTAAGTCCAATGGAGTTCAATAATAGCAAAATATTATCTAATAAATAACATTTGTTTTATCTGTATTCAAAGACAAGTAGTTCTCATCCATCCACTTCTTAAACTCAATAACACATCTACAGTAATTAAAGACAATATCGTGGAAACATCATTTGGTCTAAAAGAAAGTTATAACGGTGTACGAGTGAAAATTAACGTAATAACGAGATTTCCCAGTAGCAGCATGTAAAGTGAAAACAGTAAAGGTCCCAGTACTGAACCCTGTACACCATATCTCACTTAATGACGAATATAGATTGATATATATAATGAATGTGTAATGATATATATAATTTATAATGCATAATATAATGTATAATGATATATATAAGGAATATATAATGATGAGGTACTGTCAGCGCATTGCTATATGTACTGGAATAGATTTGATCATCACAGAGATGTTTGTACACCTTGTTTGAAGTCCACCTCTAGTCATTTTAATTGATTGCACAGGATCAGAAAAGGCAGACACCTGTCTATGAGGTTCAAGAAATGGTCTACAGAGCTTAGAGACAGGATAGGGTCAAGGCACAGATCTGGGAAGGCTAGAAAACAATCTTACAGCAGTGATGGTTCCCAAAAGCACTGTTGTCTTCATAGTTCTTAAATGAAAAGGTTTTGAGCAATCACGACTCATCTTCGAAATTGCCAAAACACCAAACCAACCAATCGGGAACAAGGGTCTTGGTAATAAATGAGACCAAGATTCAGAAAACCACCCATGGCTGAAGGGGTCTGAATACTTTCTGAATGCACTATATATGGTGACCTGTGTAGAAATGATCCTCTAAACAAAAATAAAAGCCTACCTATCAACACCCCTTAACCACCTATTACCTGCAGGTTCTGTAATACATAGAAAGAAAAGGTTCCCAGAGACTCTGAACTGGAGCAGCAGCTTACGAAATAGATGGATGGACAAATGACACAATAATAAGAGAAAGTACCAATGGAAAGGAGATTCTGCTATACCCTCTATAGGAATATAAGCAAGAATAAAATTAATGAGTGTGTAATGATTAACTACTAGCAGTCATTGAAATAAAATTGCTTATTCTTGTCACTGACAACTCTGGGTGAATGAAATAATAAAAAGTCAAAAGTCAGTAATTTCAGGAAACATCCATCTGGAGAACACAGAGCCTTGACAGCAGTAGACTGCAATAAAAATATGTTCTTTTAATAAAAAACTAAAAGAGATAGTGGAATAATTGGGTGGGAGAAACACCTGGGGGAGAGAAAAGATGTGCAAACTAATGAGATAATCCCAAATCGCGTGCAAAAAGGCAACTTCACCATCAAAGGAATAGAAACCATATGACACAAAGGAACTGGAGCAAGCCTCGTCTTGTGGTGTTTTCAGAGACTGGTGTTTAAATATTCTTCAATTAAGAAACGTTGAAGGATGTCGAAATGAAAATGTCAAGACGCAAATTTGCATGAACATGTAAAAACATAATGGGCCAGAAAAAATTAAAACTAAAGCTAATTGAAACATATAGTAATACAACGCAGAATAGCTTTCTATGATAGTGTCATGCTTATTATCCACCCATTGTTGCATTACAAGTCTGAGCGTGGCAGGAGCCCATTGTAAGCAGTTAGTCAATCTAACAAGATACTGCCAAGGATAGCTGCAGAATCTCTATGGGATGGCATTTTAAATTGACTTAACAAAAGTTTTTTTTTCCTTAGATCACCCCCAGTCCTGAGCACAGATGAACAGTGGATAACCCAGTAGGAATCCTCCCCAAATGTGAGAGTAAAGGTATAACAGGCTCACAGAATCCTGCTGATGCAGAATTGTGTCTTAAAACTTAAAATGGCCTAATGTCATTATTTACATAGTGTGTAACAATTCATCAATTTTCAAACCCATTTATCCTAAGCAGGGTTACAGGGAAGCTGGAGCAAGCATCGTGCACAAGTCCAAATCCAGGTTTGGGGTTAACAACAATTCCGATTCAAACAAGGAAATGGAATTAGAACTGGAATTCAACAACAACTACAGGAAACTGAATTGGAGTTTCAGGAAATAGAATTAAATTCAGTGAAATTCGACCGAATTCCATTTGTTGCTCTTTCTGAGCATTGTCACACATGAGCGCAGGGGGGCAGTCAATGGTCTTAACTGTGGGCAAGACACGGAGTCAGGGTTTGACGAAAAGTACTAATGTCTTTTCTCCCTCCTAGCTAAAACCCAACCAGCTTCCTCATCCCCTGTTTCCTGAAGAGGCATTGGCTTCTTTTGAAATTGTGGCATATTAAATAATTAAACAATACAATAATATACCAGAAAAGGCGATATCCCTCACATAGTGATTACGGCGGTACAAGAATCACATGAGACAAAATATCTTTTAGCTTACATTTACTGACGTTTAACGCGGTTACAGACGGGAGGACATATGGACAGACTTTATCCAGGTGGGAAATCTGGATCAACACAGTCAGCCATTTTTTCGTCCCCATGCTGGGAGGTTTTTCGAACTCTTTGTCGACACAGCCTCGAAGGGTCTGGCTACTGTCCAGGCCTTTTATACTGTTCTTCTTAAACTTGCTGGTCTCCTCTGTCTCCAAACAAGGGCTGAATTCCTCCTCCACAAAATACAGAAATATCATAGTGCTTACATGCTGGTTCTCATTCTCCCAATAAGGATTTGTGCTGACAGAGGACAGAAATACCCTATTCTGTGTTTAAGCTGACTATACAAGCCTCCAGTTGTCTTTGGCTATCTAATCCAATGCTTGGCTAGCAATTCTAACTGCTGAGCCCCTGTGTGCCAAATTTAACATGCACATGTGAATAAAACTCATAACAGTATTGTCCAGATATAGTGACATAAAGAAACATGTAGTATAACAATCCCCTCCAGGCCACGCCCTCCTACTGACCTCACTTCCTCTAGCTCCCTCATCGACCAGCCTCTTCCTGATCACTGTATATAATGACAAATTAATCTTTTCTATCAGTCCCATTTTGGACACACAGACCTTTAAGACTACGTGTTTGTTGTAATATATGGGGTGGATCCCCAAACCTTCTCTGTTTTTTGTCTCTATTATTTACAGAATCTTTTTGGGATTACATGTAAGGATATACACATGCACTTTATTTATGGTGCCTTACAAATACTAAGTTATGCATGAAAAATAGTTGATGAACTGTAAGTAAATAAAACTGAGAACTGTACATTAACCGTCAATAAATGATGAGTGACACAGGCCATCAGTATATAAATATTTGAGTAATATTGTTACTACAACCAATTATTTAACTTAATTAAATAATGGCAACTGCAAAGGCCATTTCGGGGACTGAGCATTGTTAAATGACAAAGATGAGAAAGCAGAATACAAGTGCCAGAATATGTTTACATTGGTAAATAATCAAACCAACATATCATTTAGCAATGGATAAGATCCTATGTGTATGCTATGTGTATGATGCTTATGTAGAAGTGTCTTTCATATGTAAATGTTTTTAAAGTTCTTAGTCCACAACCAGTTCAAGTGCACAACTGAAAATACAGTTTAAAGTTTGACGTGGCTTGGTTGGATCCATGAACAGGTATACCACAATGCTTTGTGGCTACCTTAAGTTGTAGGAATTGGTTCAACAAAATGATTCTTCATAAAGATTTTCCCATAAATGTCAGATTTCTTAGACATTTCCAGTTTAATAGGGATTCCAAATCTATGTTGTAGTATTGCAATCCAGAATTCATACACAAATCATATCCTCAAAACAGTCTAAGATCATCGAACAGTCTAAAACTCAATCCAAAGATAATCAAAATCTCTCCAATCAAAGACACAGAAAATCTCCAATCTCACACAATCAACATGGGCCCTAAATGGCCTTCATTTATACTCACAATTCATGAACCTTCACCTTGCACAGAATTCTGGGAAACACTGTTTTAATGAAATTTGAGTAAATGTTGTTAGGGATATTAATGTGCAGAGAGACACAGCTAATAATTGAAATAAGAAATTATTAAATCTTTGTTTGCAGATATTTTAAAACAATATTTAGAGTATAAGAATAGTTTGTAGCTCTTTTTGAGGTGAAATATAATAACTATCTCAGCTCCTGCATAAACAATTAGGGGCCAGAAATGTAAGAGCCAATCTTAGAATGTCTATGTTAATGTTAGAATTTCTTAATTTCAATAACACAGTGTCAGCTTCTTATAGATAGATAGATAGATAGATAGATAGATAGATAGATAGATAGATAGATAGATAGATAGATAGATAGATAGATAGATACTTTACATACTCCAGCAGCAGCATACTGATACAGAAACAATATTAAATAATAAGTAATAAAAATGCATGTAAAAGCAGACAATAACTTTGAGTAATGTTAGCATTTACTCCCCCAGGTGGAATTGAAGAGTCACATAGTGTGAGGGAGGAACGATCTCCTCAGTCTGTCAGTGGAGGAGGACAGTGACAGCAGTCTGTCGCTGAAGCTGCTCCTCCGTCTGGAGATGATCCTGTTTAGTGGATGCAGTGGATTCTCCATGCTTGACAGGAATTTGCTCAGCGCCCGTCACTCTGCCACAGATGTCAAACTGTCTAGCTCCGTGTCTACAATAGAGCCTGCCTTCCTCACCAGTTTGTCCAGGCATGAGGTGTCCCTCTTCTTTATGCTGCCTCCCCAGCACACCACCGCGTAGAAGAGGGCACTCACCACAACCGTCTGATAGAACATCTGCAGCATCTTATTGCAGATGTTGAAGGACGTCAGCCTACTAAGGAAGTATAGTCAGTTCTGTCCTCTCTTGTACAGAGCATCAGTGTTGGCAGTCCAGTCCAATTTATTATCCAGCTGCACTCCCAGGTATTTATAGGTCTGTACCCTCTGCACACAGTCACTTCTGATAATCACGGGGTCCAGGAGGGCCCTGGGTCTCCTAAAATCCACCACCAGTTCCTTGGTTTTGCTGCTGTTCAGTTGTAGGTGGTTTGAGTCATACCATTTAACAAAGTTCTTGATTAGGTTCCTTTACTCCTCCTCCTGCCCACTCCTGATGCAGCCCATGATAGCAGTGTCATGAGCGGACTTTTGCACGTGGCAGGACTCCGAGTTGTAGTCCAATGTATATAGGCTGAGCAGGACTGGAGAAAGTACAGTCTCCTGTGGCGCTCCTGTGCTGCTGACCACAATGTCAGACCTGCAGTTCCTAAGACGCACATACTGAGGTCCATCTGTAAGCTAGTCCACGATCCATGCTACCAGGTATGAATCTACTCCCATCTCTGTCAGCTTGTCCCTAAGGAGCAGAGGTTGGATGGTGTTGAAGGCGCTAGGGAAGTCCAGAAACATAATTCTTACTGCACCACTGCCTCTGTCCAAGTGGGAGAGGGATCGGTGTAGCAAATATGATGGCATCCTCCGCTCCCACCTTTTCCTGGTATACTTAGAATATGGTATAGCCTTTTACCTCCTGTAAGTTAATACAAAATAGAACTTTTTTAGGTATACCTGTATACAGAGTTTTAATTAAGCCAATTAGGAAATAGTTTTATTGCTAGCAAGAACTATTAGATAAGTTTGCAAATAGTAAATTGGCAAACAGTTTTCTGACCGTTTTGATATGAACATTTGAAAGTGTACCTGTATGAGGAAACTTAGAGAAACATGACAAGTAAGCGTTAAACAGAAAAAAAGTCATATTTAACATCTTATTTAAAACAGTGATTTGAGAAATTAACATGCATAATGTATAAAACATACATTACTCTTGTATTTCTTTTAATGATTGTGATTTATGTGATTTATGTGATTCAAAATACTTAATGTACTGTTGACTGTTTAGCAAATCAAGACAAATGATTTTAGAAAGTGGAATTTTGTGGAATTTATTTGAATTCAATTCTATTACCTGACATTCGGATTCAATTCCAATTTCATTTCATTTCTGCTTTCAATTCCAATTCCAACTGCCACAAAGCTCAGGACATTTTTGGCCACAATTAGTTGGAAGATCTTTTCCCAGCTGTCGGAGGCACTTACAAGACCATTGCACCGTTATAATTCACTCAAAAGTAGTTCAGTTTTTCTGTCCCCATTGCCTTCAATGAATGTTGCTTAGTTTAGCAAAGTTTCCAGATATTTCCATGATTTACCTAACTCAAGGCAAAATGATTTCAGCAGATATCACTCGTTACTATACATCAACAGAACAGTCCTTTTGCTCAGGTGCATCCCTATTGAGTGTGACCAGTGGACAGACCACAAAGTAGCCAGGAAAACAGTTGGGAAACCAGCTGGGCTACCCTGTACGTGTTGAGCCAAAGAAACAAGCAAAAACCAAAGGCAGGTCAGTGCTCAGAACATAAGAATCAGGTGCAAGTTCTGCCAGCAAGTTAATCTTAAGAAAATAAAGTAAGAAGGGTTTCATTAGTGGGAGCTCTTTCTGTCAAGTTATCTGGGTTGACTGCCTCAATGTCTGCCCAAGCCTGACGACACAAGTCTTCCTTTACGTTATTTGATGCTTCTTTAATGATGAAAAAGGTGTAAGAGAAAAAGTAACAGGAACAGAAGTAGGTAGATAACCTTAAATAAGCAAAGAAAATGCAAGAAAAGTCATATTTTTATTCATACTACAACGTTTGGTATACAGACACTCCATTATTTTGAACACTGAAAATAGCCACGTTTATGTGGTATCGTGCATTAACATAACTTACTGAACTTTTTAAGTAAATAACTGCCACCACTAGTCAGAAATATGTTTCACATTAAATAGGGAAATCTTGAACATACCAGCGATGTCTCCAGAGTGTACTAATACACTGAGCTCCCCAATTCCTAAGTGACGCTTCTTCTTTTCTTTTCGTGATTGTCTTCTCCTTGCCTTCTTTTCACAACTGTGCATCTCTTCTGTGTAAATCAGCATGCGTCCTCCGATCTCCAGAAGCAGTCTCTGACCCTCTTTACTCCAGTCTCTTTGCATTTAATCTTTATTCAAATAAACAACCACAATATAGGTCGCCTTTTTTCAGATGTAATAAATAACAAAGCCCAAAGCTCAGCTTAACACTTTTTCCGTTGCCAGTTGATTCAAAATGAGCTACTATCTTCAGGTGCCGCCCATTTTTATTGTATCTCATCCAGAAGGGGCGGGGCCTGTCAAGGCTGCCTTTTGGAACTGTGGGTAGAAAAAAGGAACACAGTGTTAGCGACAACGCCACCTCTGGTCTTGGGGTGATACTCTTTACCTCCACAGAGCCAGTAAGGTGCATATGCGTGACACAAGTTAACTAAAGAACAGAATTAAGCCCAAGCCTCCAAATCAAAAACCAGCTAATAAATACAATGCAGAATTTGAACACCACGACAAGTGCTACAGGCTTAATACAAAACTATATCAATCAGACATTATATTAATCAAGTACTAAAGACTCAAATAATGGCATTCTCAACACCAGAAAAGTGCACCACAAAGCCAGATACGTATGTATAAAGTACTAGGAACACCATGGTGGGTGCAAGACACACGAACACACAGCAAACCATATGAAGAGGCTAAGGATCTGCGCTGGTACCCCAAAGGTTGCCGGTTCGAATCCCCGTCACTACCAAAAGAGATCCTTCTCTGCTGGGCCCTTGAGCAAGGCCCTTAACCTTCTTTTGTTCCAGGGACACTGTACAATGGCTGACCCCAAGGGGTATATGGAGCTCCCTTGGTGTTTGTTCAGTACAATCTGGTTAGGATAGTCCATGCCCAAATGCTCCACTCTGATCAAACATGGCACAAGTAATTCAATCTAACTCTGCCTGCCACTATGCCAACTCCTGCTGCTTATTAGTTGATATTTGTCGCCAATGTGGGCATGTCCCGGTGCAACATCAGATTGCAATTTCAGTAATCTAATTCAGTGGCTGGAGGCAATTTCAGGCATTTTCTAATATCTATAATGTCATTTTTTGAAGATAATGGGATTTACTTTGTAATTATCAACAGTCTATATTGGTGATATTGGACGTATGCATAAGCTTCTACCATTCAGTTACTGTCAACATCAACTTACCAGTCTGGTTGGGTATGAAACGCAGTCATACTTGCGAGGAGATCATCTACCTGTCAAGAAAATCTCATGTTCTTTGTGAATTTACAGAAATGTATATTTTATATACGAAAGGTTTTTTTTTTCCCTCATTAAAAAAAAGTTTAAAAATATTCATGGATGCACCTAGCAGTTTGATTGGACAGGCATGACCTCCTCAGGCCCTGGTTACGATAATACTGTAATGGCACTGATAAGTTACATCAACCAGGGACGAGTCAACCAAGTATGAGCTGGTATTGCATCACCATTGCCAGTGGCACCTGTATACGTAAATGGCAAGCCTGCAAAGTCACATTTTTTTCCAACTAGTGTGAAAAAACTGATCAACTGAATTGAACACTTTGCGAAATTAACTCAGTTGATCAAGCTGCCCTGTGAGACATCCTGAGGGTTCGTGGGATCCCCTAAGGTTGCTCGATATCATGGCCGGTCTCTACTCTGGTACTGTGAATGCTGTGCAGAGTGGAGGCACAACCTCTGAGTTTTTCCCAGTTGATTCTGGGGTTCGTCAGTGGTATGTTCTTACTCCTACTCTGCTCAATGCTTGTATGGACTGGGTGTTGGGCAGGGTCGTGGGGTCCAGCGGCTGTGGGGCATCAGTTGGTGAAGATAGATTCACGGATCTTGACTTTGCTGACGATGCTGTGATCTTCACGGTGTCAATGGAGGCTCTGATCAGGGCTTGCACAAGACTGAGTGAGGAGTCTGAGTGTCTGAGGTTCCAAGTGTCCTGGATAAAAACCAAAGATCCAGGCCTTTAATGACCTCTTGGGCACAGACATCAGCAGTGTCTCTGTTTGCGGAGAGAATGTTGACCTTGTTGAGAGGTTTACTTACCTTGGCAGTGACATTCATGCCTGTGGTGACTCTTCCTATGAAGTTAGTAGACCGATTGGGAGAGCATGTGGGGTCATGAGGTCACAGGAAAGGGGTGTGTGGTGCTCCCGATATCTATGCAAAAAGATGACGGTCCAAGTCTTTATAGTCCTGGTGCTTCCTGTCTTGCTATATGGTTGCGAGACATGGATGCTATCCAGTGACCTGCGATGAAGACTGGACTCCTTTGGTACTGTTGGTTTGTCTTTGTGTAAAATGAGTGGTTGCTCATGGAGTCCCAAATGAGGCACATTAGCTGCATTGTGAGGGAGCGTCAGTTATGGCACTACGACCATGTGGCGCGTTTCCCAGAGGGTGATCCGGGTCGTAAGATCCTCAGTGTTTGGGGACCCAAGTGGCTGGACCAGTCCAAGGGGTTGCCCATGTAACAACTGGCTCTGGCAGATGAACGGTCATTTCCGGAGGGTGGGACTGGACTGCGTGTCTGCCTGGGGGGTTGCAAACTGAGATCCCGGGTTGTTTCGTCGTGTGTTGGGTGTGGCAACACACTGTTCAGTGCATGCTCCCCAACTTGACTTGACTTGAGTGTGATAAAAGGTGAGTAGTCCTTTGTAGGATACCAAGCCTCTCCAAAAAACACAAAAAGAGCAGAGAATCCATCCATTATAGCACACAGTGCAGATGCTGCAATACCATTTATTACAATCAGTACCATTTTGTTTATTTGTGTTTCATGGGCACTGCCATCTTAGAATGTTTGGTCACTAGGTTTCAGGCATGTGTTGCTCCTGCTGCACTACATGGTGGACATGCTGTGTAAGGGCATCCAAATGTTGTGAGAATAAATAAGACTGTGAGAGACCTAGCAGGCTTCTTCCTTCTTAAATAACTTGCGTTTAGTGTTTTGCCGTGTGAATTTTGGTTGCTGATTTCAGCTGGTATTTTTCAAACAGCTTAGGGATACTGCAAACAGTCCATTTTCTTTCATTCCAATGAGCGTGGGCTTTTTTTAAAATATGATTTACCCTTACAGTATGCCTGTCTTATTGTAAAATGCCAGGTTTAAATGATTTCCAAATCACCTACAACACTTAGACATGAAAGCCAAGTCTATGTAAATATAAAAAAAAATGATTTAAAGCACATCACAGTGACATATTGATTACTGATTGTATTTACTGCTCACTACAGGGGAGTTTCGGTTGCAGGCTCAACCCCATGGCAGTTTAAAAATGGAACCTATTACTGAGGTAAAAATCCAATATAATTTGTCAAGTCGTATTTGTTTATCCACCTTATCATTGGCAGGAAAAAGGGTGATACCTATTTATAAAATTTTTTTTTTAAATGAATGTTAGAACGGGCCATTCAGCCCAACAAGCTCATCCATTGTTTTCACACAGGTTGTCCAAAATAACATTTAAATTTATTTATTTGGCTGACAACTTTATCCAAGGCAACGTACAATATTTATAATACAACATATACACATTGTGGCAGACGGCGGGCGTCCATGCCCAGCCGGGACACCCCTGTACACTATATTCAGGGGGAGCAGCCCTGGACAGTGCAATACCGCCCCCTGGATGTGAGATAGCCTCCCCCCCCTAGGGTGGAGCGGTGCCTCGGTTTCCCACAGGGCTAACTGGGAATTGGAGTTGGGTGAAGCCCTGTTGGGTCCACCAGAGGTTGCTGTGTTTGGGACTCCTGAGCCCGTGTGGGCAGCATACTCATCGCACCTGGAAGTGCAGCCGCCACTCTGTGATCAAGCACCTGGAGCACTTCCGGGTGAACTATAAAAGAACCCAGCAACCACCACTCAGTGGCCAGAGTCAGGTGGAGGAGGACAAGGTTGCCTGGGATTTGTGGTGGTGGTGGTGCCAAGAGGAAGAGAAAAGTGCTTTTGTGCTTTGCTACTTGTGTGCTTGGGACTGTGTTGTATCTGTGGATACAGGGAAGGCATAGCCCACAGACGAAGTAAAATAAAAGTCAATTTATTTTATACGCATCTATACGCGTATATGTACACAGACACACACACACACACACAAGGGGGAGTCAAGCTAAAGTTAGAAAATGGAAAAAACCAAAACTGAAGCTGTCATTTCTCAATGTAGCCTTCAAGCTTCTCAATGCAACTGCGCCACCTGCCTGGAAGTGCCTGGATTCCAGCAGAATAAAAGGTTTTGTCTTGTTCTTGTCAGACCATAGTGTGGCTGTATATATATTTATCTATCTGTTTATATATTAATTTATTTAAAGAGCTACTGTAGAAGATGGCAGCTAGTCAAATGGGCTTAGAAGACTGCAAGGACTTTTCTCACGTTTGAATTTTGTTACATAACATCACCTTTTATTGTGAAATCTATTCCACCTTTTACATTTTCTTGACAATGAACAGCTGTTTGTAGAGTAATAACTCTCTTCAGTGGTTAACAAAGCAAAGCATCCAGTTGTGCACACCATTAACATGTAGAGCCTGTGCAAGTTACTTTGAAGTCAATGATATTTAACAATGGGCTCCATGTCTACCAAACTTATTTTATTTTATTAATTTTAATTAAAAGCAAATAACAATCCATAAAATCAAACCAAACTTAAATTAGCCAAAATGCAACCCCCACCCAAAAGAGAGAGAGGGGAGATCCGGTCAACAAAGCAAATCTTTGGAACAGCAAGGATGGAAGAGTATCCTTTTCCCTGAGATAGAAGTTTATTCTAAAATGTTATTGATTATTTCCTGCCATATTTTAAAACATTTTTGAAGAGATCCTCTGAGTGAGAATGATTTTTTTCCAATTTCAGATAGTATATAACATCGTTATGCGCTGACTTAAAGGTGGTGTGTTGGGATTCTTCCAGTTGAGCAAGACAAGTCTACATGCTAGTAGTGAGGTGAAGGCAAGTACAGCTTGTTTGTCCTTCTCCACTTTAAGACCGTTTGGGAGTCCACAAAACACAGCAGTTAGTGAGTTAGGAGTGATTGAGACAACATGGATATCTGATAGACATGTAAAGAGTATTCTCCAAAATGATGTTAATTTGGTGCTCATGTAAAACGTGTGGCCCAGTGAGGCTGGAACTTGATTGCAATGTTCACAGGTTGAATCTTGTCCTGGAAACATTTTGGATAATTTTAATCAAGATAAATGTGCTCAGTAGAAGAAACTTTTAATTAGCCCATTTTATATATCCAGTAGACCATAAAACTATCATTTAGCATGTTGACCATTCTACTGGTGTACTGTATATCTCATTTGGGGAAATGTTATAAAATTGATAAGTTGTTTAAATATTTATTTCTTAATAAAAGCCACCATAGTCAAATGGTGATTCTTTAAGAGCTGACTAATATATATATAAATATGGTGGTGTACCATATTTGTCCTTTGTGCAAAAACTGTTTATTGATTTAACACATTTTAGAAGTGGATGAGTAGGCCTTTACGTCTTTGTGTCACATTACTTTTCATGTTTTGAATTCATTATAAAATGTATGTGTTATCTATACTAATAAAAGGCAAAGCCATCACTCACTCACTCATCACTAATTCTCCAACTTCCCATGTAGGTAGAAGGCTGACCCCATCTTCACAAAATTTGGTAGGCTGCTTCCCTGCGCTAACCAAAACTGATGTACGCACTTATTTCAGTGGTATGACGCCACTGTCGGCCGCCATATTGAACTTTCCAATGTCACTAATTCTCCAACTTCCCGTGTAGGTAGAAGGCTGAAATTTGGCAGACTCATTCCTTACAGCTTACTTACAAAAGTTAAGCAGGTTTCATCTTGAAATTCTACGCATAATGGTCGATAACGGTCGACAACGTCCGCCATGTTGAACTTTCTCAATTATTTATGGCCCCATCTTCACGAATTTTGGTAGGTGGCTTCCCTGCGCTAACCAAAACCAATGTACGTACTTATTTCAGTGGTAATATTGAACTTTTCAAACGTCTTTGTTACATATGGGCCCATCTTCAAGAAATTTGGTACGCGGGATCCCAACGCTAACTGAATCCTACTTATGTACATATATACGTCCATAGCCTGCAGCTCGGTCACCGTGTGAGGTGGTGTTGGGTCCCCCATTCCAAAGCCTCCCACATTGTTGGCTGCCTGCCTATATAAGGCCGTCTTTCACTCCGGTCTCTACATTCCCTTCCTTGCTTTGCCACGGTATTCACGTCTCCCTGCTGATAACTACAGCCTTTTTATTTAATCCATGGCTTCTCCGCTGTTTTATTGTTCGTTTATTACAATTATAGTTATTGTGTAGGTATTTTAGACTTACTTTACATTGTTCAGGTACCCATTTCCTTTATCATTCCAACCGTACCCCCATTAACATGTCTATCGATGTGATCACCATCGATCAAAGAACTGTCACTTACCGAGTGGTTTCCATGCCCGGAGATGGCACCTGCCTTTTCCATTCTCTTTGTTACATATTGCAGGCTCACTCTTGATTTCCGGGGGAACATTGTGTCTTATGTATTGAATGAGTAAGACAGGTTCAAGGTGTGGACTGATGATGGTACAGGAGATAATTATACTACACAGGAGCACTAGAAGAGTGAAATGCTTAAGCCCTTCACCTATGGTTCTGCATGTGAGTTGATGGCTGCCGCTGAATTCTTCGGTTGTTGCTTTCAAGTGTACCGAAATGGCCATATATTTTACACCTTTCGACAACCGCCAAAGCCTCTTAAATATCTTAGATTCACAGGTGACGATTTCAGTAGTGGACACTTTGATGCTTATGAATGTTTAAACTCTCAAAAGCTGGATGTGAAGTTATCGATGAAACCGGTTGTATGCTTACAACTCGACAGATGCCGAATGTCACTTCAACACAAGTCCTGCAAATACTGTCGTAATTGAAACAAACCATGAAACTCAAACCGATTATGACAGCAGCAATCCAAGCTGTGAGATTTGAAACAAGATTACTGTTCACATGGCCAACTGTACGTTGCATGCTCAAGAGTAAGCTCAGTGCACAGCTTGGTCATATTACAACCGGAGGGCCGAACTCACAATGTGGTATACAAAGAGATCCTTAACAAATAATTATTGGTATATTTTCCCTCAGTTTAAAAAGGTTCAATTTTCTTCTTAATAAAAATTTTAAGGCAGTACTTCGCCGCTGCGAAGCGCGGGTATTTTGCTAGTATTAAATATATCTTACATGTTTTTAATCCTGTGCTGAATTTTGAGCAGAGGTGTGTCATAATGTTAAAGAGCACAATACAGTTTATGGCCAAAATGACTGTAGTTTTCCGTTCCTGTTATCTTCTCTAGTGAGTTTTCTTTTCTCATAAACTGATAAAAAAAAATTCTGCATTAACTATTGATAAAACATTTGATCTGTTTTAATGCATATAGTTTAATAGTTAACTTCAAAAGCTTTGATTTTCTTCTCCTATATATTATTGAGTATTCAATGCTTAAGTGTAGTCTTAATGAAACTTCTCTGGAATTTACTAGTCTGTCCTGGCATTTTTTTACCCTAGAATAATGCAGCTTTTATACCATGTTGTAATTATTTTTTTGTCCAGAATAGAAGATTAGAACAATTGTGACAAGAACAAGGCAGTCAACTTAACAAGCTCATTCATTTAGATTTATAATAACCAAGTCAAGATCTGAAAGACCCTGAAGTCCTCCTCTCTACCACACTACTTAGTAATTTATTCCATGTGTATACTGTTTTTTGTGTGAAGAAAAACATTTGTGTGAAATCTTCCCTTAAGAATGTTCCAGCCATGTTCCTATATCCTAGTAGATGAATTTATCTTGAAATAACAACTGGGAGCTACTGCAATAATTCCCCTAATAAAAGGATATATGTCCGTGTTTCTGTCTGTATGGTCCATCCTGTTGCTATGTCATTCCAGACGAACTGGTGTGTTGCAGATATTTTTTCCTAATGAATTTCATTGCATTTGTCTTTTCAATAGATGCCGCATCACAAACATTTGCAGTAATGCATGTTATTGCTACAGGCATTACAAAGTACATTCTAATATATACTTTCTGGATGTAGTTAATGATGAGTCCACTATGACTTCTGAGTCCTTCTCATAAGTTGTACTTTTAAGTTTCAGACCTCTCACTGCATATTCAAACCTAGCATTTCGACTTCCTATGTGTAATAATTTACATTTACTTACATTAAATTTCATCTGCGACAAATCTGTCCAAGTCTGAATGCATAGATGATTCTATGTTATCTGCTCATTTGGTACAAACTTAAGAGCAGTGGCCCCAGCACTGATCCCTGAGGTGCACCACTTCTAACATCACTTATTTCTGAAAATGTTCCCCTCATAATAAAACTTGGCTTCCTGTTTTTCTACCAATTTTGTACCCACATACACACCAAGCCTTGCATTCCCATATCTTCTGGTTTGATCACTAACTTTTCATGTGGTACTTTATCAAATGCCTTCTGAAAATGTAAGATAAATATCATATGCACCTCTCTGATCTTCTGCTTTTGTTGCTTCCTCATAGAAGTCCAGCATGTAAGAGAAACACGACCTTCCCGTTCAGTACCTCCTTAATAGTCCCTGTTACTTTTGTGAGATTCTCAACTTCTTCATAAGTATAAACTTCAATAAATGCGAGTTCAAAGCATTTGGTATTTCACAGTCTTTACATTCTAGTTCACCTTTACTGTTCCTAATACTCTTCACCTCCTTCTTGACTGTTTATTTAACTACTAACATTTTGAAAGACTCTTCTTTGCATCATATTTTTCCTTTTTTGCAAAGTTTCTCTTCATCTGCCTTTTAGCTTTCCCATATTCCTTTTTACTGTTGCTCTCATGCTCTCGTTTACAATACAATACAATACAGTTTATTTTTGTATAGCCCAAAATCACACAGGAAGTGCCGCAATGGGCTTTAACAGGCCCTGCCTTTTGACAGCCCCCCAGCCTTGACTCTCTGAGAAGACAAGGAAAACTCCCAAAAAACCTTGTAGGGAAAAATGGAAGAAACCTCGGGAAAGGCAGTTCAAAGAGAGACCCCTTTCCAGGTAGGTTGGGCGTGCAGTGGGTGTCAAAAGTAGGGGGTCAATACAATACAATATACAGAACAGAACAATTCCTTAAGACAGCATAATAATAAAAATTTTAGAAGTACGGTTTAACAGTAGATGATATGACATAATTAGGTTTGGATATTTTTTGAGTCCTGGAGACCTCATCCATCTAGCTGCCTCCCCATTTGGCCATGCCATGGCTGAAACGTTGCTCCGATGAAAGGACCCCCCTTTCCCATGATTCCTGTGATCCTCCATCAGGGATGACTTTACCATAGGCAGGCAAACAACTTGGCAGGTGGGCGTGGCACCAATGCCACATTTGGGTACCGAGAAAAGAAACAGAATAGGTGAGGGTTAGTATTCAAATATAATTATCATGTTACTTATGTTTTAGTGCTAATGACTAACAACAGAGATGCAGTATGTACAGTTAATCAGCAGCTCTAGTCAGGATATGCTAAACTGAAGTAGTGAGTCTTCAGCCGGGATTTAAAGGCTGAGACTGAAGGGGCATCTCTTATGGAAGCAGGAAGACCATTCCACAGTTTAGGGGCCCTGTAACTAAAAGCTCGACCTCCCACTGTTATTTTATTAATCCTTGGAATCCTAAGCAGACCGGCATCTTGAGATCTTAATGTGCTCAGGTTTGTAAGTCATGATAAGTTCAGACAAGTAAGCGGACCTTGGCCATTTAATGCTTTATATGTTAAAAGGAGGATTTTGAAATCTGCCCTAAACTTAACTGGGAGCCAGTGTAAAGATTTAAGAACTGGGGTTATGTGTTCATATTTTCTTGTTCTTGTAATAATTCTTGCAGCGCATTTTGGATTAACTGGAGGCTGTATAGAGAACAGTTTGAACAGCCAGTGAACACCGCATTGCAGTAGTCAATCCTACTAGAGATAAATGCATGAATTAATTTCTCACAATCCTGTTTATTTAGAAAGCCTTAATTTCCTAACATTTTTAAGATGGAAAAACATGTTTTGGACGACTTTGTAATATGCGCTTTAAATGACATGCTAGAGTCAAAGATAACTCCTAGATTGCGGGCTGATTCAGTAAAATTAATTGGGATTCCAACTGAGTTAAATGACGACAAAATATTGCTGTGATCAGCGTCATTCCCTCCAACAATTAACATCTCTGTTTTATCTGTATTTAAAGACAAGTAGTTCTCATTCATCCATTCCTTTAATTCACTAACACAACTAATTAAAGACAACATCGGAGAAACTTCATTTGATTTAAATGAAAGGTATAACTGGGTGTCATCTGCATACGAGTGAAAATTAACATTATGTTTCCTAATGAGAGATCCCAGTGGAAGCATGTAAAGTGAAAACAGTAAAGGTCCCAGTACTGAGCCCTGCGGACACCATATTGAACTTCTGTGTATAATGATGGAGTACTGTCTGCACATTTCTGTACATACTGGAATCGATTTGATAAATAAGAACTGAACCAAGCGAGCACGGGCCTGGAAGCCCAACATCGTTTTCTAGCCTGTGCAGTAAAATAGAATGGTCAATGGTGTCAAATGCTGCACTTAAGTCCAACAACATAATTACAGTGGAATTTCCTTCATCAGAGGATATCAGAATGTCATTTACAACCCGTGTTAGTGCGTTTCTGTACTATGACCAGTGCGAAAGCCAGACTGGAATTTCTCAAATAAATTGTAATGCGTAAGGTGTGACTGAAGCTGACTGGCGACTACATTTTCTAGTATTTTAGAGAGAAATGGTAAATTTGAAATAGGCCTATAGTTATTTAGTATGTGTGGGTCTAGGTCTGACTTTTTAAGTAAAGGTTTAATGACTGACACTTTTAGTGCATCAGGTACGTGCCATGCAGTAATGAACTATTGATAACGGTTAGAATAGGGCTGCAAGAACATCCATTGCACTTTTACTAGTTTTGTTGGCACTGGATCTAGGGAACAAGTAGTGGGCTTCATTTTAGTAATTAAAGTTAAGACTTCCTGGTGAGTTACAGGATTAAAATTATTAAAGTGCTGAATGCAATGTGCGGCAGGGTCTGCTAAGCTAGTATTTGGTTTGTACTGTGATGCTGAGATCTGGGATCTTATATTTTTAATTTTCTCATTGAAGAAGTTCATAAAGTCTGTACTGCTAATATCTGTTGGTATTTTGCACTGTTGATCTGAATTCCCATTTGTTAATTTAGCCACTGCTCTAAAAAGTACCCTAGGATTTTTATTATTGCTATCTATTAATGTAGAATAGTATTCTGAGCGAGCTTTAAAGAGGGCCTTTTATATTTATTACACTCTCTGTCCATGCAATTTGAAAGACATGTAGCTTTGTTGTTCTCCATCTGCGCTCCAGTTTTCGACACTCTAATTTAAGAGCTCGAGTATTTTCATTAAACCAGGGAGAGTTTCTATGTGCTTTGTTTTTAGGGGAGCCACTGTGTCCAGAGCATCTCTCAAGGTCACATTATAATGTGATGTTAGCTGATCTAAATGGTTTTCCACAATTACACTCGACTTACTCAAGGTATCTATAAATTTTGAAGCAGAATTACAATCTAGATGTCGCACTGTCTTTGTTTTAATCTGCGAGTGCTGGCATGGGCAGAACTAAATCAAACGTAATTAAGAAGTGATCGGAAATAACTACATTTAATGGAGTAATATTTAAATTTTGAATTTCAACTTTGTAAGTTATAATTAAATCTAATGTATGGTTATGATTATGAGTTGGACCTTTGACAATCTGACAAAATCCTACTGAATTTAACAAATAAGTAAAACATTTGCTAAAAGTGTCAGTTTCCACATCAATGTGTACATTAAAATCCCCCATCAGAACTACGTGATCATAATTTATAGCCAAATCAGACAGAAGGTTGCTAAATTCAGTCATGAACAATGAATATGGCCCTGGTGGTCTGTAGACTAGCACTATAATTGTGTTGGAATCTGTTTTAATATTTAAAATGAATGCCTCAAAGGATGTAAAGTTGCCTAAATTTTTAGGAGTGATTTGCAATTTGTTACAATGAATTATTCCAAGGCCTCCTCCTCGACCAGAATCTCTAGACTTATGAAGGAACGAGTATCCATCTGGTGACGCCTCAGCTAGGGGGACAGTGTCACATTTACTAAGCCAGATTTCAGTAAGAAGACACAGATCAGATTTTGTACTTAATATTATATCATTTACCAAAACAGCTTTAGTGCCAAGAGAGCGAAATGGATTCGCTCTCGTTTATAAATTGTTTATATGCGCTGTCCGTTTTTTCAATAAGTGGTAGAAATGTGTAACGATGGTAATATGCCTTTGCTATTTCTCGCTGATCCATCAGCTGGATGAACAAAGTAGTATTGTGTGGTAGGTAAATTAATTCAACTGGAATGCAAGATTGTAAGTCGGATAAGTGGGTGGGATGACTTGGTGCATTATCAATCAGTAGCAACGATTTCGCTCTATTTTTTTAAGTTCATAGTAAAACTTTACGGATGGACAGAAATGTGTCGTAAACAAAATCTGTAAAATGTTCATAGTGATCCAAGACTTCCTATTAACTTCCCAAATCACAGATAAACTCAATTTTAAAATTCCTTTCATTCGTCTTGGAGTTTTGGAGTGATACACAAGAAGCGGATTTAATTTAAAATCTCCTTTAGCATTACCACCCAAGAAGAAGGGTTAAGTGGTCTTTTACAGATTTGAATCCATGTGCTCAAGTTTCTTTGTATGATATAAAAGTGTGGTGTGGCATTCCCTTCCAAAATAAACCTGTTTCATCAACATTAAACACCAATTCAGGAGGGTAATTTCTTTGCTCAATTATGGCTTTTCAAGTTGTTGGAAATGCTGTAGAAACCTCTATATATGCACTTGCAACTTCTCCGGTTATTAATACGAGTGGTGGTTGCTTCGTTGTTTTAACTCTATCAAGGGGGGAATCTATTGTTGTGTTTTGTTCGAAAGCAATGCCTTTTGCCGATTCATTTGTGTAACAGCGTTATAATGTATAATCATAAATTTAGCGCTTTTTTAGGGTTCGGAAACAAACCACATTAAATCTGTAGTACAGGTCTGGCATTTAAGATAATAAATGTTCATGCTTTTACAGAGTCATATAACCAGTATTTATTACAGACAACAGATAAATAGATACAATACGACTCATCAAGGCTTCCACTAGACTGTGAACACAAATTAAATTAGTAGTGTGCAATAAAGCCACACAAACCTCCCAGGAATTAGTGAAATGGTAATAAAACAGAAAAAAACAAAATCTATAAACAAACAGTGCAACAACAATGCATAACAACAATTCAATCCAACAATATTATAAAAAGGAGTAACGGAAAAGGTAACAAGCCCCATTGTATCTCCCTATTATAAAAAAAAATCCTAGAAAGGAAAAGCAGGGCGATGAGACGTGATCTTCTCGGAAGACACTTAAAAGACCCAGCTAGAGGGCCTAAATAATAGTAATACCACGCCAGACCAGGGAGTGGCGAGCTGCACTAACTCTCTGTCTCCGACCTCTGCAGACTATCTCCGTGAAATCCCACTAGGTGTTGGCGCTATTGATGTCGTCACTTCCCGGTACTGGTGCTATGACGTCACATCAGGTCCCTGAAGACGTTACTTTCTGGTTCTGGTGCTATGGATGATGTCACTTCCAGTTTCAATGACATCACTTCCTGTCATGGCCTTTAAAGCCGCCATCTTGTCAATCCAAAATCAGTTCTGTTTTGGACTTTAACCTGAACGCAACTCATAAAAAAGTTAACCTTTTGCAGCCAGAACACAATATATGGGTGGATGCCCCAAGACTGTCTTGATGTACCCATGTCTTTCTTATCACAATATATATAAATACTTAAAATTTCCATAAAAAATTCCTTTAAAATAATTAACACCTACCACATAAAAGTGAACATTTGAGACACAGATTTCGCTTTCTTACTGCAACATCCTGTTAGCAATTGCTCTCCTCACACACTTGGCTTGTGACTGTTTCTATGCCAAATTATACAGGTGGGTGAATTAAGTCTCTTAAAAAGATAACACCCACCTTATTCATGAACCACATGTACTATTTAGGCCATCCATGTTTATTAGTTCTACATATTGAATCATTTTTGGATAGTGTTAAGCAGGGCCTTACAACAAAAAGTACAGTATTAAAATATTTTGATTTATTAATTCTGGTAAGTCTCCTCTAATCTTTCTCATTAACAAGCTTGTTTTTTTTTTGTGCACAGAATCATTGCTGTTTGTTTTTTTGTTCATTGTACCATTCTCTGTAAAGTCTAGTGACTGCAGTTCATGAAAATACCAGGAGGGCTGATGTTCATGAGATGCAGGAGTTGCCACATCTGTCACCAAGAATCACATTGTGGTAGAGTTCCATGAATAAAACATCTTGGTCCTTCTAAGGTTTGATCAGATTACAGCTAAACCTCCTGGCCATGTCTGCATGTTGTGTATATTGAGCTGAATGATATGATTGGTTGTTTGGAAGAGCAGGCTATTTGCATTGATGAGTGTATATTGAGCGGCAATCCATAATTTCTTGTTTTAAATTTGCTCTTCATCATTTGTTGTGTTAATTCTTCTCATTTTCTGTTATTAACCCCTTCAGCTTCCATTGGGTCAGTAATCTAAGTAATCTAAGTTTAACAGACTGGAAAACCCCCTAAATGTCATTCTCATTCTATGATATTTGATGAGTCTTCCTGGTGTAACATTATTACAAAAAACAAATTCTTTTCAAACTTTTAGATTTTCATAGAGGCAGTACACCAATAGCCTACAAAGCCTATTTCCCCATCATATATGTCATCATTTAGAAACTAGTTTAAGGCTTATTACATTATTGAAATCATCCATAAAAATGGCAGAGAACCAGGGGGCTTTTTGTTTTTCTCACACTTTTCCCCTTTCTGTCCAATCATGAACTTACAGTGAATTCAGAATATATTCAGACCCCTACACCTATTTACACTTCACTATGTTACAGCCTTGTGCTAAACAATTTTTTTCCTTGCATCATGTAACACTTAACACTCCAGAATGACAAAGTGAAAACAGAAATTTAGGATTTTTTCACAAATTTACTAAAAATAACAAACTGAAATCTCACATTGACACAAGTATTCAGAGCTTTTCCTCAGTACTTTGTTGAAGCTCCTTGGGCAGCGATTTCAGCCTGTAATCTTCGTAAGTCTGATGCAACAAGCTTCACAAACATGGATTTGGGGATTTTCTGCCATTCTTCCCTTCAGATCTTTTCAAACTCTTGTCAGGCTGGATGGAGACAGTCAGTGGGCAGCTTTTTTCAGAGATGTTAGATTGGATTCAAGTTTGGATTCTGGTTCAACCACTTGGACACATTCCCAGAGTTGTCCTTAAGCCTGTGTTGTCTTTGTGTTGTGCTTATGGTCATTGTCCTGTTGGAAGGTAAACCTTTGGCCCAGTCTGAAGTTCAGAGAGCTCTGGAGCAGGTTTTCATTATGGATATCTCTCTCAGCTTTGCTCCATTCAGCTTTCCTTCAACCTTCTCTTGTCTTCCTATGCCTGCTACTAAAAAATAACCCCATGATGGTTCCACCACCATGCTTCACCACTGGAATAGTGCTGCACAGGTGATGAGTTGTGTGTGGCTTCCTCCAGACATGATGCTAATCTTGCTCTAATCAGAAGAATTTTGCTTCTCTCAATCGAGATTCATTTACGTGCCTCTATGTAAACTCCAAGCATGGCTTCCATATGTCTTTTACTTAAAAGAGGCTTCTACCTGGCCACTCTTCATAAAGCAAGGATAGGTGGAATGTGGCAGTGATGATTGCCCTTCTAAAGGTTTCTCCCATCTCCAGAAAGATTTTTTAGATCTCAGACAGAGTGATAATCAGTTTTTTGGTTGATTTTCTTACCAAGGCTCTTCTCCCATGATTGCTTAATTTGGCCAGGTGGCCAGCTCTAGGAAGAGCCTTGGTGTTGTGAAACTGCTTGAGTTCCGAAAGCACAGTTGCCAAAACACTTCCAAGGTTTCCCACTAGAGGGGAGAAACACCCTCAAAATACCCAGACTAGAACCAAATAGGGCAGAGACAAGTCTTGATAAAATAAATAGGGTGAATTTCACAAAGGCTATGCAGGCCTCAGAACTTCGAATAGTACAAGGTGAAGCCTGAAAAGGCAAGGTGTAACACAGTAACCAAACTCCCAATACAGAATCCAAAATGTCAAGGTTGAAAGCAGAACAGAGGTTCAAAAAATATCAATCAGCACAGTTCCTAAACAAAATCCAAAAAAATAAAGTCAAAAACAGGGGTTCAAAATACCAGAGAGTCAAAACGCAATAACAAAGCATAGCAAAATCATAAGAACTCTCCACTCCCAGCATATTCAATGAACCACAATGAATCACGGGGAGGCCCTCATTTAAATCGGGTGGAGGGCCACTCCTGGGGCCTCATGTATAAACGGTGAGTACACACAGAAATGTTGTGTAAGAACTTTTCCACGTTCAAATCGCAATGTATAAAACCTATACTTGGCGTAAAGCCACGCACTTTTCCACGGTACCTCATACCTTGTCGTACGCAAGTTCTACGCTCGGTTTTGCAAACTGGCGGCACCTAGAGTCAAAGCAAAGCTACTGTTCCTGTGTGGTTACTCCTTATTTTCCTGACGTGGCTTTATAAATACACTGAAACTAACCGCATATTGTTTATTAGTGTAATGCATCTGATTGTAATTAACTTGTAACAATATAATGGTAGAGGGAACAGCCATAGTATTTCAAATACCATAACTGATTTAGCGTTGTTACTCTAACTGCACCTTCTTCTTCTTTCAGCTGCTCCCTCCCATTAGGAGTTGCCACAGCGGATCATCTTTTTCAATATTTCTCTCACTGCACCAATCAGAGTATTTATATCACTGTATCTGAGTGTGAATCGCAGCAGCAGCTGATCGGAAAGAGAATTATCGGTATACAGCTTCAAGCACACGCTGTCTCAGCCACGGCAAAATGTTTCAAAGCCTTTCCTGTACGGACCTCGCGGTTCACAAACAGTTTCATCCCCAGAACTATAAACGCACTCAATCAAGTGCTCCTTGTAGAACTGTTTGTATTTATAAGTACAATTACCTCACTGTAAACTTGCACTACAGTTATAATATTACACAACCTCTGCCACTTTATAAAGCGCGTATTTACATATGATGACGATATCATTTTTAAGATGAAATGCAGCAAAATATGTTTATTATATTATACAGATAAAACTTAAACTTCATTTAAATAATCCATATTCTTCACTGGTACTGGCGTGAAGGATAGAATAATTAAACATGTACTACAAAGATACTTCAATGTTCCTTAAACATTTTGAAGAATGGGCGCTCTAAGCTTACAGATGGCTTAACGTCTATTACAGAGCTGATTGTGTGGTGATCCACCGTGCAATAGATAACATATTCACATTGGACTTTCTCTATTGGACATAGTGCTGCCCATGAGTACTGCTGCAATAAATAATTTCATCGAAGGTCGCACACAATCACTGTGACGTGAAACCCATGTTTAATAACGTGCTTTAACTATCATCATGAAAATGATATCACGTATACATCTCAGTATTTTAGTTATTCAGAGAGCTGTAATACCATGAATGTAATGGATTCTGTGGCCTGTCGGAGAAAGAGCAAGAGTTTAAGAAGCAAGTAGTGACTCACACACATAGGCACATAGAAGATCCAATACAAAACAAAGCATTTAATGTGCTACTTTAATTACGATGTGATTTGAGAAACTGGTTAATTAAATGATTTTAAGATGAAGTTTATGATGTTCTATTTTAATGACAAAATAAACTAAGTGAGTAAAGTGGAAATTTCGAGATTGAAGTTGACATTTCATGCTTTTTCCCCACTGTGTGCCTTTTTTTTCTCTGTACCCTAATAAGCTTTCATATGACACTCAGACAGTGGGCTACAACTCGCCTTTTCAAGGCGACTTTGATATGTGACTTCTTTTTTATTTCCGGCACTGTGCGACTATGTGAACGTGAGCTTTCAAGTTTCTCTAACACGCTATGTCACTCGATCAACTTCCTTTTGTTGATTATACCACGGTTTAATTAATTTGCCTCCACTTAGTATTCGCTGAAATTCTTATATTTTCCCCTATGCTTTTCCCATTGTTTTTTCACAGAAGGCTGAGCTTAAGTGTGATTTATATTGATTTGCATATTCAAAGAGGCGTAATTCTATGAGGAGTTGGGGCATTACATAGAGCGCGTGCACGAGCGTTACTTTTCACGCTGACCGGGATTTATGTAGCGGAAGAACGTGGAAGTTGGAGTACACACAGATTCCTGCATCTGGATTTTTCTCTGCGCAAGCACATTTCGGCTTTTGTGCTTACGCCATGTTATAGTGCGAATTCTACGCACGGCGTTATACATGAAGCCCCTGGTGGTGATGGGAAGGTGCCCCTGCCCTTTGTAGGACCATGCACAAAGCACAAAGAACATAACTAAAGCCCTTCCCCTTTTCCAACGTACAATTAGAAAGATGGGCATAGACAGGCTGGCTGAAACATGATCCAAATTCCATCTATATTTAAATTATTCAGGCCACCGTACTCTTGGTAACCTTCAGTACTGCAATAATTTTTTGTAATTTCCCCAGATCTTTGCCTCAACACAATTATGTCTCTAAGTTCTGCTGGCTGTTCCTCCTACTTCATGGATTGACTTCTGCTCAACTGTGGGATTTTCAATACACAAGTGTTTGCCTTTCCTTAGCCTGTCCAATCAACTAAACTGGCCACAGGTGAACTCCAAACAAGGTGCAGAAACATCTCAATGATAACAGAATGGAACACACCTGAAACATTTTTTAAGTGTCATAGCAAGAAGTCTGCATACTTGTGCCAGTGTGATTTTATTTTTAATAAGTTTTGCGAAAATTTCCAAAATCCTGTTTTCACTTTGCCATCTTGGAATATTTAGTGATGCTTGATGAGAAAAATTTTGAATTGAACATAACAACATAACATTTACTTTGCCTCTACCTCTGTACAAACTCTTTCTGAAAAGACTTTTTTTCTCTCCCTTTTGCTTTCTTCTTCTTATCTTACCATGGAGTTTTGTGTCTAACCCTGCCAAGGAAGAAAGTCAACAAGGATGACATGTTTTATTCTTCAATTTGGATTTTACATTCTGTAAATCTGCTCAAAGTTAAGTATTCTAGAAATATGAACTAAATATTTCAAAACGATATTACTGGTCACTGCATATTAACATGTGAAAACTAACTGATAGCTCAGTAACTCAGCAGATATTAAATAAAGATTGTTTTACATTTGTTTTTTTGACATTTATTTTCACAAAAACTAAATAGAGCATTACAAAGTGGGTACCATAATACGTGTGTTGCAGTCCATTAATGGCACACCACCGTGATTTTTCTTTCATAGACGGTTTCAGAGGTGAAAGCCACAGGCCAAAAATATCCTCAGTTCTATTGACTCATCAAGATTAGACTCACTAAAACACAGCCAGCAAATTATTGACACAAATTATTTTTGAATTTAATAACCAGGCCCCAATATATAGAAATAACCTCCAACACGCTGTTGCTATGACTAAAAGTGTGACCTCTTGGTGTATATTGTAATGAGCACAATGTGTGTATATTTTAAGTAAATGTTGCTCTATTATTAGTTGCCACTTTGAATCAACATTTGCTAACCTGCCTGCAAACACTGGTCTACAAAAATATCAAAAATGAGATAGCTTTTCTTCTTGTTAGTCATTATTTTTTAGTCCTATTTATTCAGCAATGACACCACAGGTTTTGATTCTGAGAACAGTTTGACATAAATTATATTAATGACTTCAGATATGGAGTGTGTTATTATTGTATTGCATAGCTTGCCATTCAAAAACATATCGATTGAACTTTGTCCAACTTTTAGCTTTAAATGCTAGTCTCTTTGTCAATAAATGATTAAAAGCATCTGGTAAGAACTGATTTATTTTAGTATTCTGTACTTACAGTGAAATAAATTGCAACATAATTAATTGAAATGCTAATGATGTCTGGTTAACTATAATATGGAGTTAATTAAATTTAAAGTAGGAAAACTCTGGAACAAGCTTATGAAAGTGTAGCTCCTCGCCATATTGACCTGCATCATCCATCCAGTTTCCATTGATCATTCCATCTTCCAACCTGCTTAATCCATTTCAGATTTACAGAAGCTGGTCCCTATCCTGGCAGCAGTGGATGGAAGGCAGGATGGCCAGTTTATGATAGGGCACCCTCACTCATACAGCTCAGGATAGCCAGTTAGCCAGTCCACAAGTCTGTATGATGTGGAAGATAAACCAAAATACCAAGACAAACACTAATATGCACACTTTGTAGTATATTTCTTATTTTATGCTCTGAGGAACTAGTCGGGTTCATGCAGGTACTCACTTTGGACTTCCGTCAAGTCTGTAAAGGGAAGTAGGCCTTTGTAAGTTCAACAATGGGGCTGCTTTATCAGCTTATTTTTTTGTAGGTGAGTGATCAGAACTATCACCACAAACAGTTTAGATGCTTTATATATTTCCATCGTGTTTCCACAAATGTCTGTGGACAAACAGCATGTAGGCGGTCTACAAAACAGTTCACACCAGCATTCAGCATAGATTCTTGCTATCTTTATCAGAAGGCACTTTGGGCAGTTTATTTTTTTGTTTTATTATATGGGCATTGTTTAATTCTGCTGGGAGTAAGAGAGACCCAAGGGATTGCTGTGACACAAGAGGTCTTCCAAAGTCGTGCTACTGCTAAACATAAAACTCATAAAAAGTAAAATAACACTTTCATTCAACTGAAAACATAAAACAATAAATGAAGTAAGAATTAATATTCTTCAATATAAAGTTTACAAAAAATAAAAGTTAAACATATATTTCATAGAGGAGGTATGTAAATGGCAAGTAGCATGACGGACTGTTTTCTTGCATTTTTCCAGTCAGTGAGTGGCTGCAACACTAAAGAAACTCGACTGTTAGGATTTGATGTGCATTGCAACTTTTATCAGCCTTCCCTTAGACTAGAAAAATCATCTTGGTGACTTTTTTATCCACTTAGGAAATTGAATTCTTTTATTATGTTCTGGATTAGAATGTTTACTTTCAATACCTGTTTATTTTGCCCTTATTAAAGAAAGCCAAGTGTTATGATTTGAGGTTATCCTCAATTTTTCTGGCCTTCCATGAGGCTAGAAAAATCCTCTTTGTGCCATTTTTTTCACTTAGGAAATCTAATACTTTTACTATTTTCCGGATTAGAAAGTTTATTTTCAATGCTAATGAATTTTGTATGTAGGTGCCACTATATTGCAAGCTTTGTGTTGACCATTGCTCTGACATTGTATCCAGGATGCATTGGGATGGTGTGGCACACTATACAGTGTAGTAGTATAAAGTTGAACCCAAATCAGTCTTCAGGACAGGCTCTCTCTCTCTCTCTCTCTCTCTCTCTCTCTCTCTATATATATATATATATATATATATATATATATATATATATATATATATATATATATATATATATATATACATACATACAGTAGAGTCTCGCTTATCGACATAAACGGGCCGGCCCAACGTTGGATAAGCGAAAATGTTCGATAATGGAAGGTGTTAAGAAAAAACCTATTAAACGTCAAACTATTATAATTTTACACATTACGAACCTAATAATCATGTTTTACAACAAAACAACTGAATAAATTAACTGAGAAAATGAACTTACAGTTACAGAATTGTCTGACGTTAAATACAGTATGTACTGTACTGTACATTTTTTATCGTAGTCTGCTTTCCTGACGAGTGTCGTTTCTTTGCTGTGAAGTCTCGCCATCTTTGCAGCATCATTATGTCGATTCCTGTAGCTTCTTCTTGTTGCTCAATGTAATTAATTGCAGTTTCTAGAGCCTTAAGTCCGTCACTCATATAGTCAACATCCGTACGGTTGAATACTGTTTATTACAGCATTGTGACTGCGTGCGTGTGTGTGTGTGTTTGTGCTGTGACGTGCGAGTCACTGTCTTGCACCCGAAAACTTGAGTCTCAGTACTTTTAGCAACACCAGCTTTATTAAGCTTGAAACAGCAACAGTGTGGTTATTTATTGTAGTGGGATCTGCTGCTCTCCTATACACAGACACAGCAGTCAGGCAGGGTCGGGGGGAAAGTAATACTGAGCCCAGCGCATTTATAATGTTCCTTGTTCCTTTTATAAGCAGGCGCTTATAGCATGTCCGTGATCTTTTCGGATTGGCTTTTACATTGAACTGCTACAGCGCTGGGAGACTGCGTGTCGTCCCGTTGGGTGGAATCCCACAAGAGTTTAGAAACTCACTCACACTAGCCATGATTCTTTTCAAAGGTAAAGTGCATGTTAATTTGTTTTATGTATTTTTACTTTAATCATTTTTATATGAATAGTTTTGGGTTGTGGAACGAATCATCTGAGTTTCCATTATTTCTTATGGGGAAATTCACATTGATATACTGTACGAGTGCTTTGGACTGCGAGCACATTTACAGAACGAATTATGCTCACAAACCGAGGTTCCACTGTAATTAGCTGCGGCAGAGTCGGGAGCAACAAAAAAATAGACTACGCTCACGCTCGCAACTTGCAGTTCTTGTTGCCGATTGATGCATATTTTTTTTGGTTGTTTTTTTTTTTTGCGGTGGAATGTCTTATAATACAGAATGTTGGATAAGTGAAGGTAAGATAAGCGAGACTCTACTGTGTGTGTATATATATATATATATATTGTGTGGTACAGCCCGGACACAGACAAGCAGACATGTTGTTTCACCACACACATGTTTATTTACAACTATTTACAAGTGGTAAAGTGCACAAACCCAGTGCCGCAGCACCAATCACCCCTTCAAGTCCTGGCTGCACAATGATACCTTGCTCAGTGTTCAGACCGCCTCCACTCCTCTCCTCCGAGCTCCGTCGACTTCCACCCGACTCTTGCTATCGACTGGAGGGAGGCGGCCCATTTTATGCACGCCTGGATGGGCTCCAGGTGCTTCCTGAGGTCCAGGGCTCCCAAGGCACCGGGGCGCCCCCTGGCGGTGACCACGGGCCCCTACAGGGTTGGGCTTTCAAGCCCCCAACCCGTGGCCCCCAAAGCAACCAGGGTGGCAGCCCCCACGTGATCCCAGATGGGCACACGCCCACTTCCGGTCCCTTGCCCCTGGCATCCTTGACTATATATATATATATATATATATATACTGTATACATATTTATTTTTGGAAATTGCTTAACTTCAGATACAATTTTGCATCACAAATGCGTATATACTGTTATTTGCTGTTTTACAATGAAAGCCATGGGGCACAGAGTCTGACCCAAAAATAAAAACCTAAAACGTACCAAATATGTCAACTTTAAAGAGGCAAAAGCCTTGCATGTTTCAAATACATGTTTGTGACAACAGAAGGGACCTGGAAATAATAATTTTATCATATATTCCTGGTCCTATCCTTACTTTAGTTATGAATATTTTTTCTATGTGTTTGTGTGATGGCAGTGAGTTTTATAGGAGGAGTCCTCACATAAATACAGAAGAAAATCAACACTACACTAAGCCTGTGGCAAAAACAGTTTAGTGTGATTGTGTCTTTTGAGAGGAAACTATACCCCTGGAGGTCAAAGGTTGTTGTGGGGAAAGACAAACAATTGATGTAGCACGCCCAGCTGACCTTCTTTTAAAATGGACGAACCTCATGATATTAGCATTTTTTAGTTAAAAAATAACATATATAATCTATTTTACAATATGTGGTGTAATTTCAAGACATAGTTTGAGGTTGATAACTTTCTTGGCTTGTGAAAATAGACATATTTGGAAGGTTACTGAGCTTTTGTTTTCTGGTACGAATTTTCTGCCACATGGCTTCCATTATAAACATCAGAACAAGCTCTGTTTTTTTAAACTTATATAAAAGTTTAACATTAAAACACAATTTTGCCTGGCAAATGCATACAGTTTATACCATATTTGTGAAGAAACTTCAAACTTCAAAAATACCAAATTTTTCCTTGAAGGGACCATAGCTAGACAAGGAATGGACAGTCCAGCACTTGGCTACACTAATATTAATACATAAACAAAGGCATTGACTTTTAAGCTTTTCCTTGCCAATTATATTTATTTGCAGTAAAACCATAAACAGCAAATAAAAGACGATGCACAGAGTTATACAACCTGGGTTCTTCCAGTCAGGTCCAAGCAGAGGTACTAAGATACTGATGATCATTAAAGTCCCAGGTGTCTTCTTTTCATGCAGGTTCTAAAGCAAAGCAAGGATACACTGTAGAGAGTGAGGGATAGAAAACCCTTATGGCTGCTTTTAAAAGCAACCTCCAGCATCAGTTCCCCCTTTTTACATTAACAGTAAAACACACACACACACACCGGTACCAGAGTATGCTGACATTGTCTTGTGCAGTTTCACACAATACAGTGAATGCTTCAAACATTGTTATCAAGAGCTCAAGGTTGGTTCTCTGAGCTTCTCTGTAAAAGTGTCAAATAAGTAAATAAATAAACTCCTGTTTGATGTTCCAACTTCCCTGTCTCTAAATGTTTGTAAAGAAATGATTATGGACTTCAGGAAGACCAAACCTGTCCACACTCCACTTTACATCAACAGCCCTGTGATAAAGAGAGTGAAGTGGTTTGCACCTGGCAGAGGAGCTTGTAGCGGTCCAGTGCCGCTAAGATTCACACCGTCAAGATGACAGTGATTTATTTATTTTTGTAGAGGAGATCCCATGGACGTTCCCAGCCTTGGCTCGATCCACACACACTCACAAACAGAGACAAAAGCAGAACACTGGGAACTAGGAATTAAAGAATATAATGAAATTAAATTATATAAATGAAAATAATAATACCACCCCTGTACCCCTACGGTGATATTACATTAAACATATGATCACAAACACCACACACCAAAGTCCATGGAATACCAAACTGGATGTAATTTGAGATGGCGAGAGTAAGTCCAGAGATCTGTATGTTGAAAGGGTATGAAAAAACAGTCCTAAAGATAGACAGTGTAAGGGTGAAGATGGATGGATCGTTCAGGAGCTCTCCTATATGCGGGAAAGCCGTGGATCCACAAACAGTCCACAGCACACAGGTAGACAGACGATCCAGACGGCAACAACAAATACAATCCACGACACAGTGATTAAATATGGCTGAATTAACAGAAGGTAGTCTGACAGGTAATATAAAAAACAAAAAACACGTCTCCTTTCCTTTGGCCACCTGCCCTCCTTTAAAACTTCTCTGAACCCCTTTGACCCTAACAGCCCCTGCAGGGACTGCTGGGAGATGCAGTTCTAGCAAATAGTAGCACTGCTACAAGCTGACGTGATCTATCAGGTCCTCCTCCTTGACCAAGAAAGCAATTACTCCTCCTTCTACGCCGGACAAATAGGGCAAGTCCTCTACGCCATTTCCTCAACACATTCTATAGTGGCACCAATGAAAGCGTCCCAACCAGTTGCTTCACTGGCCTGTGTGGGAACTGCAATGCGTCATATAGTATAGTATGCACTGTGGGACTTCTCTCCCTTGCATCAATAACATGCTCACAAAGCACTGCATCCGTAAGGACTAAAACATTGTGGGGGACCCCTCCTAACCCTCCCACAGTCTGTTTTCCCCGCTTTCATTTGGCAGAAGGTATCGCAGTCTGTGGACCAATGCTGCCAGACAGAATAACAGATTCTTCCCACAAGCCGTCATGTCACCCCAATTACAGATTCAAATCTAATTGTGTATCTTTTCTGAATTTCTTGTCATTTGTCTCCTATCATCACTGATTGCTGGTTGTATATTTTATTGTTTTATTGCTTATTGTCTTTTGCACTGTATTATACTTGGTTGTACAGCATTTTGGTCAGCTTTTGTTGTTTTTAAATGTGCTAGATAAATACATATTGTCAATATGATGTTGATTTGTACAGATGTTGTTCCTTGTTCTACATTCACTTATGTAAAATTACTCAACCCTCTTGATTGTTATATTTAAAGCACTTGGAAATGTAATTTCATAATCCTGCATAATGTACTAAAGTATGTGTATATTAATATGACAACAAAGCCCACTTGACTTGACGTTCATTAGGTTTGACAAGACCTCAGGCTAGAAGCCAAAGGGCATACCTCACCATTTCTCATTATTGTCAGGTTCAATTTTTGGCCTTGTATTTAATTCAAAATTGTTTGTTGCTGACTTATTTTTGTTGAATGGTGATACTGTGCTTGGGCATGACGACCAAACAATTATGACTTCTTTCTTCTTGTGGATAATTGTGGCAGCACATATGTAGTGGGCGGCAATGTTATGGTGATTATTTTTTACATTAAAGATGCTGGTAAGCTGTCAGCTCTCTTGATCTTCAGTCAATAGCTTGATCTTTCTGACATATTCCCAATGGTTTCCTAAGATAGATGTTTTATTGATCCAAAGAGCAAGTCACAGTGTTACTGCACCCAACACACAAAACAAGATGAAACAGTTAGAAAAATAAGTCTAAATAAACAGCATCTGTTAAAGGTTACCTGTTAGAATGACAGGAGGACAGCTGGATACAGCAGTGTGGGCCTCATACAGCAGCAAAAACATACTCAATGGACAAATAATACAGCCGATCAATCGACTGATAAATAAATAAAAATTAAATAAATAAATAATGTGCATAACGAGTACACTGCCTAAAGGCAGTGGGCAGAAAAGACCCCCAGGCACACCTCAACACACTGTGGTGGAGTGAGTGTGTGGCTAAATGTGCTCCAAGAGAGTGCCACCTGGGCAGGAATTTTTCATGATGGCATCCAGTTTTATCACCACCCCCTTTTCCTCCAGCAAGATAGATATATAGATAAGAAAGTCACTATATGATAGATAGATAAATAAGAAAGGCACTATATGATAGATAGAAAGAAAGACTACTATGGTCTAAAGAACCCACCAGAATGAAAAAAATCCTGGACTTATGAAAACTTTAGGCAGCATCCTGAAAAATTCAAGGATTACTAGCAAGTGTCAGTAAGTACGTAACTTCTGTGATACATGAAAGTGTCTTTATGATATTTATGGAAACATATTCCTGCCACTCAAAAAAAAAAAAATGATTACATTATTTCACAAACATATTTCTTGCTGCGGTCAGTGCATCATTGTACATTTGCAGCTCTGGTCCTCAAGTGACAACTAATGATGATAAGGTTAAACAATCTAGTGACAAGAATTGAAGCAAAGCTGCAAAGAAGCAGAACCACATGACAGTTGGAAATGTGTGCTGTGGGCAATCCAGTGGCAAAATCCTGGAACTAAAGTATCTGTTTTGTTTTAATGCAGTGATTTGCTATAGATATTCTGAAACAGTGTCATATGGTGGCACAGTGACTTGCGTTCATAGTACAAATCTTTGGGAGCTCAGGTTAAGGAAAGAAAAAAGGGGATGGATGTTGTTTAGATCACAGCATAAGAAAAGAAAGCACAGCAGGGACCTCACTTTCTATGGCAGTTTGTTAATTGAGAAGTACTACTGACTCATAAAAAACCTCACATTGTTCCAGTGTGGTGCTGAGGTGTCACCCGCAGCACTCGGGTCCCAATCCAGGTGGTTTGTTGTGTGGTGGGTACATGCTCCCAACTGACACATTTTTATTGTTCAGTGTCAAAACAGGTAGTCATGAACAGTTAAGCACACTCACTGATACCAGTCAATCCAGATGTGCACAAGGAGAACATACAGACTCCTTGCAGACGTTGGTGCCCAGAGGTAGGAATGCCAGCTCTGCACATCCATTCTGCCTATGTTAAAGCATCTGTACTAAAGTTTAACCTGATTTAAACTAACTGTATACTTATGACATCTGTTCAGTACTTGTCATTCAAATTAAGAGTGACACACGTGCTTAATCTCTCCAGAAACATCTGTCACTAGATTACAAAAGCACTCATGTGCATTAGGACACTGGAATTTGTTTTTTTCAAATTTCAAGGAGCTGCTTTGCTCCTTGCTCTTCCAACAAGAAGTGGCAGTGACTTCCTTTAAAAACACTGCAAAAACATTTTTTTTAACCTCCATTTTATGAGTGTTACCATTCATTTCAATGGTACAAGCATTTGGCTGGAACTGCCTGAAAACTAATAAAATACTTAGATGTGAATAGTGTCATTGAAAATAATCTGTTTATATAAAACTGACATAAAAATGCTTAGATGTGAATAGTGTCATTGAAAATAATCTGTTTATATAAAACTGATGAAATGCTTAGTTGTGAATAGTGTCATTGACAATAATCTATTTTATAAATACTAAGGGTTGTGTCTGTTTGTCATTCAATAATCTTGGTCTTAATTGAAAGCTTAGGATGTGACACAAGCTGGTTAAAAAAAGTGGCTAGTGGAAACCTCTGCAAAGTTTTTGAGGTTTACATCGTTTGTACATCAAACTGATCAAGAAGGTGAGATGACAGAGAGGAAAAGAACATCAGTGACATCTGCTGTGTGTGAAGCAAATTGCAGAAACTAATTATGTGATAGGAAGAAACATGACAGTACTGACGCACAACCTGCTGGTACTTGAGAAATGAGTCTAGTGGCAACGTCTATAAAGTTATCATGGTTTGCATCTTTCTTACAGCAAACTGCATAGGCAGACTAATCGAGAATGTAACAACAACAACAACATTTATTTCTATAGCACATTTTCATACAAACAGTAGCTCAAAGTGCTTTACATAATAAAGAATAGAAAAATAAAAGACACAATAAGAAAACAAAATAAGTCAACATTAATTAACATCGAATAAGAGTAAGGTCCAATGGCCAGGGGGGACAGAAAAAACAAAAAAAAACTCCAGACGGCTGGAGAAAAAAATAAAATACTATAACCCTCTTTCCTTAGTCCCATTTTTGTCTTGCAGATTGAATGTCTTTGCCCCCAGAAAAAAGCCCCTTATTTCTTATGGGCTTTAGATAGGACATCATGTTTAAAATGGTTTGGTTAAAAATAATTCAATCCACCTCAAATATGGAGTCTTCATACTCCTCTACTTACAGGTTTTCCCTTTCTCTGTTATTAAAAAAAAAGTTGTAATGTTTATATCCAGTTAACATGTTCAATCAAAATGTGATTGTACAAAAAAAAAAAAAAAGAACTAAAATGTAATCAGAGTAACATCTGTCCGTTGTTCAAATCCACTTTACTCATTATAGGGAATATTAAGATGTAACACAGGGTCAAACGTTCAGTTTAATAAAGATATAAAAATATGTACTTTGGAAAAATAAAATAATTTCGATACCAATTGTTACAACTAAATCTAACAATAGATAAAATCTCAGAAATTCTTGACAGCTAAGCATGGAGGAAAGCACGAGCAGGAATGGGGGCTGAAACAAAAAGAGCTGAGTCGTTGGAATGAAACAGGTAGTCGGCAAGTATATTGGGGAAGCCATTTGAACATAAAGAAAAGGTAACATGAGAGAGAGAAAAAGAAGAGCAGCAACATCTGCTGTAAATGAAGCAAACTACAGAGACTTTTTATGTAATAGGGAGAGGAAAAATGAGCGCCCCAGCATTTGCTGCTAACAACCTGGCGGTACTTGAGAAATGTGGATAGTAGCAACCTCTGCAAGGTTATTAGGGGTTTACATCTTTATACTGGTAAACTACAATGGCAAAATGATCAAGAAGATGACATGGCAGAGAGAAAAAGAAGAACAGCAACATCAGCTGTGCATGAAGCAAATTGCTAAAACCGATTACCTGATAGGAAGAAAAAAATATTCACTGCCTGCAACCTGCTGGTATTCACGAAATACTGCAACTCTTGATCTTGGGAGGACCAGAGGTCTTCTGTGTTTTCGCGTTTACGAGCATTCAGAAAAAAGCTTAGGTGTGAAAGGGCCCAAATTTTAAAGGCGCTATTAGCAGGCATTCAGCTTCCCCTGCTTTATTAGCATGATGTTTGATTTTGCTCCAATCTGCACCACTCACTTTAACATAACGATATGATGTATTTTCTCTACTTTAAAAAGCAAAAAATAAAATATAAAAAAAAAAAAGTTTTTCGCATTATGGCTGAACATCATTGTGCCTCACAGACCTTTTTGAAATTCTTTTGCAATTATAGACTGATCCAGACACCCTATTGTATGGGGCTTGTTTATTTGTTCCTTCTCTCTATTCTCTACTGTCTCCCTCCCACATCCTTTTCTCATTTCATTTTTCCTTTTTATATATACATACAATACATAACCTTGGCGAATTTACACAGATTGATTCGGCAATAAATGAAGTCTGTTTTAGGCATAGTTGCCTACGGGTTAGAGAGTTGGACTGTATCAATCCTTCCCTTTAACTCACTGTGTGACCTCGAACAAAACATTTTGTCTGCCAGGGTTTCAATTGCAAAAATATATATATATATAGATAATAACAATTGTAAGATGTCTGTCTTCTTGTAGAGTGTCTTGTGATGATGCTCACAAAATCAAAATTGAAATCCCAGTCAAGGTCACAGCTTACCTGGCATGGCTTACCTCATGCACACAGCCAGTTTAGAAATCACCAATTAAGCAACCAGCCACATATTACTATTTAACACAAAAGGCTTAGTTAAGGACCTGTTATATAGCTGCCTACAGTACAGATTACAGTATATGCTGTCCATTGCCTATACAAAGTATTTGCCTCTTTGGAAGTTTTCAGGTTTTATTGTTTTAAAATAGAACTGCTTCCTGGGTGCTTTACCAGTGACAACTTCATGGAGAGTGACAAGGAGGAAAAATACATACAAGCTTTCAGCTAAAGTTTGCCATAACTCATATCAGAGACTCTAAAGTTAGCTGGAAGGAGGTTCTGTGTCCTGATGAGACAAAAAGTATGCTTTTCACCCATCAGACTAAATAGATTGTTACATTACACATTATACAATCTATCCATCCCCATTGTCAAACATGATGGTGGGGATGTGTCATGGAAAAAACTATCCCCTTTCTTCAAAGAAGGTGAGAATGCAGAACAATTCTTTATTTTCACAGTTATGCACAAATGTCTCAGTCCATGGAGTGAGTAATCAATGAAACAATTAATCTCCTTTTTATAATTTTTTCTAATTACATAACCTTATCTAATACATCACGTCAACTGCAGAGCTTTATTACCCCCTCCAATCAACTAACACCACCAGTAATTTTTGACTCATGTTTATTCTCCCCTTATTCTGAACAGTGCTTTGATAGGAGGGGTGTTTTTTGCCGATTGTCCTATTGATCTTAGCACCACTTCACAGGTCTAATAGCTGTCTTATAAAATGTTTGGTAATTCTGATAGTGGTGCATTAAAATAATCTACTGTAGATCAGTGGTCCTTAAACTTTTTTTTTCTAATTTGCATTTTTGTGTTTTTGAGTCCCAGAAATGCCTCTGACCGTCTTTTTTTGGGGGGTGCCTGCCATGGAGAATCACCGAAGCAGCTCATAGTGGAGCAATGGCTTTTGCTTTAACTCCGCATGGCGACCGGTCGCAAAATACTTTGCAAACCAAAAACTGTATGTGACCCAAATTCATAGAACATGTGACAGACCCATAGTTTAGCAATCTATGATCTAGATGGCTAAAGACAAAAGCATTCAATAACTTTAGAATCTTGCCATGATATAAAAGATTTAACACGTGCAATGTTTTTTACTTTAAAGAAGGCAGTTTTTGGTTTTTATTTTCATTATGTGTGATTTGAAGTTTAGCACTGAATCTAAAATGACACTGAGATTCCTACCTTGAGTCTGGTCTGTATTATTTCTGATGTCCTTGTTTTTTTGTTTGCATCTAGGATTAATTCTGGTTTCTTCTTGTTAAGTTTAAGGAAATTATTATTAAATAATTTTGTTACCTGTCAAAGACCGGTAATAGAATACATTTAAAAATATATGACATTACTTGCATTAAGTGCACCTTCAACCTTTCCTCCATATCATCGATGTTTCTAAACATTTTTTGACCAGCACTCATTCTGTCAAGCGCATTCCTGAAATCCCTGCTTGTCAGACTCTGTCATTTCGAGGCACCTTGCTTACCTCCTGTCCTCTTTTATACATTACATTTCTGACAGCGAGTCTCAGTGTGACTCCTACGCCATTACTCCTTCTCATATGTCTCATCCTCGCACTTCCTCTTTCAATCACGTCACCAATGCCAAACTGACCAATCACAACAAAGCCAAACTGACCACTCAGATTGCTCTGATGGACCAGACACACACACACACAAACACACATAGACCTTAGCATTTTATATAATTTTTTATTATATAGCAGATCCATTCGCAAGACAAGGCAAGACACTGGATCAGAGGAATTGTAGCCTCAGGGTCATCAGGTGCTATCAACAAATAAATCTGCATATCATTTTCATAGCTTTGGTAATTAATCATATGTTTTGAAATGATCAGGCCTAATTGGGGCATGAAGGTTTAGAATAAGGATTTCACAATATATCGTTGTGGCACCCCAATCATAATATCATGGATGTACGACGTATAATCAACACAAAAGACAAAGAATTTTCTTCTTATGATATAAACCAACTCGAGGCGTAGCCAGAAAGATATTAACTATTTCAAATATGCATAGCCATTGACATTCACAAAAGTGATTTTGTTGTATGTTTTCTCCGGGGACTCCAGTTTCCTCCCACAGTCCAAAGACATGCAGGTTTGGTGCATTGGCGATTCTAAATTGTCCCTAGTTTGTGCTTGGTGTGTGTGTGTGTGTGTGTGTTCCCTGCAGTGGGCTGGCACCCTGCCTTGCACCCTATGTTGGCTGGGATTGGCTCCAGCGGACCCCCAGATATAGCGGGTTGGATAATGGATGGATGGATTATGTTGTATTATGTAATATTCATTATTACTGTTGAGTTCTGCTCTGTACTTGTAATATTTCTATTAGATTGTACTGTACTGTGTTCTGTTCTGTGTATTGTCTTGTATTTACCCCCCTTTTATTGACACCCACTGCACGCCCAACCCACCTGCAAAGGGGTCTGTGTTTGAACTTTGCCAAGCTTTCTTACAATTGTTTTCCAAACAAGGGATTTTTGGGAGTATTTCCTTCTCTTCTTAGAGAGTCAAGGCCGAGGAGCTGTCAAAAGTTAGGGCCTGTTAAAGCCCATTGTGGCACTCCTTATGTGATTTTGGGCTATGTAAAAATAAATTGTATTGTATTGTATTGTAAAAGTGCTTGACGGTGGTGATAATTGTCAAAGGCCTTCTGTTAAATTCCATCTGCTGCTGAAATTCTTTATCTGTGCAAAATAATTATAATAATCCACAATAGTCTTGCCAGGATTTGATTCATTGCCATTAAATAAGTTTGCACTCTTATTAATCATTTTCAAAGCTAGAAGAGCAATACTGCTGGTCAGAAGATGCAGACAGAAATTCTAAAGCTATCCCATAATGATGGTCAGAAGTATCTGAAAGACTCCTTCGCATTCCACCAGGCCACTTGAGCGTGGAGACACTCTTATTTATTGGCTGCCTCTCCCTCTCCCTTCATGCAAAGGTTTCTCAGACATCATTTAATAAGCCACTAAAACGGGCAACATTTTTTGATTATCTTTCAATTGATGGCATCTGGAATGTAATAAAGTGAACAAGCACAATTGTAAAAACATAATACATTTATTTGCTTACACGGCACCAGATATTGCAGATTTCTTAAGTTATCAGGACTCACCAGGTTATGTCTCTAAGATGGAAAATTAAGTGTCGGGATAAATAATGCTTTTTGGTTGTAATGTGCAGAAAATTAACTTTTATTTGTCTGACACTGTAATAAAAGTTATGGAGAACAGATTAAAAATGGCAAGAGCAGCAAATTCTTGTTATATTTTATGTTCACCGTTTATGGGTAGTGCTGCAGCAATTAGTGCTGCTGTCTCATGGATCCAGCACCTGGGGTTCAAATTATTGTCTGGATGGGTTCTATTTCATGTTAGTGTTTTCCATAAACATACCCAAAGATGTGTGTGTGTGTGTTAAGTTAATTGGTATTGACAAATGTGACCTGTGTGTATGTGACAAGTGTGACCTGTGTGTATGAGTGTGCCCACTCCATGCTTGAGGCCTGCCTTGTGCTGGTTGTTGCTGGGAAAAGCACCAGCACTCCATTACCCTGCATTAAGCAGATTTGAGAATGCCATATAATGGTTAAAACTTGCATCATGACTGCTCTCTCTAATCTTGTAATGGAATAAGAAGGTTTAGAACATTAAATGGAATGATATACTACTTTCTGTATAGTAGTGCTGTGTCACTAGTCTTGTGGGTCTTAACGTGGTTCTCAAAACAGAATACACATACTGGGGACAGCTTACTAAAAAGGCTGAGGTTAATAGCACTGCAAGCCCCTGCTGAAAAGGCTCCACCTATAGGGCTGGTAACTAAAACACTACCCCAAATTTTCTTCAGTCCATGCACTATAAACATTTGGGGTTCCAGTGTCACATTTCTACTCATGCATTAGACAGCTATATTAAATAATTACTGAAAGAAGATAGGAATGAGAAGAAACTAAACAAAAGACTTAACACTAACAGAAAATAGACAGGCGAAATTGCTGTGACCAATTGAAGGGCTCAGCACCTGAAACTTAATGTGGCAAGTGACATCCTTCACGTCTTCTATAACTCTGTGATGGACAGTGCAATTTCTTATTCTGTGGGGTGCTGGGTTGGTAACAGCACTTCAGGAGAGGCCCACCGTATTAATAAGCTAATTAAAATAACAGGCTCTGTTGTAAGAAGCACTCTGGGCCCCTTGGAAGTAGTAGCAATGGAGAGAATGAAAACATAGCTCCGTGTCATTAGCAACAATGTCACACAAGTCGACATTTCAACATTAATCTCAATGTAAACCTTTTTTAAGATGGTGGGCTGCAACTTGCTTTTTCACGTCAACTTGTGAACACTTCTTTTTTATTTTCGGGAATTGTGCAACTTTCTGAACTTGATCTTTTGAATGCCTTTGCCACGCTGTATCACTCCATCAGTTTCCGTTTGTTGTTTATACTGCTGCTTAAGCTATCAAAGAGTATGTTTTTCTTTGCCTCCACTTTACTGAGCAGACCTCCATTTTGCATTCACTGAAAGTTTCCTGTTTTACACGTGCTTTTTCCATTGTCTTTTAACAAGACACTGAACAGAACAGGCTATTTATATTGATTTCCATATTCAAATAGGCATAAATCTGAAAGGAGACAGGATGGGGCCGTAGCTGCATGCATATGCATTAATTCACACTGATTGAGATTTTTAAAAGGGAAATGTGTGGAACTTTGTTCATGCACAGTTTTATGCATCTGAATTTTTTTGTGAGTACAAACATTTCCAGTTTTGCACGAACATCATGTTTTAATGTGTATTTTGTGCATGGTGTTATACATGAGGCTCTAGGTTACCAAGCATACTATTACTCTTTACTGTTAAAATCCACATCCTTAGTCCGAGCTCCGCCTTCATGAGATGTTGGATTGGTTTAGAAGTTTCAAACTAATGGGTGAACCATTTAATTATTTTCACCTACTTTTTAAGCTCAGTTCACTCATGGTTAGGGTTAGGTTTAGGGTAGGGGATACCACCGAGGTGGCATGCACGGGTTCACTCCTGTTGGTACTATTATTATAGTTCTATTTCATTTAAATTCTGATCCTATAATTCCTATACATTAATTAACACATTCATTCCTGACAAGAAAACTATTTTTCATTTAGCCCATTAGGGAATATAGTGTCTAGACTCAAGATCCATTCCTCCTCTTTTTTCAGTCTCCTAGTTTTATTCCAACCATTATCCATTTCAAGCGGAAAAAAGATTGGTAAATGTTCCTGATCGTTAAAATGTAGATATAGTTGGGTTCTTTTCGTTTGGTTCTCCATATTACGCAAATGCTGGATGAATCTAGTTTTAACCATATTTTTCGTTTCCCCAATATATATCAAACTACATTTTTTGCATTGAATCCCATAGATGCAATTTGTAGATGTTAGGGTTAAATTTTGAAAAATGACTCGTGTTTTATTTGTGAGAGGGTTCCGTATTATTTTCTTATTCCTAAAAGGGATCTGCCATGCTATTTTATTTCTCTTTTTTCGCACACATGATGCCCTTACCAGAAGATCCTTCAGATTTTTATTTTTTCTAAAGGCTGATACTAATACAACATTTCCTAGATCCTCATCTAACAATTGGGCTGCCCTAAAATTATGTTTCACCATACCAATCACTATTTGTGCTTGCGCAGAGAATGTGAATACTAAGGGAAGTAAGTTCTTTTTCATTTCAGGATTATCGACCGTTCTTATCTGCTCCTCACCCTCCTCTCCCCTTCTCTACCATACCCGTCCTGTTTTTCAGGGTCAAAAACCAATCCAGGGTTATTCTGCGAATGCTCCCTTTCTACTATAGCCAAACCATTCCATTCCTCTAAACCCACATCTATATCACCATCTAGTAACATTTCCCTGATCTCCTATTGGATCCCCAACCTCAATCCCAATCCCAGGTCCCTCTTCCACTACCTCAGAATTAGGCCACCATAGGGTGACATTAAGATTAGGCGTCTCCATTAGGGTGGTGTTAGGATTAGGCGTCTCCATCACCATTTTAAGATTAGGCAATTCCCCCATAATCTTAACATCAGGGAGGACCCCAGTGAGGTTAAGTTTAGAGTTTGGGCTAGGGATAGTTCGTATGTTGGTATTACAATTAGGTATCTCCATCCCGATCTTAGGGTTTAAAAACTCCCCCCCATTCTTAACATCTAGGAAGTCCCTAGTACCATTAAGTTTATAGTCAAGATTAAAGATAGTTTGTATGGTAACTATAGATGATTTCCTATATCTATCCCCCTGAAATAATTTAAACAATTCTCTTTCCATCCTCGTAGTGAGATCCTCTAACTCCAAATACTTCCCAAGGTAAGTAATTAATGTATTTTGTAAGTGTGTAATATTTTGTTTCTTTTGCAGGTGACGTATGTCCCAAATAGGTAGGAAGAAAGAGGAAGGAAGAAGGAACCCCGGACAGAGCCAACGGTAAGTCTCCCCATCTTCAAATCTAACATATTTCTCCATTTCAGCTCTCAAAGAAGTACCTTCCATAATACTCTTATTATGCCTACTGGACCCTAATTTAGGATCTCCTTTATTATCCGACAATAGGTAAGTACTCCAACCCTTAAAAATAATTGATTCATTCTCTGATTCATTAAGGGTAAGCCAAGAGATATCTGTCAGATCTGATACATCATCTGGTACCTTAGGAATCTGGGGAATACCTGTATTCACATTCCTCGTGTTATAGGGTCTATCCAAATAACTCCTATAAGTCTGTTCAACCTCCAACCTCACCTCTCTCAGAAATCTCCTGGAATATCCCCTTTTCCTAAGAGATGAAAACAAAATTGCAATGGCCTGTTGAACATGCTCATAATCAGTATTAATTCTGTAAAATCGAATTAGTTGAGATTTGACTGTTCCCTTGAAAGTATGTTTTGGATGATAACTATTTTTTTGTAATAGGGCATGTGTGTCCGTCTCCTTGAAAAAAACTCTAGCCCCCAATCTCTTAGGTCCCTCTGGTGGTTTTTCAAAATAAACCGTAGTGTCTAAGAATGTTATGCTTTCCCTGTTTACCTCCGCTTTTACTCTGATAGTATCATGGATACTATTCAATGTACTAACGAACTGATCAAATTCCTCCTCCGTATGTAGCCAAACTCCGAATATGTCATCTAAATACCTCAAGTATAAAGCTGGTAATTTACGACATTTTTCAAACGCCTCTTCCTCCCATTTGGCCATATAGATGTTCGCATAAGAGGGTGCATATCTCTTACCCATCGCCGTACCATATATCTGTAGATACAGGACCCCATTAAAATCAAACTCATTCGTGGTCAGATTAAGTCTAAGTAAATCCATTAAATAATTATCGGGTCTATTGTTGTCCGGATATGCTTGCATCATTTCATTAACCGCCTTCAACCCCAATTCAATACTAATATTAGTATATAATGATTCCACGTCCATTGAGAATATTAAAGCGTCTTCTGGAAATGATCTCCCCCTAATAATCTGTAAAAAATGGTAAGTGTCCTGTACATAACTATTGTGCTGACATGATAAGGGATGTAAATAATATTCGATCAATTCTGAAACCCGATAAGATTCCGATCCGCAGTCCGAAATAATCGGTCTGCCTGATGGGATCTGGTAGGGTACTGACCAGGCATCTGGTTTTTTATGTATTTTCGGCAACAAATAAAATCTCCGTACCGAAGGATCTGCCGGTCCTAATAGATAACGTTTTTGTTTCCCTGAAATAAACCCATCATCCTGCATATTATCAAGTATCACCTTCATTTTATTGTACGTCTTGTCTCGTTTAGTTCTTTTTAACCGTCTATAATGACATCTATTGTTCAATTGTCTTTTAGCTTCCCAAATGTACTGTTCCCTATCCATGATCACCGTCAGAGACCCTTTATCTGCTGGTTTGATAATAATGTTTTTATTCAATTTCCTCAAATATTCTAAAGAAGCCCTCTCTTCTTGGGTCAGGTTATCTAGTGGTTTAGCTGCCATTCGCATTTTTTGTAGATCTAACTGATCTTCCCGGATTAATTCCAAGATTCCCTGGTTTAGCTGCTGATTTTTAGGCTCCCAATGTGATGGGTCTAGAAATTTATTTGGCCCCTGTCCTACCTCATAATCAAAATAATCTAATAATTTTAGTCGTCTATGATATTTACCAATGTCCCTTTCAATTTCCTCCATATCAATTTCCAACGGGGTGGGTACAAAGGACAACCCCTTTTGCAACAAGGTTATATCTGCTATAGTTAGCCTGAATTTACGACTCAGATTATAAATATTACAATCCTCAGATGAAACATACCTATAAGATTCCTGCAATAGGTCCATACCATCCAGTCATTGATCTCCGATAAAAAAGGCCTGTTGCGCTGTCCAATGTAACTTATCATCTTCTAATTCTACATCCCCTTGCCCCATAGAATCTATTACTTCAATATTTGAAAGGGTCCCAATACACCGGTTAAATTCCTGTATCCTGTCACAAACTATTTTAGATTGATTTATTATTGAATAAGGGATTGTAGCGAAATAAACAGTTGACCGGGGAAATTTACGCTTGAGGGTATTCAATAATTGCTGTAAATGGTCCCTAGGATTTCTCAATTCACGATCTTTATTACAGTCATTAAGACCAATACAAATCAGTATTTTTAAGACCGAATGATTTGGTTTCTTAATCCTACTAATCACAGTTTTAAGGTCCTGAACCCTTGCCCCTGGGAAACTAAAGGCCTCTAACTCACTCTGCCTATAATGCGGGACCCTCCCAATATTTGAATCTCCAAAAAACAAATATGGTTTAGTAATATTCAGGATCTTTTCTACATCTTTTCTCCATTCCTCAATCCTTATTGGACGATCTACAATTTCAATTTTCTTTATACTATCAGACTCATACAGGTTATTGGGATCAGTGCGGGATTCGGAATCACCCATTAATTCGGGTGTCCCTCTTTCCCTTCTCATCTTTTCCCCATCTGTCCTTCTATCCTTTGGCTCCAACCTCATTGTGTCTGTTCCTAATAGCTCCATTTGCACCGAAGGTGTCCCTACAAGAGACATACCAGATTTACTCATTAACTCTTCCTCCTTTGTTATCTGTTCCCCTAATGTCCTAAAATTTTCCATCTCCCGATCACTCCCCTCCATTTCTGCTAAGGTAAGTATTTCCTCCCGTTCCTTACTAACTATCTCTCTTTCTATCCTAGGTGTATATAACCCCAAACTGTCAACCACCGGATTATCCCAGGTAAGTAAACACTCCTCCCCATATATATAATATATATAATATGTATTATATGTCTGGCTCTGTAAAACTACTATGGCGCCAGTAAGAACTGTGCCATATCTTTAGCGCTGAGTATATTTTGTTTAGATGAAAGAAGCTGAGCAGCTTTTAAAAAATACAGTTGAAAATTCTAATAAAAGCCACATTAAATACTACCAAAAATGACAGTTCCTACCCTATCAAGTGGTGAAAATGGCCCCCTTCCACTAGCTGAATAATTGCTGCATCCCCAGCTGGAAGATCTCCAGCTAACAGTTCTTTGAGATTCTGTGGACAGACTGGCATTCTTAAAAATAAATGAGTCCTGGATCAGCAGACATTTCCAGCCCCCTAGTAGATCGGACCCTTGTCTGTCCCTCTGGTGTTTTGTAACTCTTAGTCCACTGGATTTGTGATGGCGAAGCTTCGTTAAATTTATGCTTTCTGCTCCTGTTGTTTACAATAAATGTTACTGTTCTGATATTAAATTCTATCACATTATCTCAAATATACAGTATATGTAAGAGCCAAGCCTCATTGAATTCATGCTTCCTGCTCCTGTTGTCACTGTCTGCAGGAAAATTGTTCTGATATTTAATTCTAGTAATTGTTGTACGTTCTGTCCAGAAAACAGTTTTCAAAAGCTCCTACTGCACAATATGAGTGCAGTAAAGTGTTTCATTGTATTGGGTGAACTGGACACTGCTGCCAATTGCCTCATTATGTTGGCAAAAATATGCATTAAGTAGATGCACCCACACCATATGGAAACTGGACATAGTGCCTAATGTCAGTCAGCTAATGGCTTTCAATTGAGCAGGCATGAGAGATTGAAGGTTGGCTGAGATGTTCATGACCTGTCGGCCATTTCCCTGAGAAGTGTCAATAGGTCGTTGATATAAACTGGTGAAAAAACAATATAGTTTTTCAGTGCAAATGTGTGGCATTGGCCTTCTTAAAGGGGAAATGAAATATAGTCTGTACATCATATTCAATATTATTGAGGTTTAATATGCTTGTCACGTTAACACACATTATAACAACGGTTCAGTGACATGAATTAATATATAGTAATTCATAACACCAAGCCGTTATTGTAAAATATTGTGTTATACTAATGCATATGAGTCATCTTTTAGCTGGTTTGGCTTCATTTCCCAGCTTGATCATGGGTGTTATCATTTCCCACTTTCTCTGAATTGTTGCATACATATGAGTCAGAGTTGCCGTAAATATACACATGTTTCTCTGTCAAGTTTTCTTTTATAAATCCTGACATTTGTGTGGAAAGCTGCATATGCATATTTCAGGCTTCTTTTTGTGCATATGCCAGTTTTATAGAGTAAATGAGACCCTATGCCCCATGACCTTGTGATATTTGAAAAGGGATGAATGAATGAATGTGGATATGTGTGTGTGAGTCTGCCAAGTGATGGCCAGAGTTACAATCAAATACTGCCTGGTAGGCACCTTGCACCCCAAAATGTTATAAATCAGCTATTGACATGTATAGATGGACAGACAAAGTTGTGTATTTTACTCAACTATAGAGTTAAGTGGCTATTTCAGCCTCACGTTAAATTAATGGTGACAATTCAACCTGTCCGTCTGTGTCTGGTACTTTAGCCAGAAGACCATGCCATCTACTTTAAAGTTGTTACAGAATACCAGGCTGTCTTAAGTATTTCCTTTGAAAATTTGACATATTTTAAATTACTTTTCTCATTTCTCCTTGGTTTATATTTTTCATTAAGACATGACCAGTTATTTCAAGAATGGTAAATGCCTGTCTGTTACAAAAATGAGAAATTTAAAGGTGAAAAATATCCTATTGCTGGCTCTTTACATTATGTTAATTAAAAAACATACTGCAGAACAGCTGCATTGCCAGTCAAAACAGCTCCTTTCATGATCTGAATAGGACACTCTCATATTCCTAATTAAGTTCCTGTGAATGTTTAAAGCGGTGCTGCCATACCTAGTGACCTCTATTTAAAGCTGGTGGCTTCACACTTGCTTTTTTTAAAATTGGACTCAAATTTTTATTATCTGCATTACACACTGCAGTGGGCATTAGAGATAGCAAAGAAAGAACAAATTGCATATTTAAAAGGTTGAAATCATGCAAACTTTTTTGATTTTTTTTTTGTGGACACACAATTAAATTTAGATTATTAGAAAGCATTGACAAAGAATATAATAATCAAGATTGTCTATTTTGCAGATGATACCAGACTAGGTGGAAGGGACGAAAATGTAGATGGGATGGGAGAGGTCCATTGCAATACACTTTTTTAAATAAGTAAATAAATTATTAAATAAATTGTCACGCTTGGGTCACAGATTTGCACAGAGACACGGATGGTTGTAGAAAACAGGAATTGTATTCAAACACTGCAAACAAACATTTGTTTCTTTTTCAAAAGCTTAAATGTGCTCCATGACAAGTCAGAGATGACAGTTCCGCTAGGAGCAGAGAATGTCGGAGAGAGAGAGATAAAAGCAAATAATCAATTCCAAAACTGACAGGCGCTGCACAAGGCTTTTAAGTTAGCAGCGTATCTCGCGAGGCTTGTATTACGCGTTATAGCGCAAGTGAGAAGGTAAGGAGCAATATGAGGGTAGTCTGTGTTTCAGGGGTTGGAGTTTTCCCAGGGGCGTCTGTATCTTCTTGGGGTGCGATCAGCCCTCCAGCTCACAAAATAAAGTGACCAGCTATGGATTGAAGATGGTGGCACTGAACAGAAAGCAGGAGACAGAGCTGGGGGTAGCAGAGTTAAAGATGCTTAGATTTGCATTGGGTGTGACGAGGATGGATAGGATTAGAAATGAGGACATTAGAGGGTGAGCTCAGGTTGGATGGTGGGGAGATTGCGTTGGTTTGGACATATGCAGAGGAGAGATGCTGAGTATATTGGGAGAAGGATGCTAAAGATAGAGCTGCCAGGTAAGAGGAAAAGAGGAAGGCCTAAGAGAAGGCTTATGAATGTGGTAAGAGAGGACATGTAGATGATGAGAGTGACAGAGCAAGATGCAGAGGACAGGAAGATATGGAAAAAGATGATCTGCTGTGGCAACCCCTAACGGGAGCAGCTGGAAGAATAAATAAATTGGATGTGTGTATATGCAATCCCGGGTTGTTTGATAGGGTGATTGCAGCTGATTGTGTTTGCATAATTGATCTATGTATCTATCTAATTGGTTCCAATTTACGCATTGACTTCCTTTAGATTTTAATTGAGACATGGCACTCATGGAGGGTTCAAAAGGGAGCCTATGCGGGTGAAGAGGAGAGAACATGAGACAGCAAGAAAGAGAGAAGTGAAAGGAAAGGAAATATGATAGAGACAGTGTGCAGTAGAGTGGAAGCAGTCAGCTGAGTAGAGAGGCTCGAGGTGAAGCATTTTGCTGGTGCTCAAAGGGGCAGAGGAGGGTCAGTCTGGATTCAAATCAGATCTCTAATATTACAAAATTAAGAAAAAGAAGAGGGGAACTGTTCAAAACTCTTTGCCCATAAATTAAATTATTATTAGACACATACAAATGAAAGACCTGTGTGCGCATGGAGCAGTCCACTTTGCTCACGCTCAACCACAACCACTAGATGGCACATGCATGAAGTTTTACATTTTTTTGGCATATGCAACAAACGCTGACGCGCAAAAAAACAGCATTGAGCTAATGACACAGATGAAGACACACAACGTCGAAAGGAAGCTCAGCAATGTGCAAGTGAAACAACTCAGTAACGGAGGGCAAGGCTTGAAGTTTTCACTAAATACTTTGTTTAACTGGAGATTTTTTCTCGAGACAAAGATTAATAGGACTCATATACCAGTGATACGGCTAAAATGTGGTATCACTAGTGTCTTCTTATGAAAGCCATTTGGGCAACAAGCACAGGTGGGCCCTCGTCCTCTACCCAGGGTAATTCTTAAGAGTTAGCTAACGCCTCTCCAAGTTCATGAATATAGTAAAACTGCTAGGGAGTCTATGGGTTGTTTTTTGTCCCGAAGACCACACACAGGTAATTCTTTTATATAGAAACGATTTTCAGACTTATGAACTGGGCAATGGAATGTGAGCTATGTAGAAAGACCTGTATATAGCAGTTTAATATTTTCAGCTCAAGCAAATAAAATTAAAAGGTGTCTTAATATAAAAAAGAAAAGAAAATGAAACTCTATTTTAAAATCAGCTTCATCTTTACAGAGTCCCTTTTAGGACATCATTATTTTTCTTTTCTCTTCTCATCATACTTTATTCAGTTTTACTCCATGTCGTGTACTTGTCTCTTTCTGTTCATTAGTCCTTCCACATCACACATGACTATTCTCTTGTCACTCATCACACATCTCTTGTCATTCATCGCTAATCACTTGTAACTTTCATTTTCAAACTTTTTTTCTAAACAAAAACATCACAAATATTGACATTAAATAAAATGAATGTTTGTAGAATAGAAAGAATTGTAAAAAGACAAGGCAATATATACCACTATGTCTTTTGCATCTTTATAAACCTTTTTTTATATAAGCTACTGAAATGGTTTTGCCATATACAGTTATTTATGTATATTTTTTGGTAAATGTTTCACAGTGATCCCACAAACGTATTGTTAAATTATATGGATTTGACAAAGTGGCTAGATGTTTTTACATTGAGGACAGACAGATGTTAACTGGCAAACTTATATTACATCAGCAGATGCCTTCTTATACCAATTTTTATGGATTTAGCCGAGGCCAGAAGGAGAGGTTATTGGGTGGTGCCCAACCTTCTCAGTGTGTTTCAACTCATAACTACAACACTCCAGGTGGTGTGTCAGCAGTGGTTTCCAAGTCTCTGTCCCACTCCTCAATGTTCCAAACTAGTGCCCTCTATCTTATGCCTTCTTCTAACCTTTGAACAGCTGTTTTCCATGAAACTTCTGCACAGACTGGGCTGGAAATCTTCAACATCTCACTTTCACTGTTGACAGGCATGTTGACCAACCGATGTCCTATCAATCCTGATACTTGTTTATCTTTCCCTCTGCCGCTTCTGCATAGCCCTCCTTCCATGGAACTGTGATTATTTTCTTTCCCTCAGAAGACCACATCTGGTCTACACTGGTTTGGAGTGTGTATGTGTGAGTTTATGCTCTTGGACAGTCTTGAGTCCCCATTAAACCAGAGCACACATTGAAGTTTTAAGATACAGGTCTACTTAAGATTTAAAGGATTAATAAAATTACAATGGGAGGTTGGGTGTTTAGTTACAGGCCAATGAAGCCGTGGAATGATCTCCAAGCTAATATAATAGGTGCCCCTTCAGTCTACACTTTTATATCCAGGCTGAAGACTCACTACTTCAGCTTAGCATACCTTGACTAGAGCTGCTGATTAGCTATGCATACTGCATTTCTGGATGAAAGCCATTTGTAGAGAAATATAAATATCACAACATTGTTAAACTGATATTAAACTCCTTTGTTATGTTTCTCTTATCTGTATCTGGATGTGGCACTTGGTGCCAGGCTGGTCTCCTGCATATGGAAAAATCATCTCAGATAAAAGAACATTGGAATCATCAGACGGAAAAAGTCTCTCATCAGATTGGATGGCCAGTGCAGACTCAACTATAGAAAACCAGGAGCAGGTAGGTGGCCTGTTGGCTGAGGTCTCCAGGACTGTGACTTTATTTTTGACTTTCCCTTGTAATATTTTAATCTCCACCATTGTCAACTGGCCACAGTTCATCAATTATTTAATGGAAAGATATTGTTGGATTTCATTTATGTTTAATCAGTTTCAACCTTGTTCTTTGTGTGTTTTAACAAATCTATATGTATATATGTACGAGTTTTGTATTTAGCACTTAGTATAATTTATACTTATATTTAGTTTTTTGGCTAAAGCTGCTGAAGTTCTGCTCTTAGACTCCCCAGTCCTGACTCCCACTCAACGCCATTATGCAGAAAGTGAATTTAAAAAATGGATTGCCTAAAACATTAATTTTTTGGAATTACAAGTGTAGAGATGCCATTTAACTTTTGTGTCTTTGGATTGCGAATGGTAAATAGGAATACAATGAGAAACACAGATAGAACATATACAGGTAAACATCATGTAGAACATCAATGCCACTGCAACAGCTGCCACACTCCCCTTTACATTTATTATCAAACTCAATTATTAAACATAGTCAGTTAGAGAAATTAAATTTCACAACACATTCTACTGCCAGTGTTTGTCGGTGTAGACTGCATGGCTATGCACTTGATGTTATACACCTGTTAACAATAATTGGATAGATAGATAGATAGATATGGATGGCACTAGAACACCTGAACCTGATCATTTGGAGATATGTCCATTTACATTTGGCCATATATTGTACAAACTTTACTAATTACACATAAAAACAGAAACACTTGACCACACAATTCCTCCCACACATTTTCTATTGCTGAATTGAAGGATGATCTGTCTCAACTTTTTGTCCAACCAGTATTGATGTGTTAAGTGGGATGCCCTAACCTTTTCCATATTTGTGATTTTCAGCTCTAAATATCCTGCTATAAAATAACAGTACAGGCATACAAGTATGTGATAAGTGGTCCGTGGTGCAATGAAATAAATAAATAAGCAGCATCCCAAAAGCATGCAGGATTGATAGCAGTGCTGGGCTGATTAATGTGCAAAAGTGGGTAGCTCAGTCAAGTGCTGCATTCATACCCCAGAGTAGACGGAGAGTTACATCTGCGCCCAAGCAGGTGAATATAAGATGAGCCTGAATGGCTGGGAGGCTGGTGGCAGTACACAAGGATATGGAGGGGAAGCCACGAGGAGGAGAATAGAGTTGATGCTTGAGGGGGCTGAAGAGTTTCACTCCAGCTGAAAAGGTTTAGGTAGCTGGAGTGACCGGTTGCTCACGCTGGACTTCCACATAAGTCTGAGGAGTTGCAGAAGGGAGGCTTAGTGCCACACCCTGCTGGATCTTCAGATGACACCAAGGACCTGAGCCTGGATCAGAAGGATTTCCTCTTCTACAAGGTCCTATGCGGGGTACGCAGACGAGATGCCGGTTTTAGAAGGATGTGCCTGGGTCTATGTGAGTTTTTTAACCTCTGGTTTTATGGAAATATTTATTGAACTGCTTTAATCTTCACTGGACGTGGATTATTTTATTGGATTATTTATTTATGGAAGAAATGGATGCACTGCACCTATTTCAACACTGTTTGGTTTTTGAGTTTTAGCAAAAGCACTTAACACATTTGCATCTACCGCTTGCTGTAAGTGTGTGTCTGCATTTACCTAACTCATCTCAGTTCATCAGGCTCCTGGACAAAACAGGGAGCATGGAGCCAATCCGGACTATTATAGCAAACCTTATTAACCCTATCTCTAATCCTAACCCTAACCCTAACCTGGGTGTTTGGTACCAAATAACTAAGTGAGTGCTATTTCTACAACAACAGACTGGCCAACATCCCAAGTTATAACAGATTCTCCTTAGAATGAAATTAAGTGAAAAGTAATGGGGTGAGTGGAGAGATGCCTAGAGGCGAAAGTCAAAATAGAGTGGAGTGTGCAATCACTTACCAAGTTTGAGTGGGGACAAGGGGTATATCCAAGGACTGAGTTCAGAAGGACATCCATTGTCCAAAGCTAATTATACCTAAAGCTCAGATTTACAAATGCTTTGGGGTAAATAAAAATCTCTAAAATATGGGGGGGGGGAATCTAAAAATTACCAAAATTAGCATGATGGAAGCTGTGTGTAGCTTTCGAATATACAGTACCTCCAGGTATTGCAGGTATTGCACACCTACACTCACCTAAAGGATTATTAGGAACACCTGTTCAATTTATCATTAATGCAATTATCTAATCAACCAATCACATGGCAGTTGCTTCAATGCATTTAGGGGTGTGGTCCTGGTCAAGACAATCTCCTGAACTCCAAACTGAATGTCAGAATGGAAAAGAAAGGTGATTTAAGCAATTCTGAGCGTGGCATGGTTGTTGGTGCCAAACGGGCCGCTCTGAGTATTTCACAATCTGCTCAGTTACTGGGATTTTCACGCACAACCATTTCTAGGGTTTACAAAGAATGGTGTGAAAAGGGAAAAACATCCAGTATGCGGCAGTCCTGTCGGCGAAAATGCCTTGTTGATGCTAGGTCAGAGGAGAATGGGCCGACTGATTCAAGCTGATAGAAGAGCAACTTTGACTGAAATAACCACTCATTATAACCGAGGTATGCAGCAAAGCATTTGTGAAGCCACAACACGCACAAACTTGAGGCGGATGGGCTACAACAGCAGAAGACCCCACCGGGTACCACTCATCTCCACTACAAATAGGAAAAAGAGGCTACAATTTGCACGAGCTCACCAAAATTGGACAGTTGAAGACTGGAAAAATGTTGCCTGGTCTGATGAGTCTCGATTTCTGTTGAGACATTCAAATGGTAGAGTCAGAATTTGGTGTAAACAGAATGAGAACATGGATCCATCATGCCTTGTTACCACTGTGCAGGCTGGTGGTGATGGTGTAATGGTGTGGGGGATGTTTTCTTGGCACACTTTAGGCCCCTTAGTGCCAATTGGGTATCGTTTAAATGCCACGGGCTACCTGAGCATTGTTTCTGACAATGTCCATCCCTTCATGACCACCATGTACCCATCCTCTAATGGCTACTTCCAGCAGGATAATGCACCATGTCACAAAGCTTGAATCATTTCAAATTGGTTTCTTGAACATGACAATGAGTTCACTGTACTAAAATGGCCCCCACAGTCACCAGATCTCAACCCAATAGAGCATCTTTGGGATGTGGTGGAACGGGAGCTTTGTGCCCTGGATGTTCATCCCACAAATTTCCATCAACTGCAAGATGCTATCCTATCAATATGGGCCAACATTTCTAAAGAATGCTTTCAGCACCTTGTTGAATCAATGCCACGTAGAATTAAGGCAGTGCTGAAGGTGAAAGGGGGTCAAACACCATATTAGTATGGTGTTCACAATAACCCTTTAGGTGAGTGTATAGTCTGGTTAGTAAGTCCACCAAGTGGCACTGGGCTGAGTTGATTGAGTGCATATTAATGCCATTTATTATGACATTTATTCTTCAGTCAGGCACATAATTTGGGTAATTTTTGTCGTCAGATTAAAACAAACATCAAGACAATGAAGATCACGTTTTTTCAACATTGAAAGACTTGTTCATAAAGAGTTTGTTTGTCATGGACAGACTGTTATACTGAAGTTCTGAGGTGTCTACAAGATTGCATCCAAAGGAGTGACACACACAAAACTAGATTATGCACCATCACATTGCACCTAAACACACCATCTTGTCAGTCAGCATCTTTAACCAAGAAACAATGTGGTTGTTGCTTTGCACCCTTCACCATATCTTGTTCCTTGTGACCTCTTCTTGTTCCAAAATTACAATTGAGACTCAAGGGAAGAACATTTACAACCATTGAAGAAATCCAAGAGTGAACCCAGGAGACTGTAGACATGGTATCCAAAGAGGAGTACAGGAAATGTTTCCAGGAAAGTGAGAAGCTGAAGTGTATTGCGTCTCAAGAAGGGGATTTTGAAGGTGACTGAAAGGGAATTGCTGTGAGTTTTATGATAAAGTCTTTTGACAACAGTTACAGAAAGTTTTGGGCCCCACTTGTATAAAACATTTATTGCACAAATCTATTTTTGCTCGTACTTGAGTGAAAGAGTCAATGGAGAGTGTAAAAAAAGTGGGCACACTGTAAAGGGAGTCAATGGCTCATGACCTACAGCGGTTATGGATTGTGTTGCACCTGTTGATGGTGTTGTGTGGTGTTCGAGAGCTTTGATTTATTTATTAATTTCACCCAATCATGTCTTCCAAATAAAAGATTACTAAGATTCAACTTAAAGAAAAGCCATAACGTGAGAAACAAATACAAAATTATTAACCACCATGAAAATGGACTAATTTAATACAAAAAGGAAAAAACCAATGTGTCAGTACAGTGAGCAGTGGATTCATTTCTCAGGAAAACAACAGAGGTGGAGTGTAGATGACAGCATCAGCGCTGGAGTTGTCATCAAGGTGAACATTAGCTTACTGTATTAAGATGTTTTCATGTGTAGCGTACCTTTATTTTTATTGTTCTTTTTAGAAAAATCAAGAGAAGTTTGAATACTGTTTTATTGTCCTTTTGTTTTAGTAATTCGTTGATTCTATATGTATTGTTTTCCTGTGAATGCAGTTCAGTTTAATGCACTATTTTCTATTTTCTATAGGTAATGTACCTCATTTTTCCTGCTTTATGAGCTACCGATAGGAACAAAGTAATTTATAAATGCCAGCTATTCCTGTATATTTAAAGGTATTTTTTAGATGGAATGGTGACCTGGTGGAAAGGGCTGCTGCATCCTGGATCCGGCATTCAGGGTATAGCACCAGTCTTTGTCTGGAGTTTGCACTTTCTCTTTGAGTCTGCATATTTTTTTTTCAGATATGCCGAGTTTTCTCAAACATTCAGTATCTTAAGTTAATTGTTGATTCCAGACTTTACTGTGAGGGCCTGTGTGTAAGTGAGCCCTGTAACAGACTAGCCATCAATTCATGGCTTGTTCCTACCTTGCACCCGGCTGCCAGGATGGACCTCTGTAACCGTAAGCTGGGTTCACCAGATCTGAATATGTAATGTTACATTATGTTCTTCTTGAATGTAAAACTTTGCATTAATTTAAATGTAAAATTCTTTACCTTGTGTATGCCTCAATTTAAATTCTGCTCAGGTCGTTGCATATTTATGCAATTTAATTTTATGCCATCCACAAATGTACTGTATCTAAATTATTTGTGACATTTTTATCAGAAATTGAAAAGCACAGCTGCCACTATAGTAGCCCTGGTTGGAGCTCCACTTTCACGTCTTCTCTCCAACAAAATGACCTTTGTTCCGTAAATCGCTTTCTCTATTTAAAGTAATTATGACGCAATAAATAAATAAATATAGCTCCATAGGAAGTCAAAAATTATCATTTGCCTACAGTGTTTGATTTAAAATAAAACATTTAAAAGTTTGATCTGTCTTCATATGTTATAGGTTGTTGATGTGTCGCCCTGTATAAATGCAGAGACTACCATTATTAAGATTGAGACAAGATTTTGAATTCAAATTTTTGAATCCAGCTGTGCTGAAAACTGTCTTGCACTTCCAGTTTAATATTCAGCCACTCTGCCTGAGTGGTAGGATGCAATTTGTCTTGCTCGGGAAGTCCTGCTGAACAGAGTGTTTTCTTTTTCTTACATATGTTCCAACAGACGGTTAGTTAGAGAGCCACCTGCCTGATAATCTACTTTTTGTAAATTAGGAAAGTTAACTGCAGTATATTTTATTTTACACTAGTCCCAGAAATTCTGCTTTACACAACAGATAGGCAGACCCTAGTACAACACTATCACTTTACAAAAAAACTGAATGAAATCAAATGAGAAAAGTCATTTGTGATTGTTTTTAACATACTGATGAATCCAACCTTGAGTCTCCGTTCAGGAAGATCATTATTGTCCAACTGAATTTTCCATGCACATAACAGACAGATAGAACATGAAAGGCACTATATAAGATAGATAGATTATAAATAGGTAAGAAAAACACTTTATAAAAGATAGAAAGATATGAGATGTGAAAGACACTATATAAGAAATACTGACATATCAACATGATGTTCTAGATGATAGATACCGTATTTTTTGGACCATAAGATGCACCTGACCATAAGACGCACCCAGTTTTTAGAGCAGGAAAACAAGAAAAAAATATTCTGAACCAAATAGTACCGGTATACTAAAATATTTATTAAAATATAGCAAAATACAGTAATATTTAACAGCATAAACTCAACAGTGGTGTTAAGAACCATCATCAATTCCATTAACAAATGAGGAAAGACTTAGAGGCTCAAGCACTTTTCTAGTTTTCCTGAAACCCCAAAAACTCATCATCGCTAGTGTCAGAATTTATGAAGCTCAGTTGCTCACAATCACTTATATCACTTTCTTTGGCGTCTTCATATATGATATTATCTTCAGTTCTATCTAAGACATTGCTAATGCCACATTTTTTGAATGATGGTGCAATGATTTCCTCCTTCACTGACTGCCATGATGTTTTAAAACATTCACAAACTTGAGTGATAGTGGGCCTCTTCATTCGTCCAGTGGGAGTCAGATCATGATTCCCAGCAGCCATCCATTTGTTCCACTCTTCTCTCATAAAGACTTTAAATGGTTTGTTGATTGAAACGTCGAGAGGTTGCAACTGGCTGGTAAGACCCCCAGGAATTACAGCTAGATGAGTCTTCACCTCTTTAAATCTGTTTTTTGTTGTTTCGCTAATATGTGCTCTGAACTGGTCAAGCACTAATAAAGCAGATTTTTTCAGAAGCCCTCCAGGATGTTTGGACCACACTTTTTCAATCCATACTTTCATTCCATTTTCGTCCATCCATCCTTTTTCATGAACATGCACAACAATTCCTCGTGGAATAACATCTTTTGGAAAGGTTTTCCTTTTGAAAATTAGCATTGGAGGCAATTTGGTGCCGTCAGCACAGCAGGACAACACAGCAGTGTAATGTGTTTTCTCACGTCCTGAGGTTTTCATGGTTATTGTTTTGGCACCTTTGAGGTCAACCATCTTATTAGGTGGTACATCAAAGGTTAGCGGGACTTCATCCATATTCCTAATCTGGTCCATTGGAAAATCTTTTTTTTTCCTAGCATTAATTACAAATTTATGAAAAGACAGAATCTTCGATTCATATTCTTGTGGCATTTTTTATGCAATTCTAGTTTTGGTGCGCATAGCAAGGCCGCTTCTCCTCATAAATCTGTAGCACCATGATGGTGCGCCAGTAAAATCCTTAATGCCTTTCTCTACAGTAATGCGTTTGGCTTCGTAGATGATCATTTTTGTAGAAACTGAGAAGCCCATATTCTGGTGGCGTGTGAACCATTCCTTGATGTCTATTTCTAACTGTGGCCATTTTGCAGCATGCCCACGCAAAGTGTGCTTACCGGTACTTTTATCAAGTTTTTGCAGCTGATCCTCCTGTTTCCTCCACTCTCTTATCATTTTTTCAATTGGAGGTGGCCCAAAATGTCTCTCCGCTGCTCTGTCTCCATGTTCTTTTGCATATTTTACTACCTCCAGTTTAAACGGAATTTTATATGCTAATCTTTTCGTCTTTGACATTTTGTACCGTTAGAGAATTGGTGTTTTTCTGAGGAAAATACAGTAATGAAAGAACTGTCAGTTGTAATGAGAGACATATTACCGTACACATCAGTAATTTGACTCATACCGCTTGGCGATGCACATGGATTACCGTAAGTCTTAATCCATGCATCGCCGAGCGGTATTACTATTAAAGGGCACCAACCAGCCTGACAGGCAGGGCTTTGCATGGCAGGAGAGACTATGTGTCTCTCCTGCCATGACGGGCTCCTTGCCTGCCTGTCAAGGCACTGTGCGGCATTACATAGTCCTGGCCGGCCAATCAAGAGGCCGACTGGACGAACCCGTTCTCCACCGAATGGAGCAGGTGACAGGGCAGACAGCGGCTCCACAGATAGGTGAGTAACGTGATCAGTACTGTATCTATGCAGTGCACAACTGAGCTGATGGTTCTTTACTCTTTCTCTCTCTCGCTGCGGGATTGTGGGCAATCGTCTACTATTCTCGGTCTCAGTTGCCGTGCCTCATTCATATAGTCAGCTTCTGTACACGCGTATACTGTTTACTACAGCACTGTGTGTGTGTGCGCATGTGTGTGTGCTGTGATGTGCGAGTCCCCGTCTTGCACCCCAAAACACGAAGCTGAGTCTCAGTACTTTAGCAGCACCAGCTTTATTCAGCTTGAAACAGCAACAGCGCGGTTATTTATGGGATCTGCCACTCTCCTATACACATACACAGCAGTCAGGCAGGGTCGTGACTAAGTAGTACTGTGCCCTGCGCATTTATAATGTTCCTTGTACCTTGTATCACCCATCTACGGCAGGCACTTATAGCATGTCTGCGATCTTTTAGGATTCGCGTTTACGGCGAACTGCTACAGCGCTGGGAGACTGCGATTGCTTTGGGACGCTCTTCCGCGTGTCGTCATGTTGGGTAGAATCCCACAAGAGTTTATAAACTCACTGAAACACGGGCCATGATTCTTTTCAAAGGTAAAGTGCAGGTTAATTTGTTTTATGTATTTTTAGTTTATATTTTGTATTAATCTTTTTTTATATGAATAGTTTTGGGTTGTGGAACGAACCGTCTGAGTTTCCATTACCGGTATTTCTTATGGGAAAATTCACTTTAATATACGAGTGCTTTGGACTGCGAGCACGTTTCCAGATTGAATTATGCTCGCAAACTGAGGTTCTGCTGTATTTTGTTTTGTAAGTGCTGCTGGTTAGTGCCCTTTAAAAAAGCACCTAGGCAGGGCTTTTTTTATTTTAATTTTTTTTAATATACCACTGTACATTTGTTTTTTGTTTAAACACATTTTGTTGTATAGGTACGGTACCTAGAACACTTCTGGTGATGGAATTGAATCCTCCTGTCTGGACCTGTCCTTGATGATCTGATACTGTCAGTCAGTCAATCAGTGTCACACACATACACACACAGGGGAGGCGTGAGCTGTGCTGATCATGTGACCTGAATGACTGACTGACCATTGAGACTCCAGGAGGCAGGACTAGCAGTGCTCTCACGAACACAGCTACAACAAGCTGGACATGGAGCAGCACATTAGTACCAGCACAGTAAGAAGCGGGCGGAGGGAGAAAGGGAGACGACTGTCATAGGCTGTCATGGTTTTAATAATCTTTTATTTTCCCAGGTACCGGTACATTAAGTCCTTCCCCCTCCCTCCTTCGCACCATCATTGCCATTTAGGTCATCTGACTCCTACTGTTGGCGGACGCTATCCCGCCTCCTTTCGCATCATTTGATGCAGGGTGTGTTGCGTGTCTGACAGTGGTGGGCGGACATTGCCTCGGTGCCTGTCCGTACGGCATCGCTGATTGAGCGACTCTGGCTATGAGGGGCGGGGAGGTCTAACATCACCTCCAGCACCTGATTGGTTTGGTGTGTCCAAGTGTGGTGGGCGGGCGTTCCCTCGGCGCCCGTCCGTATGGCGTTGCTGATTGAGCGGCTGTGGCTATGAGGGGCAGGGAGGGCTGACATCACCTCCAGCATCTGAAATGTAAATTGTAAGTACCATAAGAAACAGTAAGCGAACGCAGCAGCGGGCAACAGCGCATGGGACACCACGGGCAAACAAATATCCTTTTACAACACCCTTGCTGGACAGCATTCGGACCATAAGACGCACCCTCATTTTCCCCCCACTTTTGAGGAATAAAAATATGGTAGATAGATAGATAAATAGATATTAAAGGCACTATATAAGATAGATAGATAGATAGAAATGAAAGGTACTATATAATAGATAGATAGTGTAACAGGCGACTAGTATACTCACCAGGCCGGGACGATGGAGGACAGCCCTCCGGGTTTGCTACACTGCCACAGAGCAGGGACGTTCAACCCTGCTGTGGCTCATGAACACCACCAGGAGGCGTATAGAGAATGGTTGAGCCCTCCTGTACAGGACTGCCGGGTCCTCTATAAAAGGAGACAGTTGCCACAACTCAGGAGCTGGAGTCGGGTGCCAGTACGTAGAATAAAGGTGTGTTGTGTGACAACAGCGTGGTGTCTGTGTGTGATCTGGGCTATTCGTTACAACAGATAGATAGATAGATAGATAGATATGAAATGCACCATTTAAAGAACACATAGTGCTTTAAGAAGTTAAAAATGGTAAAAAAAATTCAAACTATTACATACAAATAAGGTCTATAAATATTCATAGTATATTAATAAAAAAATAATTTTAAAACATATTGGTGCTCTGCCGTTGCCAGAATATCAGTTATGACGGGTAATGGTTAAGATAGCACAATAGGAGGAGGCATTATATAATCAGACACCTCTGAGTCAAAAAAGCCTCAATAACATCTCTTAGCATATTGTGGAGGAATGCAGCCTCAGCTAACAGAGTTTAGGATTTCACTTGGTTCTTTATTTCACCTAATATGATTTCTTGTATTAGGAATTTTTTAGTTTTCGCATACATTTGGGGTCAGAGTTTGTTGGGTTAAAAAGGGCAGCATTCCCCATGGTGACCTAAAATGTTGTCATTATACTCTTTTCTACTGCTGTTTCTAAAAAATTCTTGGTCAGCCCTATAATTTTCCTCTTGGATAACAAAGTCTACAGTTCATCTCATCTCTCATTTTCTGAATCAGCTTTCCCTGGTGAGGATTGCAGTGGCAAGAGTGGCATTCAGGTCAGCCCAGACTTCCCTGTAAACAGTTACAGATTCCACCTTTCTACGGACTTATAGCTCATAACAGTCTGGATGGTCCTTTCATTCATTGGTCCAGATGGTACATGGATTTCTTCTAATAAAAACCTTAAAATATTGATTTGTCAAACCACAATATGCATTCCCACTGTGTGATGGTCTATCCCATTTGAGTCGAAGCCCAGAGAACTGGACAATACTTATGGACACTGTTAATATACGGTTTTGTGGATGTAACTAGTTTTTATGCTAAAAGTACTCCTGCACCTATGTGGTTGTGTCACTTGTTGATGGATGATTATTCTTGCTGTGCTGTATGAGGGATTGGAGTTAATAGGAAAATGTGCCCTTAACCTTTACACACGCATATTTCTCCAAATTACTTCATTCTTTTAATTATATTATGCACCGTTGAGAGTAAAACGCCAAAAGCCATTCCCATCTGTTTTTGAAGAACATTGATTTTAAGCTTTTGAATGATTTTCTCACACATTTGGGAGAAATCTGCTGATCCTCTGCCCATCTTTGCTTCTAAATATGTAGGCCTTTCTTGGATGGAGCTTTTATACCAAAGTCTGCTTACAATTATCTATTAAACATCATCTGTTTCTACTCACATTGTTATTTTCTTTTTTTAACTCATTACTGGCCCAAAATTGCCCTATTCCAACATTTTTTGGGATGTGTTGGAGGTCCTCAATGGCAAGAATGGATGGAACAAAGAGAAGCTAGACCATACTAAACACCTTGGGCCTCATATATAATGCCTTGCACAAAATTCACACTAAAACATGACATACAAACAAAAACAGAAATGTGCGTACACACAAAAAAATTCAGTTGCATAAAACTGTGCGTAAGCAAAGTTCCACACACTTCCCATTTATAAATCCCAATCTACTTGAATTTTAATGCACAATGCTGTACAAAAGCCTACAGCCCCAACCTGACTCCTCCCAGAAATAAATATCCCCTTCAGTTCAGTGTTTTGTTAAAAGACAATGGTAAAAGCACGTGTAAAAAAGAAGAATTTTACAGAATGCGAAGTCCTACTTAGTGAAGTGGAGGCAAGGAAAAACCTACTGTTTGGTGGCTTAGGCAGTGCTATAAACAACAAAAGGAAATTGATGGAGTGGCACTCAAAAGTTCAGAATGTTGAAAAATGCCTGAAATAAAAAAAGAAGTGGTCAGGTGTCAAAATCGATGTGAAAAGGGGAGTCGCAGTATGATACGAAAGCGTATTAGGGCCACAGAGAAGAAAAAAAAAACAAAAAATAGGCACACAGTGAAGAAAAAAATGTCTATGTAGAGATTAAAGTAATAATGTCAACTTTAATCCCGTAGTTTATTTCGTCATTAACTCTTTTAGGGCGGATGTCGACTTTTGTCGACAGGAGGGGTTGAGGGCGAATGTCGACTAAAGTCGACATCCAGGGATAGAGGGCGATAATCAACTGTTAATGGCGACAAATCTCAGTGTCACGTCACAGGCATTCATTCTGTGATTGGAGGAATGCTAGACTCGTTGACTCGGCAACTAATCCTTGCGTGTGCATGAGTTGCGAAATGTAAACAATGGCAAGATGGCATCGACATGTGACAAGGGAGCGAAGTGAGTGCAGAAAAGAAAACACTCGGCAGACAATGTTTTGCGCGTTATCGTGGAGTCGGACTCTGATTTTTCAGAAACGGATTTTATTGACAGTGATCAGGAGATCGAGCAAGAGAGTGAGAAGCCGGCATCAGCTGATCAAACACCAGCTGATGCGCGCCAGCGGATCTGCTGCCAGTTGAGCGCTTCGCGCAGTCGATTCATCTACGGCAAGGTTCGCGTGGGATAAATACACAGACATTGATCCATTGAGAGCCAATCTAGATGCTGGACTTCACAAGACGGCATGGCTTGCTGTTGGACACGACAGATCACCAGCTGCTGTACTTCAGGCTGCTCTCTCCTGATGCTGCTTTTCAGCTACCTTCAGACGAGACAAACAGGTAGGCAGAGAAATGTTTTGAATCGCGGGCTGCGTTTGCATCGCATTCTCATTTTTCAAGGTGTAAACCCACAACAAAAGATGAGAGGAAGCGTGCTGTGGTATTACAAATAGAGATGGGACAGAACTGGTGATATAACTTCAGGGAGCATTGGTCCAAACGTGCTTTGTCCCCTGGTGGCTTTGGACAGGTTATGCAGCATGGTGATAGGTACGTGCTGCTGCAAAGTTTTATTCACTTCTGTAAAAAAAACAGAAGCAAATCCCATGGGGTGAGCCAGGCTATAATGCCATGCATGAAGTTCATAAAGTTTCAGAAGATGAAAAGAGGTGACAATACGGCTTTCATGCGGGCAGAAAACTTGGTGGCAGTGGAATGGCACAATGGCAAAAGAGTGACTTGTCTCTCTACAGTACACACTAACAATATATGTGAGAAAGTGCAGCAACAGACAATTGAAAAGTAGGCACCAAAGCAACACGTATTGTAAGCAGTGCTATGTGGCAATGACTGAAATTGGCTGCTTTGAGCGAGATCAGAGTTTGCAGGACTTTGCTGTGTAAAATGTATGTGATATGTATGTGAAATAATAGTATGCAGGCTCACACAACATGCAAGACAGTAACATTTGTCAAAAGTAAATATTTTTTGTTGATTTGATGTTAAACAATTGCTTTGTGTTCTTTTTTAAAAAATGTTAGTTTTTGGAAAAATATTCAGCCCTGGGAGATAAGAAACAAAAAAAAAATTAGCCCTAAAAGAGTTAAAGTAGAACTTTATCTTAAAATCAATGTTTAATTTTCAAATCCTATTATAACTAAAGTAGCACATTAAATGCTTTGTATTCTAAGTGTTCCCCAACTCAGTTGTTAATCTCTAGGTGCTTCTTAAATCGGCTTTCTCTTACGCCAACAGGAGCACGCAGGCAGTGATCACCACACAGAATACATTACATTTATGATATTACAGCTCTCTGAACATTTTAGCATACTAAGATGTATACTTGATATCATTTTCATGATAAAATGCATTAAAGCATGTATTAAACATGTGGGGACATGGTGGCACAGTGGTAGCAATGAGCTGGGTGCCCCATTCAGGGATTGTTCCGGGATTGTACACAAATGCTTGCTGGGACATGCGGTACCATGGCTGTGCTACACGTTTAATACTTCAATTTTCACACAAATGACTAACAAACACAGATGCATTGTGAACAGCTAATAATCTGCTCTAATCAGGGTATGGTAGACTAATGTCAAAAGTCTTCATCCTAATTTAAAAGTTGAGACAGTTGGGCCACCTCTTGTATAAGCAGGTAGAACATTCCACAGCTTTGGGCACCTGTAGATAAACGCTCAACCTCAATGGTTATTTTATCAGTTCTTGGAATCTTAAGCAGGCTGGCATCTTAAGATCTTAATGTGAGCTCTGATTTGCAAGTGTCATCAGTCATAAAAGCTCCAACCACTACACCTAGTGAATTGCTGGCACTTGGACCAACACTCCTTTATAACTATTAACTCTCCCGCTTCCAATCTGGGAAATAGAAACAGGCAAACACAGTAATATTAGAAGCAGAGCAAAGAAATAAAAAAAAATATATAAATTAATTATGGCATAACGTTATTTTGTGCATCTTGCTTGGTCTTGTTACCATGCAGTTGCCAGTGTGGAAAAAAATCACTATGCCACAAAATTAACAAAAAGATGTCTTTATTTCATTGACGTGATTCACAAACTCTTATTGGAGTTCTGAATAATCTGGTTTGATTATTCCATGGTTTATAAAATGTCTAACTCCCTCTAAGTTTGTCTGACATACCTAAAACAGAATTTCTTGTGCTGACACCGCATATCTGACTTTCAGCAGTTGAGATAAAGGACACAGTACAAGCAAAGGATGGGCTGTTTCCTAACTCCTTACCAAAGCAAAACAAGATTTGCCAGCTTAGAAAATAATATCTTAAACAGGAATATTACAGCTTATACTCTAGCATGCATGACTACAGATAAAACTGGGATGTCAGACGTTCAAGTCTGAAGAATTTGCACAGTAAACTATTGTCTTTGAAGAATGACAGCCAAAGTCAGGCAGGGATAATTATACATTTCCTACAAAAAAAACAGGCTTAATGGTTCAGAAACAAATAATAGATACATTTACCCACATACAGTAACTATAATAAGAATTAAAAAAAACTTTTTCACACTAGGCAAGATCAAGCAGAAGTGTGTAATGCATGACTGTTAATGAAAAGACAAAAAGGGTGTGAGGCCTCCAAATATGAGATAAGCAGCCCAGACCCTTGACTAACCTGCCCAGAAGAGGCTCACCTAAACTCTGCCTGGCCCCACATGCTACCTGTTGGCTTCAACCAGAGCAGGCCTCCAAAATGGAAAGCAGGGCAAAACAATGTGACATTTCCACAAATATAGGGAGAATAGCTGTACGCTCCTGGTTTGTGAACAAAAAGGGCAATGAGGCAACAAGGAATCTTTATAAATCAAAGGTTTATTTACCAAAAATAGAAAGAACTCCATAATAAATGAAACTTCTCAGATGACTTAAATAGCCATAGGGATAGCTCAGGAGCTGTGACATCGGTGTGGTCCCATCTCCTGGGGCTACACACACAAAGAACACGGAACATAAATAAACTTAAAGAGGCAGTGCACAGTTGACCAATATTTGTGCTATTAATAATATAATATTAATATTATTAATTACTTTTTTCTTTGTTTTTAATGTTTTTACTTTTTAGTTATTCTGGTGTGTATTTAGACCAAAGTGTGTAATATATTTATCTATGTGTTGTACCTATGTATGCATTTATTTATTTAAAGAGCTTCTGAAAAAGCCAAGTTTCTGTCTTGGGACAAAGTGTTGGGGTATCATTTTATGACTATTGAAATGGCTCAATCATTCTTGTTTTTAAAAAGTTCTATCTATCTATCTATCTATCTATCTATCTATCTATCTATCTATCTATCTATCTATTATATAGTTCCTTTCACATCCATCTATCTATCTATCTATTATATAGTTCCTTTCACATCCATCTATCTATCTATTATATAGTTAATTTCTCATTCATTCATCCATCTATCTATCCATCTATTGTATAGTTCCTTTCTCATCTATCTATCAATCAACATTTATTTATATAGCACATATTCATACAAAAAAATGTAGCTCAAAGTGCTTTACAAAATGAATAGAAAAATAGAAGACACAATAAAAAAATAAACATAAGTCAACATTAATTAACATAGAATAAGAGTAAGGTCCGATGGCCAAGGTGGACAGAAAAAACAAAAAAAAACTCCAAAAGCTGGAGAAAAAAAATGAAATCTGTAGGGGTTCCAGACCACGAGACCGCCCAGTCCCCTCTGGGCAATCTACCTAACATAAATCAATCCATAAATCATGTATTTAGGGTTTTCATGGAAGGACCTGATGATGATGGTCACGTAGACTTCTGGCTTTCAGTCCATCAATGTTGGAGCATCATGATGCTTTGAGTAGGTGGTGGTGGCGCTATGGCAAGCCGAATTAACATTTAGAGATATCTCAAAATGGATTTTAAGATATCTGGAAATGCATTTTAGATATCTCAAATTGACTTACAGATATCTAAAATGCATCTATTTTAAGATATCTAAAAAGCATTTTATGATATCTTAAATAGATTTCAAGATATCTTGAAATGATATGCTGTACATTTTGAAATATCTGAAATGCATTTTAAGATATCTTTAATGCAATTCGAGATATCTTGAAATACGTTCCTGTGCATTTTGAGATATCGCAAATACATTTCGAGATATCTTAAAATAACTTCCTGTGCATTTCAAGATATCTCAAATACATTTTGAGATATCTCAAAATCACTTCCTGTAACATTTCCTATTCTTTCAATGGGACTTCCTGTCTATTTCGAGATATCTCAACATGAATTTGAGATATCTTGAAATGAGAAGGAAGTTATTTTGAGATATCTCGAAATATAATTTAGATATCTTAAAAGCATTCAAGATATCTTGAAATTCATTTTTTTTCAGATATCTGAAATACATTTTTAGATATCTAAAATTAATTTCATGATATCTTAAAATGGGTCTCTGCTCCATTTCAGATATCTAACAATGCATTTCAAGATATCTCAAATTGTATTTCAAGATATCTAAAATGCATTTTAAGATATCTTTAAAAGGACACTCAATTATTTCAAGATATCTCAATAGCATTTTCAGATATCTACAATACAATTTAAGATATCTCAAATACATTTCCAGATATCTTAAAACAGCTTCCTGTCCATTTTCAGATATCTCAAATACATTTCAAGATATCTTAAAATGACTTCCTGCACATTTCAAGATATCTCAAATACATTTTAAGATATCTTATAATAAACAAGTAGTCCCATTGAAATAATAGGCAATTTTACAGGAAATGATTTTGAGATATCTTGAAATGCATTTAAGATATCTTAAAATGCATGAAAGGTCAATTTAAGATATCTGAAAATTCATTTGAGATATCTTGAAATGCAGACACAATTATTTTGAGATATCTGAAACTGTATTTGAGATATCTTGAAATGCATTTGAGATATCTCAAAATGTATTGCAGATATCTTAAAATGTAAAGGAAATTATTTTAAGATATCTCAAAGCGAGTTTCAGATATCTTAAAAAGTAAATTACATTTTAAGATATCCAAAATTCATTTTGAGATATCTCTAAATGTTAATTTGGCTTGCGATAGTGGCGCAGGCCACCACCACAAAGAAACCGGAAAAAGAAACGGAAGAGAGAGTTGGGGTCAGTACGGATTTTAGAGCCACTATGAATAGTTATTATGAAGAATTGAACATACAGAGTATCAGTATTAAGTTAAAGTGAAGTTATGAGAAGGCCATGTTCAAGTAATGTTAAAGTTATCTATCTATCTATCTATCTTATATAGTGCCTCTCATATCTTTCTGTCTATCTATCAAAATTAACAAAAATAATATAAAACATGAAAGATAATACAAAAGCATGCATCGGAAACACAGAAGAAATGTTTTCATTTTTCAAATGTTCATTGTAAAATGCCAGGACTGGTGATGTATTTTTGTTAAATTTATAGAAAAAAGTTTAGAACAAACTTTCATGTGGCAGATGCATTTATACCAAGTTTGTGAAGAAATAACTTTGAATTGAAAAATAGCGAACATATCCTTTAAAGGTAAAACTTTATAAGAATTTCAGAAAATGGCTATATAACGAGATCACGTGTCTTCTATGAATATTATGTAAGTAAAACTCTAATCATAGAGTTTTTTTGTCTAGTGGAAAGCTGCACATGCCTTCCTCAGATAACATATTCTGAAAATCATTATTAGGCTTTAACCCAATTTAACTCGTCCTTAACTGCTTCCATATCTGTAATGGGATCCACCTCCTCACGGCAAAATGCTGCTGAGCTCCTAATTTATTTGACAAATGGTGTTTCGTTAACCTCTTTGCTACAGCGTTTTATTCTAACTCCGTCAATAACCAGCGAGAGCATGTATCATTCATTTAGCTACCGGTATTATTTTCCCTCTAATGTCAGTGATGACTTCATGTACTTCACTAAATGTTTTCTTCTCCTCTGTATCTAAATATCATTTCTACACTGCTCTTCAAAAAATGAATCATTTCTTATTCTGATACTTAATCCTGCAGATTTTTTGCTTATATTTTAACATTAATTTGGTATATTAATTAGTTCTCTAGAAAAAGATGAAACAGGTGCTGCTAGTATTTTCTGCTCTGATGAGATTGCATTTTTTTTTTTGTTTGTTTTTCTTTTGATTAAGAACACACCGGAGAAGGCTGGCTCCTGCATGCTCCGTCTTCAACTCCTTTGTACAATTTGATTCAGCAGAGCCAACTGTGGAATGGACAGATTGTTGGTAGTGAGGAGCCGACGAGACTAAAGGTAAAGTAAAAGACAGAAAGAAAAGCAATATCACAGTGGTGGCAGCTGAAGCTAAAATGTTAAAGGTTGATTGTATTCAAAAAATGTATGAATACACACAAGTGGGAGACGCAAAAGCAAAAACACGATCAAAAATAATCCCCACTGTGTCACTTTCAAAAAGGAAATAAAAAAAATATTTTCCTCTGCTCAAGGCCTCTTACCAACTATCCACAATAACTGGGGTAAACGTTTATCTCAACAGTTACCTCACAGCTCCTACTTTGCAGCCAATCCCTGTGCCACCAAACTGCTTTTCCCATTGGCTGTTTCTGCTCACATGACACCCTCTTCTTTAGATTGATTGGCCCCTCTACTAACACAATTGCTGAGTTTATATAGAGGCTCCAATCTTCTTCTGCCACTCACAACATGGCACTTGGACTCAATAGCTTTCTGAGGGGAAAACTGACCAAATTCAATAACCCTCTTCATGTGGCAAATGCATTTATACCAAGTTTGTGAAGAAATAACTTTGAATTGAAAAGTAGCGAACATATCCTTTAAAGGAAACTTTTATAAGAATTTCAGAAAATGGACATATATTGAGATCATGTGTCTTCTATGAATATTATGTAAGTAAATAAATCTCCTAACCACAAATTAAAGAGTTCCCTCACAGCTCCTCCTTTGCAGCCAATCCCTGTGCCACCAAACTGCTTTTCCCATTGGCTGTTTCTGCTCACATGACATGCTCTTCTTTAGATTGATTGGTCCCTCTACTAACACAGTTGCTGGGTTTATATAGCAGCTTCAATATTCCTCTGCCAATCACAGCATGGCACTCTAACTCAACAAGCTTCTGAGGGGAAAACTGACCAAACTCAATAACACTCTTCATGTGACAAAAGCATTTATACCAAGTTTGTGAAGAAATAACTTTGAATTGAAATTAGCTAACATATCTCTACACTTTCACATGCAGTACTGCAGCTCTTAACTGAACACACAGAAAACACGTACGCATGCTCAAAATGAAACAAACTAAATCAACCAAACTACACGATCCTTAAACCAAAATCAAAACTGAAATGGGACTTCCTTTAACTCTTGCTTCCCACAAGCCAATCCTGATGAGTCTGTCTGTCCATCAGCCTGTGGACAGTATGTTGTCCTCAAACTTAGAAGATCTAGATATGTGTGTGTGTGTGTGTAGAGCTTTTAGTTTAGTGGAAAGATCTTCCTACTATAAGAGGCGCCCCATTCAGGCTCTATCCTGTCTGAAGACTCACAACTTCAGTTTAGCATACCCTGAGTAAAGCTGCTGATTAGCTGTGCACACTACATCTTTGACGTTAGTCATTTATACTAAAATTTAAGTACAGTGGAACCACGGGTTGCGAGCATAATTCATTCCGGGAACGTGCTCGCAGTCCAAAGCACTCGTATTTCAAAGTGAATTTCCCAATAAGAAATAATGGAAACTCAGATGATTCGTTCCACAACCCAAAACTATTCATATAAAAATGATTAATACAAAATATAAAGTAAAAATACATAAAACACATTAACCTGCATTTTACCTTTGAAAAGAATCATGGCTGGTGTGAGTGAGTTTCTAAATTCTTGTGGGATTCCACCCAACGGGACGACGTGCGGAAGAGCGTTCCAAAGCGCTTTAGCAGTTCGCTGTAAAAAGCGAATCCAGAAAGATCGCGGACATGCTATAAGCGCCTGCCGTCAGTGGGTGATACAAGGAACATTATAAATGCACAGGGCACAGTACTACTTGGCCACGACCCTGCCTGACTGTTGTGTCTGTGTTTAGGAGAGTGGCAGATCCTGCTACAATAAATAACGGCACTGTTGCTGTTTCAAGCCGAATTAAGCTGGTGGTGCAACACGGGGACTCACATGTCATAGCACACACACAGTCACAATTCTGTTGTAAACAGTATACGCTCGTACAGATGTTGACTATATAAGTGAGGCACGCTGACTCAGACGGAGAATAGGAGACGATTGCCCACAATCACGCAGTGAGAGAGAGAGAAAGAAGAACCATCAGCTCAGTTGTGATTACATGACGCTCAGCAGACAAAGCGTATACATACTACTCGTATTGCAAGACATGGCTCGTTTATGAAGTCAAAATTTATTAAAAATTTTAGCTCGTCTTGCAAAACACTCGTAAACCAAGTTACTCGCAAACCGAGGTTCCACTGTATATTTATATAAGATTAGGCTAACCCGCCTTTTAAGGCGACCGACTTTTAAGTTGACCACTTTTTAATGCAATTCAATATGTAGATCAATTTGATATTTTATACAAACTCATTAATTTGGTTATATTGCATTTGAGCGGTATTACTTTAATATTCGTAGTTTCTGTTATTTTTGTGATGAAATTTAAACTTTTTGTCTATATTGAGGTCGTCCTTTTGAACCCCCTGATATTTACTACGCGGTGAGGCATTTGTACTCCATCAACATTAATTATTTCCAGAGACATAATTTTGTCTATATTTCCAGCGCATCGCGCACAAAAGCAAGGGAACGATGGGAGCACCAGAACTCTGCTCACATCATGTCGCTTCGTACCGCAAGCTGCAAGTAGTAAGTCTATGATAAGCGGAATACTGTTACGCTTTCCACTCACGGGATGGAAGGACAATCCCGACCGCTTTTATATAGTAAGAAAGAAGAAGAAGATATCGCACAGTCTGGAGTAGAAAATCATCTTTTACCTGGAAAAACTAAACTACAAATTCCATCGTGCATTGCAAAATGGACGGGGCGTGTGTGAAACTCCGTGCCTGCGTAGCACTCACGGGACGGAAGGACAATCCCGACCGCTTTTATATCGAAGGATATTAATAAACTGTTACTAACCCTCCCCTGGCGTCTTGACATGTGGTAAACTGACTCATTAACACAAAGGATTCCCAGATCTTATACCAAGTATTTAATATATCAAGAGAGATGTGTCTCAATTAAGCCACTTCAGACCACTCTGAAATGACGTTTTGTTAGTAGGTCCCATTGCTGAGATGAAGAAACACTTTACTGATAGTTTGCAAATGTTATGAAGACCCAAAGAAGTGTTTGGTAAAGTTTTATTACATACAGTATTAGTAAATGAGTTGCAGTACCTAAACTAAAGTATTCCCAATTTATACTAAAAAATATAATAAGAACACAGTTTTCCAGTTCTTGACACCTGACTTGCACCTCTTTGGTACGTGGGTGGACTTCCCATGTAGAACTGGGGAAAATATGTAAGCTCCATATCGTAAGGGTTGAGCCTTGGACACGGAATCCATCAGGCAGAATCACAAACTGCTTTACATTAAAGTAATCATTTACCTTTTTTTCTATAAAGTGGCTGCACATTGCAATACGCATTTTGACATATGGCATTATTTTCTTATCACGAAAACTGAGCATATGGCAGAAACTTCAGAATGCCAGACATGCAACTTAAGGCAAAGCGCCTGGCAATTTCCATGTAAAATGGGCATTTGACCCATTTTTACAGAACCCTGCTTTAAGGCATTCTTCATTGCAATGCAATTTCATTGTGTTACCATGCAGCTCGAGTACAGAAAAAGCCACCACTCCCCTTCCTAGCAAACACTTGCTTGCCGTTTCTGTTGCTATTGCACATTTTTCGCAGTAAGTATTATATCATTTTTGATCTTCTTTTCACAGTCTTAAATGTAAGCCGCCATCCTCAGTATTGACATATTTCACTGACATTCGCTGACGGATGGCAGCTGAGTCAGGATGCTGCGCTTGATTAAAATACAGCAGCCCTCCGGTTCACAATGCCATTCCACTCCTAAAGTGAGCGTGTCAATAAACGGGGAGACACAAAACACGTGGCACCCTCTCAATTAAAATAATGTAAAAGCAGACTGCTATTTGGCAATATTGGTTCAGGTTTTGGATTCTGGTTGTAAAATCATATTTATTACATTGTTTTGAATTCTACACTTAACAGTCAGGATGTGACCCCTTTAAATGCAGCCTATTTATTTATTTATTTATTTACTTACTTACTTATTTTAAATTTGGCTGTTGTCATAGCAAATTTTTTTTCTTTTTCTCCACCAACAGAAAAAAGCCTTGATGGATTTAAACAGTACATTCATTGCTTCTGGAGAGTGGAATTTGTTCACAATAGGACTGCCTCCACATCATACAAATGTGTGGGGAGTAAAGACGTTTGAACTATAGGAGATAATTAATATCTTTGTTGTAGAATGCTAATTTAACAGGTATTAAAAGAAGCAGAGCGAGACTCGCTTCTTATATTTCCATTCTTGCGTCCATGCAGTAGAATATTTGCAAAACTTCTACTGCACCCTCAAATTTGAATAAGGCCATTCACTTGTCCACTTTTTTCCCACTTCAGCCAGAATTAGCTAAACTTCAGATGCAATTTTCTTCTTCAGATTTTCCAAAAATATACATATCTTACTAAAGTAGGTTATGCATTTAAATCAGTGTGGGCGGCTGACCGTAAAGCAAAGCAAGAGAAAAACTCTGCTCAATTTACTGTAATTCAGCCAAGGAGCTAACCAATTACAAGAACAGGTACCATGGCCTCATCACCCCACATTGAACTGGTCGTGTCATCAGGATGCTTCCTAGACACCTTGAGAAGTGTACCGGGCATGGCCGACTGAAAGAAGACAGACGTGCAGAGTCAGGACATGCTGCAGGCCACACTGAAGGAGACCAGACCTGGCCTGCCATGCTAGAGGAGTCTTCTACAGGTCATTGTGTACCACTAAACAACAAGTAGTGCCAAGTAGTGTGCCCAGCTTTCACAAGGCATGTTGCAGTCTCTTGACAATCTTACTGTCAATCTAGAAGGTACGCAGACATGTTTGCATTTTGCACATGTTATTGTGTTGTAAATTTAAGTTTAAATAGATATACGTTTTCCATTTTTGACCATCTATCTACATTCAATAAACGATAATGACATAAGTGAAGATGTGCTTTCAGGGAGTTTTGTAAATTTATTCAAAATTAAAAGCTGAAAAGTCCCATTTACATAACAACAGCAACAACATTTATTTCTATAGTACGTTTTTATACAAATGATGTAGTGTTTTAGAAGATGAAGAAAGAAAAAATATAAAAATTAGGCAATACTAATTAACAAAGAATAAAGTAAGGTCCGATGGCCAGGGAGGACAGAAAAAACAAAAAAAAAAACTCCAGAGGGCTGAAGAAAAAAAACAAAATCTGCAGGGGTTCCAAGGCCACGAGACCACCCAGCCTAACAAAAAAATGATCTCATTCAGTCCTCATGGTTTACAGGCTTCACTTGGAAGAATCAGATGATGATGGTCATGTGGACATCTGGCCTTCAATCCATCAATGCAGGGACTGCACGGTGCTTTGATTGGGTGGTGGTGGTGCAGATCACCACCATAGAAAACTGGAAAAAGAACAGCAGAGATTGTATGGGTTAATGCGGATTTCGGAGCCACGATAAAAACAATAATTAAATGCATATACAGAATATCAGGGTTACACTAAAATGAAGCTATGAGAAAGCCATGTTAAAGTAATGGGTTTTTAGCAGTTTTAAGTATTTAGACCCTTTGCTGGGGCACTCCAAATTGTTGCTCAGGAGCATCCTGTATGCTTTAATTTGTCTTGAAGTCCAACAATTCTGTTTTACCCAAAGCTAGGGAGCATCAAAATAAATAAATAAACTCCAACCTAAAAGAATACACAAGTATGAAACACCAGACACTCCCTCCTTGATATAGAGTACTAACTACGCCACCCCAGATTTACAGAGTATGGGGAACCCAAATAGTATCCTAACACTAATTCACCCTCCACTGTTCAACTCTGATGGATAATCGCAGGAATTATTGAGTAGAGGGGTCCTTTCATCGGATTGGCTGGCCCAGCGCTGACTCAGCTGTGGAATGGCCAATAGGGGGAGGCAGCTTGATGGCTGACGTCTCCAGGACTCTGAACAAATCCAAATCCTATTATGTGATATCATCTACTGTTAAATTCTGCTGTGTACTTGTAATATTTCTATTAAACTATTATATTGTAGTGAGGATGACTTGTGTTCTGTTCTGTGTATTGTATTATAGTTACTCCCTTTTTTTTGACACCCACTGCACGCCCAACCTACCTAGAAAGGGGTCTCTCTTTGAACTGCCTTTCCCAAGGTCTCTTCCATTTTTTTTTCCCTTAAAAGGGTTTTTTCTTGTCTTCTTAGAGAGTCAAGGCTGGTGGGCTGTCAAGAGGCAGGACCTGTTAAAGCCCATTGCAGCACTCCTTGTGTGATTTTGGACTATACAAAAATAAATTGTATTGTATTGTTCAGGTACTTTAATCCTTGAGTTATGGATGTGCAATAATTCTAGAACACTAATATTACAAAAAAAGTCATTTTTAATTGAATAAAGAAATCCTAAAAACACCTTCTTAAAAACATACACTAAACCATTCGAGGCCTGCAATAACAAAGGGAATGTCAAGGCCACACAGTGTCATTAAGTGCTATGTAAAGATCATTCCTTGAAAAGAGCAGGGGGAAAGAAGAGAAAAGTCCTTCTGAGCATAGTCCTAAGTGATCCCTGCCACAGCACAATCCACGCACTCGCTGTCCACAAGCCTTCAGCCCGGTATCCTCACATACGCTCTCTGCCAACACTGCATACTCTGTCTGGGCGTAGACAAATGCCACACACCGAGATCCCGCTGTTCGGGCATTGTGGTGTTAACACCAAACGAGCCGCTGCTCCACTGTTACCTTTGCCAGTTGCTCAACAGACATGCCCTCCGTAGCATATTCACTCTTCGACTCACCTAAAAAATTAGAAGAGGGATTCAACAGCCACCGGCCAGCTTGCATCAAGCTTTAATATTTTTTCGACATCCCGATCAGCTACTTCCCGACCCTCCTTACCTTCTTGTGGGTTGAGCGATGCCTCGCTCGCCTCCCCCTTCCCCTTCGGAAAGACCAAGTCCATTCCTTCGGGCTCGAAGGTGCAAACAGCAGGACGCGGAGCTCCTCCTTCCCAGATTGCACCGGGTTTGCTACCGTGTCCCTCGCTTTCTAGGCGCTCTGGCTTCGACAGGAGAAGGCTGTCGTCGTCGGGGCAGTCTCCTTTTCCCCTCGGAGCCTCCAGGTGGTCATCTCCAAGGTACATGCACGGGACAAGGTGAGAAACAATAATAGGATTTTTAATGTCGTTCCCGGCACGTACCTTAGAGGGATCGTTGCTTCCTGGAGGTTTCTCCGGACTTGTAAGGTCTCTCCTTAACTCCTCCCGAGCGTCGGCCATTGCACCTACGGCACTCCCGCTGGCATTGTCGCTTTACTTGCCCTTCTTTCCCATTTTGGACTCGGTTTTTTCGGGTTTTGGCGATGCTGTGGTGATTCCTGATTCCGTAGTCTTCTCGGGGTTCGTTATCCACAGAAATATTTTATTCAGGTCCTCTGCAACTGACGCTAGAGTATCCTGCCGACTACGCCACTGTGAACGATAGGGGGCGCTCTCGCTCCCTTGAACCCCTGTCCACGACTCCAGACACCAGGTAAAAGTCCTCAAGTTGACTTTATTTTGTCGCCACAGTGCACAAAGCACACTCTCCACCACAATACTCATAAATCACCAATACAATCAATAAACACAATCCTCCAGCTCCCAGACGCGTTGCCACCCTTCCACCCAGCTCAGCTCATTGTCTGCGAGTTCCCAAAGTCCTTTTATACTTCCTGACCCGGAAGTGTTCTCAATCCCAAGTCCATGTGATCCTCAATCACTTCCGGGTCAGGTAAAAGTTCTTTTCTTCAACCCGGAAGTCCGTCGCTCTTCCTGTGACGAACCTCCGGGTCACAGGGCACGAAGAAGCCCTCGGTCCTCCCTGCAGCTCCCTCCTGTGGCCCCCACGGCATCCAGCAGGGCTTTGCATAAAAACTCCAATGTCCATGATGCCCTGCTGGACTTCTGGGGACCTCCACGCTGCAAGAAGGGCTCTACCTGGCGGCTTGGGGGTATTGGCCGGGATAAATAGCCGGCCATCCATTACAATAGATAGATAGATAGATAGATAGATACTTTATTAATCCCAAGGGGAAATTCACATACTCCAGCAGCAGCATACTGATAATAAACACAATTAAATTAAAGAGTGATAAAAATGCAGGTATAACAGACAATAATTTTGTATAATGTTAACGTTTACCAAGGTGGAAGTGAAGCGTCGCATAGTGTGGAGGAGGAGCGATCTCCTCAGACTGTCAGTGGATCAGGACAGTGACAGTAGTCTGTCGCTGACGCTGCTCCTCTGTCTGGAGATGATCCTGTTCAGTGGATGCAATGGATTCTCCATGATTGACAGGAGCCTGCTCAGCGCCCGTTGCTCTGCCACAGCTGTCAAACTGTCCAGCTCCATGCCTACAATAGAGCCTGCCTTCCTCACCAGTTTGTCCAGGCGTGAGTTGTTGCTGCTCTCATTCTGCCACTTCAGGCTGTTGATTTTCTGTTTTTTCTAAGACCACCGTCAAGATGTTTTGGTGGCCTGAGTAGACCAGCATGACCAAAACCTTCACCTTTCTTTATTTTCAGGTGAGCTGGTCATATGATGGCTTGTTTTGTGTCTCATTTTTGTTTGGCTGCTTATTAAGGAAAAAGAAACAATGAAGGGGTCTGAGTCACGTCAATTAAAATGAAGGCAAAACAAGTTAATCTGCAGGAAAATAGGCTTACTAATTAAGAAGATGGTTAGAATGAAAACCTGCAGCCACTGCGGCCCACCAGGACTAGAGTTGGACACCCCTGCTCTAAATACTGTTGTATGTGGGAATCCCAGTTACAGAAATACTCAAACCAGCCTGCCTGGCATCAACAATCATGCCACGGTTGAAATCACTTGAGATTGATTTTTTTTCCTCAATCTGGTGTTTGATGTGAACATGAACTGAAGTTCCTGGCCTGTATCTGCAGAATTGTATGCATTGCACTGCTGCCATGTGAATGGCTGGTTAGATAATTGCATGGATAAGCAGGCAAGCAGGTGTTCCTAATAATTTGCCCAGTGAATGTAAATGGGCACAAGAGTTTCTTAAGGGGGTCAACCTCGCTAATCCTACTTGTTTGTCATTAGCCTGTAACTGTACAGCCCAAGCTGTATTTGTCTTAGCATCTTTTGATTATTCTAAGGATTGATTTCTTTCTTTTTTTAATTAAAAACATAATGTACAAGAATGAAGACAAGTCAAGTTGTACAATGAGACGCTCATAAACCAATGCATTTCTGTAGTGCACATCCTAGTTTGAGGATTTTTATTCTTTTTAGTATTTTTATTTTTCATAAAAAATAATTAGCAGCAAGACAAAATACAAATAATGAACAGGAGGATTAAACGACAGCATATTTAAGTGTGTTTTTATTTGAGTCTATTTAAGGTAGTCAGTACATTCTGTGCCCTGCCTTTAAAGACGATGCTTACTTTTAAAGCAACACTAATTACTGCAAATAATTTATCTTTTAATTTTCCCTAGGAGAAGTGACTTTGTTCCTAAAACACAAGATGTGAATGAAACTATTAATGCTGACTGATTAATTTCACTTTAGCACGGTTGACTGACCGAGATTCTAAAGAAGTTGTTACAATAACAATGACAAACAAGGAAGGTTTAAATATATCTACGTAAATTAACAAGTAAGCGTTGCATTACAGGAAATAATAGCATACAGTGAATTCTAAAATAATAAAATAATGTATCTGCCTTGTGAATTGTTTGCATAACTGATATAAAAACACGAAATAGGCCGGTGTATGGCGCACTCCCCCAATTGAATTGATTTCCTGAAGGAATGTATAAGATATGTATGATCATAGGTGTGACATATTTTTAAAATGGTTCCAATTTCTGAGACACAAGTCATTTCCAGCTTCCTGGCAATCTGCAGTTTATAAATGACTTATTGAAAAAAGAAACAGATTGGCGGCTTACAGTTCTTAGTTGTCAATTCAGAACAAAAATGAAGACTAAAACTGGCCTACTTTCTCACTTCTACCACTCTAAAGTAGCGGAGCATATCAGGTGCAGTCAGAAAATCTTATAACACTCTGCCTGTAGGATGACAGTTTATGTGCCATTTAAAAATAAATGACATTCCCAAGAATAAGACAGTTATGTTAGGTGAAAATGTAAGACAGTATACTTTTTATCAGTAGATGGCCTGTCCTTAATATGTCTAAAATAAAGGTGGAATGAAACTGCAGATTCAAATTTATTTGGCAAAGCCACATTCACAACATGCCACTTTAACAATGTGAAGACGCTCTGGTGGATGGTGCAGGGGTTAGTAATGGGGTCTGAATCCTGCCGTGTCTGTGTGATCTTGGCATGTTCACCCTGTGTCCCTGTGGGTTCTTCTTCAGGAATCCAGATACAATGCTGCATGTCAGGGTTCTGTGGCAGGGCCGGATTAAGGTGGGTGCTATTGATGCTGCAGCATTAGGCCCATTCCTGAAATAAGGCCCAGATGAAAACAGACCAGGATTTTCCAGAAGCTGAACAGTTTTTCTTTGCTATATTAACCTCAAAATAATTCTTAGAATAAAATTTAGAGTTCGACTTTCGGACCCCTAGACACAGCGTTACTTATTATACAGTGTGGTGTATGGCCGGCCGTGTATCCCGGTCAATACCCCCAAGCCAACAGGTGGAGCCCTCCCTGCAGTATGGAGGTTCCCCGAAGACCAGCAGGGCATCATGGACATTGCAGTTTTTATACGCAGCCCTGCTGGATGCTATGGGGGCTGCTAGGGGACGCTGCAGGGGGGAACAACGATTATTTACCCTACGCCCCGGAAGTACATGGACAAGGGGAATGACGTGCTTCCGGGGTGAAGAAAAGGACTTTTTACCTGACCCGGAAGTGATACAAGATTACATGGACTGGGTCAGGGAATAGAAAAGGATTGTGGGAGCTCCCAGACGGCGAGCTGAGCTGGATGGAAGGGTGGCAACGTGTCTGGGAGTTGGAGGATTGTATTATTGTAGTTATTGTGTTTGTATGAGTATAGTGGAGGAGAGGGTGCTTTGTGCACTGTGGCAATTTAATAAAGTCAACTATTGGACTTTTACCTGGTGTCTGGAGTCGTGGACAGGGGTTCAAGGGAGCAATAGCGCCCCCTATCTGTCACAACAGTTCTTTGTTCTTTGCGCTGTGACGTAACTACAAAGTATAACGTTGTTGTGTTTATTGTTAACCGAAGATTTCAAGTTAATGCTATCAATTTTACGTTAAACAGTTTACTTAGTAATTTAGCTGCATTTTTTGCAATATCTTGGGGATTCTTGCCACTTTATTATTGTTCGGTAAGTGCCACGTAGTAAATTTTTCACCTTGAAAGTTACTTGTACAGTAAAAATCGATGGCTATTTAAATGGTTATCTGTAAAGGTAAAACTAAAAGCCAGCCTGCGGGTCCCGCATGGATGTTTAGAATTTTTTAAATCCTCGACAGGATTGTTGTCTATTATGAAATTTAAATCGTGGACAAATTTTTACCCTCAAGAGCCTGAACTGAGTCACTTTGACCCAATGTCTCTGCTAATTCATTTTTTTTTACTCTGTTTCGTAAGAGAATTGCAAAATTTTGTGTATTTCATTGTTAGGTTTTCTGCATTAAGTGCACTTTTCAGACAATTGCTATTGAATGTTGAAGTTACATAGTTTGATGTTAATCTCGAGTTGTTACGATACTACGTCGCTATTATTATTCATGTTCAATAAAGGTTGGCTGGTTGCGTCACAAGCAATTAAGGCTCCTTGGTCGGTCTGAGTGCGCATGTACGTTGAGTGTCGAATGCACATTCACCAAAGCCAAGAAAAAATAGCCCTTTTTTGCGCTGCAGCATCAGGCCCAATTTTGTCTTAATCCGGCCCTGGTCTGTGGCAGTGCTGGATTTTAAATAAAAAACATTACCACTAGGGCTTGGTGGGTGCAGGTGCATGCCAGTTCAGCGGAGTAGTTAGCTGACTGCTCGTCAAAGTGCATGAGTGATCAGCTCTGCTGTTCTTCATGGAAACTCCAAGAGTCGTTGAGCAAAGCACCTGCACCCACCAAGGAGTCTGAATGAATGACGGATGAAGAAGCTAAGAAAGAGACAGAAGAACATCAAGCCAGAGAGAACATTTGTGAAAGAGCAGAGAGTGGATTGGCTGACCCTGACCTTTGTGCTTTTTTCTTTTGTAAAAATGATATGTATACACTGCTTTATAATGTGATCAATCTCAAGATGTGGATCAATACATTTTCTCATGAAAAATGGACGTAGTCCATAAGTTTCAAAGCTTTTTCATTCACTTATGGACAGTACCAGTTGAAACCCACTTGCAGCCCTAGGCGGAGTGAACAGACATCGCCCCCTCATCGTTTATAACAAGCATTCAGTATTATTAGACTTTGAGGACGTGTGGACTCTGTGTGCGGAGTGTGCTCCCCTTCAGTAGCACAAACAGCTCACCTCTGTGTGTATATCAAGACTTTAAGTGTACAAAGTGTGCACACTTAAACTTTCATGAATGGCGCCCATTGGCCACTCAGTATCATCAGAGTTCTATTATCAGTGTCCAGAGCGTACACCCCTTAAGTTTCATAAAACGTGTCCCTCAGATTACAGCGCCCTAGGTGACAATGGATTGATTGATGTGTCCATTAGCCTTATTGGAAGGCTAGGAATTTTTTACATTTATGAAAAAAAACTCTTCACTATGATTATGTTGCAAGATTGTATATACCATGATTGTAAAAAAATAACTTCCACTTGAAAAATACCAAACCTTCCCATTAATAGTGCAAAAATTAAAAGTTTAGAGATACTCAGGTCTACACAGAATGTCCTAAGGCAAAGGGTCACCATCAGACCCTTCCACAACAAAACAGTACAGTAACTGGTGCATTTGAACCTGGAAATGACAGATGATAAAATAATTTGTTAAAAAATTGAAATAAGGAAAGCATATCTGATTATAGGGCGGCACGGTGGTGCAGTGGTAGCGCTGCTGCCTCGCAGTTAGGAGACCTGGGTTCGCTTCCCTGGTCCTCCCTGCGTGGAGTTTGCATGTTCTCCCCGTGTCTGCATGGGTTTTCTCCGGGCGCTCCAGTTTCCTCCCACAGTCCAAAGACATGCAGGTTAGGTGGATTGGCGATTCTAAATTGGCCCTGGTGTGTGGGTGTGTTTGTGTGTGTCCTGCGGTGGGTTGGCACCCTGCCCAGGACTGGTTCCTGCCTTGTGCCCTGTGTTGGCTGGGATTGGCTCCAGCAGACCCCCGTGACCCTGTGTTCGGATTCAGCGGGTTGGAAAATGGATGGATGGATGGATATCTGATTATAAAATTCAATGTGTTGTTTAAAAGGTTTATTCCTCACTAAAATAAAATGTTTGATAGGCCAGGTCTCTGTTTTGGCCTGGAACCTGTGAGTGTGATGGCATATGAGCCTTCCTTGCCATGGTCCCACGTCCCTTACATTGTGCTTGATGATGTTGAGATTGGGTTCAGCTCATTATAAATCTATAATGGAGAAGGTCAGTGCTGGGAGGAAAGTCCTAACCACCCAGATACTGCTTATGATGAGTATTTCCTGGAGTTCTCTACGTTTCCTGCCGTATCCAAAAGATGTGCATGTTAAACAAATTGGCAGTGCACTAATTATACACTGGCCCTGAGATGGACTGCTGGGCTATCAATGCTTGGTGGTTACATCTGATGATGCCAGGATGTGCTCCAGCCTTCCCAATTCCATGAAACTAACTGACACAATCTTTTTGAGAGTAACTTCTCTTCTTCTGGTGAGAAATGTATCCTTTGTTCATGATGTCTGTAGTATTGTTCACAGCAAAAGAAGTCACTATCTTGTGATGGTCTGGGTCAGCTCCACCGTCGATGGTTACATCCAGGATCCATTTGAACCCAGAATCGACTATAATGTATTTGAGGAAGAGCTGGGCAAATGAGGACACCCACAGTCAGAAAGGGTTGGTGCAAAGTGTTCAATATTTTTATTTACACAAAAAGTGCAGTGCATTCCAATTCTTTAAATAATAAATTATCAATTAAATGACATGAAACGTGAAAGTTAAATTCGATAAATAATCCACTAAAAATGAAGTTAAAATACCAGGTAGATCATTAAAACACAAGACCCAATGCCTCTTTCTAAAATCTGGCATCTCCTCAGCTTATCCTATCAGGGCTTTGCAGCAAAAGGAGATGCCCGCCAACGGGTGCAGCCACTCCTCTTTCCCAGGTTCGGGTTCCCACTGCCAGCCCCCCAGTATCTGTAAGTCCCCACTTTGAACCCCACTCATGTCTGCTTCAGCCAGTCTTTTGGAGTCTACCTAGGAGACGCTGCATGAGGAGGCTACTCCTACTCCCCCCAGCATAGCTCAACAGGGACGCCTCATACTTGTGCACAGGCCTGCCACTCCCTTCCCTGGGGTATAATCCCAATCCTGCCTCTTTATCACAACCTCAACCTCTGTTCCATTGTTTCTCTTTTCTCTCCTCCTGATTTGATTGTGCAGTTTAAAGAGCCAATTGGGTGTAGGTGCTGTCTTCCATCTACTTCGAGGTGTGAATGAAGTACATGACAAACACACTCACATTTGCACATGAGTGTGCAATCAGCAAACAGCTGAAATGAGTTTCCTTCGCAGGGTGTATGGGCTTTCCCATAAAGATAAGGTGAGAAGCTCAGTCATCCGGGAGAGGCTCAGAGTAGCGCCGCTGCCCCTCCGCATCGAGAGGAGTCACATGAGGTGGCTCAGGCATCTGTATCAGGATGCCTCCTGGACGCCTCCCTGGTGAGGTATTGTGGGCATGTCCAACCGGGAGGAGGCCCCGGGGAAGACTCAGGACATGCTGGAGGGACTATGTCTCCATGGAAGGAGTGCATGGAAGGAGTGCAGAGGGCTCCGAAGAGCGCGCTGTTTCTGGAGGCGCCCGGGACAACTTGGTGTCCAGAGAGGCCACGCCGAGGAGGTTTCCTCGGTTGGACAAGTCCGGGGAGGCGAGTTCCCTGCCTATTGGCAGCCGGCCCGTGGGGGCTGGGCGTGTGTTTTCTTTTACAGGCAGGGACTTACCGGATCCGCGTCAGTGGCGGGCACATGCCGGTCTGCGGGGCTCCAGCAGCACGGCGGCAGCCGCGAGGGCTGCGGAGGAGGAGACGCTGCAGCTCGAGAGGTGCCGGCAGCCTTGTTGTCGTCGCCGCCACAGAAGGGAAGGCAAGATGGCCACGGACCAGAAGTCCCTCCCCCTGACAGGCACGCGATTGGATGGTGTGTCTTGTGTGACCTGGGAACGCCTTGGGATTCCCCCGGAAGAGCTAGAAGAAGTTGCCAAGGAAAGGGAAGTCTGGGCGTCTCTGCTCAAGCTGCTGCCCCTGTGACCCGATCTCGGATAAGCGGAAGAGGATGGATGGATGGATGGATGGATGTGTAATTAGCCAAACTTCTCAAGAAACCTTGGAGCAGCACACACACGTCTGGATGTACACCTGCACTTGCTTAGCTGGTTAATGGAAGTGGTGGTTGACCACACAACCAATACGCTGCTGTAGGTGCCGCAGGGTTTTGGATGTTGCTCACAATGCTTTTCCATGCTTTACGGTCCTTTGAAACTGTCCTTGACTGATTGAGGTCAAAGTGTTGGCTCTTCAAGTCTTACATCAAGTACTTACTATACTTGAGCCAAGTTTCCTTCGGTGCAGTTCATTGTATTCTCCATTGAATGTGGGACCTCTTCCACAGGTGGTATGCGGTTTGGGCACAATCGGCAGACATGACCAATCTATCTGAGATGCACACATGTTGTCTGGATGACTTTGTTTGGGATACAACCACAAATTAAGATGTGGAAAATCTGTTGCAGACATTTAATTTAAATACCTTGCGTGGGTTCAGGTCCGTAGTAGTAGTGAAGTAGTGTCCACGTTTTTTATCCATAGAGCAGAATTGGAAGGATGAGCGCGTGGAAGAGATGAATTTTAGTGTTTAGAGTGATGTTGGACTTCTTCCACAGGCACCATTTAAGTGAGGCAAATGCTGCAGTGGCCTGTCCAATCTTACTGCGGATCTCCACGGTTGATGATACTTTCTTCTCTTGGACCAGCGACCCCAGGTACTTGAATTCCTGGACTTGATCGATCCGTAGTCCCACAAGGTGAACAATGGACTGCGACCCATCTGTCACTAGAACCTTGGTCTTGTCAGTGTTGATCTTCAGGTCGTATGACTGGTCAGTGCAGACGATAGTGTAGAGAATGTCAGTTGCCTTTGCGTTGTTGTCTGTGAGCATCAGGTCTGTCAGAAAGTAATCCTCATTATATTGCACTCCACGCCTATCCTTGAGTGCCTTCCGCAAGATTGCATTGACCACTATGTCAAATAAGAGTCTTCCTGGTGAACTCCAGTCTGGATGGAAAACTCCTCAGATAGTTTGTTTCGGATCTGTATGTGGCTGGTCAACCTGCTGCATAATGCCTGGAGGATCCTAATGACTTTAGGCTTGTCTCCAGTGTCAGTGGATACAGTCAAATGTCAACCTGAAGTCGATGAAGACATGGTGGTTCAATGGGTTACACCACTTCTTCATGCATCAAGCACCCTGGGTTCAAATTCTGTTCTCAGATGATGTTTGTGTGAAGTCTGCATGTTCTGTTTATATCTGTGCAGGTGTTTACTGGATTTCTTCACAACTTCCTAAATATGTGCTGTTGTAGCAAATTGGTGGCTTCCAAATTGGAACTGTGTAGGTTGGACTGGTGTCCATTTCAGGGCTGCTTTCTGCCTTCCATCCCGTTGTGCCAGGATAGGCTTTGACACCCAATTTCCTATGTAGACTAAGCTGATTTACAATGACATTTACTTATTTGGCTGACACCTTTATCCAAGCTGAATTACAACATTTATGATACAATTGGTTACATTTCTTTTGGTTTTCAGATTGGAGCACAGGTAGATTAAGTGATTGCTGATGGTCACAAGGCTCTATCCCGAGTCTGCTGCTCTTCTCAATCTATATGCTTCCGTTAGGTCAGATTATCACAGGGCACAACGTGAGTTAACACAGCTATGCTGATGACACACAGCTGTACTTATCAATAGCTCCTGATGACTCCGACTCTTTCGATTCACTAACACAATGTCTTACTTGTATTTCTGAATGGATGAATGTAGTACTAGGGTGTTGTACCGTGTTAGCCATTATGAATGTAGAGAAAAGCCAAGCAAAATGACACCTGAATGGATGAATAGTAATTTTCTCAAGCTAAATAAAGAGAAAACTGACATTTTAGTGATTGGCAATAATGGATTCAATGAGGTAATCAGAAATAAACTTGATGCATTAGGATTAAAAGTCAAGACGGTAGTAAAAAACTTAGGGGTAACTGTTGACTGTAATCTGAATTTTAAATCACATATTAATCAGATCATTAGGACAGCATTTTTTCACTTAAGAAACATAGCTAAAGTTAGACCTCTTATATCATTGAAAGATGCTGAGAAATTAATTCACGCTTTTGTTTTCAGTCGACTAGATTACTGTAACGCACTCCTCTCAGGACTACCTAAAAAAGACATCAATCGTTTGCAACGAGTGCAGAATGCAGCTGCTAGAATCCTAACTAGGAAAAGAAAATCCAAACATACTGTATTTCTCCAGGTTTGATGTCACTACACTGGTTGCCTGTGTCATTCAGAATTGACTTTAAAATACTGCTTATGGTTTATAAAGCCTTAAATAATCTCGCTCCATCTTATATATCGGAATGCCTGACACCTTATATTCCAAATCGTAACCTTAGATCTTCAAATGAGTGTCTCCTTATAATTCCAAAAGCTAAACTTAAAAGAAGTGGTGAGGCGGGCGGCCTTCTGCTGTTATGCACCTAAAATCTGGAATAGCCTGCCAATAGGAATTCGCCAGGCTAATACAATGGAGCACTTTAAAACACTGCTGAAAACACATTACTTTAACATGGCCTTCTCATAACTTCACTTTAATTTAATCCTGATACTCTGTATGTTCAATTCATTATAATAACTATTCATGGTAGTTCTAAAATCTGTACTAACCCCTACTCTCTCTTCTGTTTCTTTTTCCGGTTTGTTTGTGGTGGCGGTCTGCATCACCACCACCTACTCAAAGCATCATGATGCTCCAACATTGATGGACTAAAAGCCAGAAGTCTACAGGACCATCATCATCAAGTCCTTCCATGAGAACCCTAAATAGAAAGAGGACTGTTTCATTTATGTGAGGTAGAATGCCCAGAGGGGACTGGGTGGTCTCGTGGCCTGGAACCCCTGCAGATTTCATTTTTTTCTCCAGTCGTCTGGAGTTTTTTTTTTTTTTTGGTTTTTCTGTCCTCCCTGGCCATCGGACCTTACTCTTATTCTATGTTAATTAATGTTGACTTATTTTAATTTCTTACTGTGTCTTCTATTTTTCTATTCTTCATTATGTAAAGCACTTTGAGCTACTGTATGTATGAAAATGTGCTATATAATAAATGTTGTTGTTGTTGTCACAAACTGTCAGTAGCAGGATTTAAACCCTCATCCTCAGGGTATGCAGTCCAAAGCCTTAACCATTAGACACACACTGCCAGATTTAAACATGGTGATAGAAAAAGGGCTACCTCGAGGAGCAGCAAATTCTGTATAGTCCTAGCTCTTCATGTAATTGTGAATGATGTGAAAGCTGGAAGTTCAACAAAAACAGGCAAAAAGTTCATTCGATTGTCAACACTGAGGAGAAGCCGATTTCACTCTGTGAAGAAGAACATGACTGCTATGGGAATATCAGAAAGCTGAGAGGAAAGACACAAACAGATGGCTATCATTTGAATGTTTGATTAGCTGAGAGGAAGAAACAAATGCTCCATGTTTCTAAACAGAAAAGGTCAACTGGAGGCAAGCTGGAAATGAGGCAGAACAGATGGCTCAAGGGTCATCTTCTTAGTGAAGAGACAATGTTTGCAAGCTTGAGGGCAAAACAAGAGCAAGGAAGACTGAAGGACAGATTTAAAAATGGGTGGGCAATTACAGCAGTTCTGCAATGTTAAAGAGCTACTTAAACTGCTTACCCTGCATACTCCACACAGTAGTAATACCTTAGCATTTTTTAGAAATATATCCCCTTTGATAAAAAGTCATTTGAGGTGGTTGCAACCACTGATACACCAATGTGCGTGTACAAGGTAGGCCAAGGAAGACTTCCACTGCTGATGACATGCCTGTCTGACAGACCAGAAACAGCCTCCTGGAGGCAGACGTGTGTGTCAGAGATGACTATCAGCAGAAGATTTCATGAACAGAAATGCAGAGGCCACACTGCAAGGTGCAAACCACTAGTTCAATACAGAAACAGATTACAGTTTGTGAAAAAGAACTTAGAAGAGCCTGAAGAATTCTGGGGAAATGGTCTTGTGGACAGATGAGACAAAGATGAACCTACATCAGAGTGATGGCAAGAGCAAAGTGTAGAGACGAGAAGGAACTGCCCAAGATCTAAAGCAAACCACCTCATTGGTGGTGCTGGGGGTGTTATGGCTTGGGCATGTATGGATGCCACCAGTAATGGCACACTTTGTCTGTCTGAAGTGCAGAAATTCAGAGACAAGTGCAACAGCAAGGGGTACAACACAGAAATCCCCTCTAGATGCGGCACCGATCTACTGCAGGGAAAAAAGCAAGCTAGATAGACAAAACATTCAACAAAGAAAGGTTTTTAATGCCATTATAGATGAAATAGGTGTGATAAACTTTAAAAGAGGAAAAAAAAAATCATACCCAAGAACAATCTATGATGAATAAGAAACTAATGGAACAGGTAAAGTTTAAAATGGAGAATAAGTGACAGACGAAATGTGAGATTTTGGAAAATCTGCCATTCACTACTTTTGACAGCTTTCATGCAGAAAGAGTTTATCTGAATCCATGCTATCAAGCACACACAGAATACTATTTCATGGTCTGGAAGATGTAGAACAACCACTCAGAAGCAAATCCCTCCACTTTGGCAGAATGCATCCGACGGTATCTCACTGCATATTTTACTGTGGATTTAGAGTTATGTCCGCATTCAACAGAGAATCGACATGATGGATTATATTCTCCTGTTATCACAACTTTGACTGATGCCTCCTTATTGAGGGAGCTGTTCAATAATGCCCTGGCACTGACTCTATTTACAATATTTAACACCACATCCAGGGGTGATAGCAACTGGATTTGTAGATGGTGGGAAATAACTGAGATCTCACTTTTGCAGTGTTATGGTCTGTGTATGTAAAGTAATTCTGTAGTTTTAAAGTATATTAATAAATCCTGTAAAGCATCTAATGTGAAGATGACAAGAACCGATAACCAATATGTTTTGGATGTTTCAATGGTATTTTGGACTGTTTGTTAGAGATGGTAGTCAGAACTAATGTAGCTCAACAACTGCTTTCATTACCCAAAATCAGCCACATTGACTCATTCACCAGAAACAGGCATTAATTACACCACTATGACAAACTCATATTATATACATAATATACGCAGGGTCTGCTACTCAGAATACAATAGGTAGAAGCATAAAAAGTAGCATTAAACTGATAGATAGATAGATAGATAGATAGATAGATAGATAGATAGATAGATAGATAGATAGATAGATAGATGGCACTCAGTTTTGTTTTAATTCTCTTCTATGCTATGACCTCCAGGGGGTCCAGAGTGTGTTCCATAACGGACCTTGCCTTTTTAATTAGCTTGTTGATTCAGTGGGTTGCCCTTGTTCATGCCATGTTCATTTGTCCCCAAGGGAAATTTGGTTTTTGCAAAAGCTCAATAACAAATAAATAAATAATAACAACAACAGACTCCTCTCAAATTTACCCCAGACAGACTAAAAACAAGGAAAACTCAAAAGAACGAAAACCTCTGATTTGGCAGTCCTAGTCCCAGTTCTGCTGAATAACTCATTGACTGGAAGTCCTCAGTTTTATTGTGTAAGAGAGAGGATGTGTAGCATTATTCATAGTGGCACTCAGCTTTGTCTTCTTTCTCATTTTTTATGCCCTTTAATTTACTTGTTGATTCAGTGGGCCTCTCTTAAAGTGATGTTACCAGACCTGCACAACACAGAGTAGAAAATCAAACCGGCCATCACAATGTTATAGAAGATGTGAAGAATGCCACTTCCCACATTAAAGAAAGGTGGTCTGACGTAAGAGGACTCATACTGTATAATCCAGGACCAGCCTCTCAAAAGTCTTCATGACACGAGACGTATGTGACACCGGTCTGTAGTCATTAGCTGAAAAGGCACCTACATTTATTGGATCAGGAACAGTGCGGAATATATGTATTCTGTATATACAGTAGATAGAAACATACTGTACATGTAGTGTGTGTGTATATATATATACATAACCCAGACGGGTTGAGCTGCCAGTCATCCATCCATCACAATATATACTGCTCAAAAGAATTAAAGGAACACTTTTTTAATCAGAGTATAGCATAAAGTCAATGAAACTAATGGGATATTAATCTGGTCAGTTAAGTAGCAGAGGGGATTGTTAATCAGTTTCAGCTGCTGTGCTGTTAATGAAATTAACAACAGATGCACTAGAGGGGCAACAATGAGATGACCCCCAAAACAGGAATGGTTTAACAGGTGGAGGCCACTGACATTTTTCCCTCCTCATCTTTTCTGGCTGTTTCTTCACTAGTTTTGCATTTGGCTACAGTCAGTGTCACTACTGGTAGCATGAGGCGATACCTGGACCCTACAGAGGTTGCACAGGTAGTCCAACTTCTCCAGGATGGCACATCAATACGTGTCATTGCCAGAAGGTTTGCTGTGTCTCCCTGCACAGTCTCAAGGGCATGGAGGAGATTCTAGGAGACAAGCAGTTACTCTAGGAGAGCTGGAGAGGGCCATAGACGGTCCATAACCCATCAGCAGGACCAGTATCTGCTCCTTTGGGCAAGGAGGAACAGGATGAGCACTGCCAGAGCCCTACAAAATGACCTCCAGCAGGCCATTGGTGTGAATGTCTCTGACCAAACAACCAGAAAGACTTCATGAGGGTGACCCAAGGGCCCCATGTCCTCTAATTGGCATTCACCATAGAATACCAGAATTGGCAGATGCACCACTGGTGCCCTGTGCTTTTTACAGATGAGAGCAGGTTCACCCTGAGCACGTGACAGAAGTGAAAGGGTCTAGAGAAGCCATGGAGAACATTATGCTGCCTGTAACATCATTCAGCATGAGCAGTTTGGTGGTGGGTTAATGATTGTCTGGGGAGGCATATCCATGGAGGGTCACACAGACCGCTACAGGCTTGACAAAGGCACCTTGGCTGCCATTAGGTATCAGGATGAAATCCTTGGACCCATTGTCAGACCCTATGCTGGTACAGTGGCTCCTGGTGCACGACAATTCCTGGCCTCATGTGGTGAGAGTATGCAGGCAGTTCCTGGAGGATGAAGGAATTGATACCATTGACTGGCCACCACACTTTCCTGACCTAAATCCAATAGAACACCTCTGGGACATTATGTTTTGGTCCATCCAATGCCACCAGGTTGTACCTCAGACTGTCCAGGAGCTCAGTGATGCCCTGGTCCAGATCTGGGAGGAGATCCCCCACAACACCATCTGTCATCTCATTAGAAGCATGCACCGATGTTGTCAGGCATGTATACAAGAACACAGGGGCCATACAAAGTGCTGCGTACAATTTTGAGTTGCTGCAATTAAATTTGGGCAAAATGGACTAGCCTGCCACATAATTTTTTCACTCTGATTTTTGGGGCGTCTTTGAATTCAGGGCTCTGTAGGTTGATCATTTTCATTTCCATCAAACGATGTGGCATCCTTTCGTTCCTAACACATTACCCAGTCTATATCAGTATAGATATCCAGGAGGATTTCTTTTTCCCATTGAGATCTCATGTGTTTTCAAAGTGTTCCTTTAATTTTTTTGAGCAGTTTATATATATAAATTGAGAGAGTCAGATATGTGGGCACAGGGAGTATTTTACAGTTCTGTGCTGGACACATACAGAGAAGGATTTAAACGTGACACTACCACTTACTTTTGTTCCATTTGTCTCCTTAGAATAAAAGCAGAGAAAAACTTGAAGGACTGCTGATGTCACTTCCCTGTCAGTCAAAGCCACAACCCTTCTAGTCACGCCAGGACCAGCTTTGGCGGAACATAGAGCTCTGAACCTACAAGATTTATTTTCAAAATATTGGTAAAATGACAATTGTTCTTTGTGAACAATACTACTTTATTTTCATCCTGTGGACACAAAGATGGGACATCCTGCAGTACCCCAACCCACATTTCCCTGTCTTATTTTTTAATTTTATATATATATATATACAGTATATATACTGTATATACACACATAGTATGTACACAGACTGCTGGCTATTAAATCTTAGAATACTCATGACATTAGTCCAAAACTTGCAGTGTGAAAATGATTAGAAGTGCACCACATAAGCGAATGATCCGTGTGAGTTACATCTCATGGACTTTCCCACGGTGAGTATTAAAGGCGCCTGCTAAAGGATCCTTATTAAAGGAATACTACACCTAAAAATATTTTTTAAATGTTACTTACCCCCATGTAGTTTTTTTATGATGGCCACTTTTGAACAGAACATGAGATTAAAATATTTTTGGCCATCACTACAAACTACATGGGTTAAGTAATATATAAAAAATATCATTTTGGGTAGTGTATTCCCTACAGTGACTGCTGGCAACTTATGTTCTCTTAGGCACCAAACGTGTACGTCCAGCTATTGGATTTTCAGCAAGGGGGATTGTGGGAAGACAGGAAGTTGTGTTATCCTTCTAGAATATTGGCACTCATGTTGGACTGAATACAAGCATACTGATGAGAGTGTGGTGTCAGTGGGTAGAGGAAGGTCAGACTCAACGAAATGAGGGAACACACAAACAAATGAGAGGACAGCCATCTTGTGGGCGTTGCAACACAAAACACAGCCCATCATTTCAGGTCTGTTACGTGTCAGTAGATGTCCACATGCAGTGTTTGATGCCATTTGCACCAGTGGGACATTCTTGATTGCTGCCCATTGCATTCAGATACCCTTAACCCTTGACCACAGGTTTCTGCGAGTACAATGATACCAAGGACACAGGATGACTGGCATTGCAGTTTACTTTTGCAGGAGTCTACATACAATTTACTGCACCATCATGGATGGATCGGTTTAGGGTGGCGCCACAGCAAATAATAATTCCTACAGGAATGGATTTTGCTGGGCCAGAACAGAATTTCTGGACATATTGAATTAAAGAAGGGTGACCGTCATATTTTTAATTTACAGCAAACCCAAGGATATAAATACTCATACATCCAGTTGGCGCCACAGCATGTTTGTTAAGATTTTTCAGGTGTCTCATTCCTTGAAATCCCAGACAATCTGTGCAGGAATATACAACAAAGTCAAAGGCAGGGATCTTAAACAGAGGTTATTGAGAGGATGTATAACAAGAGAACAGTTAAAGTTTTATGAAAGAGAGCTCTTTATTCACAGAGGGAGGCTCTTTTAATTCCCTAGGAAAAACAAATCTCAGATACTTTAATCTCCACCCTTAACATATTCAAGTCAAGCTAATATGATTAAATGAAGCCGACTTTGACATTGGTGCATGCTGGGTTTACAGCGTGTTTCTAAAATCCTCTATGTTTGATTTTAATTGAGAACATAATATCAGGGATTATTTGATAAAGACAAACATTTGGATTGATATAAACTGGTCTAAAACATCACTCCTCCTGTGAATGCAGCGTGCTAGATGCACAAAGATACACAAATAGGCTCTTACTGCAATGGATTGTTTTTTATTCAAATTAAAAATTATGGGAGATCATATTGTGGCATGAAAGATGCTGTATATTTGTGATTTTGTCCCTGTCCTTTATTGTATGCAAGTAGAACTCCTTGAGCTGTATGCTCTAGAAATAGTGAATAGAAAAGCAAGTTTTGCCCCGAAAAACATCCTGTTACACGCCAATTTAACCACAGGGTGACTGACCTCAGGCTCACCATGACTGAAATTGTCACACAAAGTATTCTGTGGAGAATCACTTCAATAATAGTGGGCTTGTATGATTTTCAAATTAATATTGTTGTCTCAAATAACTACATGAAACATAAGACTTATTGTGCTATTTACAAAACTAGTTGTGCTGCTCATCTAAGACGGGTTATCAATGCAGACCTCATCGTTTGCAGTACAACATCTATTGGAAAGTATTTTGTAATGTATGTAGTAATAAAATGCACAGCACAAGTGAATTCCAACAGATGGTATATCTCAAGTATGTCCAGTAATAAAATGCATTACAATTGCCATTCCAAAAGATGGGTCTTCACAAACATGTATAGTAATTAAATGCATTACACTTTGACTCCAACAGATGGAGCATTTCAAACATGTGCAGTAATAAAATGCATTACATTTGTCATTTCAAAAGATGGCGCATCACAAACATTTGTATTAGTAAAATGCATTACATTTGTCACTCCAACTGATGTAATGTGTCTGTGGTTCTCTGTGTAATGAATAACTTCCTGATATTTGTGCAAAATTTACCCATATTTCAAGCTGTGTCCTCTTGTTCTTGTTGAACTCATTTTAAAATAACACTTTCGACCTACTGGATTAATTCCTTTCATAATTTTAAACACTTCAATAAATGTCTCCTCTTAATCTTCTGTTTCTTATACTGAAAGGCTCAGCTCTTTTAATCTTTCCTAATAACTCATCCCTTGTAGCCCTGCAATCAGCCTAGTTGTTCTTCTTTGGACTTTTTCCAGTGTTGCTATGTCCTTTAAGTAGCCTGGAGAATGAAACTACACCCAGTACTCCAGATGAGGCCTCACCAGTGCGTTATAAAACTTCAGCATAACCTCCTTGGACTTGTACTCCACACATCATGGCGCTATATAACCTTCTGTTAGCCTCCTTAATGCCATCTGAACACTGTCTGTCAGATGATAGTGACGAGTCCACTACAACTCCTAAGTCCTTCTCATAAAGTGTTCCCTTGATTTGTAAACCTCCCAATGTGTATTTAAAACTAACATTTGTATTCCCTACTTGTAATACTTTACATTTACTGACATTAAATTTCATTTGCCACAAATCATCCTAAGCCTGTCTGCTGTCCAAGTCCCAATATAATGATTCAACAGAACCCAGATTACCTGCCAATCCACCTATCTTGGTATCATCTGCAGACTTTACCAGCTTGTTACTAGAGAAAAGCCAAGCAAAATGACACATTTTATTGGCTAACTAGAAAGATTACAATATGCAAGCTTTTGAGGCAACTCAGGCCCCTTCTTCAGAAATACAGAAACTGGAGTTTCCTGTGTTTATATTCACACACTAGGACAAGAAACAACACTGGTAAATCTTTACATGAAAAATCGTAAATGTAAAAAATGAATAGGTTCATTCAGGCTAAGATTAATTAAACAGGAGAGAGAGGAACAATGTATGGTCAAGATCTTTAGATAAGATAACTGTCCAACAAAGTCCTTTGAGGTTTGTGATGGGTTTTTCAAAACAATATGGCTCTGTAGACAGGTTGACTGTGTCATTCTGAGAGATGCAAACAGTCCTCATACCTGGCTATAAAACTCTGGTCTCTATTCAACCCATGTTGTAATGTATTAAATTTTAACCTGAGTTTAACTTCCCATTCTTTTCTGTCTTGCTGTGTTTTGAAGTTGCCCATAAGCACTGTGACTTTAACACTAGAATTACCAGAGCCTACGAAAAAACTCGTAATTCCGTCCCACCTTAAACTGCTTCTTAAATCCCTTCACACCTCTCCGCCAGCGCCCTTTGTCTTCTAAATGTGCTGATAAAGAGAAGCTCGAGCAGCCGGCTATTCCATCCCCCCACCAATTTAGAACGTGCACAAACTTCTCCCAGCTCAGGCCTTGATTGAGTATCTGGGAGTGAAGTGGAGTTTTAGAGTGAAATAATAGATCGTTGTTTGGAACACACGCATTTCATGTCTGTTCCGTTTCTACAGTAATCTGTGTCAACACATTGTTAAAACAGAAACTTTTTTATATTCTAGTAGTAGATGACAAAATGTAGGCATAAACTATATAATGTATGAAGCCTGAAGTCCAAATAGCAAAGAAACATTTTCACAAGAATAACACAATTGCGCTTTTATTCAAAATATAACTGCAGAAACAAAAAGCCGCCTAAACATGTGACATTGACACCACTTTATTGTAACTGCCTCCGTGGCTCGATAGACTCAGCCCCTGCTTGGGAATCAAAAGGTCACGAGTTCGATCCTGCGCCCCTCTGTTTTGAGAAGTAAACTGCTCTTAGTCTTACTGTTTTAAAATAAAAGCATACATTTGATTTCAGTATGTAACAGCCGGTGCAATTTATGATCCTTGTAAAGGCTAGCTTTTTTTTAATTCACTTTTCATTCTCTCAGTCGCGTTCAGAATCAATCTATACAACCCCATCTGACACGGCTGTTTTCACTAAAGACGCGCTATAGCTCTGCAGTGTACCACGATTCATACTAACGCCAAACACCCTCAACCTAAAGTACCCGGGTTCTGACACACAAACGCTGGCGAAGCTGCTTTCTTCGTATCTCACCGTCACTTGCTTTTCTTTTTATTCAGTTTTATTGAGTGTCCCTGCCAGTCCCCGCATGTTGCTGTATGCTGTTTCTTTTGTACTACAGGACATGCAGAGGAAAGAATGGTAAAGACCAGTAACCGGCGCTATATGCAATCATCAGACACTCCCCATCTGCCCGTGTCGTTCAAACACAGGAACATATATTGGTGTAAAAGTATAACAAAAGTGCACTTTTATTCAAGTGCACTTTTCCCATCGCCTTTTCCTGTAAGAAGCAGTGTACACACTTCTCTCTATGCTGTGGTTTCTATTACACACCTGAAAGAAAGAGACAATACATATGAACATATCCAGCATACAGCAACATGCGGGGACTGGCAGGAACACTCAATAAAACTGAATAAAAAGAAAATCAAGTGACGGTGAGATAAGAAGAAGAAGGCAGCTTCGCCAGCGTGTGTGTGTCAGAACCGGGTGGGGGGGCGTTAGTATGCATCGTGGTACAACGCAGAGCTATAGCGCGTCTGTATTCTGTTTCTTTTGTACTCCAGGGCACGCAGAGGAGAGAATAATAAAGAGCAGTAAGTTCGGCGCTATATGCAATCATCAGACACTCCCCATCTGCCCGTTGTTTTGTTATACTTTTCAATACTTTTTATACTGCTCAAACTGGCATGCTCAAAAAATACACGTGTAATGCCACGAAAAGTGCACGCAGACACTTCCTTTCACAAGGTGTGTAATAGAAACCACAGCATAGAGAGAAGTGTGTACATTGCTTCTTACAGGAAAAGGCGATGGGAAAAGTGCACTTGAATAAAAGTGCACTTTTGTTATACTTTTACACCAATATATGTTCCTGTGTTTGAACGACACGGGCAGATGGGGAGTGTCTGATGATTGCATATAGCGCCGAAGTTACTGGTCTTTACCATTCTTTCCTCTGCATGTCCCGGAGTACAAAAGAAACAGCATACAGCAACATGCGGGGACTGGCAGGAACACTCAATAAAACTGAATAAAAAGAAAAGCAAGTGACGGTGAGATACGAAGAAAGCAGCTTCGCCAGCGTTTGTGTGTCAGAACCCGGGTACTTTAGGTTGAGGGTGTTTGGCGTTAGTATGAATCGTGGTACACTGCAGAGCTATAGCGCGTCTTTAGTGAAAACAGCCGTGTCAGATGGGGTTGTATAGATTGATTCTGAACGCGACTGAGAGAATGAAAAGTGAATTAAAAAAAAAAGCTAGCCTTTACAAGGATCATAAATTGCACCGGCTGTTACATACTGAAATCAAATGTATGCTTTTATTTTAAAACAGTAAGACTAAGAGCAGTTTACTTCTCAAAACAGAGGGGCGCAGGATCGAACTCGTGACCTTTTGATTCCCAAGCAGGGGCTGAGTCTATCGAGCCACGGAGGCAGTTACAATAAAGTGGTGTCAATGTCACATGTTTAGGCGGCTTTTTGTTTCTGCAGTTATATTTTTGAATAAAAGCGCAATTGTGTTATTCTTGTGAAAATGTTTCTTTGCTATTTGGACTTCAGGCTTCATACATTATATAGTTTATGCCTACATTTTGTCATCTACTACTAGAATATAAAAAGTTTCTGTTTTAACAATGTGTTGACACAGATTACTGTAGAAACGGAACAGACATGAAATGCGTGTGTTCCAAACAACGATCTATTATTTCCACTCTAAAACTCCACTTCACTCCCAGATACTCAATCAAGGCCTGAGCTGAGAGAAGTTCGTGCACGTTCTAAATTGGTGGGGGGATGGAATAGCCGGCTGCTCCTAGCTTCTCTTTATCAGCACATTTAGAAGACAAAGGGCGCTGGCGGAGAGGTGTGAAGGGATTTAAGAAGCAGTTTAAGGTGGGACGGAATTACGAGTTTTTTCGTAGGCTCTGGTAATTCTAGTGTTAAAGACCCTCTCACAGTGTCCACACCCTAGTACTCCAGCTTGTTACTTATATTCCTACCCAGGTCACTTACATGTAGTATATTAAAGATATCAGCAGCCCTAGCACAGACCCCTGTGGGACGCTACTCTAAACATCAGCAAATTCTGCCAAAGTTCCCCACCCTCTGCTTCCTGCGACTGAGCCAAGTCTGCACCCATATGGGTTGCATGTTGATTTTCTGCATATCTATGTATATAATATCAGCAATGGAATGGGCTTCTATTCCCTGGACCCTCATACCGGTCAAAAAACACATTGTTCTTCACAATAAAAGACTAACATCGACAGAACTAGAAAATCTGTGCAAGCAGTGTATTTTCCAACAAGCTTTAAACTGGTGAGGATGTACCTTTTGACTTCTCTCTCTCACTCTATCATATTTATTGTTTGAGTAGACTTTATGGTATGTTTTTTTCTATATCTTATGTTCTATACTTTTTGTAGCTATTTCTCTTCTTAATATCCTTATTTTAATTTTGATTTGAGTATTTCTTTATTATTATTATTAGTATTAGATTATGCTGCATACATAGGGTGAGCTTTATGATCCCTTTCACAGAATTATTTAGGTGTTTATATAGTTTTGTTGACTTCTTTAGTGGCAGCATGGTGGCGCAATGGTAGTGCTGCTGCCTCGCAGTAAGGAGACCTGGGTTTGCTTCCTGGGTCCTCCCTGCGCGAAGCTTGTATGTTCTCCCCGTGTCTGTGTGGATTTCTTCTGGGTGCTCCGCTTTCCTCCCACAGTCCAAAGACATGCAGGTTAGGTGCATTGGTGATCCAAAATTGTCCCTAGTGTGGTGTGGGTGTGTGTGCCCTGCTGGCACCCTGCCCGAGGTTTGTTTCCTGCCTTGTGCCCTGTGTTGGCTGGGATTGGCTCCAGCAGACCCCTGTGACCCTGTAAGGATATACCGGGTTGGATAATGGATGGATGGATGGACTTCTTTAGTGTTACATTAGGTGGGGGCAACGTTGGTCTTTCGAGGGCCGCAGTCGCTGCAGGTTTTTGTTCCAGCACAGTTTCTTAGCAAGACGTCACTTATTGATTTATTGTAATTTTGATTTAAGTATTTCTTTATTATTATTATTATGATTATTGTTATTACATTATGCTGTATATATATGGTCAGCTTTATGATCCCTTTTACAGAATTATTTAGGTGTTTATATAGTTTTGTTGACTTGTTTAGGGTTAGATCAGGGGTAGGCAACGTCGGTCCTGGAGAGCAGCAGCTGCTGCAGGTTTTTGTTGCAGCTCAGTTTCTTAGTGAGAAGTCATTTATTGCTGATGAAGCATTTATTGTTGAAGTGACATTGTGATGCTTCATTTTAGTGGTCTCACTTGTTACAGTTCCCCACACTTAATTGCTTGTTTCAGTCTTAACTCTTTTAGGGCGGATGTCGACTTTTGTCGACAGGAGGGGTTGAGGGCGAATGTCGACTAAAGTTGACATCCAGGGATAGAGGGTGATAATCAGCTGTTAATGGCGACAAATCTCACTGTCACGTCACAGGCATTCCATCTGTGCTTGGAGGAATGCTAGACTCATTGACTCGGCAACTAATCCTAGCGTGTGTGTGAGTTGCGAAATGTAAACAATGGCAAGATGGCATCGACATGTGACAAGGGAGCGAAGCGAGTGCAGAAAAAAAAACACTCGGCAGACAATGTTTTGCGCATTATCGCGGAGTCGGACTCTGATTTTTCAGAATCGAATTTTATTGACAGTGATCAGGAGATCGAGCAAGAGAGTGAGAAGCCGGCATCAGCGGATCAAACACTGCTGCCAGTTGAGCGCTTCGCGCAGTCGATGCATCTACTGCAAGGTTCGCGTGGGATAAATACACAGACATTGATCCGTTGAGAGCCGATCTGGCTGCTGGACTTCACAAGACGGTATGGCTTGCTGTTGGACACGACAGATCACCAGCTGCTGTACTTCAGGCTGCTCTCTCCTGATGCTGCTTTTCAGCTACCGTCAGATGAGACAAACAGGTAGGCTGAGAAATGTTTTGAATCACGGGCTGCATTTGCATCGCATTCTCGTTTTTCAAAGTGTAAACCCACAACAAAAGACGAGATGAAGCGTGCTGTGGTATTACAAATAGAGATGGGACAGAACTGGTGATATAACTTCAGGGAGCATTGGTCTAAACGTGCTTTGTCCCCTGGTGGCTTTGGACAGGTTATGCAGCATGGTGATAGGTACGTGCTGCTGCAAAGTTTTATTCACTTCTGCAATAAACAAAAGCAAATCCCATGGGGTGAGCCAGGCTATAATGACATGCATAAAGTTCATAAAGTTTCAGAAGATGAAAAGAGGTGACAATACGGTTTTCATGCGGGCAGAAAACTTGGTGGCAGTGGAATGGCACAATGGCAAAAGGGTGACTTGTCTCTCTACAGTACACACTAACAATATATGTGAGAAAGTGCAGCAACAGACAATTGAAAAGTAGGCACCAAAGCAACACGTATTGTAAGCAGTGCTATGTGGCAATGACTGAAATTGGCTGCTTTGAGCGAGATCAGACTTTGCAGGACTTTGCTGTGTAAAATGTATGTGATATGTATGTGAAATCATAGAGTATGCAGGCTCATACAACATGCAAGACAGTAACATTTGTCAAAAGTAAATATTTTTTGTTGATTTGATATGTTAAACAATTGCTTTGTGTTCTTTTTTAAAAAATGTTAGTTTTTGGAAAAATATTCAGCCCTGGGAGATAAGAAACACAAAAAAATTAGCCCTAAAAGAGTTGAACTGCCACATTCACTGTTTTTAATGGTTCCTTATTATCAGCCTGGCAAGCAGGTCCTCCAACTTACTGGGAAAACTAGGGTGTTAGTGGCAGGAATGGCACGCCAGCCACTGTAAAAAACTGTTCAGTGTGGTGCTGAGGTGTCACCCATTGCACTCGGGTCCCAATCCAGGAGGTTCATCAGTGCACACTCCCAACCTCTCTCTCTATTAGCAATAAGTGGCAAATGTCAAAGGAGAAAGCAGTTCTCCATTTCACTTGTTTCCATGTACACCTGTGTGGATTTATCGTGCACTATTTGGTTTAATAAAACACTGAAAAGAATAATGTGACAGACTGAAAATGATCTGTTTTAAGGTTCAAATCATTTGGATGATATCCTTGGAATGGAAAAAATCTACGAAATTGAAGCTGCCATTGCAGACTAACTAGCCATAAAATTAAATAAGGTTTGAGATTTGTAAGGATTGGTTTCTAATGAAGAAATTGGTCCTGAACGAAAACTGGCAGCCACTGAGACCCACCAGGACTGGCATTATTAACCCTTGAGTCATATTTATTGTTAGATTTTAATATCAGATATTTAAATAAGGAACAAGAAGATGAGAAGTAAATCAAAATACAAGCCATGGTCATAATTGGTAAAACTGTTGTCAAGCCTAAACTCATATCCCAAAATTAAAGCTGAAAGTAACTTGAAAAGTCATAAAATGAGTCATAAACTGAAGTTTGCTATATAGTTGAAGTTTTAGTAATAATTCATTTTTTATTTTGTTTTGTGTAGCAATTTACAGCTTTTACTGTGAGAAATGTATTTGTTTTGGTTAAGTTTGTTTTCCGTTTTATCTGTCTTTTGTTTATGCGACATGCTGAGGAGTGTCCTATCCTATGACTGCGATCAGCACTCTGTTAATATCATCGGAAGTCCGCTATAATTTCAGTGTTTTTGCCATGTTTCATTATCTCTCATTCGGGTAACCTATAACAAAAAACGCTAGTGCAGTGTAGCTTCCCTTACAAGAAGACCAAGTGTTTAGATCTCGTCTCTGATTTTAATCACTTTTCCAGCTCCTGACTTTTGACCCATAACTTATCCTCATGTTTTGTTTACTGGATACCTTGTGCTTCCCTCAATATGTTTCCCTCTGGCATTTTGTTGCCTAGTAATTCCTTTTGCTCACAATAATCTATGAAGATGCTGCCTCTGCAAAGGTTATGTTTCAATAAACTCTGATAAAACGGAAATATCCAGAGCAGATCTTTGAACCTGCTGCCTCTGTGACGTCACACACCCACTCATTTGGATATTTGTGAATGTAAATTTTCTTTAAATCTCTAAATGTGAATCCTTTGATAAGGTCAGTTAAGCTGGCGAAAAACACAAAATGTATGTGAGGTTTCTAGGTCAAAAGACCACCCAGCCACCACTGGGAATTCTACCTAATGTTAATGTTCTTAATTTGTCTTACAGGCATCAACATAGTGCTTTGCGTGGCAAGCTGGGGTATCGCTTGCATTCAGACATCACAGGCAACTGCACAGGACTTTGATCAGGAGGTGATGGCGCAGAACACCACCACATCAGAACCAGAAAAGAGAGCAGAAAGATGTAAAGATTAATGATGATTTCAGATTCATTGCAAAATTATCTTAATTATATGTATATTTTTGTGTTATTTAGGTATATTCTATTTTATTCAAAATAGAACTAAATTGCAGCTATGAAAAAGCCAAATTCGGAGTGTTTTTAAATGATCCATGGTGGTAGCCTGGCCTGTCTCCAGATTTTTGGTGCATAACATTATGAGGGTACCCCACCACTTCTTTTATGCTTGGCTATTGGAAGTATATTAAAGTATATGGAAGTGTATTGGAAGTATACATACAGTCATATGAAAAAGCTTGGGAACCCCTCTCAGCCTGCATAATAATTGACTCTCCTTTCAACAAAAAAGATAACAGTGATATGTCTTTCATTTCCTAGGAACATCTGAGTACTGGGGTGTTTTACGAACAAAGATTTTTAGTGAAGCAGTATTTAGTTGTATGAAATTAAATCAAATGTGAAAAACTGGCTGTGCAAAAATGTGGGTCCACTTGTAATTCTGCTGATTTGAATGCATTTAAGTGCTCAATGCTGATTACTTGCAACACCAAATTGGTTGGATTAGCTTGATAAGCCTTGAACTTCATAGACAGATGTGTCCAATCATGAGAAAAGGTATTTAAGGTGGTCAATTACAAGTTTTGCTTCCCTTTGACTCTCCTCTGAAGAGTGACAGACAGCATGAGATCCTGAAAGCAACTCTTAAAAGATCTGAAAACAAAGATTGTTCAGTATCCTGATTTTGGGGAAAGCTACAAAAAGCCATCTCAGAGGTTTAAACTGTCAGTTTCACCTGTAAGGAATGGAATCAGGAAATGGAAGGCCACAGGCACAGTTGCTGTTAAACCCTGCAGGTCTGGCAGGCCAAGAAAAATACAGGAGCGGCATATTCGCAGGATTGTGAGAATGGTGACAGACAACCCACAGATCACCTCCAAAGACCTGTAAGAACATCTTGCTGCAGACGGTGTGTCTGTACATCGTTCTACAATTCAGCGCAGTTTGCACAAAGAACATCTGTATGGCAGGGTGAAGAGAAAGAAGCACTTTCTGCACTCACGCCACAAACAGAGTCACTTGTCGTATGCAAATGCTCATTTAGACAAGCCAGATTCAGTGCTTTGGACTGATGAGACAAAAATTGAGTTATTTGGTCATAACAAAAAGCGCTTTGCATGGCAGAAGAAGAAGAAAACACCTGCTACCTACTGTCAAATTTGGTGGAGGTTCCATCATGCTGTGGGGCTATGTGGCTAGTTCAGGGACTGGGGCCCTTGTTAAAGTCGAGGGTCGGATGAATCCAACCCAATATCAGCAAATTCTTCAGGATAATGTTCAAGCATCAGTCACAAAGTTGAAGTTACAGTGGGGTTGGATATTCCAACAAGACAATGACCCAAAACACAGCTTCTACAAAGGCATTCATGCAGAGGGAGAAGTACAACGTTCTGAAATGGCCATTGCAGTCCCCTGACTTGGATATCATCGAAAATTTATGGGATGATTTGAAGCAGGCTGTCCATACTCAGCAGTCATCAAATTTAACTGAACTGGAGAGATTTTGTATGGAGGAACGGTCAAAAATACCTAAAAATCTGTAACAAACCTCACCACAGGTTGCATGCTCCCACAGCTGGATACAGCACGAAAGGGAAAATACCTAGAGATCTCATGTTATATGAAGAAATGTATATAGTTAAAGCAAAAAGATGGGCGATATTATATAAACCTACGTAAATTATCTAACTAAGCAAGAGAATGCAGAATTGATTAAATCAATCAATTTGAAAATGCGTAAACGACTTAATGTTCTAAATGAAAATGGCACAAGAGAGTGTGTGTTTGATTGTAATGTCTTTAGACAGTTTGAAAATCATTGTTAAACTTGTCTTTTCACTGTTTTTTAAATATATCAACACCAATAACAGCAAATGTATAGAAAATGCAGTGTGCAATGAGAAGTATTTGTAAGTATTAGGGTAAAATGAAGTTCTTAAACTGTGCAGATTAAACAAGAAAAATAATAAACAGAACAAATAATAAAATGCTTTAAACATAAAACAGGGAATTTTAATATGTAACAAGTAACATAACACAGGGCTGCTGTTAATTAGGCAGTGTTTCAATTTCAGATTTAGTTCTTTTTTGAGTATACCACCTTTAATGTTAACTTCAGCTAAGCACCTAGCTGCAAATCACACACACCATAAAGACCCTGAGGAAATGGGGAGAATTTACAAATTATTTTTAACATTTCTTGCAGAATTCTGGAAAAAGGTCTTGTGGACAGACGAGACAAAGATAAACCCACATCAGAGTGATGGCAAATGTGTGCAGAGGAAACTGTCCAAGATCTGTTAAACATGGTGGTGGGGCTGTTACAGCTTAGGCATGTATGGCTGCCACAGGACCTGGCACACTTCTCTTCATTGATGATGGAACGGGCTAACAGCAGTGTCACAATGAATTCTGAGGTGCAGAAACATCATATAAGCTCGCTTTCCAGTAAACACCTCCAAATCATTGGGCAGGGTTCAATCCTACAACAAGATAATGATCCAAATGTATTACAGAGGCAACACAGGAGTTTGCAAAAGTTGTAAAATGGAAAATTCTTGAATGGCCAACTCAGTCACCTAATTTAAATCCAATTGAGCAGGCCTTCTATTTGCTGAAGAGAAAACTTAAGGGGACAAACCCCTGAAACAAGCAGGAGCCAAAGATGGCTGCATTAGAGGCCTGGTAGAGCATCAACAGAGAAAAGACCCTCAGCACCTGGGGCCTCATGTATAAACGGTGCGTATGCACAGAAATGTTGTGTAAGAATTTTTCCACGTTCAAATCGAAATGTATAAAACCTAAACTTGGCGTAAAGCTACGCACTTTTCCACTGTACCTCATACCTTGTTGTACACAAGTTCTCCGCTCGGTTTTGTAAATTGGAAGCACCCAGCGTCAAAGCAATGCTACTGTTCCTGTGTGGTTACTCCTTATTTTCCTGACGCGGCTTTATAAATACACTCAAACTAACCGCATATTGTTTATTAGTGTAATGCATCTGATTGTAATTAACTTGTAACAATATAATGGTCCAGGGAATAGCCATAGTATACCAAATACCATAACAGCTTTAGCGTTGTTACTCTAACTGCACCTTCTTCTTCTTCTTTCCGCTGCTCCCGTTAGGAGTTGCCACAGCGGATCATCTTTTTCCATATTTCTCTCACTGCACCACTCAGAGTATTTATATCACTGTATCTGAGTGTGAATCGCAGCAGCAGCTGATCGGAAAGAGAATTATTGGTATACAGCTTCAAGAACACGCTGTCTCTGCCACGGCAAAACGTTTTAAAGCCTTTCCTGTACGGACCTCGCAGTTCAGAAACAGTTTCATCCCAAGAACTTTAAACGCACTCAATCAAGCGCTCCTTGTACTGTAGAACTGTTTGTACTTATAAGTACAATTACCTCACTGTAAACTTGCACTACAGTTATAATATTACACAACCTGCGCCACTTTATAAAGCGCGTATTTACATATGATGACAATATCATTTTTAAGATGAAATGCAGCAAAATATGTTTATTATATTTTACAGATAAAACTTTAACTTCATTTAAATAATCTAAATTCTTCACTGGTACTGGCGTGAAGGATAGAATAATTAAACATGTACTATGAAGATATTTCAATGTTCCTTTAACGTTTTGAAGAATCTGCGCTCTAAGATTACAGATGGCTTAACGTCTATTACAGAGCTGATTGTGTGGCGATCCACCGTGCATAAGATAACATATTCACATTGGACTTTTTCTATTGGACATAGAGCTGCCCATGAGTACTGCTGCAATAAATAATTTCATCGAAGGTTGCACACAATCACTGCGCCATTAAACTCATGTTTAATAACGTGCTTTAACTCCTATCATCATGAAAATGATATCACGTATACATCTCAGTATTTTAGTTATTCGGAGAGCTGTAATATCACGAATGTAATTAATTCTGTGTCCAGTTGGAGGAAGAGAGCCAGTTTAAGAAGCAAGTAGTGATTCACACGCACAGAGCACATAGAAGATCAAATACAAAACAAAGCATTTAACGTGCTACTTTAATTACGATGTGATTTGAGAAACTGGTTAATTAAACGATTTTAAGATGAAGTTTATGATGTTCTACTTTAATGACAAAATAAACTACGGGATTAAAGTGGAAATGTCGAGATTGAAGTTGACATTTCGTGTTTTTTTCCCACTGTGTGCCTTTTCTTCTCTGTACCTTAATAAGCTTTCATATGAAACTCAGACAGTGGGCTTACAACTCGCCTTTTCACGGCGACTTTGATATGTGACTTCTTTTTTATTTCCAGCACTGTGCGACTTTGTGAACGTGAGCTTTCAAGTTTCTCCAACACGCTATGTCACTTGATCAACTTCCTTTTGTTGATTATACCACGGTTTAATTAAACAAATAGTATGTTTTTACTTTGCCTCCACTTGGTATTCACTGAAATTCTTATATTTTCCCCCTGTGCTTTTCCCATTGTCTTTTCACAGAAGGCTGAGCTTAAGGGCAATTTATATTGATTTGCATATTCAAAGAGGTGTAATTCTGGCTGGAGTGGGGGCGTTACATGAAGCGCGTGCACGAGCGTTAGTTAGTGCACGCTGATCGGGATTTATGTAGCGGAAGAACGTGGAAGTTGGAGGACGCACAGATTCCTGCATCTGGATTTTTCTGTGCGTAAGCACATTTCGGCTTTTGTGTTTACGCCATGTTATAGTGCGAGTTCTACGCACGGCATTATACATGAGGCCCCAGATGATGTCTATGAATCACAGACTTCAAGCAGTCATTCCATACAAGGGATATGCCACAAGGTACTAAATATTAGGGCTTTATTAGACCTGCCATTGCTGTGTCCAGAACATTATGGTGCCCAGAAATGTGGGCACCATGTAGAGTGAGTGTTGTCATTTTTACATGTTGTGACTGAAATGTATGCAAATACCCTTAACTGAAAGTCTGCAATGCGCACTTTAATCACATCTGAATTGTTTAATTTGTAATTTTGAACTGTGAAGCAGAGGAGTAAATCAAGGGAAAAATGCCTATCTATCTATCTATCTATCTATCTATCTATCTATCTATCTATCTATCTATCTATCTATCTATCTATCTATCTATCTATCTATCTATCTATCTATCTATCTATCTATCTATCTATCTACCCTGAATAGCAGTTTCTACCCTGTTGCTATTAGGGCACTGAATGCCACCTAATCACCTTTAATGCAGCAGCGCAATAGTGTTCATGTGCAATTAAGGTCTTATGTTGAATGTTTGTGTTCTACCTTATTTCCTCTTATCCTTTTTTAATTATATTTATTTATAGTTTCACACCGCAGGGACTGCACCTAATTTCGTTACACTGACAATAAAGATATCTACACCAGCGGTTCTCAAACTGTGGGGCGCGCCCCCCTAGGGGGGCACTGAAGCTGTACAGGGGGAGGGTGTCGAATAAATAAACAAGACATCAAAATTAATTTTTTACATTTTTATTTCAAATTTAAATTTGCAAGCATATAATCACAATGAATGCATTACAACTCAAATTAAAATAAAACATTTCTAAGGCAATAGATCTAATGACTAATATTTGCCTGTTTTAAAGTACACAGCCTGCCCAGGTTTGGTTTGATATTCGAGATACGACACTCTGAGCTCCTTTTCTATTTGAAGTTTGTTTCTATGATGAGCGGCGCCGCTGCTGCTGATTTTATAGCCGCGTATTTTCAATCCAGAAAGTTCGAGACGCATCGGTATCTGTCGCGAACATTCAGGTAACAGTAGATCAGGTGATAATGCGCCGCGACTGCACCACATTGGCAGCATAGCCAATATTGACAAATTGAGTTAAACAATTTACTGTGTATTGGGTTATTTTCATGATACAACTAATAGTGGTATAATATTTGTCGGACGAAAATACATTTGTCTCGCGCAGATTGACTTCATCAGTGTCCTCGTTTACGAGATTTTTAAAAAATAAAACATATTTAATCTTTTCTTTACATAAAAAAATAATTAAATAAGAATAAATAATTTATTCTTTGTTTTTGGGATTAGAATTACTACCAAACACCACACAAGGCATTTTAATAGTAGTTAAAGCACTTTAAAAAAAATAAATTGAAAATAGTTCATCGAAGTTAGCCGAACACATGCAAATCTTATGGAAGTAAAAATGATAGGATACCACGACACCACACGAGTATCATACCTTTGTTAGTTGTATCATGGGTTATTCTCATCTATCTTATATTATGCAGGAGGTGCAGAATTATTCCAGGTAAAAAAGGGGGGTGGGTGCAAAATACGAAAGTTTGAGAACCACTGATCTACACTATATGGAAAAAAAGTATTGGGACACACTTGTTAATTCTTGAATTCAGGGGTTTCAATCAGACTCATTGCCACAGGTGTATACAATGAAGCACCTTGCCATGCTGTCTCCATTTACAAACATTTGTGGAACAGAATGGGTCAGTCTGAAGAGCTCAGTGACTTCAAGCATGGTACTTGCAATAAGACAGTTTAGAAATGTCATCCCTGCTGGATATTCCATGGTCAAGTGTAAGTGGTACATTTGGGGGAAGCGTTTAGGAACAACAGCAACTCAGCCACAAAGTGGAAAAACCCCATAAAGTCACAGAGCGAGGTCAACAACTGCTAAGGTGATTCCATTGCTGAAGTGTTCCAAACTTCCACTGGCATTAATGTAAGCACAAAAACTGTGTGGTGGGAGCTTCATGGAGGGGGTTTCCATGTCTGAGCCGCTGCATCAGATGGAGTGATGCAAAGCACACTACCATTGGACTGTGGAGCAGTGGAAATGTGTACTATGGAGTGATGAATCACAGTTCTCTGTTTGCCAGTCAGAATGGGCACGTCTGGGTTTGGTGGATGCCGGGAAAATATTACCTGCCTGATTGCACTGTGCCAACTTTGAAAGTTTGGAGGAGGAGAGATAATAGTGTGGGGCTGTTTTTCAGGGTTTGGGCTAGGCCCCTTAATTCCATTGAAGTGTAATCTTAATGCTTCAGTGTGCCAAGACATTTTGGATAATGCTATGCTTACAATATTGTGGAAACAGTTTGGGGAAGGCCCTTTTCTATTCCAGCATGACTGTGCCCCAGTGCACAAAGTAAGGTCCATAAAGACCTGGTTGGATGGGTCCGGTGTAGAATAACTTGACTGGGCCACACAGAGACACGACCTTTCAGATGAACTGGAAGAGAGATTGCAAGCCAGCCCTTCTCATTCAGCATCCAGTGTCTGACCCCATAAATGCTCTACAGAATGAATGGGCACACTTTGCCACAGAAACACTCAAAAATCTATTGGAAAGCCTTCCAAGAAGAATGTAAGCTGTTATAGCTGCAATTGGGTCAACTCTACATTATAGTTAATGTATTTGAATGCAATGACATTAAACTCCCTTTTGGTGTAATGGTCAGGCGTCCCAATACTTTTGCCTATATAATCTATCTATCTATCTATCTATCTATCTATCTATCTATCTATCTATCTATCTATCTATCTATCTATCTATCTATCTATCTATCTATCTAATACCTTTCTTATCTGTCAATCTCCATATATTTCATTGTATCCTGCATTAAAGAGATTTGAATTCAGTAAATACGAAATAAAAAAGGCTAAATAAAAAAAACAAAAAAATCCTGACTAGATGAACTCATCCCGACTTAGCACCCCTGTGAAAAACTAAAGACGACAAGTTGCTGGCACATGGAGCTTTAAGCTAGACTCATTAAGTAATATAAAGCTATTTAGCTACTTTGGACCAGCCGTCTCTCTTCTGTAGACTGTCAAAATCAATTGTTGCAAATCAGTCCCAATCTCGGCAGATAGGTCAGGGCACTCTCCAGCAATAAATCTTGCAGAACTAACAAGGGACAGTATAAAAGCCTTCCATTTCCCATTAAGTGTATGTCATTCTACTTAAGTGTCTTTTAGAGCCAAATACAAACTTTGTGCCTCACAACAATTCTGCATTTCTCAAGCTTGTAATTTGATTTAAATGATTAATACATGAAAGTAATGTTAACTGCAGAAAGTTACAGCAAATTAGTCTCTTTTCTTTTCCAAGATTGATTATAGGTGGGTAGTTTTGGGGTTCTCTAGAGTGGGATGGAAGTGCCTTGAGCCCTGTTATGGAACAATGAATGAAATCCCAGTGGATTCTGGGTGAGCTTGTCAGGATTCTTTTCAACATAATGTAGTCTACACAGTCAATTTTATAGCATATATAGTCAAACATAACATTTCATAATTGACAAAACAATTACTAAGGACAAGTATAATTTCTACAACAGATCTACAGGTTCAAATGAGTATAACATCATCAAGATTCCATATGGTCCCATGTGCTTGAGACTTAGTATTGATACTAGTCATAGTATCAATCATAAAAAACTTCCTCGTTAGCTACTTTATAGTGTAATAATCAGATAACCTGTTCTGTTATCAATTCTGTTATCAAACCTGCATAATATAAGCCTTTCCTGGAAATATCCAGTCCATTAAGTTTCCATATTCTTTCAGCTTACACTGCGAAAAAATGAAATCTAAGCAAGTGTGAAGTACTTATATCATGGAATTAAATTTTGCTTTCCTTATTGTAAGAATTATATTGACTTATCAAAAAACTTGTCTTGTCAAGTACATTTTACTTACCCCATTGGCAGAATTTTTTTTGTTAAATAAAATCAACTGCAGGCAATCTTTGCTTCCATTTGGGAGATTGGCATCATCCCAACTGACTGGAAAACGGGACTTGTCGTCCCTATCTGGAAAGAGAAGGGTGATCGCCTGGATTGCAGCAACTACAGGAGGATAACACTGCTCTCGGTGCCGGGTAAGGTCCTTGCTAGGGTCGTCCTTAATAGGATCCGTGATCACTTGCTCACCTACCAGTAACCGGAAGAGTCTGGTTTTACGCATAAGAAGTGTACCATCAACCGCATCCTGGCACTGAGGGTCCTCATAGAGCGCAAATGCGAATATCGGCAGAGTTTCTTTGCAGCCTTTGTTGATTTTCACAAGGCATTCGATTCAGTTGATTGAGCTGCCCTGCGGGACATCCTGAGGGTTCGCAGGATCCCCTCAAGGTTGCTGGATATCATGGCCGACCTGTACACTGGTACTGTGAATGCTGTGCAGAGTGGAGGCAGGACCTCTGCGTTTTTCCCAGTTGATTCTGGAGTTCGTCAGGGGTGTGTTCTTGCTCCTGTTCTGTTCAATGCTTGTATGAACTGGGTGTTAGGTTGTGGGGTCCAGCGGCTGTTGGGCATCTGTTGGTGAAAAAAGATTCACGGATCTTGACTTTGCTGATGATGCTGTAATCTTCGCGGAGTCAATGGAGGCTCTGATCGGGGAGCTGGAAAGACTGAGTGAGGAGTCTCAGTGTCTGGGCTTGTGAGTGTCCTGATAAAAACCAAGATCCAGGCCTTTAATGACCTCTTAGGCACAGCTATTAGCAGTGTGTCTGTTTGCGGAGAGAGGATTGACCTTGTTGAGAGGTTACTTACCTTGGCAGTGACATTCATGTCTCTGGTGACTCTTCCTATGAAGTCAGTAGACGGATTGGGAGAGCATGGGGGGTCATGAAGTCGCTGGAAAGGGGTGTGTGGCGCTCCTGATATCTATGCAGAAAGATGACGGTCCAAGTCTTTAGAGTCCTGGTGCTTCCTGTCTTGGTATATGGCTGTGAGACATGGACGTTATCCAGTGACCTGAGCTGAAGACTGGACTCCTTTGGTACTGTGTCTCTCCGGAATATCCTTGGGTACCGTTGATTTGACTTCGTGTCAAATGAATGGCTGCTCATGGAGTCCTGAATGAGGCACATTACCTGCATTGTGAGGGAGTATCAGTTACGGCTCACGGTGATCTGGCTTATAAGATCCTCATTGTTGGGGACCCGAGTGGCTGGACCAGGCCAAGGGGTCGCCCACGTAACACCTGGCTGTGGCAGATAGAGAGTCATTTCTGGAGGGTAGGACTGTACTGCGTGTCTGCCAGTGTTGTTGGGTCACAGAGAGTATGTGTAGCATTATTCATAATGGCACTCAGTTTTGTTTTAATTCTCTCCTTGCTACGATCTACAGGGGGGTCCAGAGTGTGTCCCATAATTGAGTCTGCCATTTTAATTGGCTTGTTAATTCTTGTACAGCACTTTGGTTCAGCTTACGCTGTTTGAAATTTACTTTATAAATAAAGATTGACTTGACATACTAATGTATGTAGAGTCACTGAGCACTGCTGGTTCAAAAACAAAAACTGAACAGAGTGATATCCGTTTGGCTTGACATATCTAGACCTAATATCCTGAATGAGGCAGCATGATTGAATGATTCAAAGTAGTCTGACCCCATCTTAGCCCTTGCTTGCATTATAAATGAAAAACTAAAGCAAATGCATGCCAAGACAGAGAGATAAAGACAAGCCTGGCGGGACAAGAAGCTGCACCAGTCTTTGCAGAAGTATTGCCTCCGAAAGTATACAGCATGGGATAAAACATCTGTGTACACACATGAGCCAAAAGATCACAGCTCAGTCAGATCTTATACAACCAGCTGCACGCCAAAAAATAAGGGAAACAAGTGAAACAAACATGAAAAATATGGAAAACAGAAAACAATGGATAGGAGTTGTAACCGTTATACTTACAGCCTGTTTTTCGAAGATTAAGGTCAAATGTTGAAGACGAATAATATTCCTACAAGCAGGATTTACTAACAACATGCTGGGAAACTGATAGGCTTGCCTGCCCACACTGAATGTATTTGTCAGATGTATTATTCCCATCTTCTTTTGTTGAGGATGTATGGGTTTTTTGAATTGTGTTCTAAGGCTCCCATTTCATCTGGTTAGGTTCTGTTATTTTTTAGCAGGGCTCGCTAGCCCAGAGTCAGCTTGCAAATCCTACAGTTTAGCCACATGAACAATTCTGTAATGTAATACATTTTAAAATATAATAAACATAGATGCCCATACAATTCTAACGTGAATTAAATGATTATATGATAGAAAGAAGAAATAATAATTCATTTTTCTATACTCTGTTATGAGATAATTTAATACTCATTTCAATTCACTGCCACATCGTCATATTGTGTTTTCAGTCTGTTAATGGCTTTTATTTAAATACCCACTGTTTTTGTAATTGTGCTCAAGGAAAGCCATTGTCCCAATACTGATGTTTATTCTTCCATGGTTGGGTCTGTTTATAGTTTCCTGCTGAGCTCTAGAGAGCACTGTTTTTCTTGCAATGGTCTACATGTCAAAAACTATCTATACATCCATCACTTAATCTGGCTCAGGTCTGGGAGCTTGGCAGCCTTGTTGAAAAGTCTGTAACCAAGGTGCATTGGGCACCACAGGCTGAAGAGGCCCTACATTAACAGCAAAAAATAGGTGTGGTATGAAGCAGCCATTTAGGATCACCTTGAATTTTTAAATACAGTACAAATATTTAATATAGTGAAGGGGCAAAAGAGCAGAGGAGTCCTCAGGAAAAGAACTAAAAGAGGTGCTCAGTGGTGTAAGAACAGAAAACGTGTGGAAACTGCCTGATTAGCCTATTCGGCTTTTCTACTTTTCAGGCTCTGTCGAGGTGATCAAGTTTGGGGATGACCGACATGCAGGAGGTCTGCTTCTTGTCTGACTCCATTCCTTCCTGGGGATGCCAATTCTTATACTTCTCAGCACTGCAGAGGGAAAAAGAGACAATTTATTGTGGCAACCCCATCTCATTCAGGAGCGGTATTGCAAGTGTCAGCAGAGTCTGAAGGGGGATCCCCAGGCATCCATGCATGACTTTCTCTGTCTCTCTCTCTCTCCCTATATATATATATATATATATATATATATATATATATATATATATATATATATATATATATATATATATATATATATTTTTTTTGTGGGAACGAACCAGCCTGGACACAGACAGGCGGACACCGATTGTTTAGTCACCAACACACATTTATTCATATTTACACTATATACAATGTACCACACATAAACCCATGCCCCAGCACCAATCACCCTCAGTCCGGGCCTCTCACTATACAGCCTTCCTTCACCACCTCCACTCCTCTCCTCCAAGCTACGTCCTCTTCCACCCGACTCCAGCTGGCGAATGGAGGGAGGCCGCCCCTTTTATGTCCACCCGAATGTGCTCCAATTGCCTCCTGACAAGCTTCCGGTGGCACTTCCTGGTGTGGTGGATGTGCCACACGAGCACCCGGAAGCACTCCAGATGTCCCTGGTATTCCTTTGCGGAAGTGCTGACTTCCAGGGCTTCTCAGGTGTCTGGGCGCCCCGTGGCGGTGACCACGGGCCCCTATAGGGTTGAGCTTCCATGCTCCATTCCCTTGGCCCCCATACCAACCAGTGCGGCTGCCCTCTCATGGTCTGGAGGAGGCATAGTCCCTCTCCCAGTCTTTCCAGGCGTCCCGCGCCCGCAACCGCTTGCCTCAATATTTATATTATATATATTATATAGAAAAAACTTGGGACAAGATGAGACTTGTTCAGAGAGACGAGTCGTGTCCTTCACAGAAAGACACTTTCATGCAAGACTAGACTTTGTGACAAGAGATTTAATCACACCCAGGGACGGATAAAGACAAAGAGAAGATGACAAAGTAGAACATCATAAAGAATTCAAAAACATTGGCGTGATACACATGCAGAGCAGGTTAGAGATAATGGAGGTAGGTAAATTCAAAAGTCTCAAAAAAATGATAGTAAAGATCACATTAGCGCAAACAAATGGAAAATATTACTCAGTGAAATAACAGAACAGTGAAAGAGATTGAACGGTGTTTGAGTATGTCTGAGGGAGTGAGACAAAAGAACAGCTGCTGCACAAGCTTTTAAACGTTCAAAGATGCAGATTACATGGCACAGCAGCAGCAGCAAGCCAGCAGCTGATCGAGCAAAGAGGAGGTAAAAAAAAACTGTATTTGTTTCCCATTGTATCACCGTTTAAGAGTGGATTTTGGAGGAGTGACCATGTGTCCTTGGGGTGCATTCAGCTCCCCTCTTCACAACAGCACGTAGCGCAGATGGAGGAGGGTGGTTGGTATACAAAGCGAGAAGGAGGTGAAGCCCCCTAGTGTATATATATATATATATATATATATATATATATATATATATATACCACCTGTGTAAGCCCATGTTGTAAAAAGCCTAGAAGCTAAAATCAGAAAAAAAATTGAAATGCAGAGATGTCAGCTAATTGAAAGGAACTACTCTGGATGTCTCTTTCCTAGGAGGTTTCGTTTTGCCAACATGCTCGCATCACTTGTGCATTAGCGGGAGGAGGAAAAGTTAAAGGGATACTGTTTTGCCGATGTTAGCGGGTAAGCGACTTTATCTTTCTTCTGAGGTTTCATTTTGCTGACGTGCTGCCCTCACTTATGTTATTATCATCTAAGTGAGTTTTCTGTTTCCTCAGAGGCGGGGCCTTTTCCCCGACTCCACCTCTAACTTCCATGCTGGAAAACAAACACACTTCCACGCATAGACATTTACAGTATATATAAGACGTATGTTTATACATCTAAATATAGTCATGCATGGGCACCTGAGAGTCCCATATATATTCTTTATATATTAAAGCTGTTTTGTCCTAGCAGTCTCTCTAGATATCATTATGTTACTATGTCTACTTTCATTTATTTTAATATTATAATCTGTGCTGCCCATCTAAGTACAGGTTGGCCCTTATAATTCACATGTTAGAGATTCGCAGATCTGCCTATTCTCAGGTTTGTCATCAATAATTAAATGAAAATTATTTGCGAGTTTTGTGTCCTTTTGCAGAAAACTGCAGACAACACTGCAGTCCCACTACTTAAATGGACTGTAAATCCCAGTAACCCCGAGAGCACTGCATCATCGGGCAGCTTTGGCAATTGCCATGAAGGCTGCTGGGTTTTGGATGATTAGTTTTAAAAGTGAGCCATAACAAGCCAGCAGGATCACAATCAGTGGTGACTTTTCTTCTTAGTGGTTCACTGCACAGTTGGATTATAGCTTGTCGCAGGCGGCTGGGGGTGGAGCCCAGCCGGGACGCCCAGGAGGACCCGAGAAGTCGGGTGGAAGAAGGATGGAGCTGGAGAGAGGACTGGAGGTGGCCAAGAGAAAGGCAATTGGACTGTGAGGCCTGGACTTTGGGGGATCGGTGCTGGAGGCACTGGGATGTGCACTAACTGAACTGTAAATAAAGTGTAAATAAACGTGTGTTGGGTGCAACAAAAGATGTCCGTCTGTCTGTGTCTGGGTCAAGGATCACAAGTTATACCCATCGGATTAGAGTTTACACATGGAGTATGCCAGAGTTCTTTTTGATGGTGTAAGAAATTGTACACACTGACACCTTGGCTTTCTCTACAGTTTATCTAAAGAAAAGACTTAAACTTTTAAGGGTTATAATGGTCCATCTGTCTTCTTTTGTGAATTGTCTTGTTCTCGTCATTATGATAACAACATACTGTACAGTGTAATATTGTTCAAATAAAGCTTCATAGGTTGCAGCAACACAAACAGGGGATTTGTAAGTAAAATTTAGGAAACCTGTAGGAGTTGTTGGTATCAACTTTCAAGGCTTAATTGACTTCCATTGCTGCAGAAAAGCTTTAAGTTCTTAACCCATTACCTGTTTACTGAAAAGGACCTTCTCGTAGAACTCTGAAAATGTTATTGTTTTTCACTTTTTTATGTTTGCCAGACATAGTGCTTGAAGTTCTGTCAAAAGAGTTCAATTTTTGTTTCATTAGACCAAAGAATCGTTTTCCTCATGATCTCAGAGTCCTTTAAATGCTATTTGGCAAGTTCCAAGTGGGCTGCCATATGCCTGTTCTCCTGTCTCAGAAGAGGACTTCTGAAGCTCTCTTAAAGTGACCATTGGGTTTTTGGTCACACCCCACCCAAGGCTTTTTTTTCCTGGTTACTCAGTTTGACCAGACAGCCAACTCCAGGAAGAGACTTGATGGTTAGAAATGGTTTTACACCCGTGCAATGTCAAAGACAAATTCACAGAGACATTTCAGGATGAGGAGAACACCATTACTGAGAGGTTCATGGCATGACCGATAGTACCATGAAGGAGATGTTAATTTCACTTCTTAAATACACAGTTAATTACTGGACTACATGGTTAGTGGGCCTTGCAAGTTACTAATAAACAGACCCTCAGAGTCAAAATGTCTGCTACTCTGGTTACACTGGTTTCTTATCGATTATTAACCTTTTACATGGAGTAGCAGCGGGACAGATTAAGAGACTAATTAAAACGCTTTCTAAGAGTGCCAAGGGCAAAAGTTAACAACAAAGAGGTTGTAATAATCAAAAAGCAGAAATCATAATTTGCAGAAGAAATCAACTCTACCATTTATTCCTCACCACAGTTTGATCACGGAGGACTACTTAGATTTCTTTGGACTTCATGGCTTGGGGTTTTTGTCCCAACATACCGTGTTAATTGTGAGACCTTCTACACACAGTTGGGTGGACTTTTCTGAATGAGGTCCCATCAATTCAATTTGCTCCAAGTGGTCTCCAAACAAGCTCTAGAAACATCTCAAGAAGAACTAAAGCAAACAGGACGCACCTGACCACAATTTGGAGATTCATAGCAAGAGAAAGTGGTTTCAGGTTTGAATTTTTAATAAATTTACAAAATTAAATTTGGAAAAATGGTTACCCTTCATATCCATTATAAAATAGGTATTAAACATTTTTTTCCTGTGCTATTAATAAACTATTATTAAAATATTAAAACAGATTCCTGTCATTTCTCGTTGTTTTGGATTATGTCACAAAGGCTTCTAATATACTTTATCACGTGCAGACTGTTAGATGCTCCTTATAAAAGATGCCGAAAGTAAAATGTTTCAAGTTCATTAATAAAACATGAGTGGTGTTTGCTGGTTCTTTCGACGTCTGTGTGAGGTTTTCTCCAGGCACTGCTGTTGACTTCCCACATTTAAAAGATGTGCACGTCAGGTTAATTTATACAGTAACTCTAAACTGATTCTGTTTGATCGACACCTGGGATTGACTGGCATTCCATCCACAGTTAGTTCTGCATACGCCAAGCGCAGTCAGGACTTGCTTCAGCAGAGCCCCCTAAAAGCCCTGAATTGGACTGAGTAGGTTTGAGTGTCTTACGTTATATAATTCTAATTGCTAGCACAAGCACGATAGCTTAAATATAAGCAATACAAAAGTTCATGTGCCTCTAATACTAATAAATATACCCAAAATGCACTTTACAAAAAAAGTCAATTTTCTTCACTATGAGCTAATGGCCATATTTTAATCTGCATTTTAGCCTCTAATGATATGCTGTTCTCCAGTATTTTTTGTACCTGCCACATAAAATCAACAAGTTGCTTGTCTACGCTCATGCTGTGATCAAGACATATGATTGGCAGACAGAGCGGAAAGGATAAACAGCATCTCTGCCTTGGTTCCCTTTTTAATGACTATGACATTTCAAGATAAAAATAAGGATCCATCGGATTGGCTAATAATTGTGCCAGAGTTAGCAGAATGCCACTTGCCTCTGCTGGCAACTATATAGGAAGCATTACTGATTTAGAGACATTTTTAATCATCAGCTTGTCCATTCTGCCAAGATTGTGGGGAATCTATTGCTAAAAAAAAAAAAACAAATATGAATGAAATAGAGAGAGAGAAAATAAATAGTTCTTTACTGAATGGTAAGAAGGCAGCATGTCATTGTTGATTCCCTTTTTTATTCAGTTTTCTTTCTGTGGGTATCAAAGTTAGAGTTGGGACTATTGTTGATGATGTTGGGAGCCTCTGTAGCTTTTTCTGACTTTTTAGATAAGAAATATTACACATTTTTACAATACTAAATGCATTTGAATTTCCATGGAGTCATAGACTTTGGAGTGCATGTTTGAGTGACTTAAAGGCCATATTTCTCATCTCTTTTGGAAATACTCAAAATTTTGAGAGGAAAAATGATCATGTCTGTTTTTTTTAAGATTATGTGTCTAAATTGTCCCTAGAGTGTGCTTGGTGTGTGTGTGTGTGCCCTGCGGTGGGCTGGCGCCCTCCCCAGGGTTTGTTTCCTGCCTTGCGCCCTGTGTTGGCTGGGTTGGCTCCAGCAGACCCCCATGGCCCTGTAGTTAGGATATAGTGGGTTGGATAATGAATGCATGGATGGATGTTGATTTTTTAAAACAAAAATAGGTCTGATTTTATTCAGGAACAGGTTGACAAGCTAAAAGGCGATAACCTGTGGGTAAAACAATAAGATGTGTCCATCCTTTTGGATTTCAGAACAACATCCCGATCATTGATGGTTTGAATTTTAGGGTTGTCATGCATGCATGTATGCCTTCCGGGCTCATTAAAGGTAAGCCCTACAACCCTGAGACACTAGGGGGCACTGTTGCTGATAATATCTCTTCTTCTCTCTCTCCCACAGCCCAGAGAAAAGCCGGCATTGGTCATTTGATTCTGGAGAGAGCTACTATTACTACTACTGAACGAAGCTCCCATCCAATTATTGACTGCATGACAGAGCACCGAAATCCTGAGTTTATTTGTTCAACTGCTTTTTAACTTGATAAACATTAATGTGCCATCGAGCACCCGTTTATTTTGGGTACATTGTATATATTAAAAGAGGTGGCCCAACATTACATCCTATGGACTGTGTGTTTCCTCGGTCAACAACAGGGTTTCATTGGCCAGAGGAAGACATTTTTTTCTAGTTGGGTGCCACTTTGAAAGTAAGTGTTTAATGAAATTTTGTGTTTACTGATAAAAAGACAGTTATACGAAACAAGTAATAATCCGCAAAGTTAACCACTTTAGCACTGTGCCTCCTGAAACAAGGTATCCATGTACATGAATATCACTATCAGAGTGTTGTTATGGACTTTGAGGAGATTATTGAAAAGTACTGCACTTGTTCAGCCAAATGGTTCAACAAAAGGAATGAAATGTGGGGAAGAGTCATCATATGGGACATTATTTTCATTATTAATAAACAGCAAGCATATTGATTTGTCACCGAGCAAACTAAAATACTGGTTGGCACTTTTTTTGAAACAAAATAAACAGACCCAAATGTAATGTCTTTCCCACAAGTAGCCATACATTCAAATTACCTTTGACACATCTTTCAGATCAATAAATAAAAAGTAGTGACAGCAGAGTACAACCTGTCCCCTTCATCACATCACATTTGTCTATGAGACTAAATTTATTTCAAGAAAAGCTTTGTTTAGCATTGCATATGCAGTGAGAAAGTAAATTATGGTGTTGGCAAATCACTCCTACTCCCGTTCAATAACATTACCACTAGAGTCATATGAAGTGCAATGCCTGCCTCTATTTACTTCACTATAAATCCTATTTTTTTTTATTCAGTGTTCTTGTTTCAACATTATTAAATTCTAATTCAGTTTTTAAGAGATTCTCCGTAGATAATGAAACGTAAGGAATGACATATTAAGTAAGTTTTTTGTTGCTATTAAGTCAACTTTTGTTACGCTGACGGACAGCACAGTGGCTAGCACCATAGCTGCATGGATCTAGAATCCAAGGTTCAAGTCCAGCCCTAGTAGGGTTTGTAGGTTCTTCCGGTTTTTGCTGGTTTTCACCTCACATCCCAAAAACATGCATGTCAAGTTAACCTTTTGCTGTAGTGTGCACGATTGAGTCCTCTCAGGTCTGCCAGGAAACAGCATCTGGTAGAAGTGGCATCAAGTCTCAATCCCAACACTTTTCAGGTTGGTGGAATGGGCTCCTCACCTACTACTGACTCCTTCGATGTATTTAAGAGGCGATTGAAGACCTACATCTTCTGTGAATTTCTGTTAAATTGATGAACAAAAAAGGAACAAAAATCTTTGTGATATTTTATACTCTGGGTTAATTTGTTTAAGTTTAATTGCCTTACTGATTGTAATACAGTATATGATTGTAAATGTATGAGTTACTACATCTTTTCTCTTCTGGGAATCAACTTTTGTTACCTGTCCTATTACACTTGCTGAACAAACAGGCCCCAGCTTAATGATACTCGATTGTTTACCTCTCTTGTAGGTCGCTTCGGATAAAAGTGTCTGCTAAGCAAAAAATACAAAAGTAAATTTAAAATGAGTTCTACGTTGGACAGGTGACCCTTCCAGGGTTGGTTAACAACTTTATGTCTGTTGCTGCCATGCTCCGCGCCCCCTGACCCAGAATTGTATTATGCAGGTTTAAGAATTTAATGTTACTACATTAGGTACAGTTGAAATATTATCTACTAGCCATGCTACCTGTCGAAGTCAGGTAATAGAATAATTAAAAAATATTTGCTATTTCTTACCCTATGTACACGTTCAGCTATGTTGCTTGCTATTTTTTAGTGTGTAAACATTTCTTCACCGGCGCTCCCACTCTTGAATGTGTTCCCATAAAACCTGCTTCACGGACTCTGTCATTATTTTCAAGTCACCGTTTTAACATCCTGTCCACTTTTATACATAAGAACATAACATTTGACAAACAAGAGGAGACCATTCAGTCCTTCAAGCCCGTCGGAGGAGCTTGAAAGCTCAAGTTCACAAAGTCACACAGTGCCCGAAATAAAAAAGAAGTTGTCAGATATCAAAGTCGCAGTGAAAAGGCAAGTCGTAGCACACCGTCTGAGTTTCATATGAAAGCTTATTAGGATACAGAGAAAAGAAAAAAAAATAAGGACAAAGTGGGAAAAAGCTTGAAAATGTCAACTTTAATCTCGAAATTTCCACTTTAATCACGTATTTTATTTTGTCATTAAAGTAGAACATCATAAACTTCATCTTAAAATCATTTAATTTACTAGTTTCTCAAATCCCATCGTAACTAAAGTAGCACGTTAAATGCTTTGTTTTGTATTTGACCGCCTATGTGCTCTATGTGTGTGAATCACTACATGCTTCTCAAACAGGCTTTCTCTTCCTCCGACAGGACACAGAATCCATTACATTCGTAATATTACAGCTCACGGAATAATTTAAATGCTGAGATGTACACTTGATATAATTTTCATGATGATAGGAATTAAAGCATGTTATTAAACACGAGAACACGTAATTGTTCATGTCTCACGCAAGATGCTTGCTGCGCTGTGCGTGACCTTCGATGAAAAAATTTATTGCAGCAGTGCAGTCTCTTTCAAACGTTCTAACCTCCAATTCATGTGCTTCCTTTTCCTTCTCCAAATATCCAATCGCCACACAATCAGTTCTGTAATAGATGTCAAGCCATCTGTAAGCTGAGAGCGCCGATTCCTCAAAGCTTTTAAGGAACATTGAAATATCTTCATAGTACATGTTTAATTATTCTATCCATCTATCCTTCCAGTGTCACGCTAGCCCTAGCAAGAATACAGCGTGAGGCAGGAACAATCTGTGAACGGAGCGGCAACTCCTTGCTAGCACAGAGACACCGTGTCCTCACATGTTTAATTATTAACAATATAGATTATTTAAATGAAGTTAACATTTTATCTACATAATGTAATAAACATATTTTGCTGCATTTCATCTTAAAAATCATATTGTCATCATATGTAAATACAAGCTTTATAAAGTGGCTCAGGTTGTGCAATATTATAGCTGCATCGCAAGTTTACAGTGAAGTGATTGTACTAATAAGTACAAACAGTTCTACAAGGAGCACTTGATGGACTGATTGAGTGCGTTTATAGTTCTTGGGATGAAACTGTTTCTGAACCGCGAGGTTCGTACAAGAAAGGCTCTGAAGCGTTTGCCGTATGGAGGCAGTTCAAATAGGCGGCATGACTGAGGCAGCGTGTGCTTGATGCTGTCTACTGGTAATCTCTTTCCGATCAGCTGCTGTAGAGCTGTGATTCTCCACTAGGATACAGTGATATAAATACTCTGAGTGGTGCAGTGAGTGTAATATGGAAAAAGATGATCCGCTGTGGCAACCCCTAACAGGAGCAGCTGAAAGAAGAAGAAGAAGGTGCAATGAGAGTAACAATGCTAAAGCAGCTATGATTTTTGGAATAGTTTGGCCTTTCCATGGACCATTATATTGTTACAGGTTAATTACAATCAGATGCCTTAAACTAATAAACAATATGTGGTTAATTTCAGTGTATTTATAAAGCTGCATCAGGGATGTGGATTTAAATAAGAAAGGGAAAGCACACTGGAACAGCAGCACTGCTTTGATGCTGGATGCCGGCAGTTTGCAAAACCGAGAGGAGAACTTGCGTACGCCAAGCATTTAGCTACTGTGAAAATTGTGCAGAGCCCTTAAGGTGTCCCCTATACGCATGTGCATAACAGCAGAAAGAAGAAATGCATTACAGGTGCATTAGAAATGCATTTTGTATTTCATTATTAATTAAACAAACCAAAAGATCCAGTTCTACATTTTTTATTTCACTATTAATTAAACAAACCAAAATATCCAGTTCTACATTTATTAATTTCACTATTAATTAAAAAAAACAAAATATCCAGCTCTACATTTTTATTTCACTATTCATTAAACAAACCAAAAGATCCAGTTCCACATTTTTTTTAATTTCACAAACCAAAATTTCCAGTTTAACTTTGTTCATATTATTTAATTCTGACAAACTGTGAGCTGAAGCAGCTTAACTTGATATTGATCTGCAAGATGAGCAAACTGTTAAAGTACAACACATCGGTTTTGTCACCTAAAAACTTTGGAAGCTATGCATTTATAATTTTTTATATTTAAAATGTCAACAATTGAAAAACTTCGAGGATGGGTTTTGGCACCTTGTGACCCTGATGTTTTGGATGGCACATCTTACATATACGATTGATTGCCTTCCATATGAGCGAGCAAAGTCTTTTCAAATTGTGAGAACTGTACAAAATAACATTCATTTTATAAAAAAAGCTAGTACAAATTTTAGGAAATCAAACCTGAGTTGTTTAAAGTGAGTTTTGTTCAGCGACACACTTAGCGTCCTTGGTTTCTGAAGTCTGTCAGTTAACACAAAGCTGCCCCTGATAAATTTCTTGGTTCCCTCACTGTGCTACTCCGATAAATTAAACAAGCATTCATTTTCCTGTTCATATATGGAGAGATTGATATATGCACAACAAGATAAATTTCGTTTAGCAGTTCTAAGGGGTTATAACACAGAATGTGTACCCAGTTTGTGTTTACTCTTCTTATGAATATCAAATAATGATTTTGAGGGATGCATACATAATTCTGTAAAAGGAAAAGGATGGTCTCTCTTTGGCAGTTTGTTTCTTTGTCTTATTTTGGAGTGATGAAAAATGTAAACGAGATTAGAGTTTCATTAGATTGGTCAAGATCAACGATAGAAAAACACGTTTCTCCAATCCAACTCCTGCAATACACAGATACACTTTTTTTTGGTCAACCAACAAAGAGCGGGTCACGGGTCAGTTTCACATCAGATGAGGCTCACTCTCTGCATAACATGCAATACTATGAAATAAAAAAATGCAAAAGCTGAATGTGTTCAGTTATGATGTTATCAAATTGTTGAGTTAAACATATTCTATTAACAAGTAAAGAAGAAGTTTTATTTCTGTCTCTAGATGTATTATCAGCCGGCAGCCATACCACCTGCACTTCAGAATGTGTTATCCATCTGAAACTAAACATGTTTGGGCCTGGATGGGATACCATCTAGGAAAAGGTTGGGTTGCTGCTGAAAGATGTTGTCGGTGTTGGTGTGGTCTGTGTGAGGATCCCAGTGCAATGGATCAGTTGTAGAACTGGTGTCCTGACTCGCATAAAAGATCCTTGGGCATCTTTTGTGAAGAGCAGGGTGTTTCCCATTGTCCAGGCTAAATTGACCACCAAAGCCTGGTGATTCTGGTTCCCTAATCATCCCCTGTCCTTAACTGGTAAATTAACTTTTGCACCCCTTAACCACCTAATAACTAATGTGTGGTGAGCGTACTGGTGTAAAATGGCTGCTGTCACATCCTCCAGGTGGATGCTGCATATTGATAGTAGTTGAAGTGGCTCCCATTCTCTCTATGTAAAGTGCTTTGAGTGTCTTGACAAGCACTATAAGTATGCAATGTCTTCTTCTTCTCATGTAGGTGTGCTTGCACCATTTAATTAGATTTTATTTGTTCATGTTTTGAGTGATTTGCTGATTTTTTTAATGCTTTCAATTTATAACTCAAAACAAAACAAATCCAGCTCTAGCTACCAACAGAAAAGACCCAACAAAAATTCTGAAGACTATAAAAAAGTATGTAAGAGAGTTTATGAATATACGTAAGCGCACAAGTTCAGTAAGAGAAAGAGAGAAATAAAATAGAATTAAGGTAAAACACAATCCTGTTGAACTTTCTTAAAGTTATGGAGTTGGATGACATAATTTCTACGCCTTTGTAAAAAAAAGTTGCACAGTGCAAATGTCCAAACTAGGATCGATGGTTATGATTGGGCTAGTCAGTTTATTTCAAGGACCTAAATTAGTTAACAAGTGTATGGGGAGCTACGTAGAAAGATCATGATTATAGTGTCACCATCACTGTAAGCAACCTGTTATGCTGGCTTAAGTTGCATGGGAAATTTTCGATTAACATGAAATGCACAAATAAACACATTACAAAAAACATTTAATGATGAAGTGTATTGTACAGGATATGCAATTAATGATACTAATCAGTATTCATTTCATATTCATTTTATGTTTTGAAGTAAACATCATGAAGGTGTTGTCCATTTCTCCGTGCACAATCTGATGGAAATCTGTGGAAATTCTGCATTGCTTGACATAACATGTCAAGAGGAATGCCAACGATTTCTTCTTCAATCCTCCTTTTTAGTCCAGCAATGGTTGCAGGACGTGTGTGGTACGCTTGGCTTTTAAAATGTCCCCACAGAAAAAAAATAACAGGATCTCGGTGGCCATGGAATATCATCATTGCGTGAAATGACGTGCCATCCAAAAACAATCATTGAATAGCTGCCATCGATTGTTGGGCAGTATGCAAAGTGGCTCCACCTGGGGACTTCTTTTTTTAAAGCTGAACCTTTTTCTTCAAAATTATGTACCCATGTTGTAATCGCATGATCATAACGTCCTAACTGGTAATGATGCCGAAATTTCCTTTGTGCAGCAGTCACACCATTACCAGTCTTCTAAAAGGCTTTCACATCAAACGTTAGTTGCACACCACTCCACTGCTCCATTATAATTAATGGCAAGGGGTTTTAAACGAGGTCGCACTGGTCCCAAACAACTGCCAACGTCACAGGGTCACCAACACCTATTTCCAAAATGTCCCACTTCCCTGCACCACCCTGTATTTTGGTTGCTTCACAACTTATTAACATAGTGAACTGTGGACTCATTCATGCCATATTTACAGCCCATAGATGCAAATAAATGTCCTCATTTTATTACATCCAGCAATGACACCTTCTCTATTTGTTGGCAGGCTCACTAGCACTAGAACATTGAACAGGTTTCAGAAAGTAGAACTGCAGACGTTGCTTAATTTGCTTTACTGTCAAATGTGGAAACTTAAAAGTGCACTGTGCATGTGCCTAGCAATTGGTAAATTTTATGCCAATTGCATATTCTGAGAAAACACCATGCCGGGGCAATGAACCAATTCATCATTAAATCAGCATAGGAATTTGTTTCTTCAAACTATCAGTTCCATATTATATTACCTACTGAGAAGTTTCTAAGAAAAATAGTAATTTGTGACAAGAACCACAAGTTTTCAGAGAAAGTGTAAAACATATATTTCTATACAGTATAAAAGCTGAATATAGTCGTAATTTAAACTTTGGAAAGTTGTCCAGAAAAGCAAGTAATTTGCAGAAGTTGTTAAATTCCCTGTTGAGTGGATTTAAACATACACAGTAAAGAAAGCAAATGTGTCACCAACAAATGATGCATCACAAGCGCCATCTTTTGGTCATTTTTGTTGGCCAAGCTCAAAGTATCTGCGAGCAGATAGTGTGCCACTCCTTTTGGCTGGCACTGTATTTGCGTGGAGTCTGGGTGTTTCTGGTTTTCCTTCCAAATCTCCATAGACAAATAGGCTAACTTAACTGGCAACTACACATTGGCCCGAGTGTGAGTGTAAATACGTCAGAAAGGTTTGGAAATGTATTGAGCATCACTGGGCCTTTCCATTTTCTGGCAACCTCTCCTGGGATCATTCCGGGCTAGAATAGGCTTCGGACCCCCTACAGTCCTGAATTGGATTAGTCAGATTTGTGATTGAGAGACTGGCAAATGGCAAAATGAGTTGTATGCAGAGGCACTGCACGAGCACGGCTTAGTTCAGCATTGTGTTCACTTTGTACTCTGAGTAGGTTATGTTGATGTGTTCATGAGTGGGCCTTGTGATGATCTGGCACCCCACCTAGCATTGTTTCTCGCTGATATTATTTTTTGTAAGTCTGGCAATTTTTTAAATACTTATTTTAAGTTTCCTTCTTAAGGATAATTTAACACTATGGGTTTTATGAGGTGCTGAATCACATATTTGCATTTACTTTTATTTCTGAAATGGTTCTCAGTTATTAAAAATTATTTTGCACCGTTTCCGTTTCCATGGGGCAGCACCATTTTGTATCATAGTTGTCATGACATGACTACGGTTGCTGCAGAGTGCAATCCTGGAAGTAACATAATTGACAGCATTAGTGTAATACTATAAAGAGGGGCGCATTTCCAAAAATTCTGAGTCAACAACCTTTTGTTATTTAAACTTCTTTATATTTCCTGGTTCCTGGTTTTTGCTTCTGAATACTTAATTATTTATTGGGTAATGATTATGATTAGGTGAATGAGGAGACTGTCTTTAGGCTTCGATTTTCTGGCTTGCCTCACTTGTCCTCTCTTGGTCATTATGATGCCCCAGGTGCTCGCCATCATGGGTACCTTCCTCTTCCTGGGACATTAATAGTCATAACTGAGGGCAAATAAGAACACAACAACAGTTAAGTACAAACATGCCAAAGTGCTTTTATTAAAACAAAGGTAGTGCACAAAAAGTGTAGTGCAATATAAATACTTAATTATCCATAAAAATAATGCAATAGTGAAGAAGTTAAAAGTCAAATAAACAGGAGCACTATATAATCACTTAAAACCAAGGATAACAGAATTGGCTTCCTTCCTCTTCATTCAGAGTGCTCTCTCTCCCATCTCACCCTGCTTACTCCTCAGGCATGAGTAAATGCGGCCCACATAACAAACAACTCCTGCCCCAGTTACCATCCCTGAGTATCCAATGGTACGCTCCAAGCCTGATTCCCTCTTCCTGCCACCTCCACCCTGTATCTGCTGGACCCCTGAAGCACTAGACCACTACTGCTTTAAAGTGCAACAGGAGAGATCTGATTGGCCCCCAGAGTACATTTTCCTACTCTGTCTGAAAGCTTCCTTGGCTGCTCGCCTCCTTCCACCAGCACTGGTTCCAATTCAATCCTATTTTCTAGATTGTTTGATTCTTTTTCCTCCTCTGTTTCCTTTTAGGCCAATTATATCCTTGTGAGCCTCCTCAACGAACCATGAAGTATTAATGATGGCTGATCTGACTGATCTCATGCACATGCAGACCATTCTCCCATTAAGCGCTCCATGACTGCCTGTTTCTCCTGCACACACCTACACTCATGTGGTCTGAGTGGCACTATTTTTACAAATATCCTGCACCCACCAGATCTGCTAATCTCACCACAGATCCCAGACTTCACTTCACCACTGCCATCCTTGTTAACTAGGGTATCCTTTCCTTGTGCACAGTGTTTCCAATGTGGCCTGAAGTGTATGTGCATGTGTTCAATTTCTCAAATTTTAAAAACTAAATGTGTAAACTTGGATAGAAGTGTCTATGATCTGTGATGCTAATGTAGGCTCCATTCTCCTGTCACTTATCTAATCAAAGTACAAATTCCCTCTTAGACTTGAATTGAAAACAGGTGCACCATCCAGTCTTGTAAGGCTTTCAGGTCGGGTAAACGCTTTCATCGTGACTTTGTGTAATGCCAAAATTAGATCCAAACACGGAGTGGCAGCATGCATGTCAGAATGTTTTAACTTATTTTGTGGCTGTTTTGGATTCATGCAGGGCAGGATAATACTCTACCCTCTTACAGATTTATTGAGTGTGCAGCGCAGAATTTTGCTGTTAATCGTGCCACACATGCAAGATTTTTATGGTGACAAATGATGTTAAGGGGGGAATTTGCAGCTTTTCATGCCAACTACAATTCACGTTAATGTGTAAGGTGAAAATAAAAACCAGTTTTTAACTTAAATGGTATTGAATGAAATGAGAATTGCACTATCTTACTTGTCACATCATTGACGTCATGTCTGTTTTCCATGCTCAGGCACGTTTAGCGATCACACTGCTCCTGAATGCTACTAAACCGTGTTCAGGCCCACCTCTTCCAAGCAGGCCAGGACACAGTACAGTTGGCCTGCAACGAAGCGCTCACACTAGTCAAACAAACTTAACTTTGGGGGGTTACTTGTGAACAAACGTGCTCAGTCATGGAATGAATTGTCAGTGTGAGTACACCCTAGGAAAAGTCTTGGTGGTTCCAAATGTGTTTAATTTCACAATTATTGAGGCTAATGTTATCCTGGGTACACTCACACTTTAGAAAAAGGTTTTATACCCTTGCTTTGATCTATGCTTCAACACAATTTGGTAGCAGAGGTCTACAGAGTTTCTTGGACTTGACAGCTTGTTTTTTGTCCTGAAGGTGAATTGTGGACCTTCTATACAAAGGTACATGTGTGCCGTTCTAACTTACGTATGTCCGGTCAGTTCAGTTTGCCACAGGTGGACTCCAATCAAGCTCTGGACACAAGTGGAGGAGAATTACAGCAAACAGGATGCACCAGATCACAATTTAGAATACCACAGCAAAGGGTCTGAATACTTACAAATGAATGGAAAATGTTAGTTTTTGATATTTAATACCGTATTTATTCATGCACCACACGCCCTCGTGTAAGATGCGCAAACTAATTTCTACAGAGAAAATCGTGAAAAAAGTTTTGCCCCGTGTACGACGCACGTTGTGATTGTGTAGGAAGTGTTTAAAGAGAGAGAGCGCTGTCGAGTGTGAGCAAGCGAGTAAGAGAGAGAGAGAGAGAGCGTGAGTGTGCAAGCGAGTGAGAGAGAGCGTGAGTGTGCAAGCGAGTGAGAGACACAGCAAGTGAGCCCAAGCAGAAGAAGTAAACATTACAGAATTACATTTCCTCGTGTATGACCTGATTTTCTAAAGCTAATTTTCGGGGAAAAATGTGCGCGTGGTACATGCCTAAATACGGTAATTTCCAAACCTTTCTGAAAGCATGTTTTCACTTTGTCATTATGAGTTGAGTGTACATTGATGTGCAAAAATGGCAAATATAGTCATTAAAAATTAAATCAACAACATAATAATATGTGCATAAAGTGAAGGGGTCTGAATACCTTTCTGAACGCATGAGTAAAACTTCTTCATATTACTCAGTTTTAAGCTTTGAAGGTGTATTTGTTGTGGAATCATCTTTAAATACTGTAATGATATTTTGATGGACTATTCATTGATTTTAAAACTAAACAGACCATGCCTTTATGCAATCTTTTTCTTTAATTTTTGTTTTCAGAGTAGTTGCACTGACTTAAGGTCATACAAGTTTCGAAAGTAAAAGTGAGAAAAAAAAGTTAAAAAAAGTTATTAATTGTTCTTAGTGACAATGTTTTCCCTTTTTACTGCTGTTTCAGAGTTTTTCTCAGGCTTAGTTCTAAAGTGCGCAATGGAAGTTACTCAAATTCCCTATGGCTTGCTGTTACAAATCAGCATTGCACACAAATTACCACATGATGAAGAAAAAAAAGTGGCATGCAGAATGAGCCCTCCTGAAACGCATTGCTCTGCAATAATGACAATAAACACGATAAGTAAGTGCTGACAGGAAATAGGATGTCACAACTTGGTAATTATATGGTAGTCAGCTATTCAGCCAGCACTCTGTGCACATGGATTCAAATCCTGTTAGCCACTGAGCCAGAAATCTCTGTGGCTGGAAATATTCATTTAAAAAAAAATTATGTAACAAACACTTCTGTGGGTCCTTATAATACTTATAAGGAATCAATTAAATGTTTATTCATCTCCGCAATGTGACCTGCTAACAATATTTCACTTTGGAGTGGTCTGAGGTGATGTAACTGAGACACATTTCTCTTGATATTACATATTATGACCAGTGTCGCTGCTGTTTCGTTGCCCATAACGGTTACCGTTAACAGTGGCGATCGTCACTCATGTGCAGTGCAGTAATTCCCCTGCTCCATTGTTCCTCCTGCATAGCACCTCCAGCGACATGCTCTTAACTGCGAGCTGTCTCTCTGTTAACCAGTAAACCAATGGCAAAGAAACACAGCAGCCCTTCAGAAACTCCCTTTGAAACAGCATTTCAATGAGAAACAAACACACTCTTACCAGTCCCCTATCTGGAATCAGCTGCCAGCTTGCAGGCTTACTGCGCAACATGCTTCTCACATGAGGTTTAGAACATTGAAACCTAACAGCTCACTCTCCTGTCCTCTATCCCTCAGACTGCGTCTGCTCCAGTCGCTGCTTCTGAGCCGTTGAACCCACTTGATGAGGAGGACTTTGTGTTCATCTGACCTTAAGATGTAAACTGGACATTTGACAACCTGTATGTTTTTCTGCTGTTGACAACCCCCCTCTGAATAAGGTCTTGTGTTTGTACCTGCCAGTTCAGTAAAAACAATTTTGCTCCCTTTTCTAGTCTCCTGTGCAAATTTGTGACCCAAGCTTACAATATTTATTTTAAGACCTGGGAATCCTTCATATTAACTAATTTTACCACATGTCAAAACTGCACACTGCACAGACATCAATATCTACTGATGTATTATAGGTGTTATGAAGACCAAAAGAAGCCTTTGTTAAGGTCCTGTTACATAAGAGTAGTACCTAAACTAAAGTGTTACCAAAATCTCTTTTGAAATTTAAATGATAATGCTTAATTTGAAGTTAAAACCAGAATTGTTCTAACAATGAAAGTCCAAAAAAACAGTGTTTTTTTTCTTCAGGACTTTTCTTTTTTTTGTCCAACGAATGCAGCACGCGCCTGTTATGATCTGTTAAGATGGGAAGGCCAAAACCTTAAAAAAAATTCACAAATTCAAAAACAACCAAATGAAAAATTAAATGCAATTTATTTAGCAATAACTGAATAAAGTTAACTATCAGAATAATGAAAAATAAAGAATGTGAGCAGGAAACCGTTTAAATAGAAAAAGCAGAAAAAAAATTAGGCAAAAAAGAATTGAAGTAGAACAAATGTAATACCAACATGAAGACAAAAAGCAAAAACTGTAAATTCTTTAAATGAAAAATGTGGCCAATAGGGGGTGCAGACCCCTGACACAACTGCACTGACACCAATCACAGGTTCAAATACCCCTGTAATTACATTTACAGGTTTTCAGCAATGCACAGATCTCTTTACTTCCCTCTGTCTCCCCTTCTTCCACTCCCTCCAGAAAAGTGTTGCCTTCCTCCTACCAACTCTGACTTCCTGAGTAAGATGAGGAGACTCCTTTTCCCTCTGACCCAGGAGTACTTCAAGTGCCAGGACATTGTATGAAGGAAACACTTCTGGTTCAGGCAAAAGCCCCTCAAAACAGACATAACCATCGCCTGCTGCTCCCCCAAGGCGGGACCCAAGGTGCCCAGCAGGGCTGTCCAATGGGACTACAGTGCCCAGTTTGCCCCTTGGATCTGTGCATGGATGCGTTTGTCAAGGAAATCTTCCAGATAGCATATCAGGGAAGTATATAGTCCGGGAAGGGTGTTTTCTCCAGACCACCCTGTTTATAGTACCATCTTAGATAGAGTTGTTACAATTCAGAGTTCCCAAAATAAGTAAAATGCACCCTAGAGGGTGAAATCCCATCAAAAAACTCCGGCTAGTAACACAGAGGGCCATGTAGAATAAAAGATTTATTCCACAAAAATGCTCTTCAAAATCAATGAAGCTCCATAATACAAAAAAGCAAAGGCATTTGCCCAAAATAATCCAAAAAAATCTAATGCAAACAAAGTCAAAAAGTAAAAATGTCCAGAGAAATTACTCTTTAGTGCATTCAAAAGAACTGCCAGGAACTTTATACAGCTGAGGGCAGACCCTGGTGATGATGGGGAGGTGGTTCCTGCCTCTTGGAGAACCACCAAAGAAACATATGGAAAATAATAAAGGCATAGAGACAAAAATCACAAACAAGGAATAATGCAAGTAATTAACAAAAGTAACATTAACATAAAGTAATCAGAAATTAACAGCACAAACATGAAACAAGACTATGAACTCTAACCATTAAGGGAATCCTGGCTAAAACCTAACAGGAACAGAAAGTCCATCCAAACTAGTCAAGATGTCAATCAAGTGTCGCTTCCCTTTACACACACACACAGGAAAAAAATTCAGGACCTACTAAGGTTAAAAAAGTAGTAGCTCAGCTAACTAATGCCATAGTAATGTGCACTGGCAAGTAAGAGTCTTTTACAGACCTCTCAGGTAACTGCTGAGCTAATGATCACAGCTACTGAGTCCTAACTCTCACTTCAGAGTTTAAAACAGTTTTACTTTATAGACCAAAGAGGCAAACAAACAAAAAGAAGTAACAGTACAATGGTAAAGAACTGGAGGAAAACTAGAAATACGAAATAAAAGACAAACAGGGGTGAAGCACTAATACAGCACTAACAATGTCTGTCAAGCGTTTACATCACAATCACCCAGTGCTTTAAAATATTAAAATCCAGGAAGACAAACCCACAAAAAGAAACACAAAATTTTAGGGCATATGAAGATGTAAATGTACAAAATGGTGACAATACAATGTTACTAAAATAATGATACAGAAATGTTAACTGTGTTTAAATGTCAAGTGTTAAAAAAAGGAGAGGCGTTACTCCAGATGTTTCAGCTAAACAGCTAATATATAAGCTAGGAGGCAGAGATTTTAGGTGGAAAATTGGGGGATGCAGACAGGGATGTTGTCCCCCTCAGAAAGGTTTTATCTAAAAAAGTGTGATTCTCAGACATATGTGTGTCAAAATACCAAAGGGGCATGAGAAGTGCAGAGTATTAAAAGAAAAAGCAAGTGTACTCCCAAATAAAAAAGTACAAGTGCCACTACAGCATACTGGAGAGCACTGGCAGACTTCAGACACTGCTGATAATGATATGCAGGAAAAACTGCTGATACTCTAAACAACAAAACATAGAAGAAGGTGAGTACCAGATCACATCAAACACAGAGATATACAGTACATGAATATAAATGGAGAATAATTTGCACAATTATGACAGCTGTTTGAAATTAGTCACATGGAATTAATTTTGAGACAGGGTACCTTTGTTATGAAGTAGACCTGGAAGAGGAAGAACAGGAACAAGGAAACCCAAATTTAGAGGAAGCAGCAGCCCAACTAAACCCTCTGGTTGCAGGGTCCATGAGGAAGAAGCTCTGACTTATTTTGGCTTCTACCTGTATTCAACATCCTGCCCTACAAGCAGGTTCTCCAACTTATAAGGAAAACTTGGGTGTTGGTGGCAGGATTGGCACTCCAGCCGCTGCACTCAGGTACCAATTCAGGTGGTTTGTCGTGTGTTGGGTGCAGCAACATGGTATCAGCACATAGAAGTGCACTTGTTATGTTATATTTGTGCCTTTTGTGAAAGTGTTTATTTCATATTTGGACTTAAGGCTTCACACATTATACACTTCATGTCTACATTTTGTCAACTATTACTAAAACATGAAAAACGTTTCTGTTTTATCGATGTGTTTACATAGATCATTGTAGACACGGTAACACACATGAAATGCATTTGTTGCAAATAATGATATAGTATTTATAAAAGGCGTCATTTTGCTTGACTTCTCACTCTATACAACTCTAAGCAACTGACATGCAGGTAAACAGACTTGAGCTGAGAAAACTGTGCAGCAGTGGGGGGATGTGATAGCAGGCTGCTTGCTGCTTATCGACACATTTCCAGGACAAAAGGCGCTGACAGAGAGGTGAGAAGCGGTTTAAGGTGGGACGGATCTACGAGTTTTTTTTCGTAGGCTTTGCTAATTCTAGTGTTAATGCCCATTTTAAAAAAAGTAAAAATAATGTGCTATTGTGTCATTTGCACTTTGAACATGTATTTCCCCATTTATGCAATTTTCTGTTAATATGTGTCTATTAAAGGCCATCATGTGTAAAGAGGAGACAAAACAACATCAAAGGCTTGGGGCACCAACCAACCTGTCTATTGAGACAGGAGCCCAAAATTGAACTGCCTCAAAATGGCTGAACTTCAGTAATATGGGTTTCAGATAGGAAGGGGTGGATCCAGGAGGGCGAATAAGAGAAGTGACATCAGTGGCGGAACAGCTGTCAATCTTCCGTTCTGCAGCGGGAGGAAGAGAGAAGGTATTAGAACACAGCACCAACCCCTGGTCTGGCAGGTGATTACCATCACCAGAGCCATTAAGCTGTCTCCCATGTACATGTGCATGGCATTTGGTTGCCCCATAGTTACAGTTGATGTCTCATAAATTTAGCATTTAGGATTTGAATCTTATGCTTGTTTTGGTCGTTGCAGAGTTTACACTTTTGTCCCGTTTCTACGTGTATTTTTCTTGTAATACCCCAAAGTTGTGCAAGTTATTTTTTTTTTTTTATGTAGCACCTTTCTCATGCTCAAGATGACTCTAAACTGGCTTCATGTGAGTGTGTAGGTGTGTGCAAGTGCATTCTGGGATAGCTTCTACCTTGCACCCAGTACCACAGGGATAGGCTCCATCCGCTGCAACCCTGAAAAACATGAAACATTTCTGAGAACATTATATTTTGATGTGTATTAGATGCTTTATTTTAATAAATGGATGTCCCTGACTGTTTTGTAAAGTTGTCTGTAATAGTGTTCTCAGTGAAAAGTGATTTATATTTGATACTTTGTAGAGTTAAGAGTAAATGATTGCTTAATAAACCCTGTCCTGTTTTTCTTCTCCGCACAGAATTTTTAATAGATGTTGACAAACTGTGCTCCTTTGCTCCTTCTCTATTCCCATTATAATCCAAACATCTGTTTTGATACCTGCCAGATTGTAAAATGGCTCTCCCTTGCCAACAGATGAAGCTGATAAAAACACACACTGAAAATGAATGAAGCAAAATTAAGAGAAAAATGCAGTGCCCAGTGTGAGGTTCTTGAATAATCATAAGACACCATGCACCTCTGTCCATAGGTGGGAAGTCAGCCAGCTCCATGTCAAGTGTACAGTGTCAATAAAAAGTATTCACACCCTTGGAAGTTTGCACTTGTCACACACGTGTGCTTAGGAGGCAGTCAACAAGCCCCGAGGTGAGTGAAATATTGCGAGACAAAGGGTTGATATGCGGTACTAACGCCTCTCTCTCTCTTTCGCCAGAAAAAAAGAAGAAATATAGCTCACCTTCCACACTTCCAGGTTCTCAAGATGGCTTCCAATCATCACTTCCACTTCTGACTCCCGAAGATGGCATTCATCGCCCTCGCCATGACGTCACTTCAGGCACCATCTTGATGACGTCACTTCCAGCGTCACCTCACTTCTGACTTCCAATGATGACATCACTTCTATCTAACAGCTATGACCTCATTTCCTGCCAACTTATTTCCGTCAGCCATTTTTCATTGTATAAAAACCCATCTTTGTTATGTACCATTATCAATTGCTTTAAAGTACTTTGTTAAAAAGTTTACCTTATTTGCCTTTAATGTCCATTGGACTCTTTTTCCTAGTTGTGGAACTCTTTTTTATGTCACACACTTTATATTATTTCACAACACTAGATATAATTTGGCTTACTTGACACTGATCAACCGAAAAAAGACTATTTAATGTCAAATCTCTACAATGTGGACTAAATTAACTGCAGATATAAAATACAAAAAACTGTACTGATTCCCACAATTAATTCCAGCATTGGCTAGGCATGGGCTCTGGGAGAGGATTTTAAGTCAGTTTAAAGCCCCTGAGCTCTATGAATTCATGCTGTGTTCACCGGCTCTCAGACAGATTGTATTTCTGAGAAAATATCACGTGGGTGCTCGATGAACTCGGACAATTCGTACAAAACAAAGGTGCCCAGATTGTCCGAGTTGTGACATAACGCTGGCCTTCGTCCTTAGAAAATTATTTGAAATCAAACATATAACCTGGTCAGCCCGCAATGTCATTTTTTTGTCTGAAATGCATTTGGAGTGAAGTGATACATGTTCAATATGTTTGTTCTACCTCTTTATTTTCATACAGAATGTAATTTATCTTGAATTGCATTTTGTTTTATTTGGCATACCAAGTAACAAATCAACAACAACCTCTCATTTTTTCAAATAATCCAACCGTGAACCACATTGAATTGGTGAAACATCACATCTTGGAACTCTGAAAAGTCAGAGAGAATGTGAACTCAGATGATGTGTTGGGATGAGTGATCACAGACGAGAAAGGGGAGAACAGGTATTTTTTTTTCTGCTTCTGAAGCAGAGGTAAATGGAAAAGCCACTCTGGCCATTACAAAAAAATCAACATCCATGGAGGGTGTCTCACAAATAAATTACTTTTTTTTAATCACTAAATTTTGTGCTCCAACTTTTAGCACCTCCCCAGTGTGTTCAGTTGTGAAAAACCACACGATTTTTACACACTTTGCCTCCCTTTCATCATTGTAGTTCCTAGCTGGATTTTGAGATGCCCCTCTTCCATTATAACGTCTATCCCCGATTCAACATATAACATATATTTTAAGGTGTACTAGTTGCAAGATATATGAAAAATTTTGTTAAAAAGCAGTCAGCTATTTTTGCATGATAAGTGACGAAACACACAGACATGCAAACAGCTTATATCTCTTACAAGAAAAAACACAGTCAATCATAAAGTTTTGAGGCACCTGTAGGCAAATCACCATATAACTGAAAGAAAATGTGGGTTATAAACATGGTGAAAGTGAAAAAAAATGTCTCAAAAATGGCAGAACTCATTGCAGGAAGAGGCGGGTCCAGGTGGGCGGGCACTGGAAATGATGTCAAAGGCTGTAAAGCCATCAGTTTTCCAATCTGCAGAGAAAGGAAGAGATAAAACATTAGTAAACAGTGCCATCTTGTGTTTTGGCTCGAAATTTGCATCACCCAAGTGTTTAAGTGGTCCACAATGCATGCACGCATGACAGTATTTATCTATTTATGTAGATATGGCCAGTTCACAACTGAAGACAAGAAAACAAAAACTCCAGTTAATAGCACACTAAAATAAAATAAACTTGTGGTATGTCCATGGTTAACTTTAACAGCCAGTCATACGATGCCAATTTGCTAATGTCCCTGGCCAACTGGCTTTCCTCCTCTTTCTCCTTGGCATTCTACAAATGTCCTTGCTGCACATTGTAATAAAAAGCAGACTGAATCATCTTGCCTTTGAATTCTATGATTCCCAGTATTTCTGGTGTTACTTTCCATGGGCTGGAATAGTAACTAATAATTTAAAAGTGGCAGCAAGTGCTATAGCAGGATGTTGAGAAGATAAACAGAATAGTAAAGAGTCACAGATACTTCATAATGGTTGTAACTATTTTAGCTTAGTGCAACACTATTCCGGATCCCGGTAAGCGCTGCTATTTTTGTGTTATTCCCAACTCCTGTATTCATCCCAGCATTCAGCAGAAGATACAGCGCTGATGATGTCTGAATAAAGGTTGCCCAAACTTCTTCCTGTGTTTTTTTCCTTGCAAATTTTTCATTTTTCATTGCCTGGTATTTGAATTTGTGCCTTTGCTTCTTGTTTTTTGATTTCAGTCTTGTGCTCTGTATCTTGAAGATTTGGTGGGCTTGATTACCTGGTTTTGACCTCTGCCTGTTTCTGATTATTCATTTCTCCTGGTCACTCTGTGCCCCTAATGTCAGAAGAATAATGAATGCCTTGCCTACGTTAAAATTGTAACAAGCAGAAGTACAACAATGGGTTATGCGTTGACACCAAGGTGTGCTGTTTATTTCCTCTTCTCCATCTTATAAATAGCCATACTTCACCTCATTAAAGACTCAGAAACAGGCAGAGGTCAAAACCCAGTTGGCTGAAGGGGCTTACTGGCTGCAGAAAGGCAAAGAGCAAGTGCCATATCCACCAAAGCCACCAACCTTCAGGCAAGAGATAAACTTCTTTGTTTGTTTTTTACACTTTTATCTATTGGCAGATAAACAGAGAATCCAGCTGGGTTCCCAGAACTTTTTTTTTCATTGAACAAGTGATTTAAAATCTCTGTAATAAAAATGATAAAATCCAAAAAACCTGAGGGGAATTCAATCAACAGACTGAAAATGCTTGTGGTAATCCAAAATGGCTTGTCACAAAAGCTTTGAGGCACAATGCTAGAGCACTGCTAAAAGGCTGCACTCCCATTTCACTTTTTCTGCCTCTTTCCAGCAAATGAATACTGCATAATACATCTCATTGACTGAGCTTAGATGCCCAGGGTGATATGGAGAACAAAATTAAATATCTGCTTTCAGGAATAATTGTAATTTTACAAATGTTTAGATGACAAGCTGAGTAAAACAACACCATTCATTACAGTACCATAAAAAACACAGATACTGCTTTACTAGAAACACTGTTGCTCATTTTTCTTTTGTTCAACAGCACACAGATGTGTAAACTAAAGAATCGGACAATGAAATAAAGTCAAAACAAAGCACTGGTAATTACCAACTTAATCAAGTTGATGTTTCAAAGAAGTTAAAGAATTGAACTAAAAGTTGTTAAACAAAAAAAAATGAGATTCAGTCAGAAAGAGTATTCACAATATCCATGTTTTGATTGCACTGGAAGCCAAAATAATAAAGGGATGAGGCATCCAAAATAGCCCACAAAGCAAATCTCACTCCAAGGCAAGCCTAGTCCCAGGAAAGCAAGAGGCTTCAGGTCTGAGTAGGCCTCGGAAGGGAGGACAGGCTTATAAATTCGAACTAATAGTAAAAAGAGTCCCAAAAACCTTGAAATATGTCCCTCCAAAGGGAGAATTGTGTAAACGAGTAGAGCAAAGGCAATTCCACAAAATCTTATAAAAAGGGAGGGTTTATTAGAAGAGAAAAAAAAATACAAAAAAAGATTACAGACACAAAAAAGGAAATTGCCTCAAAGGTTCTCCAAAACAAATGAGTCTCAGATTAAAAGCCATTACAACAATCCAATTTGCAGAAATAAGCAAGTCAAAAACACAAAAAAACACACGAGACCCACCAAAATCCACCAGAGCACAGTTAAACAAATCACACTGGACTTCAGTTCCCAGCAGCCCTATAGAGCTGGGGCGGTCCCATAACTGCGATGGGACAAAAGGCCTTATCTCTTGGGGGTCCAACCGCAACATACATGAAACATGACAAAAATATTCTCACACATAGAAATTAAATAAATAAGAAACAAAATAAAATTGACATAAAATACATGACTAGACCAAATGTAAAATCACACAACAATATAAAACATTCAAAACAATTAATGATAATGAAAAGAGTACAAAGAAGACAAAAGAAGCACTTTAAACATGTACCAGGGGAGACACACCCTGCCTTGGCTGGATCATAATAATTAACACAAACTAACCAAGAAGTGTCCGATGCCAGCCTTTATACTTAAAACCCTTTGGTGTCAAGCACCACACACCTCTTGTTAAACTTATCTGGGAAGCAAGATAACAAAGAGCACAAAATGACTGCACCCATAATGAAAACAAAATGGTGGAGCAGGAAAAACACTTCATATCCAAAAATAAAAGTAACGACTATGTTTCTTGACCTCTAAAACATAAGTTTGCATTAAAGGGAACAAACAGAAAAATGTATAAAACACAAAAAAAAAATGAATCATAGGAGCTTCTTTGATTTGTGATTGTGTCTGCAAACAGCAAGCCCTGAATTACTAAAGAGCTGAAAAGTCTCCTGAATGAGAAAAAGAGAGCATTCAAATACGGCGACAAAGAGGCTCTGAAGGACGTACAGCAAATGCAGAAACAACGTTGAGTGAAGGGAAGGAAGCTTACTAAGCTACAGTAAAATAGAAAGAAAAAAACTCAGAATAACATGAAAGATGTTTGGAATGTTTGGGCATAATTACTGGACTTGCACAATCCAGGGCTCAGGTGCTAGAAGGGGACGTGGTGAAAAATATGGCCCCAAGCTCTTTTTTTAAAAATATTCCCTCCCACTGCCACCTTCTTCCAATGACAAGTCACCCGACACCATCCCTATTACATCAACAACTCCTACTACATCAGTTGGAATGTCCAGTGATGAGTCCACCTCTGACCATCACTGTTGACTGTCTGTCTATAACTGAAGACGAAGTGAGAAGACAACTATGGAGGCCACACACAGGAAACGCCACGGGACCAGATGAGGTCAGTCCTCGAGTTCTTAAGGCCTCTGCTAACCAATTTTATGATGTCCTCTGTCACCTGTTCATTCTGTCCCTAAGGCTCCAGAAAGTGCCACTGCTGTGGAAAGCATTCTGCATGGTTTTCAGGCAGGTCCTGAACTATATGAGTCCTCTTGTGGCAGACAACCTGGGCCCACTGCAGTTTGCATTTTGGAAAAAGACTGGAGTGGAAGATGCAATAATCAATCTTTTCCACATGGGTTATTCTCACCTGGACAAAAATGGCAGCACCGTAAGGATGACGTATTTGATTTTTCCACTGTCTTCTATACCATCCAGTCATTTCTTTAAAGGGGCAAGTTCAAGGATAGGTAGGCGGATGAGCCTGTGGTGTCCTGGATAATGGACCGTCTGTCAGGCAAACCACAGTTTGTGAGACTCAAGGAATGCGGGAGCAACACTGGAACTCCACAAGGAACTGTCCTGTCACCTTTTATCTTCACTCTGTACACCTTTGACTACAAATATAACACCCGGTCATGTCACTTGCAGAACTTCTCAGATGATTCCACATTTATGTGGTGTATTGATAGAGAATAAAAGGTGAAGAACTTTTTTTCATGGTGCAGAAGGAATCATCTGCAACTCAATATCAGCAAAACTAAGGAAATGGTCATTGACACTCACCACATCATAGTGAATCTATATCTGTTGACTATATCCAGGAGTGACCTGGGATTCACATCAATAGCTGGATTGGTCTCGTAACACAGAAAAAAGGGCAGAGCAGGCTTTTTCTTTCATTATGAACAATGCTGCACATCCTCTCTGTGGCACACAAACACTGAGGACTTTCAGCCAATGAGTTATTCAGCAAAAGTGTGACAAGAAATGCTACGAATGCTCCTTTATACCAAGATGACTCGCAAGACACCCTGTGGGGGGAGAGTTGTTGACTGAGTCGCTGCAAGAACAGATTGCCAGATTGTCCTCTATTGTGGTGGAACATCAGCAGCGTGAGCAGGAGGCACAAAAACATAATTATGACAAGGCAACTAAACTTTGCAAGTTTGAAAAGGGAGATTGGGTGCTGGTGTTGATTCCGTCGGATCCGCATAAATTCTGGGGTTGGGTTCAGCAGTCATAGAATAGCATATATCCTCAGTGAATCATAAAGTTAGGATTCCAGGCTGGTGGAAGCCCATACATGTTTTGCATATTAGCCTGCTGAAGGAATGGCATGAACCATGCAAGGTCATGGTCACATCTGCAGCAGTCCCTCAGACGGAAGTCACTATAAATAACAATTTATAGGAGGATTTAACTGACACTAAGAAAGTGGAATTGGTATCGGTAATCGAGAGGAACTCCAACGTCTTTTTGGCTACTCCAGGCCAGAAAACGATTGCAGAACACAAGATCATAAATCCACCCGGTGTTACTGTGAAGGTGCTCTCGTATCGCCTGACAGAGGCAACAAGGAAGGTGATTTACAAAGAAGTACAGCAGATGCTCCAGTTAGGTTTGATTCGTCTGAGCAAAAGCAAGTGGCGGAGCCCAACTGTACTTGTCTCGAAGCCCGATAGTTTGGTTCTGTATTGATTTTAGGCGTTTGAATAAGATTTCCATGTTTGATGGATATCCGATGCCGCTTGTGGCCAAGCTGTTGGAGAAGCTCAGAAGGGCTGTTTGAATTTACAGCGCTCCCTTTTGGTCTCCATGGCGCACCGTTGACCTTTCAGTGGATGACAGACCAAATCCTGCGTCCCCATTCTGCGTACGCGTGTGCCTATCTTGCCAATGCTGTCATTTTCAGTAACGACTGGGAATCCCATCTCATCCGCCTTCACATGGTGCTTGAGAGTTTGTGGGTAGTGGAGTTGACAGCTAACCCAAAGAAGTGTAAGTTGGGTATGTCGGAAACCCCTTATCTGGGATATTCCATTGAGAAGGGTTTGCTCAAGCCTCAAATCAACAAAGTGGGGGAGGTGCTTGCGTGTCCTCGTCCTGAAACACAGAGGTAAGTTCGTACCCTCTTCTGGCTCGCAGGATATTATAGGCAGTTCATTCCCCGTTTTGCGCATTGGGCCTCCCCACTCACTGATATGACAAAGGGTAGAAAGAATCATAGTGTTGTCTGGACTAACGCCTGTGACAGAGCCTTCTCGGACCTAAAAGGCGCTTTATTCTCATTCCTAGTTCTGCTCAATCCCGGTTTTTTCGAAGGAATTTATTCTGCAAACGTATGCAATATCTCACAATGTTTTGAGGGGGAAGAACGCCTCATCATGTTTCTCAGAAGGAAGCTGCTGCCAAGGGAGTGTAATTATTGAACCATTGAAGATGTTCTCTCTCCCACCTGGCCAAGCCTGGCTTGGAGGGTCGCTTTGCCCACACTGGTGTGGACAAAGCTAAGATGGGGGATGTGATGTTTCTGAACTCTTTTGGCCCCCACCCCCTCCACCTCCAATGGAACAACATGGCGAAGCGTGATTTGCCTCGTCGGTGGAGGGCTGCTTGTCCGTAGCACTGCAGAAACAACTATGAGCTGATCGAGATCGCACTATAAGTGCCTGTCGCTGATGGGTGATGCAAGGAACATTATAAATGTAGGGAACAGTATAACTTGGCCACTGACCTAACCCCGACTCTGCCCATTTGCTGTGTCTGTGTATAGGAGAGTGGTAGCTCATGCTGCAATAAATAACCGTGCTGTTCCTGTTTAAAGTTGAATAATGCTGGATTTGCTAAACTGCTGAGACTCAGCCTCGTTTTTGGGGTGCAAGACAAAAACTCATGCGTCACAATACCATGTAAAGTAAGCATAAACCATTCTGACTGATTTTCTCCATCTGTATGCCTGTCATATGTCCTGTTTTTAGGTTTGCCACAAGCTATCCTAAAGTACATCATTTTTAAAGACACAGCTATTAAAGTATATATCTTAAACACCATTCGTTTATAGAAATGCTTCTTATTTCTGCATGCAATCATTTGTAAACCAGATATACAGAGATGTTTTCAGTCACCTTCTTTAAAGATCAATAATGATTCCATTATAAGACCAATGCCACATTTTAAATGCATCTTCAAAATGGCAGATTGTAATGTCTGCTAACAACCACAAATGCTCCTCATATGCTTTAGCACACATCAGCTCTCTGTGCCCAGATCTTATGTCAGTTCGCTCTGACCAACTTCATGTTACACCGCACTGACTTGATGTGCTGTTAGTCTTTTAGCTACAGTGAGGCATGCTGGGAAGCCACTGATGGAGTGGTACAGTGAAAGAATAAGAAGCAATATCACTGCTCTCTTCTATTCATGCAGTGCAATTTATTTTGTGTTCAGTTGGCCTCTAACCTTTTTTTTCTTCCCTTGTGATTTAGCTGTTTTGAGCAGAAAACATTGCTTGTGGTCAGTAAACAAGCTAACAGAAACAAGTTAAGTACGCAGTTGAAAGATTTCTCTAACAGTCCTTGAAATTAATTAAATTGTCGCCTAAAGATATGCATAATGTTCAGCTATGTATATACAGTATACCCTATTTATATAAATATAAATATCCATATTTATATCATTTAGAAAGAGTGTTTCTTAACACTGAGAAAAATCAGAGTATTTTGACAAAATACAGGCATGTGAAATAACACTTATTAAGTTTATTCTATGCATTTGAAATATTTTATTTACAGTATATATATTTTATTTACTTATATAATATTTATTTCCTGCAGTGGGTTGGCACCCTGCCTGGGATTGGTTCCTGCCTTGTGCCCTGTGTTTGCTGAGATTGGCTTCAGCAGACCCCCGTGACCCTGTGTTCGGATTCAGCGGGTTGGAAAATGGATGGATGGATGGATATTTATTTCCTCTGACTAATTTTAAAACTATTTGCACTTTACTATGTTGTAGGTTTAAAATAATATAAAACGTTTTTAAACAAGTATTACCTAACTTATCATCTTTAAACAGCCAATCCCAGTCCTGGATAGGCCACATTCACCTTCACAAAATACAGTCTAGAATCAGCAGTCAGACAAATGTACAAGTCTACAGTATGTGTGAGATGCCTGGGGTGCCCGCAGTCCTGGGTCTCTTCCTAGGCCCCGGACATCGATAGTCATAATTGCAAGTGAGGACACAAATGACAAGGCTGACAGAAAAGTGTATAGTGTGTTTATTCAGAAGTCACAAAAGTATTCAAAAAGTGTAGTGCAACAATCCAAATCCAGGGAAGTTAAAAAAAGATTAAATAGATTCCATTACATACATTAAAACCAATCACCTTCTGGGCTGAGATGCCAGTAAACACAATCATCCCTCTCTGAATCTCGTCCCAGACACTCACAGCCCGGCCTCCTTGTCCTATCACTATACTTGAGTGTCTGCAGGATGACCCTGGGAGAACTTGGCAACTCCTGTTCACAGTACTTAACAGGAACAACCTGTCCCTGGAGTGCCACTCCCCTCACACCACCACAAGGCATGCCAGCCATCTTTTCTCCTCTCCTCCACACTCGCTCAATCTCCTGTTTCTGCCTTTCTCTCTCTCTATCTCTTCAACTCATTTGGTTTTTCTTCCTCTTGTCTCTGACTTTACTCCGCATTTAGTCAGATGTTTATCCTCTCTGTGAAGGTGGGTGCGTCAATGAGGGATGGCTGTGCCGATCACACCCAGCCAGTCCTCACATTAAAGACTCCACGGCTGCATGGCTTTTGGTTAGCATGTACTGTACCGACACCCACAAAGCTTGAGCCACACTGTTTTAAAAACCTTGCACCGCCATGGACCCCTGACATGCTATATCAAAATGTTTGAGGAAAATCTGTGTGCACTTAGGGAGAACTCTACATAGACAACAACTGGGTGCAGAATTTTGAAAAAGGAACTGTATCTTTGAGGTAGCAGTGCTAATCACTGCACCACTTTAACACCCTGAGATATAAACACAGACCAGACATCATAAAAAGGTTTGGGGCAGCCACCCATATCATATCCCTAGCTGCGAAAGGTTTGTAGAATTGAATAGAGATGTTCACAACACAGAGTCCAAAACAGAACTGATTCCATGGTGGTAAAATGGCAGCTTTAAAGGCCCATACAGGAAGTTTCGTCATCAAAGGGGTGTGACCCGGAAGTGACATCGTCTGGACCAGAAGTGACATCATAGACAAGGCGGGACCTGAAAGTGATGTCGTCTGGACTGGAAATGACGTCATTGAGGAGGTGGGACCCGGGAGTGACATCTTCTAAGGTACCAGAACCTGGTAGGATTTCTCAGGTAAGGTCTGCAGGGAACTGAGAAAGACAGTCAGTGCACCCCCCAGGTCGGGTGTGGTATTAACATTACTTAAGCCCTTCAGCTGTCTCCTACTCGCACGTGTGTGACAACCCTCAACAATTATTACTTAAACAAAAATGACACACTACCGTCACAAAACTTAATCTGTTCAGCCAGTTAGAGACAGGGGATGATTAGGGGGGCAGAATGACCCCGGGGGTCCCCAACTCCAGTCCTGGAGGACCCCAGTGGCTGCAGGTTTTCATTCTAACCCTTTTCTTAATTAGTGACCTGTTTTTGCTGCTAATTAATGTCTTTTGAATTAATTTTAATTGACTTGCTCATGAAGACTCAGACCCCTTGTTTCTTTATCCTTAATTAGCAGCCAAAAACAATAATGAGATAAAAAATTTGCCAAAACAGGACCAGCAAACCGTGACCATCATACAATATGTAACAATAAGAAAGGTGAAGGTCTCAGTAATGCTGGTCTGCTCAGGTCCATGAAACATTTTAACAGTGCTCTTAGAAAAGAGAAGATCAACAATTTTTGAAATGTATGTTATTGCACAATGAGAGCAGCAACAAGCCATGGAATTAAAGGACGGGTTTAATTAACAACAAGAATCAGTGCCTGATTAACCAACTGGTTGGAGTGAAATTGGCTGGAGTTTGAGGCCCTGTCTGAGTTGTTCTTTTGTTGGCTCACTCACTTCACATGTCATTTCTGTTTGGGTGCCATTTAAGAAAAGAAATGAAGCAATTCAGAGAAATGATAAAGAAATTCAGGGGAACAAATCTTAAAAAACAAGTTCATTAAAATGAAAAGAACAAGAGTTAATTAGCAGTAAAAACTGGTCACCAATTAAGATAGCAGTTTGAATGAAAACCTGCAGCCACTGCGGCCCTCCAGGACTGGAGTTGTCGACCACAGTCTATGCTATATTACGTTGGAGAAATCTGAATGCTCTATATGAGACCTTGTTTAAAACTTGTACCTGAACTTGGCAAGGACTCATTAATGTAATCCAAAAAAAAAATACATTTTCCTTTTTTTCTTTTACTTTCTTTTTTTAGCTTATTAGGTTTGCCATTTCTTTGTTTACATTCCTGTCTTTTTTCTGTTTTGACTATGAAGTCTTTTGTGTATAAGTTGGACTTGATTGTATGTAATGTTATTTTCTTGAATTAAAGTTAGTAAAAATAAAAAAAAACTATTTGAAGCATGAACAGATTATACTGTTATATATACTGCCATCAAAATTGTTAGGTGTTCTTTATAGATTTGTGGGTGCCAAATCCAAATCTGGCAAAATAATTGCTCTATCACATCCAGTATTTGAGAGATTAAGGTTTAAAATGTAAAAACACTACTTTAAAGAAAAAAGGTAATATACTTTTAAAATTAATTATTTAAATTTGGGAAAAATTGCATCATTTTCTAAGCCCACTCAATCCTGACTGGGGCTGCAGAAGGCTGCAGGCTATCCCATTAAGCATAGGGCACAAGGCAAGAACAGTTCCAGAACAGGGTGCCAGTCAATTGCAGGGTTAACGCTCACACACTCAAACACACACCCTGGCCAATTTAGTGATGCCAATTCACCTAACCTGCTTGTTTTTGGACTGTGGGAGGAAACCAGAGCACCCAGAAGAAACCAATGAAGAGAGAGGGAGAGCATGCAAATTCCACACAGGGAGGTCCCAGTTTGTGAACATCACCTTACTGCAAGGCGGCAGCACTACCACTGTGCCACCATGCCACCCACCATAATAAACCACACATATAATTGTGTTAAAATATATAACATTGCTTACAAAAAGTAGTCACTTGATAGTATTTTCCTCTGTGGCCTGCAGTGGTCACACAGCTCCCCAAACCTGACACAGACAGATGCAGGACACAAGTTCAGTGCATACATTTTTACATTTTGTCATCAGAAACACTTTCCCTTTCATTTCCCACCTGCTCAGTAGAGTTCCTAAACACAATAAACACAACAAAACAGCACTTTGTCTTTGTCTTCTCTCTTCTTCTGTCTCTCTTTCTCTCCTTCCGCCTCCACTCCTCCCAGCAAGCTTTGTTTCTTTTCTTCCCAACTCTGGCTCCTGGAGCAGTAGCGGGGCGGGCACCTTTTATGTTGCACTTGGGAAAACCTCTGGTGGCCCATTAATATGATCCAGAAATACCTTCGGGTGAGGCAGAAGCCCAACGTAGGGGATTCTCTGCAGCCCCAGCAGCACCCCCTGGTGGCACCCATGAAACCAAACAGGGCTGTGGCCAGCTCCAACTACCCTGGAGCCCTGTGGGAATCCAGAGCACCGCTGAAACCCAGGGGGGCTGTCATCTTTTGCTCCAGGAGAAATAATGCGCTGAGTATGCTCTCTCTCCTCCAGTCCTTCAACCACAGAGATGTCCTGGCCGGGCACACCTCTTATAAACTGTATCTCTGAAGGTGTTTCCTAGTCAGTTAATATTGACTTACTCCACTATCCATTATAACTCTTCTTTTGAGTGATGTCTTAGTGGAATCTCTGCCCATGTTCATCAAAGGCAGCTCACATATCCTTAGGAATGGAATCCAAATTTTTAAAGGCATGCTGCATCCAAGTGCTTGGTAGGAAGAGAGACGTTCTTCAGCCAGTTCATCAAAGGCAGGCAGGCAGGCATTCCTGAATTGGGTCTCAGGGGTCTGCTGGAGCCTATCCCAGCTAGCATACGACACAAGGCAGGAACAAGCCCTGGACAGCCAGTCCATTGCAGGGCAAACACACACGCACACTCCACAAACACACACACACTAGATCCAATTTAGACTCACCAATTCACCTAACCTGCATGTCTTTGGGAGGAAACTGGAGCACCTGGAGACAACCCACACAGACATTGGGAGAACTTTTAAACTCCACGCAGAGAGGACCTGGGACAAAAACCCTAGTGTGCTTACTGCAAGGAAGCAGCAATACCTCTGCACCACCCACTTCGTCAAAGTTTTCCTCCGTGGACTATGATGTTTGCTGATGACATTGTGATCTGTAGCGATAGTAGGGAGCAGGCTGAGGACACCCTGGAGAGGTGGAGATATGCTCTAAAGAGGACAGGAATGAAGGTCAATTGGAACAAGACAGAATACATGTGTGTAAATGAGAGGGAAGTCAGTGGAATGGTGAGGATGTAGGGAGTAGAGTTGGCGAAGGTGGATGAGTTTACATACTTGTGATCAACAGTACAGAGTAATGGGGATTGTGGAAGAGAAGTGAAAAAGAGAGTGCAGGCAGGGTAGAATGGGTGGAGAAGAGTGTCAGGAGTGATTTTTGACAGACGGGCATCAACAAGAGTGAAAGGGAAGGTCTACAGGACGGTAGTGAGACCAGCTGTGTTATATGGGTTGGAGATGGTGGCACTGACTAGAAAGCAGGAGACAGAGCTGGAGGTGGCAGAGTTAAAGATGCTAAGATTTGCAAAGGGTGTGACGAGGATGGACAGGATTAGAAATGAGGACATTAGAGGGTCAGCTCAGGTTGGACGGTTGAGAGACAAAGTCAGAGAGATGAGATTGCATTGGTTTGGACATGAGCAGAGGAGAGATGCTGGGTATATTGGGAGGAGGATGTTAAGTAGAGAGCTGCCAGGGAAAAGGAACAGAGGAAGACCTAAGCAAAGGTTTATGGATGTGGTGAGAGAGGACATGTAGGTGATGGGTGTGACAGAGCAAGACGCAGAAGACAGGAAGATATGGAAGAAGATGATCTGCTGTGGCAACCCCTAACTGGAGCAGCTGAAAGAAGAAGAAGATGTTCCTCGGAGAATTGTGGCACAATTAGTTTTTTCTCAATATAAGTTCAGTATTCTTTTACTGTTTGCTTCAAGACAATGTGCTGATCAACCTGTCCTTGCATATTTTTGAAAAAAAACTACTTAAACAAAAACATTCTCTCTTCTGGATAATAAAAAAAACATCTTTTTAAGTTTCTAAATATACATTCCTAGCTATTTCTGAAGGAATAAGAAAAGAGAAAAAAATATTAAACGAGACCAAAAACTGTCACAAATTCTTGATTTTGAGTTGATTCCACCTCAACTAACAATAAGAATGAGAACGACTGCCATTTTTCTGCTGAAAGAATTTTTTAAACAATATTCAAAGCATGAACAATACTTGTGCTATAATAAAAATTTAACTTATTTTTTAAAAAATCAACAATTATCTTTTCATTGAATCTTGCGGACATGGTTTATAGTAGAGAATTTCCAAATTCAGAAATGAATTCAGCGCACCTAAACTTATGAACCATTATTATTTGACATGAAATTAATAATTTCTAAGCAATTCTACAGTCTTTGCTTGTGCCTTTGCAAGTTATTGTCCACATTTATAAGCACATTTCGCTGTTTCCCTTGCTTAAGACAATTGCTTTTCAGTTTTCTTTTCAGCAGTCTGGTATTCTACTACTTACTGTTCTTAGAGGCCATGATAACAGGTAGTTGCCCACGCCAACTGAGATACAATCAGGGGGTGCATCAAGTTGTTTTAAGCTCACCATTTTTCTGTTATTAGCTTGATGTTTTCTCACGTTAGTATTACTGCTTGCTTGTGTTTTACAACACATGCTATCCCTCCATATTTCTCGCCACCCTGTTGGTAAGGAAAGCCAAACAACTTGGTCACAGTTTTTTTTACATGCCAGCTGGTCGTCATACAGACTATAAACGGCCATGTAAGTTATTATCCTTAATTTTACTTTAGTATCGTCTACTTTTACTTATGTCTGGTTTATAGCGTAGTGTTGTCATTTGAGAATTTAATCTGGGTAGCACTACACACATTGACCATCACAGCAGGTGGTCATTCAAGATCCCATAGGTCATTATCTAAGTTTTATTGCAGGGTTCGATGTTCCCCAGATTGCTAAGAAGCGAAGTGTTGTAGCGTTACAGGTGTAATGGGGAAGACAAGCAATCTGGCCATCTGTAGTGAGGCTAACATGCAGGAATCTCTGGTTCCACTAGTGAGAGTTCTGTGCACACGGCACCAGAGACTGATGATAATAATTATAAAAATAATAACAATAATAATTTATTACATTTATATACCACTAATAAATGTACTTAAAGCACTTTACACAGTGAGTGGGAAACAGGGACATGCGGTCAGGGTTGGCAGGTGAGGCAGTAAAAAAACTAATAATAATAACATAAAATAAATTTGTCCACTGGTCTGTGCTATAAATTTGCTTTCTGTATGATTTCAATAATTTTGATAATTTTTATAGTCCAAATTGCTGAATTTGCACATTTCCTGTTCAAATACAGCAGAGAAACGTGAGGTGCAGCAGTGACAAGCCTCACCTCGGACTGTGCTGTCCCTCACATACGGGGTTGATGCATGCAATTGGCGCGTGCCTGTTTCTGTCTCTCTGCATGTCACCAATATAATGTTTGCAGACATGTTTATTATATACTCTGACTTTCCACAGTCTGGCTAATATATTTAATGAATGAGTGTGGCATATTTAGTCTTGCTGATCGAACATAAAACCGCAGTAAAAAGGCACAAGGTGAGGCAGACAGTACTGTGCCACACTGAAGGGGGCAGCGGAGAGCCCAACAGGTGCTCGTTGCTGCTGTTCTTGGCGATAATCTGCTTTGAGGTGGAGAGACTTTTAAAATTAAAGGAAAATAAGGAGGACTTTTACAAGAAAATGATGGAAATCTTTATGGAGAAGGATAGGCGCATGGACTTCATTTACAAATAAAGGTAAGACCATAAACGGTTTTCAATTTTATAAAAAACGAGATCAGTCTAAGAAAAAAAAAAATCAATATTTAAAAACTACATTTTGACCCTAAATAAAATATTCTATTGTTTTTCTCATTATCCTTTTGTTGAACAGTCTTTATTAAAATTGATTAATACTTTTAAAAATAACTAAATATTTCAATTAAGGTCAAAATTGAAATCCATTTTTTATACACCACTCTATACTTTCATTTGTATTGAATTAGTATGAATTGTGGAATTGCAACGGCAAATTTAAAACACATGGAGGGTGCTGAGCAATGCGCTCTCTCCGCTCTCTTGCCGCTATAAATGTAACGTTCTTTGTTATCTAAATATGTACCTTACCTATATGTGTGTAAAGAAATGCTGATGAGATATGAAACATAACCAGTAGTCAATGTGTATTCTGCCAGATTAATAGTGAATAAGCTATTCCTTTGGAGTCATATATTTATAAATCTGACTGTGAAGGAGTCAGTACCTCACCAGCCATGAATCTCACTGCACCTTACTGGTGGGGAGTCACTTCAACCACCTCTTAATGTGTAGCATTCACTTGGATGATGTGACGGCAGCCATTTTGCGCCAGTATGCTCACTACATGTTAGCTGTTAGGTGGTGAAGGGGTAAAAGATAGTTAGCCAATCAGAGACAGGGGATGGTTGGGGGGTAGGATGACTGTGATGGGCAATTTAGTCAGGACATCGGGATACACTCTTTATGAAAGATGCCCAGTGATCTTTTATGACCACAGAGAGTCAGGACCTTGGTTTTATGTGTCATCCAAAGCATACAATTTTTTTACAGCACAGTGTCCATGTCACTGCACAGGGGCATTGGGATCCACATTCAGACACCCTTGCTGGCCTCACTAACACCTCTTCCAGCAGCAACCCAAGCTCTTTCCTGGTTGGTCTCCTACCCAAATACTATCTGGGCCCAAACATGCTGAGCTTACGTTGGATGATCTGTGCTGAAATACGTGTGGTTTGGCAAGATGTCAGCTGAGATCCCAAAAGTACTTGTGGCTGGATACCCAGGTGGTGGTTATGGCACAGTAAAAAAATACAATTTATTTCTTGTATTGCCCAAAATCACACAAGGAATGTCTCATTGTGCTTTAACATGCCCTGCTTTTTGACAGGTACCTAGTCTTGGCTATCTAAGAAGACAAAAAAAAAACTCCTAAAAAACTTTAGTAGGAAAAAAATGGAAAAAATCTTGGGAGGAGCAATTCAAAGACAACCCCCTTTCCAAGAATGTTGGGCAAGCAGTGGGTGTCAAAAATAGGTTAAATGTAATACACAAAACAGAACTCGAGTGTAGCTACCGAATTATAAGGCAAGATCAAGCACAGGTAAGTAAAATCTCTCAGTCCAAAAGTATGTTTTTAAAATATTTAGTGAGAGTTAAAAGCAAATAATCCACATAAGAATAAACAAAAAAGTAGTTACACACGTAGAATAAAAGGCAAAAAAAGGAAAAATGTATCTTCTCTAAACTTAGCTTTTCTTAAGAAACTTTAGTTATTTCTGTACTTAAAAATTCTTAATTTCTTCTTCTGTACGCCTTAAGTGTATGGCACAGTACTTAAATAAGTGCTGTTTTCTTAGAGTTACTTCACACACTCAAAAGGTCCATAGGCCTGTAGGCACGGTTTAAAACCATGTGCCCTGTACACCTTACACATGGCAAGGCTGGTCACTAACTGAGAATAATGTTTAGTCAGAGCTGTTAGAAATTGCTAGAATATACCAATTCAATTCACTTATGGGGGTTACAGGAACCTCCCATAGATTATACATTGTCATTTAATAAAATATTTGTGAATCTTATGTAAATAGGACATGGCTCTTACATCGAGTAATCCTCTTCACTAAGACAGAAGGCCATCTGTTATGGCCATTTCAGAAATACAATGCAATAGGACAAAATACTTTGTTCTTGCACAGTACTCCTCAACAAGTGCAGGTGCAGAATGCCATGACAACTCTCAAGGCAAAATGCAAGAATAGAGCATACCACTCACTAAATACAGAACTATCACATACGAGGATACAGATTTGTTCAAATACATCAAAATCAAAGCAGAAACTAATTAACATTAATGAAAAACAACATTTGTTAATTGTAGAATCACAGCCAGATTGTAGAAAAGGAGTCAGACAAGCCAGACACAATCAGAGTCCTGGAGCCCTCGGCCAACAAGCCGGCTACACCCTATTGGCCATTCTACAGCTGAGTCAGTGCTGGGCTGGCCAACTGATGAAAGGAGCCTTTTTCAAGATGATTCCAGTGCTCCTTTATTTGAGATGACTTTTCTACAAGCAGGAAACAACTTGGCAGTAGAGCAGTGGCACCAAGTGCCATATGTGGATACTGAGAAGTGAAACAGAATAGGGGAGGGTTAGTTTATAACTGTTTATAAATATCATACTCCTTAAAATTTAGTACAAAGGATTAACAACAGAGATGCAGTATGCACAGCTAATCAGCAGCTCTAGTCAGGGTATGCTAAACTGAAGTTGTGAGTCTTTAGCCGGTATTTAGAAGCTGAGACTGAAGGGGCACATCTTATAGTAGCAGGCAGACCATTCCACAGCTTCGGGACCCTGTAACTAAAAGCTTGTCATTGGAATCATAAACAGACTGGCATCTTGAGATCTTAATGTGCGCTCCGGTTTGTAAGTAATGATAAGTTCAGATAAGTAAGCAGGGGTTTTAGATAATATTCTGCCTAGAAAGAATCACCAGTCAGGTGCACACGAATCATGAATTAGATGGGCAGCACTTGAACATGCACTTTAAACATCTAAACAAAAGAGGCTGATGGCATCACTCATGTAATACAGCACTCCAGTTGTGCTCTACCAAATGCAATTTTTTGTGCATACAAATTGATTCCTAGGATTCAATGGAAATAGTTGTTCAAAAAGAAAAACCCATGTGTGAATCGCCCATCACTACTGTACTCCTTAAAGATACAGACAGCAGTAATCCAGAACCATGAGATGAAATGTCCTGGGGGTAATCCCACCTCTAAAAGTTCAGTTTAAAGAACAAATTGTTCATGTTAGTGAAAAAAAAGGTATTTAGAGGCAAACAATTAAGAGGAAAGAAGTTAACAAGCGTCAAGGGATATAAAAAGAATGTAAAGCTTATTAAATACAGCTTTCAAGATATGAAATAGATTTACAAAGTGACATTGAAGCAGAACTTTTTTTTTCATTTTAAAGTAGGTAGTCATGTAGAAACACTGGTATAAGGACAATTTAGAAATATTATATTGACAATACAGAGAGCACCAAAAATAAACATTGCTATATTTTAAAAGTTTGTTACCCACCATGATATTCTTGTCTGCTGTGCAACAAAAGACAAAAAGACCAAATAACGTGCCTGAGGTCACCATCGTGGCGGACAGCCGACAGCTCATCCCGAGCTGGGGGACGCCCCTGAGATGGAAGGATGGGGGAAGGCAGCTTTTCCAGGACACTGCCTCCCCCAAAATGCTAGATGACAGCTCCGCTGGCGTGTAACGGTGCCCCGTATTCCCGCAGGGCATCCTGGTACTTGGAGTGCGGTTTCTCAGCCCTGTTGGGTACTGTGGGTGCCTCCAGGAGGAGCTGTGAGAGTTTCAGAGGAGTCATGCCTCATGCATAACCCAGAAAGTACTCCTAAGTCATGAAGACGGTGTCCCTGAAGTACTTCGTGGCTGAAGAAAAAGTCAATTCTCTATCTGATCCAGAAGTGGGAGCAAGTCACATTGGCAGAAGGACAGAAGGACTATATAGACCCAGCCAGAGAGCCAGAGAGGTGTGACAGAGCTTGCTGGGAGGTGTGGAGGAGAGATTATTGTGGATTATTGGTGTGTTTATTGTGCCTGTGGTGTTTTGTAGGCACTGTTTTTGAAGAAGAAAAGATATTAAAAGTGCTTTTAACCTGTGTCTAGAGTGTCTGTCTGTTGGGGAAAAGGTGGACATTAGTGCCACCTAGCGTCCACCCACTTACACCGTTTAATAGCAATGATGCTAATACAACAAAGGGGGAAGAAAAAGGTACAGCAAATAAAGTAATTTGGAATAAATTCAGCATTTCGGTTTTGGTGTTTGGCTCCACCAGATTTGGTCCGATGAATGAACACCATATTCTGGTCACATTGCTTCTTAAATAGTGGGATGATTAGAAGGAAAGGCACTGTAGATTTCAAGATATTTTGAAATGATACTATGTTCATTTTGAGATACCTCAATGCATTTCAGAATATCTCAAATGAAATTCAATACAACTTGAAATAATTTCTTCTACATTTTGGAATATCTCAAATACATTTTGAGATTTCTTAAAATAAGTCTGCAGTCATTTTGAGATGTCCGAAATGCCCTTCAAGATTTCTCCAAACGACTTCATGTAAAACTGTCTGTGGTTGAAATAGGCCCTAATACTCTGAAGTTGTTTTGTCTCCTCTTTACAACATACGTGATGTACTGAACGACTGACATGAACAGTCACACGTCTCTTCAAAACAGTGAGAGTAATGCAGGAAGAATAGGCACTTGAAAATTATTATGTACTAAATCAATATGATGCCTTTTGGGTTAGAGAGATCACATTGTGTTCACCTATTTTTAAGTTATCTGGCAATCATCTGTAACTGCCTTTCACACATAATGGAAAGTAAAAGGTCACATTTGTTGCATTCAGATTTTACAGAGGCACCATCTGGAATCTAAATAAAACTTTCTTTTTCTTCACTGTCACTCATCTTGGCTAATTTAATAAAGTCTGATATTCAGAAAACAATATATATGCTCAACATTTTGCTGTCTCATTTCTCGATTAAGTTAATTTGACTGATAAGTTAATATATTAAGGTCTGAAAAGATTTTAAACATGTCATTGCTATTGTTGATTTTTTGAGAAGGATTCTAATATTCCTTTATTTATTTGCAAAATTTCACTACACAACTATAGCTCTGTACTATTAAAAAGAGCAAGATGTGGGAGTTTCACACCCAAGGAAATCGTTAATAAATACACTGACCCATTTTGCATTGTGTTTTTGAAGTAGAGAACAAAGCACGGCAGATTATAATAAATACCTCTGTCAATGAACAAATTCCACTTTCTGGCTTCAACCCAGCCTTGAACATCTTCCATTTGTTTAGTTATTGATCCTTTCTGGGCTCTTTCTACAACAAAACAAAGGGAAGAAGTGGTTGGTTCAGCTACATCATCTGAAAAAAAAGCTTCAGTACAAACAATTTTAGAGTGTGTCAGAGTTGCTATATCCAATTAATTCACTTTTATTTTAAACATACCGTTCCTTCTTCCACATTTAGGTGGTGCAGTAAACCAGGCATTAATACAGTGCAAAAACACAAAAAAGAATACAGGGTTTTGCATGTGTTTAAAATATTGCTGTGAATTGTTTTTGTGCTTTACAGTAAAATATGAAAACAGTAGATTTAACTAGTTTGAAATGTTAAAATTAAACCTACACAGCACACTTCACAAGACCATTCCAGCCCATGAAATACTTACTCTATAACACTGATGCTTGCAATGCCTTCATTTACTATTAAAGTTCAGGCCTAGAAGGCCAATGCCTTCATTTAATGTAGGCTAAAGAATGACAGACACCTATAGTTATGCAGGAAAATAAAAATCATTTTAGAGAGGGAGAGGAAATGTATGGAGTACTCATTGGTGCAATTACTGATTTATTTTTACCCAAGTAAAAACTACCAAGACTTTCAAGACTTGTATGTCATTGAGCGGACATTGTATGAACACCATGAGCCTGCTATGGATTGCTTATTTAAATAATGTTTTCAATCCCTTTCTCGAGTAAATGTCTCTCAATTTCAAATCTTTTCCAGGGTTTTGATATCAAAGAATTAATTTTTCTTAGTAGATTTAAGGTCCTGTGACTTGTTCAGGAAACAAGCAGTCCATTGCAGTTCATTGAATATGCTTGGTGGTTTTGGTGAGTGTTTTTTGTGAATCTATTACGTATTTGAGCTATATGGTTTGCTTTTCACTATTGCTTTTTTTCTTCTTAGATTTAAGTTTCTGTGACTTTTTTCTGACAACATTTTGATTGCTGCTATTTAGTCCATCTTCTGGAGGGATGCCTTGCTGTTTGTGGGCAGCGTTACGGAGGCCACAACTTGAAAGCAATCCCTTGTGGTTCATTGAATATGCTTGGTGGTTTTGGTGAGTTCTCTTTTTGATTAAAAAGTGTTTTTTTTTACAAATTTATTACATATTTGAACTATATGCTTTGCTTTTCGCTCTTCCTTTTTTACTTTCTCGCATACAAAGTATAGGGAAAGTATTTTAATCGTCTAACGATTCAATGTCGAGATTGTGATGAATCTTGACATTTTAGACCTCCCTGACTTTCTCATATATTAAGGATAGGGAAAGTATTGGAATCCTCCAAAAGTTCCATTTCGAGATTTTAATGAATCTGGATGTTTTACACCTCCCAGAGTCAGAAAATACCATTTTTAGAATTGTGTGTGTCTGTAAACACGATAACTTGAGTACGCTTTCACTTAGGTCAACCAAATTTTGCATACAAGTATTAGGTACAAAACATAGATTTCTATCAACTTTTTGGCTGTTTCCAATAACCAGAAGTGGTACTTTTTTATTCAAGCAGCTGTAGAGTTTGATTTATTCAACTATATTATTCATTTGATATATATTATTAATTATTATTAATGTGATTTGTTTTTGATGGTTCTTTAATGTACATAATATAAATATATTTACTCCTCAACTATCCATCCCTATATCTAAGTATTCGACAAAGTCGAGGGGGTCCACTCCTGATATTTCTTCTTAAGTTCCTGTGACTTATTTAGATTTTGTGAAACTTTTTTGATTCATTCCTGACAACATTTTAGTTGTTACTATTTTGTCCATCTTGAGCAGGGATGCATTGCTGTTTGTGGCTGATGTTACAGAGGTCACAACTTGAAAGCAGTTGCTTGTGGTTCTTTGAATGTGGTTGGTGGTTTTGGTGAGTTCTCTTTTTGATATACAAATTTTATTTTGTTTGTTTTTTTGTGAATCTATTACACTCTTGGACTATAAGCTTTGTTTTTCATCTATCAATCTTTCCATTAGATTTTAGCTCCTGTGACCTATTTAGATTTTCTGAATTTATTTTGATCCATTTCCGACACCATTTTGATTGTCATTATTTTGTCCATCTTCTGTAGCAGTGTTTTGCTGTTTGTGGGTGGCATAATGGAGGTAATAAGTTGAACACTAATTTCCATCAGGATAAGAATTTGCCTGCTATAGCACGTATTATCCAATTTCATGGATAAAATCTTCTGCACCTTTGTGCTAAAAAAACTCATGTATAACGCCGGGCGTAGAATTCGCACTATAACATGACGTAAGTACAAAAGGCGAAATTTAGATGCAGGAATCTGTGCATACTCCAACTTCCACGTTCTTCTGCTCCATAAATCCCGATCAGCGTGAAAAGTAACGCTCGTGCACGCGCCTTCTGTCCCACCCGCAACTCCTCCCAGAATTACGCCTCTATGAATATGCTAATCAATATAAATCGCCCTTATGCTCAGCCTTCTGTGAAAAGACAATGGAAAAAGCAAAAGAGAAAATGGAAGAATTTCAGCGAATACCAAGTGGAGGCAAAAGAAAAACATACTATTTGTTGGTTTAAACAGTGGTATAAACAACAAAAGGAAGCTGATCGCCTGACATAGTCGCACAGTGCCCAAAATAAAAAAGAAGTTGTCACATATCAAAGTCGCTGTGAAAAGGCGAGTTGTATTCCACCATCTGAGTGTCATATGAAAGTTTATTAGGGTACAGAGAAAAAAAGGCACACTGTAGGAAAAAAGCACGAAATGTCGACTTCAATCTCGAAATTTCCACTTTAATTACGTAGTTTATTTTGTCATTAAAGTAGAACATCATAAACTTCATCTTAAAATCGTTTAATTAACCAGCTTCTCAAATCACATCATAATTAAAGTAGCACGTGTGGAGGATTGCCGGCTTCTTACTCCGGCCCTCACCCCCAGGCCGCCAAGAGGAGCTCTCCTGACAGCATGATTGTGCCCTGAGTTCCAGCAGGGCCTCATGGACTATGTAGTGTCTATACACAGCCCTGCTGGATACCTTGGGGGCCTCCGAGAGTCACTGTAGGGGGGCTTGTGGGCTCTTATGTGCCCTATAACCTGGGAGTACGTCACGGTCATGTGACAGGAAGGAAAGACGTGCTCCCGGGTTGAAGAAAAGGACTGTTTACCCTGACCTGGAAGGAATAAGGAACTGTGGACTGATTGGGCAGGGACACCTCCGGGTCAGGGTGTATAAAAGGACTGTGGGAAAGCCCTGAGACTGAGCTGAGCTGGAGTCCGGTGAGGAGGAGGAGGACAAGGTCGTGGCAGAGGAGGCGAGAAGAGGCCCGAGTGTTTGTGACTTTTTGACTTTGGGGAGACTGGAGGTATGGTGGCGGTGCACTTGACTTTTGTAAATATATTGTAAATAAACGTGGGGTGATGATTGAAACAGTGTCCGCCTGTGTCGGTCATCTCCGCCCCTTTCTCCGCCAAGGAGGGTTTTACAGCCGCTTTGCTGCTCTCAGCCCTTTTCTCCGTCTTGACAGGAGACCCATGTTTTATTTTAGGGATCTCCTGCTTATTCTGGGGCTTGTGCTCAGCTTGAGGCTCTCTATGGAGAAGAGAGAGCCTCTTTGCTGTTTGCATACCCATTGTCCTATGTTGTTTCGGAGGCGGCGTCATTAGTACCGCATCGCTCTGGGTAACCACACTGTTTATTTGTACCGGGGAGATCGGCACTTCCCCCGCCCTTCCAGTAACGAGCGACAATTCCCTCATCATGCGGGTCGGGGTCTTGAGGTCCGTATCGTTCCGGGAAGCCATCTCGTACCGCTGTCCCAGTTTGATCGGACCTTCGCCCGACCACTCAGTCACCATGCCATGCTCTACTGTCGGGTTCACAGCGCTTTGACACCCGCTGGTTATTAATGGCGGTGCCAGATCACACTGTGTCCCCTTGTGATTTCACTCACCTGCACTGCCGAATCAATCGAGACCGGGGCTTCTCGGCCTAATCGCCGCAGGTATTCCAATAGTCCTTTCAGTGGCGCCTCGGCTGTAGCTTCCAGCTCCTCCACACGGTCCTTCAGTTCCAGCTTGAGATATTTCTCGAGCTCCCGTAAGTCCATAAAGTTACTTATTTTGACCGGAGGTAAGCTCGCTTCCGCATTCGTCTCACCTGCCGCCAGGAGCCAATGAGCATGTCCGCACCTAGCACGTGCTCCACTGGGCTTCGCGGAGGCTTCTGGGACTTGGAGTCTTCAGAGGAACGGCTGGCTACTCCGAGCCGGCTGAGATCTACCTTTTTTCTGTTAACGGCAGACCCTTCAGCTACAACCCGTCCCTCTTTACCTGTCTTTAAGTTCTGCGCTGCTCTGCTCGCCCCCCCCCCTCCCCTTCAGGAAGTCCGGAGTCGTCAGGGGCAAAACGCCCTCACTGATAGACCACAACTGACCTTCCATATCCCAGCATCCATCCCGTGCAGTCACGCGACACGTGTTGGCAAATAAACAGGCCCCTTACTGGTCAGGTGATTTCGTGTTTACTCCACGTCGTTCCCAGCCTGCACCAGGATTGTCCATGTGATCGTCGTCAACGAATAAGCTCCCCAGCTGTCCATTTACAGACTCCTCGTCATCGCGGCCATCTTGCCCAGGTATGAGGCATGCGTCTTTGTAATATGTTTTCCCGAAACGCTCGGCCTCTGCAAGAAAATACAGTTCCTTGTTCCTCAGATACGGTCGCGACACATACCTCCGACGTATGAGGAATTGCTTCAGGCTCCAGCACAGTCATCTTTTTACTGCTTTGCTGTTGCCTTAGCCAGTGCTCTCTCACAGCGTCGATTTCGTTCCTGGTTTCTGCAGGACCCGTCAGGTAAGACCACAGCGTCGCGGCATCCTCCGTAGGCCACATTTCTGAGAGTTTCTGTATTGTTTGAGCTCACTCATTCTTTCTTTTGAATTTTTTCCCCATCTTGCTCCGAGGTATTAATAGGCTCACAGCTGCAGCGCTCTCTATGGTGAGAGGTGTTTGCACCTTCGTGTACTGAAGCGGGACCTTCTTGGGGTCATCTGCTTACACAATATTTATTTGAATTACAGGTCCCCTGCCAACAGACGGCCTAGAGAATCCTGCCGGCTACGCCAGTGTTGCAGATAACGCTCTTGTCCACCTCTTGAACCCTCAGGTACCAGTCCAGACATAGGATAAAAGTCCAAGACTTCTTTATTAAATAACAATAACATGCACAAAGCACTTTCCCCTCCACACTACTCATAAACTAAATCAACACAACAATAATACTCTCTCCTGCTCGCCTAGACCGCCCCTCTACCTCCCAGCTCAGCTCGGTCTCAGGGCTTTCCCACAGTCCTTTTATACACCCTGACCCGGAGGTGTTCCTGCCCAATCAGTCCACAGTTCCTTATTCCTTCCAGGTCAGGGTAAACAGTCCTTTTCTTCAACCCGGGAGCACGTCATTTCTTCCTGTCACGTGACTGTGACGTACTCTCGGGTTATAGGGCACATAAGAGCCCACGAGCACCCCTACAGCGACTCCCGGTTGTCCCCAAGGTATCCAGCAGGGCTGTGTATAAACACTACATAGTCCGTGAGGCCCTGCTGGAACTCGGGGCACGATCATGCTGTCAGGAGAGCTCTCCTGGCAGCCTGGGGGTGAGGGCCGGAGTAAGAAGCCGGCAATCTTCCACACACATTAAATGCTTTGTTTTGTATTTAATCTTCAATGTGCTCTATGTGTGTGAATCACTACATGCTTCAGCTTTCTCTTTCTCCGACAGGACACAGAATCCATTACATTTGTGATATTACAGCTCTCTGAATAATTAAATACTGAGATGTATACGTGATATCTTTTTCATGATGATAGGAGTTAAAGCATGTTATTGAACAGGGAAATACGGTGCGTGATTGTACGCGACCTTTAATGAAATTATTGTAGCATTACTGTCTCTTTCAAACTTACTAATCTCCAATTCCTGTCCTTACTTTTCTTTCTCCACATACCCAATCGCCATACAATCAGTTCTGTAATAGATGTTAAGCCATCTGTAAGCTTACAACGACAATTCTTGAAAACTTTAAAGGAACACTGAAATATCTTTGTAGTACAAGTTTAATTATTCTATCCATCAATCCTTCCAGTGTCGCGTCAGCCCCAGAAAGAATACAGCACAAGGTAGGATCAATCCGTGAACTAGCTAACGCTGCAGAACCGTGTCCTCACATGTTTAATTATTAACAATGCAGATTATTTAAATGAAGTTAAAGTTTTATCTATATAATATAATCAACATATTTTGCTGCATTTCATCTTAAAAATGATATCATCATCATATGTAAATACGTGCTTTATAAAGTGGCGCAGGTTGTGTAATATTATAACTGTAGTGCAAGTTTACAGTGTGGTGATTGTACTTATAATTACAAACAGTTCTACAAGGAGCACTTGATGGACTGATTGACTGTTTCTGAACTACGAGGTCCATACAGGAAAGGCTTTGAAACGTTTTGCCGTGGCTGAGGCAGAGTGGGCTTGATGCTGTATACCGATATTTCTCTTTCCGATCAGCTGCTGCTGTGATTCCCCACTCAGATACAGTGATATAAATACTCCGAGTGGTGCAGTGAGAGTAATATGGAAAAAGATGATCCGTTGTGACAACCCTTAACGGGAGCAGCTGAATGAAGGAAAAAAAGGTGCTAAAGCAGTTATGGTATTTGGAATACTATGGCTATTCCCTGGACCATTATATTGTTACAAGTTAATTACAATCAGATGCATTACACTAATAAGCAATAAACAGTTAGTTTCAGCGTATTTATAAAGCTGCGGCAGGAATGTGGCTCTAAGAAATAAAGATACACAACACAGGAACAGTAGCTCTGCTTTGACGCTGGGTGCTGCCAGTCTGCAAAACCGAGTGGAGAACTTGCATACGACATGGTATGAGGTACCGTGGAAAAGTGCATGGCTTTACGTGTAGGTTTTATACATCGTGATTTGAACGTGGAAAAGTTCTTACACAACATTTCTTTGTATACGCACCGTTTATGCATGAGGCCCCTGGTTATGACCTTGTTATTCAATTTTTGACTTTGAGTTTTGCTTTGTCTTTGTTGCCTGTGCTAACAATCTCCTGGTTGTTAGCGTCTTGCAGTGTCCTGGCCTCGTCTTTTCTCCCAATAAGCCTCATTAAATGTTCTTTTTTCTTAACAAAAAGCAGAATAAAATCATGATTTGGAAGTCATCCAAAACAGATTCAGCAAGTGCTCTGAAAGCTCCTTAAATACTAGCAGTCCAGATAAGGCTGTTTACCATAGACGCACAAATTCACAATAAATTTTAAGAAGTCAGGTCAGGTCAGGTCAGGTTGGGGAGCATGCACTGGCACAGCGTGTTGCAGCACCCACCACATGACGAAACAGCTCAGGATCCTGGTTGGCAACACCCCAGGCAGAGACGTGGTCCAGTCCTACACTCTGGGAAATAACTATCTATCTTCCGCAGCCAGGTGTTACTTGCGTGTCCCCTTGGCCTGGTCCAACCACTCAGGTCCTCGTGGAATCGTGCCACATGGCTGTAGTGCTGTAATTGATGCTCTCTTACAATGCAGGTAATGTGCCTCATTCGGGACTCCGTGAACAACCACTCCTTCAACACAAAGTCAATTCTCACTGAGATGAAGTCAGATAGGCCAAATATTGCAGTGTCAAGAACATAGTCTGTAGATGCATAAATGTTCTTCTGTGGCAAATATAGGTTTTTCTCCGTTTTATTTTAATAGCAATGAACAACATTCTATTATTATTTTCTGCGACAATCACAATCACATGATCCACCTAGAATGGCTATGGCATCATTTACCTCCTGGTATAAATATGGTGGAGCTCAGTAGCTTCTATATTCCTCATTGATTAAAATCTATATTCATATGAATCCTTAGTGTTAGTAAGTTGTAAAAAAGCTTGCTTTTATGAAGTTTTTCTATTTTCATTTTTGTTAGCTTCCTTTATGTTTTCTTGACACCATCTTAATCTTTTTGTGTTATGTGTCAGCCAGGGTCTCTCCCTTTCCTAGTGTTTAAATTCCTTTATTATGTCATTTTTGTTCTTCTTTGGTTCTTTTGTTTCTGTTAATATTCTTACTTATGTTAATTTATTGCATTATTCTGAGATTTTTAGTACTGTTGTGTATTTAACTTCTATGTGTTTAAAGGTTCCTTGTATTTTGTGGATGGTGGTTCTCCTAGAGGTGGGGCCACCTGTTCATCTCCATCAAAGGACTACCCTCAGCCCTATAAAGGCTAAGGAAACAATGAGTCCCTTGTGGTTCATTGAATGCACTTGGTGGTTTTGGTGAGTTCTCTTTTTGATTAATAAAGTGCTTTTTATGAAACTACTACATTTTTTGGAATATACGCTTTGTTATAGACCTTTGCCTTCTGGATTTGTGTTTTTAAGACTTGCTTGCCTTGGATTGCCTTTTTTGTTCAGACAACTCCTTCTGGGTTTTTGTGCTCTTCAGACCCTTCCTGTTTCACAGCATTTTTGAAAATAAATCTTTTATTTATGATGATTCTTTGTTTGCTCCTGTTTGATTCATGCCTAAGACTGATGGTTCCCTGTACTTGTGGGGCTGCTTGCTACTGTTTTGGGACTTCTGAGCTTATCGACTCCTAGTTAATGTCACATTAGTGCTACCATGTTGGTGCATTTTTGTTATAGTGTTGCAAATTAAGATGCATTTCTTTCTTTCTTTCTTTCTTTCTTTCTTTCTTTATATTATCACCTTGACTCCTTTATGTGACACTTTGAGGGGGTTTGGCCTCCTAACACTGTGGGACCACTGTGGCATTAATCCAAACTGATAATCAACATACTATTTTCCTTTTTTGGTTATTGACTCTTTGCTCTGGCTCATGTATTAGGATTATTGAAATATGGACTTGGCAGTACTACTGTTTCAGAAAGGCAAAAGGGGGAAAAAAAAAACATTTACTAATAAGAGCCAGACTTTCCTTCCTTGGCTGCCCTCCAATACTACTGCCACTGTTCTGGCCTTCCATGGCTCTTTCCATGTGACTCCAATTGTCTTTTTCTGTTGCGCCCCATGCCTGCTCTGCCTCACACTGCTCACTTAAGTATGGAGACAACATCTTCTACACTCAATTTCCCCAAATCTTTATGCCATCCCACCCCAGGATCAGTGTTGTGCATAAACTAGTTCAAAAGAGTGCGTTCATTGAACAAGCTGACTTTTCTAAGAATGATGAACGTAACGTAACATATTTGCAAGTGAAGAACTTGAACGTGAGCTAGTTCAGTTTTATGTGACAATCTGGATCTGGTTTAGGTCCAGATTAAATGTTTTGCCTTACCCTGTAATGTAGGGGTGGAGCTGAATCTGAATACAAATCGTAGATTTTTACAAATATTTTTTTCATACAAATTTTTTTCCATTTATTTGTATTTTGAATAAATAACGTAAAATCAAATAGGCACTGTTTGTGTCTACCTGCTTGTGCTTAAGCTGCACCCCCGCTGACACGAGCACACGGTGAAGCTCCGCTTTTGCTTTTTGGAAAACATTGTACTTCGCGAGGCCACTTTATATTTTTTCCCCATTGAACATGCATTATGTGACACGAATTTTGGCTGGCAGTGTAATAGATTAGTTCACCTACACGCTGGTTCCACAGTCACCATTTGTGTCACACGGTTGGAAATACAGCGGCCATTTATATGTATACTTGCATCTATTTAATTTCTTTTTTGACTGGGAGGATATTAGCATATATGGTTATACATGTTTGTTGCTGGGTATAACTCAGTAAAGTGTATTTAAATAAAAAAGTCTTCATGATTATTGTATTTTATTCAAGAACACTGTAGTAGCCTAAACTCATAGGTCATTTATTCTCACTCCTTAAAAATACAAAATGAACTAAACATAAACTAGGTCAGAATTGAAATGGTAAACTATGAACGTGAATTTATTCATTTTAATCTGTGTGAACTGAACATTCAGATGGTTCTTGTGAGGTGTGAACTTACACAACACTGCCTAAGATAATTCCCAAGACTTGCTGGCAGTCATATACCAGTGATTCTTATTTGTTGGCCTGGTGACTTGTCATGGGTTTGAGCTTTTGATATTTTAGCAAAACACGGCATGAACAGTTTAGTATGGATTCTCTGCCGGTTGTTTAACTGACACTTTTCTATATTGACTTTTTGTTGAGATAGTAATCCAATTAGTAAACGTCCATCTCTCGACAGCAGGATTTTGAAGTGTTATTCAATACACTACTTCAGAGGAGAGTGCTGTAATTTGTATTTATGTTTGGTTATATAGCTTATGTTGTGCATTTAGCTAGTATCCAGTGTGATACTAGCCAAGGGCAAGATCACCACCAATTTGACACAAGTAGGGAAAATGTTGAAGAAGAACTCTCCAGAGCCATGCTGGGAATACTAAATGCCCTGCATATGCTAGAGTGGGAGTACAGGGGTTCTAGACGACAATCACTGTGTAGGTGTTTTACAATTCAATTCTCTTGAAGAGAAAAGGGGGCATCAACACATAAATGTTACCACGCATTCCTTGGACAACCTTTAATTTGTTAGGACCACCTTTGAATCATTTGGCATCATTTTTTAGACATATTATTTTTATTGTCTCAAGGCCAGTTTTGACTAGGAGTGGGAGTATGATAACCCAGTTTTCATGTCTTTTGTTGTTAATGTATTAAGTACAGTATATTACTGTGTCCTATTTGTCCTTCTCTAGCGCCTTCAACACCATCCAACCTCTGCTCCTTAGGGACAAGCTGACAGAGATGGGAGTAGATTCACACCTGGTGGTATGGATCGTGGACTATCTTACAGACAGACCTCAGAATGTGCGTCTCGGGAACTGCAGGTCTGACATTGTGGTCAGCAACACAGGAGCGCCGCAGGGGACTGTACTTTCTCTGGTCCTGTTCAGCCTATATACATCGGACTTCCAATATGACTCGGAGTCCTGCCACGTGCAAAAGTTCACTGACGACACTGCTATCGTGGGCTGCATCAGGAGTGGGCAGGAGGAGGAGTACAGGAACCTAATCAAGGACTTTGTTAAATGGTGCGACTCAAACCACTTACAACTGAACACCAGCAAAACCAAGGAGCTGGTGGTGGATTGTAGGAGGCCCAGGCCCCTCATGGACCCCGTGATCATCAGAGGTGACTGTGCAGAGGGCGCAGACCTTTAAATATCTGGGAGTGCAGCTGGATGATAAATTGGACTGGACTGCCAATACTGATGCTCTGTTTAAGAAAGGACAGAGCCAACTATACTTCCTTAGAAGGCTGGCGTCCTTCAACATCTGCAATAAGATGCTGCAGATGTTATATCAGATGGTTCTGGCGAGTCCCCCCTACTACGCGGTGGTGTGCTGGGGAGGCAGCATAAAGAATAGGGACGCCTCACGCCTGGACAAACTGGTGAGGAAGGCAGGCTGTATTGTAGGAATGAAGCTGGACAGTTTGACATCCATTGCAGAGCGACGGGTGCTGGTGAGGCTGCTGTCAATAATGGAGAATCCACTGCATCCATTGAACAGGATCATCTCCAGACAGAGGAGCAGCTTCAGCGACAGACTGCTGTCACCGTCTTGCTCCACTGACAGACTGAGGAGATCGTTCCTCCACCGCACTATGCGACTCTTCAGTTCCACGTTAACATCATACAAAGTTATTGTCTGTCTGTTATACCTTCATTGTTATCACTCTTTAATTTAATATTGTTTTTATCAGTATGCTGCTGCTGGAGTATGTGAATTTCCCCTTGGGATTAATAAAGTATCTATCTATCTATCTATCTATCTATCTATCTATCTATCTATCTATCTATCTATCTATTTATCTATCTATGTGTTTAAAGAGGTGCTGCAGGCATATGGAGTAACAGGGCTGGTCTTATGTGCTGTTTGTTTCCTATATGATTCTAGTCAGAGCTGTGATTGAATACTTGGCACTTAGTTCAGTTCATTTCTTGTGGGTCTTAACTCCATCAAGGCTGGGCCTTGCCAAGTTTGTGGTTTTCATGGACAGGAAAGCAGCCTGCAGCCCAGGATGTGAGAGTGTCCATTTAAAGATTCAAGGGGTAGCACAGTTGAATTTTGCTTGGAATGTTATCTTCTTTGTCTCATTTGACTTTGACCTTCATTAAGCACTCGAGTAACTCACTGCCAGATGTTAAATGGCAGGGATGTGGATCAACAACTCCAAGTCTGTAGTCATTGTTTCTCTCATGAATAATTGTGGATTGCTATCTCCAGGTGTGAGGTGGGAGAGCAACTGCCTTAGTGGATCTCAAGCATCTTGGGATTTTGTTAATGAGCGATGAAAGAAGGGAATGTGAGATTGACAAGCAAACCAGAGAAGTGGCAGCTGTTTTGCGGGTGCTGTAAAGGTCTGTCGTCTTGAAGCATGAGCTAACTCTAACAACAAAACTATTGGTTTACTGCCACACCAGGAAGTGCTGCAGGAAGGCCACCAGGGAGCACCTAGAGAACATCCGGGTGCATTATAAAAGGGGTTGCCTCACTGAATTCAGCGAGTCAGAGTCAGGTGGAAGAGGACAGAGCTTGCGAGGAGTGGAGTGGAGTCGGCAATACAGACAAGAAGTGATAGGACTGAGCCTTGTGAGTTCATTGTGGCTGTGTGTTGAAGAAAAGAAGAATAAAAGTGTGTTGTGGACATCTGGCTGTCTCAGTGTCTGTCTGTGTCTGGGCTTCTTTTACACAGGGCATCAGGATTTCTGCTTAAAAACAGAATAAGAACATAGAGAGTTGACTGGAGCTTAGAATATCTCCTGGTCAAACAGAGCTAACACATGGTTTCAAACCAAGAATAATGGGACCATGTTGTCCTTTTATTGGATGAGACTTGCAGAAGGTCAGCCTTTTTGGTGGCAGAAAAAAAATGTGCCTACAACCCAGACATGTATTAAGACCAGATAATAAGGTTTTTGCTCCACTGACGAACGATACTTTCAAATTTTTAAATAAGGAGGCCATATAACTGAAATGGTGCAAGATCAAATGCAATGAGCTTGTTAGAAAATGGATGGATGGATGGATAACCCTTATATACTGCACATAGGGGACAGTTTAAGGGCTCTGGTAATGGCAATTCTCCTTTGTTCCAGCAATTGGCACTGTGTGATAATGCACTTTTCCTTCCTCTGAAGACCAAAAGATTGACTGCTTTTCCACCACTGACGTCACTTCCCATGTCTGTCCACCTGGACCCACCTCTTCCTGCCTGAAGTCCACATAAATGGAGGCTCTGCCATTTTTTGATCAGTCCTGATGAGTCCTGACTGAAAAGGCATGTCTTCTTGATCTTAAAATATACAGTATATATATAATCCAATACAATACAATTATTATTTTTTTTAATCTTATTGATTTTATTATATATTTTGGTATAGCCCAAAATCACGCAAGAAGTTCCACAATGGGCTTTAACAGTCCCTGTCTTTTGACAGCCCCCGAGCCTTGACTCTCTACCAAGACAAGGAAAAACTCCCAAAAAAACCCTAGTAGGGAAAAAAATGGAAGAAATCTTGGTAAAGGTAGTTCAAAGAGAGACCCCTTTCCAGGTAGGTTGGGTGTGCATTGGATGTCAAAAAAAGGGGGTAACTACAATAATAATAATAATAATAATAATAATAATACATTTTATTTATACAAGGCGCCTTTCAGAGAACTCAAGGACACCGAACAAACAAATAAATAAATAAATAAATACAAAACACAATTATAAACAACTTAAAACATCAGAAAATCTAAAAATTAAAACCAAACAAAACCACTATAATTAGGAGGAAGAAGAAAAAGCCATTTTAAACAAATGTGTTTTAAGTTTACATTTGAAAGATGAATATGATTTGATATTTCGGAGATCCGCAGGTAATGAGTTCCAGTGCTTGGGAGCAGAACGGCTGAAAGCTCTGCTCCCCATGGTGGTTAGACGGCGGGAGGAACGGTCAGATGGGTGGAGGAAGAGGATCTAAGGTTACGGGATGGAATGGCAACATGTAGAAGGTCAGACAGATATGGAGGTGCGAGGTTATGGATGGCCTTAAAAGTTAGTAGCAGAATCCTAAAATCAATACGAAACTTGATCGGGAGCCAATGAAGCTGCTGCAAGACCGGAGTAATATGGTGAAAAGATGGGATTCCAGTGATGATACGTGCTGCAGAATTCTGGACTAACTGAAGCTTGTGAAGAGATTTATTAGGGAGACCAAAAAGGAGTGAATTGCAGTAGTCCAGCTGAGAAGTGACAAGACTATGAACAAGAATGGCAGTAGTATGAGGAGTGAGGGAGGCGAATGCGATTAATATTACGTAAGTGGAAGTAAGCAGACCGGGTGATGTTATTAATGTGACATTGGAAAGATAGAGTACTGTCGAGGATGACACCCAGACTCTTGACCTGAGATGATGGGGAAACAACAGAGTTATCAATAATAAAAGAAAGATTATTGGTTTTGGATAATGATGATTTTGAACCAATGAGGAGAACCTCAGTTTTGTCACTGTTTAATTTAAGAAAATTTGAAGAGAACCAGGATTTAATTTCAGAAATGCAATCAATAAGTGAGGGTGGTGGAAAAGAGGAGGTGGGTTTACCAGCAAGGTAGAGCTGGGTGTCATCAGCATAACAGTGAAAATTAATGTTATATTTGCGAAAAATATTGCCAAGGGAAGAAGGTAAATAATAAAGAAGAGGCCCCAGGACAGAGCCTTGGGGCACACCAGAAGTAACAGCGGTGGGTTGGGATGTGAAAGTTTTAAGCTGTATGAACTGAGTGCGGCCTGAAAGGTAAGATCTAAACCAATCAAGTGGAGTGTGAGTAATGCCAATCAAAGATAATCTATTAAGGAGAGTGGTATGACAAATAGTATCAAAGGCCGCACTCAGATCAAGAAGGATGAGAATAGTGATTAGACCAGAATCAGCAGCCATAAGGAGGTCATTAGTAATTTTAACAAGTGCTGTTTCTGTACTATGAAGGGGCGAAAACCAGACTGGAACTTCTCATATAGATTATTGTGAGACAAGTGGGTGTGAAGTTGGATAGCTACTATTTTTTCAAGAATTTTGGAGATAAAGGGCAAGTTAGAAATGGGGCGAAAATTATTGAAATTAGTAGGATCACAACCAGGTTTTTTTAATATTGGGGTTATAGCAGCAGTTTTGAAAGATGAGGGAATAATACCAGTAGTAAGAGAAGAGTGAATGATGGCAGAAATAAGAGGGACTAGAGAGGGAGGCAGGCTTTAACCAAAACTGTAGGCAGGGGGTCCAGCTGACAAGTAGATGACTTGGATTTGCAGATGAGATCTGAGATTTCAGAGGAAGTGGGAAGCTGGAAAGAAGAGAAAGAGTGAATAGGTGAGTGTAGTTCAGAAGAAATACAGAAAGGATCTGGACCAAGGTGCTGATGTATCTTTTGGATTTTCTCATTGAAAAAAGACATAAGAGAATTACAGAAGGCAGTTGAGTGAAGGTGAGATGGTAAAGAGTCTGGAGGTTGTGTAACATTATTAAGTAAAGAAAACAAAGACTTGGTGTTACCTGTATTACTAGTAATTAACTGAGTGTAATAATTAGATTTGGTTTGAGCTATACAATCCTTGTAATAGAGTAGATGATTTTTATACATCTCTTTGTGGACAAAGAGTCTGGTTTTTTTAAACAACCTTTCAAGTTGCCTGCCTTTAGCTTTCAGAAGCCGAAGTTCAGGCGTAAACCAGGGGGCAGAAAAGGAAAAAGAAACAGATCTGGTTTTTAGCGGAGCCAGAGAATTAAGAATATCATTAAGACAAGTGTCATAATATGAGACCAGTTCTATGGGAGAGGATAAATTATAAAAGTCCATTTGCGAATCAATTCTAGAAGACAGCAAATTCAAGTTGATATTCTTAATGTTACGAAAGGCTATGAGACGTGGAAGCTTAGGAACAGAAAAGGTAAGTTTAGCGTTGAATGAGAGGAGAAAGTGGTCGGTTATAGTGAGTTCATCTGCTGTAAGATCAAAAGGAACAACACCAGAGCAGCAAATCAGGTCCAAGATATGTCCTTTACGATGGGTAGGAACATCAGTGTGCTGCTGGTATCCAAAACTCTCCAGGCTAGATAAAAAGTCTCTAGTGAGAGGGATATTGATATTGTACAATACAATACACAGAACAGAACACAAGTAATCCTCACTACAATATAATAGTGCAATACAAATATTACAAGTACAGAGCAGAATTTAACAGTAAATGATATCACCTAATATGATTTGGATTTGTTCAGAGTCCTAGGGACCTCGACCAACAATCTGTTTTCCCCCTTTTGTTCATTCCACAGCTGAGTCAGTGCTGGGTCAGCCAATCCGATGAAAGGACCCTTCTACCCGACGATTCTTGAAATCCTCCATCAGAGATGACTTTACCTTAGGCAGACAAAACAAATGCCACACTTGAGTACAAAGAAGAGAAACAGAATAGGTAAGGGTTAGTAACAAATTCTAACTATCATGTTAATTATTTTTTAGTGCTAGTGACTAACAACAGAGATGCAGTCTGTACAGTTAATCAACAGCTCTAGTCAGGGTGTGCTAAACTGAAGTAGTGAGTCTTGAGACGGGATTTGAAAGCTGAGACTGAAGGGGCATCTCTTATAGTAGCAGGCAGACCATTCCACAGTTTAGGGGCCCTGTAACTAAAAGCACTGCCTTCCTCTGTTATTCAATTAATCCTTGGAATCCTAAGCAGACCGGTATCTTGAGATCTTAATGTGCACTCAGGTTTGTAAGTCTTGATATGTTCAGATAAGTAAGCCGGATCTACAGAGGTAGAATAAATCTTTGTAGAATAAACTGAAGGCCGTAAGAAAACTCACAAGCCTACCTTGGTAATTATAAAGGAATTCCTCTAAGAAAATGTTTAGCCACTATGTAAGTTTTTGCTGTCAACTGACTTTTCAAGAATACATTATACTTCGCTAAAAATGAATTTTGGAAATGAAAGTACAGATGTAGAATAAACCTTTGTAGAATAAATGTAAGGCCATAAGAAAGTTTACTAACCTATCTTGGTAATTATTTGTAAGTTTTTGCTGTTGACTGTTTTTTTTTAAGAATATTTTGTTAGAAACAATTTTTGGAACTTAAAGAAAGAGGTGGAATAAACATCCATCCATCCATTATCCAACCCGCTATATCCTGACTACAGGGTCACGCGGGTCTGCTGGAACCAATCCCAGCCAACACAGGGCGCAAGACAGGAAATAAACCCCGGGCAGGGCGCCGGCCCACCGCAGGGTGCACACACACATACACACACCCACACACCAAGCACACACTAGGGACAATTTAGGATTGCCAATGCACCTAACCTGCATGTCTTTGGACTGTGGGAGGAAACCGGAGTACATGGAGTAAACCCACGCAGAAACGAGGAGAACATGCAAACTCCACGCAGGAAAGCGAACCCGGGTCTCCTAACTGCGAGGTAGCAGTGCAACCCACTGTACCACCGTGCCACCCTTAGAATAAAAATAAGGACATAAAAAAAGTTTACAAACCTACCTTGGTAGTTACAAAGGAATTGCTCTATAAAAATGTTTAGCCGCTGTGTAATCTTTCGCTGTCAACTTATTCTTTAACAATAGTTTTTATTTCACCCAAAATGATTTTTGGATGTGGAAGGAAAAAGGCATAATAAACCTCTATAGAATAAATAAAAAACTATGAGAAAGTTTATAAGCCTACCTTGGTAATTATGAAGTAATTCCTCACAGAAAATGTTTAGCCACTGTGTAAGTTTTCGCTGTTGAATGATTTTTTTTAACAATAGGTTATATACATTGCTAAAAATGAATATTGAAAGTGAAAGCATAGAGGTAGAATAAACCTTTTTAGAATAACTTGAAGGCCATGAGAAAGTTCACTAACCTATCTTGGTAATTATGAAGGAATTCCTCTATGGAAATGTATGGCAGCTATGTAAGTTTTCGGTGTCGACTTGTCGATTTTTTTAAGAATATTTTGCTAGAAACAATTTTTGGAAGTTAAAGGAAAGAGGTATAATAAACCTCTGTAGAATAAATAAAAAGCCATGAGACAGTCTGCAAGCGTACTTTGGTAATTATGAATAAATTCCTCTACGAAAATAAACTGTATTTATTCAAAAATATAAAAGGAACACTTTGAAAACACATCAGATCTCAATGGAAAAAGAATCCTGCTGGCTATCTCTGCTGATACGGACTGGGTAATGTGTTAGGAATGAAAGGATGCCACATCGATTGATGGAAATTAAAATGGTCAACCTACAGAGGGCTGAATTCAAAGACACCCCGAAAATCAAAGTGAAAAAATGATACGGCAGGCAGGCTCATCCATTTTGCCGAAATTTCACTGAAGCAACTCCAAATGGTACTCAGTAGTTTGTATGGCCGCAATGTGCTTGTATGCATGCCTGACAATGTTGTTTGGTGGTGTCCTGGGGGATTTCCTCCCAGATCTGGACCAGGGCATCACTGAGCTCCCGAACAGTCTTAGGTGCAACTGGCAGTGCTGGATGTATTGAAACATAATGTCTCAGAGGTTTATTCTGTTGGATTTAGGTCAGACGAGCGTGGGGGCCAGTCAATGGTATCAATTCCTTCTTCCTCCAGGAATTGCCTGCATACTCTCGCCACATGAGGCCAGGCATTGTTGTGCACCAGGAGGAACCCAGGACCCCCTGCACCAGCATAGGGTCTGACAATGGGTCCAAGGATTTCATTCCGATATCTAATGGCAGTCACGATGCTGTTGTCTAGCCTGTAGAGGTCTGTGCGTCCCTCCATGGATATGCCTCCCCACACCATTACTGACACACCACCAATCCGATCATGCTGAATGATGTTGCAGGCAGCATAACGTTCTCCACGTCTTCTCCAGACACCTTCACTTCTGAAAGTGAACCTGCTCTCATCTGTGAAAAGCACTGGACACCAGAGGTGAACCTGCCAATTCTGGTATTCTATGTCAAATGCCAATCGAGCTCTACGATGCTGGATAGTGAGCACAGGGCACACTAGAGGACGTCAGACCCTCAGGCCACCCTCATGAAGTCTGTTGGTCAGAGGCATTCACACCAGTGGCCTGCTGGAGGTCATTTTGTAGGGCTCTGGCAGTGCTCATTCTGTTCCTCCTTGCCCAAAGGGGCAGATACTGGTTAGTCCTGCTGATGGGTTGAGGACCTTCTACGGCCCTGTCCAGCTCTCCTAGAGTATCTGCCTGTCTCCTGAAATCTCCTCTATGCCCATGAGACTGTGCTGGGAGACACAGCAGACCTTCTGGCAATGGCACGTATTGATGTACCATCCTGGAGAAGTTGGACTAACTGTGCCACCTCTATAGGGTCCAGATATGGCCCCATGCTACCAGTAGTGACACTGACCGCAGCCAAATGCAAATCTAGTGAAAAAATAGATGACGGGGGTAACATGTCAGTGGCCTCCCTACACCTGTTAACCCATTCCTGTTTTGGAGGTCATCTCATTGTTGCCCCTCTAGTGCACATCTTGTTTATTTCATTAACACCAAATCAGCTAAAACTGATTAACAACCCGCTCTGCTACTTAACTGACCAGATCAATAGCCCAGAAGTTTCATTGACTTGATGCTATACTTGGATTAAAAGGTGTTTCCTTTAATTTTTTAAGCAGTATATACAGTGGGATGCAAAAGTTTGGGCAACCTTGTTAATAGTCATTATTTTCCTGTATAAATCGTTGGTTGTTACGATAAAAAATGTCAGTTAAATATATCATATAGGAGACGCACACAGTGATATTTGAGAAGTGAAATGAAGTTTATTGGATTTACAGAAAGTGTGCAATAATTGTTCAAACAAAATCAGGCAGGTGCATAAATTTGGGCACCGTTGTCATTTTATTGATTCCAAAACTTTTAGAACTAATTATTGGAACTCAAATTGGCTTGGTAAGCTCAGTGACCCCTGACCTACATACACAGGTGAATCCTATAATGAGAAAGAGTATTTAAGGGGGTCAATTGTAAGTTTCCCTCCTCCTTTAATTTTCTCTGAAGAGTAGCAACATGGGGGTCACAAAACAACTCTGAAATGACCTGAAGACAAAGATTGTTCACCATCATGGTTTAGGGGGATACAGAAAGCTGTCCCAGAGATTTAAGCTGTCTGTTTCCACAGTTAGGAAAATATTGAGGAAATGGAAGACCACAGGCTCAGTTCAAATTAAGGCTCGAAGTGGCAGACCAAGAAAGATTTCGGATAGAAAGAAGCGACGAATGGTGAGAACAGTCAGAGTCAATCCACAGACCAGCACCAAAGACCTACCACATCATCTTGCAGCAGATGGAGTCACTGTGCATCGTTCAACCATTCTGCGCACTTTACACAAGGAGATGTTGTATGCGAGAGTGATGCAGAGGAAGCCTTTTCTCTGCCCACAGCACAAACAGAGCCGCTTGATGTATGCTCAAGCACATTTGGACAAGCCAGATTCATTTTGGAATAAGGTGCTGTGGACTGATGAAACTAAAATGGAGTTATTTGGGCATAACAAGGGGCGTTATGCATGGAGGAAAAAGAACACAGCATTCCAAGAAAAACACCTGCTACCTACAGTAAAATATGGTGGTGGTTCCATCATGCTGTGGGGCTGTGTGGCCAGTCAAAGTTGAGGGACGCATGAATTCCACTCAGTATCAGCAGATTCTGGAGACCAATGTCCAGGAATCAGTGACAAAGCTGAAGCTGCGCCGGGGCTGGATCTTCCAACAAGACAACGACCTGAAACACTACTCAAAATCTACTAATGCATTCATGCAGAGGAACAAGTACAACGTTCTGGAATGGCCATCTCAGTCCCCAGACCTGAATATAATTGAAAATCTGTGGTGTGAGTTAAAGAGAGCTGTCCATGCTCGGAAGCCATCAAACCTGAATGAACTAGAGATGTTTTGTAAAGAGGAATGGTCCAAAATACCTTCAACCACAATCCAGACTCTCATTGGAACCTACAGGAAGCGTTTAGAGGCTGTAATTTCTGCAAAAGGCGGATCTACTAAATATTGATTTCATTTCTTTTTTGTGGTGCCCAAATTTATGCACCTGCCTGATTTTGTTTGAACAATTATTGCACACTTTCTGTAAATCCAATAAACTTCATTTCACTTCTCAAATATCACTGTGTGTGTCTCCTATATGATATATTTAACTGACATTTTTTATCTTAACAACCAACGATTTATACAGGAAAATAATGACTATTAACAAGGTTGCCCAAACTTTTGCATCCCACTGTATATATATATATATATATATATATATATATATATATATATATATATATATATATATATATATATATATATATATATATATATATATATATACTGTATATAAATATGCCTAGCTCTCAAGGTGAATTACTCCAAGAATGGACCAAGTACTTCGAGAATCTTCTAAATGGAAAGCTCCCTCAGCCACCGACACACTCCCAAGTCCAGCCGCCAGGGACCTCCCGATTGAGACCAACAACTTTTCGCGGGCTGAATTTGATGCTGCTGTTGACCAACTGAAGGAGCACAAATCCCCTGGTATTGACTATGCGTTCTCACCTGAAGTTCTTAAAGAAGGTGGCGATTTCATTCGTACAAAGCTACTCATGATTTTGGATATGTTTACGAAAACAACACAGCGCCGAAGCAATGGACTACTAACATCATAGTTCCTATACCTAAAAAAGGCAACCTACAACTTATGACAAACTATCGAGGCATATCATTAATGTCAATCACAGCCAAATTGTACAACATTATGCTACTCAATCGAATTCAACCTGTAGTCGACACTCTATTACGTCCCAATCAAGCTGGTTTTCGCAAAGGGTGCAGTTGCACTCAACAAATCCACATCCTCTGCCGCTTATTCGAAGGTGCAGCTAGCAAGAATCTTCCGATCTTTGCGACTTTCGTCGACTTTAGATAATTCGATCAAACGAACATTTATGTTTGCAATTCTTCATCACTACGGCATCCCAGAGAAAGCAGTCAACGCAATCCAAACTCTCTATATTAATTCAACCAGCAAAGTGCTTGTAGACAATCACCTCTCAAGTGAGTTTACTACTAGAACTGGAGTACTCCAAGGCAACGTTTTGGCCCCTTTCATTTTCACTATTGTCATCGATTTTGTCATGCGTAAGTCAGCAGGAAACTATGGTTTTGTTACTCATCCTCACCTAAGTTCGAGATACCCCGAACAGAAAATCAACGATTTGGATTTTGGAAACTTGGATCATAACAAACCAGCTCAAAAACACTCTCGATAGTTTTGCAACCAACTGCTATCGAGTAATCCTCAACATCAAGCGAATCGATCACATACCTGTCTCGGAAATCGCCCGTGTCGAACAACAACCACTATCAACTACAGTCCTACAGCGTCAACTGACATGGGTGGGCCACATGCTTCGTCGTCCACCAGATGAATTAATCAGGAAATACACATTGTACGTCCCGCCAGTACAACTAGGGAAGGCCAAACGTGGAAGGCCCGCGCTCACATATGCCCAGTACATCTCCAATTCTATCTGCAATGAGAGAATGACTGTGACAGAGATCGAAAAGGTGGCCCAGGACCGGGTTGCGTGGCGGAAGATCGTTCTCGCCTGCACAAGCACCATCACGTACAGCCGACCGATGATGATGATGATGATGATATATATATAATAATAATAAATTTTATTTATATCGCGCTTTATATTTAACAATCTCAAAGTGCTACAAATCTACAAGAAATCTATAGAAATAATTTAACAAAATGCCTTTCTAAAAAGATAAGTTTTTAGGTTTCGTTTGAAGGCATATATATATATTAGTGTTTTTTAAACTTTGGGTCTGAATTTGGTGTGTGAATCACAACACTACTGAATGAGAAAAGGTTATGAAAGGTTTGCAAAATGCATTGTGATGAGTTGCCATGGACAGTTTAAGCAAACATCATTGCACCGCATTGCCCACAATTCTCCAAGGACAATGTTTGGCAGCTATTCTTCATGGTGGATAGGATGACATGGTGGCAAATTTCCAAGGGGATTAAAAGGAGGAAATTTGGCAAAGATCCTCCAAGAAGGATACCTAGGATGATACTCTATGCCTGCTAGTGCTGTCATTTAATCCTTCCAAAACAACATCATGTCTAGTTTTGAAGGTCCCTAAGGTTTTACTGTCTACCACACTACAACTTGGTCACTTATTCCAGTGTCTATGGCTCTCTGTGTGAAGAAAAACTTGCTAATTTTTGTATGAAATTTACCTTAACAAGTTTCCAATTGTGCCCCAGTGTTCATGTTGAACTCATTTTAAAGTTACAGTCTTGATCCACTTTACTAATTCCTGTCATAATTTTGAATGCTTAATTATTTTTTGCTTAAACTGAAAAGGCTCGGCTCTTTTAATCTTTACTCATAGCTCATCCCCTGTAGACTCGGAATCAGTCTAGTCGCTCTTCAGTAGACTGTTTCTAGTGCTGCTATGTCTTTTTTGTAGCCCGGAGACCAAAACTGCACCCAGTACTCCTAATGAGGCCTCACCAGTGTGTTATAAAGACTTAAGCAGAACCTCCTTGGACTTGTACTCCACACATCAGGGTGCTATTTCACCTGACATTCTGTTTGTCTTCTTAAAGACGTGTAAACAAAGTCTGGCAGTTGATAGTAAAGAGTCCACTACGACTCCAAAATCCTTGTCATAAGGAGTGCTTTTGATTTTCAGACTTTGCATTGTGTATTCGAACCTCACATGTGTACTTCCTATATGTAATAGTTTACACTTACATTCAGCTTTATGTATTTACTCTGTCTCTTACATCTATGTTTTGTTAATACTGCAGGAAGGATTTTTTTCCATTAAGGTTTTGTCAACAATGTGCTTTTCTTCGATATGTTTGACAATGTTATGTTATATTTTGTTATGTTATGTTATGTTAAAAAAAATAAAACTGACCAGCCTAAAGTAATTCATAAGCTTATTGTGAAACTGCTTGGATTTTTTGATGAAGAACCTCTGAAAATTTACCAAGTCCTAAATGAGTATGTGTGTTTGTAGTAAGCAAAATACTGTTACAGTAGTGGTGCCATCTGTTCAGGCGCTCTTGCTTATGTGGGTGGCAACTTTGTCTTGATACACACTCATCTTTATGTGAAGTACCACCAACAGTCCATCGCTGTGAGCCAGGCCAAGATTACAATATTCATATGTCCACTTGTTTGTGATCAAGAGCCAAAAAGCTCTAAGCAGAAATGATTACAAGAACTGTAATAACTGAAAAAAATCATGCGATGCAAATTTAAATTGTTAGCTAAATGATAAAATAACATCGTGGCCACTAATACCAAGCTGAATATCATGTTCACTGTATGTAATGAGTGGCTTGCTATGTCATTTTAAAAAGCTGTATTAGTTTTCGTGAGTAAAATGAGTAAATGAGTAATAAGTAAAAAGTAAAATAAATAAAAAAAACAAAATCATGTCCCAGATATTTATGTGATTTTTAAATCAATATGCTATTGTTTTCTTTAAAGTTTTGCATATTTAAGTCATCTCTACGTCTAGCTGTGACTTTAATGGCCTTTTTTCAGCAACATTTTATTACAGTTTTCAGAGTGGGCTGATGTTCCAGCAGTCCATATGGCTAAATTCCTATGGTTTGTGATCACATTGTTGCAGCATAAAATAATAAAACAAGAACATAATATTTTCTTAAAAATAATGAAGTGGAATTACATAGAACTGAATGCCACATGCCTAGAACAAAAGAATCAAAGAACCAGAAATCTGCTGAAGTCATCCCAGATCCTACCAAACTTAATGAACCCCATGGGGAAGGACAAGATTTTAAAGTTGTTTATTAAGTAGTATAAAAGAATAAGAGACAGAATGTTGTGGGAAGAGATTGTCATCAAACAAGTGGTCAGGCATCAGTTAAATATGTTTACTTTTGTAGCATACAGTACAGTTTATGGTAATCACTGCCAGGTCTTCCCATTTACAGATAACAATAAATAAATGTACCATTTGTGTTTACAACCAAAATTTGAATTGCATTAAATTTTAAAAATTAGATTTCCAAAGTCTAATAAGTCTTTCTATTATAGAAAAAAATCTTGGGACAAGATCAGACTTTTTCAGAGAGACGAGACAAGATATTTTCACATCCCGCGAGACGAGTCTTTGTGCCAAGAGATGAATTGAAAACCAAACAGGTTCAAGCGGGGGTGGAAATAAAAGACAAACAGTAGAAGAAGAAAAGACAAAGAGTAGAAGACAAAGACCACATTGTTTTGCATGGGTACTGAATTAACATCTCTCTATAGGGTGGTCCAGATCTAATTATGCAGTTTTCATTACGCTATAACTGAGTTGCCATGGACAGTTTAAGCAAACATCATTGCACCACATTGCCCACAATTCTCCAGGGACAATGTTCGGCAGCTATTCTTCATGGTGGATAGGATGACATGGTGGCAAATTTCCAAGGGGATTAAAAGGAGGAAATTTGGCAAAGATCCTCCAAGAAGGATACCTAGGATGATACTATATGCCTGCTAGTGCTGTCATTTAATCCTTCCAAAACAACATCAAGTCTAGTTTTGAAGGTCCCTAAGGTTTTACTGTCTACCACACTACTACTTGGCCACTTATTCCAGTGTCTATGGTTCTCTGTGTGAAGAAAAACTTGCTAATGTTGGTATGAAATTTACCTTAACAAGTTTCCAACTGTGTCCCAGTGTTCATGTTGAACTCATTTTAAAGTTACAGTCTTGATCCACTTTACTAATTCCTGTCATAATTTTGAATGCTTAATTATTTTTTGCTTAAACTGAAAAGCAGTTTATCCAGTTTATTACATTGAGAATTCACAAAAAATTATTTTTGTTGCTGATAGATGGCACCACCTGCCCTGCATTCCAAAATGGCGGGGAGATGGTTGTCAGTTGAACAATGGGTGCGATGTGTTCGCCTTTTCATAATTGCGTAATTAGATCTGGACCACCCTGTATTATATAAAACATCTTGGGATGAGACAAAACATTTTCAGAGAGATGATTTCACATCCCATGCGATGAGTCTTTGTGCCAAGAGATGAATTGAAAAGCTAGAAGAAAAGACAAAGAGTAGAAGACAAAGTAGAACATTGTAAAGAGGTTAAAAACGTTGGTGTGATACACATGCAGAGCAGGTTAGAGATTATGAAGGTACTAAAATTAGAAAGTCTCTAAAAACTGATAGTAAAGATCGCATTAGCCCTAAAAAACGGAAATTATTAGTCTGTGAAATAACGAAACAGCAAAAAGAGATTGAATATATGGACATAGGTGATATGACAGGGCTACTACACGTTTAATTTTAAAGAAACCACAATTCAGTCAGGTTTATATTTATGATCACGGAGAAGTGGTGCAACATAGAATCGAACAAATTAAATAATCAGACATATTAGAAATTCTATCCAATAACGGATACAAATCCATACATCCTAAAGTATTGCACTTTACACAAAATTTATCTGAAAAACACGAACAAAGAAGTTTTCTTGGATTTTTATATGAATCACAAAGATCACTGCTCACATTTATAATAAACCAACATGTGGCAAATTGTCAGCGATAATAGTTTAGAAAGATGGAGATATCAAAGACAGAGTTCATATTCGTGTTTATCCAAAAGCACAACACGATTCCTCGCAAGCAGCAGATCCGGGAAATGACTAGCGTGTGGGGCCCACATGGGGGATGGAGAGCAAAGCAAGCGGGGGGAAGAACCCTCTAGTTAATAATTATAATAATTTATTGCATCTATATAGCGCTTTCCTAACCTACTTAAATTGCTTAATTGTATGCATAGTGTAACACAGTGGTTCCCAAACTCAGTCCTGGGGACCCCCTGTGGCTACACCTTCCGTTTTTCATTGGACTCTTAGCCTAATTAAGTAAGTTGTTATTTCCCAGTTTCTGTGTTTTGGAGTCAATGTAGAAATTATAAACTAAGTTTGGTAGATTCTTATTAAAATATAATAAGCAGTTATATGGGGACTATATAGTTTTTTTTTAAAGTCGTTAACAGTATTTTTCTACCTAATTTCCATTCTGCTTTTCCAGGTGTTCTGGTTATTTTATTGATTTACTAATTAGCAGGTCTGACATTGAAGTCGTTGCAGCTTTAATCACCCTGGGTGTTTGCTATGCTGGTTAATTGTCACTATTGGAGTTAAATGAAGGGAGCAAACTACACAGGAAAAGGGGAAAATAATAGGAAAACAACAAAAGAGAGTTAAGCATTTATAGCTTTAGAAAATAATAGAAATATGTAATGTCTTATAAATGTAAAAAACATATTGTTGTGTTTTTCTGTATGTAGAATAAGAGAAGAGTAAAAAAAGACCAGCTAATAAAATGAGATCAGTTGTTATTGATTTATTTTCACTAATTGTGAATCTGGTTGGAACAAAGACCTGCAGCCACAGTGGGACCATGTTTGGGAACCACTGGTGTAACATATAAGGAAGTAGCTGAAATACCCAGTGTTGCCCGGGAAGAAAATAAAGTTGTTTTTTTGTTAATTGTTTGAGAAAAATATAATTAAAAAAACAACTTTACAAATAAAAATAAATCAACAAACAATGAAGACTCACTAATGTGCTTGTATTGTTTACTGAAGGGCCTTGTTATATACAGTGTTTTTAGTTTTTCCATCTTTAGCCAATATATAAAGGTTCTTAGGACTTTGTACCCTTGAACATGCCACATAAAGTTGTCCATGTGAGAAACAGGCTGTGTCTAAATTGATTGCAACAATTTTCAAAGATTATGCAAATATTCTGAGTGTCAATTGGATGATAACAGACTTACAAGACCGAATCTCCAATTAGTCTCATGCAATTGAAATTCTTTCACAATCAATTAAATGTTAATGATTTTACCTATATAAATAAATATTATGAGTTAAATATCATAGCTATATTTGTTTTTTACTTTATATTCAATTTTGATAAGTTAATTAAATTAGTTTTTGATTATGAATGTCAGTCAGTCAGTCATTTTCCAACCCGCTATATCCTTACACAGGGTCACGGGGATCTGCTGGAGCCAATCCCAGCCAGCACAGGGTGAAAGGCAGGAACAAATCCCAGGCAGAGTGCCAGCCCACCACAGGACACACACACACACACACAGCCACACACCAAGCATACACTAGGGACAATTTAGGATCAGCAATGCACCTAACCTGCATGTCTTTGGACTGTGGGAGGAAACCGGAGCACCTGGAGGGGTACGTATTAAAAAAATATCCTGTTTCTTTCTTCCAAAAAAATTGTAACACCAACGCGTTAGCTACAATGTTGCGAAACAAATGACATTTACTCCATTAATAAATAAACAAAAATCGCAAAGAGATCGGCTGAATCCACAAAATAAATATAGGATGTTTATGGTATATTAAAAAAAATGCTTACTTATCTTATATATAATATAATAGCCTATTTTGATCAAAATATAATCATGGAATACGCTTAAAGTAGTGTAAAAACAACGGGAAAAGCAAAGCCTTTTTTATGGTTTTTTGACAGATTAATTTTTGTTTTGTGGTGTAGTAATAAGTTTTTACAAGTGCAATTTTTTTGCTAATGTAAAAAAATGTCAATTCAATTAATATTATTATTAGGTTCATTTAATTCTATTACGACTAAAACATTGTTACAATAAAAATTATGCAAGATGATAATATAGTTAACAAAAACAAACATTAAACAACAAACAAATAATACTACGGATTTTTAATGATAAAATTGTCGATTGCTTTTATGGAGCACACCAGAAACGTTCTGAGCATCAACTGGATGATAACATACATACAAGACGGCAGGACTGTTACAGTCTGCTTTATATATACTGTATATATATATATAATATATATACTATATATATATATATATATATATATATATATATATGGCTGTTCAAGTCACAAAGACAGAATGAGTCCCTGAGTCCCAAAAATAGCTGGGATGCCAACCCAGCCAACTGTATTTAGTTTCAAAAGCAACAGGCGTGCGGTGGGGCTCAAACATAAAGAATGCTGGCTGTCACTTCCAGTTCGCCCTTTGGTGGTCGTTCCGAGTGTCAACGGTATGATAACATGCATACAAGACCGTAAGATCACCTCCCACCTTACCCAGAAGGGGGTGAATTAGGGTTGGTTTGACCTTACAGTATTTTTAGTTGTGTACCAAGTTTCATGAAAATCGCTCTAGCCGTTTGGAAGTGATACTGGAAGATGCATACATACACACACACATACATTGACTTTTATATACTGTACAGTATATAGATTTAAGTTAACGAATTTGAAAAGAAACTTTGAGTAGCTCTACGAAACTCAAACAGTACAGCATCCGCACAGGACACATCTAACCACGCAGACGCTCAGTGGAGCACTGACTTGCCGAGACTGCTCGAAATTGGAAATTTTGCAACAGACTGTCACTTTTGGTCTAACAAGAGAGAGAAAGCCTGATGCAGGGCTCCTGAGATTCAGCAAAAGTGTAGGTGTGGCATTAAGTGTTTTGTGTATTAAATTATTATATTCAGTGGCCATTTTTGGTAAAAAAAAAAAAGTTGGCTATACGGAAATTAACATTTCAATAAATCAAAATCCATTAAACATGATGTTGTATGAATGCTTGTACAGGTCAACTAAAAGTATTCATTATTCTGAAAATTTCATTATTTTAGTATTTGCTGTAATGGGATTTATGGAAGGAAAGGTCTGTGATACGATTTGCATATTTGTAGCTAGGAATCCGCAAAGGGTGAAAATGAATCATTTATCTTAAAACCCTAAGCTTTCAACAACCCACCAGGTGTCGTCGTCATCAGAGGAAAATGATTAGACATACAAGAATCAAAGGCACTATATAGCAAATGAGGGGGTGGGGGTGGATCAATAAGGTGGGGTTCAGAGGGTGCTGGTCATAAATAATGTGGCTGTTCTTCTTTTTAAGCCTGCATATGCTGGGTTCATGATCATTCTTAACATTAGTAGACAACATTAAATACACGCCTTTTAATAGCACTTTACAATGTTGTGTAGTTAAAAGCAGAGCCCAAATAGGCTTGTAGTGGCCTAACAGCTTCCATAGACAGCAAATTCCAGTTTGGGTGATGTGATGTTATTAGCTGTTGACTGACGAGGTTCTATGACTGATAGAGTTCACATTTCTTAAACATGTCATTTTTGAAAGGTATATCTAATAGAGAGTTAAAAATTCTCTGTTGAGTCTCAAGGGACAATTGTTGGGTGCTTCAGACCATGATGGAGAGTGGTCTAGAGATTTGCTATTAAATTATAAATCAGAGAAATAGTGCATCGCTATGATAATGCAGCTGTGAGGTTGCTTTTAGTGTAACATAAATACTGATCACATACACTATTTATACTTACAGAGAGATTCTCACATAAGTCTTGTTCTTTAACATCCATTTTTAGATAAGTGCCCTTTTTTTTTAACTGTAATGGTTTACTTACCTCACTCATCGGTAGACGCAAGTCGGAGTACTGATGTGTGCCCCTCTTCTGGTGTTTGATTAACTGGAATCAAGGATCTGTTTTGATGTCAAGATTGGCTGATGGATGGGTAAAACGGTAAAATACATAAAGTATACAAGTTAAAGTAACCTCTCTTAATGTAAATTTGAAAAGGTAAACTCATCTGTAATTGATGTCACACAGACTCTTTCTCATTTTTACGAGAGACAAGTATGAAAATTTGCCAATGCTTTTCGACAGGAGGCTTTGAAATGTGAAAACTGCAAAGCATGACATTCAAAATATCTCAACGAAAATTGACCAAACTTCCTTAAAAAACAAGTGTGTCAAATTTCATCAAAATCAGTCCACCCTGAGCCGAGTTGTTTCATGCAGACATTCAGACGGATGGGTGAATAGACACACAAACATGTGCTTTTTATGAATATACTGTCACGGAGTCATTTTTGGGAGTCAGCCTCAGGGTTCATGTAATGCCTGTTGCACTCCAAACCAGAGGGTGGCGCTGTTGCTTTATGCCTTTTCTCTTCCTTTTTCTGCAGAATGGATGAATGACATTGTTTCCACCACTGATGTCATTTCCAGTTTTCGCCCAGCTGAGTCCACCTCTTCCAGGTTGTAGCACTGATAGCCGGCCTCATCATTATCTTGAATCAGCCTGAACAAAAGCTACCATCTGAATAAGACATCGTTTGTTGTTTTCATTTTTACAAACTTCTATTTTGGCCATCACAATATATGGGTGTTCTCTTTGTTGCCCTAAACCTTTTATGCGTGTCTTTGTTTTCATTGTAATATAAATACACCTAAAAACAATCTATTGAAAATCTACCATTATTTTAACAGATAAAGTATTAACATAAAGCATATTGTACAGAGGGGCGGCACGGTGGCGCAGTGGTAGCGCTGCTGCCTCGCAGTTATGAGACCCGGGTTCGCTTCCCGGTCCTCCCCGTGGAGTTGCATGTTCTCCCGTGTCTGCGTGGGTTTCCTCCGGGCGCTCCGGTTTCCTCCCACAATACGAAGACATGCAGGTTAGGTGGATTGGCGATTCTAAATTGGCCCGGGTGTGTTTGTGTGTGTCCTGCGGTGGGTTGGCACCCTGCCCAGGATTGGTTCCTGCCTTGTGCCCTGTGTTGGCTGGGATTGGCTCCAGCAGACCCCCGTGACCCTGTGTTCGGATTCAGCGGGTTAGAAAATGGATGGATGGATATAGTACAGAAGAAGGTAAATTAAACAAGTGACATTAAATCAAAGATAACTGACTAGAAATAATAAAAAATATGAAACAAGGTACCACAGTGGGTTGGTAGAGCAGTAAAGGAAATATGGATCTGGATTTAATCCAAAGGCACATCCTGAAGATGTGTGAGGAAACCTGGAGGAAACAAATGGCTATGATGAGGTGATCTTTTTCAGAATTAGGTGATGTTGAAAGTGGTGTCCTTCAGGGATCAGTGTTGGGGTTCCTGCTCTTTTTAATACACATAAATGGTGTGGACAAGAATATTGTCAATAAGCTGGTTAAGTGTTCAGATGATACCAAACTGGAGAATTTGCTCAATTATTTCAAAGGGATTGGACAGACATATAACAGGTTTAAGTGTTGTAAAGGATGGATGGGCACACCGACTAGAATGAAGGCCAATTCCTGGCATGAATGGGATGCCAGCATAGTGGAAGGACAGGGGGAGACAACTTGGTCAGACTACATGCTCCCCTGACGTGCTAGGTGGCAGCCTTCCTGGGCAATGCTACCTGTGTGTAAACCAGTAAGGCACATCGGGTATAGTAGCCCCATAGGGCAGCCTTGTCGGGTTCTGTCGGTGCTACCAGGAGATGCTGAAGGATCCATCATCCCTACTTTGTAGTAATTCCATTTGACCTGGATGTGCTTCCATCAGGCTGTGCCCTAGCTCCAGAAGTACTCCTTAGTCCAAAATAACAGAAGCCACTCAACCTCATTCAGGAAAATGAGAGTCAGGGGTGAAGCTGGCCTAAAGGAGAGAGAAAAGAGAAGAAAAATATGACTGATGCTTCTTTCAAAGCCTTTTTTAAGATAAGTTATTGTAATAAAACAATAAATAACAACAATCTGAACCTGAAACATTTGTCACGGTGGTTGTGTCTAAGGTTTGGGGTGCTATAATGCCCCTTTCTGGTGACACAGGTTAAATTTAATAAAGAAAATGTAAAGTATTAGATGTAAAAAGTACAAAATGTCAGATTTGAATAAGCAAAGTGAATTCTGAAAGTTGTAGTACAACTTATGACAAGGGTCCTGGGGGTCACAGAGGACCCATCACTATCTACTGTACATCCAGACTGTCTACAGAAGCAATCAAGAAAGCTAATACTAAATAAGCTAATAAAGCTTTACTTTATATATCATGATGTATGGAATACAAGTCAAAGGAGGTTATTCTTAAGTTACATAACACCACTAGTGAGTCCTGTTTTGGTCTCCATGTTATAAAAAACATAACAGTGCTAGAGAAATTCTGGAGAAGACTGATTACAGGGCTAAGAGTTATGAGCTATAAGAAGAGATTGAAGAAGCTGAACAGTCAGTCATTTTCCAACCCGCTATATCCTAACACAGGGTCACGGGGGTCTGCTGGAGCCAATCCCAGCCAGCACAGGGTGCAAGGCAGGAACAAGCCCCGGGCAGGGTGTCAGCCCACCGAAGAGGAGCTGAACATTTTCAGTTTAAGTAAGTGGGGGTGAAGAGGGAACATGGTTAAAGTGTTTACAATTATAAAAAGAATTAGTACAGTGGTCTTACTTTAAAGTTAATTCTTGAAAAAGAACAAGGGGACACAGTTAGAAACTTTTTAAATGCAGATTGCAATAAATGTTAGAATGTTTTTATTTATTTATTTTTAGACAAGAACCATAAGCCCATGGAATAAATTACCAAGTAGTGTGTTTGAGAGAAGGGCTTTGGAGATCTTTAAAACTCAACTTGATGTGTATTTTGGATAATCTAGGTCAATCTGATGGATGAATTTATTGGACTGAATGGCCTGTTCATATCACAAATGTTCTAAAGTGTAAGTGAAGTAATCTGACCGTTTTAAATTATCTGGATGTAAATGTCTGCATGAGTGTGCCTTGCAGTGGGGAGTTGCCAGTCCAAGGTTTGTACGTGTCTTGTTTTCAGTACTGTTGAGGATTAGACTTTGGTCCATTGTTGAGAATGCTGTTTGTGCTGTATTGGCAAATCACTTTATCTTAAATAATATGCTCACATGTGAAATCCAAAACTACTCACCAGCTAAATCTAGTACATTAGATCTGACCCTCGTCCAAGAAAAGCCTTTTGCCGCTGGCCTAATCACGGGAGATGAGGGTGGACCTGGGTATGAAGTCACGTTTTCCCCAAGTCGTTCAAACAAGTCTAAGGCCTGACTTGAGGAGCTGAAGAAGATCATCCTGATAGAACTGACTGTTCCCTGGGAAGATAGATGAGAAAAGGCTTCGGAGAGGAAGGCCACCAAGTATCAGGTGTGGCAAGCGGCTGGTGGTGGTACCCAGCCGGGATGCCCAGAAGGACAGGAGGAGGGATTTTGCCTCCTCTAGATCATGAGGAGGCGACCGCCCTGGTGGCTTTGGGGACCACGAGAACAGAGCTTAGAAGCTCAACCAAATAGGGGCCCGTGGTCAACACCAGGGAGCGCCCGAATGCCTGAGGAGCCCTGGCCCTCAGCACTTCTGCCACACCCACAAGTGCTGGGGGGAAGAAGACCAGGGATACCCGGAGTGCTTCCGGGTGCACAGCCTGCACTTCCGCCACACCAGGGAGTGTCGGCAGTCGCTTAGTGGCAGGCACCTGGAGCACGTCCGGGTGAAGATAAAAGGGGCCGCCTCCCTCCATTCGATGGCTGGAGTCGGGAGGAAGAAAGATGGAGCTCGGGAGAAGAGGATTGGAGGTGGACCTAGAGAGGAACAAATTGTGACAGGCCTGGACTTTGGAGTGAAAATGGGTTGTGTTCTGCGTCCACTTGTATATAGTAGCTGTAAATAAACATGTTGTGGTGCTTAAACAATGTCTACCTGTCTGTGTCCGGGCTGTGTCAAACACAGGATTTGGTCCAACAATGCAGGGACAAATGGTGTCTGGCTATTTCAAGTCGAGGCAGGTTGCAGAGGTTTCCTGGCACAACTGGTGTGGAAGATGCTCAAAGCCCTGGGAATAGAAGGAAGGGAAAGGAAAGTTGGGGAAGGCAGTGGAAAGAGCATCTTGTTGGCCCTGGAATAAGCAGGAGGAGGTGAGCTAGATGTCAGGAGAAGATGAACAGTGACTGACCAAAACTGCCGACAAACCAACTGGAGGATGTTGTGCGTTGAGACAACCAATGAAAGTTGGATGCCACCTGATGACATGTTCTCCTTGTTGAAAACATCAGTCACAAGAGGTGATTGAAGGTTTGGGCACTAGAAGTATTTGATATACTTTGTTAATCCCTGATGAGAAAATGGCTTTTTGCATGACCTTTGGGGGTCAGAGCACAGGCTCAGCTATTGTACAGAACCCCTGGAGCAATTTTCAGGTTGAGGGCCTTGCTCAAGAGTTTAATGGAGTATGAAAACGTGAATGTAGTTGTGAAGTTTGTATTAATCATATTGTCGTGGAATTGGATAGATTTTAGCTATGATAGTGTCAGAAATGCAAATTCATTTTCTTTTGGGTTCCTTTCAGCTTTAACAAGAAGATTTTGACAGTCATTCTTGGGTAATGTCTAATGTCAGTAATGTCTTTTCTCCAAAACCAATGTCAAAATCAGAAGTGTTTCACTAATTATTTTGTTTGTAGTTACTTGAGTGCTAGTTGTTTGGGGGTTGCATCCCTAAGGGGTCTTAATATTCTAACACCCTTTATTGTGTGGTGATATTACAATTTCTATGGCCAGACCTGCTGGTAACAAGGATTTTTTCTTGGATGATCATAGCATACATGAAAACAATGACATTACAGTGATTTCAAAAATGAAATATAAATCAGTAACACTCAGGACTCAACAACAAATAGAAAGAAGGACTGGTATCAATTTTATCGCCTCGTTGGATTACAGCTTTTATTTAAGAGAAAGACTTTTTTGTCTTATCGAGGGGGTTGTGTTTAGCCATGTTGTGTTTCCAAAAGTTTTAATCTGGATCCTTTTTGGAGAAATTACCGGTGCACGATAGTTTTATGTGGTGTTGCCAAAACTTTAGTAGAAATATTCCTTGCTTTCTTCCTCCCTCTATACTCATACAAGATCTATAAACTCCCAAAAAATGTTTTTAGTGAGTTTCACAATTTCAGAATCACACGGCAAACAAATTTTAGTATCAATTTTGCGAAATGGTATTTGTAAGGAAACTCAGCTCTTTTACTCATCACTATATTTTGTGTTTTGTTTGAGATAACATATGAAGCAAGATTATGTCAGATGATGGCGGCAAATGTCTTGTTTAAGCATGCATTGTATTGTAGTGTGCACATGTGACAATAAATCTCAAATGTGCAGATTATTAAAACTAAGCCTTGTGTTTTTGAAAAAAGCCAATGCTACTGTTCACCTACAATAAGTTCGCAATACTAATCAACATTCAGTATTAAGTTTGTTTTGAAGTAAGAAAAGTACACAGGAAATTAAAATTAAGCCAAGCCACAATAGAACAGAATGAAGCGTGATTTTTATAGAATACGATTAAAGGCGAACAACTGAGGACGGCAATTTGAGAAGAGTAAAAGCAATTAGTAACTGTTTCTTGTTGGTAGACATTTATTCAAGCCGACTATATGATGAGGCTGTTCTCATTTTAGGCTTTGATGCCCACACTGAGTCGTGATTTGTACCAATTTTTAACTTTGAATAAATTAACTTTAAATCGCTGTTATAACAAAATACCAAATACCTTTTAACTGATAGCCACAGCCATTACCCAGCTGGGATGTCAGATGGGTGGAAGGACCGAGGGACAGAGCACTTTTATGGCATTACACTAGAGGGCAGCCTCCCTAGATTGCTGCACAACCACGGATTCCCGGAGGGCATGCTGGGATTTGGAATTTTGAGCAGCCCTGTTGAGTTCTGTGGGTGCCACCAGGGGGTGCTGCAGGTACGGCCGGAATTGATGTCAGTAAAAGGTCATAGGCCACCTGGGGCACTTCCAGGTGCCCTATAAAAGGAGCCAGCTGCCACTACTCGAGGTGCCTGAGTCAGGGGGTGGAGGACAAAACTTGCCAAGAGGAGTGGAGGTGGGCAGAAAGAAACAGAAAGCAAGGACTGTGTGTCGTGCTTGGTGCATTGTACTGTGCTGCTGTGGGGAGTGAGGAAAAAAATCTCCCCCACTTGTACATAAATGTATGCTGTGCCTGAACTTGGCATCTGTGCCTGTTGTGTCCTGGGTTTAGGGGAGCTGTACGCCCCCTGGGGCCCACAACCTCTACAGGTGATGATGTTCTGTTATATGGAGTTCTGCTGTCTCTCCCAAACCTCAGTGCCTTCAGCCGCAGCCTCCCACCCACTTGCAGATGTGGTCCATGCCCACTGGTATCAGTTATGTATAATCCACCATGCCACCAAATGTTTCTTTTATATCCAGCTAAGCTCCTCACCGTATAAGAAACAGTGAGATGTTTTAACCCCAGTTGCATTATTTTGTTCACTTCACACAACTTGAAACCATAGATAAGGAACAGGGTGCGTAGTTTAATGTTGTTTTTCTAGAAAATTCAATGTTATTTTTAAAAAAGATTAATTGTTTAGTTATATGATCTGCACTTTAGACAAAAGACCATCATTCTACTGTGCTTCTCCATTAAGACTGCGGGTTTAACTGGAGCCACTTTATGCTGGGTATTTGCACAGAAGGCTAAACTGATTTATCCTGGCATAACAGAGACTGAAAATACACCCCATATGTGTATCCTTTTTAATAGTGCCTTTCAGATTTTTATATATTTTACATTTGCTCATAAATTCTTTTTGGTACACCTACTATTGCTACAAAAAGGTTCACTAAACTGTTATACTTAAACCCCACTGTGTGACAACATTATATTAATATTGTCTTATCTGCGAGACGCGAACAGCCCGAGGAGACGGTAATGAATGTTCTAAACGAGTAAGGTATTTATTAAGCTTGTAGATGGTCAATCGTATGCCATGGCTAAAGGCTCAGGCATTGCACACTACAAGCACTGAGTTGCCTGCCTTATCATGATGGAATGGATTTATTGAGAATAAGATGGCCATCTGGAATCAAAATACTCAGGTAGAGCTGCAGAATGTATGATAAAATAAACAAAGATCAGTAATACATACAGGCGGAAAAAAAAATGGATAGGAAACTGCAAGGTCAGGTGCAGACAGTGTGACTGACTGAAAAAATGGGCATAATGCTGTAGTTGAGAGGACCCCCAGATTGGACGGCCCAGTGCAGAATCTACTATAGAATTACCACAAGGACTCCAGGACTGTGACTGTGTCTGACTTTGCTAGCTGACTTTGTCTGTTATAACTGACCATGGACCACCCAAAGAGGTTCATTTTCTCCAGCTACGCTGCTGACTGGACTGGAGATTTTGTGTTTTCCATTAGTAGTGGTAGTTCTGTGGCTAAGAATTTGCACTGGTATCTGGAAGGTTGCTGGTTGAAATCCTTATACTGGCAGAAGGGATCCTACTCCAATGTGCCTTTGAGCAAGACCCTTAACCTGAAAACTACACACTCCATGTGTGTTGTACAATGCCTGACCCTGTGCTCTGACTTCCAAAGGTCATGCAAATAGACAGTTCCCCTTCAGGGATTAACAAAGTATCTTCTTCTTCTTCTTTCAGGTGGTCCCATTAGGGATCGCCGCAGAGGATCATCTTTTTCCATATCTTCCTGCCCTCGTCATCTTGTTCTGTTACACCTACCACCTGCATGTCCTCTCTCACCACATCCATAAACCTTCCCTTAGGCCTTCCACTTTTCCTCTTGCCTGGCAACTCCATCCTTAGCATCCTTTATCCAATATACCCAGCATGCACCTGTCCTCTGCACATGTCCAAACCAACACAATCTGGCCTCTCTGATTTTGCCTCCAAACCATCCAACCTGAGCTGACCCTCTAATGTAAGGGATTAACAAAGTAAATCAAATCAAAATTATCAACTGGCGATAATTCAATAATTAATTAATGGAGAGACATTGTTGTTCTCCATTTATGTAAATCAGTTTCAAAATACTTTGTTTTTCTGTGTGTTTAAACAAATCTGTGCCATTTTGAATAGTCATTCTGTATTTAGTAATTTGTAAAATTTATCTAAGGACTTCTCACAGCAATATGCGCAGGCACTCATTGAAAAGTGATAAACAAAAATAAAATGAATTGAACTGAATTGAAATGTTAGTTGTCCAACGATCAGGTCTAAGACTCAGATTAAGTCACACATGTACTGTACAGTGCATCTGGAAAGTATTCATAGTGCATCACTTTTTCCACATATTGTTATGTTACAGCCTTATTCCAAAATGGAATAAATTTCTTTTTTTTCCTCAGAATTCTACACACAACACCCCATAATGCCAATGTGAAAAAAGTTCACTTGAGGTTTTTGCAAATTTATTAAAAATAAAAAAATTGATAAAGCACATGTACATAAGTATTCACAGCCTTTGCCATGAAGTCCTGTTTCCCTGATCATCCTTGAGATGTTTCTGCAGCTTAATTGGAGTCCACCTGTGGTAAATTCAGATGATTGGACATGATTTGGAAAGGCACACACCGGTCTATATAAGGTCCCACAGTTGACAGTTCTTGTCAGAGCACAAACCAAGTATGAAGTCAAAGGAATTGTCTGTAGACCTCCGAGACAGGATTGTGTCGAGGCGCAAATGTGGGGAAGGTTGCAGAAAAATTTCTGCTGCTTTGAAGGTCCCAATGAGCACAGTGGCCTCCATCACCTGTAAGTGGAAGAAGTTCGAAACCACCAGGACTCTTCCTAGAGCTGGCTGGCCATCTAAACTGAGCGATCGGGGGAGAAGGGCCTTTGTCAGGGAGGTGACAACCCGATGGTCACTCTGTCAGAGCTCCAGAGGTCCTCTGTGGAGAGAGGAGAACGTTCTAGAAGGACAACCATCTCAGCAGCAATCCACCAATCAGGCCTGTATGGTAGAGTGGCCAGACGGAACCCACTCCTTAGTAAAAGGCACATGGCAGCCCGCCTGGAGTTTGCCAAAAGGCACCTGAAGGACTCTCAGACCATGAGAAACAAAATTCTCTGGTCTGATGAGACAAAGATTAAACTCTTTGGTGTGAATGCCAGGCATCATGTTTGGAGGAAACCAAGCACCGCTCATCACCAGGCCAATACCATCCCTACAGTGAAGCATGGTGGTGTGAGCATCATGCTGTGGTGATGTTTTTCAGCGGCAGTAACTGGGAGACTAGTCAGGATAAAGGGAAAGATAACTGCAGCAATGTACAGAGACATCCTGGATGAAAACCTGCTCCAGAGTGCTCTTGACATCAGACTGGGGTGACGGTTCATCTTTCAGCAGGACAACGACCCTAAGCACACAGCCAAGATATCAAACTCTGTGAATATCCTTGAGTGGCCCAGCCAGAGCCCAGACTTGAATCCGATTGAACATCTCTGGAGAGATCTTAAAATGGCTGTTCACCGACGCTTCCCATTCAACCTGATGGATCTTGAGAGGTGCTGCAAAGAGGAATGTGCGAAACTGGCCAAGGATAGGTGTGCCAAGCTTGTGGCATCATATTTAAAAAGACTTGAGGCTGTAATTGCTGCCAAAGGTGCATCGACAAAGTATTGAGCAAAGGCTGTGAATACTTATGGACATGTGATTTCTCAGTTTTTTTATTTTTAATAAATTTGCAAAAACCTCAAGTAAACTTTTTTCATGTTGTCATTATGGGGTGTTGTGTGTAGAATTCTGAAGAAAAAAAAATTTAATCTATTTTGGAATAAGGCTGTAACATAACAAAATGTGAAAAAAGTGATGCGCTGTGAATACTTTCCGGATGCACTGTATGCATTCCATGCTTAAAGCAGGAATTTTTGGAAAGGGAAGAGCCAGCTGCTCTGTTGTGGGCTCACACACACACAAGATGTGGCAACTGCCGGCGTCTAGCCGCAAACCCATAAACTTTGGATTTTAACAGCCTACTACTCCTATGGAGGAATATTTTGGACAAAATAAAATACATACATTTTCGCACGTGTGTCTCAGAGGACCTCCTCAAAGGTTTGATCCAGGTAACCTTCTGGAGCAAGAGGTGACAATGTCACTAATGTCCTCTTCTCTTCTTTCCTGCAGCTCAGAGAAGCCAACTAGTGAGGGGCCTTACCCCAGCCCCTTTTCGCCGCACAGACGCAGTCGTCATTCACAGATTAGAGAGAACTGCTGGACGGAGCACCCAAGAATGACTCGCTATTTTCCTTAAAAGCCGAGAGCTTATTCTGTTGTATTCTGTTGTAAGCACTTTGAACTACTTTTTGTATGAAAATGTGCTATATAAATAAATGTTGTTGTTGTTGTATTGCCCAAGAGGGTGTTTTTCTTTTCCACTTGCTGGTGTTCATTTTTTTTTGATTCAATTCAATTTAAAGGAGATGACCCAGTTGGTCTCCCAAATTTTCAAACTTGACTTGCCTGTCATTTTGTACCTGGCTACAAAAAAAAATTAATATATCAAAAAAATAACAGTACTGTTAAATCTGTCAATGAAAAAATAACAACAGCATGAAATGTGAGTGTATATACAACCGTATATAAAATCCTAAGCCTAAAAGTGCAACGATTTTGTGACTTTTTATGTCACTTTTTTTTTCACAGGCTTACTTTAAAACCTACATATATATGTTTGGTATCATTCCTTTCCAAATTTATCAAACTTTAATGTGATGTTGTTAGATTCTCAGATTCTTATTTCAATTTTAAATTAATAAACTAAAATATTAAGAACTCACGTCCCATGAGATGAGATTTTGTGCCAACAGATTTAACCATGCCTGTGGCCAGAAATAAAAAACAAAGAGCAGATAACAAAGACAGCTGCTGTACAGGCTTTTAGATGTTCGAAGCACTGCGCAGATCACGCGGCATGGCAGCAGCAGCAGCAAGCCAGCAGCTGATCGAGCAAAGAGGAGGTTAAAAAAAAAAACTGTATTTGTTTCCCATTGTATCACCGTTTAAAAGGGGGTTTCGGAGGAGCGACCATGTATCCTTGGTGTGCGTTCAGTCCCTCTCTTCACAGAGGGCAGAGACACGAAGTAGTAGTAAGCAGGGGGTAAGCCTCCTAGTGTGAGTATAAATCTTTAAATGTGTCACAAAATGTATTTTCATTGCTCATTTCTTTACATTATTATATCGTCACTTATTAATTTCAGTGACCAGAATCAACATGATGTAAACCCCCACAATGACAATTGTCACTTTCCCTTATCAAAGGTGAGAGGGCGGGTTCTAACAGGTACTGTTTTTTGATTGGTGAATTGTTCACAAAATGAACATTTGTGCTTTGTTTGAGCTGGGAATCCTGCAGCTCACGTGCATCCTCAAAATTGTGACTGTGCGTGTTGCATGCAGTACATATGCAAGGAATAGTTGCCCATAATTACTGGCCAAAGTGACTACTTTAATTTAAAAAACTCAAAATCATCATTAGAAGTGTGTATCTGATATATTTGTTGTGAATGTGGCACTCTGACAGCTGAATGGTTATGCGCACTCTAATGGTAATGTCATGCCTAGCTTGGAAATGCTTTCTTTTTCTTTTTTCCTTTTGTTGTATTTTGTACATTTTAGAATTACTAATATTGTCATTATCAATATTGATTTGCTTATTAATTTTATTCAGAACTAAAACAGCAAAACCATGACAGAAGTGCTGTGATGAAAACATACATTAACTGATCAAATAATTCAGTACAGGCACAGTACAGGGACTGTAGGTTTGTACTTAAGTTGAATTTGTATGTAAGTGTGAAAAGGTAAATTATTTTAATAAATGCTATTGTTGACTGACTGTAACCAAGTGCTTTGCCAATGAATGATGGAGTTTCACCTCTCTCTGACCTTTTTATTATTTCTACTTTATTTTCCATGGTGATGTTTTTTCTCTTCTTTACTGTATCACCAGCACTTGCATCAGATTTGTGTTTCAGAGATATTCTTGAAGGGTGAAGACAAAAGGTTAAGATGAGCTCTTCTGCACAGCACTGTACACACTATCACAGCAGGAAGGCACCCGTCGTCAACACGTCTAATGTACTGACAAGAGACAACTTACTGCTATGTATGTAACAGTACAAGCAGGCTTGCTATTGAGAATGAATGGGGGTAGCGAGGGGCGGTTCACCACCCACCCACCACACAGTCACCTCCACTACAGTATGCAGCCTGCGTCCGCCCACCGGGAATGAACGCGGTGCGGCCAAAGGCGTTGAGTGAATCGCCCACCATTGCCCCCATTCAACAGGCAGCCACCCGATGCACACTACAATGCTACTCCCCGCCGCACCGTTCACCCTCAACGGCTTCCGTTCAGCCACAACCGGGTCACCGCTTGCAGCATTACCAGCCGCCAACCGAAAACGTTTCAGGGGGAGCCGTGCGTAGTGGGAGGGCAGTGAAACGCCCTCCACTGCTCCATCCAGCCTGCATCCAGTCAGGAGCAGTAGCTGCGGCGGCATAGTGGGCGGCCAGCGAACCGCCCCATTAAGCCTCCGTCCTGCACACGAGCGATAGCTGTGGCCCCAGTGACTATGGACCACGGGTCACCGCTCGCTTGCCACCGGGAGATGCCCGAGGGACACTACACTGCACGAGCAGCGAAATCGCACCCCTCCAGCCACCACTTGCAGCGTCCTCCGACCAAAGATGACGGAGCGGCAGTTAATAAGACACATGCGTAACAGCTGCGGCCTCGTTCAAAAGTCGTAGGTCGGATGTCCGTAACCTGGGGACTACCTGTATATCTTTCTGGTGCTAGAATGAGATATTCCTACCTGTATTGTTGCATTGTTTAATGATCATACTGTTTTTGAAATAGCATTGTAGAATTAAAGTTTAATATATGTAATTTTACTTAGCTTATCTTTTTTGTATCAATAATTTCAATTTTGAGTGTTATTTTTATTTTATAGTAATTTGTTTTGAAGAGGTATGTTTTGGATCACATCTCATTTTTTGTCGTGTGTGTGTGCTTGAGTGGTGGTCATGTGTGTGTGACACTTATGAAAGTGACCATTTAAATACGGTAGTGGTCACAACAACCGCTATCATTCAGTGGATATATGTACAATCCTTAAAAGAATTTTAGCGGTAGTTAGTATCTTTTCAAGTATGCCCAAGTGTCAGTTCTTTGAACTTCAGTTTGATCTTTGAGTTTGGATTTTTGCTTAGTTCTTTGGTTTTGGTTGCTCATTTCTCTTTTCCTTTCACATAATAGTACACACTTCCATTTCCTGATTCTTTCATTTTCCTTTTTCTTCACAATAATTCCCAGAGACTTTCTATCTCATAACAGCTAGTAATAATAGTATTGGTACATGTGCAGAGTTAAATGAAATTTCAACTCGCATATCCAACCAACATGTACTACATTACCAATTTTTAGTGCCATGAAGAACAAGAATGCAGCAAAATATGTAACTCCTTGTAAATACTGATGCTTAATTAGAACATTAGAGCAACCTAGGCAAGAACAGGCCATTCAGCTCAACAAAGCTTGCCAGGCCTATTCACTTAATTCTAGTAAAATAACATCAAGTCGAGTTTTGAAAGTCTTACCATCTACTGCTCTACTTAATAACATATTCCATGTGTGTAAAGAAAAATGTCCCAGTGTTTCTGCAAAATTTACCCTTGACAAGCTTCCAACTTTGTGCCCATGTTCTCGATGAAGTCATTTTAAAATACCAGTCTCGATCCACTGCACTAATTCCCTTTATAATTTTAAACACTTCAATCAGGTCTCCTCTTAATCTCCTTTTGCTTAAACTGAAAAGGCTCAGCTCTTTAATTTTTTTCACATAATGCATCCCCTGTAGCCCAGGAATCAGCCTAGTTGTTCTTCTTTGGACTTTTTCTTTTTTTTTTGTTTATTAAACTCAAATAACATTCCAAACAAATAAGTCAAGATTTACCAAACTATGTTCGAAACAAATCAACCCCCACCCAAGAGAACGAGAGCTAGGCCAGCAGAGTAAAACTTTAAAGTACTAAAAATAAGTAAATAGATAAATTAATAAATGAATAAAAATACTGTAAATAGAGGAAAAAAAAAAGAAAGATGGGAGAGAATCCATCCATCCATTATCCAACCTGCTATATCCTAACTACAGGGTCACGGGGGTCTGCTGGAGCCAATCCCAGCCAACACAGGGCGCAAGGCAGTAAACAAACCCCGGGCAGAGCGTCAGCCCACCACAGGGCACACACACACACACCAAGCAAACACTACGGACAATTTAGAATCGCCAGTTCACCTAACCTGCATGTCTTTGGACTGTGGGAGGAAACCGGAGCACCCAGAGGAAACCTACGCAGACACAGTGAGAACATGCAAACTCCATGCAGGGAGGACCCAAGAAGTGAACCAGGGTCTCCAAACTGCGAGGCACCAGTGCTGCCACTGCGCCACCAAGCCACCTTGCAGAGAATCTGTTTCCTCAATTAAAATGCTTATTCTACCTGCCAGGTTTTGAAACAGTGCTGCTCTATCCTTTTTGTAGTCTGGAGACCAAAACTACACGCAGAACTCCAGATGAGGTCTCACCAGTGTGTTATAAATTTTCAGCATAACCTCCTTGGGCTTGTACTCCACACATCAGGGCACTATATAACTTGACATTCTGTGAAGCTTCTTAATGGTTTCTGAACACTGTCTGGTGGTTGATAGCATAGAGTCCACTACGACTCCAAAATCCTTCTCATAAGGTGTACTCTCGATTTTCAAGCTAGGGCCAATTTTAGGATCGCCAATCCACCTAACCTGCATGTCTTTGTTCTGTGGGAGGAAACCGGAGCACCCGGAGGAAACCCACGCAGACATGGGGAGAACATGCAAACTCCGCACAGGGAGGACCCAGGAAGCAAACCTGGGTCTCCTAACTGTGAGGCAGCAGCGCTACCTACTGTGCCACCCCCGACAAATATCATGGATAATATAATTTTAATATTAAACTAAAATATTTATTGCCCATTTGAACATGCAACAAATTAGTCACACAAAACTAAACCTTAGAAAAATATTATTCTAACAATTATTTGCTTTCAACTTTAGTGCACACTTTTAAAGCTAATTGATTGCATCAAGCATGTGCCATTCACTGATTCTTTCTAATTTCAACTGAATCTTTACCTGAGAAAGAGTCATGCGATTCTCGTTCATTTGATTTGTGAACAAGTAACATGATTCTCATTCATTTGATTCCCGAAACAAGTCACATGACTCTCATTCATTTGATTTGTGGTCTGAAACACTACCTGACAATATGTCACACGATTCTTATTTATTTGATCTGCGGAGTGAATCGTTGACTCATAACCAAGAATGAGTCACACATTTCTTGTTCATTCATGATTTGCGAAAGTGGTGTCTTATTTTAATAATGCATTTTCCCTGTATTGTCATGCTTTGTGCTACAATATGAATTACCAGCATGTTTAATATTCTATTTAATTAATATGAACAATGTAATGAAATAAATAATTAGTTAGCGATTTATTGAAGGGGGTCCCCCTCAGTAAAGTTTTGTTTTTTTAATGGATGAGTCAAAATAATTGATTTACTTAAGCATGTTTTTCGAAAGAATCAGATCAGTAAAGTGAATTAAAATGCCCTAAAATCACTACAGTATATAAAATTTCCACTTCACCGTTTACATTGCTGGCTCTACTAGCACAGTCACTAAATTCAGACTGGCTATTCAGAATATTAGCAAACCTAGAAGCAACAGTGGTGATGAAATCATGTCTTTTCACAACATGCTGGCTTTTAGTTTTCGTCCCCACTATTTCTTGGTCAGATATACAGTGGCACACAAATGTATTCAATCATCTTGAAAGTCGTCATAATTTTCTGCATGACAAAAGATTTGGCCCCTTATTTACCCATTCAGTATTTTTAATGTGATCTCTTCTGCTGTAACAATACATTTCTAAAGTCCAAATTAATCATTTTCCGAAGATATTTTACTGAAGAAGACAACTCCAAAGTTCATGTTTGTTGACTGTGACTTGGAAGCTCCAGGTTTACACAAATGACAAATGAATCGCAGATGACACAAATGTGACAGTCATTTGACAGTCATAATTAAACATTATGATGTACAACTTGTAAGTCATTCATATCTCTCTGGATATACAAAGCCCCCTTTGTAAAGGCTATAGTTTTTGTTGGGCAATCACAGCAAACATTAAGACAAAGGAGCCTTCTGCTGATGTGAGAAACAAAGTCATTTAAATGCACAAGGCAGACTACAAAAAAATATCAAAGAGTTTGGTTAAGCACTTCTAGATCAATCATCTGAAAGTAGAAGGTTCATCACAGCATCTAGACTCTTACTAGAACAGTCCATCCCTCAAGACTAAACGTCAGAGCTAGATGTTGACTGGGGAGAGAGGTTAGGAGCATGTGCTGATAGAGCACATTGCCCCTTCCACCACATGACGAACCAACGCTGGATCCCAGAGTGGGACCCAAGTGTAGCCATGCAACGGGTGACAACTCAGAACCACACAAGTTCAGATGGAATGGAAACAGTGTAAGGTGTTTTTCCCTGCAGGTTGGAGGGCCTACATGCATGGCTGGATGCAGATTAACGTCATACCCAGGACGGTGCAATTGCAGGTTAAGGGCCTTGTTCAAGGGCCCAACGAAGTAGAGCCACTTTTGGCGTTTCTGGGACTTGAACCGGCAACCTTCCAATTATCAGTGCAAATACTTAGCCTCAGAGCCGGGGAGAGAGGGGACTAAAAATCCAACTGTCCCCCTCAGAAGTCTGCAGTGCTTTTTGGCTGAAACTGGAGTGAAGATGCAGGGGTCCACAATTCAAGTGCTCTCCATAAAACAGGACTCTACAGGAGGGTAGCAAGAAAGAAGCCATTCCTTAAGAAGGTCCACATAAAAGCATGTATGGCATTTGCTACAAAGCATGAGAAATATGCAGTTAAGATGTGGGTCAGATGAGGCCAAAACAGAGGTATGTGTGCTATAAAACGAACACTACCTAAGCCTCAAGAAAACCATACCTACGGTGAAATATGGTGGTGGCAGCATCATGATAAGGGGATGCTTTTCATGTACTGGCACTGGGAAACTTTTCAGAATTGAAGGGACAATGGATGGACACAAATACCGCACCATACTGCAGGATAACTTGCTCCAGTCTGCTATGAACCTATATCTTGGGATAAGATTCATCTTTGAACATGACAATGACCCTAAGCAGAAGGCCAAAGTGAAACTGGACTGGTTCAGAAGCAGAAAGGTGAATGTTTTGGAATGACCAAGTCAAAACCCTGATCTTAATCCCGTTGAGAATTTGTGGCACTATTTGAAAACTACTGTCCAGAGGTACTACCCATAACTTATAGGGTCTCTGTTAATTCTGCCAAGAAAAACAGGGAAGAATCACAAGTGCAAAACTGGGCCATACTTACTTAACCCAAAGGAATGAAGGCTGTTATTGCAGCAATAGGGCTCTTGACAAAGTATGAATGTGTAGGGCTTGAATACTTAGACAAACACGAACTTTGGAGTTTTTCTTCATCAGTTAAATATCTCCTGCAGATGGTATATTTTGACTTTGGAAATGTATTGTAACAGCTCCACATTAAAAATACTGAATGGATAAATATATTTACAAAGTTCTTGTTATACAGAAAATTCTGATGATGTTCAAGGGGATTGAATACTGCACAGCACTGTACAGATGCCCATGTCATGCTTCACTTCAACTTTTAATCCTTTTGAAATGGTCAATTCCAGTATGTGTGCTCAATGGGTGACATGCTGACTGAGATCAAAAAATGCTGTAAGTTAATAAATTCTTGTTCTGGGAACTGAAATTACCAAATGTTAGGAACTTATAATAATTAGTTACAGATAAATTAATCAAAGGCGCATTACATTTTGGTGGTTGATAAATGATCAATGTGAAAATATGACACGAAACTTGAATTATACAAAAGTACGAAAAGTCGTATTTTTACGGTTTAAATAACTCAAGAAGACACCCACTAAACCACCACCTCTCTTTCCCTGACAAATTAAACAAAAGTATAATTTAGTGGAGCTGCTTCAATTAACACTGCAGCGCCATTGCTACCGTGGCACAAAGTTAGAAAGTCTGCCTTCCTAATGATTCTGCTTGTTTGACATGTTGTACTGTAGAATCATTCATTGAAGCCATCTGCCAAGTTGTAGAGTTTAACTTTGTAACAACTAAAGTAGATTTGATCGTGCAGTATGTTTTGTAGTAACAGCTACCTGCTATCATTGCTTTTTCAGTTTTCTCACATCTGCGGGGAAATGCTTCTGAAGGTATGCGTCACCACCTGGCAGTTGAGGGCAGAAAGTCAAAAGATGGGCAGGAAAAAATATTTCCTCTTAAATTATCAATTTTAAAGAATGATTTAGTAACTATGAGAATCAGTCACACTCCAGAGGACACAGTACAAAAAAAAAAAAACATTTTCTGCAGCGCATTTACTTTATAGGCCTAGAAATAAAAGAATGTGCAAAGCGTGGGAGAAATTGCCATAGTTACACACAACGCAGAGGGATATACTGTATGTATGTGGTGTTGTACATTGACCTCATAATGTCAACACTTTAAACACATTGGATGCCATAACAGATTACCAGTGATCAAACATTTACATGTTTTTTAACAGATGGAAATTCTGCGAACGTGGCCTTGACTAGAACAAAAGAAAAAAATATCCTAATCTGTGTTTCATAGTGTTGGACCTCATGCTCCATGTCATGGACGATACCAATGATGATGAGAACTGAAACCCTAGTGTGGGAGAAAACCGCTCTCAGTAGATGAGAGACCACTTGTGTACAATATAAATCCAAAACAGAGCTTATAGACTAAACGTAGTGTGCTAATGTTAGACTCTGGGTCAACTGCAACTAGCAAGATCATTAAGAGCATAAGAAATCTGACAAGCAGAAGGAGACCATTCAGTCCACCAAGCGTGTTTGTTCAGCTGTCCCAATATCTCTTCCAGAAAATGTCTGTCAAGGTTTCTGCCTCAACAACATGTCTTGGTAGTTTGTTTCAGATTCCTACAAGTCTTTGAATAAAGTAGAGCTTCCTGGCTACATTCCTGAATGCACTTCTCCATAATTTCCACTGGTGTCCTTGAGTATGCGATTCATCGTTAAGTTGAAAGAATTCTGCTAGACCTGCTTCATCAATACCTTGTGGATTAGATCTTCACATAGTCCCCTCTGATTGAGACTAAACATTTTTAATTCTATGAGTCCATCAGAGTAGGACATGTCCACAAGTCCCATGATGCACTTGTTCGCTCTCCTCTGCACAGCTTCAAGTGCTGCTATGTTTTTCTTCTAGTGTGATGACTAGAACTTCACTCAGTACTGCGGATTTGGTCTTACTAGTACATTATACACTCTGAGAATAACATTCCTTTTTTTTCATGGTCAACAGCTGTCCAATCACACACAAGAGATGACTGTCAGCCTGAGTTAGGTGTCATGTAGGGTTAGAAGAGATTTGGTGTTATGCCGGGCAATAGTACACTGGTGTAAGGGCTGCTTTAACTAAGAGGGGAACGATTTTTTTGTGAACTATATTACATTTGTACCTACCTACAGTTCCCTCCATAATGTTCGGGACAAAGACCACATTTTTCCTTGACTTATCCCACATCTGCACCTCAGTTTAAAAACACAAATGAAACAATTCGGACATGATTAAAGCGCACATTGCAGACTTTCAGTTAAGGGTGTCTGCACACAATTAGTTCACACCATGTAGGAATGACAACACTTTTTCTGTTTGGTCCCCACATTTCTGGGCACCATCCTGTTTGGGACACTGCAATGTCAGGTCTATTAAAGCCATTGTATTTAGCACTTTGTCGCATATCCTTTGCATGTATTGACTGCTTGAAGTCGGTGACTCATAGGCAGCACCAGGTGCTGAGGATCTTCTCTGGTGATGCTCTGCCAAGCCTCTAATGCAGCCATCTTCAGCTCCTACTTGTTTCATTGGCTTGTCCCCTTTTTAAGTTTCTCTTCAGAAAATGGAAGACATGTTCAATTGGATTTAAATCAGGCGACTGCCTTGGTCATTGAAAAATTTTCCATTTTTTAGCTTATAAAAACTCCTGTGTCAGCAGTATGTTAGGATTCGTTATCTTTTTGTAGGATCAAGTGCCTTCCAATGCGTTTGGAGGAATTTACTGGAACTTGAGCAGGCCAGATGTTTCCATTCACTCCAGAATTCATTGTGCAGCTGCCCGCAGCAGTTCCTTCAAAAATGAAGTGAGGTGTGCCAGGACCTGAGGCTAACTGGTGGTTTGCATCTTGCAGTGTGACCTCTGTATTTCAGTTCATGACATCTTCTGCAGATAGTCATCTCTGACACATCCTCATCTGCCTCCTGAAGACTTTCCGATAGGTGGGACAGGCGTTTGGGGGTTTTTCTTTACCATAGTGAGATTTCTTCTGTCATCAGCAGTGGAGGTCTTCCTTGGCCTAGCAGTCCCTTTGCTATTAATGAGTTCACCAGTGTGTTCTTTGTTCTTAATGATGTTCCAGACAGTTGATTCAGGTAATCTGATATTTTACTGATATTTCTAATGGTTTTATTCTTGTTTGTCATCCTCATAATGGCTTCTTTGACTTTCACTGGCACAGCACTTGTCCTAATGTTGATCACTGGTAACTAGACTCCAAAGGGTAGAAGCCTGGTCGAGGTGTCTTATGAAGCCATGAAACACACTTGAGGAATCACAAACACCTGTGACGCCAAGGGGAACATGTAGGAAAAGTGTTGTCATTTCTACATAGGGTGACCGAAATGAATGCAAAGACCCTCAAATGAAAGTCAGCAAAGTGTACTTTAATCACAATGTCTGAATTGTTTGATTTTTAGTTTTGAACTGTGGAGCAGAGGGGTAAATCAAAGAAAAATGTGTCTTTTTCTCAAACATTATAGAGGGCATTGTACTTATTGTCAGTACAAATTACATGATGACCAACATAGAATTCAAGACTTGAAGGCAATTAAAGGAATTAGGGTTATTCACATTCTACAAAATGAGATATAATGTCTAAGCTGATTCTATTAAATAGAACAATTGAGAAAAGATAACAGATGTAGGCGACAGAAAGTAAAACAGTTCATCTGCTCACCAGTTGTCATAGAGCTTCAGTCACATTTCTCTATGTGGTATGGGAAAAAAACAAAAAAAAAATTAGAACAGTGTGAAGTTTTTATTTTTACAAAATGTACATGTTTTGTCCACAAAGTGCTTTAGACATCATTAATTGAGAGCTAGGAAGTGCAGCTAACGGCCCCATCAGTCAGGCCGGATGAATAATAGCTTATTTTTCACAGAAGCAGCTGGGGTTCAATCAATTCTTAAAATGACTCTGATTATGTTACGTGGTGGCAGACCTCACAGATACACAGAAGTCTTACACAAGAGAGACAGAAACAAACAGAGTCATTTCTGAGAGAGGGAACAGACTCTATTTATTTATTTACTTACTAGACATTAAGCCCTTTACAATAACGGGCGCTAGAACAGTAGTGCATGAACATTAGTAGGAACAGTCTATATTAAATGGCATGGGACCATGACCTCATTCTGTTTCTTGTCTTAATTTTTTTTTTGTCAAAAATATTTTTGCAAGAAGCCTAAAGTAAAATAATAATAAAAATAAAATAGAAATGTATATGACAGTACAGTAAGTATAATTAATATTGCCTTAGTGTAAAACTTTGTAACAATCTGTAAGACACGATATCTGAAGAAGATATTTAGGTCAAATTTTCTATTTTTTTACCTCATGAAATTTTTCTATACAATTTCACATTTCTTGTAAATATTCTGTCTGAGTTTGGCAACAGTTTACCTTGTTCAGGACCATCTACAACCTTGACAACAACATCTGGAAAACTTCTAACTCTTGATAATGCAACATATAACTGACCGTGGCTGAATACTGGTTCTGGCAAGTAAATGCCAACTTTTTCTAAGGTTTGCTCTTCTGAGTCTTTCTCTTTTAGCGTTTTTCTGACAGTCATTTTCTTTTTCTTCAATCGATCTATTTGCTCGTATTTTTCTTTGTCTTTCGGCCTTTCTTTTGTTGATGTTTACTTGTTGAGCTTACCGTTCTTCCAGGAGATGTTGCTTATACAGTATAGGATTTGATTGTCTGTGTCTTTTGTCCTACTTGACGTGTCCTTTTTTTTGGATGGCATATTATTAGTAGATACGTCCGTGATATTTTCTCTTACAGTAATACTGGCTTGTACGTGACTGTAATATGCATCACTGTATTGTGTGTCATTAATTTTCTCTCGCAGTAATACTGGTTTGTATTTCCGTAAAATTCCTGTAATTTTCTCTGACAGTAATACTGGCTTTGATGTCCGTAATACGACTTTAATTTTCTGTCACAACAGTGTGTCCCCAGCAACTGATGTAATGTGTGTCGTGTAGCTGATAATCGTGCCCGTGGCGTCTCCCCAGCAAGTACTGTTTAGTTCCCCTGCAAGTATTTTAATCTGTGCTGGCGTGCAGCTGATTATTGTATGTATGGCGTCTCCCCAGGAACGGATTATATATGCGCGGCCGCGACTACCCAATCAGCACTCTCCCCAGCAATGGTGTCCTTTATTTCTTATCATGCGCGCCCGTGGCAAGGCCATTCACTGTGTGCCCAGCTTCCAGTGTGTGCGCTTTATTTGCTTATCTTGCGCGGCAGCGGCTAGGCCATTTACTGTGTACCCGGCTTCCAGTGTGTGTGCGTCCACGGAGCCATGCACATGGGTGGGGCACGGTGCAATGCGCTGCGCGGCCCGCACATGTGCACTTCACCAGAAGACACACACACACACGGACACCTGGACACACACAGGGGTTTTATTAAAGAGGATTTGTTTATTCAAGACCAGTCATTATTCGCTACATTCCAAGTCACTTTCAAATGTCACGGCAAAGAGCTCAATGCTGTGTTAATGATGCAGAACCTTTACATGATGAAGACCATCCTATGATGCTTTACAAACACGTGTGTGTATTTTCTTGAGTGTGCTTGGTTAGCTGGCAACTCTAAACCGGTCCTTTGATGAGGAGTGTTCTTCACAACACAGCACAGCAATGGACTGGCAGCCCAACTACTGTTGGTTCCAGTTTTAGGTTCAGTGCTGGACCAACTCTCCAAGATCCTGCATTAGTTAATCAGAGTAAAAGAGACATGAATGGAGATTTATTTATTTATTTATTTTTTAGGAGTGCAACGTGAATTCACGGGCAAGATGGGCAACTTCCTAAAATTCACAAAGTCAGAGTAACTGTCAGCCTTCTTGGGTTACACTCCAAGTGTTTATTTAGCAGGCCATACGACTTACACTGTAAACCCTAAAATTGCTATTAAAATGTTAAATTGTAGCTAATTTGGCAGCACCAGAATTATTCTCCTAACTTAAACGTTTCAGATTTGTACTTGCCTGCCACATATTCTTTAATTTAACACAAAGCATTTTTCTCAATAATCACCGAGAAACACAGCAGCAGGTCTGTGCTTTATTACGGCTTTAGGTTATTATACACGATTTATTCCTAATTTTGCTGACTGGGCTGCTCCTTAAACATATTTGTTGAAGGGCCATAAAAATCACAGCGTTGTCTGGTCGAGTGATTGTGAGAAAGCTTTTACTGGTTTAAAAGGCACTCTTTCTTCTTACCTTGTTCTACAAAATATGGAGTTTTCCAAAGATTTTATACTGCAAATGGATGTGCCATTGAAGGTTTTATTTGAAGAGGAACATCCCATTATGCACCTGAGTTGTAAATTGTTGCCTAAGCAAAGTATTTATACACTTTTTAAAAGGAATGTCTGACGATAAAATAGACTGTCGAAGTTTTCTTCTGTTGCTTAAAGAGTCGAAAATTTACCTTGGCAGCCGATTGCAGGCTATGCTAGTAGTGTTGGAGTTTGGAGCTGCCCTGTTGGGTTTCGTGGGTGGTGCTGGGGGGCGGAGCCAGAAGAAGGTTATGGAGCAACTGGAGCACTTCCAGGTACCCTATAAAAGGAGGCAGCCACCACTACTCGAAAATCCACAGTCAGGAGGAGGTGGATAAAGCTTGCGAGGAAGAGTGGGGTGAAGAATAGAAAGAGAGAGACATACAAGAAGAAAGAAAGGACTGTGTTTATTTGAGTGTTTGGTGCTTGTACTGTGCTGTTGTGGGCAGTGAGGGAAAACCGCTTCCCCACTATAAATAAACATGTGCTGAATGCTGGACTTGTGTCAGTGTCTGTCTGTGTTGGGGTGGCTGGAGTCATCCTGGTATCCACAATAAAAAAAATAAAAAATGTATATTTATATATATATATATATATATATATATATATATATATATATATATATATTGTAACAGAATAAGATGCTTCTCGCACCCTTGCACCCTCAGACACCACGTCAGACACTAGGTAAAAGTCCAATAATGATATTTATTATATCAATAATATGCACAAAGCACCCTCCACTCCCAAATACTCCAATAATAATAATAGCAACAACAATAATAATAACAATCCTCCACTCTCCCAGACGCTTAGCCACCCTGCCTCCCAACTCAGCTCATCGTCTGGGAGCTCCCACAGTCCTTTTATATTCCCTGACCCGGAGGTGTTCCTTCCCAACAGTCCACAAGTCCTTATTCCTTCCGGGTCAGGGTAAATAATGTTTTTTCTCACCACGGAAGCCCGTCGCTCTTCCTATGATGAACTTCGGGTCATAGGGCATGAAGAACTCTTGGTCCTCCCTGCAGCTCCCTCTCGTGGCCCCATGGCATCCAGCAGGGCGGTGCATAAAAACTACATGGTCCATAATGCCCTGCTGGTCTTCTGGGGACCTCCATGCTGCAAGGATGGCTCCACCTGGCGGCTTGGGGGTATTGGCCGCGGTACATGGTCGGCCATATCTTACAATATATATATATATATATGCAGTATATATATATACATATATATATATATATATATATATATATATATATATATATATATATGTGTATATATATATTGTGGAAGCCGGCACGTTAATGTCACCAACACACGTTTATTTACACAGTCCATTAATTACACAAGTGCTCACAACAACCCCCAAAAGTCCCCAAAGTCCTGGCCACAACAATGCCTTCCTTCTTCAGGCCACCTCTTTCTCTCCTCTTCCTAAGACCTCGTCCTCTTCTCTCCTGACTCCAGCCATCACATGAAGGGAGGCCGCCTCTTTTATATGCACCCGGACGTGCTCCAGGTGCTTTCCGGCAATCTTCCACCGGCACTCCCCAGTGTGGCGGAAGTGCCGGCTGTGTACCCGGAAGCACTCCGGGTGTCCCTGCTTGTCTTCCCTCGGCACTTCTGGGTGTGGCGGAAGTGCCGAGGTCCAGGGTTCCTAAGGCACAGGAGCATGTGGTATAGGGGGTCCACAGCTCTCTCAGCAAAGGCCAGTTTTTAAATAAATAATCACCGCGCTCGCGGCTTACCGAGGGGGCGTGGTGGCTGTAGCGGATCTCAGGGCAGGTGAGGGACTGCCCACATCAGTGATTGTTCCTGGGGTTGCTAATGTGCTGCAGCTGCTATGGCCCCTCTCAATATATAGAAGCGCGAGTCGGCTGGAAGGGGAGAGAACAAAAAAGAAAAGAGAGAGACGGAGGTTGCTGGAAGGAGGCAGGAGAAAGCCGGTGTGAACGAGCGGGCGGCTGTGTGGAAGCCTGGGTGTTAGTCCGACACCTGGGTGTCGTAGTAGTGGTCGCTCCCACTGAGTGAGCATGTAGCGGGAGTGACCAATAAAGAAGAAAGACTGTCCGCATAAGGCCGGGACGGCAGCGGGAGTCGGGAAGCTTGGTGGAGAAGTCTTTGGTGTGAGCGTCCTGGATTACCAAGGATTCCAAGTCTCAGGCCTGGGATGAGTGCCAGACCGAAGCCAGGATCGGGAGGACTCCAGACCTGTGTGAAAGAACGGACAGCTGAAGAGAGAGCATCTCACCGGCTGCAGGGCCCAAATGGGATAAGCAGGTGAGAAGCTAGTGTAGAAGAAGTACCAGGCATGTCATTGTGTTTAGAGAGGACTAAGCGTTGTTTCAACCTCGTTTTTTAAAGGTTTGTTTTTGCATTGTTTTAACCTCCACGATTGTCTCTGTTTTAATGGATTATTTATCTGAACACTTTTGAACTTGGGAATCACTGCACTTTAATTGAACACTTTGTTTTTGTTTGACTATTTTAAATAAAAGCACTTTGCATTTTTTACATCATCCCCTTGCTATTGTTTACTCACTGTCTAGCTCATCTCGGTTATAGCTATCGAAGATGTTGGGTTCAAGGGCTTCATGGGAGCATGAAGCTGAACCTACAACGTCACAGGGCACCCCCTGGCGGTGACCACGGGCTCTACAGGGTAGAGCTTCAAAGCTCTGTACCCGTGGCCCTCAAAGGAACCAGGGTGGTCGCACCCACGTGATCCGAGGTGGATGTCAGCCCTGTTCTGGTCTTCCTGGGTGTCCCGGACGGGTCGCCACCCCAGTCATCTCCGACAATATATATAGTAAAAAGGGAAAACACAAACAGAAAAAGGTTTGGGATCCCCCCTGAATATTGTGAAACAATTATGTCAGATAGATATCATGACAGTAATCACAAAGGACTAAGTCCTGAACAGAACTTAAATAGAAAGGTGAAATATTTGGCTTTTATATGTGAAAGGCAGGAAGAGGCGGGTTCATGAGGGAAGTGGTGGAAGTGAGGTCAGTAGGAGGGCATGGTCTGGATGGAGACGCAGAAGTTGCTCTTGGTTTAACTGGGTTTCTGATGATCTGTAGAAGAGGAAGAAAAGACATTAGTGCACTTCATACCCTGACTCAGCATCTTACCCTTAGTTAAGCCCTTTGACTGCTTCCTATGTACATGTGTGTGACATATATATATATATATATATATATATATATATATATATATATATATATATATATATATATATATATATATATATATATATATATATAGTCAAGCTTGGGTCACAAACTTACACAGGAGAGAACAGCATGTTTTCCAAGGAGTAGAAATTCTATTGCTGTTCTGCCAGATACAAACACAAGTCTCGTTCAGAGGCGATCTGGTCTCTCATAGAACAGCTCAAACTTGGCGCATCGGCCCCGACTCCTGCTCAAAAGAACACAAAGTCTTCTTCATCAAGGGGGTCCAGCGGCCTGGAAGCAGTGGCCAGAGCAGAGGGAGTCAGGGAGAAGAGAGACAGGAGAATGAGACCTCAGGATGGCCACGGCTTGGTCTTTTAAATTTTCGAAGCACTGCGAGAGGAGCACCTCGTGTGGCAAGCTAGCATGTAAAAGTATGTTTCTGAAGGGCAGCTGTGTCCCCCTGCAGCAGCGGTCACAATATACAGTAAATAGCTGTGCCTTATATGTCATATCACTATTATCAAATAGAGGCTAGTGATGTTGGATGAAGGGGGTTCTATTTTATTTACGCATGTTGCTCAATACTCTGGAAAATAGCTGGCCACCAATGGTAGAGAAATAAAGTCTATTTTTAGGTAAATTGATTTTTCAAGAACTGCCTTTTTGTAACTACTCAAAGTTCCAGCTTCTCTTTTGTGTTGGCCTCACTAACCGCTTATATTCAACCTCAGTGGCTCTTGGCCTACAGTATTGTGTAAATCGGTAAAGTGGTTGGAGGGCTCTTGACCATCTGAATCCAGTGTCCTCCAAGGGTAATAATAATGTTGGGAGTATTGAAATGAATATGTCCAAACACTATTTTTTTTCTTTTTGCTATGAAGAGTTAAATAGTGCTCATTGTGTTTTTAGAAAGAGGGTCATTAGATATTAACAGCTCTTCTGTGGCTCTCCTCTGTACTGTTGATGGTAGTCTAACAACTCGGTGGATTTGGAAGGTTCTTCAGTCTGGATCTGACATTGTACTGACCTGTATTGACATTTCTCATCTGTCTGAAGCAATGTGAATAAATGTTACAGTTTTTAAATAAGCAGGCTTTTTGGTTCAAATATAATGACTTTGAGAAACACCACACAGAAAATAACACCTTTCTGCTCAGTGTAAAATAACATTTGCAATGAACATGGCTTGCTCTATCATGATTTGGAATCATTTTTAATGTTGTGATTCAATCAATGTATTCAGTTGTCTACTTCTAATCTTACATAGTGTATGTCAGTGTTGCAGGGGTCCAGAGCCTGCATCCCAATACCACTGGGTAAGCTTTAACTCTCTGTGGCCAGTAACATCACTTCAAGTGAGGTCTACTGAATCAACAAGCTAATTAAGGATGCAGCCTCAGTTATGGGATGCCCTCTGGACCTACTGGAGTTAACAGTGGAAGAGAACGTAAAGACAAAACTGAGTGCCATTATGAACAATGCTGCACATCCTCTATCTGACACACCAACACTGAGGATTTTCAGCCAACCAATAATTCAACAGAAGTGTGTCAAGGAATGGTATGGGTAATGTGCCTGCACTGGATAATGCCTCACTGGTTCTGATCTTTTTGTTTAGGCCAAGACAGAAGTTTTTTTTCTTTTTAGTAATTCCAGTGTGTATTTGTGGTGGTTTGTATTAATATTTATTTATTTGTTTATTTATTTACTGAGCTTCTGTAAAAAGCTGCCTTCCACATCTATCTATCTATCTATCTATCTATCTATCTATCTATCTATCTATCTATCTATCTATCTATCTATGGCAAACCCAACCCTGGACAGTACACCAGCATACATCAGTGGTTGTTTTAATCTTCTGCCTTTTTGCCTTTGTTTCTTAATCATAAAAGTCAGCTTTACTATACTAGGAGATATTTTGCTTTCACTAACTTCATGGATTCCATCAACTGTTTCATTCTTCCATTTACATTGTGTCTTTTCTAAGTTTCACTCATGCCTCGACTACATTCTTGTCTCTACTATAGTTATTTTAAAAACATTTTTTTACTCCAACTGTTGCTGTATTTTTATCTTGCTTAAGTTATAAAGTATCCAGTGATGGTGCATGCAGTTTATCGTGCTGCCATACCTAAACTGAGCAGCATGGCAGGGTCTGATACAAGAGGAGTGCATGTTTATGTAAGTCTGCGTATGATAAGAACCTTTTTTTATTACATCAACAAAAAATGAATATGACTATATGGTACTCAGTAATTTTTATTCATTTTCAGTTTGACAATACTAACATCTAACTTTATATATCCATTTACACTGAGGTGTGTATACTGGAAAACCAGACTTCTGTATGCTCATTGTAGAGTATTATTTTTATTATTATTGCTATTCAATATATTTTCTGCTATAGCCTAGGCCAAGACATAGGGCAGTTTTATATGGTGTGTATATTTCATCACGCATGCACATCTGGGCTCATCAGATGTAAGCACTACCACTCCAGAACATGAGGGGGTGCTGTTACTGACGCCACCCTTTCTGAATCCTCCACTATAAAGCCAAGGCACTCCTGACAAGGGTTGCCTCATTCCAGAGAGTGCAGTCCTAGGAATGGAGCTCCTATCTGAGCACTGACCACTTTAAGAGAACCTTGAATCATCTTGTTTATTCTCTGTTTTTTCATTGATTTTCATTTGCTATTATTTGACATGCCATCGAGTGCTTGTTTATTTTGGACTTTGTAAATATTAAATATTCCTCTGTGAGCAATGTATTCCCTGGGTTGAGGACAATGTGTATATGTTTTAGAGATTTGTGTTTGTATTAGGGAATTTTCTCACTTTGAGACATGAATTTAAAATGGCTGGTTTCTATAGTGGGCGGCATGGTGGCACAGTGGTAGCACTGCTGCCTCACAGTTAGCAGACCCGGGTTCGCTTCCCAGGTCCTCCCTGCGTGGAGTTTGGATGTTCTCCCTGTGTCTGTGTGGGTTTCCTCCGGGTGCTCTGGTTTCCTCCTACAGTCCAAAGACATGCAGGTTAGGTGTATTGGCAATCCTAAATTGCCCCTAGTGTGTGCTTGGTGTATGTGTGAGGCTGCCTGCCCGGGGTTTGTTTCCTTCCTTCGGCCCTGTGTTGGCTGGGATTGGCTCAGCAGACCCTCGTGACCCTGTAGTTAGGATATAGTGGGTTGGATAATGGATGGATGGTTTCTATAATTTTAAGTATGTGTATTGGTTTTCATGTAATGTCTGTAAGCTTTTGCGTAGTGGATGTGGGATGACACCATTGGTGGATATGATCACCTTATCCATTCTGCACAGGCAGTGTATTTCTTCCACATTTTATTTGTGTGTATTTGGTTAGGTAATATCACTAATATATATGGTTATGTTTTGTTTGTCTCCCAGGGTTATGTCTGGTCTGTTATGGTGGGTAGTTTTGTCTATTTGTATAGTTCTGTCCCAGTTTTGTTTGTGTGTGGCATTTTTTAGGACTGTGCTAGGTCTGAGAGTACTTCTAATCTGGATGGTATGTGCCAACTTGTTTGTGTATTGGAGGCAGTTCATGATGTCTAATGTTTGCCATCTGTCTGGGTCAGTGCATATCATCTGCCTTTGTCTGTAATTTTAACCCAATATAATGTGTTGAATTGGTACTAGTTCTTTGTTGCAATATCTGTAATGTTACAGCCATTAAGAATATATTTTCTGTAGTTCCTCACGTTTATAACTTGATGTTGTATGGCTAGTGTTGTATCTTCAGTTAATTCCAAATAATGACACTAAAGTAGGTGTGGAAGCGAGAATTGTATTTCTTAGCAAGCTGAACAGTACAACAACACACACCACCCGAAACGCTACCCTGCTTCACCAGGCATCCCCAAACTAAAACATCATGGATAATCCCACAGCCTAGGAAAATAGCTAGAGTTCCCCTAAAGGAGTATAATATACTAGCTGTGTTATCCTGTGCTGTAAAATGCCTGGGGTCCTAGAAATTGTCAGAAAAGATGTCAGGTAATTGAAAGGAACTACTCTGGGCATCTCTCTCCTAGGAGGATTTGTTTTGCCGACGTGCTCGCATTGCTTGTGTATTAGCAGCGGAAGGAAAAGTAAAAGGGATAACGTTTTGCTGATGTTAGCGGCTAAGCGATTTTGTCTTTCTTCTGAGGTTTCACTTTGCTGACGTGCTCACCTCACTTGTGTTATTAATGGCTAAGCGAGTTTTCCGTTTCCTTGGAGGTGGAGCCCTTACCCTGACTTCATCTCTCAATTCCGGGCTGGACAGACACACACACTTCCACGTGTAGACGTTTAGATATAAGATAAGTAGTACATCACTTTACTACAGCTAACACAAAGCCTTCTGTCTCGTGCAACATATTACCACAGCTTAACCAGCTATTTCATGCAGTTGTATCCACTGAAGTTCATGGGGCTTGTCTGCCATGTGTTATTATTATTATTATTATTACTGAAGGTGTATTCTGGGATAGTCCATAATTATTGTTATTGTTATTATTTTTATTTATTTATTATTTATATATGCATGTATTATTCAAAGTATCTGTCAGGGATAGTCCATTATTATTATTATTATTCAAAATTTATTTTGGTATAGTCCATTATTATTGTTATTCTGTTAACCTTTAAGTTGGCCTGTATTATATTTAACTGCACGATAAAATTACTAAATTAAAAGTTGCTAACCTCTCATTAAAGCATCAAAAGACGCAATAAGCTTCCAACAAATTCCAGCCAGTCTCAAATATTGCCATTATTATTTGTATTATTATTTAAATCTTTGACTTGACCTGTATTCTTTTCAGTTGGGAAATATAATTACTAAATAAAAAAGTTGCTAACGTCTCATTAAAATATCAAAACTTACAACTGGCTGGTCTAGAATTTCTCTTGACTCTTAAGGGGTGCTTTTCTAGGAAAACATAATTCAGCTAATATTGACTATGCGACTCTTCAATTCCACCCGGGGGAGTAAATGCTAACATTAATTTTATTTAATTTTCATTTTTATTACTATTTAATTTAATATTGTTTCTTTGTATCAGTATACTGCTGCTGGATTATGTGAATTTCCCCTTGGGATTAATAAAGTATCTATCTATCTATCTATCTATCTATCTATCTATCTATCTATCTATCTATCTATCTATCTATCTATCTATCTATCTATCTATCTATCTATCAATATGAGTAGACATTATGATGTAAAATGGATTAGTCCATAATTAGAAGAGCTATTTCTTCAGTTGCAAAGTGTATTAGTTTGTAAAAAATAGTAGCTTGTCTCTCAAAAAAAAAATGTTCTTGGGGTGTGTTGCTATTGCATGGATAATTTTAATTGACTTTAATCAAAACCAGCACGATTTAGGACTTTATATATCTTTTTCTAGTAGAACTGAATTATTTTACTTGAGCATCACATTTACAAGTATAATTTATGTAGAAACAACTTAAAAGGATTCCATTGCTTCAGATTCCAGCACCAATCACAGAATTTTTTCTGCGGTATTGTATCATTCATTACCCAGTTGCCTTATGTTGACTTTGTCTATAGTTAACCATGTTTATAAATTGGAAAAAAAAACTTCTGGAGAAATGTGCCATTACACAGCAGTTTCAAGTTGGTTCAAATGAAAGAGAGCAAGTTTGTAGGCTAATTGGCATAATTTTGTTACCTAATCAAGTTCATTTATTTTTAAGCATAGCAAACACATCTCATAGGTGTATAACAGTCATTCACGTAACAGCGTCACACAGTTATGTCACCAATGGGTCAGGTTCACCCCAGTCTGGTGACTTCTTTATAACAGTTTCCGACTGGAAAAAGTGGGCTTGTACAAAGTGCAATTTTCTGGGATGTTTTCCAGAATGGTTGTGCAGTTTTTCAGTTATTTTCCTTGACAAAAATGTTGTTCATTTGCAAAAGGGACCATTTATTTTGTAGAGATTTTGCAAAGTGGTTTGAAGATCTCCAGACATTCGTACAGTATGTTGTCACACATGTGCACTTAGGAGGCAGTCAACAAACCCGGAGGTGAGTGAAATATCGCAAGACAAAGGGTTGATTTGCGGTACTAACGCCTCTCTCTGTCTCTTTCATTAGACCAAAACAAGAAAAATAATGTCCTTACCTTACTTCCGGGTTCCAAGATGGATGCCAAAACGTCACTCCTGGCATCCTCTGATGACGTTGCTTCTGCTTCTGACCAATGACAGAACTTCCGGTCTCCAGAAGATGATGTCACTTCTATCACTGCATCATTTCTGGTCATTTTTGATGACGTCTTATCCGTCTGCCCATTTCTATGTCATTTCCTGCCAACTCATTTCCATCCAACATTTTGTCATTGTATAAAAAGCCATCTTTTGTTATACACTTCATCATCTGCTGTAATAAGTATTTGATCATCATTCTGACTGCGTGTTTTTCTTTTGTTCTGTGGACATTATACGGGGACGGTCCCCAACTCTTTTTTCCTTTATGGAAGTGTTTTCATTCATTACAATGTCCACCAAAAATTAAGACTTCATATATAAAAGTACCTTTTTAACTACCAAATATCTGTATGGTTTTGAATACATATTTAAGCTTGTGTATCTTCAATAATTTTGTAAGTTTATTCTACACCCAGCATCACAAGAGTAGGTATGTATCCTCCATGTGAAAATCGGAGGCTATGTAATGTACCAGCAGCAGCACCTAGTAATGTCCGCGTAAGTAATATTAAGGCAGAATTATGTAACTTCTATGAATGGGTCCTCCTTGCATGGTGGCACTTTGAGTAATAATAATAATAATAATAATAATAATAATAATAATACTGGCAATAGGAAGGTTGCCGGTTCGAATCCCGTAAATTTCAAAAGGGACTCTGCTCTGTTGGGCCCTTGAGCAAGGCCTTTAACCTGCAATTGCTGAGCACTTTGAGTAGTGAGAAAAGCGCTATATAAATGCAAAGAATTATTACTATTATTAATAATAATAATACATTTTATTTATATAGTGCCTATCACATGCTCAAGGTGAGAAATCTCTACATAAATGTAAAGAATTTTTATTAGTAATGGTGTTTCTCAAAGTGCACCCTCCCAGAGACAAATCAATGAAAAAGCACAGTCCTTAAAACTCACTGTAGTAAAAAGGACCCCCAACCAACATACCCTCAAGTGTTTCTTACAATGTACTTTAACTCAGACAAATTAAATTCATTTTTTTCAAAGCCCAAAATCTGGGAAAAGGTGCTGTCCTTAAAACTCACTGTGGTCAAAAGCAAAAAGGTATTCCTAGAGTAAAAATATGGGGTTCCAAAGTAGTCTGGTATCTCTTCCTTACAAATGTCTGTAATTATATAAGTAACAAACACACTCACAAATACACACACTGCACTCTACATATTAGGTTATTTCTACTATTTGGTATAATAGTTTATTCAGTTGTTTGGCTACTTTAAGAAGACGCTTGTGGGCTGAAGAGTGTAACCATAATTATGGAGACTGGCTAAAAAAAAGACCTATTAATGATGTGATTTGGTGTTTTTTTTACCTTATAATTGCCTAAAGCACAAAGAAAGTTGTATATTAGAAGCATATATTTGGTTAAGATGAGGACTTATATTTTTTTAAAGTAGCTCCAAGAACTTATTTTTTTAAAATCTTTTCACATTTCTATGTGTGGTAGATGTGCTTGATGAAATGTCTCCAAACAGCTTGGTCCTGCACCTCCTCCTCAGTCCAGTCTTTTTCCTTCAGATCTTCTTTTATTTTATCCATCCATCTCTGCTTTGGCTTCACTCACTTTCTTTTTCCCCATACTTCTATTCCCATCACTCTTTTGACCACATATTCCTTATCTGTCCGCATTACGTACCCATGCCATATCGAGCTACTTTCCTATATTTTCCTACCTCTCCAGATTTTCTTGTACCTCTGATTGTCTCATTTCTTATTCTGTCTTGTTTGTAACTCCACACATCCACCTCAATGTTCTCATTTCTGCCCCCATCCAACTTCTTCTCCTGCACTACCTTTACTGCCCAAGTGTCAGCTCCACACATCAATGCTGGTCTTACTGCTGCCTTAAAAACCTGACCTTTAACCTCTCCTTAATTCTTTGATCACACAATACTCCTGATACTTTCTTCCAATTGTTTCATCCAGTCTGCACTCTGTGGGTTATCTCTGCACCAAATTCTTCATCTTGGACTGCCACTGATCCTAGATATTTATTCTCAATGTCTCTCCCTGCAGTCTAACTTCTGGATCCTGATCATCATTGAACCATAACCTATTCTGTCTTCTTCTTCCTTTTTATCTTCAGCCTTCTATCTTCCAAAGCCCTTCTCCATTCTTCCAACATTCTCTCCACTTCTTTTCTGGTGCTACACAACACAATCTCTTCAGCAAAAAGCATGCACCATGTTGATCTTTTATCTCATGACTCCCCCCATCCATAACCAATTCAAAGTGGTGAGGACTTAAAGAAGATCCCTGTTGCAGACCTCCTCTAACCGGGATCTTGTTGGAATAGCGAGATACGAACAGTAGCTCTACATGTTTGGCTAACATTAGTACAACTTAGATGAATTAAATGAAAATAAGCAACATCATTTTAGAATGTAAATTCAATAACTTATTTTTCAAACAAACTCTTGTTGGAATAACAAGAGGTGAGAATATGATATCTACATGTTTCTTGTATATTAGAACTACAGTCTTAAAACTGCTGGTTCTTTAATGGTACTTGATGGCTCTTTACTGGGTTGTGTGGTTCCTATTGCTTCATTCTGGGAAGATGGTTCTTTGCATTTTAAAAAAACTTCATATGTGGAAAAAAACTGAAATCTTTAATGTATGGTAGGCTACATAGCATGACACTAACAGAGTAAGAAAACCTGGACTTAGCTGGTGTTATAATACAGAAAGAGTCCTTTAAAATCAGGAGTCATTGGTATTTCACAAATCTGTTGCCATCAATTCAAGGTTAGTTGCTATATGGAGCCCGTTTACGGATAAAAATGAGTAAAAGTTCTTCCTGGAACCTTGATGTTGATGCGTCTTTTGGGAACCAAAAATGATTCTCCTATGACATTATTCTGAAGTATCACTCTGGTACGTTTCTTATTAACAATGTACTTATTTCAGACAAATCGAAAATGGTGCCATAGTTTCATGAAGCAGGCCCACCGAGTTGTTATTTCAGTGACAGTATACATAGTAATCAACACTGCTATTTATATTCCTTAATTTCCCCATTTTTGCCTACTTCAAGTTCAAGATTAAATTTATTGTCACATGCATAACAATGGTGTAATTCGTTGATGATTAACCAAATGCCAAACATTTATTTTTGTGTTAAAGTCATATGAAAAAATTTAGGAACCCCTCTCGGCTAGCATAATAATTTACTCTACAGTACTTTCAACAAGAAAGATAACAGTGGCATGTCTTTCATTTCCTAGTACTGGGGTGTTTTACGAACATTTTTAGTGAAGCAGTATTTAGTTGTATGAAATTAAATCAAATGTGAAAAACTGACTGTGCAAAAATTTGGGCACCCTTGTAATTTTGCTGATTTTAATGCATGTCACTGCTCAATACTGATTACTTGCAACACCAAATTGGTTGGATTAGCTCAGTAAGCCTTGAACTTCATAGACAGGTGTGTCCAATCATGAGAAAAGGTATTTAAGGTGGTCAATTGAAAGCTGTGCTTCCCTTTGACTCTCTTCTGAAGAGTGAAAGACAGCATGGGATCCTCAAAGTAACTAAACAAAGATCTGAAAACAAAGATTGTTCAGTATCATGGTTTAGGGGAAGGCTAAAAAAAGCTACCTCAGAGGTTTAAACTGTCAGTTTCAACTGTAAGGAATGGAATCAGGAAATGGAAGGCCACAGGCACAGTCGTTGTTAAACCCAGCAGGTCTGGCAGGCCAAGAAAAATACAGGAGCGGCATATGTGCAGGATTGTGAAAATGGTTACAGACAACCCACAGATCACCTCCAAAGACCTGCAAGAACATCTTGCTGCAGATGGTGTGCCTGTACATCATTCTACAATTCAGTGCAATTTGTTCAAAGAACATCTGTATGGCAGGGTGATGAGAAAGAAGCTCTTTCTGTACTCACGCCACAAACAGAGTCACTTGTTGTATGCAAATGCTCATTTAGACATTGGCCTTCCGGCCATCTGACCTTACCTTCTTGTGTTGTTATTTATTCATTAATATTATTACTTATTTTTAATTGTTTTCTCTTTTGTAACTTCAGTTTTGTAATCTTGTAAAGCACTTTGGGCTACACTGATGTATGAAAATGTGCTCCATAAATAAATGTTGTTGGGTTAGGCTCCTTGTGCCTGACAACCCTACCCTGGATAAGCGGGTATAGAAAATGGACAGCTGGACTAGTAAGGTAATGACTTTTTTCAGGTTCATGACTATATTTGGGCTCTCTGTCTGTTTTCCTGCACTGGGACAAGGCTGCTCCAATGTGCACTGTTCACTGTTGGCTGCCACACTGAGGCCCAATTTATTTGCCCACACTTTGCTTACATTGGCTCAATGTCTGTTTGGGCAGCATTCGGGTGAAAAATTAAAGAGTTGAAATCAAATAAATTTTTATGTTAAACTGTCTTCAGCTAAATGAATTGCCTATATAAAGTATGAAAAATAAGTAAAAGTTTGTAAGTTTTTAAATTAAAAAGCATAACGTCACAGAGATGCCCATTCATCCATAGTGCCGCACATTGCTGATCAGTGCCGACTGTGACAAACCATCTCGTGGTTATTTGTATTGTTCCGTTTCAGGTGACCACACGGGAGAGCACGCCGACGACACATTTGTGCGCACACCGTATGATTCGAGCGCTGCTACTGTGCTGCCTCCCCTCCCCGTGTATTTTCAAATTATAGGAAAATAAACTTCAGGAGATCATCAGATATGCATGTTTTAAGCATGACTTTAAAACAGTTATAATGTAGACAATACATGTCATTTACATGTACACGGAAAGTGCCCTGCTGAATTTTTTTTTTTAGTTTGATACATTCACATGCTCATCTCACGGCTGAATGGGGGGCTTATTAGTTATTCACGGTTCGCTGTGGTATTTTTAAGTCCAGTCTATCCCATGCAGCCCTAATCGGCTCGTGTAAAGAAACGAAACGGGTGCGATAAAATGATTTACTTGCATTTAACTCACTACCTTACACAATACCAGAATGAATTATTTTTGGCACCACATTTAAAGTTACGATGTGCTTTCGCCCTCTTTAGATCTGCCTGGTAATTAACGCATTGGAACAACGTCAGATTTGCACAAGTGTAGCTCGGTTTTGTTCAGCGTTGCTAAATCTATCGCTGTTTAAGCGGCGTCGTTTCGTGTCATGCAGGGGAGACGTTCACGCATTTAAGGTGAATCTCTTGGCCATGCCTCTTTAAAAGGCTTCGAAGTTCCTCTGAAGCGGCGTCTCGATCGGCGCTCCTCCCTTTCGTGTACCTGATGTCGAATGTGAATCGCATCTCAATCGCACGCCTCGGCTCTTTCAGCGGCTCCCTCCGTGTTTACCAGCGCTCGGCGCTTTCACTTTGACAACAAGAATTCGTCTCATCCAGCGCGTGCACTGCACCTGCCGTCTCCGCTCCGCATCCGAGCATCCGCGAAACGTAACGAGTCCTTGAATCCACCTGCAGTGCCGCCTCCTGGACAGAAACGAAGCCTTCCATGCAACTCGTGCACTATAAGCTCGTCGGCTGCTTATGTATCTCAGCCAAAGCCGGAGAGGAGCGTTCAGGCAGCGGTATGGCTGGGAGAGTGCTGTTTTTACTCGGGGTCTTGGTGGCCGGGACCTGGGCAGGAGGCGGAGGGGTAGCTAGCGGGGGACATCACGAAGAGGATGCGGAGAGCCCTTGCGAAGTGAAGACGGTTACCGTGTCTACTTTACCGGTGCTTCGGGAGAATGAGTTCAGTTTTACCGGAGGAGGTGCAAGCAGCTTGGCCGGGGGAGGAGCAGGAGAGTCCCGGCTGCTGCTTTTCGTTAGGACCGACTTGCCGGGGAGGATCTCCGTGCTGGATGACCTGGACAACACGGCTCTGCCTTACTTCACATTAGGTAAGGCTGAGGGGGGAATTCTTCGCCCGATGAGCCGCACTTGACAAGTTCGCCTCGATGTGCGTTATTTGGGAAGGGGAAACTGGATCGAGCGTGCTGGCGAGATGCACACGCGCGGCGGATACTTTATTCCCACGTTGCCGCTGAAGGTGATGCTATTCACTGGGAATGCTTTTTGGACTTGTCTTGCTGTTGCTGGCTGTCATGTTGTTGTGTGGCTCCTCGTAACGATGTGTCGCTTTTGGACCTCGTGCAGGCTGTGGAGTGCCAGCAGCGCAGCTCTTCTTTTTGACTTGTTTTGGGCAGGATTCACGTGTATGTCTGTTTATTTCGAATGAGGTTTTATGACGAAATCACCCATCCCTATGACTATTTATTGGTAGATTGCACGTTGAATAATAAACGGAAACATCTCACAATACATTATATTGTTACAAATTATAACAAAACGTGTTACTCGATCTATAGCATCCAAGAACCATGGGAACGCCAAATAACTCGGGCAACTTCTGCCCAGGTGTGATTGTGTTAGTTTTTTTTCTCGATCAAGCTCATTTTTTATTATTATTATTAGCCATTGCCATTAACGGGTTTGCTTTCTGTTGCTGTCATCGTCAAAATGTAATTGTTAGGCGCGCGGTCCGCTATGGCGTCAAGGCGCTATATTCCCATGGCCTGCCTTTGCTGTGCTATGGTTACAACTTTGTTTTACTTGCCAGTTTCCCACTTTGAGAGAAAGGGTGACATCTTACAGTGTTAAACATATGTGTTTTCCTCTATAGCGCCTTCTGGACAGACACAGAGAGTTGCACAAGTTTGCAAATATTGTAAAGCAATCACTCTGCGATTTTTTTTTTTTGTAAAGACACGTGAATTACATAAAATCCCCTACAATATGATAACACGGGTTAAGACAGTATTAGGGGAGACAGTGTAGTGGTTAAGGCTGTGGGTTTCACATCCTTAGGTTATGGATTCAAAACCCACCTCAGATGCTATGAGATCAGGAGGAAGTTACTTCACCTGCCTCTGTTACAATTTGGATAAATAAAAGTAAACAGACGTTTCTCAAATGTTGCAATTCACCTTGGATAAAGACGTCAGCCAGGTAAATAGTTTGTGTCCGTAACAGGTTAATATATTTCAGTGCTGACAGTTTGATTTGGCGTCCACCTAGCAGAGCCGTTTGATCTGCAGGGGATAAAATCCCACAGTTAGAGAAGCCGTGTTTTCAGCTTGTGAAAGGCAAATCAGTTTTTAAACATAAAGATTTTAATACTCACTCGAGTACATCTGTCAAAGCTACAGCAAATGAGCACAGGAACACAAAAAAAAAAATAAAAATCTGACTAGAGACCCCTTGACACCCGTGTTCTCGAGATCTGATTGAGTTCCGTCCGCTTCCAAACAATTTAACTGATTGTGGGATATTTAGTGACTCTCTGTTTTACTCAGCGCCAGAATCAAAGCAAAGAAGGAAATGACTAACAACAAAATTTGCAGTGCAAATTGGCGTGAAATTAAAATAAACACATTTTGGGTTTTCAAGTGAGGATCCTGACACACAGAAAGAAAGAAAGGAAGAAAAAAAACAGCTTTGCTGAAATTAAGATTTAAATCAAAATTTTACCAACCACTTCATTCTCTTTTGTAATTTTCCCTCAGCTTGAAAAGAGACTCTAGCACCATAAAAACGAAAGCAATCTAGTGAGTAATGAAAATGAAATTCCAAATTGCTAAAATGATAGCGCAGATCATTCTAACTACCCGGATGCACAATGGGCATAATCATTTAACACTAGCAGAAGAGGTGGGCACCCAGTTTATTTTTTTTTTACTCCTAGTGTGAAATAAAATAGATGGTGGTTCCCCAAATCTTTTTAATTTGTTCCTCCCCCCCAAAAACACTGCTGGATTCTTAGTTGCTAGTGCTACTGCTCCATGGCTCCTGTGTTCGGGGTTCACGTCAAGTGCATTGTCGTATGTTCTCCTCAGTCCATAAAAGATTTGGAAGGCAGTGTACAGAGGTTATGGCTTCGGACTTCAAACTCTGCTTTCAGATCCCGCTGCTCACACTGTGTGACCCTGAGCAAGTCACTTCACCTGCTTGTGCTACACTTGGAAAGCAGAAAGTAACTGAACTGGTCACATCTCAGATGTTGTAAGTCACCTTGGATAAAGGTGCCAGACAAATAAGAAAGGAATTAGCAATAAGTTTTACTCCAGTTTTTCTTCCACATCCTGAAGATGGGTGTGTTGGATTAATTACTGATTATAAGTTCTCCCCATGAGAGTGTGACAGGAGGTGTCCCTGTGATGGCCTAGTGTGTTGTCCGGGGTTGGCCCTTACCTTGTGTCTGATATTTTTGAGATAGGCAATGGCCCCCCCATGACCCTTAATTAAGGAATAAACAGCTTGAAAATCTTGTGCTATTCTATGTTACATGAAGCACCCAGAGTCAAGTGTGATCCAAAGATAAATATTGAGATCTTACCATTCTTTACATCCACATCCTTCAATTTCATGAACCCACTTCATTCAGTGTAGAGTTGTGGGGCTTTTTTATTAGCAGATAATAATTCCACATCTTATTTTACAGAGGGCATTATTTCCTGTTAGCATATTTTACCTTACATTTAGCCATTGACTGTCTTCATGCAAAATGAAGGTGAAAGTTTAAGTTCGTTAATGTTCAGGCTAGATGTTTAAATTGGCTTCTTCAGTCTGTCTATCTTACATGTATATGTACAGTTTTTTTGTGATCTGTCTTTTATTTGCAGTAAGCAATAATACAAGACTATAAGTTTAAATATGCTTCTATCTATCTATCTATCTATCTATCTATCTATCTATCTATCTATCTATCTATCTATCTATCTATCTATCTATCTATCTATCTATCTGTGGTGTCTTTCATATACACAGTACATATACATACTGTATATATTATATCACAGTGATCTATCTGTCTATGCACTCAGAATTGAAAAGACTTATCCACCCTCATCTGTATTTTTACATAAGTATATTTTAATTGGCTGTCCTACCTGTCTAAGATGGGTTGAAATCTAAGTAATCAATGGAGACCTCAGCATTAACAGTCGCAGCAAATATGTCTCTGTTAAATGCCATTTGGTATGGGATTCGTAAAAGTTGTGATAATGTTTGAGATGTGCCATTTTATGAAATGACAAATGCAGTGCATTTTATTTCTAAAGCAGCTTGTGATGCACCATCTTTTGGAACGACATTCACATAGCAACTGGACGAACACACGGACAGGCACAGAGGCACTTATCCTTTTCTTAAGGTGGATAAGACTCTTTTTTTTTTTTTTTTCAAATACATTTGCTAACCTTTTCTGACTCCTTTAGAAATACATTTCCTGTCTTTGATACTATTTTTTTTTCATTTTGCTTTATAGTAATATTGAATTTCTATTGTTTGATTGGGTCATGGTATACTGTTAAGAGCACCTGGTGTGGGTGATCGCCATGTTCCCATAGAGGTTAGCAGCTGAGAAGAGACATCTTTATCTTTAATAGAAAAGCAGTGCAGGGAGCTTTGGTGATTGGGACAGGTGTAGCTTAGAGCTGAAATCAACCATTTAGTTTGTTTGTGTCAGACTAGTAAGTCCCAGTGATTGAAGCAGCTGTCCATTTGCAGGTAAGGGTGCCTTTAAGTAGATATGCCTAACACTCATAAAAAACAACATGGTTAATGTTAACTGTAGTGTAGGCAAACCAAAATACCAAACATCAGAATTTCCATAATAATGCACTCATGGTATAATAATAAGAGCACCTGGTGTGAGTGATTGCCATATTTCTACACAGGTTTGTGGTTGAGGAAAAGACGTTTTACAAAAGTAGCAGTGCAGTGAGTGGGCACCTGCTTTGGTGTAGTCCAGGTCTGAATATATATATATATATATATATATATATACACTAGGGGGTTACCTCCTGCTCGCTTTGGTCACCAAGCCCCCTTTTCTGTGCTACGCAGCAGCCACTTCACGTTGTGAAGAAGAGGGCTGAACACACCCCAAGGATACACGGTCGCTCCTCCGAAACCCCGTCTTAAACGGTTATACAATGGGGAACAAATACAGTTTTTTTTTTTTTACCTCCTCTTTGCTCGATCAGCTGCTGGCTTGCTGCCGTGCCGTGTGATTTGCATCTCGTTCAGCACTTTGATCTTTTAAAAGCTTGTATAGCTTACCCTTTGTCTTTTATTTCCGGCCCTGGACGTGGTTAAATCTCTTGGCACAAAGTCTGGTCTCGTGGGATGTGATTTCTTGATATTTATTTAGTTTATAATTTAAGAACTGGAATAATAATCAAAAAATCTAACCATATCACATTAACGTTCGATAAATTCTGAAAAGAATGATACGAAACATACTGTATATATGTAGGTTTTAAAATAAGCCGATTTAAAGTGTGACAACAAACGTGACATAAAATCGTTGCACAAAATCATTGCACTTTTGGATTTTATACATAGAGAGTAGATATAAAAGCTTGTAAGTCTCTTTACTTAATGCAGCTGTCCACATGCAGATAAAGCTGTTCACCTGGTACACTATAAAGCAGCTATATTAAAGATACTCTTTCATGATGAATCTCTATCTATCTATCTATCTATCTATCTATCTATCTATCTATCTATCTATCTATCTATCTATCTATCTATCTATCTATCTATCTATCTCTTTTTTCTTTAGTTATAATAAACAACACTACAATAAATATGCTACTTACTTAAGAAGAATTAACAAAACAATCAAAGGATCAAATAATGAAAGGATTTGGAGACATAGCTGATAAAAGTGCAAACCCTCACAGACCTCCCTTTTTTCAATATGTGTATATATCATCATCAGCGTTTCCCTGAGTAGCTGGATATAAGATTTTCATTCTGTTTATCCTTATGAGGGTAATGGCAATAACACACAGACTTGGGCCAAGCAGAACTACCTTATCTGTGAAACGTCCTCCAGCCACTGCTGTTGAAATCCCAGACTCATCCAAACGAGTTGAACATTTCATAAATCTTCCCCCAGGGCATGTGCCTTGCACCCGTCCTAATGGAGGCATCCAAAGGGCACCCGTTGTGTAGGACAAAAATCTCCTTAAATGGCTTCTTGTGATCTGGATAACCTGGTCTACTCCTGAACCTCTAAGCTGGTCACATTGAGTATATGTTTGGTAAAACAAGAAGCACGAGAAAGGTCATAAAAGTTTGGATCCCATTTAATGAGAGCCAAAAGTAAAAAGCAAAGTCCAGCAGAAAACACTGGGTGTCTGTTGGCTGTGTACAGGTTTGGTTTGCCAGCTCTTCATGAGTCTCTTTTCTTCATTTAGCAAATTCTCCATCAGAAGTTGTGTCCCTTATGCATCCTGGGGCACCTCAGGACCCCTCTTTTGGTCTGAAGATGAAAAAGAAGGAGACATTAGTGATTGTTACCCCTTAGGATCTTGAGGTGGAGATGTCACCTAATCCAAGCCTTGTAGAAGCTCTCTGTGCACACACATCTGAGAGTATACTTTCTATTTAGACTTTTGAATTGTAGTACATTTTACATGTTACTATTACATTTTCATATTTGTAAATCTGTGCGACTTATACCTGGAAGCACCTTCTCCTCCTGCTGCTGTGACAGTCTTCAAGTTGGCAGTGGAATATAAGCCTACAGGCTTTACAGAATAGTGCAGTCTCACTTTACCACATGAGATCATATTTAAAGAACAAAATGTTGCCTATGTTTCAAAGACGTGCACAAGTTTTGTTCAAGTGGCTAAGGATAGGTTGGGGTTCGGTTTAGTCCATGATATTGTACTGAAGAAGCCATAGTCCCATTTCCTGGAGTTTTGGCATCTGTTCCCTAAGTGTTTCACGGCACTGACTCATGGAGCCACTGCCAGCTTGAAGTCTGTCAAAGGAGGAGGAGGAGGAGGAGGATTGACTTGAACAAGAGCACTATATAGGAATATATATGGCTCATGGAATGTCACCCTGAACTGGCATTATAAGAAGTCCAGTGTTAATCTGTGAAGGATGCTTAGATGGGTCTTTTCTTGTAACAGTATACATAAATATACATAAATGCCCTTTTGGTTAAAGTGATGTGCCTCTGCTTATAGTGGATAGATGTCTGCATTTCGTAAGTGCAGAGTTGTAAGTATTGTATGGTGACATTTCTGCATTTTTGCTGAATGTTTTATTTGAATTATTTTTATTTTTGCAAAGGAGAAGTTGTGTGGCTTATGCCTCAGTTTGATAACTTTTAAATAAATAGGCTGTTTTTACTCGGAAATTCCATGCTCCTCCGACTTGTAAGAACTTGTTCATTTGTTGCAAATGACATTAGGTTTTGATTGACAATTTTGATTAAGGGTAAGAAAAGTAATGTATCGCATACAAGTCTGAGTGTGTGTGAGCACGTTGTGAGGTCGATACGGCTTTTATTCATTTGCCGCGTTTCAGCTGATGTTCAGATGGCTGCACTCTACATTTCCAAATGACGATCCCCTCGGAGACACCAGTTGCTTATTACTTTGAAAGGATCATGTTGAAGGATCTCATTTGTTCAGGCTGTAGTGGGATTTGTTCATTTCAATCAAGAAGTGTCTGCTGCTGCTGCTGCTGCTGGGACTGGGGGGTATGTGGGATACAGCAGAGACTGAAGTAGCTGGTGGCCTTTTCCTCAGTTTTGCCGTCCAAGAAAATTGCTTGCTTGCATGTAATCATGCGAACCTTGAAAAAGATCGGTGTGTTGGACTTTCTGCGAACCTTGAAAAAGATCGGTGTGTTGGACTTTCTGATTGAAAACTGATGTTTTAATAGTCATCTTTCTGGTTTTGGCTAAGTTTGTATATGGAATAAAAAAGAACAAAGGCTGACAAGAAATTGTGAGAGTATAGTGTGACCTCATAACACTGTCAGATTGCTTTTTTTCTAATGTAGACAACAGACGTGCTATTTTGTGTAGCTTTTTTTTTAAAGAAAATATAGCAGCATAGTGGCACAGTGGTTAGTGCTGCCAGATCTGTGCTTCAAAAGCCAAGTGCGATTGCTGGACCGGTCACTTTCTGTATGGTGATTCATTTGAACTCCAGTTTCTTCCCACATATAGTTTGGGCTACTGTGTTAAGTTGGAGGTATAAAGTGGCCCAGTATGAGTAAGTGTGGGACCATAAGAAAGTCTGGAATCCTATTGTAGCAGAAAAACACAAATGTGTATCCCTGCATGCATTTTATTTCTATGTGAATTGATGAGTGTTACGATTGTGCCTTTGCTGTGTAAGTAAGATGTCCTCTATCAGTCCTGTTCTAAACCAAGGGAACGGCGAGATAATTACTTTGCAATATATTTTATTTTTTAGGAATTTATAAATAAGAAGCTTATCTTTAGAGATACATGTGTGTCAGATACTTTTTATATGTTTACCTAATTTGGGACTTTTACTTAAGATTATATGTAAATCTTTAGCGATGTTACTAGAATATACCATTTATCTGCATGCTGATTGGTGTCAATTGAAATGATTTAAATATGATATGTAAAGTAATCTCTGCTGTACTTGAGATTTTGTCTTTTTAGACAGTAGGCCATGTTGTACTGAACAAGAGCCCGTGGTGGCTTCACCAAGCTTGAATTTCATTTGTAATGGTGGCTCAAGACTTTTCTTTATTTACTGAATATTTTCCCTAACACTGTCCAGATCTGTTTTTGATGCTATGGCAATAGACGTTGCTTCTAGACAAATCAGTATTGAAATAGATGCAGATGCATGTCATACAGTACATTTTCTAAACTTAAGTTTTCCTGACATGGTGTCGCGTATTTGTTAATAGCGACCCTTTACAGTTTTGTAGATCAAGGGGTCAAATCCTAACGTGCTATCCATTAAGTTAATTTCCTTTTTGTTGTGTTTTCCAGTTGACTCCTACTGTATGTCCTATAGATGTGTCTGTAAAGTGACTTAGGGACTGTATGTTGTCCTGTTATGAGCCTATGAATTAGTGTGTGTGTATGTGTACATGTGTGTGTGCCCGTGCCCTTTAATGCACGGTCCCTATTGTTGTGTTCCATTTGAACTGGGAAATTGGAATTTCCAAGTCTCCAGTCAGAATTTTCAACTGGAACATCCCCACAAGTTGGATTTTCTGCTTGGAAACTCTGGGCTGGTCTGTCAAGTCTGAGTTTGACCAACTCAATCCAAAATAGCAGCATGCATCACAAACTTTAGTGAAAGTTGTAGTATTATGTTGTTCATTAGCACTTTTTTCGATTTGTGTTTTATCAACTCATTTGTAAACACAAGACTGTCCAGCCTCTATCTGTGGACATGTTGCTGTGGTGTTTGGATGTGCAAAACGCCACTTAATACATTGTTCAGCAGTTGTCTGCGTTCTGAATGAGCAAACACAACAAAGGTATACCTGGAGGCATCCTTATTGTTTTTCCGTATTTCAATTCGGATGTGACATCATTTGCAGCTCCGATATTCGACTTCTGAGGTAAATGGAGTGCAGCATTAGGATGTGGCATAATGCCTTGTGAACAATACAGTCCTGGTATTGATCTTTTTTTCCTTTAATTATTCCATATTGCTATGGTTATGGGAGCAATTGGTAATGGACTTTGTACCGCATCACTGGCATGTGCTACACAGCCTCAACTGAGAAAAGCTCAACCTGGAAATGCAAAGAAAGAAGTGATTCAAAAACAAAAACAAAACAAGAAGTGGTCCTCATTTTAATACACATGATGACCTTCATGCACCATCAATAAATAGGTAATTCAGGGTGCACACATGCACGCACCCAAGGGTATTGCAGGGCCAATTGGTCCAGCCGCTCCGGCAGAAACAGACAAAATTCGAGAAATGAAATGACATTCCAAAATCCTTGCTATTGCAAAGCTGCATTTTCTCCACAGCCAAAAAATCTAACGTTAGCAACAGTTTTATTTTAGCTGACAGCGCATCTTCAGGAAGATGGACTGGGATCCGTTATGCTGATTATTCCATCTTTTTTTGCAATGTTGTTCAGCATTTTCAAAACATCCTGCCTTTCCATGAATACACATACCAGTCTCTGGCAGAACATCATCTTCTCGTAGCTCCTAGCAAGTTAGGACAGCTTATGAGCTCTTCTAAATCCTGGTCAAGTTAGGAATCGTTTGTTCCCTAAATTAGGAAAATGAATAAATTGCTATTACTCCTACTCCTAAGAGTGTGTCTTGGAGTGGTGAAAATTTGGTCCTACTCCTACCTGTAAGAGTTGGACTAAGTTTGTGTCATTCTGTGATATTATTATTTTTTATTTATTTATTTCCTACTTCTGACACTTTTCATAGGACGACATGGTGGCGCAGTGGTAGCGCTGCTGCTTCGCAGTTAGGAGACCCGGGTTCGCTTCCCATGTCTGCGTGGGTTTCCTCCTTGTACTCCGGTTTCCTCCCACAGTCCAAAGACATGCAGGTTAGGTGCATTGGCGATCCTAAATTGTCCCTAGTGTGTGTACTTGGTGTGTGGGTATGGGTGTGTGTGTGTGTGCGTGCACCCTGTGGTGGGCTGGCACCCTGCACGGGGTTTGTTTCCTGCCTTGCACCCTTGTGTTGGCTGGGATTGGCTCCAGCAGACCCCCGTGACCCTGTAATTAGGGTATAGTATGATGGATGAATGGACACTCTTCATAAATTTGGGCACTATTTCCTAAAATCTTGCTATGAATTCTTAACTGTTTTTGATGTAGGGTTTTGTCAAAAAATAGGCCAGACATTTGGTTACAATCTTTGTTTGATTGCAGACTTACATGTTCTCTTCTGATTCCCATACTTTAAAGATCTGTTCATTTTCTTTTTAACACACTGAACACAAAGTACGAGTTAAGTTGTATCTCAGTGAGGCAGTCAAGGTGCGATGTATGATATACAGTAACTCATATGTCAGTATACAGCCACTGCAGACAGACAGCTTGCTACTGAGCTTTGCTGCCCCATCTCAGTTATCTACTATAGTCCTGCCATCTAGTAGAAAGCTGTAGATTTTTTTTGTTTTAGACGTAACAGCTTGCATAAAATAGTGTTAAAAATAGACAGTCCGTAGTTAAAAAAAAGCATAAAGCTGCTGATGTTTTGAAACAACTAGATTTATTGCAAGATGAATATTTTGATGATAACGACAGTGATCAAAAATCAGTTGGATGATGTAGCACCTGTAGGCCTTGGTACTAATTGCGGATCACTGCCCTGAAAAAGTTTCTTCATCACAGTCTCTTCAGACTCTTCATAACTGTCAGGACATACCCACATGGGCAGTCTGCTGCCCACTGAGTGCAAACAGTCACCAGCTACCAAATGTGTTGTGCACAACAAGTGTGGACAGCTCAAAGAAAAGCGTTATACAAGGGATGTTCAAAAAGGCTCTGCACTTTTATATTTTTTGTTGGAAACGGTGAAGGTGGGAGGAGTAGTAATTGGGCAGTATAAAATTGGTATAACTCTGGGAGAATTGCATCACAAATGAAAATAACTATGTAGAAATTGATATAATTTGTTTTTGAAATTCTTAATGAACAGAGTTAAAAAAAAAAAAAAGAGTCTAAACGTTTTGAACATCCCTCATATTTACAGCACATGTCCTTGTATGCCTTTACTCTGCATGGTGCCATGGACGCTCATTCATATGTGGACTTCTAGTTGTGTTGCTGGTCAAAATAAAGTAATTAACAGTTTATTTTTTCAAAGAATTATTGATAATAAAACCGTTGCTTACTAATAAATTTCTTTACGTTTTGATAGAGTTCATTATTTATCATATATGCATAGACCTATACTGCAGCGTCCCTGTAATAAATGGTCCAGCAGTCAATGTGTTAAAGAATACAATTTACATGGAGAGCTGCTGATTGCACGCAAACATCAAATGGGCACAGATCCAGCACTGCTAACCTCTGCACCACTGTGCCACCCTGCATTATCGTATGTTATGTTATATCACCAAACCAACTTGCTAAGAATGTGCCAGCTTGACACAGGCAGGGACAGAGCCAGAAATCAGACTTTGTCCCCTAAAAGTGTGAGGCAGCAGCCCAAATCACCTTGTGCAGGACCACAACAAACACTTCAGTTAGCTTTTTCAGAAATAAATGAGAATAACATGAAATATAGCCATCTTTACAACCTACTTGTCTCAATTCCAGCTCAGAGCATTATAAATGGATGGTTTGTTTTCATTAACCAAACAGCAGCCTATCAGTTGGCCACATTATTATTATTATTATTATTATTATTTTTTAATGTTGAGGTGGATTTTTAAGCATCCTGATCAGACTCTTTAATTAAAAGGAAGCTCACTTTGAACTCCATGTTAGTAATGGAAAAAAACACACCTCCAGTGCGTCCCAGCAGAATTAAATGCACATGAAGAATCTCAAGTGGCACACTTCGCCCCTGTTGCCCGTCTGTGCTCTTTTAACGAATGCATCTACACATGCATGAATTTATTTACTGCGTTTTGCTTCAACATTCAGCCATGTGAATGGGCTTTAGTTTTTCTTCATCTCTTCCTTCATTTTCTGTAGTTAACAGTTTGGATGACTTGCTTTTTCTAACCACGGCAAGTGATATAAAGATGCTCACATTGGACTGGTTTGAAGAATTTGTTCACGCTTACCTAATCAGTCACCTCAGTCAGCAAGCTGATGGTCTGCCAAAATGAATATTTTAAACATTTTATGTCATCTGTGAGAAAGATTGTTAAGATCACCCTCCCCACTCTTTGGTTTGTTACAATACCAAAAGATGAAAATGCTGAAATAGATTTAATTCTTGTGTTTAACATAGAGGGTAGAATTGCGTCTTGATCTGCTTGTGTGTGATGCCATTTTCAGTGACGTCTGACTTGTATTTCTCCTGCACCTGCAAGTAAGTGACACGCTAGTTCCTGAAGAGATAACTATTTCTTGGCCTTCACACTGCCACACTAAGACAAAAAGCTTTGTATTGGAATGTATTTTTAGGGTATCTCGTGATGTACCTCTTAAGGCAGGCTGATGTCTACTTGCAATTTCTTGTTGCAGTGTCTTCATTCGAGTGAGTACCTTGGTACTGAAGTGTGGAAAGAAAGGGCAAGGATTAGGGGTGTGTGTGTTTGTGTGCAGGCAAGCAGTCCTTCATTTTGATTTTCTCTAATATTCTAATAATGAGTTTGTGTGTGTCTGTGGGGGTGAACTACAATGGGCCAGCATCCCATCCAGCCTGGTTCCTCACGTCCCTAAAACTGGATTAGGTATGTTGAAATGTTGTTACTTTGTTTTTAATTACATTATGTATATAAACTAGCTGTGCAAGCCTGTGATGTAAAAAACCCGGGCTCCTAGAAACCATGGATTCTGGCACTTCAGTCAATCAATTGCATCAGTTGTGCATTAGGAGCTAAGCGAGTTTCTCTCTCCTTGGAGGTTTTGTTTTGCCAATGTGCTCGCCATGCTTGTGTATTAGCGGCTAAGCAAATTTCTCTTTCCTTGGCGGTTTTGTTTTGCCAACATGGCGAGTCACTGTCCTGTGCGATAAGCTAATTTTTTCAAATTTGTTCTTGCTCTCAGGACACAAGATACCTGCTGTCTCTACCATGCACTCTTTGAGAAACTCCCCTTCGGAGAAAGGCTTGCTGGTCTTTGCTAATTTGAATGCCAGCACATAACTTGCCTTCGTGTTTGATTCTTGAATGGCAGTTTGTCGGATAAAGGTGTTTTGCTGAGCCAGCAAGCTAGCTGCCAACCTCTGAGCGGTAGCCGTCCATTCTTGCGTTGACTGGTTGTTCGCGTAATTAGCATGCTTGGTGGAAAAGTGACGGCTGATGTTGTATTCCTTTAAAACCGCAATTGTTTCTTGGCAAATAAGACATACAGCCTTTGACTGGACTTCAGTGAAAAATTATTTAGTTGTCCATTCCTTATTAAACACTCGGCATTAACTGTGGACTTTTCTTTTCTTTGGCCCACTCATTGTTGCAATTGGGTTCAGAGCAGTAACAGAATAATAACAGAGAGTAACCCGGGCTTCACAAAATCAAGTCAATGTATCACTGCGCCAAATGCACCACCTGGTGGAACGCCAAGCATTACAGGACAAGGTCAAATGAATGCAGTCATAATTATGATATGATTTGATTTGGGCAATTTTGTACCAATCTTCGGGGGGCCGGATTAAAGATACCAACAGGCCAGTTGTTGTAGTTTGCCCACCCCGATCTAGACCCTTTTCTGAGAAATGAATGGGTCCAAAAAGAGTATATAAGTAAAACATTTTTTTTGAGCACATGAAAGAAAGGCACATTGTTAGTTTTATGGTTATGTAATCGCATGTGAAAGAATCATAGCCTTCCTGGAATGGTTGGTCATTCCTGCAACCCCCAGTCCCCTCTTGAGCGGCAGCCGCACGCTCCTCTTCTGGAAGTTTCTGCCTGACTGCCTGCGTCCACTCCACTTTGCACCGACTTTTCTCTCCATTCTGCCTTCTCTCTTTTTTTTTCATGTCCCATGTCCCACTGTCTTTCTTTTGTTCTCTTGCGCAGACTACTTTTTCAAACAGCTGCTGCAATCAGATACTCCGAGGTGTGAATGAAGTACTTGACCAATCCGCTCGTGTTTGCACGCAATTGTGCGATCAGCCAAGCACCCCAGTCAACCTTGGGGCAGTGAATGCATGTTCCCCACATGCATCTGCGTCTCCCCAGATCCTGCACGCTCCGCCGGGTCATTCAATGTTTTAAATTTAAAGTGCATGTCGTAATGGAGAGATTCCATCACAGTGACTAAATGAAATTCTCTAGGCTTCTTGCACAGTGACAATAAAAATAATTTAAAAAAAAATTACTGTAAAAGAAATAATTTTTAAATAATAAAATTTGTACAAATAATATCGATCTTCAACACAAGATATAAAAGAAAATAATATGCTTCTCATAATTACAGGCATTCATTGTCTAATTTCTTCTGTAATTAATTTTATTTTTTATAAGATTTAATTGAAAAAAAGTATTTGTCTAACTAAAATGTATATGTTCTCACACATTAATTCAACTAAACACTGCTTAAATGTAAATGTACATGTACTAACATTTTTGAATAATTTTTAACAGCTTTTTTTGCTGTTAAAATACAGATTTTACTATATAATGTTTTTTAATTTTTTTTTTATTTCTAGCGTATCAGCTAGACCTTCCTATTTCTTGAGCTGTAATCTTAAATATAATTTGCCATTTTAATTAAACGGTGCTTATTTCTTGCTAAAACTTACACTATATGACACAGAAATAAATACTAAACACAACACAAACCGTTAAAAAGCTGCAAATCTATCAAATGTTCATAAGATGTTTGTCAAGAAGATACAAGGCTGGCATGCTTAGCAAGTTTCCAAGTAGAATAGACAGATTTTGCTTTTAAGCTAACAAGCCTATTGTTTACTAATCAGCAATTTCAAATCTTCCTCATTGTTTCTTTTTATTATTGAAGATGTGAGCTGCTGTACTAAACACACGCTCACTCACCATCCAAACTCAGACAAGTAGTGACCATTTTACTTAAAAAAAAAAAAAAAGAAGAAAATAGAAAGGCCTAAAATCATTAAAATGGCTTTTCTTGCCGTTTGCCTAATTGCATAGGACGACTCCTCCGATTTCTTTTTCTCAGTTTATTACTCCACTTTCTTTAATGTAAAGGCTCATATTCCAGTCTTCTGTCTCTGGTAAAGTTTGCCTTGCTGCCCTCTTTTTATAGGAGGTTTGCAGCAAAAGAAAAACAAACAAAAAATACTGAAAAAGACACTTGTACTACTGTAATACCATGCATAAAGGAACACTTGCCACTAATTTACTTTTGTTCTGCCAGAAGGTGTGAAGAGACCCAGAAATAACTGAACCTTAGGATCTCAGAGAGAAGCTAAAGAATCGGGAACCAGAGAGTCCAAAAAGAATATGTGTTTGCTTATTAGACCTTTTATCCAAATCATGGTTTTATGGCGGATTTAAAGGGTGGCGCATGATGTCATGCTATACAAATTCTGTGGGAACTGGGAGCTACGTGTTGGTAATGGGAATGATAATGTGTCGATACCCAATTGTAAAACAAAATACACTCACCTAAAGGATTATTAGGAACACCTGTTCAATTTCTCATTAATGCAATTATCTAATCAACCAATCACATCGCAGTTGCTTCAATGCATTTAGGGGTGTGGTCCTGGTCAAGACAATCTCCTGAACTCCAAACTGAATGTCAGAATGGCAAAGAAAGGTGATTTCAGCAATTTTGAGCGTGGCATGGTTGTTGGTGCCAGACAGGCCGGTCTGAGTATTTCACAATCTGCTCAGTCACTGGAATTTTCACACACAACCATTTCTAGGGTTTACAAAGAATGGTGTGAAAAGGGAAAAACATCCAGTATGCGGCAATCCTGTGGGCGAAAATGCCTTGTTGATGCTAGAGGTCAGAGGAGAATGGGCCGACTGATTCAAGCTGATAGAAGAGCAACTTTGACTGAAATAACCACTCGTTACAACCGAGGTATGCAGCAAAGCATTTGTGAAGCCACAACACGCACAACCTTGAGGCGGATGGGCTACAACAGCAGAAGACCCCACCGGGTACCACTCATCTCCACTACAAATAGGAAAAAGAGGCTACAATTTGCACGAGCTCACCAAAATTGGACAGTTGAAGACTGGAAAAATGTTGCCTGGTCTGATGAGTCTCGATTTCTGTTGAGACATTGAAATGGTAGAGTCAGAATTTGGCGTAAACAGAATGGCCCCTTAGTGCCAATTGGGCATCGTTTAAATGCCACGGGCTACCTGAGCATTGTTTCTGACCATGTCCATCCCTTCATGACCACCATGTACCCATCCTCTGATGGCTACTTCCAGCAGGATAATGCACCATGTCACAAAGCTCGAATCATTTCAAATTGGTTTCTTGAACATGACAATGAGTTCACTGTACTAAAATGGCCCCCACAGTCACCAGATCTCAACCCAATAGAGCATCTTTGGGATGTGGTGGAACGGGAGCTTCATGCCCTGGATGTGCATCCCACAAATCTCCATCAACTGCAAGATGCTATCCTATCAATATGGGCCAACATTTCTAAAGAATGCTTTCAGCACCTTGTTGAATCAATGCCACGTAGAATTAAGGCAGTTCTGAAGGCGAAAGGGGGTCAAACACCGTATTAGTATGGTCATCCTAATAATCCTTTAGGTGAGTGTAGTTTTGTGGTACCGTTAATTATTACATTCATGAAATATATAATTGGGGAAAAAGCAGCCAAAGACTCCTGTGAAATGTTGTTCTAAAAAATATTTTTTAGATTAAATGCATTTATATTTTCATATTATATAATTTATAGCAACCACAAAGCTAAGAAAAGCATATTCTGAAAAAAATTGTTTTTTTTGAAATTTGCCAATCACAAATCGAATCGACCGATTTTATTTTATTTTTTTGGATTTTTTTTTAAAATCAAATAACATTCCATACAAATAAGTCAAGTCAAGTTTTACAAGACTTGGTTCGAAACAAATCAACCCCCGCCCATCAAGTCGAATGATTTTAGATCAGAAGCAGATTGATTGGAGCATCACTACTGAAAAGTGTTCATATTGGCTAAAAAGCATGACCTGGGAAAAAATATACTACGGAGCGATCAGTCCATAGATGGTCATTAGGGAAACACTGTTGTAGATGATCGATGGGCCACCTGCATTTCAGTCAGGAGTGGCAAATATTTGCTCTCTTACCTTAAGACATTTTACAAATATACTCTTGGCAATTGCGGGTACTTGTTATGGTTTAGCCAGGTTTTTGTCCCTAACTCAAGTGATATTTTCTTTAATGTAATATTTTTGTTGGTGTTTGTTAAGTTTCCGTCTTTCATTATTTCTGTGTTTTGTTTCCTCTTATGTAAGATCATGTTTGTTTTAATATGTTTTCTTTAATTATTTACAGATAACATAAAAAAAGTTTTATGTTCACAATGAATGTCATAGGTTTAATTATCTGCCCTGTCACCATCAAGTAGAACCCAAGAAGACAGGGCCACATGACGATGCAGATAGATGATGTCCTTAGCTGTAAAAAGGAGACACTTTGGCATTGTAATCATGATCTCTGTTCTGGTCTTGTGATTTTTGCAGTTCTTATGTATTTTGTACCATGCTGTCTTTGTATTGCGATACTGGATTTATTGGCTGAAGGTTCTGCTCTTTTAGGCACAGACTACATTTTTGCACAATCCTTGCTGCCTTTTCTTTTGTGCTACTTAATTTTTTGAGTTCTTTAAATTAATTCTTTATTTTGTTATTGTGAGCCCGAGGTTGGATTGTGTTCCTCCTATCATTTCTTAATATACTGTAGTTTAAGTATTCTTTTCCCATTTTTGAAGCCTCAGCTGCTAGCAGGTGTGAACTAGCTGGTATTTTTTCTGGGTTGGGCAGTGATGGTCCTGGCTTGCTTTTTGTGGTATTTTGAGACCTTCAGCAATCTTTCTGCTTTATTGCAGTAGGAAATCCTAACAATACATTGGCAATGGCATGGCTGTGCAGTGTCTTACACTTCCAGATGGCAGATCTAGTATTCTGGGTTTGAATCTAACATCTTCACATCATCCATGAGTTAGGGATGTCACCTCGTGTCTGCGTAGGGTTTTTAACTCACCAAAGATGTGCAGGTTATTTTAATTTGCAGTTTCACATTAACCCTATATGTGTGTTTGTGAGTGGAAACTGTGAAGACTTTTGTAACCAACAATACTGGGATAGGCTTGGGCCCCCCACAACCCTGGGTTAAATGGGTTTGAGAATGAGATAATATGGGAATACCTGCACTTCTTCAGAGATAAAATGAACCAAAGCATCAAAATATATCACATTGCTTCTGTAGCCTTCTGTTTTTGAGATGTATAGATTTATTTTTACATATGGGAGAATGTGCCTACTTGAATTCTCTTTTAAACTCTTTTCTTTTTAAAATGGATTTTTTTATACTCCATGGCATAAATGGTTTCTTTAGAATAGCTTTTTATTATGCTGCCTTACTGGAGGGTGGATAATTTATACTCCAGTCATAAACTCCACCTGTCCATTTGATTGAAAGCTCACCATTATAATCTGCAGACATGGACCAGTGGTCCACTAGAAGTGCTGTAGCGTCTTTCATTACTGATTACTGCTTCTGAAAATTAAAACCCAGTTTCTCCATCATTAAAATGCTTTATGATAACATATATACATAAGATTTTTAAATGTAACCATGCCGTATGGTGGGGTGGCTTCCTGGTGCAGTGATTAGCATCTCCGTCTAACAGTTTCAGGGGTCAAAGTTACAAATAATTTTAATAAATATTGTTGGAACACCTGTGCTTTGTGTCACTAGGTCATTTTAAATTAGGATTTTAGAATTGGTGAGCATGTGCTGGTTCTAAACAATATTCTGCTTTTTTCCTTCTACTGCAAAAAAATGCAATAAATAACTGCAGACATCAGAGCCTGAGACAAAACTAAAATGCTGAAAAAAATAGTTAAAGAAATTAAATGTAATGGTCAGGAATTCAAGTTGAAAGTTTAAGACAATCGCACCTCCATCACTGCATACATGGCACCATTTCTCAGCCAGTAGCTCACACTTTAGCATTGCATTCCACTCGCCATTTTGAAACTGAACTTCTGATTCCCAGCTTTGCCCTAGATATTACTTGAAAACATTTCTGTAAATTTTAACTGCAAAAATGTAGCCTAAATAAAGATAGATAGATAGGTAGATGTGAAAGGCACTACATACTAGATAGATAGAGGCATTATGCAGATGTATTCCTGTTGGTATAAAGAAACCCCCATATTGTTCTACTGAGTAATCTGTTGGCTGAAAGTCCTTAGTGTTGGTGTGTCATAGTGAGGACGTGCAGCATTGTTCATAATGGCACTCAGTTTTGTTTACATTCTCCTAATTGCCTTGACCTCCAGGGGGTCCAGAGTGTGTCCCATAACTGAGGCTGCCCTTTTAATCAGCTTGTTGATTCAGTAGTCTTTTCTTGAAGTGAAGTTGCCAGCCCAGCACACTACAGCGTAAAAAACTCTACTGGCCATCACAGAGTTATAGAAGATGTGAAGGATGTCACTTCCCACATTAAAGGAACTCAGTCTCCTAAGAAATAAGCCTGCCCTGTCCTTTCTTATTTCTGTGTTCCAAGACCAGCCTGAAATTGATGTGGACCCCTAAGTACCTGCAGCAATGCACCACCTTCCCATCCACCCACTGAATAATTACTGGGCCTGCAGGAGTTTTGCTTCTGTGAAAGTCAATCAGCAGTTCCTTGGTTTTGCTGATGCTAAGTTGCAGACAATTCTCTTTCCACCAAGAAACAAAGTTGTCCACTTGACTCTTCTCCTCTTATCTTATCCCCCTTGTTGATACACCCCATAAATGCAAACACATCTGAGAATTTCTGCAGATGACATAACCTGGTGACATGGTTATAGTCTGAAGCATATAGAGTAAAGGATACATCCCTGTTCTTTGTGGGGCTCCAGTGTTGCTCACACAGTCCTTGAATCTCACAAACTGTGGCCTGTCCAACAGAGAGTCTATTATCTAGGACACCACAGGCTCATCCACCTTCATATCTCTGAGTATGTCTCTTAACAGGGATGGCTGGAAGGTACTGAAGGAACTGGACAATTCCAAAAACATACTCCTCACACTGCTGCCATTTTTGCCCAGGTAAGAAGAAGCCTTGTGAAGCAGATAGATAATTACATCTTCCACTCCAGTCTTTGTCTGATAGGAAAACTGCAGTGGGTCCAGGTGGTCTACCACAAGGTGACTCCTATAGTCCAGGACTAGCTCCTCAAAAGTCTTCATGATGTGAGATGCGAGTGCCACATGTCTGCAATCATTAGGTGAAAAGAGGCACCTGCCTTCATTGAAACAGTATGTTTTTTACAGCAACAGCTCTTTCTGGAGCATTGGGGACAGACTGATCAGGTGACGGAGGACACCACAAAGTTGCCCAGCACAGGCCATGAGAACACGAGGACTGACTTCACCTGGTCCTGCATCTTTTCCTGTCTGTGGCTTCCTCAACTGTCTCCTCACTTGTCATCAGCCCATAATGATTGTTGGATATCACGAATGATCCTGACTTCTTATGACATTTGAGTTATCTGTGTGGTCTGACAACAAGCTGCTTCCGCTGCTCTCTGTGGGGAGTTCAAGGCTGAAAACGTATAATTGAAAACCTGAAATTTTAAATCCTACAAACAGTACAGAGCAGGGGGTGGTATAATGATGAGAGATTTTACTTTTGACCGCAAATTGCAGTAAACAACTCTAATGAAATTCTTGATTAAATGATAAATGAATGGGGCTGGACTCTCTACCACTCTGGAGTTGCCCCCGGTGAGAGGCGCCGAGCAGGTGTGGGCATACTTATTGCCTCCCGACTTGGAGCCTGTGCATTGGGGTTTACCCCGGTGGACGAGAGGGTGGCCTCCCTCTGCCTTTGGGTGGGGGGGAAGGGTTCTGACTGTTGTTTGTGCGTATGCGTCGAACAGCAGTTTGGAGTATCCACCCTTTTGGAGTCTCTGGAGGGTGTGCTAGAGGGCAGTACCTTCTGGGATTCCCTCGTTTTGCTGGGAGACTTCAATGCTCACGTGGGCAATGACAGTGAGACCTGGAAGGGCGTGATTGGGAGGAATGGCCCCCCCGATCTGAACCCGAGCGGTGTTTTGTTATTGGACTTCTGTGCTCATCACGGATTGTCCATAACGAACACCATGTTCAAGCATAAGGGTGTTCATATGTGCACTTGGCACCAGGACACCCTAGGCCTCAGGTCGATGATCGACTTTGTGGTCGTGTCGCCGGACTTGCGCCATATGTCTTGGACACTGGGTGAAGAGAGGGGCGGAGCTGTCAACTGATCACCACCTGGTGGTGAGTTGGCTTCGATGGTGGGGGAAGATGCCGGTCAGACCTGGTAGGCCCAAACGTGTTGTGAGTGTCTGCTGGGTACGGCTGGCAGAGTCCCCTGTCAGAAGTAGCTTCAACTCCCACCTTCGGCAGAACTTCAACCACGCCCCGAGGGAGGTGGGGACATTGAGTCCGAATGGGCCATGTTCCGTGCCTCTATTGTTGAGGCGGCTGACCGGAGCTGTGGCCGTAAGGTGGTCGGTGCCTGTCGTGGCGGCAATCCCCAACCCGCTGGTGGACACCGCGTGAGGGATGCTGTCAAGCTGAAGAAGGAGTCCTATAGGACTTTTTGTCCTGTGGGTCTCTGGAGGCAGCTGATAGGTACCGCAGGCCAAAGGAATGCGGCTTTGGTTGTTGCTGAGGCAAAACTCGGGCATGGGAGGAGTTTGAGAGGCCATGGAGAACGACTTTCGGACGGCTTCGAGGAGATTCTGGTCCACCGTCCGCGCCTCAGGAGGGGAAGCAGTGCAGTGTCAACACTGTATATGGTGGGGATGGTGCGCTGCTGACCTCACTCGGACGTTGTGGGTCGGTGGGGGAGTACTTCAAGACCTCCTCAATCCCACTAACATGCCTTCCATGAGGAAGCAGAGCCTGGGGACTCTGAGGTGGGCTCTCCCATCTCTGGGACTGAAGTCACCGAGGTGGTCAAAAAACTCCTTGGTGGCAGGGCCCCGGGGGTGGATGAGATCGCCGAGTTCCTTAAGGCTCTGGATGTTGTAGGACTGTCTTGGTTGACACGCCTCTGCAACATCGCATGGACATCGGGACAGTGCCTCTGGATTGGCAGACCGGTGGTGGTCCCCTCTTTAAAAAGGGGGACCGGAGGGTGTGTTCCAACTATAGAGGGATCACACTCCTCAGCCTCCCTGGAAAAGTCTATTCGGGGTTCTGGAGAGGAGGGTCCGTCGGATAGTCGAACCTCGGATTCAGGAGGAACAGTGTGGTTTTCGCCCTGGTAGCTGAACAGTGGACCAGCTCTTCACCCTTAGCAGATCCTGAGGGTGCATGGGAGTTTGCCCAACCAGTCTACATGTGTTTTGTGGACTTGGAAAAGGCATTCACCGTGTCCCTCGGGAATCCTGTGGGGTGCTCCGGGAGTATGGGGTACGGACCCCTGATAAGAGCTGTTCGGTCCCTGTACAACCGTGTCAGAGCTTGGTCCGCATTGCCGCAGTAAGTCAAGCCCGCTTCCAGTGAGAGTTGGACTCGCCAGGGCTGCCCTTTGTCACCGATTCTGTTCATAACTTTTATGGACAGAATTTCTAGGCACAGCCAGGGTGTTGAAGGGGTCCGGTTTGGTGGACTCAGGATTGGGTCACTGCTTTTTGCAGATGATGTTGTCCAGTTTGCTTCATCAGGCCGTGATATTCAGCTCTCTGGAACGGTTTGCAGCTGAGTGTGAAGCGCTGGGATGAGAATCAGCACCTCCAAATCCGAGACCATGGTCCTCAGCCGGAAAAGGGTGGAGTGCCCTCTCAGGGTTGGGGGAGAGATCCTGCCCCAAGTGGAGGAGTTCAAGTATCTCGGGGTCTTGTTCACGAGTGAGGGAAGAATGGAGCGTGAGATCGACAGGCGGATCGGTGCGGCATCCGCAGTGATGTGGGCTCTGCATCGGTCTGCCTTACGGCTCAGCTCTCAATTTACCAGTCGATGTACGTTCCTACCCTCACCTATGGTCATGAGCTATGGGTAGTGACCAAAAGAACGAGATTGCGAATACAAGCGGCTGATATGAGTTTCTCCGCAGGGTGTCTGGGCTTTCCCTTAAAGATAGGGTGAGAAGCTCAGTCATCCGGGAGGGGCTCAGAGTAGAGCCGCTGCTCCTCCGCATCGAGAGGAGTCAGATGAGGTGGCTCGGGCATCTGATCAGGATGCCTCCTGGACGCCTCCCTGGTGAGGTGTTCCGGGCACATCCAACCAGGAGGAGGCCCCGGGGAAGACCCAGGACACGCTGGAGGGATTCTCCCAGAAGAGCTGGAAGAAGTGGCCGGGGAGAGGGAAGTCTGGGCCTCTTTGCTTAAGCTGCTGCCCCTGCGACCTGACCCCGGATAAGCGGAAGATGATGGATGGATGGATGGATGATAACTTAAATGTGATGGATAGGAATCTAACCCGGATATCAAGTGTGCTGACCCTCAAATCACATTCACACCCTGTGCACTGCTGTTCCTTTGTTGATAGATCACAGTGTAGTATTTCTTGTCACTCACTCCAACTCTGTGCTGCCTATGTTGCCCCTTGGGGGCACAAGGCTGAAAATGTATATGCCATTAACCTGAGTTATAATGAGAATCGCCTGAGTGAAAGATTTCAAGTTTGTGGCTTGAAAATGAAGACTAAGAAGAAACTAACAGATTGTGTTTTATAGATACGCAGTGCCTTCAGAAAATGCTCAGACTGGAATCAAAAAGTAAACCCTGGATGAGTGGCTAATCTATTGCAGGGTCCACGTACACTTTGCCAATGTGGAATCCACATTTAACCTAACATGCACATCTTTGGAGATGATGGAGGAGAATCCCCAGTAGACTTCATAAGAACATTCACCCGTCACAAGATTTAAGTGTAGCACACTGAATCTCCATGAGGTAACAACGCTAAACACTCTGTCACTTTGCCGTCCTCATTCTTTTACTTCTTCTTTCTGCTGCTCCCGTTAAGGGTTGCTGCAGCAGATCATCTTCTTCCATATCTTTCTATCCTCTGCATCTTGTTCTGTTACACCCATCACCTGCATGTCCTCTCTCACCACATCCATAAATCTCCTCTTAGACCTCCCTCTTTGTCTCTTGCTTGGCAGCTCTATTAGCATCCTTCTTCTAATATACTTAGTATCTCTCCTCTGCACATGTCCAAACCAACGCAATCTCGCCTCTTTGACTTTGTCTCCCAACTGTCCAACTTGAGCTGACCCTCTAAGGTACTAATTTCTAATGCTGTCCGTCCTCGTCACACCCAATGCAAATCTTAGCATCTTTTAACTTTGCTACATCCAGCTCTGTCTCCTGCTTTCTGGTCAGTGCCACCTTCTCCATCCCATATAACATAGCTGGTCTCACTACTGTCCTGTAGACCTTACATTTCACTCTTGCTGATCTTTGCCATCCTCATTATGTCTAGTTATTCATTGTTATAATGTGTTTAGTCACAGTTATATTCCCAGACCATCAGTACCATGCCTTTTTTATAGTCTTGCCTGCTCACTGCATATGAGGGGGGCACTCATTTAAGGCAGACCTGGCTATTCCTTGGTGCTTATTTTAGAGTTCTGCTACCATGCCGCTTATAACTCATAGTTTACTCTTATTTTCTCCCATTTCCCATGTTCTTCTTCTCTTTTTCTTACATGACTGTCTCTTGTTTTTGATCCCATTTAAACAGTTCTACTAGAGGCTTTCTCCATCTTTGACACCTAAAGTTGTGACGTTTCAAGAGCAAAAGCAAAATTGAGTAATCATACAGACGTGAATAAGTGTGTTACCCCTACATGAAAAAAGGTGAACCCACAATTACTTCTGAAATAACCTGAAGCTGACAAAAGTAGTTGGCACCCATCATTGTTTATTTCATATTTGACAAAAATCCAACTTTGCTTTAGTGTTTGGATTCAGAAGAATATTTCATGTCACACAATGGACAAAAATGATGGGATCCTTAACCAAATATTTAGTTGCACAACCTTTAGAGGTAATCACTGCAAACAAGAGATTCCTGGAGCTGTCCATGGGACTTCTACATCTGTCCACAGGTCATTTGGCCCACTCGTCCTGAGAAAAACTGCTCCAGGTTTGAAGGGGGTCTTATCCAGACGGCATGTTTCAGTTCTTCCCTTAGATTGTTGATGGGATTCAAATCAGGGCTCATAGAAAGTCACTTCAGAATACTCCAATGCTTAGATCTTAGCCGTTCTTTTAGCTGTGTGTTTTGGCTCATTATCCTGTTGGATGATCCATGACTTGTAAGTGAGACAGAACTTTCTGACACTGGACAGGACATTTTGCTCGAGAAAGTTTTGATAGTCTTAAGATTTCATTGTTCCCTGCACCGACTCAAGGCACCTCCCTGCCAAACGCAGCAAAGCAGTCTCAAAATATACCTGAGCCTCCTCCATGTTTCACAGTAAGTATAGTGTGCTTTTCTTTGAATGCTTCATTTTTTTATTGCATTTATTAAAAGCATATAACATTCCATACAATCAAGTCAAACTTAACAAAATTAAAATCAAATCAACCCTCGCCCATGAGAAAGAGAGGAAAGCCAAAAGCCAGAGCAAAACTGCTAAGATTAGTAAAGTGAGAAAGGAGTCTTTTCCCCAAATGTAAGTTCTTATTCTAAAATGTTATTTAATAGGTTGTGCCAATTTTTTTAAAAAGTTTTGAACAGATCCTGTAAGTGAGAATTACATTTTTTTTCAGTTTCAAATTGTATATAACATCAGTTGCCCACTGACTTAAATAAGGTGGGTTAGGATTCTTCCAGTTATGTCTATATGCTAATAGTGAAGTGAAGGCGATTACAGTTTGTTTGTCCTTCTCCACTTTAAGCCCATCAGGGAGTAAGCTTCATTTTTCTCTCAGTGGACAAATAATTAATGTGACTCGCCAAAAAACTTCAGTCTTATTTCATCTGTCCAAAGGACATTCTCCCAGAAGCATTGTGGCTTGTCAATATGAATTTTAGCAAATTGCCGTCTGTCTTTTTTAAATTTTTTTCTTTCAACAATTGAGTCTTCCTGGATCTTCTTCCATTAAGCCTACTGCCACAAAAAAACAACACATGCATCAAACAGACACTGATAGACCTTCACCTTGGAGTTCAGCTTCTGTCTCTTTGGGGGTTGTTCTTAGCTTTTTGTCTACCTCTCTCACTATCCTCCTACCCCTTCTGGGTTTGATTTTCCTCTTGTGGCCACGTCCAGGGATGTTGGCTACAGTCAAATGGACTTCAAACTTCTTAATAATATTTGCAACTGTTGTCATAGAAACATCAAGCTGCTTGAAGATGCAGCTTAAGTCGGCTGAATGACTGATGGCATGATGTGAGATGTATGATACTAATTCAAGAAAACAGCTAGTTTGAAAAATTACTCCAATCCAGTTATTTAGGATCTTTTCTATGGGTACCAACAGTGGTGTCCAAGTCATTTTAATATATCTTTGCAGAATAAGCAATGCTAAATCTCATTTCAGAGTTGCTTTGTTTTACTCTGTGTCATATCAAAGGCATGCAGGTTTACGTGGGACAATTGCTTTTCGTTTCATCACTTTTCAGGAGGTGGAGAGCACTTTGTCAATGGGCTGTACGGGTACCAACACATCTGTCCATAGCTTAGACAAGGCAATTTGACAGTGAAGAACAATATTGATTAACAGTGTGTAAATGGAATAATTTATATTAGAAGTCCCTTATAATAATCTGTATAAGATAACAAATACTTTATTTGTACAAAGCAGTATTCCATGGCTCAGAGCAGGAAGCAGCCTATTCAGATACGTTCATTAATCTATTTTCTTAAGCAGGCAGTAATATTATAAGACTTTTTACTAGATTATAAAATAGTGTTTGGAAAAAAATATTATTAATTATTAAAACATTTAAGCATTCAGTGATTTACGGTATGTGGCCATTATATTAATTGCACATTATTATATCCAGTAAGTAGAACTCTATTGATGAGGCCAGTATAAATACAGGAATCTGTAAAGTATCTGCTGTTGACAGAACCCAATACAGAATAAATGATCAGATAAAGCACAGGGTTGCCACTTCCGGGAAAAGAGCAATTAAATCGAGGCAAGTCTAGTAAGAGAATTAAAGCCAAATATCTTAGATGTGAACTGAGACAAATTTAAGGGTACAGGAATGTTAACAATTGATCTTCAGTCTATGTTTAACTATTTAAAAAAATAACAGAATGGCATCATACCTCTTGTGATTAATGCATCCATTTAGTTGTTTTGAAGGATTCGCAATGGAGGCATCAGTTGTCAATGTGCATGATGAAAGATAAACAGTATAAAGAAATAGACGCAGAAACATGAAAAGATTGTGGTGTATAAATAATGGCAATGCAGTTTATTGCAGTTTGTTGAATCTTCTGCAAGATGAGGACACTTCTGAAAAACACTGCTGTTGCCTTCAGCTAACTGAAGCCATCCTGTTGGTGTTGATCGCCATCATCCTCTTTTTTTGTAAAATGCTGGTGGTAGATTGAGGAAAGAGATGTTTACGGATTTTTGTCCGGGTAATGAATTTCCTTGCTGAAGAATGTGAATGTGACATCCTTGCCCCATGTTCCCTTAAATCGCTAACCAGAAGTTGAAGATCTATAACATAGGGCTGGAGTTCTTAAGCCAGGAAGACAGAGATCATGGATCGATCTTTGTACGCTACAAAGGGGTTATCTGTTATCTCAGATTGTGATGAGATATCACAGGTGACCTTTTAACCCATTGTTTTGATGACCTCACATGTAACACAGATTCCTTGGAAACCCCCAACACCTTTTCTCTGAAATGGCAGCACCCATAATAAAACAAAGATGGCATTGTGGCATAAATGTAAATATATACTGTAGAGCTTCCTCAAATAACCATAAAATGAAAAATATACTGTAGAACTTTCTCAAATAACCATAAAATGAAAAACAAGTATTATTTTTGGACTCCTTACAATCGAGAACCCTGAAATTAATGCTTACGTCTTCAATATTTGTTCAGAGGAATCCACAAGGACTTAACCAAAGCCCCCAATTATAACGCATAACGTCTGTGGCACATCATGCGTAGGACAGTGGATTATATCTTACTGTGATTATCTCTTCTGCTTACAGTATCTTGAACCCAGTCATCCTCAGATATGTCAGTTGTTTTATACCCTGTTAAGATCAGTGTGATCTCTGCGAAGAACTTGCTGCTTGCCTCTCTTCAAACAGAGGTTGTTTTTAGTGTTGCTTTAATTGTAGCATTTGTTTTGTTATTTCCAGTTTGTTGTGTCCGTGTAATGAGAGATTTTGAATTAGATTAGGATTGTTACACTTCATCTAGTCCACATTCATTCCTACCAACACATAGGAACTTAATCAATCAATTGCATATCCAGACCTCTAGAAGTTGGAATTAGGTGACTACGTACAACATCATGAGCAAAGAAAACTTGTGACCCCAGGTCAGGTTAGGTCAGGTTGGGGAGCATGCAAATTGACCCCATAAGCCACTAACAACAAAATCTATTAAAGAAATGAATATAGAGCCATAAACCCAAAGCAGTATGTTGTTCATTAAATGCAGTACTCACAACAGTTTATTTTAACACCAAACATTCAGATGCCTGTGTTCTCCAGGAAGCAATGTTAGGGGTTCATGAAACAGCAAATGTTAAGGAGATGACTACTAGCTTCAACCCTGCAGATTGCAGAAAATCTGTAAAACTACAAGAATGAACAAAAACTCTCAGACAAGTCTTGAACGTGTCATGTTTGCTGCTAGTTTTTATGACCACACTATTGTCTGACCATAGAATGTCAGATAAACTTAATCAAGCCCTTGCAGGTTCATCTATAGGGTTTTCTTCTAGCTCCTATTTAGAGATCTCTTCACCTCATACTGTCTTTTCTTTTGTGTTTTCCTATCACTATTTAAAATCTTCACTACACAGCAAAACACCAATAATATTTATCTTGTTTTTTCATGTTAATTGAGTGTGACAATCCTTGACACAGTGTGTGCTGGGAAATTAAATTTTGGTCTTTGACGAATATGTTAGTGATTCATATAATGTGAAACTGCATGGTAATTGTGTATTATTATTACTTTTCAATCTATGTTCCCTCCCTTATGTGTCTTTTCAAGTTTAAAATTAAAAAAAAAGAAATATATTGGTTGTAATTAAATTATTATGGACTGTGAGGAATTGCTTTTGGGGGACCTTGATTGTGTCTCCATGTGTTTTGATGAATTTTCTTATTTTTTTACAGGAAATGTTAAACATGAATAGTCATTATGGCAAACACTTTGGAAACACAGAAAAGAATTACAAATCCCTCAGCACAAGTGTCGTAAAGATAAATTACCAACATGTGGAATCCACTTGTTTCAAACCACAATTGTCATTTTGTCTAAACTGTGATGTCACTCTAAAATTTAACTCTAAAATAAAATCACAGAAAATCTCGCAGAGCAGGCAACCTTTATGTGTAGTTTGAGAGCTGAAAGACATTTAAAAGGGTCGGTTGTGTTTTATGTTCATATTGTTGCCAATGCTTGCTGACAGGCCTTTTCCCTATTTTTTGCACAATTAATTAAACTTAAGCTGGTTCTGAAAAATAAATAAAAGGTTATTGACCTTTAAATATATAAAAGATATTTTTAGGTTGCAGCGGTAATAGGTGTTACTACTGCAAGGTAACTGTTGAGCATACCCTAACATTAAGTTGCATGGGGATTTGCAGACAGAAGGTGTACTGTACACTTCAGGGCTATTCTCTTTAATGCAGTCAAAAGATTAATTTCCTACTTTCTTTTTTTTTTTGCCTTTTTTATTGTAGCAAAATCAAAGCCGTTATGTACATACGCACTTGTTTATAGCACCCTCCAGAATTATTGCTACCCTTGGTACTGATGATGAAAAAGGCAATGAAAAAAATGTCTTTTTAAAGCATAAGCCTGATTTTACACTCAAGTTATAAAATAAATCTATCCTTTTACTATAATAGAAATATTAACATAAAAAAAACCCTCATAAAAATAGATCCCCTTAGAACTTGTGTCGAAATTGTTTATGCTTCTAAAAGTTAAAAACACTGTTGCATGTGATTAATTTTCAAAGTACTCAAATGTGATATTAATCGCATTTAGTGCAAGCATTGTTCCAAAACCCCTTGCTATCTTAGACTAGGCCGTTAACAATGGCTGAGAAAGACAAAGTTTATAATGGTTCTGTTTCAATTGAACTCTCACTTGGTTAAAAGGACAAAAATGTCAGTATTTGTAAACTTAGTGTTGGCAAATTTATATATCACAGAAGTATATTGTCTTTGGCGTATGCATTAAGAGCTGTTTAATGGCTACATGCAAAACGCAAAAAAAACATTAACAAAAAGCAAGGTTGCATTAAACTGTGGGAACAATACTTCTCTAAAGGTGGAAAAAATGTTGATTCCAGTTTGGCAATCATGTAAATAGCAGTGGAGCTGGAAGAAATAAGACTTTAATTACTGGACCAGAAGTTATAAAAGAGTTTAATGACTGTTGGCACACCTTTCTTCTTCACTGTTTTAAGGGTGACATATATATATATATATATATATATATATATATATATAGTCACACGTGCACTAATGAGACAACTTGAAGGCTTATCTGATGGTAATTCCACCTTTATTTGAGGGTCATGGTTTCCTGGCCCCGCCCCTTCCAGTTTGGCTTCTTTTATGGGGGCTTCATCACCCTTTTTGAACTAGTCTATTGTTTGACTCCAAATTTGTTTTCTTTTGCTATTTTTCTTTCAATTATATGTAGTTTGCTTTTGAGGTGCCCCAACACTTCATATATATTTTTCCTAAGAGGTTCGAAAGTTCATTAAACAGAAACCTAACAAAAAAAATTATATATTTGTGAATCATCTGTACGTATCATCTTTTATGCTTTGTTTCTTTTCAGTCATGAAAATAACTTGTAGTTTGACTGTAGAATCTGTGTCTGTTCCTTGCAGAGGTTGTGTTAACTTTATTTCACTTTGGCTGGGGTGCCCACATTGTTGCACATTACTGTTTCTAGTGAAGTTGTTCCTGGCTGGCAGGGCTTTGCCATTTGTCAGGTTCTATGGCTGACTGAAGGGATTGTGGCATGATTTCTGTTTTTTTTTTCTCATTCTCATTCATTTTCTTTTTTGTAATTACTGTGTTTGGCTGGCAATCTTCCGTTGCTTCCTGTAGTCTAAGATGGCCCTAACAACAACATAATGTCAAATCAGCTGATCATCACAGATTAATTTAAAGGAGCCACATTGGTAGGAGGCAATGAAATGGATTGCCTCCTGCATGCTGCATTGCTAAAATCTAAATAAATTACATTTTGCAAACTTGTCAACTTTTGATTTCTCCCCACACACTTTATTTGACCTGTATACAGTATGTATATTTCAGATCAATGTATTTTTGAATAGTGCTCTTCACTGAGGGACTGACTCAGAGTGTGTGTACACATCCACATCAAGAATGCATTAACATCAAACTGCTAAATCATTCAACATTTACATGCATTAAAACTATAGATGGACTCCTGCACCCCATCCAGAACACATCTGACTCGACTCACAAGCAAGTTCCATTCCTTCAAAAATAGCAATCTTCAAAATAACATCAATCACATTAGCCTTCTTCCTTTTTCTCTTCTTCTACTCTCCCGACTCCAATATTCTTGTGTAAAGGCGCAGGGGCTCCTTTTCTGGCTAAATCTGTCAGTTCTTCCAATACATCCACTAAGAACTTTCATGTCTGATGGAGCTTACATGTGAAAAGGAATCCCTCCTTCTAAGAAGGTCCCTCTAGCAGCAGCCCCAAAGAACACTAGCAGTGATATATACATTGAAACTACAAATACCATGCTGTCCTGCTGGTGGTACCTGGATGCCGTCTCCCACTGTCCATTCATTATATTGGTCTCCCAGGTGGATAAAGCAACACACCAACAGCATTAAGCACTTCTTGGGTGAGTTTAGTTTCAGACCAGGAGGTGGAGTAAAGTTAGTGTTTGTAGTGTACAGGTGTAGCACAAAATCCAGGACCCCCTTAAAATCAGATAACCCACTCAGGGGTGGGGGATGATTTGTTTTCAATCCTATTTTCTGTAAAAATTGATCTATTTGTATGGAATGATTATAATAAAATAAAAAAAAATCAGATAACCCTGGGCTTTAAGTGCATGTGATATCAAAGTCCCACTTGCTCCGATACTTTGGAAAACAGTATGAAGTATTTGTGCTTCACAGGGATTCTAACTTTTCACTGCACTGGTACTTTGTTCTGGCATTTCCCTGTTCTTCCTTTATTACTACTGGAAGTTAATGCATGCATGGCATTTGCACCTCCAAGAGAACCTCATCCCCGAGCATTTTGATTTAAATTGTACATATCAGCATGCCTTTGGACCTCTAAGGGGATACTCAGCACCTGCAACAAGGAGTAATGGCGCAGTTCTTTTTTTTTCCACTTCAGGCACTGAGTATAGTCATTATTGCTGGAGAACCTCTTTAAATTTTAGTCCAGTCCAAATCTCTCACATGACAGTTTTACTAACATGTCGATTTGTGCGGGATTTGCCAGCTTAGCCAGGAATTATTTTTTATAGACTTTGTATGTAAGATAAATGGGTCTCTGTTGAGTTGTGAAGACATAGTCCGAAAAAAGTTACTAACTTGAGCAGTTTGAATGGGACTGATAGGACAGAGGCAATAATTCCTTTACCCCACCTCCTGGTATAGAAATAATCTTATCTGAATAGGGCTTTAAATACAGGCAGTCCCCGGGTTATGTACGAGATAGGGACTGTAGGTTTGTACTTAAGTTGAATTTGTAAGTCGGAAAAGGTACATTATTTTAATAAATGCTATTATTGACCGACTGTAACCAAGTATTCTGCCAATGAATGATGGAGTTTCACCTCTTTCTGACCTTTTTATTATTTCTTTATTTTCAATGGTGATGGTTTTTCTCTTCTTTTCTGTATCACCAGCACTTGCATCAGATTTGTGTTTCAGAGACATTGTTGAAGGGTGAAGACAAAAGGTTAAGATGAGCTCTTCTGCAGAGCACTGTACACGCTATCACAGCAGGAAGACACCTGTTGTCAACACGTCTGATGTATAGGGTGGTCCAGATCTAATGATGCAATTTTCATTAAGCTATAACTTATTCAGTTTATTACATTGAAAATTACCCGAAAAGTCCTGGACCATCGAGAAGTGTGCGAACTGACGACATGAAGAATCGTCTTTGCGCCGAACTGGAATCGTCATCGTCATCCAGATGATCTGGATCTGCATAATTAGATCTGGACCACACTGTACTGACAGACAACTTCCTGCTATGTACCTAACAGTACATACAGGCTTGATATTGAGAATGAATGGGGGCAACGAGGGGCAGTTCACCAGCCCACCTCACAGTCACCTTCACTACAGTATGCTGCATGCAGCGTCTGCCACAGCACCGTCTCCATTCAACACGCAGCCATCTGAGGCACACTACAATGCTACCCCCTGCTGCCCCGTTCACCATCAATAGCCTTCATTCAGCCACAACCAGGTTACCGCTTGCAGCATTACCAGCCGCCCACCGAGAATGAATGGGCAGCCGTGTGTGGTGGGTGGGCAGTGAAACCGCTTGCCGCTGGGAGCCGCCCGAGGGACAGTACACTGCGCAAGCAGCGAAATCAACCCCCTCTAGCCACCACTTGCAGTGTCCCCAGGCAGAAGATGACGGAGCAGCAGTTACTGAGGCGCATGCATCGCAGCTGCAGCCTCATTCGTATGTCATAGGTCGGATGTCCGTAACCTGGGGACTACCTGTACAAAAAAATTCTATTGCTGTTATAACTGAAGTATGGCCAGTTGACAACAGGCAAAACATACTGCTAGGAGAGTGTCAGGAGTCACACGCTGCCCTTAGCTCCTCCTTTTACCTGCATTTTGTCTCAGGCCTTGCTTCCAGTGACAACTGACCATTAATGTTAATCAGGCACCAGTCTTAGAATAGGAGATGGGGTGCGGTGAGGTGGGTGTTTCTGAAGGTAAGTAAAATGGGGCCCTTCGGCCTAACATTGTTCATTTTGCTTCCTTTTTGTTTCAGGCATCCATAGAATTGCATAGAGTTTGATCTTTGTGTGTTTTGGTGTTACAATTTTGTCTAATGTTTTTTGGATATATTTACTAAATGTTTGGATTTTCCCCTTAGATTATAGGCATAAATAGAATAATTTAAATTTTTTATATTGTTTATTCATTGTTTCTGCCCTGCCTGCTCATCTGGTCTGCACCCTAACATTAGTTTACACTGCCAGCCATGTTTTACTCTGCAGTTCTGTGGCTTAGCATTTCCTTTAGGGGCCTGACTAAGCTTGCTGCTTTGTTTGCATAAGACAATGTTACTTCTACCGCTAGAGCGCAATAAAGCAGGGGTCCTCAATCCCAGTCCTGGAGAGCCGCAGTGGCTGCAGGTTTTTGTTCTGACCTGGTTGCTTAATTAGAAAGCAATTCTTGCCAATAAAGCACTAACAAGCTATGAAATTAAATTAACTCTGCTATGTCAGGTCATTCTCATATCCTAGATTTTCTTTCCCTTTCTATCATGCAAATGATTTTAAGGCTAAAATGGATGAGTAATTCTCAGTCCTTCACTTTTTTCTCTTAATTTTTCTTCCAAGTGTTTAATTAAACCCAATAGTGCAGATAAATACACACAGGTGTAAATGTAAATAAGCTAAATGGAGAAATGCTGCTCTCTCTTGTCATTTGCATGTTATTGATAATAAGGAGCAATTAAAATAGCTGTTTAAGACAAAATTAAGCAATAAGGGCTCAAAATCACTAAAGTGAAGCAGAAGTGTTACTTTAGCAATAAGTGCTTTTTATTAAGCAACTGGGTTGGAGCAAAAACCTGCAGCCACTGCGGCTCTCCAGGACCGTGATTGAGGACCCCTGCAATAGAGCATGTTCACATAACAACTAACATCAGTCAAAATTCACACCGTAATGCTAACATGAGTGGAAGTGTGCATGGACCTGCATGATGGTTGTGTTTGTGTGCTTATATTCTGCTCTGCCATTGATTAAAAGGATTACTTCACCCAAAATTGATATTTTTTGTATATGTCCCTTACCCCATTTTAGTTTATAGTGTTGGGCAAAAAATATTGTAATCTCATGTTTTGAAGTTGAACAAAGATGACAATATTCCTGAAATAATATGGGTCTATAATGACCAACACTGGATAGCAGCAAAAATATTAAAAACGTTCATGAAAAAATGTTGTTTTATCCAACACAAATAATTAACATTCCAGGTCATCTAGTCATTTGCTTACAATGTCCCAAACACATTATTTAACAAAAATATTAAATAAAAAAGTTCTGGTAAACCAACTTGTAAATTGTAGACTCACCTCTACTTATAATTCATTGGTTAAGAGTCCAGCCCAGTTACAGCTTAATCATTGGCTAACATTGTGCTTTTTGTGATATCAATAGTGCAAAGTTCGCTGTTCACCTAATCCATATACCAAGCCATCCTATTGTTTGCTTATAATGTCCCAGACACATATTTTAACAAAAATATCATTACATAAACAAGTTCTGGAAAACCCACTTGCAAACTCAGACATAAATGACCGTTTGAATTGTAGATCCGCTTCCTCCCATCATTCATAGGTTTAGAATCCAGTCCAGTTACAGCTTAATCATTGGGTAACATTGTGCTTTTCGAGATATTAATAGTGCAAAATTCACAGTTCACCTAACCCACATACCAAGTAATCCAGTCGTTTGATTACAATGCCCCAAACACACATATTTAACAAAAATGTTAAATAAACAAGTTCTGGAAAACCAACTTGTAAACTCAGACATAAATGAGCATTTGAATTGTAGACCCGCCTCCTCTTATAATTCATTGGTTAAGAGTCCAGCCCAGTTACAGCTTAATCACTGGCTAACATTGTGCTTTTTGTGATATCAATAGTGCAAAGTTTGCTGTTCACCTAATCCACATACCAAGTCATCCAGTTGTTTGCTTATAATGTCCCAGACACATATTTTAACAAACATATCATTACACAAACAACTTCTGGAAATCCGCCTTGTAAAGTTAAACGCAATGCACTCAGATGTGAACGAGTATTTGACCAGCCCAGCTTACAGCTTATTCATTGGCTAACATTGTGCTTTTCGTGATATCAACAGTGCATAGTTCACTGAGAGATATGTACAAGCAAGGATTAAAAAATGTGGAAATTGGAAAAACTCCTTTACTCCGTTACATCCAGGAATCTCAATTTTCCAGCACTAAATCCACTGCTGCATTGTAAGTGAATTTTAAAAAGTTAAAAGTAAAATGAATAAAAACATTATTAGGAAGAGAACAAGTCACAGATTCCATTTCTAAAATGATCCACAAGTAGGACAATTCATTCGAGCAGTTTCACAGATGGCCGCAATTAAATCCTAAGCAACTCCAATTGAATGTACAATTATAAATGTTACAAGGGGAGGTGAGACTACAATTTAAATGCTCCTTCACATCTGAACACATTCTATTTTCATTCATGAGAAAGTTAATAGAATTTTTTTAAATAATATTTTTGTGAAAATACTTGCATTTCGGACTTTGTAAGAATGCAACCGCGACACAATTAATGTGGGCTTTTTTTACGAATGTTTTTATGTTGGTTGATGTTGTCCAGTGATGGTTGTCATAGACGCTATCAGAAACTTTTTTCTTGGCTGTCATTTTTGTGTGTAGTATTCCTTTAATGGTACAATGCTTTGTTTATGATTTTTAGAGTGATAAATGTGCATTTTGTGCTAACAAAAAGGAGATCGCCTTTTGTATGCACTAGGAGAATATGTTGCTTCAGAAGTGACCAGCACCTATTCCAAGTTCAGCTTTTGCATTTTATTCATCTTCCGCTCATAAATTTCACTTTCAGATGAAGCGGGGCAGAGCTGAGGTCAGGGAGAATACAGTCACATGAAAGAGAATATAAATAAAATTGGAAGAACTCCTTTACTCCATTACATCCGGGAATCTCAATTTCCTTGCACCACATCCACAGCTGCATTGTAATTGAAGTTCTTCACCAGTTCTTGGTTATGTGCGGTCACTGCTTTCAGTTATGGAAGGTGTCCATTTTTGTTCAGGAGTGCACTGTGCTGTAATTTAGTTTTACAATGCTTTTATCACACACAGCATGAGCATGTTACCTATGTACTCCCTCAAAGTTTAAATGTACTGTGTTCAGGGCGGCATGTGATGTCCTTCAAAAATGTCAGCCCGATAATCTAATGGGAAATCTTCCAAATCTGATACGTCCCTCCCCTTGTGACAACAAACAACAGCTTTATTTCTATAGCACATTTTCGTACAAAGGATGCAGCTCAATATGCTTTACAAGATGTCAAAGAGAAAGTTACAAGAAAAGAAAAAACAAATTAAAATGACATAGGAATAGCAATGAATAAATAATATATTATTAATGCAATAATAATATAATTGAATGCAGATCTAGGTTGTTAAGAGTCTAACTACTGTAAATTGAAGCTACGAAAAAAGTCCAAATTGAAAAAGTGGATTTTTAAGAGCTTTTTAAGTTGATCCACAGTGTTAGCCTGGGATCTCACTATTAATAAACTATTCCAGATTTTAGTGTATACTAGCAAAATACCCGCGCTTCGCAGCGGCGAAGTACTGCCTTAAAATTTTTATTAATAAGAAAATTAAACCTTTTTAAACTGAGGGAAAATATACCAATAATTATTTGTTAAGAATCTCTTTGTATACCACATTGTGAGTTCGGCCCTCTGGTTGTAATATGACCAAGCTGTGCATTGAGCTTACTCTTGAGCATGCAACGTACAGTTGGCCATGTGAAGAGTTATCTTGTTTCAAATCTCACAGCTTGGATTGATGCTGTCATAATCGGTTTGAGTTTAATGGTTTGTTTTAATTACAACAGTATTTGTAGGACTTGTGTTGAAGAGACATTTGGCATCTGTCAAGCGTTGTAAGTATACAACCGGTTTCATCGATAACTTCACATCCAGCTTTGAGAGTTTAAACATTCATAAACATCAAAGTGTCCACTACTGAAATCGTCACCTGTGAATCTAAGATGTTTAAGAGGCATTGGCGATTGTCGAAAGGTGTAAAATATTTGGCCATTTCAGTACACTTGAAAGCGACAACCGAACAATTCAGCGGCAGCCATCAACTCACATGCAGATGCATAGGTGAAGGGCTTAAGCATTTCACTCTTATAGTGCTCCTGTGTAGTATAATTATCTCCTGTACCGTCATCAGTCCACACCTTGAACCTGTCCCAGTCATTCAATACATAAGACACAATGTTCCTCCGGATATCAAGAGTGAGCCTGATATGGCCGTGCAATATGTAACAAAGAGAATGGAAAAGGTAGGTGCCATCTCCGGCATGGAAACCACTCGGTAAGTGACAGTTCTTTGATCGATGGTGATCACCTCGATAGACATGTTAATGCAGGTACGGTTGGAATGATAAAGGAAATGGGTACCTGAACAATGTAAAGTAAGTCTAAAATACCCACACAATAACTATAATCGTAATAAATGAACAATAAAACACAGGAGAAGCCGTGGATTAAATTAAAAAGGCTGTAGTTATCAGCAGGGAGACGTGAATCCCGTGGCGAAGCAAGGAAGGGAATGTAGAGACTGGAGCGATGGACGGTCTTATATAGGCAGGCAGCCAACAACATGGGAGGCGTTGGAATGGGGAACCCAACGCCGCCTCACACGGTGACCGAGCTGCAGGCTATGGACGTATATATGTATGTAAGTAGGATTCAGTTAGCGTTGGGAACTCGCGTACCAAATTTCTTGAAGATGGGCCCATAAGTAACAAAGACCGTTGAAAAGTTCAATATGGCGGCCGACAGTGGCATCATACCACCGAAATAAGTACGTACATTGGTTTCGGTTAGCGCAGGGAAGCCGCCTACCAAATCGGTTTCGGTTAGCGCAGGGAAGCCGCCTACCAAATTTCGTGAAGATGGGGCCATAAATAAGAAAGTTCAACATGGTCGACGTTGTTGGCCATTTTGACCGTTACGCATAGAATTTTGAAATGAAACCGGCTTAACTTTTGTAAGTAAGCTTTAAGGAATGAGCCTGCCAAATTTCAGCCTTCCACCTATATGGGAAGTTGGAAAATTAGTGATGTTGGAAAGTTCAATATGGCGGCCGACAGTGGCAATACCATTGAAATAAGTATGTACATCGGTTTCGGTTAGCGCAGGGAAGCCGCCTACCAAATTTCGTGAAGATGGGGCCATAAATAAGAAAGTTCAACATGGTGGACGTTTATGATCGTTGGATCGTTATGACCGCTACGTGTAGAATTTCAGAATGAAACCTGCTTAACTTTTGTAAGTAAGCTGTAAGGAATAAGCCTGCCAAATTTCAGCCTTTTACCTATACGGGCAGTTGGAGAATTAGTGGTAAGTGAGTGAGTGAGTCAGTCAGTGAGTGAGTCAGTGAGGGCTTTGCCTTTTATTAGTATAGATTAGCAAAAAGCGACTTCACTCTTCCTCCTTTTTTCCATACAATTAATGTGCTTGATTAACTGCCCGCTATTTGTGGAATCTTCCCTTTTTTATGTTGTACAGTATTCAGTTCTTTGCAGTTTTTCCTTTTCTTTTATATTGTGCCTCTTAAGACAATATTGTGAGCTGAAAGAAGACCAGGAGATGATCTCCATCAGTGGTTTTCAACATTTTTGTCTTTGGCACTGGCAGAATAATAGGACCGTCAGGTGTAATCTTTATAATCTTTCTCTCTTGGAGTCTCATGTGTCAAAATTTACTAAATATTAGATCAAAAGGCGTTGGTCCTCCTTTGACTTTCAGGTGTCCAAATTTATCAACTTTAGAGCAGAGAATGGTGGCAGTGGTTGTCAATGGTTCCCTTTGGAATATCAGGTGTTCAGACAGAACATGATGTCATTTTTTATTGAAAAAATGTCCTAAAAAGTGATTTTTGCAGACTGGTAAAAAGATTTCTGTGGACGCGCAGTTAAGAAACACTAATCTAAATGCTGAGCAAACGTAGTCAAAAGGGAGTCAGACTCAAAACCTGAAAATCAGACCTTAAAATTATTTAAATGCGATGTAAAATGCTATTATATAGTAGAGCCTTTGAATTCATAAAAGGTTAAATTAGAATAAAATAACCGCTGTGTTTTTTTTCATAATATGATGTGACAACAAGACAAATCACCTTTTACGTTTCAACGTGTAATATTAAGTAATCATCAGAAATTAATTTGGCACATATAAAAAACCCACCTAAGACTAAAATAAATGCATAAGGTCTTGGTCTCGTTTTGGCCAGTGCAAGCCATGAAGCCTGCTTCTCAAGTTTGGGGCCAGTCTTATTTTGATTTTAGATATTGTCTGGAGCCTTGAGGCATAGTTTTGAATGACAGTCTTATTTTGAGTTTTAAAAACTGGGCAAATCCCAACATTTATGTTTTTCCACATATTGATTTGTAATGTATACTGTTGTAGGTTAGAACATAAGACCTTTGGATTGCTTCTCTTGCTTCCTGTTCCCTTCTAAAATGCAAGTAACTCATGGCATGTCAGTACTGCCAAAACGCCCCGTGACCTTCATGAGTGCCTTCTTATTTGCTGAGCTGTAAGAGCTATAACCTTGACCTGTTCCTCACCTTAGCCACTTTTCGAGAAACATAATCGAAATTAAGTAGAAAAGAGTTTTGGGTTAGAACTGGGTTAGTCCAAGATGAGCACAGTGAAGAAGTTCTAAAATGCAAGCTATGGAGGAAATATAAAGTGCATTGATCTGTTAAAAAATGCTAGTTTGTCCATCATTGAAACAATTCAAAGACAAGAAGGTGTCTCCAACAATAAATTAATCAAATGTACAGCATTTTTAAAGAATGCTATTTTTTTTATTTAGCAAATCCTCTCTTGTAGCCTTTCAGAATTCTAGCAGTGCATCAGAAAATACACTTAATAATGTGTATCACAGAGGATATTAAGCGGCCAGCCACCAATTAAATTAAAATGTAATAAATATTTAATTTTTTGACAAAGACTGTAGTACAGATGGTTCCTTGGAGGGGGGTATTGCCACAAAATGTTATTCCCATGGCCAAAACTTAATAACTCGTACCAACAAGATAATTATTTTATGCACATAGCATATCATCTTATGGCCATTAGACGGTAAATTACATGCACAAGATAATGACACGGTACCTCTCACAATGACACACAATTATCTTCTACCCATGAGTTACTACCTTCTTCTTACATGGAAACAGCTTGTGGAAATGAGATAGCAAGTCATAGCCATGGAAGGCTGCAAGTTAAAGCAAAGAATAGTTCCTGTTACTCTCAACCTAATTTTCAGTATACGCAATATATGTAATTATAAGCTGGTGGTCTGGATGGCAAGTGTTTTTACCAAATAAACGGGTGTATTTGATGTTAACCTGGAATACTGGGCTGCCTTGAGGTTTAGAAACGGCTAAGCAAATTCACTTTGACAGATAGAAACTGAATCAACAAGGCTTTACTCTGCAAGCAATAGCGCACCAAACTGGATTTTCAAGATGCACACAGAGGGCCACAGTGGCTGCAGGTTTTCATTCTAACTAAGTCTGTCATTCTTTCATTCTAATTATTGACCTGTTTTTTCACTTTTTTTGAATGAATTGTAATTGACTTGCTCTTGAAGACTCTGACCCCTTAATTGTTGCTTTTTCCTTAATTAGCTGCCAAACAATTAGTGAGATACAAAATGAGCCAACACATGAGCAGCAAACTGTGTCGATCATACAGTATTTGAAAATAAAGAAAGATGAAGGTTTCAGGAATGTTGATCTGCTCAGTTCCCCAAAACATTTGAAAAGTGCAATTAGAAAAGAGAAAATCAACAATTTTGGAAATGTCTACTATTGCCCAAGGAGAGCAGCAATAAGCCATAGAATTAAAGAAACGTTTTAATTAACAACAAGAATCAGAGCCTAATTAAGCAACTTGTTGGAGTGAAATTGGTTGGAGTTTGAGGCCCTGGCTTAGTTGGTCTTCACTCACTTCACATTTCATTTCTGTTTGGGTGCCATGTAAGGAAAGAAATGAAGCAATTCAGAGGAACGATGAAGAAATTCAGGGGAACAAATATGTAAAAACAAGTTAATTAAAGTTAATTGAAAAGAAATTAATTAGCAGTAAAAATAGGTTACTAATTAAGAAAAGGGTTACAATGAAAAACTGCAGCCACTGCGGCCCTCCAGGACTGGAGTTTGAGACCACTGTTCTTGATGTCATAAGTAAATGTACAGAAACAGGGCAAGTTGAAGACAGAAACACAACAGAAGACTCAAAAATCTGTCTGCGTCTGATAAATAAAACTTACAGGTGAACCTATTGTACTTTTGTGCCAGTATTAACTGTTCAAGGAAGTTTTAATATATGTCTTGTAATGTGTGGCAGCTATTAAACTACTGTTGCAGAAAGCCAATAAGAACAAGAAATTGATTTGCGCCAAACACCAATAAACCACAGAGCAACAAGCAGTTACACCAAATCCTACTTAGCAAAGAGTTCAAATTTGAAAATTTTGGTTCACAATGTTGCCAGAATGTTAGGAGAAGAGCTGGTGACAAATACATCAATGCACTTCTCCCCGGCAGCTTTGTCATTGTGGGAGAAACATAAGTCATACTATTTGATTTATCAAAAGCAGGTCTTTATTAGCATTAATGCAAGTCCAGAACTTTAACTTAAAAGTCCTGAATCCCCAATTAACACAGTGCATACCATACAGTATATAGCTTAAAAATCTAAATTGTCCCCCCTTTTCTTAGCCATATTGTAAATCAATCTTAAACTGCTTAGTTCATGCCAAGCAAGAGTTAGGTCATGTCTGGTGACTTTTAGCAGCCATATTATCAGCTTTATTGACATCATTAATGGTCTTATCAGTTGGAGCCAATCTTTAAACTCCAAGATACTCCTTGAACAAATACAGGACATAAGTCACATCACCTTCACATAACACCAATGACTGACTTTGGAAATATTCTATTGGTATAAACCCTCCAAAGATCATGCGAAAAGACAATTTCTGCTTGGGATTAATACAGTGTACCAAAATTCCAAAGATACAGATTTGGTTGAAACTTAAAGAAAATAACTAGTATGAAACTATTTAACATACATAAAACACAGTTCATTACTTATTGTTAAACAACTAAATATATTTTGCTAAAATAGATAGAATTTAAGGTTAACAGAGCAGAATACAAACCCTGAATAGAGACATGTATTCAGATAAGTACTAGCAAATTAGGCATGTATTCTTCCACATTCCCCCATTTTGATTTTCAAAAATCAAATTAAGTAATGTCCATTCTACGTAAAAAATCTGAATGTGGTAGTGATATTACAGAAGAATCTAAATCTAGGAAAGATTGTATTTAGAGTAGCATTTAAACATTTTTAAGGAGCATACAAAGAAAACATAAACAGCCCAATAAATACAATAATTATTGGTATAAACAAAAATCTCCTTCAAAATGCATAACCATAACATCTCAAAAGTAGACGTAAACCAGTCTGCTACAAAGACATATATCCACATAAATAATATACACATTGAGCATATATTCTTCCACATCATTTTCTGAGGATGCATTTCAGCCATCAGTGCAGGGAATCTGGTTAAACTGATTAAATAATGGCTGCTAAAAAATGTGAACAAATTTTGAATCTTGCTGGACCTTCAGGAAGACTTGCTGTACCTTCAAGAGAATGACTTATTTGCAAAAATGTCTTCAATAATGACCCCAAACACACTGCAAACACAATAACTGTAAGACATTTGTGAAGTGCGAGTCCACAAATTGAGCACTAACAGAATTAGAGTGGTCACCTCAGAGCTCAGACCTCAACATAACTGAAGTTGGGTGGAATTAACTGAACAGACAAAGAGTAAAAAGAAGCAGAAATTAAAAGTAAATTGTAATAAATATCAAGAACGACAGTTCAAGACATGGGGTACCTGCCAGATACACCCTGTTTGTTTAAAACAACACCAATGAAAAATACTTAAACGAAAAGAAACAGCCATATCTGTCACATTGAATATCTTACACTCCTGAAAGAGGTGTTGTCGAGAACGGGACGGGGTGCTTACCCTCTATCTGAATGTGGATCCTAACGCCGCATTGCAGCGATGGGGACACTGCCCTGTAAATATGGCGATGTCCTTCAATTGAGGCGTAAACTCAAGGTCCAGACTCTCTCTGGTCCTTAAAGACCCCTGGGCATCCTTCGTAAAGAGAAGAGTGTATCTCGATGTCCTGGCTAAATTGCCCCCCATTGCCAAGTCCTTCTGCCCCACTAATCATCCCCTGTCTATAACTGGCACTGTCTGTACCCATTCACCACCTGATAGCTAATGTGTAGTGAGTGTACTGGCGCAAAAACAGCTACTGACGTATCATCCAGGTGGGTGAAGCACATTAGTAGTGGATTAAAGGGGCACCCCACTCACTATGCAAAGCATCTGAGTAGTGAGAAAAGCGCTATATATAAATGTAAGGAATTATTATTATTAACTAGCAAAATACCCGAGCTTCGCGGTGGAGAAATAGTGTGTTAAGTAAGTTATGAAAAAGAAATGGAAACATTTTAAAAATAACGTAACATGATTGTCAATGTAATTGTTTTGTTACTGTTATGAGTGTTGCTGTCATCAAGGATTTGATTATTATTTCTTTCAATCAGGTTTGTATTTGGAGGACGTGTTGTGTTCAAGTTACATTCCGTGTTTGTCAACCGTTGTAAAGATAACAGGTTTCATTCATCGAAGTGTTCACTACCCAAATCGCTACTCGTGAATCTAAGATGTTTAACAGGCATTCCCGGTATTAAGATGTGGAATTGCATGCGAGTATTTAGCGACAGCGTCTCTATGAACTTGTGGATTTGCCTGCGAGTATTTAGCGACAGCATGTCTATATTAACTTGTGGATTTTTCTGCGAGTGTTTGGCAGCAGCGTCACAAAGTTGTTTTCGTCTAGCTGCATCAGAAAATGTACCACGGTGTCTGAAACGCCTCCTTTTTACTGTTTTCTCACAGCTTGGATTGCTGTTGTCATAATCGGTTTGAGTTTCATGGTTTGTTTCAATTACATTAGTATTTGCAGGACTTGTGTTGAAGTGACATTCGGCATCTGTCCGGTGTTGTAAGCATAAAACCGGCTTCATTGATAACTTTGCATCGTAATAAATGAACAATAAAACAGCGGGGAAGCCGTGGATTAAATAAAAAGGCTGCAGTTATCAGCAGGAAGACGTGAATACCGTGGCGAAACAAAAAAGGGAATGAAGAGACCAGAGCGACGGACGGCCTTATATGGGCAGGCAGTCAATTATGTAGGAGGTGTGGGGATGGGGGATGCAACGCTGCCTCACACGGCGACCGAGCTGCAGGCTATGGACGTATATATGTACGTAAGTAAGATTCAATTATGACCGTTACACGTAGAATTTCGAAATGAAACCTGCTTAACTTTTGTAAGTAACCTGTAAGGAATGAGTCTGCCAAATTTCAGCCTTATACCTACACGGGAAGTTGGAGAATTAGTGATGAGTGAGTGAGTGAGTGAGTGAGTCAGTGAAGGCTTTGCCTTTTATTAGTATAGATTAATAATTAGAGCTCTCTGCTTCTCCAGCAGGTCAACAGATGGTCATTTCCTGTGAGTGGCCCATATATATAGAGACTTTCCTGAACATATGAACCTAAGAAATTTTAAAAAAGAGAGGAGACCATTCAGTCCATCAAGCTTGTTTGTTTAACTAATAGCTAGTGTGAACTTGAACCTGGACACAGACAGACGGACATCATTAGTTCACCCAACACACCCTTTATTTACAATATTTGCAGTATTTACGTGCACTCCCCAGTGCCTCTTGCACCGTTCCCCCAATGTCCTGGGCACACAGTCCAATCGCCTTCTGGCCGCCTCCAGTCCTTTCTCCAGCTCCGTCTCTCTTCCACCCGACTTCCGCTCTCGACTGAAGGGAGGCAGCCCCTTAAATAGGAACTCGGATGGGCTCCAGCTGCTTCCCGGCACTCCTCCGCAGACATGCCCCAGTGTGGCGGAAGTGCCGGCTGCGCACCCGGAAGCACTCCGGGTGTCCCCTGTCTTCTTCCCCCCCAGCACTTCCTGGTGTGGCGGAAGTGCTGGGCTCCAGGGTTGTTCAGGCACCGGGGCACCGCCTGGCGGTGGCCACGGGTCCCTACAGGGCTGGGCTTCCAAGCCCTCTACCCGTGGCCCCCAACATAACCAGGGCGGTTGCCCCCTCACACTAGTTAATAACAGTACCTCATCCAGCTACTTCTGTAACGTTGTCAAGTTTTCTGAATCAACTCCATGTTTTGGTTGTTTTGTACCAGATTTCCACAACTCTTTGTATAAAGAAGCGCTTCCTGGCTTAAGTGTTAATTGCACTTTTCCTTAATTTCCACTGGAGTCCTTCAGTACGTGATTCACCCACTGTATAAACTAAAAGAATTCAGGTGGATCTTCTTTATCAGTGCCTTTGAAGATTTTAAATACTTGGATTAGGTCCCCACGTGGTCTCCTCTGCTTGAGACTAAACAGGTTTAATTCTCTGAGTCTGTCACAGTAGGACATGTCCTTAAGTCCCAGGATGAACTTGGTTACTTCAAGTGCTACTATGTCTTTCCTGTAGTGTGATGACCAGAACGGCACACAACACTCCAGGTGCAGTCTTACTAGTGCATTTTAGCTTAAGCATAAGTCCCCTGACTTATCGTATATACAGTGAACCTTCGTTTATCACGGTTAATCCGTTCCAGACTCTACCGTGATAAATGAATTTTCGTGAAGTAGGGTTCTTTATTTATAAATCGAATATTTTCGCAGTTAGAGTATAGAAAACCTGTTTACGACCTTCTAAATAAGTTTTTTAGCATTATTAGAGCCCTCTAGACATGAAATAACACCCTTTAGTCACCATTACACTCGTATTACCCAATATATTAGACAAAATAAGAGAAAATAAGACATATTAGACGTAACAAATATCATATTACTAGGCGTACTCGCCTTTTAAGGCGACCGACATTTATCCTCAATTTTTGTGCGCTCCATGTGTACATCAGGCATGTAAGTGTAGGGAATGAGAACATCAAAGTGCCCATTCATAACATCTTCCGAAACCTAAGTTTTTTTTTTTATCCCCTCAAGTGCCTGTCCAAAGTCGTACAATGTCAGCCCGAATTTGTACCGCTAAAGACGGAGTTTCAGGCACTAAATTAGCTATAGATGAGAATAAGCAAGCACCATCTCCCCTGATATTTACTACGCGGTGAGGCATTTGTACTCCATCAACATTAATTATTTCCAGAGACATAATTTTGTCTATTTTTCCAGCGCATCGCGCACAAAAGTAAGGGAGCAATGACGGCACCAGAACTCTGCTCACATCGCGTCGCTTCTTACTTCAAGCCGCAAGTAGTAAGTCTATAATAAGCGAAATACCGCTACGCTTTGCACTCATGGGACGGAAGGACAATCCCGAACGCTTTTTTATAGTAGATTATTGTACTGTACATTTAATTGCACACAACCACTAACCTATGAAGGCACGACCTCAGTAGGAGAGTCTTCAGTGTTGGTGCAGTATCTTCAGCAGGTGCGTTGTTGTCTTCAGTGAAGAAATACTAGGCAGTGGGTGTCTGGGTGCGCGGCTGAAGAACATCTTGATAGGCAGTTGCTGCCGCTGTCTTTTCATATGCATGAGGAGGCTTTTGTAGGGTATTGCCATCTTTAATCATATCCAAGAGTTTCACCTTCTCCTGGATAGTAAGCATCTTCCTCCGGCGCTTAGTTTTATTGTCAGAAGGCTTAGAAAAAGCAGCACGTTAGGGAGCCATCGTAGGGCTTAGATAAAAGTTCTCAGAAAGCGCATGCATAGTGACGTAAGCGTGTATGAGAAAAAAATCACGATAGAGTGAAACCGCGAAAGTCGAAGCGTGATATAGCAAGGGATCACTGTACTCGCAAATAAGTCGGGACTAGATTTTACCATATAATTTGTGGTATTTTATAATGTCGGTCGTATAAGTTGCATGCGGAAAACTCACGCTATTGATTCAAGAGATTATGGTATGCTAACCTGAGAGAGAAACCACTGAGCACACTGCCTTTTTTTTTCTATGTATTGTGCCTATGTGACCACACGGTAATACCCAAACTATTCCGAAGCAACGTTTACACTGATCTGTGCTATTTTGTATCTCACCCCCTCATACACCTTTATCATAAGTACATCCCTTCTCTATGATGGAGCATTCGATTAGAAGAAAATATGAACCTGGTTTTAAATTAAACTTCGTTGAAGTAGCGAAAGAAATTGGTAACTGCACTGCATCTGAAAAACTGATGCTAGATTGGAAGAGACAAGAAGACGTAAAAAAAAAAGTGTTGCAATTTTTTAAAGATTTTATTGAAATCACACAACATTCCATACAAATAGATCAATTTTACAAGAATAGGATTGAAAACAAATCAACCCCCTTCCCTGAAAAAGAGAGCATGGGCAGCAGAATAAAATTTAAACCTAGTAAAAATAAGTAAATCGATAAATTAACAAGTGAATATAGATGAATGGAGAAGAAAAAGAAAGAAAAAAAAGGAATAGGGAGAGAATCTACTTCCTCAGTGCTTTAAAAGCTTATTCTAAAATGTTGTTGATTAGATTTTGCCAGGTTTTGAAAAATTTCTGCACAGATCCTCTAAGTGAGAATTAGATTTTTTCCAATTTGAAATTGTATATAACATTAGTTACCCAATGACTTAAAAGAGGAGAGTTAGGTTTCTTCCAGTTGAGCAAAATAAGTCTGCGTGCCAATAGTGTAGTAAAGGCAATTATTGTTTATTTATCCTTCTCCATTTTAAGCCCATCTGGAAGAACACCAAACACAGTAGTTAATGGGTTAGGAGGGATTGTGACACGGAGGCTGTCTGATAGGCATTTAAGAATTTTGGTCCAGAATGATGTTAATTTGGTGCAGGCCCAAAACATGTGACCCAGTGAAGCTGGAACTTGATTGCAGCGTTCACAGGTTGGATCTCGCCCTGGAAACATTTTGGACAATTTTAAGTGAGACAGATGTGCTCGATATATAATTTTGAGTTGAGTAATGTTATGCTTTGCACATATGAAGCTCGAATGAATTCTCTGCATTGCTACCTTCCACTCCTTTTCTGATATGTTGAGAGAGAGATCCTTTTCCCATTGTCCTCTTGGATCTTTGAAAGGAAGGGACTGTAAAATGGTTTTATATATTGCAGAGATGCTGTCTAAGTCCTTGAAACGGATCAATATTTTTTCCAGCATAGAGGGAGGTGAGGAAAATTGGGCAGGTTCTGTTTAAAAAAGTTTCTAATTTGATGATAGTGAAAGAAATGTGTTGCTGGAAAGTTACATTTAGAAAGTAATTGTTCGTAGGATGCAAGCACGTTGTCTGTGTACAGATTTCTGAGTGATTTAATCCCAAATGTTTTCTAGACATTAAAAACTGCATATGTTTGCGGGGGTTGAAAAAGGTGGTTCTCGTGCAGAGGTTCCACAGATAAAAGATTCTCTATCTTAAAATGCTTCCTACACTGGTTCCATATTCTGAGTGAGTGAAGCACAAATGGGTTATCAGTATATTGACGATAATTTGCATTTATTGGGGCGCAGAGCAAGGAATATAAAGAGGAACTGCAGGATTTTATTTCTGTTGCCGACTAAGCCTGTATATGTTCATCTATTTGTGTCAATGTGCAGGTTTTTATATGTTGTATGTTTACTGCCAAATAGTAAAATTGAAAGTTAGGTAGGCCCATGCCACCTTCTGCCTTTGGCCTTTGTAGGGTTGCTCTTTGGATATGTGGATGTTTTGAATTCCAAATAAATATGGTTATGGTTGAATCTAATTTCTTAAAGAACGATTAATTAATGTATATTGGAATATTTTGAAATAAGAAGAGAAGCTTAGGGAAAATGTTGCATTTTTGAATGGACGTATAAATCGGGGTCTGACTTTATCATTTTATTTTCCTGGAATTGGTGAGGGTTTCTGGAGCCAGACCAGAAGTGATGTCAGACACCTTCAGGGTTTTGAAGTTTGAAGCTATGGATGCAAAAGAAGAGGAGTTCAGATACAGTGCTCCCTCTCATCCCGTACTTGGAACCACTTTCCTCTCAGGATCCTTAAATGTGTCCCCTAAGCTCACAAGCATTGGACCCCGCTCATTCCCATTGAAGCCCGTTGTTATCTCTCTTCTCCATGAAAACATAAGATTACAATTTTTTTCAGCAATCACTACAAATAACATACTTGTTGTTATTGTCATCATCACATTATCATTTTTAGGTGGAGTATTCCTTTAAAGGCTGTTTATATACTGTATGTATTCTGCCACCTTGCAATTTTCTTTCTTTTCCTACACAATCTGTGACATTCCAGTGTGTTGCCTTCAGTGTAATGTATATTCACCAAATTAAGGTTTAGTGAAAGACATGCGGATCAAATGAACGATCTTGGATTTTGCATTAAAATTTGCAATCTACATTTCTTTTATGTTAGTTTCATGTATTTTCCCTGTAGACCACATCACTAAATACAGAAATGTATCTAATTAACTTTATTTATAACACAAGCCAAAGCATCTATGCTGAAGACCCCCTGTTTCCTTTTAAATTGTCTTTTGCATAATATATTAAGATTACCTTATATTAAAATATTTTCCATAACCGTATAATTGGATTGTGAAAATTCAGAACATGGATGAATGGTTAAAAGTTATGCTTGCTATCGTTGTCGAGTATTTCATTCCTCTGTTCTGCATATAAGCTGCCAATACGTTTATTTTAGTCATTTTCTAACTAGACCTAAGCAAAACAGGCCCAGTAAATAGTCTATATACAGTATTCCATTACTGGTCTGGCTAGTTATGTTTTTTGATATGACACATGGCATAAACCTGTAGGAAATTTCAGTAGCATTTTTTTAGAAGAAAAAGCTGCATATTGTGTTGCTGTTTGACCCCTTGAACATTAGTGATATTTCAGATACGGACATCACAATCGATATCCAGGTTTCTGCAATTTTTTATACAGTGTAAGCAGTAACTGAGCTCAGTAGAAGGACATGGGCAAGGGTTGAAGTGAGGATAGCTGAAGTGCAAGCCAAGGAATCAAATAAAGCACTATCGTCTTTACTGAGCCCATGATTTATAATGGAATAGAACCCTGATCCATCTCAGTTTCATAGTTGTTTTCTACTGTTGGCCAGCTGCAAAGCCACAAAGTCTGGATTACAAGAGCTCTTGAAAGCAGTTCCTTTACAGTGAGAGCAATATGAGAAGAGAACTCTTACGTTTGGTTGCACAGGGACTGCCTGTAAGCCTTGCAAGCTGAGCACTTCTTGGTGATGTTAGCTGAACTCTCTTTCTCACTCATGTCCCACCTTCTGTGCAGTACTGCCACTACACTCTGCCCCTTTGCATTGCAAATCCAGCTGACTACACAAAATGACCCAGGTTGCACATTTTACACTGTGGTAATTGCTGGTGGTTATTTGCAAACCCATGGTTTTTGGATTGCAAGGAGCCTCTGAAGCAGTTCCTTTACAGTGAGAGCGATAAGAGAACCTTTACACTTTGACACACAGGGACAGTCTATATGGCTGGTGATGTTAGCTGAGGACTCTTTGTCACTCAGCCCCCACATTCTGTGCAGCACTGCCACTACACATAATCCACCTACAGTGCAAATCCTGCCAACTACGCCAAGTGTCGAATGCTGCACATTTACGATTTACATTTAATTGAAGGTGGTCATCTGAGAAGCAATGGTGTCTTGATTACAAGGGTCCTCAGAAGCAATTACTTTACAGTGAGAGCAATAAGGGGTGGCACGGTAGTGTAGTGGGTAGCAGGTAACGCTGCTGCCTTGCAGTTAGGAGACCCAGGTTTTCTTCCCGGGTCCTCCCTGTGTGGGGTTTGCATGTTCTCCCTGTGTCTGCGTGGGTTTCCTCCGTGTGCTCCAGTTTCCTCCCACAGTCCAAAGACATGCAGGTTAGGTGCATTGGCAATTCTAAATTGTCCCTAGTGTGTACTTGGTGTGTGGGTGTGTGTGTGTTCCCTGTGGTGTGCTGGCGCCCTGCCCGGAGTTTGTTTCCTGTCTTGCACCCTGTGTTGGCTGGGATTGGCTCCAGCAGACCTCTGTGACTCTGTAGTTAGTATATAGCGGGTTGGATAATGGATGGATAATGGATGGATGAGAGCAATAAGAGAATTCTTATGTTTGATTGCAGAGGAACTGCCCATAAGCCTTGTAAGCAGAGTGGTTCCTGGAGACGTCAGCTAAGCTCTCTTTCTCACTCAGCTCACCTAAAAAAAATTTTGTCCGACAGTTTTTTGAGGGTGATTTAGTCTAGTTCACTTCCCTAGCATACAGACCACTGACTCGAAATTTTTTGTTTGCACATTTGTCTGACTTAGCTGTGTAGTTCCCAGCTGTATCTGATCTCCTTTCATAAGGAGATGCTTTGCATATACTTCTGCTGTTCTGCTCAGAGTTTTAGAACATTGTATTTGTCTTTGAAAACATCAACTATTTTGTTGTAACACTGATCAATCTTCATTCCTCCATCTTATGTCAGTGTATCACCTTACATAAGGTTGTCAGTTTTCACGTATTGGATAAATAATAATAATAATTCTTTGCATTTATATAGCGCTTTTCTCACTACTCAAAGTGCTCTGCAATTGCAGGTTAAGGGCCTTGCTCATGGGCCTAACAGAGCAGAGTCCCTTTTGGCATTTACGGGATTCGAACCGGCAACCTTCCGATTGCCAGTGCAGATGCCTAGCCTCAGAGCCACCACTCCATCCTAAGAGAGAACTTTATATTTTAGTGACAAGTCCTCTATAACTACTAGGTCTTTCTCAAAAGGTGTACTTTCAATTTTCAGATTTTAAATTGAGTATTCAGATTTAACATTTCTATTGCCACATATCTGCCCAAGCCTGTATTCTGATTTAGTCCCTCTATAAAGATTCAGCTGATTCTAATTTATCTGAAACCTAGTTTGGTAACATCAGCAAACTTAATTGACATTTTATTTATACTCCTATCCAGAACTTAATATATTGTGGTAAGCAGCTGGGGGTGGTACCCAGCCAGGACGCCCCGAAGGACCGGAAGAGGGACTACTCCTCCTCCGGACCATGAGAGGGCAGCCGCCCTGGATGGTATGGGGACCACCAGGGTGCCTGGATGGCTGAAGAGCCCTGGCCCTCAGCACTTCCGCCACACCTGGAAGTGCTGGGGGGAAGAAGACCAGGGACACCTGGAGTGCTTCCTGGTGCACAGCCGGCACTTCCGCCACACCTGGGAGGGCCGGTAGAAGGTTATTGGGAGGCACCTGGAGCTTGACCGGGTGAGCATAAAATGGACCGCCTCCCACCATTCGAGGGCTGGAGTCGTGTGGAAGTGGACAGAGCCTTGGAGAAGAGGCAAAGGCATTTTGAAGAGGCCTGGACTTTGGGGTGATTGGTGCTGCGGCACTGGGTTGTGTGTGCGTCATCTGTGTAAATATTGTAAATAAACGTGTGTTGGGTGCTTAAACAATGTCTGCCTGTCTGTGTTCGGGCAGCTTCCCACAATATATTAAAAATAGCAATGACCTTAAAAAGGGACACTACTGATAACATTGTCTAATTCTAAATAGATTCCTCACAAAATAAGCCTTTCTGTGTTTTAGCCTTTTTTAATCTATCTATACTCTACAACCTGAATTTCCACTTTGTTTAGTTTGATTTTAGTTCTAGTTAATAATGTAGAATTAAAACATTCATTGAGCTTAACAACATTGGTCTGTTCCAAAAATGAGTTTCTTTAAAAATAATGAAACTGATAAAAATGAAGTCTTACTTCTTTGTAGCATCTTCCGCAGTAAACAAAATCAAAGCAGTTTTCAAGATTATTGCACCGTCTACCTAATAATCGATTTCTTACACAGTGTATAGTCTTCCATTTTATAATTTATTTTGTACACTATTTAAAATGAGAAGTTTTGTAACTTTCAGTGCTTTTTAATTTTTTTTTTTGTTGTCGGTTTGCTTTTTCGAAAGCAGAGAAAAATAACAATTCTAAATACAGAAGCTTATAAGCATAAGGAGCATTACAGAGATTTCATGCAGAAAAATGATGCATTGGCTTTATTATGCTTTCATTTTAGAAAGCTCTGAGGCAAACATTTCTGTTTATTAGACCCATAAAGGTCTAATAGTTTTGCGAAATATACTATTTTTTTATGTAATTGAATTGTGAATGCCACTGTATTTTTTTTTCCAATTGCATCTTTTATAATGTTGCCTGATGAGACGCTCTGTCTGGACTGTTTTATTTTTAAATGTTGGACCAGTAAAGCAATACGTTTATCATCAACTATATTTTTACAAAATAACTTTATATACATACAGCAACAGATTGCATTTAAGCATTGTATGAATGGTGTTTTTTAGGGGTATTAATACATTTTCTGTACTGATTCCTGCTTAGAACAAGATGGTCCAGAAATAGGCTTAAACCTCAGCTGGATTACTCAGCAGTGAAAATGTCATATCTGTTATGTGATAACATTAAGAAAAATAATAATTCTGTAAATTTATATAGCACTTTTCTCATTACATATAGGTTGGGAAGCCACTTCAACCACCACTAATGTGTAAAATTCAGCTGGGTGATGCGACGTCAGCCATTTTGTGCCACTATGCTCACCACACGTTAACTATAAGGCAGTTAAGGAGTGAGACATAGCCATTTAGAAACAGGGGATGATTATGGGTCCAGAAAGACTAGGCCATGGTGGGCAATTTAGACAGGACATCAGGATACACCCTACTTTTTACAAAGGACACCCAGGGATCTTTTATGACCACAGAGAGTCAGGACCTCGATTTTACATCTCATCTGATGGGCAGCTCCATTTTTTAGCACAGTCTCCCTGTCACTGCACTGGAGCATTGGGATCCACAATCAGACCACAGGGCATGTGCCCCCTTCTGTCCACACCAACACCTCTTTAGTTGCGGGTAGCGCAGTGTAACAAGCAATGGCAGAATTTTTGTATTTGATCCAGATCCATTGAAATTTCATGATACTTGATACCTTTTCGATACCACTGCAAAAAAAAGAGATACTATTCAATGGCATTTAGTTTATGTATATCTGTTATTCAGGTGATTGATTATAGTATATTTTCTGTAATAATATATAAAGTGCAGAGTCAGCACTTGTAAGGTTTCTAGAGAATATTTTATCAATATGTGTTGTCTTGTTGCTTTTAGACCTAATTCACCATTTGAAACAGTTGATCATTACATCCTTGTCGCCTGTCTTGAGCATTAAGTGGACATGCTAGGTATTGCTTTGGAATGGTTCAGGTCATAACTAACAGGCAGAGGTTTTTTTGTCAGCCTGGGCAATTTCACCTCTTCCTCTACTTCTTTCACATGTGGAGTCTCTCCAGGATCTATCCTTGGGCCTGTCATTGTTTCACTGTACATGTTGCTCTTCAGATCCGTTTTAAAAAAAAAAACCATAACATTTCATTGCTACTCAGATGATACAGAGATGTATCTTCCCCACAAGCAAAGCAAAATAAATTCTCGTAAACCCTTATTGGAATGTCGGAAAGACACTAAAATATGGAAGTCACTATTTTAGTTTTAGTCTAACCAGTAAAAAAACAAAGGCTGTGTGTTTTGGACCTTCTGATCTTACCTATAATCCAGCAAGTAATCCCATCTTTCTGACAGCCTACTGTAAACCCTTTGCAAAAAATCTTGATGTGATTTTTTGATAATGCCCTCAAATTCATCAAACTAATTAAGTCAGAATGCTGCAGCCAGGCTCCTAACAGGCACACGAAAAGAGAACCACATCACACCAATTTTAGCTTCTCCTCACAGGCTTCCTGTTTGCTACAGGATTGAGTTTCATATTTTATTGTTTAAGTCTCTGAATAGTTTAGCCTCTTCTGATCTTCCTGGCCTCTTACACCCTTCCTCTCCCTCATGATCACTGAGGTCCTCTGACCAGAAAATACTAATTATGCAAGGTCTAGACTTAAGTTTAGAGGAGGGTCCCGTCCGGCTCCCCACTCCTGAGGTCCTGCTTCCCCATCCCCTTGTCCCATAGCCTGTCTCTTGGATTTGTACGAATAAATCGGTGCTGCAACCAAACTATGATATAAATATTGTGATAGACGGCCAGGAACCCTGCCCCTCCGGGATGCCTGGAGGAAGGAGAAACCGGGAGAGTGGCACTTCTTTTCTCTGGGTTCCCGGCCGGTCCTTGATCCCTGCGGGATAGCACTTCTTGGACACCAGGAATGTGGAGCACATCCGGGACAGGATAAAAGGGGCTGCCTCACTCTAATCAGGGGGCCAGAGTCGGGTGGAGGTGTGGTAGTGGAAGAGAGAAGAAGAGTGCTTGGTGTTGCTGTACTGTGCTTCGGGACTATGTTGTGGCTGGAGGGATTACGGGGAAGACGTGCCCTCCAGCTGAAAAAAAAATAAACAGTTTATTTCATTTTACCCGTGCCTCCCGTGTGAATCTGTGTCGGGTTGGGTGCAATATAGCCCCTTTCTTACACTAATTTTGAGACAGGTCATGGCCCAGAAAGACGAACCAGAATTCTGCCGGCTACGCCAGTGTATAATAAATGTATAATGTATATAATAAATATATATTTATTATATAAATGTATAATATATATAATAAATATATATTTATTTAATATGTATGTATGTGTGTTTGTGTGTGTGTATTATGAAGTGCAAAATACAGCAACAGAGACACCGTTGAATTGCATAGCTGAAGACCTGCATAATGGATGAATGGGGCAAAATTCCACTGTAAACCCTTCAAAAAAAATCTTGGTGTGATTTTTTTGATAATGCCCTCAAATTCATCAAACTAATTAAGTCAACTGTTAGCTAAAGTCAAACCTTTTCTTTGTTCAGCTAATTGGATAAACTAATTCATACTTTTGTCTCTTCTTGGCTTGACTATTGCAACTCACTACACATTGGAGTTAATCAGTCCTTCCCTGCTCATCTTCCTTTAGTTCAGAATACTGCGGCCAGGCTCCTAACAGGCACACAAAAGCAGACTTACATCACACCAAGTTTAGCTTCTCCTCACTGGCTTCCTGTTTGCTACAGGATTGAGTTTCATATTTTATTGTTTGCTTTCAAGTCAATGAATAGTTTAGCCCCTTCTGATCTTTCTGACGGCTTACACCCTGTCCCTCGTGATCAACGAGATCCTCTGATCAGAAAAATCTGAGCATGCCGAGGTCTAGCCTTAAGTTTAGAGGGAACTGTGGCTTTTCAGTAGCAGCCCCTAAGCTTTGGAATAGTTTACCCTTTTTATTAGGCCAACACCATAAAATTTAAATCTTAGTTTTTGAACTGCATGTAAATACTGTTTTTAATGTACAGTGAGAGTCAAAAATATTATAACATTTGAATGGCGTAAACAATTTATTTACAAAACATTATATGTGCAAGGTGATTTACCGGAATGTCTCAACCTGTTCACCATCATGTTCAACACATGTATCATATGTGGAACATAAATTGTCCACAAAAATTGTATATAAGTATATACATAGCAGTACCATTAGTGTTAACATAATTTTGACTCACCTTGTATTTATAAAGGTTTCGATGTAAGCTTAAACGAATTGGCATCAATACGTATGAAAATATGAAATACAAAACATGCATTTAAAGTAAACGGTGTGCTACACTCCGTCAAAAGGACGTATGTTAAGAGAGCTGATAACGAAGAGCCTCATGAGATGCAGATTTCAGTGCTCAAAACATTCAAATCAACAAATCTGTCTAATAACACCAGGAAAATCAGGGAGCAGGCTGCACAACATCTGATTGTACATCTAACGAATAACTAAGAAATTTAACATTACTGTCTAATTGGAAGTGCAAGCACGCCAGGACAAAACAGCCTCAGTATTTTAACACATTGTATATCCATCGACCATTATTGCCTAAACTCTTTTTGCTGTTGTGATGTCTTTTATTGATGCAATAGTTTAAAGCAGCAGAATACCGTAGCAGACTTGAGGCTCTTCTCGAATGTGTGGAGCCCAATAACTGTGGTGGCTAACGTGTCTCTATTGTCGCAGCGCTCATTGGAATTTGAAAATTAATTAATAAGCTTCTGTTACTTTGTGCTTCTAAGCTCCTGAATAGATAACAGCAATTTTAGACATTTTTTCCTCACAGTCTTTTGTTCAGTACCTTTTGCTTGCTCCCTGACACCCCAGCAACAGTTTAAAATACATAGACTGGAAAAATAGGCGCTGGGTGTTTCAGGGAGAAGCTCTTCGAGTGTAGTCTTTGCAGCTCAGTTTTTCACCACTACTCACTACACCTTCTTTAATAGGTTGTCCCTAGATGTGTATTTTCATGTGAGAATCACATCTGGCCCCATAAGACTAATCTTAAGGAAGCACAAAAGCATTAACAGACAAGGCATGATTGTCTGTATGCAAGTAACAAGCTGTTTTAGCACAGAAAAAGTACTGAACAAGGTGTCTTTGTTAAAGTAAATTTTAAATGTGAAAATCCCAGTTCAGCTCCTTCCGCCAACAGCTGTCTGTAGCATAGCAGGAAAGTCATATTTTAATTTGCACTTTTGCAATTGCATAACCTTTAAAATATTATCGAGTGACACAATCCAAAATTGTGCAGAGGCCGTCAGGCCTGGCTTTTTAATATAAACAGAATAAACACTGCACAAGCTAATTATGAGCAAAAATAATAAGCTATGGCTGTGCATTTTTTTTCTAATTGCTATCTTTTTGATATCATTATTTTCTAGCTAGTTTCTACATGAAAGAATCAGATGAAAGGATGCATTTGCTACATCTGTTTATTTTAACAGCTATGTTACAGAACTATTACAGATATTGTCAACATAAAATATTAAAATTCAGAGGACACTAAAAATCATATCCTAAAGTAGTAATTACTAGAACATGAGCTCTTACTGTGCATATGACAACGCAGAACATCTGGAAAAAAATTTTCTTGCAATGAAATTTATATGAATAACTATAACAATGAAACAAATAATATCAAATGCCTTGGCCATGTAAACTTTACCTTGTTTTTGGCAATGAATCATGTAAGAGCCAATCATTAGAACATTAGAACACTCCAGACGAGAACAGGCCATTCAGCCCAACAAAGCTCGCCAGTCCTATCCACTTGCTTCCTCCAAGAAAACATCAAGTCGAGTTTTGAAAGTCCCTAACGTCTTACTGTCTACCACACTACTTGGTAGCTTATTCCAAGTGCCTATCGTTATTTATGTAAAGAAAAACTTCCTAATGTTTGTGTGAAATTTACCCTTAACAAGTGTCCAACTGTGTCCCTGTGTTCTTGATGAACTCATTTTAAAATACAAGTCTCGATCCACTGTACTAATTCCCTTCATAATTTTAAACACTTCATTCATGTCACCTCTTAATCTTTTGCTTAAACTGTAAAGGCTCAGATCTTTTAATCTTTCCTCATAATTCAACCGCTGTAGTCCCTGAATCAGCCTAGTCGCTCTTCTCTGGACCTTTTCTAGCGCTGCTCTGTCCTTTTTGTAGCCTGGAGACCAAAACTGCACACAGTACTCAAGATGAGGCCTCACCAGTGCATTATAAAGGTTGTGCATAACCTCCTTGGACTTGTACTCCACACATCAAGGTGCTATATAACCTAACATTCTGTTAGCCTTCGTAATGGCTTCTGAACACTGTTGATAGCTTGGAGTCCACTATGACTCCTAAATCCTTCTCATAAGGTGTACTCTCGATTTTCTGACCGCCCATTGTGTATTCAAACCTAATATTTTTACTTCCTATGTGTAATACTTTACATTTACTGACATTAAATTTCATCTGCCACAAATCTGCCCAAGCCTGTATGCTATCCAAGTCCTTCTGTAATGATATAACGGATTCCAAATTATCTGCTAATCCACCTATCTTGGTATCATCTGCAAACTTAACCAGCTTGTTACTTATATTCCTGTCTAAATCATTTATATATATTAAAAATAGCAGCGGCCCTAGCACTGACCCCTGTGGAACACCACTCTTAACATCGGCCAGTTCTGATGAGGTTCCTCGCACCATCACCCTCTGCTTCCTGTGTCTCGGCCAATTCTGCACCCATCTAAAAACATCACCCTGAACTCCCACTTCTTTTAACTTGATGCCCAACCTCTCATGTGGCACCTTATCAAATGTTCTCTGAAAGTCCAGATAAATAACATCATATGCTCCACTTTGATCTTATCCTTTTGTTGCCTCCTCATAGAATTCCAGCATGTTAGTAAAACACGACCTCCCTCTTCTGAACCCATGCTGACTGTTCAGAATAACTCCTGTCCTTGCCATGTGTTGCTCAATCTTATCCTTAATAATTCCTTCCATTAATTTTCCTGTGATGCATGTTAAGCTTACTGGCCTATAGTTGCTTGGATCTGCCCTGTCATCCTTTTTATATAATGGGATGATATTTGCCATTTTTCAGTCCTTTGCAATCTCTCCAGTGCACAGTGACTTCCTAAAAATTGAAGAGACACAACAAGAAAAGTGAAGAACGTTTGACTAAGGGCCACCAGTCTACTGACTTTATGACATAATTTTCTTAGTACTTTTTTGTTTTTTAGAAAGCATTCTCAAAAGATGTGTCAGAGGAACACTGGGAACATTCTGAGTGTGAAGTGTAACCTGCCCCAAAGATGAAGCAGAGACCTCTTGTGCATTCAGCTTTAAGTTCCATTTAGTTAAGCCTTGAGTTATACTTTTCCTTGTATATATAATATGTATGTATATATATATATATACCTCTACTATATCATGAAACGCCGCCCAATCAATTTGACTGTATTTAACTGGATTTGAGCAGACAGTATGTCTCTGAACACCTCAGAATTCATTCGGCTGCTTCTGTCCTGTATCACATCATCAATAAGCACTAGTGTCCCAGTGCCACTGGCAGCCATGCACGCCCAAGCCATCACACTGCCTGCCTCCACCATGTTTTACAGATGATGTGGTATGCTTTGGATAATGAGCTGTTCTATGCCTTCTCCATACTTTTTTCCTGCCATCATTCTGGTAGAGGTTGATCTTGGTTTCATCTGTCCAAAGAATGTTTTTCCAGAACTTTGCTGGCTTTTTTAGATGTTCTTTAGCAAAGTCCAATCAGGCTTTCTATTCTTGAGGCTTATGAGTGGCTTGCACCTTGCAGTGTACCCTCTGTATTTACTTTCATGCAGTCTTCTCTTTATGGTAGACTTGGATATCGATACGCCAACCCCATGGAGAGTGTTGTTCACTTGGTTGGCTGTTGTGAAGGGGTTTCTCTTCACCATGGAAATGATTCTGCCATCATCCATCACTGTTGTCTTCAGTGGACGTCCAGGTCTTTTTGCGTTGCTGAGTTCACCAGTGCTTGCTTTCTTTCTCAGGATGTACCAAACTGTAGATTTTGCCACTCATAATATTGTAGCAATTTCTCGGATGGGTTTTTTCTGTTTTCGCAGCTTAAGAATGGCTTCTTTCACCTGCGTGGAGAGCTCCTTTGATCGCATGTTGTCTGTTCATAGCAAAATCTTCCACATGCAAGCACCACACCTCAAATCAACTCCAGACTTTTTATCTGCTTAATTGATAATGACATAATGACGGACTTGAATACACCTGCCCATGAAATAGCATATGAGTCAATTGTCCAATTACTTTTAAGCCCCTGAAATGATGGGATTGTGTTAAAAAAATGCTTTAGTTGCCTTACATTTTTATGCAATCTTTTTGTTCAACCCACTGAATTAAAGCTGAAAGTCTGCACTTCAACTGCATCTGAGTTGTTTCATTTAAAATTCATTATGGTAATGTACAGAACCAAAATTAGAAAAAAAGTTGTCTCTGTCCAAATATTTATGGACCTAACTGTATATCTGTATATACAGTATATATATATTGTAAAAGGCGCTATATAGCGCCCGACCCAGCACAGACTTACGCAGAGGCACGTGTAAAACAAACACAGGCTTTATTGGTTTTCTTCAGCCGTGGGGCACGTCTTCCCCGTGTCCCACAGGCCCAACACAGTCCCAAAAGCACAAAAACACAGTATACAAACAACTCTCCACCTCGCTCCACCACTCCTCCCAGGCAACCTCGTCCTCTTCCTCCCGATTCTGGCTACTCAGTGGTGGAGGCTGGCATGTTTTATACCCCACCCGGAAGTCTTCCAGGTGCTTGACCACCTGGTCCTAATTGCACCTCTCACCTCCGGGTGGGGCTGAAGATTCGTCCAGCCAGGCTTTTGAGTCGTGGCAGCGCCCCCTAGCGGCCACCCCCTCTCCCAACCAGGCTGTAGAGGACTCCATGTCCCATGGAGCCATGTGGGAGAGTGGGAAATGAACATTGGCCAGGGAGGCTGCCACCTAGCATCCCGGGGGAGGTAATGAGCTGTCCATGAGGGCTCCCCTGGAACATATGCAGCAGGGGCATCCCGACCGGACATGGGTCCCGGCTGTCCGTCACAATTTATATATACTAGGCTGACCCGCCTTTTAAGGCGACCGACTTTTAAGTTGACAACTTCTTAAGGCAATTCAATATGTAGATCAATTTGATATTTTATACAAACTCATTAATTTGGTTATATTGCATTTGAGCAGTATTTCTTTAATACTCGTAGTTTCTGTTATTTTTGTGATGAAATTTAAACTTTTTTTCTATATTGAGGTCGCCCTTTTGAACCCCCCTGATATTTACTATGCGGTGAAGCATTTGTAGTCCATCAACATTAATTATTTCCAAAGACATAATTTTGCCTATTTTTCCAGCGCATCGCGCACAAAAGCAAGGGAACGATGGGAGCACCAGAACTCTGCTCACATCATGTCACTTCGTACCGCAAGCTGCAAGTAGTAAGTCTGTGATAAGCGGAATACCGCATCGCTTTCCACTCACGGGATGGAAGGACAATCCCGACCGCTTTTATATAGTAAGAAAGAAGAAGGAGATATCGCACAGTCTGGAGTAGAAAATCATCTTTTACCTTTTAAAAATGAAACTACAAATGAAACTACAAATCCCATCGTGCTTTGCAAAATAGACGGGGCGTGTGTGAAACTCCGCGCCTGCGTAGCACTCATGGGACGGAAGGACACCCGACTGCTTTTATGTAGAAGGTGTGGAGCCGACAGGCGGACATGTTATTCATCACCACCACACGTTTATTATTTACAACTATTTACAAAGTTAGGTGTCACTCAGACACAGAATAAAGTGCACAAACCCCAAACACACAGTCCTTGCCACTCAATGCCTTTTCTTCGGGCCGCCTCCACAATCTCTGCTCCTGCCTCGTCCTTCTTCCACCCGACTCCAGCCTTGAATGAAGGGAGACGGCCCCTTTTATACGCTCCCGGATGAGCTCCAGGTGGTTTCCGGCTGTTCTCCTGGCAGCTCACCGGGTGTCCTCCTTAATCTTCCCCCCAGCACTTCCTGGTGTGGCGGAAGTGCTGAGGTAACAGGTCCCCAAGGCATTGGGGCGCTTCCTGGCGGTGACCCCCAAAGCAACCAGGATGGCGGCCCCCACGTGATCCAGGGTGGGCGCAGACCCACATCCGGTCCCTCACGGCATCCCGGCCGGGTCGTTGCCCCTGGCATCCCTGACAAAGGAGATATATATATATGTTTGTGTTTGTGTATGTCTATATATTGTAAATATATATGTGTATATATGTATATATATCTACTCTATATATGTATATATATATATATATATATATATATATATATATATATATATATATATATATATATATATATATATACAGTATATATAAAATCCTAAGCCTAAAAGTGCTACGATATTATGTGACGTTTTTATGTCACTTTTTTTCTCACGCTTTAAATTATTTTAAAACCGACATATATGTGTTTGGTATCATTCTTTTCAGAATTTATCGATTAATGTGATATTGTTAGATTTTCAGATTCTTATTCTGTTTTTAAATTATAAACTAAAAAATATTAAGAACTCGCGTCCCACGAGATGAGACTTTGTGCCAAGAGATTTAACCATGCCCGGGGCTGGAAATAAAAGGCCAAAAGTAGGACAGCTGCTGTACAGGCTTTTAAATGTTCAAAGCACCGCATGAGATGCAAATCACACGGCACGGCAGCAGCAGCAGCAAGCCAGCAGCTGATTGAGCAAAGAGGATGTAAAAAAAAAACTGTATTTGTTTCCCATTGTATCACCGTTTAAGAGGGGGTTTTGGAGGAGCGACTGTGTCTTCTTGGGGTGCGTTCAGCCCCCCTCTTCACAACGCGAGCAGCAGACTGGCCGCAACTGGGGGTTGGGCACCGAAGGTACCGGGGGTCTTGCCCCCTAGTAAAAAAAAATATATATATATATATATACTTGTAATAATTTGTAAAAGATTATTGTACAGTATATTATACTATTAGTTCAATATGCCCCGGTGCATTGGGGCACTGAAACGCTAGCAAAATTGTCGTCTTGCCTTCTCATCAACTGAACAAGAGAGGTAAATGCTGTTCTCTCTTTTCTGTTTTCAGATATTTACAAAGTTTTTTTTTCTTTGGTAATGCCTGGGTAGGCACATGACCACATATGAACAAAAAAAATATAGATCTATATGAAAAAACATAGGAGCAGCAACACTGCAAACCACATTCTGCCCAGACTACATGTGCATGTCTATGTGAGTATGAGACTGGTGACCTGTCTTCGGTTGAGAATGTGTGGCACATTATGAAGTGCAAGATACAGCAACAGAGACACTGTTTAATTGCATAGCCGAAGACCTGCATAATGGATGAATGGGGTAAAATTCCACTTGCTAAACTTAACCAACTTATGTCTTGAGTGCTCAAATGCTTAATAAGTATTAGTAAAAGAAATGATAATCTGACGCAGCAGTCAACACTAGACTGTCTCATTTGATGAGACCCAAGTGAATATTTGAAAAGAACAATTACATTCACAATGCAAAACATTAAATAATGTCTTGTAATGTTTTCATTAATGGGCGGCACGGTGGCGCAGTGGTAGTGCTGCTGCCTCACAGGAGTCCCAGGTTTGCTTCCCGGGTCCTCCCTGCGTGGAGTTTGCATGTTCTCCCCGTGTCTACGTGGGTTTCCTCCGGGCGCTCCGGTTTCCTCCCACAGTCCAAAGACATGTGGGTTAGGTGGATTGGTGATTCTAAATTATCCCTAGTGCGTGCTTGGTGTGTGGGTGTGTTTGTGTGTGTCCTGCGGTGGGTTGGCATCCTGCCCAGGATTGGTTCCTGCCTTGTGCCCTGTGTTGGCTGGGATTGGCTCCAGCAGACCCCCGTGACCCTGTATTCGGATTCAGCGGGTTAGAAAATGGATGGATGGACAAGTAGAATAGGATTTACAAATCACTCCTTTTTGATTTTTTTGATTAGCTTTTTCCCAGTCTGTTCAAACCTCTTCGGAGTTGGGGTTACATGTTTTCAAATAATGAAAACAAATGTTGGGAATAGAGTCTTTCAGTGGTCTTCTTTGACTGGTGATAGTTAGGACCATGGGGAGGCTGAGCAGGCCTGTGTCACAAGAAGCCGGGAATTGAAGCTGATGTTGCCTTTGGCAAAGCTGAAATTCGGGGAGAGGGACCTATCACACTTAAATGAGATGGATTCCATTTATTGATGCCATGTGTTAACTGGAAATGTGTTACAAGCAGCCAGCGTGGACTGAACAGCGGGCAAAGCATTAGCATTTTTTTTTTTTGTGCTCACTGAAGGAAATTGTTTGCAAAATTTGTTATCTGAGGTTGCAGAAGCGATATTCTATAAAATATTCAGGTATTTTTAAAGAGTGACTAGTGACCCATGTATATCAGCTTGACTTCACAGTTCTGGTAAATATCAAGAGAAACAGAATGTATAATCATTTATTGTGTGATTATATGCCTATTTGAGAATTTGGGGTGGTTGCCTTTTATGATCCACTGTTTAGTTTTTTTGTGAAAAAAGCACAAGTGCTATATAGTAAAATAAAAGACAAGCGGTCATTGATTAGAAAATTGGTTCAGTATTGTAACAATGCTTTCGAAGTGCTCTCTGACTAAAAATTGCTTTTCATGTGTTGTATTTATGTTACAAAATAACACATATGCAGTTACATTCTCAAACCTGTTTGATTTAATTTAGTATTCTGTGGGTAATGGATTCAGTGTGATAGCATTTGTCACAAGGCAGGAAACAGCCCTGAACCAGGTGCCAGTCAGTGCCCACATTTACACACTCACTCACATTAGTCCATTATTAGTCAACAATTACACTAAAGTGCACGTCTTAGGGGGTTTATGAGAAAAGAATGTACAAAGTACATGGAGGAAAACTCAAGTGCTGGAATCAAACCTAGGATGCTATGCTATGCTAAATCTGTGAAGCAGCAGTGGTAACATCTCCCCTAAAGTGCCAGTCACTGCTTAAAAATAATAATTACAAATGTATATTCTCATTAAGTGACCTGCTAAAGAGGAGCAACTGGAACCAAGGGGATCTTAAGGAAATTAAAGGAGTCTGAGGATGAAAGGATGCGTTCTGTATTCTTCAAGTCAAAATTATTCCTTCACAATCCTGGTATATATTAGTTTGCCACATAAAAGGCATCTCTCTGTTTGTCAGTCCATCCATCCAAACAACAACAATTTATTTCTTGTGTAACCCAAAATTACACAAGGAATGTCTCAATGGGCTTTAACAGGCCCTGTCTTCATGTTGCTTTTCTTCATCCATTTCTCGCATAGGCAATACAAGCATTGCATATTCCCTATCGTAATGATACGATACATTTATAGGTCTCACATACTGTCTTCTGTGTCCCTTTTGCCATCTTTTTATTTTCTTGTATATGAAGTACAGTGGAACCTTGGTTTGCAAGCATAATTCGTTCCAGAAATGTACTCGCAGTCCAAAGCACTCGTATATCAAAGTGAATTTCCCCATAAGAAATAATGGAAACTCAGATGATTCGTTCTACAACCTAGAACTATTCATATAAAAATGATTAATAAAAAATATAAAGTAAAAATGCATAAAACAAATTAACCTGCACTTTACCTTTGAAAGGAATCATGGCTGGTGTGAGTGAGTTTCTAAATTCTTGTGGGATTCCTCCCAACGGGACGACACGCGGAAGAGCGTCCCAAAGCAATCGCAGTCTCCCAGCACTGTAGCAGTTCGCCGTAAAAGCAAATCTGAAGAGATCACGGAAATGCTATAAGCGCCTGCCGTCGATGGGTGATACAAGGAACATTATAAATGCACAGGGCACAGTACTGCCTGGCCACGACCCTGCCTGACTGCTGTGTCTGTGTATAGGAGAGTGGCAGATCCTGCTACAATAAATAACTGCGCTGTTGGTGTTTCAAGCTGGATAAAGCTGGTGGTGCTAGACGGGGACTCGCACGTCACAGCACACACACACACACACACGTGCGCACATGCACACACACACACACACACAGTCACAATGCTGTAGTAAACAGTATACGCTTGTACGGATGTTGACTATATGAGTGAGGCACGCCGACTCAGATGGAGAATAGGAGACGATTGCCCACAATCCCGCAGCGAGAGAGTGAGAAAGAACCATCACCTCAGTTGTGATTACATGACGCTCAGCAGACAAAGTGTATACATACTACTCATATTGCAAGACATCGCTTGTTTGTCAAGTCAAAATTTATTAAAAATTTTAGCTCGTCTTGCAAAACACTCGTAAACCAAGTTATTCGCAAACCGAGGTTCCACTGTATAGGGAAAGCATTGTTATTGTCCAAAGATTCTATGTTGAGATTTTGATGAATCTCGATGTTTAGACCTCCCCGTCTTTCTCGTATATGAAGTATAGGGAAAGTATTGGAATCCTACAAAAGTTCCATTTCGAAATTTTGGTGGATCTCAAAGTTTTAGACCTCCCTGAGTCAGAAAATACCATTTTTGGAATTATGTCTCTGTGTCCCTCTCTCTGTGTGTCCGTCTGTGTGTATATGTAAACATGATATACTGAGTACACATTCGCTTAGGTCAACCAAATTTTGCATAAGAGTATTAGGTACAAAATGTAGATTGCTGTCAACTTTTGGGCTATTTCTGTTAACCGGAAGCGGTACTTCAACTTCCACTTTATTCAACTTTTACTTTTATAATAATTGTTCAATATATTATTAATTTGATTTGATTTGTTGTTGATGGTTGTTTAATGTATGTAATATAAAACTATAATCATTGTCTTGCGGTTTACTCCTCAAATATCCATTCCCATATCTGAGTATATGAGAAAGTCTAGGGGAGATCACTCCCGATTTTTTTTTTCAACTTTGCAACACCATCAGAATGCAAAGAATTTTTATTTTTAACATCTTTGTTCCTTCAGCTCACAACACAGTGAAGCTGAACGCTATTTTCTCACCGTGATGATTTCTCCCACTCCCACCTGGTGAAATCTTCTGTATTTACTTAAAGTACACGCGAAGCAGCAGCGTCCTCATATTCATGCATGCCGTAACATTTAGTATATCCGTGGCCTCAGGCGATCTGAGGTCCAATTGGGAATGTAAGGGGAAAGGCACTCCAAAAAATATGAGGGAGCAACCCCATTGAAAGGTTGTCCTAGTGAACAGTCACTGAAGGGTGATAATCCCACTCTGTTCAGTTATTTCTTTTTTAATTTTTGCTCTGAGGGACAGTGCAGAGTGGAGGAAAGCTGACTGATTGCTAGGAGAGAGAAAACTCACAGGCCAATACATTTTCAGGAAAGAACCGTAGAAGGGAACTAGTGGAACAGCACTTGGTATTCACAGCAGACAGTCACCCAGAAGCAGTCCAGCAATCCTGTTTGTTTAATTCTTTATCTGTGGGGGTGCCAGATCAGAAGGACACCTCCTAGAAGACTATAAATGGTGCCAGCAGCTAGTGCCAAAAGAGACTGGAGGTGCTGGACAACCTAGAAGAGGTAGATAGAAATGTGAGTGTGAAGCAGAATGGAGAAAAAATCTGGACAAGAGACAAGCACAAGGAGAAAACAAAACAGGCTCTTCTTCCTTGACAAACATGCCCTGATTTCTAAGTACAATATAATACAACACAATTTATTTTTATATGGCCCAAAATCGCACAAGAAGTACCGTAGTGGGTTTTAACAGGCCCTGCCTTTTGACAGCCCCCCAGCCTTGACTCTCTAAGAAGACAAGGAAAAAGTCCCCAAAATAACGCTTGTAGGGAAAAAAATGGAAGAAACCTTTGAAAAGGCAGTTCAAAGAGAGATACCTTTCCAGGTAGGTTGGGCATGCAGTGGGATAAAAAGGGAGGTAAAAACAATACAATACACAGAACAGAACACAAGTCATCCTTAATACAAGTACAGAGCAGAATTCAACAGTAGATGATAGCACATAATACGTTTTGGATTTGTTAAGTAAGTCTGTGCTTTATTGTCCTTTCTGTATTTGTTGATTTATTTGTGTCCATTTAAAATGCCCTCAGTTTTTATCGTTTTTTATTATTGTAACAGGGTTTGTCGAGGATTTCCAAGTACTTCAGAATGATTCAAATGTAGCGCCCAGAAAGGAAATCCAGCAATAGTATCACTCATGATTGCAAAAAATAAAAGAAAATCCACACTCTGGGTGTCTCAATTTAAAAGATTTTAGTGAAATCCAAAGCTCATGCAAAATAAGGAAAAAAGTGGATCATACCCACAAAAAAAGGGAAAAAGGAAATTTCATGTCATTAGTTAGTTTCTAGGTTACATTTAGGCTATAAGGTTTCTGTTATCGCGTATACTAGGACCTACGTTTGAGCTAAGTACGTAACACCCAGAAGGGTCTATGCCTTTAATGACTGTCTAGCAGTTCATCTTTCTTTCTAGCTGTTTAACTTCAATCTAAAGGGCTATTCTGTTGTCCCACACAGAGCTAAACGTTCAGAACATTCTGTTAACTTTTACCTTTTCGGGGGTTAAACTGAATATTCCATTATCTATGATAAAGCTACATTAAATTCAAGTTCAAAATAAGTAAAAGTTAAGGTTAATTTATCATTAACTTAAAGAATCTGGCTCTCATAATTATATATTTTTTTTAAAGAATGAAATAAATCAATAGAAATAGAACTGAGTCCAATCAAAAAAGCAAACACAGTAATATGTTCTGAATAAAATCCATGAAACTCGCTTGACTCCTACCCAACTAGGAAAGCTGCAAGAAGAGAGCCCTCTCTGAAGTAGCCTTTCACGTAGAATAAAACAGCAAATCAAATTAAAAGGCGCAGTCCTGGCATGCTTACTTTACAATTACAGTATTGAATTCTTGCCAAATCTTGAAAAAAAAATTTTGAGCAGATACTCATAAACGTAATTAATTATTTCTTTCAACCTGTGAACTCACTTTCCCACTGTGTTACAGAAGGTGGATGAGGATTTGCCCAGTTAAGCAAAATAAGTTTTTGTGCAAGCCGTGCTACAGATGATTGTTGGTCAAAGCTAATTTTAGAGATATTCAAAAATGTTTCCCATAAATTGTATCTCAGCCAAGCAATACTGGTTGAGTTCTACGCAGCCATTACTGAGTCAATGCTGATCTCATCTGTCACTGTCTACTTCATCTGCTTGTGAAAAGATCAAAGACTGAAACATACTGCCCATTCAATTCCTGTATGTGTACAGGGTCAGAAAGTGTGCCACACAGATCATTGCTGATCCGACTCACCCAGGGCACCACCCATTCCAAAGATGTTCCTCCAGCAAACGCCTTTGTGCAGTGAAAGCTAAAATAACACGTCACCCTAATCTGCAGTTGTTATGTAACTCATGATTGATTTGTATCTTCAAGTCTTGGACTCTTTTTTTCTCTTTACATTTGATCGTACTTTATTCAGTTTTATCTCTTTATATGTTGTTTTGTCCTTGTTTTGCTTCAGTATCATCAAGACAAATTCCTAGCACATGTTATTGTACCTGGTCAATGAAATGAATTGTGGTTTTGATTCTGTTTCTAAAAAGGCCCCATGGTTTAGTAATTAATATTGTCTTTGTCAAATGTTTCTAGACTTTTATTCACCTGAAAAAGTATTAGAAATATGAGAAATACATCCCACAAATTGTTTTTTTCCTTTTAACCTGTGAAGATTTGATCATCATGTAATCAGTAACTATAGATAAAGGTGATAGAGTTTTAAGTGTCACCAGCGTGAAATTTGACTTTTTACACAATCTATTTAAATAAATAGTATAGTACAGGTATATCTCTCTCTATATAAAATCCAACATCTGTCTGTCTGCTTTTCATAAGACAACTACTTAACTGATTTAGATTGATCTTTTTTCTATAATTTGCTTGAACATTCCAGCTGATTTTGTGACTTCTGTCATCACGCTAGGTATCATAATTCGCTTGTGGTACCGATTTATTTGCATGAATCTGAGAGAAACACAGCAGGCCGATATGGGGGTGGGTTCCTCCTCACCCATCCGCCAGCCTCGGGTGTATCTTACAACAAGAGAGAACTACTTAACTGATTTAGATTGAGCTTTTTTCTATAATTTGCTTGAACATTCTAGTTGATTTTGTGACTTCTCTCATCGCGCTAGGTATCATAGTTTGCTTGTGGTACCGATTAATTTGCACGAATCCGAGAGACACACAGTGGGCTGAGGGGCTCTCCTCACTCATGTGCCAGCCTCAGGATGTACCTTACCTCCGCTTAGTTAGTGAAAGAGAGAACTACTTAACTGATTTTGATTGGGCTTTTTTTTCTAGAATTTGCTTGTACATTCATCATGCTAAGAATCATGGTTCGCTTGCAGGAACGATATATTCACGCTAATCCGAGACAGATGCTGCAGGCTTAGGGGAAGGGGAAGCGTGACATTAGGAGTGGGAAGCTGGGCGGGGCCCTCCTCACTATCCTGTTTCACTACTACACGGGTGAAGCTGCCGGGGACGGCTACTAAATAGATAAATGCATATCTGAACACACTCTGAAATGACTACAAAGAAAGATAATATAAAAACAAAGAAAAACTTCTGACTTGGCAGTGCCAGTCCCAGTGAGGCAGTATGCAGGCCTACTGCCATGGTTATAAAGGAGCTCCCATAGTGTTTCCTCACACACTTTTGCTGATTAATTCGTTGGGTGAAAGTCCTCAGTGTTGTTGTATTAGAGAGAGGATGTGCCACATTGTTCATAATAGCACTCAGTTTAGTTTTAATTCTCTTCTTTGTTACGACTGCCAAGGGGATCCAGAGTGTGTCCCATAGCTGAGCCTGCCCTTTTAATTGGTTTGTTGATATGGTGGGTCTCTCTTAAAGGGATGTTACCAGCCCAGCATACTACAGTGTAGAAAATGACACTGGCCATCACAGAATCGTAGAAAATGTGAAGGATGTCAATACCCACATTAAACATATTTGCTGACTATATGTAACTGTGAAAAAGTCAACATCTTTTAAGTAACTTGACATAAAACATTAGGATTTCATTATTTTTAAAACCCAGAAACACTGCGGGTGTTCCAGACCCATGAATACCAGCTGAGTAAAAAAATATGAATACCACACAATGATTAACATCAGCAAAATAAAGGACCTGGTTACAGACTTTCACCACACACAACAGCCTCTGTGTCCAGTGGATTTTGATGTGGTGCCCTCCTATAAGTACTTTGGGGTCCATGTCAATGACAGGATGGGCCGGTCTCGTAACACAGAAGAACTATATAAGAAAGGGCAGAGCAGACTCTTTTTTTCATAAGAAAGTACATTCCTTTAAGATACAGACAGCTCTCTTTGTATCCAGAAACAAACTGGAATTAGAATGAGGTGCATGAGATTGGGTGCAAATTATTAGATCGTCCTTAAAGATGATCTTGCCTGAACATGTCTTATTTAGAAACATATTCCGAAATGGATGTGCACATAATGAAAGAAATCTGTAGCATATTGTATACAGTTACTTACCCAATTCTGGCCTAGTGGCACATAAGGCTTGCACATGACGTCACCATTGCTTTCTGCTCTGTTTTGAGCTGTCTTCAGTGCAATTCTCCAGGTGAAGCCAGCGGTCTTCAACTCTTTCTCCATGGTGTGTCTCTCCTATTTCTTGGTTTTTCCTCCTTTTCTTTATTATTCGGAGCCCAGGTCAGCGCTACCCTTGCTGGGTATCTGGAAGGCCTGTAGCTCACATATCTTCACAGTTTCTTCAGTATAGTTGTCATATTTTCTGATATGGTAATATCTTGGAGTCTTGCATTTAATATTTTCACTGACCAGTGGATTTTCATGGGTCTTCTCAAGTAATTGTTATGAAACTACTTGTACCCTGCTGGGTGGTCCACCAACATTCTCAGCCATGCAGGAGAACAGAAAGAACATAGCTCTCATAAATTCTTAGCTTGTTGTTACTTCAGTAGATTTGTTGAATGCCAGAGGGGTCGATGTCTAGTAAAGGCTGCTCATGCTTTTCCAAGGCATGTCTTAATGTCTTCTTCAGTTTCTACCTATAAGTTGGGGATACTGCTCAGGTAGCAGAACTTGTATTGTATTGTTGATATTGAGTTCAATGTACATGGCAGTCTCCTCTAGACGTTTGCTGATTTTCTCGGAATGTGTTCAGATGTGTGGGACATCACAGCAATGTTTTCTATGAAGTCTACGTTGTCTTATGAAATAAATATTGTCCGTCTTATACCTGTGTGCATCTGAATTGTTGTCATCTTCTTCTTTTACTCAGTCAATAGTAAAGGTGAAAAGAACAGGTATACTCCAAACTTGATAGTGAACCTATTTGCGGAGTACCACACCATGCGCGCCTGGAGGCCATCATCCTGGTTCTGATGAGCTAAGCTATAAATCCCCGGGATGAGAGAGGGTGCTGTTGCTAACCGTATTTTCTCTTTCTACCTCAGTTCAGACAGAAGAGCGACAAGGATTCCTAGCTCTGCCCACATCACCCAGAGTTGCTTTAAAGTCCGGCATCCCCTGCACAATTAGGTCATGTTAGACCCTTTGACACGACTCTAAAGATTCTGCTGATAGGAGCCTTGTTGAGTTGTGTCCTTGGCACTATTTTTATTTTTTTTTTTTACTTTTTATGAGTTTATTAAACTAAAAGTTGGTGCCTTAGCGTTCTGTTCTTGTTCCCCTCAGTCGAAGACGTTACACACAGTGCAGGTGAAATCTCTGTAGGATGCTTTATTTAGACAAACCATCTAAACAGGGATGCCATAATGCCAGGGAAATTTCCAGCGGTTGTCTTGATGCATGCCGTCAAAGGCGTTCTCGAAGTCGGCAAAGTTAATGTACATCGTTCTTTGCCATTCATGACACTACTAAAGGATGTTTTAGCAGGCTTTCCTGAAGCCTGCTTGTTCTGTGCACAGCAGATTCTCAACACTTTTGATTTTAAGATACTCCTCTTAACCTATAAGGCACTAAACGGTCTAGCCCCCGCATATCTGAGTGTGTTGCTCCATCCCCACAATCCTCTTCGTGTTCTTAGATCCGCAGATCAGTTGCTCCTAACTGTTCTCAAGGCACGTTTTAAAGCTCGTGGTGAAAGGGCTTTCTCCGTCTGTGCACCCAGGCTCTGGAACTCCCTGCCTTTAGTGGTTAGAAAAGCCACCTCAGTCGCCTCATTTAAATCACGCCTAAAAACACACTTCTTCACATTGGCTTTTACTTCTTAACCTGTCTCATTTCCACTTGTTTCTTCCTATTTCCCTATTTTATTGGGTCCTCTGGCCTGTTTTTAGTATCTCTGTTTTAATTTCTCTCTTAATGTTTGTGTTTAATATTTTGTTTTTAGTCTTGCTTCTTTTTAACTGTACAGCGCTTCGGTCAGTTGTAATGCTGTGTTTTTAAGCGCTCAACAAATAAAAATGGTATGGTATGGTAACACAGCCTGTTACTCTATAAAGATTTTACTAGAGACCTTATTGGGAATGGAAGAAGTGTAATACCTCTCCAGTTGTTAGAGTCAGTCAGCTTCATTTGGGAGCTTAACAATTACTTCTATAGTAATCTCAAGGATGTTGGAGAGCTGCTAGTATGAGGCCTTATGGTTTGGGTATGTCTTAAACTGTACTGTACCCTCATTTTTAGAGTTAAATTAAACATATGCAGATTTCTTATGCTGTACCCAGATGTTCAATATTAGAGTAGTAGTAATATTGAATATTGTGGTAATATTGAAGCCAGAGTAGTGCAAAAGAGAATGCTTTATTAGCATTTTTATATGTATTGATTCATGTCCAATAAATGATGTTAATTATGCAGTATTATGTATGGCTGTTCCTAGACATGGCTAAGTAATCTGTGTTTTAACAACGGTGAAAAGAATCATTTATCAGTTTTCATCTGTGCAGCCTTTATGTGAAAGTAATATAAATATACTGTTTAGTGTATTCCACAAATTACCTGCATAAAATTTAAAATATTCCAAATGTTCAAATTGTATTTCAGTTAAAAAGCAGAGGAGTGAAAAATTTAAGAGGCTCTGATAGTTTTGAACTTCCCTTTATAGAAATGAATCTGCAGTGAAAGCAATTTTATTTTAAGCATTAGGTTTTATTGAGCTAATTTAACTAAAGGTCCCAGAGTATATAATACATTTATGATTTTATTTATATTTGTTCTTTGCACAGATTTAGTTGCCAAATGTGTCTAAAATTGTTTAATAATTTATAACTAGTAATATTTAGGTTACTGATTTTTCTTAAATATTGGTACTCTTTCCATACATTTATTTCACTTGTTTTGTATTCACCCCATAATTCACCCTGCACTATGCCTGGTTTATAGATTTTAAATGGATACATTTGACATTTTTGCCCATGCTTTCAGAAATATTTGCACATTTATTTAAAATTTAAAACAAATCCGTCATTCATGTAAACATTTAGACCTTTGGTAGCAGTTACAGCTTTGAGTCTCCTTGGGTATGTTTCTGCAAACTTTTGGATTTGGGCAGTTTATTTCCATTCTCCCCAAAGAGCTACATCCATTACACTTTGCATATTACTCCAGCAGTTCCACAGATGATACCATTGCCTTTATCCTACATACATCTCTGACCCACCTGAACAACAGGAGAGGAAACTATGTGCAAATGCTATTTATATACTATAGCTCAGTATTTAACACAATAAACCCCTCTAAACTCATCACCAAACTCAGAGACTTGCACTTGAACACTTCACTGAGCAGCTTTGTTTTTAAATTCTTGACAGGGAAGACCCCATGTGGTTTGAATGAATGGCCGCACTTTATTATCCCTCACTGTCAGTACTGCGGCTCCACAGGGATGTGTTCTGAGTCCTCTGACATTCTCCTTCTATATGTATGGCTGCATGGCAGAACCTCTCAAGCTCTGTTAGATTGGATGGCAAGCGCCTGTAAACTTCCATCTTCAGGTCTCTCCACAGGTGATATATGGGGTTGAAGTCTGGGCTTTGGCTGGGCTACTTAAAGACAGAGATTTGTCCCGAAGCTTCTCCAATATTTTCTTTGCTGTATAGGGTCATTGCTGTGCTGTAAGGTGAACTGTCACCCCAGTCTAAAGTCACATGAACTCTGGAGCAGATTTCCTTCAAGGGTCTCTTTGTATTTGGCTGCATTAATTCTCAGTTCTGACCAGTCGGTTTCTTGACCTTGTCTCTGAGAAGCATCCCATAGCGTGATGCTTCCACCACCATGCTTCACAGCAGGGATAGTATTAAGCAGGTGATAACCAGTGCCTGGTTTTGGTAAGACATAGTGATTGGAGTTCTGTCCAAAGAGTTGTCTCATCAGTCCAGGTGATCTTCTTCCTCATGTTCTTAGAATCCTTTAAATGTCGTTTGGCAAACTTCTAGAGAAGAGTGGCCTTCGTCTAGCCACTCTACCATAAATGCCAAATTGAGGGAGTGCAGGTGAGATGGTTGTCTTACCAATAGGTTCTCACATCTCAGCAGATGGCTTCTGAAGCTCTGTTAGAGTGACCATGGAGTTCTTGGTTACCTCTCTGACCAAAGACTTTTTTGTCCGGCTACTCAGTTTGGCCAGATGGCAAACTTTAGTAAGTGTCCTGGTTGTATATGAGTGAGAGATTTTAGTTTTTTATTTTAGTAGTAGTGCTGGGCGGTATGACCAAATTCTATATCACGGTATTTTTCAAAATTATACTGGTTTCACGGTATTTGACGGTATTTTTTATCCCATGCATGAGTGGATGTTAACCACATTTTCCACTGCAATTACTGCAATAGACTGGCTAAGAATAACCTATTCCACTGTCATGAGAATTGTACATTGTACAAAAAAACATTTTAATCTGCACATAAGTATTAATACAGGTTTTCATGGCCCCATAAAGTGATAGTTTTTAAGGGGGTGGCACTAATGAAGAGAAGGTATCACATTGCATGACATTTGCAATCAAAATATAGAATCTTTTAATTGAACAAATTTTGCAAACAACTTATTTTGACAACATAGTTTCAACCATCCAAAGAGGTATTTAGACTTAGTAAAATATCCAGAGGTGCTTGTCAAAAGTTGTTTTGCACTGAACATGTCTTAGAAAAGGAATAAATACTAAATATTTTTTGTAAACCAGCTACACTATCTGTTAATGTTAATCTCTGTCTACTGACACGTTAACTATATGGATTGTAATGGCAATGGTTATCTCGATCCACCTCTTTCTTTTTTTGTCGTAGGCAGTACCTCTAGAAAACGCATCTGCAAGTGACGTCTGACTCGAGTGTCCTCTAGGTTTTTCAGTTTTACCGGAGGACGTGGATGGTGCCAATCTTAGTTCCATTTATTCATGGTACTCCAAAGCATGTTTGCGGCTAAGGTGCTGCAGCAAATTTCTCATGTTGCCGCCTCCTGCGACAACTTTAGCTTGACAGCATTTGCAGTAAATAGTTGTTTGGTCCACATCTGACCTATTAAAACCAAAGTATCTCCAGACAACAGACATGACTCCTTTTTTCGGGAAAAGCTCCTCTGTGTCATCATGTTCAACTTTATCGTCTGATACAGCTTCAGTTTCAGAATGTTCTCTGTCCATTTTCACCGTTTAATACCGCCACTAACATATGTACTCGGTTGCACGCATGTTTAGCGGTGTAGCAGTGAAAAAGGTCCCCCCCCATAACAGTTTCCCACTGCGTCACGTTTAGGCTATTTATTTAACCTGGTGTTGCGGTATAAGAAAAATCCATATCATAACAAAAATAAAAAATGGTTTTCGGTATGAACCGGTATACCTCCCAGCACTATTTAGTAGATTTGTAAACCTTTCTGAAAACATAAAGGAATAAACAGAATAATTACATCTGAAAGTTTAAAAAATTAAAACTACCAAATGTATCCATTTAAAATTAAATTTACAACACAATGAAGCATACAGAAAGTGAAGGGGTCTGAATACTTTATGAATTCACTAAACATTCAAGCAATTACCACAGTGATACACATGTGCAAGTAACAGTGCAGAGCAGTGACATAGAATAGCAGCCAAAATAAAACAAGAACAAAATCCACTGTGTTCTTCAGTCTAATTCATTCATGTTCATTTCCCATCCACCATTTGCCAGTCTCGGTGCTGTAGAATTTATATGATAGTGGGATATAGGATTGTGTAAAAATGTTACAAATATCACTAGTACTGTATAATATAAGAATATCAAATTTAGTAGAGAATAAGAATTTATGCCAAAATCAAAAGTGTAAATTCTACAGGTCATACAGAGATGTTAAATTTACAGTTAAAAGTGTGGGCTTATGTATCCACATATACACAGAAAGTGTTCATTCAACACTGGCAGCTGTATGGAGGAAATATGAAGCCTCAGATGCTCATTTTGGGTTTGAGATGGACAATCCTGTGTCACTAAGATGAGCTGAGTTCCTGTCGCTCATGAAGTAATGGGAAAAGTGAGAATGATGACCATAGTGAATAACAACCACAGAATCCTGGACTAGTTTGACTATTGAGCATTTGGTTATGTATGGCTCTATATGTTTTATTATTTTTGATTTATTATTTTTCATGTTGTTATGTATTTTCTGTTACGCTTAAAGTTATGTACCGGGCCTTTATTTGCTATTCCATTCCATGCACTTTATGGGTAGTGCCCCAGGAGGCGGGGCCACCCAGATGTCACTGGTGCTGGGTCCCACCTTTACTTTACAATGGAGTCATGACGGAAAGACACAGCCAGTGGATCATTGTGAGTAGTTTTATGGGTCATTGTAAGTATTGCTATTTTCTTCGATTTTCATCTGGTTATGCTGAATTCTTGTGTCTGTTTTAAGGATTATGGTTCTGGATTAGTATGTTGTTTTTGAGTATTGTGGGCTTTATTTGTATGTGTTTTCTGTGTACTATTTAGTGCATTATGCATCTTTTTTTGTCCTTCTATGTATTGAGTGTTTTATGGGTGGTTCCCCAAGAGGCTGGACCACCTGCCAAATGCTGTCAAGGGGCTGACATTAAGTCCCTAAAGGCTGAGAAAATGAGCAGTCCCTTCATAGTGAAAGGTTGGTGACCCCACCTCTTGGACAACCACTTTGCAGGACAATGGGTCCCTCCCATTGGGGGGGGGGTTCATAGGTCGCATTTATGCTTATATTGCTCATTGTTTATTTTAATATTGTTGATTATTTGGTTTCTTTATGTTTAAGCATCTTTTACTATGTGCCATGTGTTTCCCCTCAATTTAACATTTTTAACTTATTTATTCTCCAAATACCAACTGGTGTGCCTTGATGGTTGCTGCACGTGGTGGCACCCTCTGGCAGATGGATGCAGTAGTGTAGAGGCGTGATAATATTTGTACACTTCAACAATGTCCTTTACTTACACACTTAATATCACTGCCCTTACAATGATTAGAAGAAGGTCACTGCAGTATTCCATGGTGATCAAAGTCCGTTTGGGTGATTCCCAAAGAGCCAGGGCCACCTGCCCATCAACATCAAGAGACTACCCTTAGCCCTATAAAGGCTGAGGAAAGCAAACAGTCCCTTGCGGTTCATTGTGATTTGTTGATAAGTTTGTGAGATTGCAAATACTGGCTACTCTGTTCTTTTTTTGTGAATTTGCTAGATTTTGAACCCTTTATGTTTTTTTCAACATTCTTGGATTTCATGTATTGGGACACTGTTTGCCTTGGATTGCCTTTGTAGTTTCAGGCATCTCTGATGGCATTTTGCATTCCTCTGAGCTTATTATTGTGCCACAGATGATTTTTGTATAACTGAATCTTTTTATTTATAAAGATTCTTTGTTGCCATTTTTGTGACTAGTTGGGGTTTGATGTTTGTTCCCCCCATCTAGTGGGCATTTTGAGAAATTATTGGGACATTTGAGTTTAGGAACTCTAGGTTATAACGCAGAGATTCATCAAAGCTAAATAGTACATAGGTAATACATAAAAATAAAACCTATAGTAACTCAAACACAATAAAATACATAAATACCTGTAAATCCTTGACACTTTGTAGGGGTTTACCAGAGGATTTTAAAATAAGGAAGGAGCTAATGGAGCTAACTATAAGTATGGCTCATTTTCAGCAGAATTTTGATCAAGTCAACCCATCTTCCTGGTAGATCATGCAAGGCTATGTGAGATAATGAATACAGGGTAAAACTTTGTTGACCACAATGGCATGGTAAGGATGGACCCTTAAAATATTTCTTAGATGGTAGGATTTGGCAGCTTAAAGTTAAGGTGACTGTCAGCAATGAAGAAACAGAGCACAGAATGTCAAAACAATTTAACATTTTTAATGTAGTTATTCCCCAAATACTAACTGGTATGCTGTGGTGGCACCCTCTGGCAGATGGAAGCAGTCATGTAGAGGCATGATAATATTTGTACACTACAATAATGTCCTTTACTTATGCAGTTAATATCGCTGCGCTTACAATGATTAGAAGAAGGTCACTGCAGTATTCCATGGCGATCACAGTCCGTTTGTATCTTGTTTTACCTCTGTGGCTTGTAAGATAAGCACATGCAGTTTTACCCTAGGCCATCCTGTTTATAAAAGATGAATGTGCTAAATGCAGTTTTTAATCACCCTGTGTGTGCCGTTGCCTGTGGCATGGCTCATGTGTTGTAAGAAACAGTAAATCTATGAATGTATTAGCTCAGATTCATTATTCAGACTGATATCATTCACTGGGGAGAGATATACCATGTGCACAACACAAGACGAGTTTTTATGGCCACATAGTAAAATGCAGGAGTGCTAATTTGATGAGTCACAGCCGGTGCTCACTATCCCCAAGTGACCTTTTACCTTAATAATGGGTCCCAGGGGGGCCACCTCGCCACTGTTGCTTCTTGTGGAGCACAACCTGGACCCGTTGAATGATTAAAATATATGCATGCTTTTTTTTATTTACATTAAAGCCGTTAAATATTTGAGGAGATATGGATCGGTTCAATCAGACTGTTTTGTATTCAATGCCCTTTTTGGATTTCACCATTTCACAGAGCTTGGATACACTTTTTCCTTCAGTCGTAGAGTGGACTGTATTGTGGTCAGATTGTAGGCACATTGTGCGTCTCTATTGGGGTTTTAAATGGACCAAATCACTATGATTCGTTATAGGGACACCTCTAGCTGTAAATTTTGAAAATCTTTATTTTCATCCTAGTAGAAATTATCAAGAAAGGTACAATTACTATTAAATGTAATTTGGGCTTTCTGATTTTGTAGCTACTGAGATCAAACACTAGTGTTCTCAAACCTTTGCTGCCTATTTTCATTTAGATGTTTGACTAATGAAGGAGACCGTTCAGCCCATCCAGCATGTTTGGTTAGCTAATAGCTAAACACGACTTTTCCTGTGGCTTTTGGTCAAAGACTTCATTTACGTAATATTAGATAGTCAGAGGCAGCTGTTGTTTGCTTTCGTGACCAATAGTCACATAGTTTGATGTGCTCAGTCCAACTAGTCTGTGATGCTCCCTGACAAACTCAAACATTGGAAGTACAATGCATATAATGCAGTGAAGAGGATTGTGGACATCGCAAACAGAGACTCGTCTTTCTGATGCCTCATGCTTTATGTACCACAACGGAATGGAGAAAAGAAAAAAAACAGGCGGAGATTTTGGCTGAAATTGCCATACCTGTAAACACTTTGCATGGGCACTGGTTCCGTCAGGCAGCATGTTACTGGCTGTCAGAAAAAGGAGTGAGCTTGTGATACTTTAGAAATGGGAGACAGTGCTGGAAAGTCATTACACAGTTGTCTAATTTGGCATCCCCTGCGATTTGTAGTTGTGCAAATTGACGTACTCAGACAACAAAATCAGTAAAGCCATCATCAAGGATGACATCGTCTCTGACCAGAAAGCATGGAATCTCATTTTGATTTAAGTTATTCCAATATCTCATTCAGGTTTGAGGTTTCTGCTTCAATACTGACTCATTAGCTGGTCCCAGACTCCCATGACTCTTTGTGTGTAGAAGTGTTTCCCAAATTCCATCTTTAGTTCCCTTCCCTGTAAATTTCACTTGTAACCCTTGAGTATGTGATTTGCTGTTTAACAGAAATAATTCTGATTGATCAATGTTATCGATGACCTTTGAGAATTAAAAAAGGCTGAGATTAGGTCCCCAGTAGCCACCTTTGTTCGAGACTATTAGGTTCCTTTAGCCAGTCATAGTACTACATGACTGTTATGATTTCAGGATTTTAATAGTCATGATGAGAATAATTAGTAAGTACAAAAATGAAATATTCAAAATGCTTAAGTACAAAAACATACATTTTCTAAAGAGAAAAATAAAATTAGCAATCTTTGATGTTTACAACAAAGAGGTTTAAATTAGGAAGGAAATTAGAACAGTGGATCCCTGCTGTTACTTTAAAAAAAAATTCTTCATCAAAAACACAGGGCCTTACACTAGTGTCAGAAGCTTCTAAAGATATTTCTTTATGTTTCCATGATATCCTAGGCAAATTATATTTATTATACGAGTTAAACTTATTATTACAAATTGGTTTAATAAGGTTTTTAAAAAGATAGTGAAGAATGCAATATGTAAACACTTGTGTTCAAAAGTCTGGAATCACCCGGACGTTTTCATGTTATTGATGCCTTTTTTATCGGGAAATTAATTTACAAATACAGCCAAGACAGTACTAGTGTTGCTAATGGCTACTACTCCTTGAAATGACTGATTTATAATTTTTTTCTTAAAATAAAAAATTCGGGCATGAGCGTCAGTAGGCTTTACACCCTTAGTAACCAAGTTACCCGAACTATTCTATAACATTTCAGTATTTACCGCTATTTGTACTGATGCTGATCTTTGTGATCATAAAATAGGTAATTACGATAGCAATTGACGAGATGAATTCATTATTAATTGTAGAATTATAATATTTGATGGTTCCTCTAGAGTGCCTCCTTCTCTTTCGCCCAAAAACTAATCAGCAGATCATCCATCATCTCATAACAGGCTTAAATTTCCAGTTTGGTATTTTTCTGTCCAGTCCTTTTAGCTCTAGACTGTCCTCAAGAAACTGTGACACACAGACAGACACGCACTCATCATCGAGATATTGATGTTTTCAGTATTAGGGGACCCTAAAACACGAGATCTGTTGAAAACTGGAAATCGAAGTTTTTGACGAGTTTTGCTCCTCTCCCATTAATGATAGGTTATGGGGGTGGAGGGTGCAAAGCAAAAGACAAAGCATCCATCCATCCATCCATCCACCCATCCATCTTCTTCCACTTATTCGAGGTCGGGTTGCGGGGGCAGCAGCTTGAGCAGAGTGGCCCAGACTTCCCTCTCCCCGGCCACTTCTTCTAGCTCTTCTGGGACAATCCCAAGGTGTTCCCAGGCCAGCCGGGAGACATAGTCCCTCCAGCGCGTCCTGGGTCTTCCCCGGGGCCTCCGCTCGGTTGGACGTGCCCGGAACACCTCACCAGAGGCATCCAGGAGATGCCCGAACCACTTCATTTGACTCTTTGATGCGGAGGAGCAGTGGCTCTACTCTGAGCCCTTCCTGTATGACTGAGCTTCTCACCCTATCTTTAAGGGAAAGCCCAGACACCCTGAGGAGGAAACTCATTTCAGCCACTTGTATTCGCGATCTCGTTCTTTCGGTCACTACCCATAGCTCATGACCATAGGTGAGGGTAGGAACATAGATCAACTGGTAAATTGAGAGCTTTGCCTTATGGCTCAGCTCCTTTTTCACCACGACAGACCGATGCAGAGCCCGCTTCACTGTGGACGCTGCACCGATACGCCTGTCAATCTCACGCTTCATTCTTTCCTCACTCGTGGACAAGACCCCAAGATACTTGAACTCCTCCACTTGGGGCAGGATCTCACCTCCAACCCTGAGAGGGCACTCCACCCTTTTCTGGGTGAGGACCATGGTCTTGGATTTGGAGGTGCTGATTCCCATCCCAGCCGCCTCACACTTGGCTGCGAACCCATTCAGAAGATTCAAAAGACAAAGCAGCACTTGAGAGGACTGTGACTGACCTGATTGCTGAACTGAGAGCTACAAGTTGTGAGGAGAGGTTGAAGGAGTTGAACTTTTCCATGTTTATGCAAATAGAGGTTAAGAAGTGAGACATGATTGGAGTGCTCACAATTATGAAGGGGATTATTACAAAAAGTTCCATCTGTTATTTTAAAAATGTTCTTCGGTAAGAACACACAAACATGCGTTCTAACGTTCAAATCTGCTTACTTCCATCATAGACTTTGCTGCAGCAGTCTAATGTGCGTGGCTCATTTTTATATTGTAGTCTGGCGAGAGATGGGCAGCTCCAGCAGATTTCCATCTATCTAAAGATAGATGCCAAGGCTTGAGGCTATAGAGCCAGCTGGTGCAATGTCCCTAGACAACTTGAGAAAACTGATGTGTTCAATAGGGTCCGTGTGTGAATTAAAGCTGGAGGCTGCTGTGTCAGTATACAGACTTAAAGACATACCCAAACCAGCTGTGTTCTTACTTTTATTTTTTTCCACCATAAAGTGATTTTCTTTCTCACAGCATCCTTATAGTCACAAGATCCCTGATGAAAGCTGACTCTGCAAATCACTTTTGTCTGTTTCTGAAAATGAGCCCACCGTTGTAAGTTGATTTTATTTAGACAAGAAAAGGTGTCTTTTGCCTCATCCAAATGAGGTCTGATGACTCTGAAGTGCTCGCTCGGAGGCTTCCTGTAACACGCTGCAAATTCAGCACATTTCCTGGGTGATTCTGTTCAGCTCTGATTGATAGCCGTCTAACAAAAGCTGCGCCAACAGTTAATTAACTGCCAGTGTCATTAAAACTGCGGCTGTGTTGAGAGATTTTTTTTTTTTTTTTAAAGTTCAGGTTACCTTTTCGTTTCTCTTTGGCCTTGTCCCTTCAGAAATTCATTTAAAACAATGAATCCTGTCTCTTTCTAACTAGTGCAGACTCCAGGATGAATGATGGAGACAACGGCAAGGACGATTCAGAGAGTACACGGTGTCTGCACCCCTTTCTCAGTTGTCATAGTGTTGGTGAATTGTAAAGATGTGAGATTCTGGTTAGTCCAGGGGTGTCAAAATCAAGGCCTACAGGTTGGATACACACCTTGGACCTTTTTAAAGTTAGATGCTTCATCTATATTAAAAAAAAATTGAAAACGGCCTGCAGTGAGTTATCTCAAAGACCCCTGTTTAACATGTGTTTCGTGGATTGTATCCTTAGCCAGAGCACATTTACACCTGATATTAAAATGTGCCTTCAGTATTTGCTCGCATTTATCTGTGTAGAATAGCACACTGCAGCTCCCAATTTGTACAATGGAAACTCATGGTAGCCCACCATTAAAATGGAAACTGTCTGCTTGTAATGACCCAACAATAAAAAGTGAATAGAAAGTGACATGCACCACAACCAGAAAAAGTCATCATTTAGCATGAGGCCAAATACGTGAGAGCCTCATGAAGGAATTGGTAGCTAAACTTCATACATGCCAGTGCTGCCACTCCGCTCACTTTTTAACACTGCACAGGTGACAAGACTGACTTACTTGATTACTGCCACCAGCCTACAGGATTCTTTTGTCTTGTCTGCCAATTTGACTGTTATACTGTTTGGCCTAAAGTATGTGTGCACCCCTCCAAGTCACTGACTAGTCCAGTTAAATTTATCATTAAGAAATGGAAAGTGGAAGAGACCATCCTCCAAAACTGAGTGGTCATGACAGAAGGCCACGGAAGGAGCTGAGATTGTGCATATAACAACTGTTGTCCAGGTTTGCCACCATTTTGGAGAGTGGCAATGAGAAAGTCTCCGTTTGAAACACACACAGGAGTTTGCTAGAAGGTGCATGACAGACCCTGAAGGCAAATGGAAGAAGGTTCTGTGGTCCAATGAGAACAAAATTAAGCTTTTGGCCATCAGCCTAGATGCCATATTTACACAGCACATTATCAGAAATACACCATTCCCACCATTACACGGGCAGAAAAACTTTGTTAGGGCCTCATGAAGGAGTTGGCAGCTAAACTTCATACATGTCAATGCTGCCACTCCACTCACTTTAAAGCTGCACAGGTGTCAAGGGTGGCTACCTTTCTATGGCTTATGAGACCAAAGTTGAGGTTTTTGGCCATCAGCCTAGATGACATGTTTAATTACAGCACATTATCAGAAATACACCATTTTCACTCATAGAATGGAAAATGGCTGTTCATAATGTTCTAAAGTATGTGCGCACGCATCCAAGTCACTGACTAGTCCAGTTAAATTAATTATTAATAAGTAATGGAAAATGTATGGCACAGCTGGATATATGGAACAGAGAGAGAGAGGTTGGGAGTATGCGCTGACCCACCACATGACAAACCACCTGAGGATCCCAGATTAGGACCCGAGTGCAGCCGTGCAACGGGTGACACCTCAGCACCACACTAGTTCCATGGAATGGAACAGTGTGAGTTTTTTTATGAAGAGTGCCAATTCTTCCACCAATGACCAGGTTTTTACTGCAGGTTGGAGGACCTACTTGCAGGGCTGGATTCAGATTAATGTCATTCCCAGGACGGAGCAATTGCAGGTTAAGGGCCTTGCTCAAGGGCCCAATGAGTTAGAGTCACTTCTGACGTTTACAGGATCCCTAGCCTTAGAGCCACCATTCCGCCAATCCAAAGCAGACTGTCCACAAAAACTGAGTGATCATGGGGGAAGGAGACTAGTGAGGAAGGTCACTGAAGGACCGATGAAGGTTGAGATTGGAGACATTTTACATATAACAACTGTTGTCTGTGTTGCTCACCATTTGGGAGACTGGCAATGAGAAAGTCACTGTTAAAGACACACACAAGAGTTTGCCAGAAGGCACATGGCAGACCCTGAAGTCAGCTGATAGAAGGTTCCAGGGCCTGATGAGACCAAAACTGAGCTTTTGGCCATCATCCTAGATGCCATATTTAAATACAGCACATTATCGGATATACAAATTTCCCACCTTTAGAAGGGAAGCTGGCTGCTCATAATGACCCAACAAGCAGAAGTGAATAGAAAGTGACTTGCCACACAGCCAGAACAACCTAAGCGTTTAGCATGATGCCAGATATGTGGTGGTAGCTAAACAAAATGCCAGTGCTGCCACTCGCTTGCTTTTTAAAGCTGCTCAGATGTCAAGGCTGGCTTACCTGATTACTGCCACCAGCCTACAGGATTCATTTGTCTTTTCTGCTGCCTTTACTGTTTTCCGTATACTATAAGGTGTTTTGTTACGGGAAAATGGTTCCAGGGATATGAACATAAGTAGGCAAAGAATCAGAGAGAAGAGGTCCAATACTTCTATTTTATTTACTTAATCAACTATAATAATCAAACACATATAATGCAGACATACAAAACAAAACAATACTTACAGACATACAAAAAGACATAGAGCCATCATCCCAGACCAGTAGACTGAGGGGGCCCGCTTGTCAGTCTTGTCAAAGGACCAACTCATTTTGCCTTTCATTTACCGGGTGGTGCGCGCTGTCCCCACGGTTGAGCCTCCAAAGAAACTGAGGGCGGAACCTTCCCTTATATACTAATTGAGCGTCCTTGCCCAAAGCGGCTTACGTGTAAGCAGTGTATACAGAAGTGATTAGTTTCAGCACACACACCTTTCCACAGGACGCGGTGTTGTTTTGCACTTGGTCCTGATGATGACGACACCTGGTACCAGGAGGCACACAAAAATAAGAATTGCGTAGTGAAGCCCCTTGAAGTGAAAAACAAGTCAGCATGACCCTCTGGCCATATTCCCAGTACTTTTCCTTCTTGAAGCTGGTTTTTGCGCTGAGCGACCAACGCCCATCTGCTCTCTTGATCCCCCCCCTCTCTTTAGAAAAATCCTTCCATTACATAAGGCCATAAGTATGCGGGCCCCACTACAAATTATTGAGTATTGCTATCTCATTGCTAATAGGTGCATTAAATAAAGCACATAGCTATGCCATCTCCTTTGACAAAGATTGACAGTAGAATGGATCATACTGAAGAGCTCAGTGACTTTTAAATGTGGCACTGTCATGCCACCTAGCCACAAGTCAATATGTTAAGTTTCTGCGCAGCTAGATCTGCCCTTGTGAACTGTCGGTGAAAGCATCAAGGAGTAACAACAGCTCAGCCACAAAGCGGTAGACCAAACAAACTCATAGAGCAGGGCCGTCAACTGCTGAAAATCATCTATCCCCTATTGCATCACTCAAATGCAGATTTCCAAATAACCTCTGGAAGCAACATCAGCATGAGAATTGTGCACCAGAAGCTTCATGAAATGAGTTTCCATAACTGAGCAGCTTGCACACAAGCCTAACATCACTATGTTCAATGCCTAGGGCTGCCAGATTAGAAAATTAAAAAATATGGGACACTCTTAAAATCTCTCTCAATAATGTATACACATTTATACATGCCCCCTACACACCCAGACCAATATCTATATATATATATATAATTCACTAAGGCAAGACAACCATGGAAAGCACGCCGGAAGGGGCGTGGATTCACCAAGCCGCCGACAAGTGAGACACCTATGGCACACGCAGGAAGGAGACACGCCCACCAACTCCAAGACCATTGGATACAACGACAACTCACAGAGCCACGCCCACCAACTCGGACTAGACGACACAGAAAAACCGGCGTCATTTATATTCGTCTGTCGTAGAGGTCACATGCAGCTCCGACCCACGTTGACTGTTAATACAGGCATGTTTCTCACGGAGGTGAATATGCAGCGTGTAAAACTGTTTGCGAGGGGTATCCCATGGGATCCTTAAAACATTCCTTTACAACTGAGGTTAAAACACAATGAAGTGAGCAGTCTTTAAAAAATCAGTTTTCGGTTACGACGCAAGACCGCGTGCAGCATAGCAAACTGTTTTACACGCTACATACAGCAATTCTCATCTGTGACAAACATGCGTCTTCTTAGATGCTCCTGCACTTTGTACACACCCCCCTCCCACCTCGGTACCACCATGTTCGGGTGTCTTGGTGGATTATATATAGAAAGGCAGCCTAAACCGCACAGAGCAATGAAAAGTCTACGTGAGTCACAGGTGCATCTGGACTGTACAAAGACGACAACGACTTGAGTGACGAGTTGAAGGTGGGCACATGAGCGGGCAGTGCATACTGGATGAGAAATCAGCAGACTAGCATGACGGAGGGAGCGAGTGGACGTCCTTCTCCTCTCCTCCCGTTCCACCTCCGCACCTGAGCGCCGCACGGACAATTGTGTGTTGGTTCGTTCCGTGCATTGTTACAATGTTGCTTTTCTTGCTGATTTATTACATTACCGATTTTTTAAATGTTAATTTTCTCCCTGTGCTTAGAAATTATTAAAAAAACGTCCTGATTATGCGGCGTATGGTACGCTGCAGTTTGGCTAGTATTATATAAAAGTAGATACTTAAGTTAAAAACATAAAGCAAGGATTTTATTGGTTTATGAGGAAAACAAAAGTAAAATCAACAAGCTAAAAAAATTCTGTGAAAGTGAAATTGTTTGAAAATATTTAATACAGACAGCAGAGAAATATTATTATTTAATTACAGGTAGTTAGAAAAAAAGTGGGCCGTGGCAAGTAGTGACAACACACTTTGTTGACACTGTATGTTGCAGTGCTGATACAGAACTGCACAGCAGCGCGGCTGGAGAGCAAAACAGTAAGAGTGTCACCGTCCTCAGCCAACCACAGCAACTGAACAAGTTGCAAACAGGTAGCAAACACTAGTTTTCTCATTACATTTAGGTTATTTTCATCATTTAATATTGTTTTGTATCAGTGTACTGCTGCTGGATTATGTGAATTTCCCCTTGGGATTAATAAAGTATCTATCTATCTATCTATCTATCTATCTATCTATCTATCTATCTATCTATCTATCTATCTATCTATCTATCTATCTATCTATCAAGAGAATCTGAGAAAAGAAAGTATAATAACTTATAAAGTTATAACTAAGTACCATAAAAAGGTAGTAAAAATATATTTTATTATGAAAGTTGAAAATGAACTAAATACGGGACATTTGGGTGTCCCTGAAAGTTCAGTACGAGACAGGGGACAAAATTATCAAATATGGGACATGCCCCATACTGTATATAAGGGATGTCTGGCAATCCTATCAATACCAGATGTCAGCTGGTGTGGTGTAAAGTACGCCGCCATTGGACACTGGAGCAGCACAAACCTGTTCTCTGGAGTGATGAAACACGCTTCATTATCTGGCATTCTGACAGATGGATTTTAGTTTGGGAAATGCCTGGAGAATGTTGCCTTCCAGAGTGCAAGGTGCCTAATGTAAATTTTGGTGAAGGGGGATGATGTTCGGTGGCTGTTTTTCAAAGTTTGACTATAGCATACTAAGACGTTTTAGGAAATCCAACTATTTGAGGAACTTTTATGTTCCATCAAGACTGTATAGCTGGAAGGTCCAGGGATTGGTGAGTCATCATGGTGGCCTAACCTACATAATGAAGACAAAAGAACACTCCAAGCAACTCTTATTATTTTGTGTTTTACAGTTGTAAATTAGTTAGACCAGTGGTTCTCAGTCTCAGTCCTGGGGTCCCAAAGTGGTTGCAGGTATTTGTGCAAACCAGCTTCTGTGTTTAATTGGACTGCTAGACTATGAAGTGATCAGTTATTACCCTGTTTAGGTTTTGGAGTCAATGTAAAAATTGCAAAACTATGTTTGGTAAATTTTTAGTAAAATGTACTAAGGATTTATATGGAAAATATATTTTTTACTTCTTAATATTTTCATCCTGATTTGTATTGTTCGTTTCCAGGTTTTCTGATTATTTAATCCATTATTTACTAATTAGTGGGTCTGATGCTAAAGTAGTTGCAGCCTTTCATCATTCAGTGTTGTTTTCCCAGGCGTCTGCGCTGCTTCGTTTTAATTGTCATTTTCAGGATACAACGGAAGAGGCAAACTACACAGAACTAAGTGAAAGTAATATAAAAAAAAGAGTTAAGCATTTAAAGATATTGAAAAATATTATGTAAAAATGATAACTACTTTGCTTTTCTGAATATAGAATAAGAGAAGAGGTTAAAAGACAAGTATAAGTAAATGAGATCAGTTATTATCATTGATTGGGAATCTATCTGGTTGGAACAAAAGCCTGCAGCCATAGCGGGTCTCCAAGACCGAGATTGAGATCCCCTGATGTAGACCACTTTGCAGGAATCTGTTTTCACTTAAAGAGCCTTCTTCTATTGATCAGGGTCCAAAAAAATTAGATGCAAGTCCACAGTGATTCAGTGTTGTATATCAATGAATTGTGAAAACATACAAGACGGGTGAATACTTTTTATGGCCACTCCATGTTACATGTAAGAGTGTGACAACAATATGTATGCGTTGAAAGATTTGGTCAATCGCAGGTGGTCAGAATATCATAGTGAGGTTTTGTATGTCTGTAGTACTAGGGTGTTGTACCATGTTAGCCATTATGAATGTTGTGAGAAGTCAAGCAAAATTACACCTTTTATTTGCTAACTAAAAGATTACAATATGCATGTTTTCCAGGCAACTCAGGATCCTTCTTCAGGTGAGATGTAATACCCACAAAACACCAGACACTCAAATAAGAAGAGCTACTGAAAAGATGTAAAACATGTGCTCACATTTATAATACAGACCATGTAGTTATACCACACAGCTGACTAGAACATTGCATAAAGGAATCATTTTCCTGCAGATCATCTAATGTGGTCTACGTAATTCTCTACATGAAATGTCCTGACGCTGCACTCTATGTGGGAGAAACTAGACAAACATTTTGTCAAAGTATGAATTTACTTAGGTTCCTTAGCAAGCATGGCAACACAGATGTTCCTGTAACAGCTCACTTCAACAGCCATGGAAACTGTGAAAGGGACTTTAAAGTCCCAGAGCTTATGGGCAACTTCAGAACACAGCAAGAGAGAAAAGAATGGGAAGTCAAACTCATGCTAAAATTGAATACATTATAACATGGTTTGAAGTACTAGGGTACTTCAACTGTATGAATGTAGTGAGAAGTCAAGCAAAATGACACCTTTTATTGGCTAACTAGAAAGATTATAATATGCAAGCTTTCAAGGCAGCTCAGGCTCTTGCCTAGAAGAAGGGGCCTGAGTTGCCTCGAAAGCTTGCATATTGTAACATGGTTTGAATAGAGACAAAAGTTTTATGGCCAGATATGAGGATTGTTTGCATCTCTCGGACTGACTACAGATCCACATTGTATTGAAATACTCATCAGAAACTTCAGAAGACTTTGTTGGACAGTTATCTTATCCAAAGATCTTGACCATACATTGTTCTCCTCTCTTGTTAAATGAATCTTAGCTTGAAGAGGTCTATTCATTTTTTACATTTAAGATGTCTCCATTAAAGGTTTTCCAATGTTGTCACTTGTCCTAGTGTCTACTGTACTGTATATAAACAAAGGGAACTCCAGTTTCTGTATTACACCTTTGTCTGAAGAAGGGGCCTGAGTAGCCTTGAAAGCTTACATATTGTAATATTTGTAGTTAGCTAATAAAAGGTGTCATTTTGCTTGACTTCTCACTATATAGCAAGGTTGTAAGAAAGGGTGCCATGCCATCATATTTTACCATCATCTCTGAAAATCAGCACCTAAACACTGCAGACACATGGTGACTAAACACATACAGTATTTCATAGCAGCTGCTGTGCATTTCTCATGACATGAGATATGACTTATTCAGACCTTGTGTAGAATACTTACTATTTAATAATAATACAAATTCAAATTTATACCCTAGATATAGAATCTGTCATTTTGTTACATAGTCCCTATCTATCTCTAGTTTACATTGAAAACTATATTATACTTTTATTTGTGCTTGTCTGCTTTGAGCTGGTAAACCCAGTAAATGCCACAATATAAAATTAAAATTCTTAAACGTGTTTCTTTTGAGGGTACTAAAGAAACAAACGTGTGGAATTAACCCATTGTGTGATTTATAGCATCAAACAATGGAAACAATATTTAAAAGAGCATAGTAGAGATTGTTTTTTTGTTTCTTTAGGTCTTAAAGCCATCTAGACTCCTAAAGGCGAGTAATAAATCTCTGGGGCTGGGAGATCTGTGAATTAGTGGCATTCTACCTGCTATCTGTCATTAGGAGGTGACATGATAGGTTATGTACTTCATTGCTCTAATCTGCTCGTCTGGCATCCTGAACTGTCATCTAGGCATTATGTGCTTTCATTGCAGCACTGAGGGTCAGTGATGTCTCTCATCTCAAGTAGCAAGGAGATTGCCTTATCACCCATGCGGGTTTTAGGAAGCAATGCTCTGTATAAGAAAGGGAGACATATGTTTTTCATTCTGGTGTGGAACCTGATGAGCCTGAATGTAGTCTGTCAGACATGATAGAGTGGAACTCTTCTAATCCAACTCACCAGGAGCTTTGTGAGATTTATGATTACAAAAATGCTACAATCAAACCTTTTCTTTTGCCTAATTGTCTCTTATTTATTTTGTGATTATGGAATTCTAAATAATGGGGATTAACATAGTATATCAAAATAAAATAACATTTAGGATTATGTAGGGTGGCTGCCTTTGCTAGCAGCTTTAGACACATGGCAAGAAAGAACCATGAATGGAGTACCTGTCTAAAATTGAAGTGGACAGTACAATTAACTAGCTGTCTTGTATCATAATCGAAGGACTCTTCGAAGGATGGCAGTTTCTGCGCTTGGTTTCGCATTATTCTTTTGTGGCATCATTTTGAGTTTCAGTCAGTCATTTTCTAACCCATTTAGTCCTGAATAGGGTCGCGGGTATTTCTGGATGCTATCCCAACTAGCACAGGGTGCAAGGCAGGAACACAAGCCTGTATACATGGTGAGTCGAAATTATGTTAACATTTGAATGGCGGAAACAATTTATTCAAAAAACATACTTTGTTTGTGCAAAATGATTTACAGGAATGGCTCAACCTGTTCACCATCATGGTCAACACACAAAAACGAACAAGCAAGAGCACCATTTGAAGCCCGAACACACATGTTATGGGGAATAGATGATACCAAAGTCTGTATTTTGTCCTTCAGGTCATTGATATCGCAAACTTTCCTGCTGTACACGCGATCCTTCACCATATTCCATAACCAAAAATCACAAGGTGTCAAATCAGGGGAATGTGGAGGCCATGACCTGGAAAGGTGTGGTCAAAATAAAAATAATCCACATAATCCACATAAATTTGATTCACCCTATATTTATTATTTGTATGTGTATATATTGTCAGAGGTGGTTGGGGTGGCGGCCTGGCCGGGATGGCCAGGAGGACTGGAGGAGGGCTTGCGCCTTCCCCAGACCATCTGGGGGCGACCTCCCTGGTTCCTTTGGGGGCCACGGGTACAGAGCTTCGAAGCTCCACCCTGTAGGGGCCCGTGGTCACTGCCAGGGGGTGCCCCCATGCCTTTGGAGCCCTGGACCTCAAGGAGCAGGGACACCTGGAGTGTGGATAAAAGCACCTGGAGTACATCCGGGTGTGGATAAAAGGGGCCGCCTCCCTTCATTCGGAGTGAGAGTCAGGAGTGGAGTGGACTGAGCTTGCTGGAGGAGGCAAGGAGGCGGCCTAAAGAGGAGTGAAGGCATTGTGTGGCCAGAACTTTGGGGACTTGCGGGGTTTGTGGGGCACTTATGAATTTTTTAAATAATAGTGTAAATAAACGTGTGTTGGTTGAAATGAACGTATGTGCCTGTCTGTGTCTGGGCCAGCCTCCACAATATATATATGTATGTATATATGTATGTATGTGTGTATATATATATAATATATATGTATGTATATATATGTATGTATGTATGTATATATGTTGTCACAAAACGAGACAAAGACAGAAAAAGGTTTGGGGCAGCCACCCATGTAATTCGGTATCCCGGCTGCAACTTCGTTTTTCTTTTAAATATCAGCACTGAAGTGCTTACAACAGAGTCCAAAACAAGACTGACACAGAAGGGAAAAGGGAAGGCTTTTAAAGGGGGAGACAGGAAGTGAGGTCATAAGGGTCGGGCACGTGTTCATCGTTCATTGGTTCAGTCCCGGATGTGACATCAGGGGGGCCGGAGCTGGCAAGGTCTGTCTCCATTGGCTCGGTCCCAGAAGTGACGTCCAGAGAGACAGGTGGAACCTCCCGGGTTAGGTCTACAGGGAAGTGAGAAAGAGAGTTAGTGCGCTCTGCCACATCCCGGCATGGCTCAGAACTGCCTTCACTCGAGCCCTTTAGCTGCCTCCCATGCGCGCGTGTGTGACAATGTATATATATATATATATATATATATATATGTATGTATATATGTATATATATATATATATATATATGTGTATATATATGTGTGTATATATATATGTGTGTATATATATATATATATATATATATGTGTGTGTGTATATATATATATATATATATATATATATATATATATATATATATATATATATATATATATATATATTATGAGGTTTCTGAACTGTTTTGGGATCCCCCCTGCCATGGGGGTACATGCCAAAGTGCATCCCGAAGCGTGATCGCTGGATCTGAGGAAGATTGCTTGTCTGTTGCCTCATGCTCACAGGGCTGTAGCAGAATGTTCTGGAAGAAACTCTGAGCCAATTGCAGTCATACTATAAGCGCCTGTCATCAGTGGGTGATGCAAGGAACATTATAAATGCAGGGAACAGGGTTATTTGGCCCTGACCCTGCCTTATTGTTTTTTCTGTGTATCTGAAAGTGGCAGATCCTGCTACAATAAATAACTCTGTTGTTCCTGTTTCAAAATGTATTATTATTATTATTAAACTCAATAAAGCTGGTTTTGCTAAAGTTCTGAGACTTGGGTTGCAATACAGGGACTCATGCATCACTATATATCTCTCTATTATAAGGAGACAAGACATGATTGTCTTAGGCCGGAGTTATACTTCATGCAACGCGACGCATGCTGCAGAGGACGCTACTGCTACGCAAGCATTGTAGTGCTTATACTTTACGTAAATCTGGTGGAATCCACCAGGTGGCAGTGCGAGATATTATCACGGTGAGAACATGTTCGGCTTCTCTGTGTAGTGAATTGCCTAGAACACTCATTAAATTCCGATAACACCTTGCCGCGATATCTCTGAAAAGTTTGTTTATTGATTAAATCCATCAATCCAGGGATGTGTCCATTCCAGCAAGCATTGGGCACGACTGAGAAACAATCACTGGACGAGATCTCAGCTCATCGCAAGGTGCATACGAGCACACACATACACTAGCGTCATTTTAGCGGCACCAAATCTGCATATCTTTGGAAGGAAACCGGAGCACAGTGTGGAATACAAGCAGGATATACCAGCAACATAACTTCCTGCTAGACAGCAGTGCTATCGCTCTGCCGCCGTGTCACCCCCATGTGTGTAATTATTAACAGTATTCATTATTTAAACTAAATTATATGTAAAGTGTAACATACACACTTTAGATTTATACTTGATATCACTTTCATGATGGAATGCATTAAAGATTCTAAATGTGCAGAGAGTTGGAATATCATACATTTAATTTGTTATGTGTGGTGATTTATTGCTGCTTGCCGCAGCTGTCTGGTCCAAGAAGCTCGTATCGATTAAAAACTGGAATGACGTTTACGACCGTCTGCTTTAATAATAAAGTAAACTACGAGGTTAAAGTGGAAAATTGGAGATTATAGCCGAAATTTCTACTTTAATCACAAAATACACGTTTTCACCGTGTCCTTTATTTTTTTTTCTCAGTGGCTCAAATACACCGCTATACATTATGTTGCTGTTGTGAAGTTGCAAAAAAAAAAAGACGGCACAAAGATGTTATGTGAGACTTTTAAAATGCATTGTGTCATTACGATCGGGAATATGCGACACTTGAATATAAAAGCACCACGAGTGCATCTGTATGTCGGCATTTTGCTTCACCACATCAAACCATTCATTAAACAGCGAGGCACGCACATCGATCCCCATAGGATCTGCATAGAGGCTTTCTGTCACATGTAGATAGTAAACAGACACTCTGACGTCACATTCCGACTTTTAGCACAATGGGCCCCCCAACTTTTTGCTTGTACTGTAACTCGTGCACTGCTCAGAGGACGCGTGAAATGAATGCTGGGAACGTTTGGCAGCCATTATGCGGGCACGTACGTGTTCTGAGCGTGAAGTATAAATCGGCCCTTAGAGACAAGTCTTCGTGCCAAGTGATGTAACCATACCCGGGGCCAGAAGCCCTGCAAGAAAAGAGCTTATGCAAAGGGATTTGGAAAAGTCCTGCGTGGTTATGTCAGACACATTTCTTGTAGAGAGAAAGAAATGATATTCACTCATAGGCAGTTATACATTGTGTTGTCAGGATGTAATTCCAAACACGGAATCAAAATTCAATGTGATATTGATGAAAAGGTCAAAGCAAAAAGAGACTGAATATATGGACATAGGTGATATGACAGAAGTGCGCTGCGTGAAATGCAGATATATAAATATATAAACTTTTGGTTTTGTAAGAGCTGCAATCTCTAATAAATAGAATAGAAAGCCGTTATTGTTTTTGTAAAATCATTTACAACAAAATTACGAGTGCCACTTCAACTGGGTACAAAAGCCAAACGACACTACTTTTGTAAAAAATAAACCAATGCTAATACACATACATAATACAAACAAGAAGAAGAACAAAAAAATGTAATTATATATGTAAAAATATATTTAAAAAGAAAGAAGATAAAATGAGTCTATTTCCCAGCACTGACCAAAAATTATTTAACCTGCCTTAAATTTGCTTATTTTTGTTCAGTGTATTTATGGCCATTGGATAGAAACTTTTTCTGAATCAATCAGTCCGTACTTTTAAAGATCTATAATGCCGAACACAGGGCAGTGGTTCAAACAGGGGGTGACCAGGGTGTGAAGGATCCTTAATGATGTTTTCCTGGCTCTGGTGAGATAACGGGAGTGGACAATGTCTTCTAGGTAGGGCAGACAGTAGCCTGTGGTTCTCTGTGCCGTGTTGCTGACTCTCTGGAGAGCATTTTTGTCTGTTTTTGTGCATACAGCGTACCATATTATGATACTGTATGCCAGGATGCTCTGGATGGTTGAACAGTAAAAAGCCACTGATAGTTTTTGCTCCAAGTTGTTTTTCCTGAGCACTCTCAAAAAGTGCAGTCTCTGTTGCTCTTTTTTTGACCATTGTTGTGGTGTTCTCAGACCAGGAAAGGTTCTCTGAGATGTGGGTTTCCTAGCATTTGAAGGTCTGCACTCTTTCTACATGGTCTCCATTGAAGTATAGAGGAACTGGTTCTGTACTGTGCTTTCTGAAGTCCAGAATGAGTTCCTTGTGATGTTCAGTGTTAAGTTATTTTGCCAGTCTCTGGACCTGATCTCTGTAGGCAGACTTATTTCCTTCTAACAAAAGTGGATTTTTCAGTCCCACATCATAGGCAATTTTATATTTTGTTAAAATATGTTTCGGAGATGTCGTACACTTCTGTTTATGGACTACAGGTTGCAGTTTCTTTATAGGCCAATATATATGAGCCCTATTACAGTGGTATTATCTGCAGATTTAATGATAGTATTTGTGGGATGGATTGGGAGAGTAAAGTACAGTGGTACCTCGGTATACATCCTTAATCCGTTCCAGATCCTTTGACTTATACCAAACCGGAAGTATACCAAACAAATTTTTCCCATATGAAATAAAGGGAAATTATTAATCCATTCCCATGAAAAAAAATCCTATTGTTATTGGCATATTATACATTGATGGAGTTGTATAAAATAATTAAAGCACTACTTAATACTAAAATGCATAAATACAAAAGCAATTAGATGAAATAAATGAAAATTTAACCTCACTGTACTTTTTAATAACATCTTTGTTTTTCACAATCATAGATACCGTCGTTCTCGGCATGCGGTATGCAGCTGCAATGTCCCGGATACGCATGCCACCTTCATACTTTTCAGCAATCAATTCACATTTACGCGAAAAAACACAAAATCACGTGAAAATTCACATAGAGTTATAGCGCGGGATGTTCACTGAATGCTAGCAACTGCAGTACTGATGCCCATGGGCAGTCGTGGCTTTGTCTCGAGAGAGGTAAACAAGGGTAGCATGTGGGTTGTTCACTGAATGCTAGCAACTGGCGTACTGACGCTCGTGAGCAGTCGTGCCTTTGTCTCGAGACAAGTAAACAAAGGTAGCGCATGGTGTTCTAGCACGCGAGTCGTATTCCAAACAAAGGTGGTATACCAAGCAAAATTTTTCGCTACCAAATTGGACTTATTCCAAAGTGGACGTATACCAAGGTGCCACTGTATTTCCAGAGAGAGTGCACCCCCTGCTGGATGCGGGGTGTCAGTCCAACACAGGGTCAAAACACACATACCCACATACTAAGACCAACTTAGTGTCTTTAATTCACCCAACCTGCATGTCTTTCGACATTGAGAGGAAACTGGAGCTTCCAGGAGGAAATCCACGAAGACAGGGGTAGAGCATGGCAACTGCACACATAAAAGAACCTGACGTAAACACTTGTCTCCTTACTGCGAGGCAGCCGTGCTTTTACTGCACCAGCCAGTTTCATAAGTGATATTAAAAATTGTATTACTATAACATTATCTCTTATCATTGAAAAAATATTGCCCCACATTGTTCTAAAAAACATCCCATGATTCCATCTATCCATTATTTATGTATGAAGATGTGCATTTATTTTCTATTATTTTATTCTCTCAAGGCATAATACCATCTTTAGGTTACCTCTGAAGTTTCTATTGCTATCTTGTGTATTCTTTAATTTGAACTGATTACTTTACCAATGTCTCTAAAGAAATCAGAACTGTCTCCATCGCTATCTATCCTGCATTGTTCTTTATTAGTTTACAGGTCTGACTTGTACCTACACTCCTATTTCACTATTATCAGTCCAGTTCATTATAAAGTAATTTATATTCTATAAATTTCTCTTTTCTTATATGCACTTTCATGATAACTGTGTTATCCATTCCACAAGAAAAATTAAATGACTTGCAAAATGCAACCCCTAATTACTCCTGGACTCACATAAATGTAAGTCCTACGTTACTGTGCTTTCCTGAATGCAGAATAAGATTAGCAAAACGGGAACAGCTAATAAAACAATGAGATCAGGAACAGGCAAAAGTGAAAATCATTGGAACAAAAAATCTGCAGCCACACCAGGCATCCAGGACTGAATTTGAAAGCTTCAGCTGTTGAGAACGTGACAGAAGGCTGGAAAAAGTTGTGAGTCTAAATGACCCTGTTGTGAGTGAGTGTTATGTACATGAGAGTTTCCCCAATCTAGGACTGGATTTTGCTGTGCCGTCAGTGTGGTTTCCAGCCTACTTTGATTAAATGGGTTTAGCAAATGGATGGATATCCAATGCTCAGAATTCTGTGACAGCAAGGGCATATTCATTTAGTGTGATGTCATTCAGCCACAAAGAAATGGGTTTTTCAGTCCGAGGCAATTTTATATTTTGTTAAAATAGTGTTTATGTTTCAGAGACTACAGGTCGTGGTTTCTTTATAGGACATTACAATAAGGTCAATTTTGAAATCTCTAAAGCTGTGTTTTGAAGCATGTAATTCATGCAAAGACACTGTATTTTAGACCTCCATCTGTCAAAATAAAAGCGGTTTTCATTGTCCATGCTGGCATTTCCGTGCTTTGACATTTCCACTGACAGGTGCGTATTAAATGCTCTTTGTAAGTATGACACGCTAGCAAAGTTGAATTCTATAGCATTGGAGGCGAAAAAAAAAAGATCTCTCCTTGTCCTTTTTTCTGATCATCTCCATAGAGAACAATATGAATGTAATTTAAACCAAAAAAAAAACCCTCTCTACTACATTATACCTCTAGGGTGGTGTTTCTATATAATGTGAAACACAACCAAATTTAAATCACATAATTTAAATTATATAACAATATTCTGCTTTATAATAACTTTTACTTAATGCGATTAAGGAAAAATATGTTCCAGTCAGCAGCAATTCATTTTTAAATGTGTGTAATTTATAAGAAGGCAATCGTGAAAGGAATAAATAAATAATTATCTATACATGGCTTTTCTTTTTTTAATGTATATAAATTGATATGAAGATAGCACACTTTATTTCCATTTTCCAAGGGGAAAAAAACACAGCAAATATTTGTATGTATATGTGGATCGGTCTGCACAAAGGATAGAATACCATTTCTAGTACTAACACTTTTTTATTAATAACTAGAGTTGATTAGTGAAAATAATAACAAATATAAATTTGTAACAAATTACAAATATATGCCTCGCAGTTAGGAGACCTAGGTTCGCTTCCCGGGTCCTCCCTGTGTGGAGTTTGCATGTTCTCCCCGTGTCTTCGTGGGTTTCCTCCGGGTACTCCGGTTTCCTCCCACAGTCCAAAGACATGCAGGTTAGGTCCATTGGCGATTCTAAATTGTCCCTAGTGTGTGTTTGGTGTGTGTGTGTGCTTGCTGTATGGGTGTGTGTGTGTGTGTGCCCTGTGGTGGGCTGGCGCCACGCCTGGGGTTTGTTTCCTGCCTTGCACCCTGTGTTGGCTGGGATTGGCTCCAGCAGACCCCCGTGACCCTTTAGTTTGGATGTAGCAGGTTGGATAATGGATGAATGGATTACAAATGTAATAATGAAAATAAAAAATTTTAATTTTTAGCAACTAAGAATGTGAGCCCTACCCCTTAAAAATTCCTTGTTACTGGTTACACAGGGACACTAACTGGCAAGACTGTTATTTAAAAAAATTAAAACCATTATGACCAGTCGGGGGCATCTGAAAGTCCCAGACCCCAGACAGAATTATACAGAGAAAAGTCCTGGGTCCAAATATTTGTGTTTACAGGCTTCTTCAAAAATTAACAATGCAGTATTTACTGTCTTCTCTCCTATGCTCGTCCACTCCTCCCCAGGCCAGCATCATCCTCCTTCTCCTCTCCCAACTCCAACTCGAAGGACCTGAGAGTCTTCCAGTGCCACAATATCGCACCCAGGAAACACTTTCCAGAGCAGGTGGAATCATATTAAAATATGGAATCCTCTTCCCTACAGCTCCAACAGAAACCCAGAAGGACTACAACTCCCATGCAGCCCTCCAGGTGTGCACATGGGAGATCCACCACAGGGATGATGCCACCTGTCATGTTGAAGGAGCCCCTGGTGGTCTCCATCCATCATTCTCTTATCAAAAAGCCCCGCCTGCATAAGGACCTATCCATTTTAGCCAAGGTGCCACCCAATCCATGTCCTCTATGACAATACCTATCTGTCAGTCTGTATTTATTTATTTATTTATGTATGTATGTATGTATGTATGTATGTATGTATATATTGTGAAAGTAGCGCTATATAGCGCCCGACCCGTCACAGGCTGACCCAGAGGCACGCGTAAAATCTAACAAGACTTTTATTTTTCTTCATCTGTGGGGCACGTCTTCCCCGTGAACCCCACAGGCTTAACACAGTCCCAGTAAGCACTTAAACACACAAAAGCACCCTCTTCTCATACCACCACCTTGGCAACCTCGTCCTCTTCCTCCCGAATCTGGCCCTGAGTGGTGGTTGCCAGCCCTTTTTATAGCCTTTATCACCTGTTTCTTATTGCACTTCTGGGCAGGGCTGTAGAGTTGTCCAGGCCGGCTCAGGGACCCATGCAGCATGACCCATGGCCAAATATTGTTTTTACAAAAGTTTTAAAGTAAAAATGAAAATAATGCACATTCCCATGAAAGTAACAATCTCTTTAAATTGTTTATCCGGTAAACCAAACCCGGGAGTGGGTGAGCGAAGCAAGCAGGGAGCCCCCCTAATAATAATAATAATAATAATAAATCCGTTATATAGCGGGGGTGTGATAGCTGAACTGCGATTTAGCGGGGGATCACTGTACTTTTAACTCGTCACCTTCAACACTGTACACTGTACACTTGTGAGCTTTATGGGGTATAGACAAGTGCGGCTGAGTCCATAAGAAGGATCTGTAATTGACCAACTCGTCCAGAATGTTGTGTTATTTTTTAAATGATTCATACTGCATAACTGAAACACATTATGTATTTTAGGGTCAATGTGTTAAATACCATTTATAAATGGGCAAAATTATACTAAATGTGCCATTTTGTAATAGGCCCACAGTTTTGAGACGAATGCATATATTCTTACTGAGGTGCCGGCCTCAGGTGTGCTGCATGCGTACGGATTGTTTCCCTTTATCATGAGCTTTACAATACAGACATACAAGTGTGATGAATACACCCGGACGCTGGGCTGTTTGGAGTCACACTGTTGCCTAGCAGTGCACGCAGGATCATGCCAAAGCATCCCCCTGATAGGCTTCTCAGGCACGCGGCTTCTTTTATGGCAAAAGAAGAAAAGGCAACAGGGGCGACTGAACGATCCAGTTTCTCTAATTTGATTAATCTGTGAGGACTTGAAGTGGAATTCAGTTTGCTTTATTAGCCAGCTGAAATTATTATATATATATATAAAATATATATATTTTTTTTTACAAATTCTGAACTTTAAAGATCTCTTTGCTGCATGGAAAGGTATGCCAGGCTGCCTGCACTTGTAATGAGGCCTTCTGTTCTATTTGCTTTTTTATCTGTTTTAGTCAGACGGTTCCACTAATGGCAGGTTCACATTTACACTGCGCATTTTTGATTAACCTTCACGCTTTTGTTCGCCTTCATCTGCATTGACCTGGAATGTCCTCAGTGCACCGGAATTAATGATAACATGTTGTAAAGTAACTGGAAGATTGTATTTTCAATATTGTTACCTTAATTGAAACATGGGTAAGTTGTGTCTGAAGGGCTACGATACCGTTATTTCTGGATCGTCCTAGCAGATAAAATATTTGTCCTTTATGAAATCAAATGAGTGTTAAATATCTCGCAATTCATTTTCTGTACCTTCATATGCCAGTAGCATCTTTTGAGGCTGCAGGTGGTGCAACCATCCTTGGACAGGACTTCAGCTAACCACGTGTACTGTTGCTGCTTTTAAAACAATAGACTTCAAATAGGTGTTGACATGTTGATCATATAATTCTTTAATATTGTATATCTTATTTATCTATCTGGTTTATTTTTTTGTGTATTTTTTAATCCTTTTTTTTCCAGTGCCTTTGGACAGCATTCAGACACCTTTGGTCTTTTCACATTTTGCAGCCTTGTGCTAAAATCGTTAAAATTCATTTTTTTTCCCCACATCAAGCAACACTCAATACTCCTGAATGACAAAGCAAAATCAGAATTTTAAATTTTTTTTGTAATTTTTTTTTTAAATAAATTAACTGAAATATGACATTCAAATATTAATTCACAGCATTTGGTTGGCACACCTTTGACCGCGATTCCAGACCTGTAGTCTTCTTGGGTTTGACATGATAAGCTTCACACACTTGGATTTGGAGGATTCTCCGCCATTTTTTTTCTGCAGATCCTCTTAAGTTCTGTCAGGTTTGATTGACACCATTGGTGTACAGCTATGTTCAGATCTCTCTGTAGATGTTTGATTGGGTCCAAATCCTGGCTCTGGATGAAGAACTCCAGACCATTCCCAGAGTTGTCCCTAAGCAACTTCTCTGTTTTGCTATTGTCTGGCTGGAAGGTGAACCCTTGGCCTAGTTTGAAGCCCAGAGCACTCTAGAACAAGTTCTCATTAAGAATATCTCTATATTTTGCTCCGTTCATCTTTCCCTCAGCTAGTCTCCCAATCCCTGCTGATGACAAACAACCCCACCGCATGATGCTGCCACCACCGTACTTCATTGTTGGAATGGTATTGAGCAAGTGATGAGTTGTGCCTGGGTTTCTCCAGACATGATGCTTAGACTTGAGGCCAAACAGTTTAGTCTTTGTTTTGTCAGACCAGTCTGAGAGTTTTTAGGTGCCGTTTTGCAAACTCTGAATGGACTTTCATGTGTCCTCTGACCAATCTGCCATGAAGCCCAAATTAGTAGAGAGTCACAGTGGTGGTTGTCCTTCTGGAAATTTCTTCCATCTCCACAAAGTTTCTCTGGACCTCATGTTCTTGGTCAAAGGATCAGGGTCTTGGTTATGTCACTTATTGTGATTGCTCAGTTTGGCTGGATAGCCATCTCGAGGAAAAGTTGCTGTTGTTACAAACTTATTCCATTTAAGGATTATGGAGGTCATTGTGTTCTTGGGAACCTTCAATGCAGCAGGATTTTTTGTATCCTTCCCCATATCTGTACCTCAACACAATCCTGTCTCTAAACTCTCCAGGCAACACCTTTGACCTCAAGGATTGGTTTTTCCTCTGATACGTGTTGTCACCTATGGGACCCTCTATAAACAGATGTTTGTCTTATATAATCACGTTCAATCAATTGGATTGACCTCAGGTAAAATCTAAACAAAGTGTAGGAACATCTCAATGATGATCATTAGAATGGGAACACACCTGAGCCAAATGTCAAGTGTCATAGCAAAACGTCTGAATACTTGTGTCAATGTGACATGTCCATTTTTAATTGTGAAGAAATCTCCAAAGATTTCTTATATTCTGTTTTTGCTTTGTCATTATTAGGTGTTGAGTGTTTGATGAGGGGAAAACATGAATTTAAATGATTTTAGCATCAGGCTGCAACATAAAATCTGAAAGAAGTGGTGGAGTCAGAATACTTTCTGAAGGCACTGTAAATTTAATTATTATTATTATTAGGTTTGGGTTAGGCAGACTTAAAACCTAATCTAATTATCCAAACAGGAAATTTATTTGCAGCAAGAAGATACAATACACAAGGCATTGTTCTGCATGTACAAGAAATGATTACAATTATAAATAATTACAGGTATTATTGTTATTATTGTATGTTGGCACTCATTAAATATAAAAGATGCTGAGGTAACAGTCAGCCAAAAATGAATTAGGGTGACCAGACATCTCCATAAAAAGTCTCTGTATGGTTTTTAAATTTGCCGCTTCATTAGATCTTAAATACATGGCTAAAAACAATTACAATTAAAGTGGAAATGAAATGTCAGTCAATGCAAGGTCAAGTGCACGACCACTAAGGAATGTGAAAATGAGTGTGGCGATAATTAACAAAAGTTTTCTCTGAATCGATTTATTGTCATAGTTATAGGCACTGGAGCCTGTCTTGGCAGAAATCAACCCTAGACTAGTCTTCAGTAAAGAAAAGATATAATTTGTCAGTATATCACCTTAATGATAGGTGGGGCTGCATGCGTGACTTGCAGCAAAATGTCCACAGTTGTCCTGAGCTCTCCATTCCAGGAACCACTGGAACATTCTCATCGGACCTTATAAATCCAGAAAGGCTCAAGAATGGGTACTGTGTAAATATAGCTTTGTGGATAATAACAGGAGGACAGACAAGGACATGGCGTGCGACGCTGGATGCTAAAAGAGTGTAATAGCCTGGCTAGTTTAAGTAACTGTCAGTAATTTTTACAAGGCGTATCCCGTGGCTTTGACAGTGGGAAGGTGAATCTGCTACAAGTATGACTGTGAATCATTTATTGTTAGATAATCAAGCCCGTTTTTCTGCGTTTACTCCCTTTCGGTGTGGTGTGGATCTTCGTGTTTCCATCTCGGTGCTCATTACAATATGCTTGTTAACAACATGTCTGTCTATCTATCTATCTGTCTGTCTGTCTGTCTGTCTGTCTGTCTGTCTGTCTGTCTGTCTGTCTGTCTGTCTGTCTGTCTGTCTGCCTGCCTGCCTGCCTGCCTGCCTGCCTGCCTGCCTGCCACATAGGAACTCAGAGAAGCATTAAATGAACTTTTCTTGAATTTAGTGTGTTTAATCGCTTAATGATGCTGACACATTTCAGTGGTTCGGTTGTGGTTTGCTACTAGTTCTCATTTGTACTCTGCATCTGATGCTATCATTCTGTTACTCGGAGTCCTGGAATTTTGAAGCAGCAGTGCTATACCTCCCTCCATAACATTATTTATTAATCCATTATTTTAACCTGCTTACTGCAGTACAGAGTCACAGTGAGCATAAGGCAGGACAGGACGCCCATTCACTACAGGGAACAACCACCAGGGTAAGTTAGGGTTCTGAGTTTATAATGTGTATATTTTTGGGACGTGTAGGTGTCACCAGAGGACGGCCACTTGGATTGACATTCACACTCCACTCAGATGGTATCCAAACTGGGAACTGAACCTTGATCCCTAGAATTGGGAGGCAACAGTACCACGTTAAGATTTTTTTTTTCCATTACAAGTAAAATGACACTGTCAGATGCAAAATAATTCTATGAATAAACTACAGCAGGGTATTTAATTTCTCTACATCATCCCATATGCATTTGAAAAGTGTCAAAAATGTGTTTTTAATCTTAAATATAACTTGGTGGTGCTAATTAGATATACACATCCAACGAAGCAATAGGGGTTTTATTTTGTTAAATTTGAGGAATCTTCTTGATGTGTTGCTGAAGCAAACCTGCAAAAAGACGCGTATGATTTATATTGTGCATTTTGGCAGACAATAGTCCACATCTGGAAAGCCTTCCTGTAATTATGTCTCTTTAAACCTTCAATTATTTCTTGCGCCCGTTCTTACCTGTACAGTTTGCCTGTAGGCACTCTGACACCAGACAGATTTGTCTTTTTTTTTTTTTTTTCGTTTCCCTTTCTACCTTGGAGCTACAAGGTCTCAATAAGAATCTGTCAGCATAGTAATTCTTATTTTAGAGCATTCACTAGCCAGCTCTTTTAAATGTCTGTTAAATTTATTATCAGATTTTGGAAAATGAAAAAAGCTCTTGGGGGCATTCTGACAAGAAACTTGTGCTGAATGTTCGAAACTGAGATCTGAAACGTGTGAAAACGTGATTGACATGTCGGTGATTTAAATTAGTAGAACATTGTTTAGTGCGTTGGTGTCACTGTCACTGTAGAGAATCGGGTTCAAATTCTGACTTAGTCACTTGAAGTGTGCCTTGTTTCCCAGAGTTTCTATGAAATCTTCTGTTTCCTCTCATATATTAACAATGTGAGTCTTTGGCTAACTCGAAATTGTTCATGTATGTGCCAGTGTGTGTGCCCCATTATGGGCTGATGCCTGCTAAATGCTTCTTCTACTAGTGAATTTGTATCACATTTCTAAACCAGTTCAAAGTCTCATGAAGGCAGAGCTCATAGCAGGTGATTTAAACAATAAAGAGCCAATGGTGCTCATGTTAACACTATTGGGAGAAATAAAGTTCTATCGTGTGTTGTGTGGTTACCAAAAAACCCAATTTTTAAAACTGAATTTCAGGATTTTTGGTACCACAAGTAAATGTTAGCTTTCTTCTCACATCCTCTCCCATAACTTCCCTCGACATTTGCTGTAGCAAGTGAGGCAAAATGTCTGTTTCATGTACTTCACAAAACGAAACTACACACTTCATAACTTCATGAGGATGGGGATTCCCTCTCCTATTGCTTCGATGTGATCTGGACTTCATGGAGGAAACTCTGTCCCCATTGCTTTGACGGGACCCTTTGATGCAATTGGGGCTTCATAGCTATTAGGAGGGAAGCTGTGGGAACCAGGGAGTCTGGAGTAAGACCAACAAAGCTTACCTGTCCTATCCAGTGAAAGTCTTACTTGCATGTGCTTGTCATTACCAAAGTAAGTTGAATCCCATCAAAACCTCTGCAGTATTAGAACATTAAAAAAACTTTTTGATGAGAACAGGCCATTCAGCCAAACAATGCTCACCAGTCTTATCCACTTAATTCCTCCAAAATAACATCAAGTCGAGTTTTGAAAGTCCCTAAAGTCGTTCCGTCTACCACACTACTTGGTCACTTATTCCTTGTGTCTGTGGTTCACTGTGTGAAGAAAAACTTCTTAATGTTTGTGTGAAATTTACCCTTAACAACCTTCCAACTATTTTCCTGTGTTCTTGTAGTACTAGGGTGTTGTACCTTGTTAGCCATTATAGATGTGGTGAGAAGTTAAGCAAAATGGCACCTTTTACTGGCTAACTAGAAAGATTACATTAATGTAAGCTTTTGAGGCAGCTCAGGCTCCTTCTTCAGGCAAGATGTAAGAAGTGGCCTGAGTTGCAGCGAAACCTTTCATATTGCAATCTTTCTAGTTAGCCAGTAAAAGATGTCATTTTGCTTAACCTGTGTTCTTGTTGAACTCATTTTAAAGTCACAGTCTTGAAACACTTTACTAATTCAGTTCATAATTTTAAACACTTAAGTCACGTCTCCTCTTAATCTTCTTTAGCTTGAAGTGAAGATGCTCAAATCTTTTAATCTTTCCTCATAATTCATCCCCAGTAGCCCCAGAATCAGCCTAGTTGTTCTTCTATGGACCTTTTCTAGAACTGATATGTCCTTTTTGTAGCCTGGAGACCGAAACTACACATAGTGCTCCAGATGAGGCCTCACCAGTGTGTTAGAAAACCTCCTGTGACTTGTACTCCACACATCTGGGCTCTTCATAACCTGACAGTCTGTTAACCTTCTGAACATCATCTGGCAGTTGATCGTGATGAGTCCACTGCAACTTCTAAATCCTCCTCATAAGGTGTACTTTCGATTTTCAGACCGCCCATTGTGTATTCATCCATCCATCCATTTTCCAACCCGCTGAATCCGAACACAGGGTCACGGGGGTCTGCTGGAGCCAATCCCAGCCAACACAGGGCACAAGGCAGGAACCAATCCTGGGTAGAGTGCCAACCCACCGCAGGACACACACAAACACACCCACACACCAAGCACACACTAGGGCCAATTTAGAATCGCCAATCCACCTAACAGGCATGTCTTTGGACCGTGGGAGGAATCCGGAGCACCCGGAGGAAACCCACGCAGACATGGGGAGAACATGCAAACTCCACGCAGGGAGGACCCAGGAAGCGAACCTGGGTCTCCTAACTGTGAGGCAGCAGCGCTACCACTGCGCCACCATGCTGCCCATCATTGTGTATTCAAACCTAACATTTTAATTTCCTATGTGTAATACTTTTACTGACATTAAATTTTATCTGCCACAAATCTGCCCATGCATGTATGCTGTCCAAGTTCCTCTGTAATGATTCCATTGATTCGAGATTATGTGCCAGTGCACCTAGCTTGGTATCATCTGCAGAAATAACCAGCTTATTATTTATATTCCAATTCATATAAAGTAATTTATATTTATTAAAAGTAGCAGCGACCCTAGCACTTACCCTTGTAGGACACCGCTCTTAACACCTGCCAATTCTGATACATATCCTCGCACCATCACCCTCTGCTTCCTGTGCCTAAGCCAATTCTCTATCCATCTAAACACCACGCCCTGAACTCCCACTTCTTTTAGTTTGATGCCCAACCTCTCATGTGGCACCTTATCAAATTCTTCCTGAAAGTCGAGATGAATCATATTATGTGCTCCACTTTGATCATATCTTTTTGTTGCAATTTCTTTACTGCAGTAGTATAAATGTCAGCATCATGTACTTCCTAACTGAGTTTATGAATAAATCAAAACAAACAAAAAATCCCTTTCATTATTATTTTTCAGATGTATCTGGTTACGAATTCTTCTCTGTGCATCAGATTTGATTTATGTCTTGCATTTCAGCTTTGGCTGCCTGAAATATTCTGGTTACCAAATCTCTTGTTATGTTTCTCAATCTCAGGTCTTGAACTTTTTCTATTTAAAGTAATACTGTACCTATAAAATACATGTTTATATGTGTTATTTGCTGCAGTAAGTTTGTAGTGTTTGCTGAAAAAAAATTTCAACCTCATGTATTTTTAGAGATGGACCTAAAAATGTTTGTGATGGAATCGGAGCTAACGTCGACCAATGCTGGACAATAGCAGAGAATCTAAAAACATCGATGAAAAACTCTTATGTTACTTGTGTTGCACAATTCATATATCAGATCATCTAGTTGTATGCTCAAAACATGCAAAACACGTGTATTTTTTGCTAAAATGTTGGTAAATAAATGCCTTCAGAAAATGAAAGCTGACTGCAAAGTTACATGGGATTCCCCAATCACAGTTGCATCTTACTTTAAACTGGGCAACACCCTCACTACAGGCAGGAGTGCTGTTCATTTAAATATAGTATACATTTAAATATAATTGTTTAATTAGAAATAATTAAACAATTTGCGTTTACACACAGCACTACCCAGTATTTCCTGAGAATTTTAATTTAATCGTTTTAACTTGTAGTACATGCAGTGATGCCAGTGCCTCACACATGCTGGCATTTGCACTTAGCTACCCTGAACTGTGAGGCATTTGTGGTAATCTGTTTCTCATTCTATATGCTAAGTTAATTGAAAATCAATTAGCAGTTTACGTTCAAAACAGCACTTGGTAATCATTTATTATTCCTGGGGATTCCTTTTTTTTTCTAAAACCCAAATTTGTTCTAGTGTTTCATGAGAACTTTCATTTTTTTCTAACAGCAGTAAAGTTGCCACTCCCTGGTCTGAGGGGGTCTCTGTGTTTACCTTGATGTTTCTTCTCTTCAGCTCCACCTGGGACCAGGATATGTCACATGACTAGCCCCATGTGTGTCTGTGTGTGAATTGTCTTTGTTTAATGAGTTCTCCTAAGTGGTCTCATGACTTGTTCTGGCGCCACTGTCTGTCACTACCTTATGTATTACAGAGCAAAAGATACACAAGAGACCCCGAATATGAAATTGACACACACAAAACAATTGTGTAAAAAAATGAACTAAATCATTCAAAAGTGAACAGAAGGAGATGTGAAGTTCTGAATGTGACTTGGAATTAGAACAGGAATCATATTCTGATTTCTCGAAGGGCAAATTCACACTACATGACTGACAATATCCCCAAAATCTTTGTTCTGCTCACACGGCATCACACTCTTTCTTGTAATCTTTTTTGTTGTTGACACAGTGATGCACAGAATCGAGCACAGATGAGGTTCACTGATTACAAAATCTTTCAGCTGCAGGGATACTCAACGTGGAACACAAGCTGTGTTGTACAAGTTTTTGGTTTATGGATTATGTTTGTCTTTGTCTGTTGTTTAAAGTGAATCTTTGTTTTTGCTTCTGCTTCTTTATATTACCTTACTGATAATGATGTTGTGTTCAGCCTCTCTGTATTTATGGATGATCTGCTTCAGTGGGATTTTTGCACCTATAATAGTTGATGACATTTGGATGCTGTGTTATTTAAGTGTGAAGGGTTGCAACTCAAATATAAATTATACTCAAATTATAAATTTAAAGCGTAGACTCTTTAAAAAAAAAAAGTATTACTGTTCTGTCTAAGAATTACAGCCTCACGATCTGCTAGCTTTGCTTGGCGTACTAAAAATCCCAAATTTTAAAACAGTACAGTACCATCATTTTGGAATTTTTGATACCGGGAAGTAAATATCAGCTTTTCTTTCAATCCCCTGAACCCACTTCCCTCAACATTTGTTATTGTTTCATCTACTTAACAAAATGAAACTACACACTTCATAACTTCATAGAGATGGGGAACCCCCCTGTTATTGATTTGACGCAGTCTGGACTTCATGAGAAACAGCCATTGCTTCCATGGGACTTTTTGATGTGATCAGGACTCCATGGCTGTCAAGAGTGATGTGATGCATACCAGGGAGGCTGACGCAAGAAGGGGGGGTGTAGAGGGTGGGACATTAGAATTATCCTTTACTTGCTTCAGAAACCATTTAGGCACTGAAATGTGAAAGCTGGTATTGATCCCAAAGTCAACATTTTAGTATCAATCCAACAACTATGATTCGTCATAGAAATAAATATAAATAATTACTGAAAAAAATGAGAAATGAACTCACAGAAAAATATGCACAAAGGAGTTCTCATGTGTAAAAAAAAAAAACCAACTAAGAATCATATCTACTGTATACAGTATCAATTTATCTATCTATGGAGCATGCTTTGATTTGTCTGGTGTTTGAAATTAATATTTGTTTTTGTTAATGCTTCTTTATATTACCTTGCTGATAGTGACATTGTTTTTTCACCACTCTTTGTATTTGTGTATGATCTGCTTCGGTGGGTCCATTGCACATGTGCAAATTGATGGCGTTCGATGCTCTGTTATTTAAGTGTGAAGGACTGCAGTAATGTATGATTTGAACTCTAATTATAAACTAAAGGGTAGACTATTTAAATAAGAAAATACATATATTTACAGTAGTACCATTCTGCATAAGAATTACGGCCTTGCAACCCAAATTTGGAAGTGGAACGGTTACCACCATTTCGGGATTTTCGAAGCCGGGTGTAAACTTCAGCTTTCCTTTCTGGTCTTCTAGTCGCTGTGTTGCTACCACTGTGTCCCTGATAATGGACTGCTTAAGTGATAGACTACAGTTTTAACTATGTATCGGACATGACCATGAGCAGCACTAGGGTTCCACATGGACCTGATGGATGGCTGGGGATCATGCTCTACCAGGTGACCAGGAGAAGGGCAATTTATACCCTGGGACATGAGTGGGCAGCTCCCGTGGGTTGTATTGGGGCCATGGGCTTGGGGCTTAGCAGCTCCAACCTGTTGTGGTCTGTGGCTACCGCCAGGGGACGCCTGGACAGGTCCAGAAACTTGATCTGCCGCACTTCCGCCACACCCGAAAGTGCTGCATGGGATTAATTGGGAAGTACCTGGAGCACTTCTGGGTGCAAAATAAAAGGGGCCACCTCACGCCGGAGTTGACAGGAAGAGGACGGAGCTTGCATATGGAGGAGCGAGGGCGGCAGAAAGAGAAGAAGGGAGAGAAAAGAAGGGACTGATTTTGGCTAGTTGAGCAATGTGTGGTGCTATATAAGAAGAAAAACATTAAACATGTGTGTTTTGGACATCTGGTGTCATGTCTGTCTGTGTACAGGTGGCTGTTTTACCTATAGACTGTTTGTGTGTATATATATATATATATATATATATATATATATATATATATATATATATATATATATATATATATAGTGGATAGCTGGCCCGGACACAGACAGGAAGACACCAATGTTTCATCACCCAACACACGTTTATTTACACCGTTCATATTTACAATAGTAAAGTGCCACGAACAACCCCAGTACTTCCCCAAAGTCCAGGCCCTTCCAATGCCTCTCTTTTTTCAGGCCGCCTCCACTCCTCTCCTCCCGAGCTCCGTCTGTCTTCCTCCCGACTAAAGCCACTGAACGGAGGGAGTCGGTCCCTTTTATAATCACTTGGATGTGCTCCAGGTTCCTCCCGATAATCTTCCACCGGTGTGGCAGAAGTACTGGCTGCACACCCAGAAGCACTCCGGGTGTCCCTGGTTGTCTTCTCCCCAGTACTTCTGGGTGTGGTCCCCAAAGCCACCAGGGCGATCGCCCCCTCACAGTCTGGAGGAGGCGTAATCCCTCCTCCGGTCCTTCTGGGCATCCCCCAGCTGTTTGCCACTATATATATATATATATATATATATATATATATATATATATATATATATATATATATATATGTATGTGTGTGTGTGTGTGTATGTATATATATATATATATATATATATATATATATATATATATATATATATATACATATACAAAAGCCACATAACACTGGCTCAATCATCAGGAAATCTCCAGAATCATGAGGACTTGGGTAATTTGGAATGTAGGTTACCCTTGGCCCATAGGTGTTTGCTAAGAAACGGTTTTAAAAATTTCGTAGTCTAAGTGCAAAATTTATTATAGTTTTTTAGACCCGTTTGTATGTCTGTCCGCTTTTCACGAGAGTTTAACGAATTTAGATCGGGTTTTTTTCTATAATTTGCTTGAACATTCCATTGATTTTGTGACTTTCTCATTGCGCTAAGTGTCAAAGTTCGCTTGCGGTACCAATTTATTAGCGCAAATGACTCATCGGGCTGCGGGGAGGGGGGCAGGGCCCTCGTCACTCACGCGTCTGCCTCGGGGCATACCCTTAACTCCGCTTAGTTAATGAACAAGAGAACTATTTAATGGATTTAGATCTTTTTTTTTTTCTATAATTTGCTTGAACATTCCGGTTGATTTTGTGACTTCTCTCATTGCGCTTAGCATCATAGTTCACCTGAAGCAGCGATATCTTTGAGCTAATACAAAACAAAGGTTGCGGGCTGAGGGGAGAGGGAAGAGTGATGTCAGGAGTAGAGAGCTGGGCCGGGCCCTCTTCATTGTCCTGTTTAACTACTCTGCGGGCGAAGCCGCGGGAGATGGCTAGTACAATATATACACACACACATACTGTGTTTACAATTTTTTTTGTTTGGTGCTATAACCTTGCAACACTGCAATTTCTTCCAGGCTTAACTCTTTTAGGGCGGATGTCGACTTTTGTCGACAGGAGGGGTTGAGGGCGAATGTCGACTAAAGTCGACATCCAGGGATAGAGGCGATAATCAGCTGTTAATGGCGACAAATCTCACTGTCACGTCACAGGCATTCCCTCTGTGCTTGGAAGAATGATAGACTCGTTGACTCGGCAACTAATCCTAGCGTGTGCGTGAGTTGCGAAATGTAAACAATGGCAAGATGGTATCGACATGTGACAATGGAGTGAAGCGAGTGCAGAAAAGAAAACACTCGCAGACAATGACAATGTTTTGCGATTATCGCGGAGTCGGACTCTGATTTTTCAGAATCGGATTTTATTGACAGTGATCAGGAGATTGAGCAAGAGAGTGAGAAGCCGGAATCAGCTGATCAAACACCAGCCGATGCCGCGCCAGCAGATCTGCTGCCAGCTGAGCGCTTCGCGCAGCCGATGCATCTGCAGCAAGGTTCGCGTGGGATAAATACACAGACATTGATCCGTTGAGAGCCGATCTGGCTACCGGACTTCACAAGACGGCATGGCTCGCTGTTGGACACGACAGATCACCAGCTGCTGTACTTCAGGCTGCTCTCTCCTGATGCTGCTTTTCAGCTACCGTCAGACGAGATAAACAGGTAGGCAGAGAAATTTTTTCAATCGCGGGCTGCGTTTGCATCGCATTCTCATTTTTCAAAGTGTAAACACACAACAAAAGACGAGATGAAGCGTGCTGTGGTATTACAAATAGAGATGGGACAGAACTGGTGATATAACTTCAGGGAGCATTGGTCCAAACTTGCTTTGTCCCCTGGTGGCTTTGGACAGGTTATGTAGCATGGTGATAGGTACGTGCTGCTGCTGCAAAGTTTTATTCACTTCTGTAATAAACAGAAGCAAATCCCATGGGGTGAGCCGGGCTATAATGCCATGCATAAAGTTCATAAAGTTTCAGAAGATGAAAAGAGGTGACAATACGGTTTTCATGCGGGCAGAAAACTTGGTGGCAGTGGAATGGCACAATGGCAAAAGGGTGACTTGTCTCTCTACAGCACACACTAACAATATATGTGAGAAAGTGCAGCAACAGACAATTGAAAAGTAGGCACCAAAGCAACACGTATTGTAAGCAGTGCAATGTGGCAATGACTGAAATTGGCTGCTTGGACCGAGATCAGACTTTGCAGGACTTTGCTGTGTAAAATGTATGTGATATGTATGTGAAATCATAGAGTATGCAGGCTCATACAACATGCAAGACAGTAATATTTGTCAAAAGTAAATATTTTTTGTTGATTTGATATGTTAAACAATTGCTTTGTGTTCTTTTTTAAAAAATGTTAGTTTTTGGAAAAATATTCAGCCCTGGGAGATAAGAAAAAAAAAAAAAATTAGCCCTAAAAGAGTTAATAAGGTTTCTATTTATTTATCTATTTGTCTGTCTTTCTATTATATAGTGCCAGTTGCATATCTATCTATCTATCTATCTATCTATCTATCTATCTATCTATCTATCTATCTATCTATCTATCTATCTATCTATCTATCTATCTATTATATAGTGCCTTTCACATCAATGTATCTATCTATCTGTCTGTCTGTCTGTCCATCTGTCTGTCTGTAATAACACGCTCCTAGGATGACAAACATTTGGGAAAGCACTTGTCTCCCCATTCAATCGGTATGAGTTTTGTGCTAAGAAGAATTCACCAGCCCTTCCACTCCGACTGGGAGTTCTGGTTTAAATATAGCTGTTGCCCTCTTACTCTTCTACTCTGTCTCAGGCCCATCCCATAATTAAACTCCCAGGTCGCTGAGGATACCTCCAGGATATCAGGGGGGCCTCCTATTAAGTGTTACACATGTATTTTCAGTATGTACTGTACGTTACGTGTATAATATGTTACTATTTCCTTCAGGTTTAATAACACATTTTGCTTATTAAAATATTTCAAAGAAATCCGGCAGCTGTTTAAATAAAACACATACCCTCATTGGTTACACTCTCCAGTGTGCTTAAACTTGAAGTAACAGATAAGCACATGTAGCTTTATTTTTATGTTCCTATCCTGAGGGAGGCTGCAAGACAGTCTAATTAGAATGTTGACTTAGCAGCTCTCGTAACCATAGGAATGAGATGGAAAAAATAATAGTAATCACCGCTCCCTGTTGATAAAGTAGGTAAGTAATTCACCTTCCGGTGTTCATTCTGTGGTATCAATCAAGATGATGTTTACTCCTTAAGTACTGGGCATCCTGCTGTCGAGTGCATATTTCACTGCTGTGGACCACATTGGTTTGTTTAAGTCTCCCCGGCTTTCATTTATTTAACAAGTAACCTCCTTTTTCTAACAGTAAAGGAGTTGCTCCAACATGACAGTCAATATGAATGATACTGACATTTTTTAAATATTCATTTCTTGCAAGTTAATGATGCAGTCTCCCCAGATCTTTGGCAATTATGCTTAACCTGTAATTTTCCCTCCCCGATGGCATAAACCAGCAGAGAGCTTGTTATCCTTTGTAAATCACTTTATTGTTGTCTAAGGGATGCCGTTCACAGTAGGATAGTGTGGAATTTCACAGGTAAATTCAGTTCACTTAATAACTGAGCAGCATCAACTCTTGGAAACCCTCAGACTGGAGTACTAAAATGTGTCACATCATTTTTGCACACATTGTGTAGAAGGTGTAAGGTATAATATATCACACAAAATGGAAACAAGTAACTAAAAGCTAACACAAAGGTTCTATTCTTCAACATTTAGGAACATGCTCATGGATTGACGGTTTTCTGCTGAGTGACATCATTGGTACAATCACCCATAAGCCTGCAACACAAAGCTTTTAATGTCCAAGTTTGTGGATGTGGAACCAAATACACCATCTAATGTTTTGGTTTTGGCTTTGTTTGTTAATTTTGGTTTCTGACATTCTCATTCCGATTCTCTGATTATCTATCTATCTATCTATCTATCTATCTATCTATCTATCTATCTATCTATCTATCTATCTATCTATCTATCTATCTATCTATCTATCTATCTGTCTGTCTGTCTCTCTGTCTGTCTGTCTGTCTGTCTGTCTGGTGGGAACTTGGAGAAACATGAAATGAACTTTTTTAAATCTAGTGTGTTTAATCGCTTAATGATGCAACAACAACAACAACATTTATTTATATAGCACATTTTCATGCAAAAAATGTAGCTCAAAGTGCTTTACAAAATGAAGAATAGAAAAATAGAAGATACAATAAAAAATAAACATAAGTCAACATTAATTAACTTAGAATATGTAAGGTCCGATGGCCAGGGTGGACAGAAAAAACAAAAAAAAAAACTCCAGAGGCTGGAGAAAAAAAATCAAATCTGTAGGGATTCCAGACCAAGAGACCACCCAGTTCCCTCTGGCCAAATTTGCTCTGACACATTTCTTTGGTTCACTCCTGGTTTGCTGATGGTTTTCATTCGTACAGTAATCCCTCCTCGATCACGGGGGTTGCGTTCCAGATACCCTGCGATAGGTGAAAATCCACGAAGTAGAAACCATATGTTTGTATGGTTATTTTTATATATTTTAAGCCCTTATAAATTCTCCCACACTGTTAACATTATTAGAGCCCTCTAGACATGAAATAACACCCTTTAGTCAAACGTTTAAACTGTGCTCCATGACAAGACAGAGATGGCAGTTCTTTCTCACAATTAAAAGAATGCAAACATATTTTCTCTTCAAAGGAGCGCCGTCAGGAGCAGAGAATGTCAGAGAGAGAGCGAGATAAGAAAAGCAAACAATCAAAAAATCAATACGTGCTTTTAAGTATGCCGATGCACCACGATAAAGCGGCATTTTGTAGAGGAACGTCCGTATCCTCTAGGCAAACAGCCTCTGTGCAAACAGCCCCTCTGCTCACACCCCCTCCGTCAGGCAGAGAGAATGTCAGAGAGGGTGAGAGAGAGAAAAGCAAACAATCAAGCACCGCGCGGGAAGCACATCGTATATCATTGAGGAGTTTTAGTTAATATGTAGTACATGCTCTGATTGGGTAGCTTCTAAGCCATCCACCAATAGCGTCCCTTGTATGAAATCAACTGGGCAAACAAACTGAGGAAGCATATACCATAAATTAAAAGACCCATTGTCTGCAGAAATCCGCAAACCAGCGAAAAATCCGTGATATATATTTAGATATGCTTACATTTAAAATCCGCGATGGAGTGAAGCCGCGAAAGTCGAAGCGTGATATAGCGAGGGATCACTGTACTCCGCATCTGATGCTTCGCGTATCAGTGTTCGACAACAGTCAGCCAGTACTGATGGTTTTCACTTGCTCTAATTGTTGCAAAATATATGGGTCAAACCCAAGATTCACCAAGAATCTTCAGGGACATTAGATTAGATTAGATAAACATGCAGCAACAGTAATATAAAAAAACAAGAATGCAGACTCACTGGATAAATAATATATCCAATCTATCAAGCAATCAATCAGTACCCTTAACAAGTACAGTGGTGCCTTGGTTTGTGAGCATAATTCATTCTGGAAATGTGCTTGTAATCCAAAGCACTCGTATATCAAAGCGAATTTCCCCATAAGAAATAATGGAAAATAATGGATGATTTGTTCTACAACCCAAAAATATTCACATAAAAATGATTAATACAAAATACATAAAACAAATTAACCTGCACTTTACCTTTTAAAAGAATCGTGGCTGGTGTGAGGGAGACGAGAGAGGAGAGGAGGAGGAGGGGTATTGTGTAGGACAACTTTCAGTATAACCAATGGAATCCCTGCTATCTGTTGGCTCACTGGAATCTTGTTCTTTTTTTTGCGACTTTTAGAAGGAAACCTATCCAATGACAGTTGCTTTTGTCTGAAGAGTCATTACACATGGACACAAAATAAAAAAAATGCTTTACGCACTATAAGGTTTCTAAACTCTTTAGGGATTCCACCCAATGGGATGACACGCGGAAGAGCGTCCTGAAGCAACTGCAGGCTCCCAGCGCTGTAGCAGTTCACTGCAAAAGCGAATCCGAAAAGATTGCGGTCATACTATAAGTGCCTGCCGTTGATGGGTGATACAAGGAACATTATAAATACAAGGGCACAAGATTACTTGGCCATTAACCTGCCTGATTGCTGTGTCTGTGTATAGGAGAATGGCAGATCCTACTACAATAAATAACCCTGCTGTTCCTGTTTCAAACTGAATAAAGCTGGTTTTGCTAAAGTACTGAGACTCAGCTTCGTGTTTTGGGGTGCATGACAGGGACTCACACATTAAAGCACACACACAGGGTCACCATACCATAGTAAACAGTATAAACTCATACGGATGTTGACTATATGAGTGAGGCACGCCGACTGAGACCGAGCATTGGGGAACGATTACCCATAATCCTGCAGCGAGAGAGAGAAGAACCATCAGCTCAGTTGTGATCACGTGACACTCGGCAGACAAAGCGTATTCGTACTACTTGTATTGCAAGAGCTCGCTCGTTTATCAAGTTAATATTTATTAAATGTTTTAGCTCGTCTTACAAAACACTCGCAGACTAAGTTACTCGCAATCCAAGGTTTTATTGTACATTGGATGAAAGCATTGAATTATCACATAGAAGAGGGCAAAAAACATCCCAGAGGTTCTTTTTAGCCCACCATGGTGCAATGAGCCTGTGGCTAAAAGGGCTTCAAGAGAGCTCCTCATGAAAAGGATTTTTCATGATGGCACCCAACTTTGCCATCATCCTCTTTTCCACAACAGCTTCTAGTGTGTCCAGGGTTCACCCTGTAATGGAGCAGGCTTTCCTGATAAGTTTGTGTGGAGGATAAAACAGGAAAGGAGACAGGGCAGTTCCCTGAGGTGCTCCAGTATTACACACCACCATTTCTGATTCCAGTGTCATGACTTAATGTTGCTTCGGAGGAATTAGGTAGATAGAACTGGTGAGCTTTGTTGGGCTGAATGGCCTCTTCTCATCAAAAGTTCTTCCAAGGTTTACTAATGATTGTTCCTGTCTTGTGCTCAATGCTTGCTGGGATAGGTCCAGATTCCAAGAGAACATGTTCAGGCTAAGTGGGTTTGGAAAATGGATGGATAATATGAGAGGAAATCACTAAAATAGGCAATTACAACAAAACGGGAAATGTAAAGGTGATTTTGTGACCAGCAGATCCAAATTCTTAATCTGTACCCATAAGTGTATTGTCCATTGGGTCATTGGGGGCAGTTTTGAGTGAATAATTAAATGAACCTGCACGTTTTTGGAGATGGTGGAGGAAAGCACATGGAGACAAGTGCAAACTCAATTTATTTACACAGTTAGGTTACCAAGTAGTAGGACTTTCAAAATTCAACTTGATGTTATTTTGATAGAATTAATTGGTTATGACTGGCAAGCTTTGCTGAACTGAATAGACCGCTCTCATCTAGATTGTTGTAATGTTCTAAAAATATTACTAGAAGCCAACATAAAGAAATTTGGCCAAGCCAACCTCAGGTTTCACAACAAAAATGAGTTCACAGTAATAATGTTACTTCAGGTAGCTCAGGAGCTCCTTCTGCATCCATGTTTAGTATCAAAGTGTGATTCTGACAGCACCTCCTTTTATCTGATCCCAGCCAGAAGGGGCGGGTCCTTCTCCAGGCTCTGTGGACAGGGTCAGCTGCTATCACAGGGGTTATTGACAGCAGCTCCTTCCAGCCTGGGGTGGTATTGCTTACCTTGCTCAAACTCTGAAGGTGATTCCCCATGCACACATTCGTGACAATGGATATATCAAGATTATCATGATAATAGGATTCTTCTTATCAGTAATGGTTCATGCTATATACCCATTGCAGAATAGATCGCTCCAACCATCTGTGACACCCTAATTGGATTAATAGATATTTTGATATATTGTGTTTATTATTATTCTTGTAATAGAAGGTTGGTTTCTCAGTGGGATGTTTTCAGTTACCTGTGACCCTAAAATTGAATGAAGTGAGTCCAATAAATGAATAAATCAATGAATAGTTTATTATTATAGTTTCGCGTGTCATGTTTCCAAGTTTTATTTTTCTCTGCCTCCTCATCACCAACAAGTATTGGGCATGGCCTCACAATAATGGGGGAAAAAATCACCTCACTTTCATTTACAAGACCATAGCCCTGTATATATTTACAAACTTATCCAACCAGTGCTTCCAGTTCACCCTAGGTCACACCTACTCAATCACCTATGAAAGGGACCATTTAAGACCACCAGTTTAACCACAAGTCTTTGAGATGTAAAAGGAGACTGAAGCAACTGGTTCAGCTGTAACAGACAAGCAGAGATTGTGTTAAAGGACATTATTTGGAGGAGGAACCTTGTGCTGTGAGGCAACAACAGTGACCTATGCCATCTATGGATTTCTAAATTTTTCATCTCTTTTCATTCTCAAGCCCATTTAATCCAATTCAAGGTCTTGGTGCAGCATATATTTTCTGGGCAGAACACGGTGCAAAGCAGGAAGGAGTCCTGGACAGGACACCAGTGCATCGTACGCCCCAATTACTTAAACACTCTCTTTAGCACTTGGACCAGTTTAGATTTGCTAATTAGCCATAAATGCACATATTTGGGAATGACACAGACAATGTGCAAACTTTGCACAGAGAATGTCTAGGAATGGGAATTGAACCTGGGATGCTGAATCATTTTTTTTTTAATATATTTAATAAGGGGGTATAGTTGCAAAGCCAAATGAGAGAGTGGAAAGGTCAGTCCTTCAGTCAGTGAGTGTTATTAGTTGGGTGTTCTAGATTGAGCCCAAATTGGTGTGCCCTGTAATGGACAGCATTCTATTCGGGTCAATACCTTGCATAAAGAAACATAGCAACTAAATTACTGTCAAGCTTAGAAAAGCAGTTATTTTTTGTAATCAAATAATTTACCATCCACTGATCAAGTCTGTTGTAATGAAAATGGGCTGATATAGATAAGTAGTTGATCGATCGGAACAGCACTAAAAGCAGACCCCCTCAATACAGCCACACTTTAATCCAGAAACTGTGTACTGGAAACTCATTTTGTCTGCTCATCATCTTCCAGTATCCAGAAATCATACCCATAGTAAAAGGTGAGGATGTGGATTGATAAGTCAGAAGCTTCACTTCACCTGTCTGGTACAATATTTGTAAATCTACTATCCCGGTTGTTAATCCATCACACAATCTTTTCTTACCTCACCAGTGGACATGACCCTGAGATGTAGATGTCCCTCATTGTCTGTAGGGTATCACATGTATTGTATTTCCAGTTAAACACTCATTATCTGCGAACTTTTAAATACAAAAGCCCGCACCTACAACTAATTTGATTTTGCTAGAGTGAGCCGCAGAGCGATATGACTGAGCCGCTGGGGGTGTTACACTATTAAACAACAGGAACTACATGTGCTACAACGACCTACAATTCACTGAGATTTTTCTTAAATTTATGTTCAAGAGGGCTAAGAATGAATGAATTTTCATCTCATATCGAATATTACATTTTGTGGCCACATAACATGAACAGCTTAGAGAAGTAAACACCCAGTTGTGTTCCTTTTGACAAATTTTAAAGGCATCTGACATGAAAAGAAGGACTGACTGTCATTTGTACTGTCTACGCTAAGGAGAGGCCTATTGAACTTTAGAACCACCACAGATTAAAGTTTTATGTTGTGTATTTATCGTAACAAAAAGAGAAAAGATGGACAGAGGTTTTGGGTTTTCTTACAGTACTTTTTGAACACATCATGAGATTTGGAGCCATGATGAAAAGTCATTAGGGAATCTTATAATCAGTCAACCCTATTCAAATAATTTGATAATCTTGGAGGTGACGACTGTTGCAAATTTGTAGTGTTGTCTGACTAGAAGTGTTGTGGAAAATAATTTCCTGTATTTTCAAAGGAGTCATTGACAGAGACCAGGTGAGAATACAGAAGAAATTCTTTATTTGCACAGAGATATACACAAATGTCTTACTCCATGGAGTGAGCAATTAATTTAAACAATTTGTCAACTTTTATGATGTTCTGTTACATTATCTCATCCAATACATTGTGTCATCTAACTCTTGGTATGTATATTATGCAGAACTTTATTATTCCATCCATTCAACAAGTGTCAGCAGTATTTTCAGACTCCTTTGGACTCTCCCATTTACCTGAATGATGCTTCCAATAAAAAGGAAGTCCTGCGGATTTACTATTGACTTAGTGTTGCTACGTAAGAGGGGTCTTTGGACTTTCCCATTTATTAATCCTCTCTTCCTAGAGGGGTGTTCCTTACTCATTTACCTCATTTTAACTTTGGGAAATCAAGCTGCTGGTTTCTCTAAGATGAGGCAGACCTTACGTCCTCAAAATTAAAGCAATGTTTAGTTAACCATTTAGTTACCTTCAGTCTTTTTGCCTAATGTTTTAATAATTCATTGTTATAACTTCATTTAATTATATATTTGTGATAGTTGTAAAGATCATATATTAACTAAAAATTCCATAGATGTCATGTCAAGTTCTGTAGTGTCTAAGTGGAGTACATTACTTAACCAGAGCCACATCTTTATCTTAGTGCTGTTTTCAGACACCATGCTAAACAAGAGGACTCAGTAGTGACACTATTTATAAACTTAACCTTTTTCTCATTGCCATAAATTCATTTCTTGGGCTCCCATTGTGGCTGAAATGCTTTTCTTTGCACATACCCTCATTTTTTTCAGCTTGCTAAAGTGATAAAGTGAGACTGATGGCTTCATCCCTCTTTTACTGACTTAGACCAGCCATGCTGTGTATAAAATGCCATTGTATTCTTCTGCCCTGCTTCATTAATGTTCTCTGATCCTAAGCATTATACGTTTAAAGCTGACCAATTCCTAGGAAACACAACTGGAAGGAGTTCTGTTTTGTCGGTATCTCTGCATGGAGCTTTATGCTGCTAAGTGATTGTTTGTTTGAAATGGCTTTGGCAGGAGGACTGTGTGCTGCTATTGATTCCTGTTTGGAAAAGCTGTAATCCTAGCTGTGTTAGTTTATAGCCAGTGGGCCTGGAAAAAATAAAACAGCTAGTGTCCAATTTACATATTGAACACATTATTAATAGCTTTTATGAACATTTATTTTGAATGATTTAATATATCCTTGTTAGAGTGGGGACATAAAAAGTTGGCAAACCTGTCTTTTCAGAATTTTGTGCAAGATAAGAACCTTTCCTGGACTCGCTTGTTGTCCCTTTCAAGGTACAAAGCACACCAGATGAATTAATGGCTATGTGAAGTTCAAGTACAAATTTATTATCACTTGTACATTGTGTAAATGGTGAAATTCCTGCTTTCTTAAATTGCATTTCACAAATGAAACCAACAGTCAAAAATTGCACAGTTCAGTTGCAAATTATACAATAAATAAAAAGCACAGGAAAGCATAACATCTTCAGCTCTTCAAATGGTATATTGTCTTGTACAGTGGATTCAGAAAATATTCAGACCCCTTTAATTTGTTCACATTTTGCTGCTCTGTAAATGTATTATTTGTCTAATTATGTATTTTGTATTTGTATTATTCTGTTTAGTTATTACGTAGGTTCTATGTATTCTAAGTGTGCCTCATGCTCCTTGTATGTAATCCTGTCTCCACTTTAGATGCATCTGTCACTCCTACTGCAGTTCTCACCACTGTCACACTTCCCTCGTACATATCCTATACCACTCTTACATACTGCTCTGCCACTCCCGACTTCCTCATATAGTTCCACAACTCCTTTCAAGGCACCCTGTCATATGCTTTCTGTAAGTTCACAGAGACACAATGCAACTCCTTCTGTCCTTCTCTATGCTTCATCAACACCCTCAGAGCAAACATCTTTAGTGTTCTTAACTGAGCTTCCACTACTCTTTCCCATAACGTCATGCTGTGGCTCATCAATTGTACCCCTCTGTATTTACTACCACTCTGCACATCCCCCTTATCCTTAAACATTGGTACCAGTATATTACTTCTTCACTCCTTAGGGCTCCTCTCACTTTCCAAGATTGCATTAAACAATCTGGTTAAAAACTCCACTGCCATCTCTGTTAAACACCTCCATGCTTCCACAGGTACATCATTTTGACCAATGGCCTTCCCATTCTTCATCATCTTCATAGCTGTCCTTGCTTCTTCCTTGCCAATCTGTTTCATTCCTGATTCACTGACTCCACATCATCCAACCTTCTCTCTCTCTCATTCTTTTCATTCATCAGCCTCTCAAAGTATCTTTCAGTCTGCTCAATACACTGTCCTCGCTTGTGAGTATGTTTCCATCTTTATCCTTTATCACTGTAACCTGCTGCACATCTGCACATCAACCACCACTAATGTGTAGCATTCACTTGGATGATGTGACAGCAGCCATTTTTATGCCAGTATGCTCAACACACATTAGATATTAGGTGGTGAAGGGGTGAGAGAGATAGCTATTAAGGGACAGGGGATGATTAGGGGCCCAGAATGACCAGGCTGTGTAGGGCAGTTTAGCCTGGACATTGGGATACGCTCTACTCTTTTGAAGGATGCCCAGGGGTTTTTTATGACCACAGAGAGTCAGGGCTGTGGTTTAATGTCTCATCTGAAGAACAGTGCGATTTTTACAGCACAGTGTCCACGTCTCTGCACTGAGGCATTGGGATCCACAATCAGACCATATGGCAAGCGACACCTGCTGGTCTTACCAGCACCTCTTCCAGCAGCAACCCAATCTTTTTGTAGATGGTCTATAAACCTATTACTGGCTGGGCCTGAACATGTGGATGACCTGTTCTGATGTGCTTAAGGTGATAGTTAAAATTACAGAATCCAAAACCTCATAAGCATTCAAGAACCTGGGCCCAGGACACATTCAAGAACCTTCAAGGTGCCATTTGCAAAAACGTTGATCTTCACTGACTCATAAGAGTGATGTTTTAAGTGCTGTTTTCTGTAGATGTACAGTACGTCTTAGAGCCAAAAACTGAACGAGTGTCCATCCATCCATCCCTTTTCCAACCCACTATATCCTAACTACAGGGTGTTTGGAGTAAAACATTCTAGTGCACGTAGGGTGCTTTAAAACAGATTTAGTAAACTGCTGTCACTGCCATCCTATATATAGACATTTGCAGATTTGCATTTAATTTGCAGGCTCTTTTAAAAGGTGTAAGCATTCTACTAAGTGTCTGTCAGTGCTGTGATTTAAACCCTGGGAGATACAGTTTTGCTAATGGTTGCCTGTGTAAGTGCATATGGCATCAAGTAGACAAGTGCTTCACCAATCTGTTGCTGCCATTATGTTTTATTATATTTAGGTTTATTTATTTTTTATCTCATCTATTTAATGTTGTTGAAAGAGAAACTCGGCCAAAAAAGTAGAAGCTTCCTATTTTTCTTCTCTAGCTTCTTACTAGCCTATAGGAAGCGGCATAATAAACACGCAGCTTCATCGTGGTGGTGGTGTGTGCATACAGGATGAAGCTACACGTTCAGATCAGCACAAATGAAGGAGGCAACAGGGATGTCTATTCACAAGTAAGCTTGAGCTCCACACATTTGCTTTGCTGTAATTTGATTAGCTTCATTTTCTTGGTTGGTATTGCGATATTTTGCTGAAAATGGCTTCAGCTAATTAAGCTAACCTGATACCAGCCACTCATTAAAAAGCCTTTCGTATAGTGCCATTATGTCATCTATGCTCAAAGCCAAAGAGACTCTTCTTGGAATCCTGCACAGCTATTTGATGAATATTTTTAATCTATTACAAAAATAGCTGCATCTGTATTAAATTCTTTTTCCTCAACAACGTTTTACTTTCAGAAAGTAACCAAATCAGAAAATATTACAGATAGCTACCCATAGTATAAAGCTTTGTTCTGTGTGACTTGAACATAAAGATTTTCATCAGTTAAAGATGAAAATTTTTTCAATATAATGTAAGATGGGGAATAGTGAAGTGAAATGCCTAGCTGAGAGAGTAACCTCTGACCCTCTCATAACCTTTCATAATCCACTCTGTGATCTTCAGTATTTTGTCCTGAGGTGTTTCATTTTTTAGTCATAATTGAAGTTCATGACTCTGCATAATGAGAGAGGATGTGTTCTTTGTAATAAACTTATAAATTAACTTCAGAGTGAGAGCAGTGATGTGTAGACAATTTAAAGAAATGCTCTAGTCAGAGAACAGCACTGTGGCACAGCGGTTAGCACTGCTGCCTCACTGATCCATTATTCTGTTTTTTGAATCTGGCACCCAATGGCTGCCAGTGGCACATTTGCTCCATCTTTTTGTTGTTGTGTTGTTGGTTTTTTTTATTCTTTTTTTCCTTTCACAAATTTTATCAGGTTTACTCATATCAGTTTACTTTTCTTTTTTAGTCATGTATAATTGGATCGATCATATTAACATACCATGCTTTTTAAAAGTCTGTCATGATATATGCTTGAACCAATCATTTCCTAGCTTTGCTTGCATAGATGCCAACTGTCAGATATGCCATTTGAACGATCATTGGCACAACTCATGCATGCAAAATATCCAAAACAATGTACCAGTTAATAAGGCGGGATGGGGTCATGTGAGAAGAGGAGGTGCCAATTGAATCCAGAAAAATGTCTCCATGCCAACATGAGGACAAATATGTATTTATTTAAAGAGCTACTGTAAAACAACAAATAAATCTATCTATCTATCTATCTATCTATCTATCTATCTATCTATCTATCTATCTATCTATCTATCTATCTATCTATCTATCTATCTATCCACTCACTGAGTAAATTCTTAGGACCAGTATATCAATACTGGATTGGGTGTCCTTTTGCACTAAAAGCAGCCTCAATTCTATGGGCATGGATTCCACAAGATGTTAGAAACATTCCTTTGAGATTTTGCTCTGTGTTGACATGACTGCATCACATAGTTTCCGCAGATTTATGCGCATTCATGCTATGAATCTCCCATTCTACCACATCCCAAAGATTTTTTATTGGATTAGGATCTGGTGACTGGGAAGGCCACTGAAGAACACTATAAACTCATTGTCCAGTTTGTAATGACTTTGGTTTGTGACATGGTGCATTATCATGCTGGAGGTAGCCATTAGAAGAGGGGTAAACTGTGGCCATGAAGTGATGCACATGATCAGCAGCAATACTCAAAAAGGCCATGGTTAGGTTTTTCAAGATTTCAGCTATCCAGTTTTGGCGAGTAGACTCAGAATCAGTTCTTGGCTAACAGAAGTGGAACCTGACGTGGTCTTCTGCTGTTGTAGCCCACGTGCCTCAAGGTTTGACGTGTTGGGTATTCTTAAATGCTCACCAAGGTAAAGAGTTATCTGAGTTACCAGAGATTTCTGTCAGCTCAGACCAGTCTGGCCATTCTCCTCTGAACACTCTCATCAACAAGACATTTCCATTTGTTGAACTGCTGCTCACTGCATTTTTTTTTTTGCTTTTTCGCACCATTCTGAGTAAACTGTAAAGATTTGTTTTTGTGTGAATTCCAGGAGATCAGCAGTTAAATTAATACTCAAACCAGGCCATCTGGCACCAAAACATAAGCACACACACCAGAATAACTACAAAGGAAGACAATTAACAAGAAAGAAAACTTCTGACTTGGCAGCCCCAGACCCAGTGAGTTATTATGCAGGCATATTGCTGTTGGTATAAAGGAGCCCCCATAGCTTTTTTGACACACTTCTGCTGAATGATTCGTAGGCTGAAAGTCCTCAGTGTTGGTGTGTCACAGGGAGGGTATGCAGCAGTTGATCATAATGGCACTCTGTTTGGTTTTAGTTCTCTCCTTCACTACAACCTCCAAGGTGGTCCAGAATGCGTCACATAACTGAGCCTGCCTTTTTAACTAGCTTGTCGATTTGGTGGACATCTCTTGAAGTGACGTTACCAGCCCAGCACACCACAGTGTAGAAAATCTCATTGTGAAGCAAAAATGTGTACTTTTCCTGGTTTCCGAAAATAATGCACATTATCAGAGCATCACATTTAAAAAGTCACTGTAGTATGGTCATCTGAAAGTGTAAGAAGCTTTACTTTTTGGCTTCTATGTTGTGTGGAAGTCAGAGTTGGTGATACCATAAATGGAGGAGTCTGAGCCATTGCCGACTTAGTGCATGGGCACACTGGGCATTTGCGCAGGGGTCCCATGAGTATAGGGGTCCCATGCTAATTCTATGTATGTTGTGACTTGCTGAATGGTTGTGTAGGTAGGGGCACCATAATGCTGTTAAGATGGCCCTGGTCAGAGCTGAAGGTTTTGTGTACTGACTCTGATCACTTCTGCATGACAACTTATCAGACAATTCACAGCCCCTCGAATACCAACATGGACACAATGACACCTGAGATGTAAAAGCTGAATGAAAAATAATTATAGGCATAGGACAAAAAGAAACACAGATCCAAAAAACACAACCTTCCCATTTTTAGTTTATTATTATAGGATAGTATTCACCCTGATGGTCTTTCTCACTATCTTAACTAGCTAATATCCGTGGCTTCACATGCAAAGATCACTTTTAATAAATTGGCTGATATAAAAATATGGGCACAAGTTTATTTCAGTTTTTGATTGTCTGCTCTGTATACAAAAGTCGCACAATAGGAGCTAATATGTTGAGCAAGGAACTACAATACTTCTCTGGTTTGAAAAGATCACACACACTTAAAAAGGTTTGGGGCAGCCACCCGTATATTATCTCTGGCTGTAATGGGTTAATTTTGTACAAGAAGTGTCTTGTTTCGAGTCCAGATGAGGGTTTGTAAAGATGGCGGGTTTAAGTAGTCAAACTGGAAGTGACCTTCTTCTGATGTCAGTAGAGACACCAGAACTGAAAGTGACATGATCCAAGGCACCATAAACCAGACGTGATATCCTCCTAGGCGCCAGAACCGGAAGTGACATCATCCTAGGCACCATAAACCAGACGTGATATCCTCCTAGGCGCCAGAACCGGAAGTGACATCATCCTAGGTGCCGGAAAAAAACCGGAAATAATGTCTTCAATGCTGAGTCAGACAGGTTTTCCCATGGCTGGCCTGTAGAGGTAACAGGAGAAGATTTAGTGCACCCCGCCACCCCTTGGCCTTCCTACCATCACTTGGTCCATACGATATCCTCCTACTTGCATGTGCGTGACACTGTATACAATGTTAGACATAGCACCCCCAGGTTTCAGAATGAGTATGGAATGAGATGAACTTACTCTGGAGCATGCCACATAAAGCTGTCCATGAGAAAAACAATCATCTCTTAAATCCCCTCCTGCTTCTTTTAGAGACTGACCTTGTGCTGTACTGATAGTCATTGCAAAAAGACTCTTTAATTGGAAATTGCAGATGTTTGAATAGTAAAAGAAAGTCAGATAGTATAAGAGGAATCCAAGGATATATAGTCAGTTTCTCCCTGACCAGAGCCAGTAAAGATACATTCCTCGATTACATTTTTGTGTAAAGCTTTTATTTGCAGTCTTGTGTCTTTGCATAGTTCAGGAGGATTTAAGTTTCCCAAAAATATAACCGATGCTCCAACCTTCAAAATACGTTTTGTGCGGTGGAATGCCAGGAGGACTGAGCATATGGGAGAACTCCACTGGAGAGTGTAGAACGTCTTCACCCTCTGTTACTGAGTCAATTGAATCATATGTCATCTCATGTGCATTTAGCTTTGCTAAAAGACAGTTAATGATTTCTGTAGCTTTGTCATTTTTAGGCGTTAATATATAACTCATTCCCTTAGCCAAAATATGGAACGTCACTAGCTGGCAACGTCACATAAATATATTAGTCCGTGTATTTTAAATAGTTCAATTTACACTAACCGGCAACGTCATGTACCGTCACGGTAAAGGAATGTCAAAGTGTATCTGGAAAAATGTTTTGACATGTTGAATGCTTTCTGGTACGGTGACTTCATGGTGTGAATTGAATTTTCAAAATCAGTACATCTCAGTTTCTTATGTCCTATTGCATTTCAGAAATATTTTGCCAAACTTTTGCCAGAAAATTCAAAAATTGGCATGTGTCCCATTTTTTTGACCACCCTGTATACATTTTTTTTTTAAATTGCAAAAAATAGTATGAATCAAAGTAAAACGAACATATTTCGGCATTTCTGAGAAAACCATTCTTGAGATATAAAATATTCTAACATTGAAGAGGTAGTTGCGCTCCCTTTAGAGTAATGGTTTTGCAAAATCTGCTCGTATCTCTCAGCTAGACCCTAAAACATATCTCCATACCAAATTCAAAATTCTAGGACTTGAGGTTTAGGAAATCTAATGATGAATCAGTCAGTGCGTTTTCACTTTTATATATATCTATATAAAATCCAACGTCTGTCTGCCTGTCTGCTTTTCACGAGAGAACTACTTAACGGATTTAGATCTGTTTTTTTTCTAGAATTTGCTTGAACATTCCGGCTGATTTTGCGACTTCTCTCATCGCACTAAGAATCATAATTCGCTTGCAGGAGCGATACATCCACGCTAATCCGACACAGAGGCTGCAGGGAAGCGTGGCATCAGAAGTGGGGACCCGGAGGAACCCCTCCTTACTCCTGCGTCAGCCTCCATTCGAGTCACTCTACCTCTCGTCACATGTTGCAGCGTACCTTGCCACCACTTAGTTAGCGATACCTGTTTGTTCAATAGACATTATCATCTAGAGGTTGTTAAAGAGTAACATTTGATGTTTTTGTGAGAGAAATCACAGCTATGTGTGTTTCAAAGGGTAGCTGCTCATTGTCAGAGATATCACAGCCACGTGCTTTTCTACCCACGTGATGGACGTTCTCCTGTCAGTGCTGAACACGATCAGATACAGTGCCAGTGTTTGATGCTGGAGTGTACCTACCTTCTGCTTGGCCAGAATTACATTTTTATTTATTTTTTTTATTGATTTTTAAAGTTTGTCCTGTTTCGGTACTACATGGGTGGAGCCGCGGGGGATAGCTACTATGTATACAATCTGCGCACGGTCCTCTTTAATATTAAAAACAAGAAATCGACAGCAGAGACACGAAAAGCAGTGTACAGCATTCCATGCAGTTCGTGCTCAGCGGTATACATAGGACAAACTTCAAAAAGAATCACAACATCATATACAGGAACACCGCAACGCCGTCAGAAGAAAGGACTCACTATCATTGATCTATACGCACACTAAATCAACAGGACATACATTTAACTGGGACAATGTACAAGTAAAATTCAAAGCCAGTACGAAAAGTGGCAGAGAGCTGGCCGAATCCTGGTTATCAAATGAGAACGGCATCAACAGACACTTGGACATAAATCCAGCATATGCAAACTTAAGAAGAACATATTCATAATAAACAAGACTTTACACCCAATAGTGATATATATATACAGTATATAGTTTGTGTGTGTGTATACATAGGATAAGGGGAGGAAATATGTGGCCATTATGTTCCTGACCTTTAATAATTTCACACTCTAATTATTTATGTATTTAGCTGTGTATTCTCTGATGGTAATATACTAACATTCCAAATTCCTTGAGCTCTAATGATACAGTAAATGTCTCCCCATTCAGAAAGCATGGATTTGAAATAATAAGAAAGCCTAGGAATATTGTTTATGTCTTCGTGTCCTGGGACTGTTCTTTAGTGATATATTAGGTTCCCAGTGAATGAATTTACATTTCAACATTATCTATCAAAACACTTTCAAAATGTTTTATTCTGGGAGTATTCTTTAATACAGCAAGCCTTGGTAATTACAGTAATTAGTGTATACTGTACTGAGAAACATGCGGAGAATCCATAGCTTCATTGAAGCTTTTTTTGTCTTAAATGAGAGGTTTAATTACTAAAGTTTAATTCATTTATATTTGTTTAGCAAACAGTTTTATACTAAATAACTTACCAATGACAGTGGTAATGTAAAGTAACTTTATTGTAATGTATTATATCATTTGTATAAAATTTTGTATAAAGTATGTAGATCTATGTGAAGAAGTCTGGAGAGTGGGAGGCAGGCAGGACAGACGTAGAGGCCATGGGGTCCACCCTAGAAAAGTGAGTGATGACCTGAGTGCAAAAAAAGTGACAAAGTGTTCTGCGTTAGGAACAAGGAGCTGCAGGGCGTATAGGGAAAGAGTTGAGTGATTAGCAAAAGATAAACAGCATAAAGGTGTATTTTTTGCCCCCTGATAATGACACAGTTGGCGTTTCCCAGAATTGGCAGATATTTAATGACATAATTACTACAATTAATATTTATTCTGTTAATAGCTGGCACAGTGGTGCAGTGATAAGAAGGTCTGCCTTACTTCTCTAGGGACCTTGATTTGATTTTCAGTCCTATCACTCACCATTCAGTGTACATGGAGTCTGCTGACTTCCTCCTACACTAAAGATGTGTGCCTTGCTGTGCCCTGCACTTGACTGGCGCCATATTCAGAGATGGTTTGTGCCACATAATAGATACTATAATTACAGATTCTTAGGGAAGATTATTAGGGAAAATTAAATGCAGTCTGCCAGGTTAACTACATTGCAGTGTAAAGCAATGTACTGTATATGGACGCGTTGTGTTTTACTTTGGCATGGTTTTATCATGTCTTAATTAAACACATGCCAACCAGATATTGGATTGCTTTTGCCAAAGATGCACAATTTTCATGTCCTTTTAAAATGCAGTAAAAAAGTGTACAGTATTGCATTATAACTAAAATAAAGCACATATATTGCATTTCTCATAGCAGCTGCTCTTAATGAATTGCATTTCAATTCAAGAGCACATATAGACAAAATTTAAATAAATACATACACAAAGAAATACTAAAAATGTTGCAATCAATGAAAAAAATGGCATGCTATATCAGTTTAAATAAAAAAAAAATGTGTTGCAGAATGTTTTTGTTGCTTATTTATTTTTGTATGTATGTATGCATGTGTTCAATTATTCATTTTGAGGTCTTATAGCCCTTTCCTATTATCAAAGCTATTTTATATACTGTTGTCAGGGTGGCATCACACATTTTTAGGGGTGTGGTCTCTGGGGTTGTGACCTCGTATTGATCAGCAGATGGGATTAAAGGTTAGCCTTATCCAATCTGTGAGTTAAATCTTCTAACCTTTTTTTAAATTCTCTTTTTGATCATTTTTGTGTCTTTCCTGCTTTGCGACTTCTTGCCTAAATATTGACTGTGATTTTTGCCTGTTGTCTGGGTGTCGTTTACTTCGTTTTATTTTATTCTCATTTGTTTTGCTTTTTCCACGCATCTCTCGGGTTAACTCAATAAATCAGTTAACTGTTTTCCTGCCCATTCAGGAAAGTAATATTCTTCATTCTTCATTATGAAAGACCTAAAATATACTAACTGCTTCAGTTAATCACTACACACTGACGAAACGTATATCATTTCCGCTAGAACACAGAAATGTTTAGAAGTAGAATGCTCCTTACCCCAAATGCTGACACCTAGTGTACCACCTTTTGACTCTGATTGATTATTTGATAACATTCAGTTTTCTCATGATTAAAGCATGTTCGAGATTTGAAATGCAATACACTTAGAGCCACCACTAAGCGGAGCACAACACTTTTCTTTTGGTTATGACATGCGATCTATAGACATGAATTTAAATTTGCTACTCTTTTGTATTGCATTTGGCTGGTTGATGGAATGACAGGTTTCAAAAAAAAAAAGTTGGGATGCCAACCAGGTCATCCTGTTTAATTTAATTAAAAGTTCCAACAAAAGCAATGCCTTTTGGTGTCTTTGCTTCTCACTCTCAGGCTTTAGATTAGATAGATAGATAGATAGATAGTGTAGATGCCACATGGGCTTGACGGGCATCCTGGCCAGAAGAGGGGATGATTCCTTACCCGGACAGGAGGCTCCTAGTAGGCAGACAGGCATCCTGGCCGGGGAGGTGAAGTGGATCAAACTCGGAAAGAAGGACCAAAAGGGGTGCATGGTGAAGAATGAAGACGTTGCTGGGTGCTTTTCCCCCCAGCAGCACGCTAGATGGCAGTAGCCCTCCAGTGGGAAGCCAGCAGGACATGCCGGGAGAGGTAATCCAGCAGAGAAGCCCTCCAGGGGTCACTGCGAGGCAGTGCTGCAGGGAGACAAGCTCCCTTTTATAAAGGGATTCCATATGACCCGGAAGTACTTCCATCGGAAAATCACCCTGGCACCGGAAGTACTCCCGGGTCTGTCCTAAAATGGACTACACTCCCTTCCCTTATCCAGTTGAGTTGGAGCTGGGAGGAAGAGAGGCAACAGTCCACTGGAGGAGGGCAGTGCTGTGGTGAGAGAGAATATTGTGGGAAGAGAGAGAAATCTGTGCTTTTTTTAGTATTGTGGTGTAATAAACACACCTGTTTTTGAATCCGGGACTCTATGTGTGTTCCTGTTTGGGGCTTGCTGACACCCCTGGTTCCATCACAATAGATAGATGGAAATGTATCTGTCACCAGGAGGAAACTATGCCTTTTCCAGAAGCTCTTTACTTAAAAAGATAGATACATAGTTGGACACACACCACAGTCTGAATGCACACCAGAATGACTGAAAAGGAAGAAAATAAAAAAGAAAGAAAAACGTCTGACTTGGCAGTCCCAGTCCCAGTGAGGTATTAAGCAGATGTATTGCCGTTCCTATGAAGGAGCCCCACACTTTTGCTCAGTAATTCATTGCCTGAAATTCCTCAGTGTTAGTGTACCAGAGAGAGGATGAGCAGCATTGATTATAATGACACTCAGTTTTCAGTCCAGGGGTCCAGAGCGTATCCCATAATTTGGACAGCCCCTTTAATTAGCTTGCTTGATTCAGTGGGTCTGTCTTGATGGGATGGGATATTACAAGCCCAGCACACCACAGTGTAGAAAATTTCACAGGCCATCACGTAGTTGTAGAAGATGCGAAGGATGGCATACTCATATTAAAGGACCACAGTCTCCTAAGAAAAAAGAGCCGGCTCTGCTCTTTCTTATATAGTTCCTCTGTGTTATGAGACTTGTTCAACCTGTCATTGATGTGAGCCTCCAAGTTCTTATAGGAGTAAACCATCTTTATATCTACTCCCTCAGTAGTGACTGGACATAAAGGTTCCTCCTTGTGGTGAAAGTCAATAAGCAGTGCCTTGGTTTTGCTGATGTTAAGTTGAAGACAATTGTCATTGCATCAAGAAACAAAGATCTACCTCTGACTGCTCTCCTCTTTCTCAACCCCCTTATCAATACACCCCAAAAGTGCAGAATCATCTGAAAATTTCTGCAAGTGATATGACTTGGTGTTGTATTTCTAGTCTGAGATGTACAGAGTGATGAGAAGAGGAGACATGCCTGTTCCTTGTGGTGCTCCAGTGTTGCTCACTCAGCCCTTGAGTCTCACAAACTGCGGCCTGCCCAACAGATAGCCCATCATCCAGGAGACCACAGGCTTATCCACCTGCATATCTCTGAGCTTGCCCCTTAACAGGGATGACTGGATGGTGTTGAAGGCACTGGAGAAATCAAAAAACATAATCCTCACAGTGCTGCCAGCTTTTATTCAGGTGAGAATAAGCCATTTGGAGCAGATATGTAATTGAATCATAATTGCAAATAATTTTGGACAATCGAGGTGAATATAATGGACAAGCTTGTTGGGCTGAATGGTCTATTCCAGTCGCAATTTTTCGAATGTTATAAAACTAGTTTCACTTAGTAAATACAAAGTACACATAACAAATCTAAACCAATAAATCTTAACTGATGAATTCAAGATTTTGAATTGCTCAGATGTATACTAACTAGAGGGAGACTGATTAGAAGGTAATTAGTTGTCAGTACCAACTGTAAAGCATATTGATGGATCAGAGAGCGCATTATGTGGCATCTTTATAAACGTTGTTGAAAATTGTATAAATACTGATGAGACTCTGACAGATGCAAGGTGCAAGCACAGTTTGTTTCATCCTGTATTGCCATCTGGAGCCTAACTTGTCATTGTAAATGTTGGATGGTGACAGGAGACCTTTCCTGATATGAAACACATGTCCCCGGCCAACTTCAAACATATGAAAATGAAAAAGCTGGATTGTTTTTCAGTCTTGTTTCTAAACTGCACTTCTTAAATAAATTATCATATAGCAGGAAGTGTCATTATATGCTTAGTGAAAGAAAAAATACATTTGTAATGTCAGACTTGGGTAAGATGTACTGGTTCGGTTAATTGCCAGTTTTAAATTGGCACGGTGTTACTGTGAATTTGTGTGCAGGTATAAGTGGGACCAGTGATCGATTGGTGCCCTGTCCTGCTGGGATAGACTCTGGCCCCAGTGATCCTAAATTAGATAAAGCCAGTTTGAGAATGATTGGTAATGTTAGGAAGCGTGATGGGATTAGTTTTACACCAGGAGTTGTGTACAGCCGGAGGACCAGTGTCATTTTTAAAATGGGCTTAGCTTCACTCCAGAAGCTGGAGTAGAGTCAGTGCTTGAAATGAGCCGTTCCGCACTGGCATTATATTCCAGCACTTCCCCATTCTTGCATTAAGTGTACCAGTGTGTGTCAGTACGGATGACATTAACAACTCTTAACAACAATATGTGAATTTGAACCAGCAAATGTAAACCTGATGCCCTTTATTTCGATATAAATTGTACATATCGGCACACCTTCAGACTGTCAAGTGGATACCCCATCCTCAGTTATTCAGCATGTACAACATGGAGGACCAGCAGTTCTTTTTTCCCCACTTCAGGCTCTGGATAAAGTAATTATTATCCGAGGGTTTCTGTAAATTTATTTTAGCCTGGATTCTCCAAGTAACACATTTTTATTGACATGTCGTTTCACTCAGGATTAATTTAACCTGGGTTGTTTTGCTCTTACTTTTTACAGAGGGCATCAAGCTTGATCATTTTTATTGAAAAGTGAAAGCGAAGCCCATAAAAATTTCCTAACATAAGCGATTAGGAGAGGGCTAAACATACAGAGGTCCTCCAGTAATATAATTTCTTTACCCCACCACTTGGTGTAAAACTAATCCCGTCTGAATAAGTCTTTTGGTGTATTTGATGGTTTGTGCATTAGAGATGGATTGTAGTCAGTTTTGCCAGAAGCGACTCTGAATTGGAATAAGCCTTTTCAAGAGAGTTTGTTAATACCAGTGACAGACGTGGTGTGGGTAACCCACAAGGGGATGGTGAAGTACATCAAAAAGTCGAAAAATGAGTAGCCGATCTTGTTATTATACCATATCACATCTGCGCATGAGGGGCAGCTTAAGGACTCTGGTGATGGTAACTACCCGCTGAACCAGGGGTTGGTGCTGTGGGTTAGTTCCTTTTCTCTTCCTCCCTGTCTCCCATTGTGACAGCCATTCCACTGCTGACATCACTTCCATTTTCCGACCTACTAGACCCACCTTTTCCTCCTGAGTCACCATATAATTCAGGAACTGGCAGTCTTTCTCCAGTTCAGTTCTGAGGTCCCATCTTAAACGATGTACTCTGCAACTTGATTGTGTGCTTTATCATTTTCAACATTTCCATTATACAGTGTCACCAACTCTTTAACGTTGTTGTGTCTTTCACAACCTTAACATTTTAGAATTTCAGGTTGTATGCAAAATGGTAATTAGGAAGTCTCGTTACTGCTGACTACTGAAATTGCATTCTGGTAGTATGGAATATTCAATAACTAGGACTAGGAACATGCATATTGTCATCACATCATATGCAGATATGCAGTCTGAAAACCAGAGCCACGCTTTGGTAATTACTTTGTGGTCTGTGCCATTTTTAATGACATTGATATTTTTTAATAGGTAGTCTCATGACTCCTTCTCTTCTCAGTAGCTTAGGGTTAAAAACCAAGAAATAGTTTCATTTTGGTTTTTGACTTTGCCGATGGTTATTTCTTGGCACTCAGTTTCTTTTTGTCAACCTTTGACTGTCTAATTGTGGTCTTGGTATCAAGCCGATCATCTCCCGGGGCCTCATTTGTAAAGCTTGAGATTTATAAAAGAAAAATTGATGGGGGAACGTGCATATATTTACAGTAACTCTGATCAATGCATATGCAGCATTTTGGAGAAACTGAGAAATGACGACACCTTTGATCGAGTATGGAAATGCAGCCAAATCACATAAACGACAACTCGCACACTTAATAATTCATATCACTGAGCTGTTACTATAATGTATGACATTAATGTGATAAACATATTAAAGCTCAAATGTTGTGAATATAATGTACAGATTGTATTTTAGTTCTCTTTAAAGAGGACAAATGCTGTACTTTGTTTTTTTCGTCCGTTTAAGCTACCTATTGTCACTTCTCAGGGAACTGGATGTCAGGTCAGGAATATCTCAGCCAAGTTTCACTCCATCATGCAAACCAAGCAAAACACCAAGGAGAACACCATCAAAACGAAGGAACTGGTGGTGGATTATAGGAGGACCAGGCCCCTCATGGACCCCGTGATCATCAGAGGTGACTGTGAAGAGGGTACAGACCTATAAATACCTGGAAGTGCATCTGGATAATAAATTGAACTGGACTGCCAATACTGGTGCTCTGTGCAAGAGAGGACAGAGCCAAATATACTTCCTTAGAATTCTGGCTTCGTTCAACATCTGAAATAAGATACTGCAGATGTTCTATCAGATGGTTGTGGCGAGTGCCCTCTTCTACACGGTGGTGTGCTGGGGAGGCAGCATAAAGAAGAGGTATGCCTCACTGCCAAGACAGACTGGTGAAAGAGGCAGGCTGTATTGTATGCATGGAGCTGGACAGTTTGACATCCGTGGCAGAGCGATAAGTGCTGAGCAGGCTCCTGTCAATCATGGAGAATCCACTGCATCCACTGCACAATCTCATCTCCAGGCACAGGAGCAGCTTCAGCGACAGACTGCTGTCACCGTCCTGCTCCACTGACAAACTGAGGAGATCGTTCCTCCCCCACATTATGTGACTTTTCAATTCCACCTGGGGGGGTAAACGTTATCATTCAACAAAGTTATTGTTTGTTATACCTGCATTTTTATTACTCTTTAATTTAATATTGTTTTTTATCAGTATGCTGCTACTGGAGTATGTGAATGTAGTAAAGTATCTATCTATCTATCTATCTATCTATCTATCTATCTATCTATCTATCTATCTATCTATCTATCTATCTATCTATCTATCTATCTATCTATCTATCTATCACCTTTCTGGAAGGCAATTTTTGTATGGAGTGGGTGCACATACATATAACATAACATGTTTTTGCAAAAATAAAAAGTCCATTTACAGCAGTGTAGGGCATTCCTAATGCAATCAAAGTACTTTAATGCACCCATATTGCAATAAGGACACCTAACAAGAATGATTCTTTAAGCAGAGACTTTCTATTAATATGCAAGTCATCTGTGATCCCAAGATGAGACTTACAGTCATCAGGAATGCTCTAGCATAAGGCTGCAGTAAAAGACTTCTCCAATTTTACAAATGTCATTTCCACTTCGATATCAGCGAGCGTAGATGTGTATCGTCCTCCTCCCATTATATGCACACTCTGCTGGTGACTAGAGATCCGCTTCATTGACAGATATCGAACTTTTTTTTTTTTAATTTCAGGCATGGTGTAGCTGGAGTTTGTGTCATTTACGACAGAAGTAGCGAGTTGCCATTCAGCGTATTTGCACTTGTGGCTAACACCTGCGCTTAGGCCACCAAATAAATGTTTTTTGCATGCCTGTAATTTAGAGACAAGGACTTCTGTCATGAACTACTGAATAAGTCGTGTGTACTGCACTTCTAGCTAATGAAGGCCTGCAGTGTCTTGGTTACATATGTATGAGGCTGATTAGCATGGTCCATATATGGTTATTGCAGGGTGGGCTTGGCGGGGTATCAGGCTTGTTCACAAATGCACCTTTACAAGATGATTGTGATTTATAACATATATACATACTCCAGGTTTTATAAATCTGATTATTTTCTGGCATATGCATTTACCTGCTTTTTAGCATATGCGTATTTTCACGCTTTTTTATAAATGATGCCCCTGGTCTCACTGATTCTCACAATAAATCCTGTGTACCTGAGTATACTTTCACATGAAATGCAATACATATAATACATTTTTTTTTTACTACTGAGGGACTTGATGCCAAGTCCAGGACTTGCTTCCGCCTTGCCTCTGATGTGGCCACAATGGATGCTGGCCAACATTACCCAGAACTTAAGTGAATTTATTAAAGTTAAGTTATATGATTTTGCAGAACAAAATTATATTAATAACATCAACCTGTCTACATTTGAGAGTTAAGCAAGAGTATAGATGGTGTGGTCCCCGGCCGGGGCTGGAGCCCGGCCGGGACGCCCAGGAGGAGGAGAGGAGGGCTCGTGCCTCCTCCAGACCGCGAGGGGGCGTCCGTCTTGGTTGTGTAGGGGACCACGGGTACAGGGCTTGGAAGCCCAGCCCTGTAGGGACCCGTGGACACCGCCGGGTGGCGCCCCGATGCCGGTTTACCCTGTGTGGTCTTTGGCCGGGGATGGAGCCCGGCCGGGACGCCTTGGAAGACCGGAGGAGGGCGTATGCCTCCTCCAGACTGAGTGGGGCGTCCGTCCTGGTTAGGCAGGGGGCCTCGGGTACAGGGCTTGGAAGCCCAGCCCTGTAGGGACCCGTGGCCACCGCCCGGCGGCGCCCGGTGCCTAGTATCCCGGGAGCCCGGCACTTCCGCCACACCAGGAAGTGCCGGGGGGAAGACTTTGGGTGGCGCCCGGAGAGCCGCCAGGAAAGCAGCCGACACTTCCGCCACGCTGGGCGGGGCTAAAGAGAAGAGGCCGGAAACACCTGGGGCTCATCCGGGGCATTATTTAAGGGGCCGCCTCCCTCCAGTCATTGGGTGGAAGTCGGGAGGAAGCAGACGGAGCTGGAGAGAGGACAGGAGGCGGCCAGAGGAAAGGCACAGTGACTCTGGGCCCTGGACTTTTGGG